>NC_045765.1:141055314-142305314 GCF_008692025.1 Phocoena sinus | reverse complement strand
CTTGCAAAGAAGAAACAAAAGGGCCTCTGAAGAAGCCAAGCCAGCTTCCAACTTGCCCATGGCCGTCTGCAGAAGATGGAAGGGAGGCCCGGGGCCAGGGATGAGGAGGTGGTATGGGTGCTTGCTGAGGATATCAGCAAGAAGGCTGAAACTCAAGTTTGCAAAATTCGCCATGGACAGTTTGTACAGGTCTTTGAAAAGGCACATTCAGAGCAAAAATGGCTTGGATTAGACGTTGCTGTTTTATTAGATAATAAAGAAAAAGCAAACCCTGAAACTTAGCGATGATTTCGTCCGGCCCCTTCATTTTGCCAAGATGCACTGTAGGCAGAGCCTACTATTAAACCCCCAGATCTCACGATTCTTGGTCCACTGCTGTGTCTGCTCTCCACCTGTCTTCTTAAAAGTCTGGACTCTGGAACCAGACCACCTGGACAGAGCTCTGGCTCTCAGGAGCTGCATGCTTTGGGGCAGGTTACCTAATTTTACATGCTTCAGTTTCCTCATCTGTCAAATGGGGATAATGCTGATAACAGTAACTACCTGGTATGGTTGTTAGTGGGATTATAAAGCCCTTCAGTGAAGTAAGTCAGAAAGAAAAAGACAAATACCGTATGCTAACACATATATATGGAATTTAAGGAAAAAAAATGTCATGAAGAACCTAGGGGTAAGATAGGAATAAAGATGCAGACCTACTGGAGAACGGACTTGAGGATATGGGGAGGGGGAAGGGTGAGTTTTGACAGGGCGAGAGAGAGTCATGGACATATACACACTAACAAACGTAGTAAGGTAGATAGCTGGGGGGAAGCAGCCGCAAGGCACAGGGATATTAGCTCGGTGCTTTGTGACAGACTGGAGGGGTGGGATGGGGAGAGTGGAAGGGAGGGAGACGCAAGAGGGAAGACATATGGGAACATATGTATATGTATGGCTGATTCACTTTGTTATAGAGCGGAAACTAACACACCATTGTAAAGCAATTATACCCCAATAAAGATGTTTAAAAAAAAAAAAGAATTTTGCAAACTTGATATTAAAACTTAAATCATATAAATGTGCCATTAAATCAAATTAAAAATAAAAGTAATAAATTCTTAAAACTTAAAAAAAAAAAAAGACGGTCGGGTACATGGGAGGTGTTGTGTCAATTCTAGCCGTAATATTAATGGTTAGTATTACTTCCAATTTCTACAGCAGGGAGAATCATTTTTAAGTGGGAAAGACCACAACACCAACATAGGAGGTGTCTTCATGGTAATAGTTAACTTGGTTCCGGGTGCCACCTGAGGTCTGATATAAGAAATCCCTTTCTCGTAAAAAGAGCTATCCAACTTCTGGGCTGGTGGTAAGGTAGATGCCCTTTGTCACAGGTGGAGTTCAAGCCAAGGATGTAGAAGGCAGATTCCTGTGTAGAATGGAGGCGGGGCCTAGATGACCTCTAGGGGCTCTGATCTTAAGGGTCTAGGATTCTGCTACCTTTGAGACTAGTAGCCTTGGGGACAGTCACATGGCCCGTCTCCTGGACATGGGTGTGTTATCAACTTGGAAGTGAAGAGCACAGTTTGTAAGACTTTTCTCCTCCAGCTCCGTGTAAAAGGACAAGCTCTGGTGTGACATCTAAGACTTCCAAAGACTCATGACTTTGAATTTCTTTATGGAGAGCTGCACACCCGAGGATGCCAACACAGAAGGGAACATATTCTTAGATCTGGCTCAGTACAAACCCTCTAGCCAGGAGGGATACTTCACTCCTAAAAGAGGAGTAGAAATCTTTGGGGGGTGGGGGGGAGGGAGATACATTGGTCAACATTGTTCCCTCCGGGTCCCCAAACCCAGGTTAACAATGAAGGGCCAGGACGCCAGGAGCCTCTGCCACGCTGCCAGGTGGGGCCGGGCCAGCACGAAGTCCCGCGGGCCAGCGACCTCGGCTCCCTCTGCGGGGTACTTCCTAGGGCCTTTGATGTTTCCCCAGGAACTGGCAAGGGCTGCGTTTCCCTCAAGGTTTATTCCCTCTTGGTTTATTTGTTGTATCTGCCTTCTCGTCTCGCTGGCTTGAAGATCAGCACGCAGGTGTGCAACGGGACTTAAGTCCCCGGGTCTCCTCTACCAGCGCCACCTGGAAACCCGGCAACAGGCGCATTTTACTGAGTTCTCTGGCAGCATATTCGGAGAGGAAGGGGTCTTTTTCGGGCCGGCTAGCCGATCTGGGAACCCTGGTCCCAGGATCAGTGGCCAGGACTCCCCGTCGGCCTCCAGCCCCAGCCCGGCCGGCGCGCGCCCCCTCCCAGCCGGGTCTTCTCGGTCTGCCAGGGGGCTCGAGCTCGCTTCCTTTCCCCCCGCAAAGCCAGGCTTAACCCAGAGCTTCATCTCCTCCCCTGGAGGGTCTCAAGTTGCCTTCCTCTGCCCGGAGGGCACCACACTTCCCCGTGCCGGGCCCTAATCTCCACCCGGCCTTTCCAACAGAGTGGCAGGCTTCAGCTCTCCATCTGCGCGCCTTAAATCCCATTTATCTTCTTAGCGCCTGTGTCCTGGCCAGCCCCGCCCCCTCTTCCTCCCACGCACCCTCCCCCCTCACCCCCCCCCCCCGCGCAAATCACAGACCCTCTCCTCCTCCCTCTGCTATCCCCCTTACTCCTAGTGCGGTGGACCGGCTAGAGCAAGCTTTGGAGGTGTTGGGTAAAGTACCCGAGGAAGGTGGAAGCGACCTAGAGGGGCGCGGCCGGAGGAGAGTATACCAGGGGAGGGGGAGGCGCCGCAAGATTTCAGGCTCAGGACCAAGGCAGAGGGTCCTGGACTCGCAGTCACCTAAATCCTGCCCTGCGTCTCTAGCGGTTGAAGTCGGCCCCTCCTAGCGCCCCAATCTAGGTCACCAGTCGGGAAGGGCTGAGCTGGGGGTCGCTAGAGGGGTGACGCGCGGGCTCTCTGCCCTAGAGGTGGGCGAAGAGTAAATTGTCTCAGGGCCTGCCCCTCTCACTTCCACTCGATTGTAATTCCATCCCCGGGTCGGTCGAGCCTCCCTCCCGCTCTCCCGCGGCCAGCCAGTCCCTCCCCGTCGGCTTCCCTCGCCGCCCCCATCCCCGCCCTCCCCCCCGCCCCGCCCGAAAAGCCCTGCTGCTCGAAGCCCGCTTCACTCCCGCACGCGGACCTCCCGGCTGCTGTCCTGCCTCCGTGGACTCCTCCGTGGCTCCTGGTCCAGCTCCCTCAGCCCTTCGCCTCCTCACCTCGGTCAGGGGATCCGCGGGGGCCGCGTCTCCCGACGTATCTCAGGAGACGCCCTTTCCCTGTGCGCCCAGGACTTGGTGAAACTTCTGAGGCACCCGCGGTGAAATGGATTTAACCCGAGGCGTCTTGCTCCGGCTCTTGCTCCTGGCTTCCAGCCTCGGACCCGGCGCTGTGCCGCTCAGAGCAGCTCACAGAAAACCAGGTAATGCGTTCGGTGCTCCCGGGAGCATCACGTCCGGAGCGCCCAGGTCCCCGTCTCTAGCGAGGACCCAAAGCGGGCAACGCACCGCCTCTCCCACCCCTGACCCGCGGCACTTAACTGGGTTCTTCTCTGCCCAGAGCCGAGAAAAGACGCCAGCCTCGCCCTCCCCCTCCCAGGACAGGCGGTTCCAGGGATATTTGTTTGTTAAAAGAATGATCTATTTTCCAGACACAGTAGAGGTGGAGGGCTCTGTATTTGACCACAGAGAGCTGAGAGTTGGGGCAGCGATCACGCTGTCTCAATTACAAGGATTGCAACTGTGCAAGAAAAGTCAAACAGCTCCTCCTGTGTCTCTAAACAGCTTATTGAATTCATATTGTTCAGAGCCCAGCGATTTCCTGTTAAGTGTCTGAAGATTTGTCTGGTGTACCCTATGCCCATCTCCAGTCCTTCCCACGCACTATGTAGGGATGTGGCCTCTGCTGTTAGGATCCTCTTCCACTCTGGGGCCATTTTCTCAGAAAGGAGCACCCAACGGGTTAATTTTTACCGTGATTTGAGCTCCTGTCTTTGCCCTGTGATTTAAACAAAGATGTACAGCGTTGTGGGCTATTAACAGTGAACTGCTGAGAACTCGAAACATACTAACTTGCATTTTCTCTAGTTACACAGGTAGAAAGTCTTACTGTGTTTTTGCCTACTTTGGTTTGGCCTGTGTGGTGAGATTATTCAAAGTAGAACATTCTAAGCAAGAAAGTTCTAAACACTGTTTCTCGGATAATGATTTTTATTCCTCTTTGCTGAGACTATATTTAGAATTCTGAAAAATCTGTTTTTTCTTAGTTTACTTTGCAAACCGGGTTGTCTTACGGTAGTAATTACATCGTATGAACAATGGAAAACAATATAACTATTTGAATGCAGTCTGCAAAACTTTGCAGAAAGCACAGTTTGTCTTCACAAATAAAGTTGCTGTTAGAAAGAGACAAACGGGGGAAATTTATCAGAGGGCAAAGAAAATAATCTTGGCAGGTTCCCATATGGCTGCTTAAATAATTTCACTGCTCCAGGATCTCTCCACTTGGAAATATGACTTGTTGCCTTTCTGCTCTGGAAGATGCCTTCACTCTTCAAGCTGTATCTATTATCACCTGTGCCTTGCTACCTGCCTTGAAATTTATAATTGTTATTATAATCTGAAGCACACTTAAATTATGAGCGATTTCAGTCCCACTGATCATTCACTTTGGAGAAAATAGCAGCAGTCCCAGGTGATAATATATTAAATTGTTTCTTTCCTACGTGCACGCAGACACATATCTTCAAGGATTTCAATGAAGGGCTTCTTTCTAACTTTCCTCCTTAAGATACCCACACGTGATCATCTGCATTCTGTGGGTTTATTTACATAAAACCATCCAGTCACAATTTTTGAACAATGCCATAGTTATACCTGTAGTTCTTAAGGGTGAGCAGTGTATGTAGTGTTCTTTTAAGGATAGATTTCAATTCGTTTAAGCAGAATTTTTTAAAAAAGTATTTCACAAAAGCCTGCTGTGTAAAAACTGCTCATATGGTTCACCATGTTTCCTTTCTTATTTTCTGTAGTTCCTCTCCTACAGATACTTCCTACCTGGTTCATCCAGGGTTTCATTCTGTTATTCATGCCATGAATATGCCATGTTGGTCTCTTTGGTTTTATTTGAAGCATAGATAGGGTTTTGATAGTGGAAACTACATTTTAAATATTTTAGCACATTAAATATATCAAATTTGAGGTAAAAGGAGTGTTTGGACTAGGTTCAGCCTAGGAGAGTTTTTCATTACTTTATAATTTTATCCAGACACTGGCTCTCAGGTTGGAAGGCTGCTCAGATTAAAATGACAGCTGCTTCATAAACTTTGGGGGCAAATATCCTCCTGGGCTCATTTACAACTCTTGGAAAGATTAGTTTTTGATCCGGAGAATTGGTCCAGATTAAAGACTGAATGTGCCCCACTTGGCTCCGATGTGAACAGCAGCCAGCAGCCAGCTGATTTATAATCTTCCCCAGATACTAGCAGGTCTTGCTAGTATCCATACAGGAGTTTCTTTGTACCTTGTTTCCTCAATAGAAATTGATTTGTGTGCAGTACTTTGAAGGTGGCATGGCTACCCCTAAGGTGTACTGCAACAGTCCTGTTTTATTTGGATGACCCTGTCTTTCTCCTCACCCTCCCTAAATCTCCCTTTGACAAGTTCGGCTTTGTTGGAGAAGTCTTGGATTCAAAATCCACCTGAAAATTTCCCATCCCCATCTACTTCTGGTGAGAAAAAACCAAGCAGCAGCTTCAATTATGAGTCTCATTTGGGTCCAACATAGACAACTTTTCCCTCCACCAAGACAGCTACTCCTCTGTCACTGAGTGTTAATAAAGAAACCTCTGCATTTGCTGAGACTCACAAGAAAGAACAGTTCGCAAGTTAAGTCAAATTAAATAATAATGAGCATTAATTAATTGCTTTCTACACTGTCCTAAGAACTTGACACATACTGATTTATTTAATCAACCCAACAGGTCTGCGGGTCAAGCAAAGGTCTGCGAGATGGGTATTATTATTACCCCTGTTTAACTGAAGGGAAATTGTGGCTTAGAGAAATTAAATATCTCACCCAGGGTCACCCAACTAGTAAGAGCCTGAATGGGAATTCAGGCTCTGATACCCAGGAGCAGAAAGGAGTCCTTAGCAGCCTGGTTAGGGGAGGTGTGCAACCCCTCAGGGAGGGCGTCTTCCCCCTGGATGAATGGGGGGGGCCTCCCAAATTCGAATCACAGACCTGGCAGGAAGTGAAACACCCTATTGTACAGCCGGGCTGAGCATGACCAAGGGACTTGCCCAAGTTAATATCAGAAGCTCAGCTGGACTAGTACCCAGACCCCCTTGAGTGGTTTCCAGTTCTTCCCATACCCAGAGTCTTACCAGGACATGCAGGGAGGACTGTTGTGCCTCTGATGTAGGGCAGGGGGGAGGGAGAAGGAAATCCAGACACATCTGCTGGGACCAGCATGTCAAGCCACGTGTGTTCCCACAGGCAGATTGCTAACTTAACGGTGTTAGCTTAACTCTCTGGCACAGAGAGAGGGGCTGGAGGGCTGCGTGAGGGCCCTGCCTTTCCTCTGCCTTTCCGGCTGCCTGAGGTCCCAGGGTCAGTGGGACAAGGTCAGGGTTCAGAATTCAAGGTTTTCCTCTGGAGGACTGGAGATCCGCAGTCATTTTGCGGAGGGAGATGTAGGTCTGTAATCTTTTCCTTTCCACTTTTCCCTCAGTGTTTCTCTATCTGAAGAAGTGGATTAAAACAAAGATCCAGGGAAACTCAAAAAGAAGAAAAAACAAAAGACTGGAGGGGCAGAGCAGAGTTAGGGCAAGGGCAATGTGCCTTGTCCGTTGCTGGTGGGGAATACGTGTACCTCTAGGTGGTTTCTGCTGCTACTAGTGTGAGGCTGAATGGCTAAAGGGTCAAGCAAAGGTCAGGGTTCATCCTCTTCTACTTCCCCCACCCACCCAGGATAACCTGAAATTCACAAGAGATTGGTTATGTCCTCACTCAAAGCTCTCACCCAAGTCCCTTTCCCAAAGCATGTAATCTGGGGGGGCTCAGCTCTTCCGGATGTCACCCCTCCCTTTCCAACCAACCCTGCTCCTCCACAAGGCTCATCCAGATTGTCTTGCTTCTTGATGAAAACTGGAGCGACAAACACCGTAAGAGGGATTATGTATATTTCTCCCCAGCACCTAACTACTAGTGTCCAATGCAGTTCTGGCACCATAGCGGAAATATTTCCCTCTGATCCTTCCTTCCATCAGCCCTCCTACCCTCCCATTTGTTTCCACATCATACCTCATCCCTATAAAGAAGCCCCTGCCTCTCTTTCTCTTTCTCTTTCCTTTGATCCTCTATGAGGTAAAGGGACACAGAGAGGTCATGGTCAGGAGTAAATGTGTGTAACATGAGGCAGTACTTTTTTCTCAGAATTCTTTCTCATGGGAGAGTGACTTGACCAGAAAGGAACTGAGTGGTGTTTCGCTTTTTGGTTTTGTTTTTGTTTTTGCTTTTTGTTGCTTCCCTGAGCCCAGGGCTTTAATAACCTTAGAATTCTTTGGGGAGTAGCTGTCCATCTGTCCACGGGTTACTGTAGCTCAAAAGTGGTCCAGTGAACCAGAGGTAGATTTCTGGAAAACAGGGACTCAGGTGTCTGAGGTGGAGGTGGGATCTCAACTCCTGCAGTGTTATCCTCGGGAGCTCCTGTCTTCTCCTACCTAACCCACTAGGCAAGCAGGACTGTATTTCTCCCAACGGACTAAATGAGTGACGTGATATCTTGATTGCAACAGAGAATATTTTGAGCTGGTCAAGACCCTTGCCACTTGTTTTGGTCACAGCAAGTTGCAGGTATTAGAAGTGCACCTGCTATTTCAGGGATAAAAAAGGGAAAGGGTGAGGAGATGCTGCAGAGACTAAATGGCAGTTTGTAGGAGAAACCCCCCAAACCCATCTTTGATTGCATTGGTTGTGAACGGTCGTTCTGAAGAAGGACCCCAAAGTGTGCTTCAGCCTCCTGAAATGAGCTGGAAGACACTTACTTCCTTGAAGAATCCCGATCTCATGGGATGGGGGTCTGGGTCTGGGGGCAGAGAGAGACTCAGGTGAAAATCAAATCAAATTGCTGCCAGCAGAGGGCGCCGTTTCCAGAGCTGGCACAGAGCGGATCTCAGACTTCTGACCCAGGCGAGTCACCGCTGAACTTCTATGTGGATAAGAATTCTTGGAGTGCATCCCAGACATCTGCTTTTTTAAACAAGAGCCTCAGGTCACTTGGCGCATGTGGTTCACAGTCCACACTTAGGGACGTGACGGAGGAGAACTTGGGCTCCTCGCATAGCCTCCCTGCCTCCACCCCAGGTACTCTCCGGTACCCCGACAGCCTCCACTTCGACAGCAAGCATCTGTATTTCAGCCAAAACAACCCCAGTGTTTAGATTCTCTGCCGGGTTTCCGAAGGTTGGATTCGGGACTTGAGGTCCTCTGAAGGCCCCTGAAGGACATCTCTTCTGGGCAGGTCGTCCTTCTACTCACCCTCTTTCCCAGTAACCCCGTCATTGAGAGATGGCTGCACACGGCGGGACACCCTTCAGTAGCATCAACAAAGAAGTCAGGCTGTATATGACCAGCCCCTGCCCCTCATTTCCCCCAGGCCCATTCCACCCCCGCTCCCACGCAGCTCCTTCTTTCAGGCAGGCTTCTCCTGGCCGAGCCGGAAGGCTTGGGTGAAAGCACAGACTCTGCTATTCGCCAACTTTGGGTTCAAGTTCTGACACTTCTTTTTTATTATTATTATTAGTTCCTTGGTGACATAGGGCTAGTTATATTAGCTCTGTAAACCTGGGTTTCCTTGTCTGTAAAAATAGGGTAAGGAAAGAACCTACCATTTAAGGATTAAATGAGGTAATAGATATACCAAGGCATTAAAAAAGGATTAGAAGCCAGAAGCTTGAAGGCAATGTTTATGAAGTTGGGATTGTTTAATCTGGAAGAGGGTGTGGGTGGGAGAAGAATGTGTGTATTTCCAGGCATCAGAATAATTAACATAGACCATAGACACTTATGAGTTCATGTACTTTTTTTTTTTTTTTTTTTTTGTGGTACGCGGGCCTCTCACTGTTGTGGCCTCTCCCGTTGCAGAGCACAGGCTCCGGATGCGCAGGCTCAGCGGCCATGGCTCACGGGCCCAGCCGCTCCGCGGCATGTGGGATCTTCCCGGACTGGGGCACAAACCTGTGTCCCCGCATCTGCCAGGCGGACTCTCAACCACTGCGCCACCAGGGAAGCCCGAGTTTATGTACTTTTATCCTTTCTTGTACACGTTAATGTATGATTGATAGCATAATTCTAATTTTACTGAGTTGTACAAATTTTTAGATAAACTGACAAATCAGAAAGACTCTTTGGTCAACCACATGCCTTGATTTGGGGTTTGGAAATGTGGCTGTGAGGTTTGTGGTCTTGCTGGAGTAGATTCTTTTGAGAAACAGTATCCCCAAGGGTGATGGACAATTTTTTCTGGTAATTGTCACGTGGAGGTTTTGTTCCTGAAAGAGAATTATCCAGCCTGACATGTGACTGGGAGTCTGTGAAAATCTCCATGAAGCTAGAGAGCTAAGAAAGGGTCAGGGTCTGCTCATTGATCATCAGTTTGGAGTAATTTATGAGCCACTACCAGTGACATAGAAAGATAGAGACTGGGCTCCATTGGCTCTTCCTTTTCTTATTAATGATTCGTGCACTTCCAGAGTTGTAAAAAAAACCCCACTTACCCCAGATAACCCCACCAGCTTATTTTAAGAATCAAAGGAAATAAAGCAGACTAGTGCTTTGAAAGAACTGAAGTGTTACACAAAGATGGGATGTTACTAACTAATAATACTCACACTAATTATTATTACTTTAACCAACCAGACCCACCAAGGACACACTTTCTGAAGCTTTGATCTCTTTTCCAGTCTCTTCTTCCCCATCCCCGTAAAGACACTTGAAGATTCTTTCTCTGTCTGACTCTGCAAATCCTGAGCAATTTAAATCTTAACACTTGTGTTTGCTGACAGGGCACCCAAAATCCCGAATCAGATTTAATGCAGTGTTAATGCTATTTATTTCTCTTGATGCAACAAGTTGATATTAGCCAGTTAATGGCTTACATTGTGCAAAAGGAGTTGTATCAGCAGGCACTTTTCTGTAGCATCTGGGCAGTTGGAAACATAATACTTAAATACAACCTGAGTTTAAAGCCTTCCTTGGACAGATGGCTAATTTTATTGATCTAATCTTACACTTAGGAATAGGTCCCATGATCCTTTGCTGGTAATTCTTAGAGTGAGCAGAGACGTAAATAAACTGGATGACGGCTAGACGCTTGTTTGCTTGTAATTTATTTTTTAAATACTTCAGTATAAACAGTCATGGTGTGAATTACTTTAATCTCTACCCTAAGGGTGCTTAATTAACATTTGAAGTAATCCAGGATAGAAGGTACCGCTCTGGCATAAGAGTTTACATCTTTTTTTAATGTCTTGGTGGCTGTGTCATACCAGTGGTTAAATATTTTGAATTCACCTCTGTGCTGGCCAGGAGTCTACACTCCAGGGCTGGTTAGTTACCACTTGAAGAACTTTACTATGATGTCTACTCTCAAAGGTGGCTGGGAAGATATTTCAAGTGATGCTATCAAAACTCCAGCCTAGAGGGTTTGTTAATTAGCACACACAAATTATGTTAGAAATAATGTTTTCATTGGTGAAATATGTGATTGGCTAGAAAGATTGTACATGCCCCTCTATTTTTGCATGGACAGAATGTAACAATTCAGTAAGCCCAACAGTCAAGCTGCTTTGGCATCGGGCCAGAGCTCCATTCAATCCTGTGTCTTCCTCACTTAACAGTAGATTCCTTTGCCTCATCCGTCTGGATGATTTGTTGATCCTGCCGTTAAAACCCTGATGCATCTGCCTCAGCAAGTTGCTTGCGGCTGTAACAAACAACTCTAAATCTCAGTGGCTTGACATAAGATTTATTTTTCATTTACTCCAAGTCCAAAGTGATCGTTTCTTGTTGGGCAGCTCTCCTGGGCTGCCCTTCTCCAAAGGGTGACTTGAAAAACCTGAGTCACTGTGTCTTTAATACCTTCATCTTGTAATGCCACCATCTTTATTTTTTATTTTAATTTTAAATTATTTTATTTTTGGCTGCATTGGGTCTTTATTGCTGCACGCAGGCTTTCTCTAGTTGCAGCGAGCGGGGGCTACTCTTCATTGCGGTGCACGGGCTTCTCATTGCAGTAGCTTCTCTCGTCGTGGAGCATGGTCTCTAGGCACGCGGACTTCAGTAGTTGCAGCATGTGGACTCAGTAGTTGCGGCACGCAGGCTCTGGGGCATGCAGGCTCAGTGGTTGTGGTGCACAGGCTTAGTTGCACGGGCTTAGATCTTCCCAGACCAGGGATCAAACCCATGTTCCCTGAATTGGCAGGCTGATTCTTAACCACTGAGCCACCAGGGAAGTTCCCACCATCTTTAAAATGGGCCTCCAAGGTGTCATGGAAGGTAAAAAGAAAGAAGGCTTGTGTGGGAGATGTTTATGTGTCGGGCCAGAACGCGGTCACAGGGCCTCAACCTAACTGCAAGGAGGTCGGGAAATGTAGTTCAGCTGTGTACACAGCAAGACAAGGACCAGACATGGTGGATTGTCTCTCATGCAGTGCTTTGGAGTTCCTAGAAGAACAAACAGGGTTGTTATAAGAGTAAGTTATTTGAGAATTTTTGCAACTTCCTGTCCATCCGTTGTTCGTATGTGTGGGAGAATTTGGCCTAGAATTTGCTTTCACTGTAGTGTACAGCGTGGTTGAAAAGCAGATAGTTACCGCCTATCTTAACTTGTTGGAGGCTACCATGATTTAATAGAAGATCCTAAAAATCAGGCAGCCAAATTGACTTACATCACTTTGCAGTAGGGTCCAAAAATAGGTATATGTTTATGTGACTACATGCTGTTTGTTGCTACATATTTCCTACATTTTACAAAAAGTAAAATAAATCCCTTTTAAAAGGTAAAATAACGACTCAGTGGGTTAGAGTGAATTTCTAAGGAATGTCAACTAGAACTTCAGTTTTTACCAGTTTTCTAGAAGTTCCTTCTCTTTGTATCCCATAACAAAGAGGAGTATTCATGGTAGAATAATTTATTCAGTGAGAGATGCATCTTAAAATATAAAAATCATTTTTTAGTCACCACAGCCTGCTTTGATGGGGATGAAGATGATCCCCCCAAAATAAATGGATATATTTTGTTGGACCACTGCACTTTTCAAAGCACTTTTAGAGAAATGAACTCGTTTGATCTTGTAACCCTTGCCCCACTGGGAAGTCAAGAGCTGATGACTTAGCAAAGAGGAAACAGGCACAGCCAGGACATGAACCCAGGTTGTCAACCCGTAACCCCTGATGCTTCCCATCAATCCGGAGATTTTCTTGCAGCTGATGGATAAGAGCATGGTCGCTGTGATGGCCCTGAGTCTAGCTCTGCAGCCAGGAGGGACCTTGCCAACAAGACTCACCCACGTTTTACTTGCAGAGGCTCCATGCCTGTCACAGGACACTCTGTAGAATGAACTGGTACTGCTTTCAGTCATACTCCTGACTGGTTGGTGTGTGTTTTGCGGAATACGTGATGACTGAGGGGCTGTTTGCAAATGAGAAGCAGCTATAGTGGCTGGAGGATAGCTCCAGAATCCTCCCAGTGTCTCCTACAGAAGATCCTTTTGGGGTCTCAGGGACACCCAGGATACTCAGCCTGGCTTTGTTGTTCCTCCCAGCTTCCCATTCCTCCACTATTTAGCCATCTTCTTTATTGGAAATAATATTTGCTACACCTTCAATGTGAGTATTTCAAGGTTTATCATTCAAGTCTCAAGGCTTTCTGGTAGTTTCTTCAGCATCTTTTTGATGTTCTAGGAGTTCCTAATGGCTGTAGTTAAACAAGTAAATCATTAGGTTGGAAAAAGAGGCCTTCCTTTGATAGCTGTTTTAGAGTAATTGATGGGCTTTGGCCACAACCTACACACATAACACACATCCCTGAAGCTTGGAGGAGTTGTAACAAGAATCCAATCAAACAGACATGGGTTTGAATCCTAGTTTTAAAATTGATGGCTGCCTGATCCCAGACAGAGTATTTAATCTCTTTATACCTTAGATTTCTACCTGAAATTTAAGGCTCATAATACCTACCACAAGGGTTTTATTTGATAAATCAGTGAAATAATATGATGACTGGAAATGCAGCTAGGAAAGTACTTAGACATGTGGTACATAATGGGCACTCCAAAGTTAGTCCATATTAACTAGGTTCTTTTTGATTTATAGAGTTTATGTAGTGGTAGAGATGGTAGTTTTCCCATATTTGATATAACCGCAAATATTGACAACATTGACACAAATGTATAATTGAGCTTAGGCTCCCATGAAAATGGAATTGAAAGGAATTTCATTTCCTTAATCTCATATTATAGATTTTTCAAGTTTATATCATCAAATGATGACTTTTGGTGTCTAGATCAGTCATAAAGTTCATTTTATTGATAAAAGATCTGGAACCAGCATAGAGTTTAATAAAAATAGCTCACATCCTTTTTGGCCTTTGTATTAAACCAAGAAGAAAGATCCTGTATCAAGATTTTATATAGCTACTATAGTAGTGATAGATTTTCATGTATCAGCTATATGGCTCTGTACCCCAAAAGAGGTTAATTGCAGTTGGAATATAAAGAAAATTTTCCTTAGCTACCTTCTTTACAGTGGTATTAAGATAACAAGTATAAAAGATGCTATTTCTATGATATCTGCTCTCTCCCCATTTTGAGTCAACCATACTCTCTGCCAGAATGCTCCTTCTAAAATGCAGTTCTAATCCTGTCACTCTTGGGTTTAATATTCCTTTCTGGCTCTCTACTGCCTTCTAAATTCTAAAGCTGAGCATCCAAGGTCTATTAGAGTATGGCCTCCACTTCCTTTTCCTGTCTTCTCACTGAATACATAATCTGTATTCCAACCAAGCTCGATTATTTGCGCTTCCACAGTCCTCCTCTTTGCTTCCCAGTGGTGGACCTGTCCAGTTGATCCATCCCCTTGGAAAATCCTTCCCTCATCTCTGCCCAAGGAAATGCAGTGACCCTTCCAAGCACGGCTCAGTGCCGTTCTGTGAGGTCTTCACGTACCCTCCCAGCCAGAAGCCCTTACGCTTTTCTTCCATTTTGTCTTGTATTATGTTTTTGATGTACTGACCCATGCCTTGTCTTAGATTTGTAACTCGTGAAGGAAAGCCCTGTGATGTCTTCACCTGTGTGTCCCCTCCAATGCCTGCTGGAGTGTCTTGCATTCAGCTGGTCTTTCCCAGACAGCTATGCAGTGGAAAACGATGGCCTCGTTTGGGGCAAATACTTTTTAACGTGTTGTGATTAATTTGATCGTGTTCTCAGCTCCCAAATTCACTTCCTTCCTCCCTCATGATACAGAAAAGGTGTCATTTCTCTGTGCCAACATTTTTTCTCAACCTGAGAAGACATTTGAAAACCCACACTGCAGTGTGATTTAGAGAAGGAAATGGCCCAGGAGTCAGTCTGTAGCAGTATATAATTTAAATCCTACCTCCATGCTGCCAGGGGCTATTGGAATTGTGGGTTTTTAAGGAGCATCTGATCAAGTCCACACTGTGAAATATGTCATTTTCAATACCCAGAGAAGAGGTAGAGTTTGAAGTAACATGTGGGGCTGCCTTAGACCTGCTTTTTATCATGTTTTGGAAGGTTAAGAAGCAAAGGCAATAATGCTGTTTACTCATACATCAAAAGATAGCGGGGGAGGATGAGTTAAAACAGTCCATTGTTCAGTTCCCCTCCTTCTTCCAGTTGTCTTTGAAAGCAAAGGAACATGAGATGTATGTGGGAATGGCTTTGGCGGTGTGATAGAAAACGTCAGGTTGCAGGGGAAGGGATAGAGCCAGTCCATCTCTCATAACGAGATCTGACTGTGAGGTTGGGAGGAAAACAGTACTCAAGTCTTCTTCAGTTTTATTGTGCTGACCCTGGCTTACTTACGAAGATCAATTCTTTAATCCCTGGAAAGTAAAGCAGCCAAAAGATAGAGTGTTTGCAAAGGTTTTTCTGGTCTTTGTTTTGTAAGGACTTTCATATCTGATAAAATGAATGCTCCTGGGGGGCCCAGTTGAAAGCAACCAATTGATTGACCCATTCACCAATTAATTTCTTGATATATACATACACATACATACATATATATATGTATGAAAAATAAACTGCATTGTAGTAGAATTAAAAATGAACAAAGTAAATGATATGATGCTGAAGCATTTAAGGGGAAGTAATGTCTGAAATTTACTTTGAAATACATCAAAAATCAGATTCACTGATGGAGACAGGGATAGATTGTTGATATATGTGTGATAAAAGAAGTATAGTAAAATGTTTACGGTAGCATCCATGTGGTGATTATACACATGTTCATTCTAAAACTCTTTCACTTTTCTGTAGTGTTTGATTATTTTCATAATAAAGCGATGGAAAAGATGAACTAAGTATGAAGGAAACAAATGAAATGACTACAAAGTTTTTCCCACACAGAGTGAGGGTCCGACATGCTCTGCTCTGCACCCAGATAACAATGGGTTTTCTACTTTCGTCCTGCTCTTCCCTCCACATTTCCTCTCTGCTCTTCTCCGCCCGGCTCCTTGCTGCCTGGGGCTGGCCTTACTGCATCAGTCAGGCTGCTTTGCCCTTTGGCTTTTTTGGGTTCAGCTAACGAGAGGCACCGGAAGGAGATGAGAGGAGAGCAGCGGAGAGACCCTGGTGTGCGTCTTGCCTGATTCCACCCTGCTTTGGTGCTGCTTTCCTGGCAGCAGTTGCATTTCTTTAAAACTGCATCTCCTGGCTGTCCTTGGCTTCCAGCTCTGGCTGGCGCCAGGAACAGTATTTTCTCCTCTTGTACTTTCTGCCCTGGGTACCGGCAGCATTTCACTGCTGCTGATCTCTGGGTGCATCCACAGCCCTAGTTTTTTCTCAGAGCTGTTCATACCTCTGTAAGATATCTTTTAATTACAGTCTTTTTAGATTAAGTAAATTCTTCTTCCTGCTGGGACCCTAATTGCTACCTTTGGTACCACTGCTTTGTGATAATATGCTCTGTTTCTACTATTTTCCTCCTTAGGTGTAACCATGAGGTTTTGATTTGTGTTTAGCTTGCATTCAGAACTCTCTGAGGATCAGGTCTGATTTAGCTTAAGGATGCCTGCTGTAAATTCATGAAGTAACTGCAAGAGCCATAGAAACCTTGATCTTTTGAGAATGAGCTTGTCCTCTGGGCCCAAATCTGCTGGCTTCTTGGCTAAGAGCACATTGAGATTGACCTATTCATTGCTGTGTGGTATTGAGAAATGATTGCAGTGATGTCCAGGGTTCGTAATAGAAATTCTAGGAACTCAGAGGTTTCTGGAACACATATGAAATGATTGGAAGATAATTCTTCATCTCGAGAAAGCCCCCTGAACCCAAATTAACCTCTTACAACTCCAGGGAATTTGACCTAAAGGGGAAGACCATGGCGAGCTTGGACTTTCTCCCACTTCTGTTAGGTTTGTTGCTAGTTTTTATGATGATGATATTTTTTTCAACTCTGTTCTGATTTCTTGGCTATAAATATCTTGTACCTGATATTCTACAGATGAATGCTTATTATTCAAACTCTAAAGAATTAATTAGGCAACACCTATTGTCTTCCTTTGGATTTCCCAGGAACAGACCATAGGATAAAGATTTGAATTAAAATAAGTTATATGAAAGGTGAAACAAAACAAAACAGAACAAAAAAAAAGAGTGGGAAAGTGAGACAGGGAGTCCACTGAAAAGGCAGTCAATGAAGGTTTTCTCATCAAGTGGGTTAACACTGTGATGATTAGAGCTTATACTCGTGGGAGAAACTCTAGAAAATGGTAGAGAACACATAGCACAGAGTTTTCCTACCTGAGGGGTGAGAGAGCTGGGGTACTTACATCAATTCCATCTGTCACCAGGGGAGGGCTGCTCGGGGATGGGTGTTAATTTCCTGACACTTCTGGCCTGCCAGGCTTATGGGTAGAGCAGTTTTCTATGTCTTCTGAGAAAATTCTTAGGCCAAAAGGTGCAAAGATTGGTAGCTAGAAGTGGGTTGGCCAGCTCTGAAGTGGTGAAGCCTGAGGGATTATGGTGGGTACTAACAGTTCTTCTACACCCATAATTGACGAATTATATTTGGAAACTCAAGACTGAATGTCATTTACCATTTTGATGGACAACCTTGCTCCCTCCCCTGCCCCCACAAGGAGTTTATATATTATGAGAAGAAGGGGAAAGATGTTTGGATATTCCAAGGAATTCGAGTTCTCAGTCTCAACTTATATCAAGATTTTCAGGGGAAAAAATTTATCTTGCAGTACAAAATGGACTTTTGATTAAACCAGCTCTCCAGTTGGAAGGGTGACTGTTTGGGTTTTAGATTCAAGAACTACCATCACCACCAACCACCCTCTACCCCCCCAGTTAAAAGCTTTATTCATTTGTGCTAATTGAGAAGGCCAACAGAAATTGGAGTCTTCATTGCTTATGGTTATGCTCTGTTATTTAGAACTTGAGTTTAGGTTGTTGACTGTTACAGTGGGGAAGAACCCACATTTACATTTAAAGGCATGCCTTGTGCCTTCACAAAGCAGTAGTGACAGCTAACATTTATGTAGTGCTTGCTATGTGCCAAGCACTGGTAACAGCACAGTCTCCTAAGGCCGGCATCGTAGAATCCAAAAATTTTAGCACTAGAAGGGACCTTAGGGGTAGCTGTCTAAACCTATATGGCTTAGTGAAGGTAAGTCACTTGCCTGGGGTCATGCATCTTGTTAGTAGCAAAATCAGCACCAGGACCCAAGCCTTCTGACCCCTGACCTAGTGCTCTGTCTACTAGACCCACCACCCCTATGACCATGGGGTAGGTAAAGACTCATGTTCTATGTTCATTGACTATCTCTTTCTTTTTGAACTTGGTCTTGCTTGTGTGTTTAGAGGTAATGAACCCTTAGCCCAGGCTCCTGTGACAATGCCATGACTGGAGAAACAAATGATCTATGAAAAGGCAGCCCAAGCTACCTTCTCAGCTCAGCTCCTTGTTTGCTCCAAAATACAGGGTCTGTGAGAAGCACCATCTTCTAAGCCACAGAGACCCACAGGTAGACAGACAGTGGTATTAGGGCAGAGAAAAGAGTACATTTGTATAGGATCAAAATTCCCATCTGAAATTATTTCCACAGCATGATTTTAAGTGAATCCTTCTAAGAGGCACCGTTGAAGGGGAAATTGAGGGGAAAGTTGTGTCCTAAGACAGTGTCAGTGGCTTAGTTAATCACTTGGCTTGCTTCTCATTGTTGGGGATAACCTTGAAGAATTAATCCACTATGGCGAAGTTCCAGGACATTTTTTAAAAACACAATTACAGTCATTCTTTGTCAAGACTGACTTGTACAGAATTGATCCTTTAGAGCTGAGGTTAGCAAACTTTTTCTGAAAAGGGCCAGATAATGAATATGTTATTTATTTCATTTGTATTTATTGGGTCTGTATTGCAACTACTCAGCTCTGCCATTGTAAAGCAAAAATAGCCAAGGGCAATATGTAAATAAATTTACGTATGTTTCAATAAGGCTGTTTCAATACAACTTTATTTACAAAACAGGCAGAGGGCCACATTTTGCCAGAACCCTAGTCAGCCAGAGCCTTCAGATAATGCACATCACCAGGCCTGCTGCTTTCTTTTGTTTGCTGCCTCTGTGGTGTCTGTATTCATTATTAATGTTATTGATAACCTTTTTTTTCCTGATGAAAGTTTCTTGTGTCCTGGCAAATAGCTTGATTCAATTTCCAAACACAACAAAGATGGGGGTGTTACAGCAAGTCCAGGGGAGTTAGCCTTAGACAGATGTGAGGTCATCCCTCAAGCTCTCCATTTGATATAGGTAATGGGCCATATATGACTATGTCCAAAATACACACACATAGAAAGCATTGTAGACTTGACCCATATCTTAGAACCCCCATTCTGCTCATATTTTAAAGTAATGACAATAACTCTGTCTTAAAGGAAAAATAAGGGAGTTCCCTGGTGGTCCAGTGGTTAAGACTCCTCGCTTCCACTGCAAGGGGTATTGGTTCAATCCCTGGTCAGGGAACTAAGATTCCCACATGCCTCGAAGTTGTTATCAAGAGTAACTATTCACAGGGCTTCCCTGGTGGCGCAGTAGTTGGGAGTCCGCCTGCCGGTGCAGGGGGCGCGGGTTCGTGCCCTGGTCCGGGAGGGTCCCACGTGCCGCGGAGCGGCTGGGCCCCGTGGGCCATGGCCGCTGGGCCTGCATGTCTGGAGCCTGTGCTCCACGGCGGGAGAGGCCACAACGGTGGGAGGCCCAAGTACCTCAAAAAAAAAAAAAAAAAAAAAAAAAAAAGAGTAACTATTCTCATATAATTATGGTAGAAACTCTCCTATCTGCTCCAATTTGGATTGGTCAGTTAATTGGAAGAGTTAGTTAAGGGGACAATTTAAATATAGATACATTTTATTTTCAGTTGAGAGATAGTAGTGGGAGATTTATTTGACAATGCTTGGATGTAAGGATAATGCTTCTTCTTCTTCTTTTTTTTTTTTTTTTTTTAACATGGGCCCACTGATTGGAGTTCTTAGTCATGAAGCAATAGGGCATTATCTGAGTATAGCAAGCTTCCAGATTTTTCAGTCTTTTAGAGTAGCTGCAGTTGTTGCTTAGAAAACACCTTTATTGAGTTATCCCAAAGCAGTCAACCTGGTTTTTACAGAAACAATTTTTTCTTGTTATATTTGTATTTCATCCATTTACAGAATGGAAGGCCATGTAATTAAAATAACAACCGGGAACAATGCAACTGACCCTTGGTAAGCATACCACTCAGCTGTGGGGTGAGTGGATGCCCAAGGGCCACACAGAGAGTGGAGCCCTGCCAGCGCAAGCCTTCCAGGGCACTGGGGCCATCAGTATCAAGGACACTTGAGAGGGAATCTAGGATGTTGGTTAATACAGGAAGTAAGTAGGACTTTCTTTTGCTCACAGTACTTTAAAAAGTTGTTTCATTTGGGTTTGTTAAGACAGGTTTCCTGCTCACTTGTTCAAGCTCGTATTTTGCACAGGTAATTTCTTTGCAGTAGGCTGTACACAAGCTTCTGCCAAACCCTGATGAAATTGTCAACTAACTTGGCCTTGGTGGAGTTCAAATCAATGAAATGCTTTTCAGTGAGTTGAGTACCCTTCATCCGTGAACCTGTGTCTTCTCTAATGACACATGTATGTAAAAAAAAAAAACAGTCATTAGTAAACTATGTCAGAATTTAAAAACCTTAAAGACTCATACAGCTTTACTACATGTCAAGTATTATTTCAAGTGCTTAGAAATAATATACTTTTATTCCTCTTAACATCCCTTAGATGTAGATCTTATCTCATGACCATCTTGCGGATGAAGAAACAGGCAGAAATTTGAGTGACAGAGCTGGGCTTTCTTCTTAGTCATTTCTTTCTGCCTCTCCGGAGCTGAAGTTGCCTGCAGAGGATGGGTTGGAAACTTGACCCAAATGAGAACTCTGACAGCCAGATCTTTTACATCTCGTAGTTCTCTCCAATAAGCACAAATGATGGGTTGTCAGCCAAGTGGATCATGCGGTATCAGCCCAGGGGTGGGGTGTAAGGTAAGCACAACTTCCCAAATCTCCAGTTCCGCAAGGAAGACACATTTGACTTGGTGGCCAAGTCAAGAGGAGGTCCTGCCAGGTCATGAGAAGCCCTGAGTAGGAGCTGACAAAGCCTCTTTAATCCTCAGCCAAAGACCCTGAAACTCCAGCATACTTAGCTTTTATGGATATAAAATTGCTGTTAGAAAGCTAGATCACTGGACTGAATATCTGAGTGCAGGGTACTGTGTCACCAGCACCATCTTGCTATTGATTGACCCAAATTTATAAAACCATGAGCAGGTATCACTCCTGAACAGTAACTTAGCACCTATGAAATGATGAGCAACATATGAACATGCTCAGACAGTCAGGTCTGATCTAAATAGACCAAGAAGGGGTTGAACACAGCAGGCCTGGCCAGAGCCTACCACAGAAATCAGGCAAATGAAGGACTCCACCGATATATTAAGTGGTTTTCGTTGCCGTCAGACAAGAAGTATCTATGAAGGCAACGATAGAAATATAGGAGACTGACAGATTATGATGTTAGTTCTTATGTGTATGGTGTTCAGAGTTGGCAAAACTCTTGTCTATATCATTAGCATTGCTACTGGTGATAGATTTTGGAGTCAGATAGAGCTATTTTACAATCCTGCCTCTTAGACTTGTGACTTTAGGTCAAGATCATTAATTTTTCTGAAGGTTAGTTTTTGTTTTATGTGTGAAATGTGAATAAATCCTTTACCTTTTGGAGTTTCATGAGTTAAAGCCTATAATGCCTATGAAGTGCCTAGCACAGAGCCTAGTTTGTAGTAGGTTTAATGATCTCCTTTGCACATCTCTTTACACAGAAAGAGTCACAGGAGTGGCAGGACCTGACCCTATATCTTCTGATTCTTAGGTCAGTCGTCCTTGTCCTTAATCATATGTTCCCTAGAAGCAGGCACATTTCTGTTTAATGAACTGTAAGGCAAAGGATCGATCCAGTCAGAATGGGCACCCAACTGATAGAAGAAAATGAATCAGTGCTCTGAGTTGAGACACAGAAGTGAGTATCATTCAGCCCCTGAGTGGGGTGGGGGGGAGCAATGACAAATGAACGTGCTTTTGCCAATCACTTACTCATGATTACATATTCATTTATTTATTCAGCGATTGTTTATTTAGCAAGGACCATATGCCAGGTATTGTGCTAACTGCTGGGAATAAAGTGAATAAGAAATATCGTCATTTCTCTAAAACTCATTAACGCTCTGTGGACTTCCAAAGGTATAATGATTCCTGTTGGAAATAGAAATAACTTAGTCTGTAATTTAACTATATTAGATTTAAATCATCTGATTAAAGATTACAGAACTAATTATAAAGCTGAAAGATACATTATGAACTTCTTTTTCAGTATAATTTCTTAATATATACCATTATTAATTTATTTTTACATAAATGGAAATTCAGTGCACACGTTAGAAGGTCTAGAGATTTAAAAAGAAACTGTTAAAGATAAAAGGTCTTAAATATATGGTAAGGCTGTTTTATTGTATTACTCAATTTTCTTGACATTTTCTAGGACTTTTAGTATAATTAGTAAAATAGCTGTAGCTTCTGAGCTTACGAAAGAAAGACGGTCATTTCGAAAATTGGAAAATGAAAAAAACATACTGCTGGGAAAGAAAGGACCTCCACTTTAATATTATTTATTTTCTTCTTCTGGTCAAATAGAAAGCCCTTATTTTGCAGTTGAACTTTAACTAGGAAAACTAAATAATTTCATAAAATTTTATCAAAGAGTCTGATTGAGGAGTTCATATTTAAGGTTGAGAGTGGAGTTTTCAATTCCTGAGATTTTGGTCCACAAGTTGAGAAAATATAGGGCTCCTATCAGTTCTTGGAGAGAAGTGGTAGTTTTTGGTTACAGAATAAAGCTTAGGGCAACCTAAATGCTAATTTTTCATGTGGTAAAACATTCTCAACTATAAGAAGGAAAAAGATGACAAGCATTTGCTTTATTTTCCTTACAAGTTACATAATTCAGTTGTCTAGACAATCTTACATTAACCATATTGTTGAGTAACCCCTCCTTTGGTTGTATAGACCAGATGTGTGTTATTTCTTCAATACTGGGGCAGTTTTAAGGGGTAGGAAGAGTACTGGGTTATAAGCCAAGAGCCCTGAGTACAAGCCATCCCATCATTATGTCCTATAATTGGGTCCATGATCACCACACATTATTATGAGGGAAATACTAGGGAAACCCTTTGTTGCTTATCCATTATTAACCCCCAATTCCTGCCTTCTGTGGAGAGGGGGCATAAGAAGGTTTCTTTTGATGGTACTGTATAAAGTAGAACGTCTTTAAACTCATGTCTTATATCAAACCAGCCTCTCCAACATCCACTCTTCCTCTAGACTTGCCTTTTTCTTTTAAGATACCATCTTCCAGTTTTCCAAGCTTGAATCCCAGGAGTCATCTTTAAGTCCTTTTCTCTTCTCCCCTACTTGCTGATTTGTTTTCCTTGGAAATTGCCCTTTTATTTCCTTCCCTCCACATTCCAGTTTCTAGATCTTAGTTCAGACTCTTCTTACTCGAGGCTTAACATAGACTCCTAACTAACCTTCCTTCTGTCGTTCTGCCTCCTCGCCATCTGTATTAGTCAGGGTGAGCTAGGTTATGCTACAGTGACAAACAATTAGAAAATCTCAGTGGCTTAAAACAAAATTTACCTGTGGTTTATGTTACCTGGTTATCATAGATTCTAGGGGTTGACTTCCATTGCCTCTTTACTCAATGACCCAAGCTCCACTCTTTAGAATTTCATCAGTTTTCCAAGGAGAAGGGGGTGTTGGATGATCTTACTCTGACAATTAAATGTTCTGTCCCAGAAGTGACACACTAACTTCCACTCACAGCCATTGGCCAGAACTAGTCACATGGCGGACATGTGGAGTCCACTCACGTGCTTGCAACAAGTGGAGAAATGGATATTGAGGCGCACTAGGGGGCTGCACTGTTCCATCCTACAGTGAAGTCCAGAATCCTCCACTAAAGACCAAGTCCTCCAATGAAGGCCATTGGAGTTTCTGCAAAGCACCCCTTTACCTAAAACCTTTCAGCCATTCCCACTCTATCAGATGGCCTAGAATTCATGGATCTCTAACATGTATTGAACAACCAGTAGTTCTCAAGCCTTTGCTATGTCAGGTACCCTGCTACGTTCTTTAACCCATTATCTCATCTATCTCTTACAACAAATATTCAAAGTAGGCTTTATTATCCCCATATGACAGATGAAGAAACTGAGACTTAAAGAATGTCCTAGTTTGGGTTTCTCCGAAATCCGACCACGTGGCAAGGACTTGGACACCAGAAAGCTCAGTGAGGGAGAGGGCTTGTGATAACAGCAAGAGAGGCGTATCAATAATGGGACAATGAGTGGGTTACCACAGGGGGCAGCTGCAGACCCTCTGAGAGACTGCAGAACAGGGCTCTACACCGCGGGCCAAGGAACTCCTATACGTCATTGCTTGAGGGCTGCTCTTGAGATGTGAACTCCCCAGCACCTTTGCCCTACCCTACCCGTAAGCCAAGCACATGCTGTCAGCCTTCTGCAGAGGCAAGCAGGTTGCCAGTTTTCTGGAACAGTGTTGATTCCCTGAGGGGATATGGGCATTGGCAGCTTCTGCTACAGAGAGGTGAATCTACTTGCCCAAGGAATACAGTGAATAAGATTTAAATCCAAATACTCTTGTCCCCCACTGTCCACACGGACCTCTCACTATTTACTAACACTGGAGGTGGATCCGGGATCCAGCCAAAAATGTATCACTGACCACTCTCCAAGCACTCTTGTCCTTTTTCTTTCTATCCCTGGGTTCATACCATTTCTTTCTTTTTTTTTTTTAATAAATTTATTTTACGTATTTTTATTTTTGGCTGCGTTGGGCCTTTGTTGCTGCACGCGGGCTTTCTCTAGTTGCGGTGAGTGGCTACTATTCTTCGTTGCAGTGCACGGGCTTCTCATTGCGGTGGCTTCTCTTGTTGCGGAGCACGGGCTCTAGGCGCACCGGCTTCAGTAGTCGTGGCTCGCGGGTTCTAGAGCGCAGGCTCAGTAGTTGTGGCACACGGGCTTAGTTGCTCCACGGCATGTGGGATCTTCCCGGACCAGGGCTCGAACCTGTGTCCCCTGCATTGGCAGGCAGATTCTTAACAACCGCACCGCTAGGGAAATCTCATACCATTTCTTCTGCTGGGAATTCTCGCTGTTCTGTGCCTCCTATTTAAGTTCTATCCATATTCTCTGCTCAGCTCAAACGGCGCCTTCTCCGTGAAGCCTTATTTGATCATCAGAAATCCTGCTCTCCCCTCTCAGCCCTACTGTGGTCAGTTTCACTCTTCTAGCACTTCCCCTGTCCTTGCTTGCATGGCAGAGATGCATGGACAGGTCTCTCTCTGGATTAGACTGTAGGCTCCTTGAGGGCATGAATCCTATTTTATTCAGTTGCTTCGAACACTTGGTGGAATAAGGTAGATAAATATAACTGTACATGTGCGCACGTCCACATGCACATTCATTTCACATTCAGTCCAGGTTGACTGAATTTGCCAAACGTCACACTGAAGTCTGGATTCCGGGAGGAGGTGGTTTTCTGCTTTTCTTCTTAATGCGCCACCATCAGCTTCTCTACTCACCTGACTTCCAGCCCCTGTGTTGCCACTTGCCGTGTCCGCTCCGGAGAGGGACAGGCGAAGGAGCTGACCGATGAGGACACAGTGGCCTCCAGCAGTTTGTACACGTCATGTCTGGGGGATGCGTACTTGTCATTATTCCCATTTGAAATGGCAGCGGGATGAAGATGCTTTGCCTAGTTCAGGTGACATGACCAGGAGAGTGTAATTAACCTTCAGGGGACACACCATATCGCCATAAACTATATGCCAAGAGTTTCTAGTGGTTGGGAGGCAACAAAAACCTTCAGCTTTGCGTGTTCAGAACTTGGTTTACCTGCAGTCTCGGTGGTGCGGTGAAGAAGGGAATTCCGCTGGGCTCTCCCTGGCTTCCAAAGAGACATTCTCCTGTTGCTGAAGATCACCTTTCAGATTTCCATTGCCCACTGGAGCTCCATGACAAGAAATAACAGCAGAATAGATGGCCCTGGTCTCCACGGTGTTGCTGTTCCCGTGAGCTTTTCTCATATGGCAATCCCAACCCCTCCTTGGGAATACTGCTGTTCATTTTTGAAACGCTGAGCCCAAGGAGGCACTTTGGCCACAGGTGGTAATTCATTCTAAACAAAGAAAGGTGACCTTTCTCATCTTCCCCCCCGCCCCCAATTATGGAAACAGATTATATTCTTAGATCCTTTTTGAAAAAACTATATAATAACTTGCCTTAACAATTTCCTGCACAGAAAATTCTTAATTATGCAGTGGATCAAAAAAAAAAAGGCATTTTCTTTTATCTGTTTTGAACGAGTTGCCTTTCAATTTCATTGACTGCCCCTTTGTTCTTATAGGGCTAAGAGTTTGTTTGAAGAATGGCTTTGTCGTGTTTCCTTTGACTGTCTCCATGGCCTAAATAAAAAGTCTACCAGAAAAACACTGAAAAAATCAGCTTCTTAGTTGTGAGTCTCTTGCAAGAGCTGACAACCTAAAAGTTTGCTTTTATCTTTCAGATTCTGAAATCCATCCCATTTATAAATCGCTCATGTCCCCCCATTTGCTGTTTGACACTAACCAAGTACCCACAGTCAGTGAGTTAATCATTATTCCTGTATCAAAACCACAAAGATTCCAGATGTACAAAGGGGACAGTGCTCACATGTATATGTATAGGCAATTTAAGTCCACTTTGCAAAAGTATGTGTTGATATTAGGAGAATTTTGTATATGTATATGTAAGCAGATTGGCCAGGGCTGGGAGGGCGAGCAGTGATTAATCAAGGTGAACTTTCTGGAGGAGTCAATGTCTGTGCCAGTGTTGGAAGGAAAGGGCATAATTCCATAGCGAGTCATATAAACATTTATTATTATTATACTTGGTGAGATAGTTGATATTTTCACGGAGAACCATTAACAATTGTTAAAAGTAAATCAATTCCTGCTCTCCGTCTACCCCTCTCTCTATGGAACATACAACAGAGATTTGCCCTCGTGAAAAACTGCTCTGTTGGAAAGCTCCTTTCCTGTGTTCTGTTTGTTTTTAGGTTGCAGCTTTTATTTCTGCCTTTAAGCCTCTGACTCCATATGTTTTTCATTTCTACTCAGAGGAGTTAGGACTGCTGTTGACTGAGAATGTCTAGTCTAATAAGGCTTTTTATTTTTGACCTTTTAATTTGTCTAGTGTTTCAAACTACGAAGACCCTTTGCTTTCTAATCTAGGCTGGTTTGTAGTTGTCCTCGTAGGTGGTATGGTGGGAAGAACATGGGGTTTGAAGGCAGAAGACCTTGGTTTGAGTCCCAGTCTCAGCTGTGTGACTTTAGACAAGACCTTCAACCTCTCTGAACCTCTGTTTCCTTGTTTGCAAAGTAAATTAAATAAGGAGGACAATACTTATTGGCTCCAGAATGACAGTAAGGATTACAGTTAGCCACATACATTGCGTAAATTTAAATGTGTTATTTTAAATGATCAGTGCTATAATTGTGCAGGCACTGAAGGAGACTGGGCTGCCAAGAATTTCCCCTTTAAGGTCTTCTTCCATTCCTGAAACACTTTAACTGTAAACAGTTACTCACACCGAAAGCATATTTTTCCTTAGCAGTTGCCCCTTGTCAGTCCCCAAAAGTGTCTTCACATGTGGTTCCTCAAGATGTAAGTGGTGGAGTTTTAGGTTTTATGGGGTTATTTCCTAATGTTAGTGCATCATATCAAAATTGCACAAGAAGCCAACATTATTCTTGAAAGTCTTTATTATTATTCATAAAGTACAGTATATAAGCTTTGATGCCTACACATGTGACTCCCACTTAGGGAGCCATTTGTAGGAAAAGTATTTCTCTCTAAGCATTCTGTGGGGTTGATACCCACACTGGGAGATGCATGTGGAAATTGATACCTATTAAGGAAAAGTAGATTACAGACCCCCATCTCACACTCACTCCATGTGCTCACTCATTAGGAACGCTTTATATTGATGTTTCTTTCTTTTTCTTTATTACTCCATCTGTCAGTTATTACTGGATAGCAAACCACTCCCAACCTCAATGATTTATAAGAGCTATTATGTATTCTCACTCATGTCTCTGCAGGTTGGCTGGTATTAGACTGATCTTGGCTGAACCCAGCCGGGCAGTGCTGTTTCAGGGTGCAGGTTTTTCTGGGCTTGATCCGTTGTAACAGTTTAGGTTCAGGTCCACCCCACATAGGTCTTATGTCGATTCTGGTTGAAGGGGTTGTCATGGCAATGACAGAGGCACAAGAGGCAAGCCCAGGACTTCCCTGGTGGCGCAGTGCCTGCCAGTGCAGGGGAAACGGGTTCGAACCCTGGTCCGGGAAGATCCCACATGTCGTGGAGCAGCTAAGCCCGTGAGCCACAACTACTGAGCCTGCGCTCTAGAACCCCCGAGCCACGACTGCTGAAGCCCGCGTGCCTAGAGCCCGTGCTCCGCAACAAGAGAAGCCACCGCAATGAGAAGACCGCGCACCACAACGAAGAGTAGCCCCCGCTCGTTGCAACTAGAGAAAGCCCCAACAAAGACCCAACGCAGCAACAATGGCCGTTGTAAAAAAAGCAGCAACAAGACCCAATGCAACCAAAAGTAAATAAATAAATAAATGTATTAAAAAAGAAAAGCAAGGAGTATTAAGGAAAAAAATAGAGGCAAGACCAAGGGCACAGAACGTATCAAACCTTTTACGGCATCATGTCTGCTAACACTCATTGGTCACATACTGCTAAGCTTAATGACAAGGAGCAAGGCAATAGATACACACTGCTTACCCTGAAACCAAAGCAAAGCACATGGCCACGCCCAGTGTCAAAGGGGCGGGGAAATATACTCTTTCCATGTTGGAGCATGGGGAGGTTACATATTTTTTGTCAGTAATCTAATAGTCCTGCTGCCAAGTACGTACGTTGAATTCCTATACACAAGATACATATGTGTGGTGCAACTCTACAGTATAAACATGGAAGTTCCAATGCCCCTCTACAATGGCCATCCTGAAATGACACATAGAGGATGATTCTCCCATACAGAACCATTGCCACTGTTAAAAAAAGATAAGATAGGCTATAGATTTTACAGGTTTGTCTTGGATCTATCTATAATTCTACCATCCTGTTCCCTTTCTAAAAAGTATATCTACCTTGATTTTTTTTTTTTGCTGTACGCGGGCCTCTCACTGTTGTGGCCTCTCCAGTTGCGGAGCACAGGCTACGGACGCGCAGGCTCAGCGGCCATGGCTCACGGGCCCAGCCGCTCCGCGGCACGTGGGATCTTCGCAGACCGGGGCACGAACCCGCGTCCCCTGCATCGGCAGGCGGACTCTCAACCACTGCGCCACCAGGGAAGCCCTACCTTGATTTATTTTTCAAAAAGCAAATCATTCTTAAACTTTGGTACTTTAGGTATGATTAGTCATTAATTGCTTACAATAAAGCTCATACTGATGACAGCATGCCGTGACTAAGAACCACAGGTAGATTCCAGGTATCCACACTAACCAGAACGTGTGGATAGTTTATTACAAAAGAATGTCCGTGGAACATTGTGGTGATCTGGGCTTTTTTGATGGACTTGAAAAGGGAAGCATGTTTGTGCTAGTAATCAAGACAGAGAGAGGACCATGCTTGATCTTTGAATAAGTGGGTGTTTTAACATAATATACTTGAAAAATTTTTAAATATATATGGCTAATGAATAATATATAGATGGACAAACTGTCTAATAAGGATGACCAAATAGGACATCCCTTCTCTTCTTTCAGGTGTATGTTAGAAGAGTCCCAATAATTCAACACATGGAAAAGGTTAGAAAAGAATCCTTTACAAATAAGAATTTAATTGATTTTTTAAAAATTTATGCTGGAACTGAGAGGGGGATCCTGATTTGAACTTGGTAAGTAATATAACTGTATACCTTTCTACATTCACGAAATGCACCCAAACAATAAATAAGATTATGATGATAGTTATCAGACAACTAGTGAAGCCTACCTTACACATGTCTAGTAGGAAAAATAAAAAAGCCTATGTAAAGCAGAATGTAATCCATCGCTAAGCTAACCTCCTTTTTCAATTGATACTGGGTTGAAAGACCACATAGCTTTATACTACCTACATTGTGAAGGCAGTATCACAGTTTAGGTAGTTCAAGTAGCAATTCTGAAATGTGGAGGAATATTTGTTATATATTTCGCGTTTGTGCTATTTAAACTGCAAAATACAATCAGAAGCAAGAATAATTGTTCTGATTTTTGTTTCCAAGAATAATTGTTAAGATACTTTGAGGAGTTTAACAAGTCTACTTCTGGCTAAACACAACACTCCTAGACATGCAATTTTTTTTTTTTAACATCTTTATAGGAGTATAATTGCTTTACAATGGTGTGTTAGTTTCTGCTTTATAACAACGTGAATCAGCTATACATATACATATATCCCCATATCCCCTACCTCTTGCGTGTCCCTCCCACCCTCCCTATCCCATGCCTCTAGGTGGACACAAAACACCGAGCTGACCTCCCTGTGCTATGCGGCTGCTTCCCACTAGCTATCTGTTTTACATTTGGTAGTATATATAAGTCCATGCCACTCTCTCACTTCGTCCCAGCTTACCCTTCCCCTTCCCCGTGTCCTCAAGTCCATTCCCTACGTCTGTGTCTTTATTCCTTTCCTGCCCCTAGTTTCTTCAGAACCAATTTTTTTTTTTTTTTAGATTCCATATATATATATATATATGTTAGCATACGGTATTTGTTTTTCTCTTTCTGACTTACTTTACTCTGTATGACAGACTCTAGGTCCATCGACCTCACTACAAATAACTCAATTTCATTTCTTTTTATGGCTGAGTAGTATTCCATTGTATATATGTGCCACATCTTCTTTATCCATTCATCTGATGATGGACACTTAGGTTGCTTCCATGTCCTGGCTATTGTAAATAGCACTGCAATGAACATTGTGGTACATGCTTCTTTTTGAATTTTAGTTTTCTCAGGGTATATGCCCAGTAGTGGGATTGCATGGTGGTATGGTAGTTCTATTTTTAGTTTTTAAAGGACCCTCCAGGGCTTTCCTGGTGGCGCAGTGGTTGAGAGTCCGCCTGCCGATGCAGGGTACACAGGTTCGTGCCCCGGTCCGGGAAGATCCCACATGTCGTGGAGTGGCTAGGCCCGTGAGCCATGGCCGCTGAGCCTGCGCGTCCAGAGCCTGTGCTCTGCAACGGGAGAGGCCACAACAGTGAGAGGCCCGCGTACCGCAAAAAAAAAAAAAAAAAAAAAAAAAAAAGGAACCTCCATACAGTTCTCCATAGTGGCTATAATCAATTTACATTCCCACCAACAGTGCAAGAGGGTTCCCTTTTCTCCACACCCTCTCCAGCATTTATTGTTTGTAGATTTTTTGATGATGGCCATTCTGACTGGTGTGAGGTGATACCTCATTGCAGTTTTGATTTGCATTTCTCTAATGATTAGTGATGTTGAGCATCCTTTCATGTGTTTGTTGGCAATCTGTATGTCTTCTTTGGAGAAATGTCTATTTAGGTCTTCTGCCCACTTTTGGGTTGGGTTGTTTGTTTTCTTGATATTGAACTGCATGAGCTGCATGCAAATTTTGGAGATTAATCTTTGTCAGTTGCTTCGTTTGCAAATATTTTCTCCCATTCTGAGGGTTGTCTTTCATCTTGTTTATAGTTTCCTTTGCTGTGCAAAAGATTTTAAGTTTCATTAGGTCCCATTTGTTTATTTTTGTTTTTATTTCCATTTCTCTAGGAGGTGGGTCAAAAAGGATCTTTCTGTGATTTATGTCCTAGAGTGTTCTGCCTATGTTTTCTTCTAAGAGTTTTATAGTGTCTGGCCTTACATTTAGGTCTTTAATGCATTTTGAGTTTATTTTTGTGTATGGTTTTAGGGAGTGTTCTAAATTCATACTTTTACATGTAGCTATCCAGTTTTCCCAGCACCACTTATTGAAGAGGCTGTCTTTTTTCCATTGTATATTTTGTATATTTTTGCTTCCTTTATCAAAGATAAGGTGACCATATGTATGTGGGTTTATCTCTGGGCTTTCTATCCTGTTCCATTGATCTATATTTCTGTTTTTGTGCCAGTACCATATTGTCTTGATTACTGTAGCTTTGTAGTATAGTCTGAAGTCAGGGAGCCTGATTACTCCAGCTCCGTTTTTCAGTCTCAAAATTGCTTTGGCTATTCGGGGTATTTTGTGTTTCCATACAAATTGTGAAATTTTTTGTTCTAGTTCTGTGAAAAATGCCACTGGTAGTTTGATAAGGATTGCACTGAATCTGTAGATTGATTTGGGTGGTGTAATCATTTTCACAATATTGATTCTTCCAATCTAAGAACATGGTATATCTCTCCATCTGTTGGTATCATCTTTAATGTCTTTCCTCAGTGTCTTATAGTTTTCTGCATACTGGTCTTTGGTCTCCTTAGGTAGGTTTATTCCTAGGTATTTTATTCTTTTTGTTGCAGTGGTAAATGGGAGCATTTCCTTAATTTCTTTTTCAGATATTTCATCATTAGTGTATAGGAATGCAAGAGATATCTGTGCATTAATTTTTTATTCTGCAGCTTTACCAAATTCACTGATTAGCTCTAGTAGTTTTCTGGTAGCATCTTTAGGGTTCTGTATGTATAGTATCATGTCATCTGCAAACAGTGACAGTTTTACCTCTTCTTTTCCAATTTGGATTCCTTTTATTTTTTTTTTTCTTCTCTGATTGCCGTGGCTAGGACTTCCAAAACTATGCTGAATGATAGTGGCAAGAGTGGACACCCTTGTCTTGTTCCTGATCTTAGAGGAAATGCTTTCAGTTTTTCACCATTGAGCATGATGTTTGCTGTGGGTTTGTCGTATATGGCCTTTATTATGTTGAGGTAGGTTCCCTCATTTTGTTTATCTTACTGTGTTTGGGGGTCTCCTTTTTGCAGGCTGCAGGTTCGTAGTTCCCATTGTTTTTGGTGTCTGTCCCCAGTGGCTAAGTTTGGTTCCGTGGGTTGTGTAGGCTTCCTGGTGGAGGGGACTAGTGCCTGTGTTCTGGTGGATAAGGCTGGATCTTGTCTTTCTGGTGGGCAGGTCCACGTCTGGTGGTGTGTTTTGGGGTGTCTGTGGACTTATGATTTTAGGCAGCCTCTCTACTAATGGGTGGGGTTGTGTTCCTGTCTTGCTAGTTTGGCAGAGGGTGTCCAGCACTGTAGCTTGCTGGTCGTTGAGTGAAGCTGGGTGCTGGTGTTGAGATGGAGATCTCTGGGAGATTTTCGCTGTTTGATATTATGTGGACCTGGGAGGTCTCTTGTGAACCAGTGTCCTGAAGTTGGCTCTCCCACCTCAGAGGCACAGCACTGACTCCTGGCTGCAGCACCAAGAGCCTTTCATCCACTCGGCTCAGAATAAAGGAGAAAAAGTAGAAAGAAAGAATTAGAAGAAAAGAAAGAAAGGAAGGAAGAAAGGAAGGAGAAAAGGAAAGAAAGAAAGGAGGGAGGGACGAAGGGAGGAAGGAAGGAAGGAAGGAGGGAAGGAAGGAAAAAAGAAAGAAAGAAAGAAGATAAAGTAAAATAAAATTAAAATATAAAGTTATTGAAATAAAAAAATTATTAAGAAAAAAATTTTTAAAAAAAGCAAAAATGGACGGATAGAACCCTAGGACAAATGGTGGAAGCAAAGCTATACAGACAAAATCTCACACAGAAGCATACACATACACACTCACAAAAAGAGGAAAAGAGGAAAAAATCATAAATCTTGCTCTCAAAGTCCACCTCCTTAATTTGGGATGATTCGTTGTCTATTCATGTATTCCACAGATGCAGGTACATCAGGTTGATTGTGGAGCTTTAATTCGCTGCTTCTGAGGCTGCTGGGAGAGATTTCCCTTTCTCTTCTTTGTTCTCACAGCTCCCAGGGGCTCAGCTTTGGATTTGACCCCGCCTCTGCGTGTAGGTCGCTGGAGGGCTTCTGTTCTTCGCTCAGAGAGGATGGGGTTAAAGGAGCCGCTGATTCGGGGGCTCTGGGTCACTCAGGCGGGGCGGGGGAGGGAGGGGCACGGAGTGCGTGCGGGGCGAGACTGCGGCGGCAGAGACCGCCGTGACGTTGCACCAGCCTGAGGTGCGCTGTGCGTTCTCCCGGGGAAGGAAGTTGTCCCTTGATCCCGGGACCCTGGCAGTGGCGGGCTGCACAGGCTCCCCGGAAGGGAGGTGTGTGACCTGTGCTCGCACACAGGCTTCTTGGTGGCGGCAGCAGCAGCCTTAGTGTCTCATCCCTGTCTCTGGGGTCCGCGCTTTTAGCCGCGGCTCGCGCCCGTCTCTGGAGCTCCTTTAAGCAGCGCTCTTAATCCCCTCTCCTCGCGCACCAGGAAACAAAGAGGTAAGAAAAGGTCTCTTGCCTCTTTGGCAGCTCCAGACCTTTTCCCGGACTCCCTCCCGGCTAGCCGTGGCGCACTAACCCCCTGCAGGCTGTGTTCACGCCACTAACCCCAGTCCTCTCCCTGCGCTCCTACCGAAGCCCGAGCCTCAACTCCCAGCCCCGCCCGCCCCGGCGGATGAGCAGACAAGCCTCTCGGGCTGGTGAGTGCCGGTCGGCCCTGATCCTCTGTGTGGGAATATCTCTGCTTTGCCCTCCGCACCTCCGTCGCTGCGCTCTTGAGGTAGGTTCCCTCTATGCCAACTTTGAGGAGTTTTTATCATAAATAGGTGTTGAATTTTGTCAAAGCTTTTTCTGCATCTATTGAGATGATCATATGGTTTTTCTCCTTCAATTTGTTAATATGGTGTATCACATTGATTGATTGGGGTATATTGAAGATTCCTTGCATCCCTGGGATAAATCCCACTTGATCATGGTGTATGATCCTTTTAATGTGTTGTTGGATTCTGTTTGCTAGTATTTTGTTGAGGATTTTTGCATCTACATTCATCAGTGGTATTGGTCTGTAATTTTCTTTTTTTGTATTATCTTTGTCTGGTTTTGGTACCAGGGTGATGGTGGCCTCGTAGAATGAGTTTGGGAGGGTTCCTGCCTCTGCAACTTCTGGGAAGAGTTTGAGAAGGATGGTGTTAGCTCTTCTCTAAATGTTTGATAGAATTTACCTGTGAAGCCATCTGGTCCTGGACTTTTATTTGTTGGAGGATTTTAATCAGTTTCAATTTCATTATTTGTGATTGGTTTGTTCATATTTTCTATTTCTTCCTGGTTCAGTCTTGGAAGGTTATACCTTTCTAAGAATTTGTCCATTTCTTCCAGGTTGTCCATTTTTGCCATAGAGCTGCCTGTAGTTATCTCTTAGGATGCTTTGTATTTCTGTGGTGTCTGTTGTAACTTCTCCTTTTTCATTTCTAATTTTATTGATTTGAGTCCTCTCCCTCTTTTTCTTGATGAATCTGGCTAATGGTTTATCAGTTTTGTTTATCTTCTCAAAGAACCAGCTTTTAGTTTTATTGATCTTTGCTATTGTTTTCTTTGTTTCTATTTCATTTATTTCTGCCCTGATCTTTATGATTTCTTTCCTTCTGCTAGCTTTGGGTTTTGTTTTTTCTTCTTTCTCTAGTTCCTTTAGGTGTAAGGTTAGATTGTTTATTTGAGATTTTTCTTGTTTCTTGAGGTAAGCTTGTTTTGCTATAAACTTCCCTCTTAGAACTGCTTTTGCTGCATCCCATAGGCTTTGGGTCATCATGTTTTCATTGTCATTTGTCTCTAGGTATTTTTTGATTTCCTCTTTGATTTCTTCAGTGATCTCTTGGTTATTTAGTAACGTATTGTTTAGCCTCTATGTGTTTGTGTTTTTTACATTTTTTTCCCTGTAATTGATTTCTAATCTCATCACGTTGTGGTCAGAAAAGATGCTTGATATAATTTCAATTTTCTTAAATTTATGGAGGCTTGGTTTGTGACCCAAAATGTGATCCATCCTGGAGAATGTTCTGTGCACACTTGAGAAGAAAGTGTAATCTGCTGTTTTGGGGTGGAATGTCCTATAAATATCAATTAAATCTATCTGGTCTGTTGTGTCATTTAAAGCTTGTGTTTCCTTATTAATTTTCTGTTTGGATGATCTGTCCACTGGTGTAAGTGAGGTGTTAAAGTCCCCCACTATTATTGTGTTACTGTCGATTTCCTCTTTTATAGCTGTTAGCAGTTGCCTTAAGTATTGAGGTCCTCCTATATTGGGTGCATATATATTTATAATTGTTATATCTTCTTCTTGGATTGATCCCTTGATCATTATGTAGTGTCCTTCATGTCTCTTGTAACATTCTTTATTTTAAAATCTATTTTATCTGATATGAGTATTGCTACTCCAGCTTCCTTTCGATTTCCTTTTGCATGGAATATCTTTTTCCATCTCCTCACTTTCAGTCTGTAGGTGTGCCTAGGTCTGAAATGGGTCTCTTGTAGACAGCATATATATGGGTCTTGTTCTTGTATCCATTCAGCGAGCCTGTGTCTTTTGGTTGGAGCATTTAATCCATTCACGTTTATGTTCCTATTGCCATTTTCTTAATTGTTTTGGGTTTGTTTCTGTAGGTCCTTTTCTTCTCTTGTGTTTCCCACTTAGAGAAGTTCCTTTAGCATTTGTTGTAGAGCTGGTTTCGTGGTGCTGAATTCTCTTAGCTTTTGCTTGTCTGTAAAGCTTTTGATTTCTCCGACAAATCTGAGTGAGATACTTGCTGGGTGGAGTACTCTTGGTGGTAGGTTCTTCCCTTTCATCACTTTAAATTTACCATGCCACTCCCTTCTGGCTTGTAGATTTTCTGCTGAGAAATCAGCTGTTAACCTTATGGGATTTCCTTTGTATGTTATTTTTAGTTTCTCCCTTGTTGCTTTCAATACTTTTTCTTTGTCTTTAATTTTTGTCAGTTTGATTACTGTGTGTCTCGGCATGCTTCTCCTTGTGTTTTCCTGCCTGGGGCTCTCTGTGCTTCCTGGACTTGGGTGGCTATTTCCTTTCCCATGTTAGGGAAGTTTTCAACTATAATCTCTTCAAATATTTTCTCAGGTCCTTTCTCTCTTCTCCTTCTGGGGCCCCTATTATATGAATGTTCTTGCGTTTCATGTTGTCCCAGAGTTCTCTTAGGCTGTCTTCATTTGTTTTCATTCTTTTTTCTTTATTGCCTTCCACATCAATGAATTCCACCATTCTGTCTTCCAGGTCACTTATCAGTTCTTCTGCCTCAGTTATTATGCTATTGATTCCTTTTGGTGTATTTTTCATTTCAGTTATTGTATTGTTCATCTCTGTTTGCTTGTTCTTTAATTCTTCTAGGTCTTTGTTAAACATTTCTTGCATCTTCTCCATCTTTGCCTCCATTCTTTTTCTGAGGTCCTGGATCATCTTCACCATCATTATTCTGAATTCTTTTTCTGGAAGGTTGCCTATCTCCACTTCGTTTAGTTGTTTTTCTGGGGTTTTATCTTGTTCCTTCATCTGCTACATAGCCCTCTGCCTTTTCTTCTTGTCTACCTTCTGTGAATATGCTTTTTGTTCCACAGGCTGCAGGATTGTAGTTCTTCTTGCTTCTGCTCTCTGCCCTCTGGTGGATGAGGCTATCTAAGAGGCTTGTTCAAGTTTCCTGGTGGTAGGGACTGGGGGTGGGTAGAACTGGGTGTTGCTCTGGTGGGCAGAGCTCAGTAAAACTTTAATCTGCTTGTCTGCTGATAGCTGGGCCTGGGTTCCCTCCCTGTTGGTTGTTCGGCCTGAGGCGACCCAACACTGAGTCTTCCTGGGCTCTTTGGTGTGGCTAATGGCAGACTGTGGTAGGGCTCACACCAAGGAGTACTTCCCAGAACTTCTGCTGCCAGTGTCCTTGTCCTCACAGTGAGACACAGCCACCACCCGCCTCTGAAGGAGACCCTCCAACACTAGCATGTAGGTCTGGTTCAGCATCCTATGGGGTCACTGCTCCTTCCCCTGGGTCCCGATGTGCACACTACCTTGTGTGTGCCCTCCAAGAGTGGAGTCTTTGTTTCCCCCAGTCATGTCGAAGTCCTACAGTCAAATCCCGCTAGCTTTTAAAGTCTGATTCTCTTGGAATTCCTCCTCCCATTGCTGGACCCCCAGGTTGGGAAGCCTGACCTGGGTCTCAGAACCTTCACTCCAGTGGGTGGACTTCTGTGGTATAATTGTTCTCCAGTTTGTGAGTCACCCACCCAGCAGTTATGGGATTTGATTTTATTGTGATTGTGCCCCTCCTACCATCTCATTGTGGCTTCTCCTTTGTCTTTGGATGTGGGGGTATCTCTTTTGGTGAGTTTCAGTGTCTTCCTCTTGATGATTGTTCAGCAGTTAGTTGTGATTCCAGTGCTCTCACAAGAGGGAGTGAGAGCAGGTCCTTCTACTCCACCATATTGATCCAATCTCCTTTTTCATTTTTTTCTGATCTGATCTTTATGATTTCTTTCCTTCGCTAACTTCGGGTTTTTTTTGTTCTTCTTTCTCTAATTGCTTTAGGTGTAAGGTTAGATTGTTTATTTGAGATGTTTCTTGTTTCTTGAGGTAATATTGTATTGCTATAAACTTCCCTCTTACAACTGCTTTTGCTGCATCCCATAGGTTTTGGGTCGTCGTGTTTTAATTGTCATTTGTTTCTAGGTATTTTTTGATTTCCTCTTTGATTTCTTCAGTGATCTCCCGGTTATTTAGTAGTGTATTGTTTAACCTATATGTGTTTGTATTTTTTACATATGTTTTCCTGTAATTGATATCTAGTCTCATAGCGTTATGGTCGGAAAAGATACTTAATGTGATTTCAATTTTCTTAAATTTCCCAAGGCTTGATTTGTGACCCAAGATATGATCTATCCTGGAGAATGTTCCATGAGCACTTGAGAAGAAAGTGTCTTCTGTTGTTTTCGGATGGAATGTCCTATAAATATCAATTAAACACATCTTGTTTAATGTATCATTTAAAGCTTGTGTTTCCTTATTTATTTTCATTTTGGATGATCTGTCCATTGGTGAAAGTGGGGTGTTAAAGTCCCCTACTATGATTTTGTTGCTGTCGATTTCCCCTTTTATGGCTGTTAGTGTTTGCCTTATGTATTGAGGTGCTCCTGTGTTGGGTGCATAAATATTTACAATTGTTATATCTTCTTCTTGGATCGATCCCTTGATCATTATATAGTGCCCTTCTTTGTCTCTTGTAATAGTCTTTATTTTAAAGTCTATTTTGTCTGATATGAGAATTGGTACTCCAGCTTTCTTTTGTTTTCCATTTGCATGGAATATCTTTTTCCATCCCCTCACTTTCAGTCTGTATATGTTCTTAGGTTTGAAGTGGGTCTCTTGCAATGGAGCATTTAATCCACTTACAGTTAAGGTAATTATCAATATGTATGTTCCTATTACCATTTTCTTAATTGTTTTGGGTTTGTATTTGTAGGTCTTTTCCTTCTCTTGTGTTTCCTGCCTTGAGAAGTTCCTTTAGCATTTGTTGGAAAGCTGGGTTGTGTAGGCTTCCTAGTGGAGGTAACTGGTGCCTGTGTTCTGGTGGATGAGGCTGGATCTTGTCTTTCTGGTGGGCAGGACTTTGTTTGGTGGTGTGTTTTGGGGTGTCTGAACTTATGATTTTAGGCAGCCTCTTTGCTAATGGGTGGGGTTGTGTTCCTGTCTTGCCAGTTTTTTGGTATAGGGTGTCCAGCACTGTAGCCTGCTGGTCGTTGAGTAGAGCTGGGTCTTAGCGTTGAGATGGAGATCTCTAGGAGAGCTTTTGCCATTTGATATTACATGGGGCTTGGAGGTCTCTGGTGGACCAATGTCCTGAGCTCGGCTCTCCCACCTCAGAAGCTCAGGCCTGACACCTGGCTGGAGTACCAAGACCCTGTCAGCCACATGGCCAGGTATGTGGGGAGTTTCTTGCCTTTTAGGAAGTCTGAGGTCTTCTGCTAGCATTCAGTAGGTGTTCTGTAGGAGTTGTTACACGTGTAGATGTATTTCTGATGTATTTTTGGGGAGAAAGGTGATCTCCATGTCTTACTCCTCTGCCATGTTGAAGGTCCCCCAGGGTGGTTAGTTTTTATGGGCTGCGTAATTTCATAGGCTAGTGAGTAGGAGGATTATTCCAACTAATTTGCAGAAGAGGTGAGATTTCCAGGAACTGGGCCACCACCCACTTTTTGACCTTGTGTGGTAGCCCTCAGAACTGTCCTGGTGCCTCTGGGTGTGCCATTTAGATGTTAATGTATTATGATGAGCATATAATGAGGCTCAAGGTCTACTGAAGGTTGAACCTTCTGCCATCTTGGACCTAGTTGGTTCTAACCAGTTTTGTCTTGTCCTATGGCTATGTCATTCTTTTAGAAGTTGCGCCCTGCTCCCTTCCCTCCTGTTTCACTTCCATACCCTCTTTGGAAAGATGACCATGTTTCCTGCAGCAGACCCCTGCTGCTTAGGGGTATCTGTATCTCTATCTGAGGTCTATCTCTTTATACCTCAGATTGGGAATGACCCACAGGTCTCAGTGGGTCTCTGACCTAGAGCAAATGGCCTCTGGTCTCAGCCAGAGATCTAGTGATGGAGATGTGACCCATTCTTGCCACCACGATTTCTTTTTTCTAGCAGTCCTTGTGGTAACTTGGGAGAGCAAATTCAGGTTTGTGGCTAATTTGGGGATGTTAGTACAGTTTGATAGGAGGCTGAACTAAGGTCATGGCAGTAGCACTACAAGGAAGATGTGGATTTATTCAGTCAGTCATTTAGTCAATCAGACAGCTAATATTTCTGTAATGCCTATTATATTCTAGAGACTACTATAGGTGCCGAGGATAAAGGATGACCACAAAAGGCCTGGCCCTCATGGAGCTTACATTCTATGGTCTGTTGGGGGCAGCATGGTGGGTGGTGGTGTATCTTGATAAAGATGCTCCCAGATTTTTGGACTGTGAGGAACGTGGGAGAGGAGATTTGCAGACTGAATATGGTTTTAATCTAGAACATTTGGAGTTTGAGGTGTCTGTGAACCATCAAGGCTGAGATGCTTAGTTAGATAGGCGGGACTTACTTGAAAAGATACACTGGGCAGGTGCTTGGAGATACTGTGGGAATGGATGAGACCACCTGGAAGAATGGGACTCACAGTAGGGCTCAGCCAGGGGCAGGTGTACATCAGGACCACCTGGGGAGCTTCTTCAGACTCTGGGCATCAGTGTCCTTGACCCAGACATTTAGAGATTTTGAAATACCCCATATGGGCATCCTCCCTAAACTACCACCATTGAGATGTCCTCTAAGGGGAATGTGATTACGTTGAAGCAGCAAAAAGGGTTGAGAGTTACTGGTACAACCTGAGAGGAGGCCAGCGTCCAACCGAAAGCCTCGACAGCTTCGTGAAATTCGGAAGTACCTGCGAGAAGCTCCAAAGCTGCTGGCTAGGGACTGAACAAATAAGGCTTTAGTGTCAGTTTTTCACTAGCTGCTGAGAGCTCACACGGCGCTTAGCTGCTCTGAGTTTTAATTTCCCCATCATTAAGATCAGAGGGTAGGCCAAAGCAGTGGTTCTCACCCTGTGGTTTAGGAACTAGCAGTGCCAGCATCCCCTGGGAGCATGTTAGAAACGCAAATTCTTGGGCCCCATCCCTTACCTCCTTAATCAGAAGTTCCAGGCGGGGCCCGCAATCTATTACTCCAGCCTGTCAGGTGATTCGGATGCTCCCAAACGTCAGAGAACCGCTGGATGAGATGAATTTGGAACTCCCTTCTAGCTTAGAATCTTCTGCTCTATACTCTTGTCCAGACGCTTTTGTCAAGTTTCCCAGTCTGAGTCTCTTTGTCCCTCTCCCGTGTTAAATGATCTTAGCAATGAATCATTGTAAAATGATTTAAATGACTTCTGCTTGTGATGGGGAGGATACGCATGTGTGTATGTGTATGCCTGTGTGTGCATGCGTGTGCACGTGTGTGTGGCAACAGGAGGCTGGCGAGTGGAGACTCAGCCTTCCTGCTTGCTTTTTCGGATGACGTGGTCAGAGTGAGCCTGCCCCAGTGACAGCAAAGAGTCACAAGGTGTGGTCGCGCCCAGTAGGCGCTCAGAAGCTGGTTTGGGCCTTAACCCTCTGTAACACACCTGGAGTTAGGGGAGAGCGGGGCCTCGAAGTCCACCGTCTAATTGTTACTCCAGTAGGTTGCCAGCTCTCTGGTGCTGGCGCTGTCTCCAGCGTCCTTCTCCATTTCTGGCCTGTGCTTTATTTGCCTTGCTGACCGTGACCAGGAACTGCTGTTAGAGGCTCTCGGCTAGATTTCCCTTCGCTGGAAGTCCGCAGCTGGGCCAGAAGGACTCCTCTGCAAGATCCCCTCACAACCCAGCTGAGCCCAGTTTATGAAGCTGCGTGATGCTCGAGCTGGGCCTGCCCCTAATGCTAGTGCATCTAGAGCAAGAGTTCAAAGGGACACCTACCTACCACCTGTAAAAACTTACAATTCATTCACAAAATAAACAGTTAGATGCAAGATTTTCTCTCCTTCCGCCTTGACAAATATACTTTCATAATGACCTGGAAGACCGGGTTCAAATTTAGATTTCTCAGCCTCCCTGAATTTCCACTTCGAAAGAGGCAGTGTGGACAGGACTGGTCCCTGAGGCCCGGTCTGCTGCTCTGCTTGCTCTGCCCCTCCCTGGAGGCTGCGCTTGTGCACACACGTGGGCACCGCAACCAACAACCCAGCTCCGTCCGCTGGCCGTCCTGGCACACAGCGACCCACTGGTCACCCCATCACTGAGGGTGCACACACCGGCAGCACAGGTCCCCCCCAGAAGGACAGACCCAGGGAAGAGGCCACTGCAGACCAGGACACAGGCTCAGGACTCTCCAGGCGGGGAACCCAGGGTCTTGTGTGCTCAGGGAGTGGTCCATGAGCGGAGGGAACCCAGGCTCTTCTAGGCATGTCCTCCTGGCCTGGGACACACACTCCAGCCAAGGAGCGTGGTGTGGCCAAAGGAGGGTCCAAACTGGGTCTTCTAAATCAGGGCCCACGTTTGTCTGGGTCTAATTGTGCCAGGAACCGCTCTGAGTGATTCTCTTCCCTGTCACCTTTAGTGTTCTGTGGATGCTTCCCCATGTGCTATTCAGGGAAGTATGAATGTCAGAGTAGGAGGGACATTAGAAATCATAGAATCCAGCCCATTGGTTAGCAGACGAGTAAATCGAGGCACTGCGTGAGGGTGGATTACATTCTGGAAAGATGCATTACTCCCTGGAATTGTATGTACTCTGGAGTGGTGGATTGTGGAATTACATGCTGGAACGGTGGATTTCAGAGGGAAGCATGATTGTGATGTGAACCATAAACCCCCCACTAAAAGAAGCCGGGAGGGCTCTGGAAGACATTTCATGCTGCCCCTCAGTGTCTGAGAATCTCCTGAATCCCTAGGTCACTAGAACAAATACTGTTCTGTGTCTTAAACCCACATTTTTACTACTGCCTTGAAGGCATCACCTTGAAAGTGGCTCTAGTGGCAGATTCTGGTTACATATTCATAGTGCTGCTTTAGTAATATTAGTTGGAGCAAGCTTCAAAAAGATGGAAATGAGATTTTTTTCCTGTTCAGAATTTCCTGATTATTTTTAGTTAGTCTGGGCATTTTCCATTGCATCAGTGAATATAACTCTGTTCATTCCGTGAAAATCAAATAACTAAAAAGCGAGCAATGTATTTCTGTCACAGATGACATTTTTGTTTGCATTTTGGAGTGTTTTTATGAATTGGATTACAAAACTAATTGAATTGGAGATGAATTTTACACAGGAAGTTGAAGTATTTTATGAAATAAAATTACCATAAGAAATTGACTTAATCATTCAGAAGTTTCTAATGCAAAAACACGGTTTTGAAAGCCCTCCAAAGAAGAAAGCCCAAGAAGATAGCTCCCTCATGGTAAAGAAACTCACTTTTTATTTATTTATCTCTTAAGAAGTATGGCTTTTAGCTTATAAGAACACAGCTTCGGGATGGATTGTATAAATGCATTATACTAGTTTTAAATGCTACAGTTCTTCAAAACTAGTTTTTTATTGCGTGTTATATATAATATATATAATATATAATCCAACATTCTAACCATAGTTGCTGAAATATGAGTTATTTTTGTACTTAACTGCTTAAATCTTGTTTAGTCCACATGTAAGTGGCCTACCACTTTGATTTTTTTTTAATGTTGAGGAAGCACTAATACGTTTTTATATCATAATAGATACAAATCCCAGAAGACCTCAGTGTTATAACTATTATCAACATTTTTTTGCCTCCTTAAGAGTTTTTTGAGAGAGTAACTTGGGCTCGACTTGCCCTGTCAAATGACTGGACTTTCTCCTGATGACTCAGAGGTTGTAGACATATGAGGAAAGTCTCTTTAGTTTCACTCCTCATCTTTCATTCCCTAGCTGGAAGAGACTGAGAGAAATGGTTTGCTTGGTTCATTCCGGTTGGGACTACACTCCGATGTCTCTTTATCTCCAAAGCTGGTACCAGGCCAAGCCTCAAGACTTCCCAGCTGGTTTCTCTGGGCTTTCCAGGTCTGCCACCGCCTGTCTGGAATCTGTCTCCAGCTCAGAGGGGCCCTACCGGGTGGTTTGCTCCTGCCTTCAGCTTGCCCGCTCTATAGATACTCCAATAATCATACAATGTCTGTATAAATATTGTGCTTGCCCTGCAAATACAGCTTCAGACGGCCCCAGCTGGAGACCTGCCTTTCCTTCAAGGACACCCCAGACAAACACACAAAGAGAAGAATGCTGTGCTCGCGATGCAAATATGCCATAAGACAAGGCCTCTGATGCTTCCTTCCAACCAGATGGCCCTTCACACGCCCCTCCTACTCATACGATTTAGAGTCACCGATCCTATGGCCTTCAACTGCTTTGCTGAAAAAAGTTCCGTTCAGTTTACTAACACACATTCTTCCGAGGAGGGCGCAGGCTGAGGGAACTGTGGGAGGGAAACCACATCCCTTAGAATCTGGAAAGGCCAGAGAAACCTTGGGGGAAGTCTTGACAAATGGCAAATAAGTTCCATTGCGAGCACAGCTCTGAACAGTTGGTGGCGCTACTCCAGGCACTGGGTTGAGGAGGTTTCCGAGGCCTCCATGAATAGCGGAGAATGGACTTCCATGTGATCAATTTGATGCCGAGGATGACTTCCAGGTTTCTGGACGTCGTGGTGGATGATGATACCATTTACCAGAATAGGGATTACTGGAGGGGCTCAGGTTAAAGAGAAAGATGATGAATTCACTTTTGACCTGTTGAATTTGAGAGGCCCGTGTGACATCTGGGTCCACTTGGCAGTTGGGTACATAGACCTGCCCTCTGGAAGAGAGGGCCGGGCTGGGGAAATGGAACGGGGCGGGGGGACGGGGGAGCCCACCAGCATATATGTGGTAATGACTGGCAGGGATGAGAGCACCCAGGAAGAGAGTGTAGTGGAGCTGAGAAGAGGACGTTCGGCAGAATCACCGAGAACACAAACTTTAAGGGGTTGAGAGAAGATCATCTCTTCTTTGTTACTACTCACTGTCTCTGTCTCCTGCCCCGTTGATAAGATCTTACATCAGTAGACTCTAGACCTCAGTTTCTTCATCTGTAAAGCGGGAATAATGTCTCCTTCCGCTATCCCATACTCTTATGAGGATCAGTTGATTTCTGGTGACATGTGGTGGGTTGAACAAACATATTTACTACCGGTCCCTAAAAAACTGCACTAAAATGCTTGTCAGCTGGGGCGAAGAGCGTTAACCAGCAGGACAAAAGGATCAGCAGATGGCAGTGATGAGATTTTGGAAACTGAAATGCCCATGGTCAAGTGGCAATGTATTTAGAAACCAAAGAATGGTGGTTGCTAAGCCAGCAGTGAGGGGAAGACCAGAAGCTGGCTAATACTTGAATAGTGCTTTAAAATACACAAAACTTTTCTTCTCTCTCTCTCATTCTCTCTCTCTTTTTTCTCAGATCTCTTTTTCTCTTTAAAGGAATAAATGTTCAAGTAGAAAAGATACTGATACATTGTATGAATAAACCAGTTTATCCCTTCCTTTACCGGTGGACAATTTAGTTATTTCCAGTAAAAATATTAAATAAGAAATGTGCAGATAAAATCAGAGTACACAAACTCACATGGGGATAGGACATGTAACACCAAATGGTTGTTACCTCTGGAAGAGAGGAATGGAGAATGGCGTTTCAGCTATATTTTATCCCATCCCCCATACATTTATTTATTTATTTATTTATTTCCAGCTTTATTGAGATATAATTGACATATAACATTGTGTAAGTTTAAGGTGTACACTGTGGTGATTTGATACATAGAGAGAGAAATGATTACCACAGTAAGGTTAGTTGACACATCCATCACTCACATAGTTAGCATTTTTGTGTGTGTATGGTGAGAACATTTAAAATTTACTGTCTTAGCAACTTTCAGGTACTATTAACTATAGTCATCTTGCTGTACCTTAGATCTCCAGAACTTACTTATTCAATTTATAACTGAAACTTTGTATGCTTTGACCACCTTCACCCACTCTCCCTGCCCACCCCGTCTACCTTTTCACCTTCTCCCACCTCTGGCAACCACCAATCTACTCTCTGTTTTTTATTATGTTTGGCTTTTTTTGTATTTCACATATAAGTGATATAATGTGGTATTTGCTTTACTCTGACTTATTTCGCTTAGTATAATGCCCTTAAGTTTCACCCATGTCATCACAAATGGCAGGATTTCCTTTTTTATGGTTGAATAATATTCCATTTTATGTATATGTGTGTATATATCTATATCTGTATCTACCACATATTCTTTATTCATCCATCAATGGACACTTAGTTGTTTCCACATCTTGGCTATTGTTAATAGCGCTGCAATGAACATGGGAGTACAGATATCTCTTTGAGATTCTGTTTTCATTTCCTTCAGATAAAGATAACTGCCCAGAAGTGGGATAGCTGGATCACATAGTAGTTCTAGTTTTAATTATTTGAGTAACCTCCAGACTGTTCTCCATAGTGGCTGTACCAATTAACATTCCCACCAACAGTGCACAAAGGTTCCCTTTTCTCCACATCCTGGCCAATCCTTGTTATTTCTTGTCTTTTTGATAATAGCCATTCTCGCAGGTGTGAGGTGATATTTCCTTGTGCTTTTGATTTGCATTTCCCTGATTTGTGATGTTGAGCACCTTTTCATGTATCTGTTGGCTATTTATTTGTACATCTTCTTTGGAAAGATGTCTATTCATGTTCTTTGTCCATTTTTTAATCATATTATTTGGTTTTTTGCTATTGAGTTGTATGAGTTCCTTATATACTTATATATATCAAATATATGGATAGCAAAAGTTTTGTCCTACTTTATTTCTTTTTAAAAAAGATTTGAAAATTCACATAATAATAATAATTATAGCATTACATGTTAATTATTTTGAGAAAGGGAAAAGAAAATCTTCCAATCAGTATTCAAGGACACCTGAATGAGTATACTATAAAGGCAGCATGCTCAGAGCACTGGCTTCCCCACCAGCTCTAGTTTAGAATCTTCTTGAAGATGTGAGGCCAGGACCATGTTCATGACCCCATCTCTCCTCCCCTACACATTGTGAGATCTGGCTGGGCCATCCTCTAGGCCTTCGTGTCCTGTGAGGCCCCATGTTGATGCCCCCTTGGACACAGTTATATCCAAAGGGACATAATTGTGAGATGTAATTTAGAATCAGAACTGTCGAGAATTGAGGGCATAGGGAGCAAAAAATTGGGGGAAATACTGTTCTGGATTATGGCCAGCCTCCAAAGTAGGGCGGAGCAAGAGAGTGCCTGTTCTGTGTGCTTTATAATATCAGGTCCTCCCATTAGTGCTTCAGTCACTGTTGATTGACAAATCTGTGTGGCACTGTTTTTGGCAGCAATAGCCTCTTTCCTGGACACCTTCATTTTACTGTGATAGTTGACTTGTGATACGGGCATATTATTTTATGCAGGTACATTACCTTTGGTTAAGAGCTAGTAAATCTGCTTCATTAATTACAAACTATTTTTAACCTCACTGCTAGATTGAGAGACAGACAGCAACCATGAGACAACGCAGCCTCCCCTAAACCGCCTGGTATAAACTAGTACAAACGCTTCATGAAGCGTTATTTTGTAGATTTCCTTTAGTTCTGAAGGAGCCTGGTCATACAGGCGCCCATGCAACATTTGGTCTTTGAATGTAAAAATACTTTTCCAGGTAATTTTTTCAAATTATGAAAAATAATATAATAACAATCTGTAAAGCTTACTAAATAGAAGAAAACAGGAAAAAAAATCATCCTTAATCTCAACTACCTTAATGTAACAATTAGCCTTTTACTCTTGCCTTCCAGTTATTTTACAAATGAGTATTTTGTATGACTCTAATAACAGTATTGATGGTAATTGGGTATACTTTTTATTTAACACTACATCCTAATTGTTGCTACAGAGTGATACAAGCCTCATTCTTAAAATAAACTTTTAATTTTGAAATTAATTTAGATTTATAGAGAGTTGCAAAAATAATAGAATTCCTGTCTTTTACCCAGTTTCTCCTCATGTTAACATATTATGTAACCGTGGTACATTTGTCGAATCTAAAAGATTAACTAGTGCTAGTACTAACTAGTAATAGTACAATATTATCAAATAAACTACTGACTTTGGATTTCGCTCATTTTCCCACTACGTCCTTTCCCTGTTCCCGATCCTAAGAAACTGTAACGTGTTTAGTCAAATCTCATTTTTGATGTTTGTATAACAGTCCATCTTGGTAATGTACTATTATTGACTTGACTTTTGCCCTGTTTCTAAATATTTAGATTGTTTATGGTCTTTCCATATCTCAAGTGACCCTCTGAAGAACATCTTCACGCGAGCAGCCTTCTCTTCTTTTAAGATTCTTTCCTCACGACAGACTGTAATCCCACCTCAGAGAGTCCAAGGGAAGGAACATACTTGTGGCTCTGGATATTACTGCATTTTGCCAAGTTGTCTTCCAAAATGCCTGCGCTCATTTACTCTGCCATAAGTAATTTTTTGAGACTAGCACATTTATGTACTCTTGTCAGCATTAGTTACTATCACTTAAACATTTTTGGCTAATTTAATAGGTGAAAATGACATCTCAATTTTAAGAAGTTGTATTTATTTGATAACGAGCAAATTTCAATATTTTGCCATGTGTGTTTATCAGCTATATTTTCTCTTATGGGAGTTGTCTCTTCATATTTTATTTGTGTATATTTTATAAACATATTCAGGGCCTGAATGTGTTTTCTCAGTATGTATGAGTTTTATAATAAAGGGATCCCTTGGCCTGCATTTTGCTGCAATTATTTACCTTTTGATCTGTTGTTTTTATTTTTTCTTTTGTAATCTTTGAGGAGCATAATGAAGTTTTATGACGTGGATCCATCACTTTTGATTTATTTTCTTTAGCACTTTTTTTTTTTTTTTTTTTTTTTTGCGGTACGCGGGCCTCTCACTACCGCGGCCTCTCCCGTTGCGGAGCACAGGCTCCGGACGCGCAGGCTCAGCGGCCATGGCTCACGGGCCCAGCTGCTCCGCGGCATGTGGGATCCTCCCGGACCGGGGCACGAACCCGTGTCCCCTGCATCGGCAGGCGGACTCCCAACCACTGCGCCACCAGGGAAGCCCTCTTTAGCACTTTTAAGCTTAGAAAGGTTTATCTTCAAAAAAAAAGTATCTGATTTTAAAATTCAATTCTTTTCCATAATTTGATTTCCCATCTTTAACCATTTGATTCGTCTGAGATAGTTTTGGTGTTTGGCCCAAATGTCTGACCTGGCTCCCTCTCACTCACCAGCTGCCGACGACCACACCTCCTACACCAGCAGCAGTCAAAGCTGCCTTTGTGATCCTAGATGAGTGGATGACACGCACCCCTCCCCTGCGCTGCCCAAGGCAGAATCCTTGGAGCTTTCACGACTCTCATTCGTCACCCCACCCACATCTACTCAACCATGGCGCTCTGTTATGTGGTGCTTCCCCCGACTCTTTGAGGAAGAGTGTATACTGCTCCCTCTGCTTGAGACACTTCTCCATCCCCACTTTGTCGCATTCTTATTAGTCCGCCAGGTGGAGTCAGGTGTGTCCTTGCTGTGTGCCACCAAAGTGCTCCATCCTTCCCTTTATGTTCCTCACACCCAGTTGTAATGTCCTGCTAACTTGTTGGTGGTCCCCTGTGTCTCTTCATTATTAAGGTAGCCTCACTGACTAAGCCAGTGCCTGATACATATAGGAGCTCGATAAATATATGTTAGGGGTGTGAAAGATTGAATAAATGAAAGAATATGCCGATAAAAATAGAAGTCATATCTAGCTGTGTTCCAGCAGGGCTTGATTAGAATACTTTCTTAGAGAATATGAACATAAAGGGGATAGTATATTAGAATTCAGGCTTTTCATGGTACCAGCATGTCATGGATACTGTGGATTGGCTTGTTCAACATCCATTTTACCCTCCTTTTAGGTGTCATTACTGTAATGCAAAGGCTGGAGAAATACAAACATTTCCCAGACTGCCTTGCAGTCAGTATTCTGGAGGTAAATTAGGTCCCACCAATTAGATGCGCTCTTAGGACTTACAGAAGGCAGGAAAGGGAGGAAGGCCACTTTCCGGCTGCTGTTTCTCCTGCCAAGCAAGGCCATCAAAACATGACAACTCATCATTCCAAGGTTCACCACCACTTTCGTGTGTGTCTGGAGGCAATTGTAATGGTAAGAATGGCAGGATCAAGTGTGAAGGCTGGGGTTTCTTGGTTTTGAATCACTGCAATAGCGAATTAGCTAGTTACCATCTATCTACCTATTATCTCTCTCTCTTTCTCACCTATTTATTTACATATTTATAAAATAGAGCTAATGGAGACTCCTGAATTCCAGTCCCCTAGTCTTTCCACCAATTTTGTAACCATGTTTCTGCTTAAAATACCTAGAGAGTTTTCTGTTTTCTGTACTGAACAGATCCACAAGGGATACAAGGACTGGTTTCCCACGAACTGACCCAAGTAGCCCAACTTGATAAGTTGTAATTTTCCCCAAAATGAAGAGAGTAGTCCTACTCCTAGGACCTAGGATGAGATTGTGCTTACTGGTTATTCTGTGGTCTGTGAGGGTTCTGTAAATCATTTCCACTATCTTTTCCCCCATTCCCAGCTTCCTTTGAGATTTTGATAGCATAGACCCCCACTCAGCAATAAAACTGCCCAGTAATAAATAATTATACAGCTGAACCCAAATGTAAAACTGCACAGGAAAAAGTATAGGTAAATGACTCAGATCTTTGAACATATTAAGAGCCCTTTTAAATCAGTGGGAAAAAAAAATAACTCAATTGAAAAATGTACAAAACACATGAAGGGAGGAAGAAAAATAGCCAAAGAAGATATTAAAATATTCCTCTTTCTTTCTTATCAAAGTAGCAACGATTTTAAAGTAATACTCAGATCTGGGGAAGATGTGTTCCTTATACTGGGCATTCTCATACACCTCCATAAGCTTCTAAATTGGTTAATTTTCTAGATGTAAGTTTGGTTGTATTTATAAAATTCTTTAAAGCATTCATTCTCTGGATCAACAGTTTTCAGCCGGAGTCAGTTTTGCCTGCCGTGGGGCATTTGACAATGTCTGGAGATGTTTTTGGTTTCCACAACTACAGTTGGTGCGTGCTACTAGCATCTAGTGGGCAGAGACCAGGGATGCATCTCAACATCATCCTACAATGCACAGGACAGCCCGCACAAAAAAATATACAGCTCGAAATGTCAGTAGAGTGGAGGTTGAGAAATTGTATCTTAGACACAAAAATTCTGCTTTGAGAATTTACCCAAATGAAAAAATTGAATGTACTTCAAGATTCATTTATTAAATCCTTTTTAGAGAGCAAAAAGTTAGTAGCTGTTAAAAATTAAGATGCATCTACTCATAATTTTTAATAGATATCCCTCCTAGAAATGCTTGGACTTTTGTGCATGAAAAGGCACACACACAGATGTTCTTCTCAGCCTTATTTTTAACAGTGAAATTTTGGAAACAACCTAAATGTCAATGACTGGAGTAACAGTTAATGTCCGTGCATGCTCTGCATAGCAGAGTATTTGGCCATCCCACTGCCCACTACTCTTTTCCTATGATCCTGTCCTCCTTTGGGAAACTCCTGTACAGTGGATAGGCTTGGTGGAAGAACTACTTCCGGGACTCCATTCATCCTGTCCGTTTCCAGTTTGGAAACCAGAAAAAACTGATCTTTCCTCTCTGATCCTTTGGTCACATGACATGTTTGTCACATGACATAAGTTTGGCCAATCAGATGGGACTTTAAATCTTGAACCAAGGCAGAGCCAGAGAACAGTTGAAGATCAAATCCCTGAGTCACAGCACTGGTGGCAGTGGTAGGTGTCTATGGCCGTTATTGCCGATTGATGACACTGAACCTCTGTTACTTGGTCCACCAGAAAGGCCTTCGATTTTGTTATTGAAAATGTTGGTGGTGGAAGGCCCCAGCAGTAGCCCAATAAATGGACACATTAGATCTCTGTGAATTGCAAACAGAGTATCCCAACTGATATGCTGGAGAATTATACACAGTCACTAAAAAGAAAGATCATCAGGACATATTAGTAAGTGGAAAATCAAACTGAAGAACACTCGTTCACTGAAGGAACGTTTATTGAGCTCTTCCATTTATTAGTCTCTGTGCTCTGAACAGGACATACCTAGTTGCGGCCCTCATGGAGCATTATTTAAAATAGCAAAATGTCAGAAATAAATTGTGTCTAACAATAGTGGAATGAGATACACTATAAATTATGGCACATGCATTATATGGAAGAGCTAACAGCCATTAAAAATAAAAAAAATTATTTTGATTAGTAAATACATACTATCAGTTTATATATATATTAATATTTATATATATACGCTATATATACTAAGTCAAATAATATTTATGAATATATATTGAATATATATAATATGAATATTATATGTAATGAACACAATAAACAATTAAAATTATATATACATTATATAAACATGTTTGTATGTGTGTGTGTGGGCGTATATATATATATATATATATATATATATATATATACATATTTCAAAAAATTCCATGTAACCAAAAGGAGGTATACTATATAAAAATGTTGGCAGGACTCATTTTTGAATGATGGAATTTTTTGGTTTTGTTTTCTAAATTTTGAAATCTGCGTATGTTGTTTTTATAAACATAAAATTTATTGTTTATAACCATAAAATTATTTAAGGTAAGAATACAATAAAACATTTGAAATTTCCTAACCCCATTTTATACTAAACCACATTTTTGAAATATTCAGCAGTAAGAATATACGAGATATATAAACAGAATCTATATAACATATCTATAAAACACATATGTTACTGAGTAAACCAAAAAAAATTCACTATCTTGCTTTAATGCATTCCAAGCGCCTTGGTCTATGTGGCCCTGAATCTCCCTTTGCTGGTCCTTGAGGTATTAGGAGTTACAGAAGGGACTGTGGGCGATAGCTGGGCTGATTTCCCTCCCATTGCACGTTTGGGAGGGGTCAGTAGAGGTCTGGTGAAGTCAGCTGCCACAGGTGTGGCCTCCTGGAGAGATGTCTGCATTTCTGGCCTGTGAAATCATCTTTAAGTATGCTCTCCATCTGTAAGCACACACTCTTATATCTCGTGTTAAGTGTACTCAAGGTGGGATATGTAACACCATCTCTTTTGTTTTGGGGCAGGCAAGGTGGGGCCGCCTCTTGATATCATGCTAGAGGCACTGAACTGTACAGCTTTCAGCATCCAGTGGAAGATGCCAAGGCATCCTGGGAGCCCCATCATGGGGTATACTGTGAGTACCTGGGCACGGGGATTTCTGTAGTTGGTGTGTTGGGGTAACTGTTCCTCCTCCCCATCTCCTGTATACGGCCTCCTGATACCAGCCTTCCCGTGTGGGGCTTCATTCTCCCTCCGTGAAACCAGAGATGTTTCCCTTTAAGGTCATTTGTAAGTGCCCTGAAAGTCAGTTGGCTCTACTGAGTCCTTGCCCTGTTCTGGGATGGGAAAATATAAACTCAGTAGAAGACATGCTTCCTGATCTCCAACTGCCCACAGTTAAATTTGGAGACTAAAGCAGAAACATGGGAAATAATAGAGAGTCGCTGTCCTATTTTGTCAATAGGACAAAATAATGTAAAATCTGAATGAAAATGACCGGGTGGACAGGCAAAGTGGAGAAGGGAACAGAGAATGCATTCCTACCTCCGAGAGTTTACAAACTGACCCTTTTACAGTTTACCAAAATGTTCTCTTTGAACAGTGTTTTAAAAAATGAGTCAACTTTTAGAAGTTAGGATTGATGTATATCCACTAATACGTATAAAATGGATAACTAATAAGAACCTGCTGTATACAAAAATAAATAAAATTAAATTAAAAACTTCCAAAAAAAAAAAGAAGTTAGGAGATTTCAGATAAATACTTGAAAGGCTGAAATCTCTGGGACTATCTGGAGAGCTGGCCACCCCAGGCTCACCTTCCTATGGGGCGCCAAGCCTGCTGGAGCTGAGCTGCCCACCGGGATGTAAACCCCCCATAAGACCCCAGACCCACCATTCCCTCCTGTCTCCCCTTCACCAAGGGAGAGAAGCCATGTATCATGACCCTTGTCCTGTTGTCATCTTAAAGTAGAGAAATGGATTTCTAGACTCAGGTAGAATCAAAAGTGGGAAAATGAAAGATTACCTGAGAGAATCATGGTTTCGGGGAGAATACTAGGCGCCGGGCCCAGCCCTCTCCATTCCACTTTACTCCGTGTCTTCCTCTGGGTCTCTGCAGGCTTAGGAGTTTGCAACCCTGGCCAGGTATGTCTGATGTTTGCTGACAAGGAGCTAGTGTGAGAGAGGTGAGGCAGCATGCCTCAGGACCCGCTGTGGTTGTGAGTACAGTTCGAACCACAGGCCCTTGGTCTGCTGGAGAAGTGCTGGCCCCGCTCTCACACGGATGTCTGCATCTTTTCCAGGTCTTTTACTCTGAGGTCGGCGTAGATAAATCCCTGCAGGAGCGGTCCCACGGTGTGCCACTCGGCCTGGATACCCTGACCACGGTGAGTAGCTCCATCCTGGAAGCCTCCTAAAAGCACATCCCTGGTTGGCATTTCATTGATATTCGGAAGGATTTCTAATTTGGTGTGTATATGTGCTGATGAATGTATAATAATAATCATAATAGCAACAACAATGAAAACTAACGTTTGTATAGTCCTTTGGAATTTAGAACGTCTTTCGTGGCCATAAACCCATCACATGCATGTGTCTCTCCGGAAAGGCAGCCATATGAGGAAAGCTTCCAGAAAGGCAGCTTCCATGCTGGACTCAGCCCACCCCATTTATCCTGCGAGAAAACAGCTATCTTACAGCTGTTTTCTCCCCTTCTTTTCTCCATAAAATTCAATTCTGATTTTTTTTTGAAATCCCAATAAAGCTTTATAAATAAATATGACACATTTGTATCTTCTCAACTCCCTGGAGACACAATGCAGAAGGTGTAATTGGAAATGTATATTCAAACCGTGCAAGTTGTTTATTTTTCTTCCCCAGCCGGCATCCTGTCCTTCCACTAACCAGTTGCTGGCTCTTCATCTATTTCTTTTCTGTTTCCTGTCAAGGTCTCTTGGGGTGAATTTCTCTGCCTTAGGCATATTCTGTTTTCTTTTCTTTCACTCGAGGCCTCCCTCCCCGTTCTACTACAATTATTCTACAGGCTAGAGCCTTTCTAATTGCTCTACAAGGAGCTAGCATCAGTGCCCAGAATACCATAGCTACAGTGGTGGTGGAGGAAGAGGTGGTGTTTGTAACTCCTATTTAGTAAATGCCTGTGGGGCGCAGCATCTAGAAACTTAATTGTCATCAGTGATGAGTAGCTGTCACTTCCTGAGAGTCTGTTACCTGCCAGGCACTCTCCCTCATGCTTCTACATTTGTTCTTCCATTTCATCTTTACGACTATACTGTGACCTCATTTTCCTGACAAGGATGCTGAGACTCAGAGAGGTGAAGTAACGTTCTTCAAACCGTATGTTAGCAAGTAACGGTTGACTGTAAACCCAGGGCAGACTGAATTCCGGGTCCTGCTCTGGCTATTTTTACCAAAGCTCTCATGACTCAAAGAAGAAGAGATGCACGTGTTCGGCTTATTTGTATTTTGCATGCTGCTTTTATTCTCAGACTTTTGCTTAAGTACCCCTCATTTGCCTCAGGAGCGCTCAGCCCCAGCCTCTGTGGTTTGGTCTCTCCTGAGGTGGGGAGATCGGGTTGGCTGCACCTAGGCCACCACTGGTTGAGGTGCCATCTCCCCTTGACAGCACTGGAACTTTCAACGATCCCCTGGACCCCACCGTGGGGCTGACATCATCCCTAGCGGTGTTCCCGGCTGCCCAGCCTCCTGTCCTGCAGTGAGTGTGGCTCACGCACAGCCTGTGCAGAGAGGGCACGGTGCTGGTGACAGGGGTCCTGGACCCCGCACGGTGCCTCTGAAATCAAGATCCTGCCCCATTACATGAACCCGGGCCCGACACTCTGGCATTTCTGGGAAGGCCACTGCAGTGCAAACAGAAAGCAGAGGCCAGGAAGGGAGACAGGCACCCTGGGCTTCCAGACCTCCTTCCTCCACTTGCAGGTTGGGTAACTTTGGCCAAAGCTACTTAAACTGTCTAAACCTCAACTTTCTCCCATGAAAGGGGTGTCATAATTATACTGTTGTGAGTGGCAAATAAAATTGTGCATGTAAAAGCCTTTAGTAAAAAGTAAGAAGCCATATAGATGTTAGTTGTTATTCCTGATGACCATTGCCTTTATGTTCAATATATTCTCTCCATTAACTACACCGAGGTGTTAGAATATGCTACCAAATTACAGCATTCGATTACCTTGCCGATTTCAACAAACTTGCCAGGTTGCTACTCTCCACCCAGCACGAGATAACACACTGTCGCTGTTCTTGGGCAGCTTTTGGTCTCTTTGAGAAAACCACATTTACATTGATAAAACAATTAGAGAGCAACATGAGACCAGATGTCATTTACATGCCACTTACTAGACAGACTGAGGTTTTGAAGGCGGAGAGATTAGTGTAGGAACAAGTGGTCAAGAGGTAAAAGTGGGGGCTGAGAATTGAAGCAGGGGCAGTTTCTGGAAAGGCAGAGGAGAGAGAGGGGCATTCAAGTCGAAAAGAATGGTTTGAACTGAGGGAATGAACACATATGTGTGTGTACATGCTCGTGGGCTTGTGTGTTTGGGCAGAGGGGCAGGGGAGGTGCAGAATACAGAGCATGGAGAGAGGAAATGATGACTAGACATAAAGGCAGCAAGTCAGGAAGCGGGAGGGGAGCGGTTGGTACAGCAGAGGGGGCTCTGGATTTAGATGACTCTCATTCAGATTCCTGTATGACAACAAACCAGCTGGGTAACCTTACTGGGTCTCAGTTTCCTCATCGACAAAACAGGAACTGGAAAAGGAGCTATATCATGGGTAGTGTATCTGGGGTTCCCAGCCTGTGTGCTTCAGGGCTCTGCAGCAAACTCACAGGGGTCTTGTGGAATATTTGAACTTTGCACGGGAAACAGCAACATCTGTGTAAACTACTAATACCAAATCTTTTGGGTATAACTGTTGAATAACTGGAACCGTTAGGGATTTTTTTCTAGATTAGAGGTGCTGTAAAAATAATACGGCGATACTAATGGTGCCATGAACAGAGAAAGTTTGGGAACCTCTGTACTCCATCACATCATCCTGTAGCATCCTACAGACCTCAATCTGTCTAGTAAGTTGCATGTAAATGACATCTGGTCTCATGTTGCTCTCTAATTGTTTTATCAGTGTAAATGTGGTTTTCCCAATAAGACCAAAAGCTGCCCAAGAACAGCAGCTTTTAATGTTGTGGGCATCAAACAAGGTCATGGTCGTAGAACCCCCAGCACCACATGCGGCACAGAGTAAGAACTGAGTGAGTGTTCAAGAGAAATCACTGCCAAGGTGTGTGTTTGCTGCCCTTGGCTGCACGTGGTGGAAGGGCAGCTACTCTACGAGTTCATTTTAGTTCCTGCAAGCTTTCCTTTCCTTTTCATATTGTTTTGTTTTTTCTCCTCTCCAGGGACTATTGGATCATCAGGTGATTTTTGTAAGTATGCTTTCGAAAAGTTAAACCCTTGCCCCAACCCTGGATTCAGGGGGTCTCTTTTCATCAAAATGTTGATTTTTCTGCATCTCCCTCGCTGATTAAGGCCCACGGAGAGTGCTTGGTTCTAGTGGAAGCAGCAGTCGCGGAGCATACCGGGTGAATTTTTAATCATTTAGAAAGAAACTGTCTTATCTCACATGGTAGAGTAAGGTTAAGAGCAACGTTGTTTTTGGTTGTTTGTTTTTTTTACTTTCGAAAGGAATTTTATTTTTGTGTGAAATCCAGATTTCTTTTTTCTCATCATACATTTTCTTTCTTGCTAGGTGTTTTTCTTTTCTTTTTTTCTTTAACATCTTTATTGGGGTATAATTGCTTTACAATGGTGTGTTAGTTTCTGCTTTATAACAAAGTGAATCAGTTATACATATTCAAAAAGAGTCGTGTACCAAAATGTTCGTTGCAGCTCTATTTACAATAGCTCGGAGATGGAAACAGCCTAAGTGCCCATCATCGGATGAATGGATAAAGAAGATGTGGCACATATATACAACGGAATATTACTCAGCCATAAAAAGAAACGAAATTGAGCTATTTGTAAAGAGCAACGTTTTTAAAGGTTGAAGTAATTTAAGTTCTGTTCCAAGACGAGGTGAAAAAGATTGAAAAGGAGAGAAGATATTTCAACTAGCGAGCCCCAGTGTGAGGGGGGCTCCTTCACCCGCTTTTCCTTCTTCTTTCCTCACTGCCTCTAACAATCCTAGACCTTCTCAATGAGACAAAACCGGGTCACCTAAACGTGGTTGATTGACTTTCTGGAAGAATGCCGAACAGAGGATTGGTCCTATTCAACTGAAGAAGTGACCAAAATAACCTGGTGGATTATGTGGAATCCTGATGCACTCTTTGATAGTCTGCCTATATAAAGGCTTCTGATTTGATTAGCATCTGACACTTAACCTTTTCTTAGAAGAACAACCAGCAGGTTTCATCCCGGAAAAATAAATAGTAAAACAAATCAGGACAATTTGGTGATGTTTTTAGAGTTAGAAACGGACGCTTAAACTGGTGGTCTTCAACACTTTTTTATCATGCATACCATCAGTTAAAAAATATTTGAACATATACCAACATACGTATATGTATGTATTTGTAAATTATACATCTGCTACTCTACATATATATTGTGTACATTATAAAATCCCACAGCATTTTAAAGGAGGAGATAAAATAGAAGTAGAAAGTTCTTATGTTTTCTTCCAACATCTCAGTAGGTTGTCTTGCTCTCTCAGGGGGATGCACCACCGCCTTGCTTTGGAGTCCACTGGTCTGGCTGACCCACAATAGTGATTCTATTTGGGTCTTATCCAGGGTTAAGGGATAAAGCAGACAGGAATCATGAGCTTGCATCTAGTCCCAGCTCTGTCACTAGAGCAAGGGTAACCGTGGGCAAGGTCACTGAACCCCCTTGAACCTCTCTTTGACTATAAAATGAAGAGGCCAATTAGTAATGGTTGCCAACTGGGGGATTCTTTGTTCCCTGTGGGCATATGTAAATAGGTGTGGGCGTTCTAGTGAACAAGCTTCAGGGATTCTGACTCTCCTGCAATATGCAGGGTAGATCCATACAAGGAAGATTTGTCCAGCCCCAATGCTGCCCCTCTTGCAAAACCCTGGAAAATACTCTATGTTTCTGTGACCACTCAGGGAATGGAAATCCCTCCACGCTGGCCTGCACAGCCTTCCTCTGGACCTTTGGAAGAAGGCTGTTTGGAAGATAACCCTTTTCTATTTCCCTGTGCCTTCCATCTAATGATGCTAAACATTCCCAGCTTCTACTAAGGCAGCCGAGGCACTGACTTAACTTATAGAGTCAACTGTGAAGTTGAACCCAAGGTTACTAGCTGCCAGTGAAGGTTATTTTAGAAGAATTGTAGAATTTCCATGTTGAAACTTTGGCCCAGAGAAGTTAAGTGGCATCCCTAAAACCACACAGCTCTTTGGCTCTGGAGTCTGGGTCTCCTGGCTCCTAGTCCAGTGCTGTCCCAGTTCATGCCTCCTCTTAGCTGTGCTCACTGGATGCCCTCCCGGTGTAGGGGCTACTTGTCCAGACTAGTGAACAAGACAACATACAGCTTCATTTCTGGAAACAAACCACCTGGGTTTCCAGCAGTAGGAGAAAAGTGCAGCATGGAAGCAGGTAAAGGTGAGGTTTGATTCAAGGTCAGAGCTTTTAAGTTCAGAGCCATTCAGCACGGTTTCATCATGGCAAAATGAAGAGGGATTCAGTTAAGAATTGTCCATTCTTTTCAGGGGCTCCTCTTACATAACTGTCCAGGTTGTTTTTGAACATTGTGTCTAGCATGAATTAGAATGAAAGTTTAGCAGTCCCCAAACCCCAAATAACAGTGATCCTAGCAAGATGTGCATTCTTGTTCTGTCATGTAATGGTCTGGATATAACCAGTTTAGGGCTCTTCTGGTGGCTTCCTTGTGCCAGGATTCTTCCATCTCATTGCTTTGCCAACCCCTCTGGCCTGCCTCTCCATCATCCAGAATACCTTACTGCCTCATCCACATTCTAGCCAAAAGATGAGGAAAAGGGGAAAGGGAACATATCATTTACTATTGAAGGGATAATTCAGAAATTGCCCTCAGCGTTTCTGCTCACATCCTGTTGGACAGAATTTAGTCACATGGTCACATCTAGATGCAAGGGAGGCTGGGAAATGTAGTCTTTGAGTGGCCATGGGCCAACTGAAATGTACAGGGGTTCTATTACAAGAAAGGAGAGAATGGATGCTAGGGGCAGAGAGTCATTCCTATCACAGACTGTGAATGGAGAGAATAGATCTGGTGCAGTAGACATGGAAAAGGCAGTTGGACATCTGAAAAACAAGGTGCTAGCCTGAGGATTAGATGTACTCCGTCTTGAGTCAGGCAATCGGAAGCATATTAAGTTGTGCATTTTATCAGTGAAACCAGACCCATTCTTGCCCCACCCAGAGTGTAGTTATATAAACTTTCTGGGTTCAGTTTCATCATCTGTAAAATGAGGAGGATAAGACTAACATCTCAGAGCTGTTGTGAGAATTAAATGTGGCACTGGTACACAGGGATTTTATAAATTCCAAAGTGGAGTATAAGTTATGACTATATTATGATTACACAATCATAAGACGAAAGTTTGTTGTTTCTGGTAGTCTGTGAGGGAGGCAGGTGTCCTGGGGAATAGCTCACTTGGTTGTAAAGTTGTTGGAGCTTTCTTCCTGGGCTCAGTGAACTAACCAACTAGCCTTGCTTTTATCTTCTGCAAATATAAATTTTCTGATCACATGACAGCCACTGGTGGTGTTAAAAGACCACTGGTGGTGTTAAAAGACAAAGGAGGCAACCATTGGAAGGGGTTTTGTATTTCAGAAAGGGACACAAAGTAGGGTTATTTTGCAGCAATGCACCCAACTTTGCTCCCCGCCCGCCCCCAGAAAAGTATGGAAGGGTCCAGAGGAGACTGTGGAATTCACTCTGGCTTCTACCCCAAGAAAGCAATTTCTCTGACTTTGTTTCTCACCATCTTGTGCAGAAATAGGTCCAAGAGAGATAAATATTTTGACTCATTTTCAAACTTCCACAAGGTAAAAAAAAACACTTTTTCTACTTTGAAAAGGGTATTTTTAGCATCTTATCTAGTTTGATGAAGGCTGAAGTAGTGGCCATAAGACATTTAAGGACAGAAATAGAAAGACTTGTGGAATTGTGCAGCATTTTACTAAAAAATTCAAGGGTTATCACAAGTCACACTATTCTGAGAGATTCCATTTGGAAGGAGAGATATTGGAGGAAGAAGTGACAGTTAAATCATTGAATCCAACCCCTCTTTTTATGACCCCAACTACTCAGTCCCCTTGACCCTTGCTCTCTTATGCTAATCTACCAGCCTGTCAGCTCAGGAAGAGACACCAGAAAAGACTGGAAATAGTTAGCTTCTGGGAGGGTGACCCTCCACCTCTCAGAATATACCTGGGCTAAAGGTAGCACTGATCTTCAAACAAAAAGATGAGTTGTTTTTTAATCCACATTCAGAGCTTCTACAAGTGTAGTTTCCCTTGGTTTTCAGTGATCACTTTTAAATTGAAGATACATAAATTTCCATGTTTATAGATAAAATAATTATCTGGTCTTCAGTGTTTATGATACGAATTTTTGATTTAAATATTATTTAATATTTTTCATTCATGTATTATCCAATTAGAACTTAGTCCCTGGAGTCAAACAAAGCAGGATTCAAATCCCCACTTTGCCACTTAATAAATATACAGCCTTGAGCAAATCATTCACTTTTCAGAGATTCCGTTTTCTCCTCTGGAAGTGAAAATAAGAGTGATACCTACCTCATAGGCCTGATGGAAGGCTCAGGCTACATATGTTCCTGGGACAGAGAAGACACTCAATAAGTGGTAACTAATGGTAGCTGTGTTTGGTATTGGCGCATATCTAATATCTATGAAACCACACCACTACCCCTGTACTTCATACAGTGTAATGACGTCACAGGAGGAAGGGATTCTACAGCAAAGGCTGTGAGAGCATTGGGTTGGTTTGAAAGTGTGATTCCGCTTCCCTGGGAAAAACCTGGGAGTGGCAGTTGGGAGAGGAGGGAAACAGGAGTCTTGTATACACCTGGGGCCCCCAGCCTCCTAACCACCCAACTTGAAATGAAACCAGGAGACAGATGGTGTAACTAGGATGCACAGATGCAGAGTATTAGAGCAGGGGTGAGGATGGGGGACAGGGAGCTGTGAAAGCAGGACCATATGTTCAGCAAAGACCCCTTGTGCAGTTATATGTAGGATGCAGTCAGGGGGAGAGAGAAGGAAGGGAAGATTGGAGACAGACACTCTCTTGGAGCCTGTAGAAATGGCCCAAGTAAGGAGTCAAGGGAAGCAGAAGAAGGGAACAGGTCTGAAAGGCATGTGGAGGTGGCTGGAGGGAGGTGGGTAAGAGGCAGTCAGACTTGTCTCTGGGGTTACTAACCGGGGTCTGGGGCAGAGCTACAGATGCTGTTAATCAAGTTGGAGGGGTCAGTAGGAGAAGTTGGTTCTTGATGAGGTAGTCTGTTTATATCCTACATCTTGGTTTGATTTTTTTCATTCGCTCAGTAGTTCATTTATTCATCAAAAAGCACTGTTTGAGCGTTTGCTACATGTCGGATAATGCTAAGCTTTGGGACGCCAGAGGAACAAGAATTTGCTTCCTGCCCTCAAGCAGGTGGGGAGAAGGTGACCCGTAAACAGACAATTACAGGATAAGGCGAGTGTTGCTATGATTGAGGTACACCAAGGACGCCAGGGAAGCATAGAGGAGGGACGCCTAACCAGACTGGGGGCTAGGGGGTCAGAGAAATGAGGTAATGTCTTAGCTGAACTGAGTCATGAAGGATGAGCAGGGCTGAGCCAGGCAGGAGCAGGGAGAAGGACATTCCATGGAGAGGGAGCAGCCAGTTCAAAGGCCCAGAGGCAAGGAATTGAATGGCATAAATGTGAGCCCTGCCAAGTTCTTAAGTATGACTGGAATGTAGAATGTAAGGAAGGGGGGTGGCATGAGATGATGCTGGAAGGATAAACAGGGGGATGCAAAGATGCTATTGTAAGTGGAAGTGACATGATCAGATTTGGGTTCAGGAAAATAACTTAGCTGTGTGGAGTACGGATTGGATGTGCAGGAAGTATTGGTGGCCGAGAGAGTCAGAGCCGTTGTCATCATTATGAGGACTTGGACTTAAATGGCTGTGAGGATAAAATGACATAAACAGATTCAAGTGATACGAAAGAGTATTGGTAACTGATTGAATGGTGGTTAGGGAGGAGGGGTGGTGAACATAGGGAGGAAAGTGTTGAGAATTTCTGGTTTAGGTAATGAGAGAGAGAACACAAAGGGTGAAGCACTTTTTTTGTTTTGTTTTTGGTAGTCAGAGGAGGGATGGTTAGTTGAGCTTTGGTTATGTTGAACTTGAGTTGCATGGTAGTTGCTGGGTAGAGAAGTTCAAGAGGCAATCACAAACCCATGTCTGGAGATCAAGAGGCAGGTTAGAGCTGGAGATGGTGGGAGATGTCATTCAAAGGTGCTAGAAGCTAAGGGAGTGGTAGATGAGCTCACCTAAGCAAGGCTACAGAGTGAGAGGAGATGGTGAGGGGTGAACTTCTGGGAAAGACCAACATCTAAGGGGCCAGCAGAGAATGGGGAGTGGGTGGAGGATACTTGGAAGGAGCAACAAGAGAAGTAGAAGGAGACATGGAGGAGAAGTCATAGTTTCCAAGGAAACCAAGGGATTTCAGAAGCAAGGGTGGGCAACAGTATTGAAAGCTGCAAATAGTCAGGTAAAGATGGAGGCATTCCCGCTGGGTGGACTGCAGAGTTGTGGTGACTTTGGTAGGAACATCTCAGTTGTTTGCAGTGAGGAGAGACCAGACGGGAGCAAGCTGAGGAGTGAATTGGAGGCGAGAAGGTAGAGACAACGTCTTTAAGAAGGTTGCATCTCTGGAGAGGAGACAGGGGCACATGCGCGGTGGGGAATAATTGATTGTCTAAGATAAGAGAGACTTGAGCGCAGTAAATACTTACGGAAGCATCAGGTAGATAAGGGAGAGGTTGGAGATACAGGAGAAAGAGAGGAGGGGAGACAGATGGAGTTCAGAGGCCAGGAGGTGAACCAAGCCCTAGACCAGTGGTTCACAAACCTGGCTGCCCATATTAGCATCACCTGGAGAACTTAAAACAAACTGACACCAGGCTCTGCCCACCCCCAGAGGTTCTGATTTAAGTGGTCTGGAGTGGAATCTAGCACTGGTATTTTTTTTAGATCTTCGAGTGATTCTACCTTGCTTTCAGGGTTAAGAACTACTGTAGTAAGTATTCAATAACTATTTGTTGAATCTTTTTAAACGTTTTGTCGATCAGTTGATTAGTTCTCCTTAGCAACAATGAATGTTTAATCATTTGCAGAGGATGTCGTGAAGAAATATAAGACAGGATACCTGCTTTCAAGTGGCTTGCGATTCCATGGGAGAAATAGTAATAATTTTTAATATGTATACGTGCTAATTTAGTGGCACAACACTTGGTAGGGTAATATCAGTTCTGTGTGGTCAGCTGTCAAGGGGAAGATTTTGGCCTCAGAGAAGGTGGAACCTAGGTAAGTGGAGAAAAGGAAGGGTTTCACATGCCTAAGACAGTAATCATTACAGTCCTGTTTCTTGAGGACATCCTTGGTGCCAGCTACTTTACGTACATTATCCCAAATGTTGTAACTATGCAAGATAGTTATACATCATCCCCATTTTACAGAGGAAGAGACTAAGGCTCAGGGAATGTAATATCGAGGCCATAGCTAGCAATAAGTGGCAGAGTCAGAATTCAAGCCCAGGACTGAATGATTCCAAAGTCAGTATCCTTTCCACTACAGTGTACTGGGGCCAGGGGCACCAGGCTCGCACTTACTATTTGGTACTGTAGTCTCAAGATGGGGCAAGTCATCTTCAGCTGGGACTTTTTGGTCTAGGCTGTTTGTGCAGGTGAAGTTCACACACACTTCCATCATCAGTCCTAGTGGTTCTCAATGTGGGCGTTGATGAATCACCAGCAGCGTCACTTGGGAACTTTTTAGGAGTGCAAATTTTCAGACCCCTTCCCAGATTTACTGAATCTGAAACTTTGTGGGCCAGTCTTAGCAATTTGTTTTAAGAAGCCCTCCTGGTGATTCTGAGGCAGTTTAAAAATTTGAGAACCAAAGTTTGAGTCCCTACTTTGTGGATATAAATCAAGAACCTCAATTTGCTGTCGTGGCTAGTCCCTGAGCATCTGTGATATGCAAATGGAAAGAAAGAACTGGGGGATTCTAACCCTGGAAAAGATTGTGACCTGAATTCCAGCAGCCTAGTACTCTCACTGAAGAACTCAGATGTTATGAGCGACATCTGATAGGGTGAATGAGTCCCAGTTCTACGACAGTGTATTGATTCCAATAAAGGATAATTCATTAGTCTTGGGAAATATGTCATGGTGTTTTCCTCTTTGCAGATTAAAAAACTTGGCCAATCCTAGAGAAAACAAAACAATCTCCCAAGCAAATTTCACAGGGGCCTCAAGATGCAACCCTCATGAGATTGTCCGGTTTGCCTCAAAAGAACTTCTGATCATTGACACATTTCCTGTTTGGTCATTGACAGGAGGAAGTGATCGGAGGTTTGAAACCAGGCACTGAATACCGAGTAAGCGTGGCAGCTTACAGCCAGACTGGCAAAGGGCGGCTTAGCTCTCCTCGGCTCATTACCACTTTGCTCCAAGGTAAAATGCGTTCAGTCCATTAATAAGAAGAAAGTGATGGGTGCTATTCATTCATTCCTTCATTCAGTATATCAGTGAGGACCTACTATGTACCAGGCACTGTGGTATGCTAGGCTCTGGGAATTCAGTGGTGAACAAAAACAGGCACAGCCCCTGCCCTCTCAGAACTGAGTGGCGTGGGTCAGGACATTGTCTAATTAACGTGTGGCCGCGGATAGTGAGAAGTGCTTCCCATGGTGCTGTAAGATCTTCCGTTGTAAGATCCCATATAGGGGTTCGATAAGGATTCCCTGAGGACATGACTGCTAAGTGGGAATTAGGTAAGTGGGAGTTAAGAAGGCGAGGAAGGGGAGTGCGAGAAGAGATCTTATAGGCCAGGGGAACCCAACAAAGGCTCATTGAGGTGGTCTGCGCTGGACACTGGGGGACAAAAGTGGCTTGAAGACATCGTTGCTCATAGGAGCTCCTTGTGGAGGGAGAAGCACATGGTAGGCAGGTAGATCCAGTGCATCCGAGGTCTGCCCAGCTGGCTCTGGAGGCACTCAGAAGGAGCGCGTTCTCCACCCCAAGGCTCAGGGAGCGTTTCAGAAAGAACCATATCTTTGGCCCGGTGTTTGAAACCTGCATAGGGTTTTGCTAGGAAGAGAAGGCAGAAAAAATACTTCTGGCCGAAGCAATAAAGAAAGGCTGGGAAATGTGAAAGTCTAGATATGAAAATAGTAATAGCAGTTACCTTGGGGTGATAGGATCGTCCTACGTCTTTACCCATGAGGCTTTTTCCAAATGTCCTACCATTGATATGTATTCTGATGACAGGGGGCAGGAAGGGATACACAAAAGAATTGAAAGTAAGTGACAGTAACGCTAAGCATTTAATTTTCCTTGTAGGTAAACATCAATTCCGACATGCTAACAGAGGTCCTAAAGGGTACACCATATTGTGTGTCCTGGGGTCCATAGTCTGGACATAATGTAGTTGGATTTCCAGCCTGGGGTGCTTGAGGAGAAGGGAAGGCCAGCTCTCATTGACAAACCTTGCATGAATCCAGTTGTGATTGTGTGTGTGTGTGTTTGTTTGGTTTGGAGGGTGAGGCAGTTCTGGACAGAGATGTTTAGGCTGTAGAAAGCACACATGTTTTTTTATATGTGAAACCTCTCCAGCAGCGAAGACCACAGCCAACTCTAGTTGTTCGCTGTCCTGCCTAGATTCCTGCCTGCTTCCAGGAGCACCTCAGCAGCTGCACGTCACTGTGGTTTCTGATTCCGAGGTGGCCCTATCTTGGAAACCTGGAGAGAGTGAAGGAAGCTCCCCTATTCAGTACTATTCTGTGGAATTCATCAGGTAAGTTAGTGGGTCACATTCAGAAGCCAAACGTACTGACCTCAGTCATTCCAAACACGCTAGAAGACGCCACTGCCTGTGAATTTGAGACGACAAAGAGGCCTATATTTATACTCTGACTTGGGCCAGCACCTGTCCCCAGCCCTCTTTGATGGTGGGTCATCTGGTTAACCTGTCTGTACCCACCTGACCTCTTCCCCACTTCCCCGCCACAGTCACACTGTCCTAGGCTCTGAAAACTCCAGAGGGACCACTGCCAGCCTGCCTGCATTTCAAGCTCAAAACTTGCCTCCCTGGCTTTGAAACATTATGTCTGAAGTATATATTAGATGGTGATTTTTCTCGAGGGAGAGGAAAAAAAACTTTTAAAAACACGTGCAATGCATTGTTGCCTTTGCATCCATATTGCCGTGGGGAAAGTTTCTTGGTTTGGTTTCAGCTTTTTTCTCTTGTCTACCTCTCCAGCTCTCATATTCAGCTTATCAGCGGTAGAAGAGTGATTAGAAGTTCTTCTAAGAACTTACAGATGTAAAAACCTGGATTCTCAATGCTGCTATGTAATTTTAAGCAAGAACAAAAGCAAAAAAAACACCCACCCAACCAATGAGCAAAAGTTATTCCCCAGCTAGGGCTCTTCCTCTGAACTCTAGTTGCAGTTGACTTTTGAATTGAAGCACCTAGCTGATGAAACAATGTTGTTCTCTACATTAAAGGTGATTGGGTTTGTCTGAGGCCGGTTGCTTCATGGATTCATAAAGCCTTGCTCAGCACCTCATTCCTAGGCTCTCTGAAGCTGAGGCAAAGGATTCTGCCATGATTTCATTAGGTCTGCTTCTGTTTCTTGACTTCCTAGCCTATTTTTTGGTAGTAGAAAACAGATACTTGTTTCTTCAGAGAAGTACTGCACTGAGTCTCTTTAATGCTTGAGTACAGAGCTTGTTTCAGGCAGGACTTATTGAATTGCAAGTGGCAGAATCTTGAAAGAAGATGAGACCGTAATGTATTGGCCCCTATGAATGTCAAGTCCTGTGACAACTCTAAATTTGGGGAAGACTAGTTCTGTATCACATCAGCAGTCTGTCTCCATCCATCTCTGTGCTCTGCTCCCCCCTTTATTGGCTTTAGTTTCAGGCTTTTCCAGTATGGTGGCAAGATGGCCACCAGGCACTGAAGGCTTGCTTTCTACTAGCTCAGCTCCCCACTGGAAAGGAGTGGCTCTTTCTCAGGGGACATAGTAGAGTCTCAGTATTCATTCTAGCTGGCCACGCTCTGGTCCCTCTTCATTCGCTGAGCCAATCACTGCGGCCAAGGAGAAGAGTACACTGACTGGGCAGATACGCATCATATTCTGAGCTCAGGAACTAAAGACTGGTGGGGCATTCAGGCCTGAAGTACACAGACTGAGAGTTCAAGAGGGTTGGTTCCTTAAAGCGAAGTTGTGCAATTAATGGACAAGGGAGGAACAGATGCTGGGAAAATTAAAAAAAAAATAAATAAAAGATGCCCCCAGCCAAGCTCCAGACCAATGTCCTTCAGTGAGGATAATCTACAATCCGTTGTTGAACAGATTTGGTAGGCAAAGCCTGGAATGTGTCTGGAGTAGAAAAGATTCTAAGCCTGGTTCCAAAAGTAGTTAAACTGCAACAGTGGAAAGTCCTAAAACTTCAGCTTTCTCATCTGTAAAACTTGGAGTGAAACTTAGCATTTCTAATTTACTTGTCTAACATCAGCAAAGCAAAATGTAATACTTTAAAATTTTGAAAACTGGGCAACGTTTTTCATAGTAGCCCAGCAGGTCATCTGTGTGACCCTCAGCAAAGATGACAGTTATCATTTACTATTTTATTTTATTTTATTTTATTATTATTTTATTTATTTATTTTTCGGTACGCGGACCTCTCACTGTTGTGGCCTCTCCCGTTGCGGAACACAGGCTCCGGACGCGCAGGCTCAGCGGCCATGGCTCACGGGCCCAGCCGCTCCACGGCATGTGGGATCTTCCCACACTGGGGCACGAACCCATGTCCCCTGCATCGGCAGGCGGACTCTCAACCACTGCACCACCAGGGAAGCCCTACTATTTTATTTTTTAACATCTTTATTGGAGTATAATTGCTTTATAGTAGTGTGTTAGTTTCTGCTTTATAACAAAGTGAATCATTAATTTTGTGGTAAAACATGTATTTCTTTCTTAAACTTCAGTCTGGCATATTGGCAAAAGGTGGAAATTGCAGTTTCTTAACCTGTGTGTACAACTGAAAGTAGAAAATGAGATGGATTTAGAGCCAGAACTGGAAGGGAGTGCTTGCTGCTTCCTCTACTGCCAGCAGGGGGCCCTGTGCAAGTCACTTCACCTCTGTAGTCTCAGTGCCTCACATAGTTTAGGGTCCCCAAAAGGAGAGCGTTTTACAAGGACTTGGGTGCAAGTAGTTTATTTTATTTGGAAGCAGGAATGAGACGGTTGGGTGAGGGATGGAGGACATATGACTGTGTGTTACAGAAGTCACTTCTGCAGGCAATGGGGGCCTCTGTAGGGGCTTAATTCTATGGAGATCTCTCTGGAGCACACAGAATTCCTCTCTAATTTGCCTATCAAAAAGGCAAGAGCATTTCTCTAATGATTAGTGATGTTGAACATCCATCCATGTGTTTGTTGACAGTCTGTGTATCTTTTTTGGAAAAATGTCTATTAAAGTCTTCTGCCCATTTTTGGATTGGGTTGTTTGTTTTTTTGTTATTGAGCTGCATGAGCTGCTTGTAAATTTTGGAGATTAATCCTTTGTCAGTTGCTTCATTTGCAAATATTTTCTCCCATTCTGAGGGTTGTCTTTTGGTCTTGTTTGCAAATCAAAACTACAATGAGATATCATCTCACACCAGTCAGAATGGCCATCACCAAAAAATCTAGAAACAATAAATGCTGGAGAGGGTGTAGAGAAAAGGGAACACTCTTGCACTGCTGGTGGGAGTGTGAATTGGTTCAGCCACTATGGAGAACAGTATGGAGGTTCCTTAAAAAACTACAAATAGAACTACCATATGACCCAGCAATCCCACTACTGGGCATATACCCTGAGAAAACCAAAATTCAAAAAGAGTCATGTACCAAAATGTTCATTGCAGCTCTATTTACAATAGCCCGGAGATGGAAACAACCTAAGTGCCCATCATCGGATGAATGGATAAAGAAGATGTGGCACATATATACAATGGAATATTACTCAGCCATAAAAAGAAACGAAATTGAGCTATTTGTAATGAGGTGGATAGACCTAGAGTCTGCCGGACAGAGTGAAGTAAGTCAGAAAGAAAAAGACAAATACCGTATGCTAACACATATATATGGAATTTAAGAAAAAAAAGTCATGAAGAACCTAGGGGTAAGACAGGAATAAAGACACAGACCTACTGGAGAACGGACTTGAGGATATGGGGAGGGGGAAGGGTGACCTGTGACAGGGCGAGAGAGGCATGGACATATATACACTAACAAACGTAAGGTAGATAGCTAGTGGGAAGCAGCCGCATGGCACAGGGATATCGGCTCGGTGCTTTGTGACCACCTGGAGGGGTGGGATAGGGAGGGTGGTAGGGAGGGAGACGCAAGAGGGAGGAGATATGGGAACATATGTATATGTATAACTGATTCACTTTGTTATAAAGCAGAAACTAACACACCATTGTAAAGCAAGTATACCCCAATAAAGATGTTTTAAAAAAAGGCAAGAGCCATTTACGCGCTAGCTTCTGTCCTCTTTTTGTTGATTGAAAGTTTCCCCCAGAGGTACAACTTCCCACCCTTCTAGGCTCTGCTGGCCCTTGGATTAAGGAGGCAGGTCCAGGGAAGAAGGAGGCGTGTTGTGAGCACAGCATGTGCTTGAGGTTCGATGCTGCGAGGCAAGTTGAGCTCACATGAAACTCTCCACATGACAGCCGCAGCTGAAATCAGAACTGGGAGAAGGGGAGGTGACACAGGCCCCAGAGGCATTGACTACGATGTCCTTACAATGCAAAATATGGGTGATAACTTCTTGCAGCCTTATAGTGTGTCCTTATTAGGAGGATCAAGTGAAATCACATATGAGAAACAGCTTTCTACAAAGCTCTTTTGACATGTACATGTCAAAAACCAAGCTAAGGAAAAGGAGGTATATATGGGTGTTATGTACCTACATTTAAGGTATATATGGGTGTTATGTACATAAGGTATATATGGGTGTTATGTACCTACATTTAACAATTTTAATTCTTCTCCAACAAAAATACATCTTAACATTCAACCCTCTAACATTTGAGGGGCTCAGACCCCAAATTCTTATGTATAAATATTTTAAAAGTATATACCATTTTAACAAACTGTTAAATATTTGTTATATCTGTTTATCTTAACAGATATACCTCTACAGTGTCCTGGAGACATTGTAGATGTCTTCATATTTAGAACTCTTGGATATCTTGGTGTTCCAAATGGAACATGGTAGCATAAGGAAAGCCAGCTCCTGGCTCCAGCCCCTATACTAGGAATTCTGCTCCTGCTATCTCTTCCAGAATATGTAACCTCGGTCAAGTTATTTAATCTCAGGACCTCCATTTCCTCATCTGTAACATCAAGTTCATGTGACCCTCATAGCAGGGTTATTGTTCATAGCCTTCATAAAGTGTTTATACATAGTAGACATTCAATAGCTGTTTATTTCCTTCCCTCCCTACCACTCTTGCCCCTTTACAAAGAAAGAAATTGGGACTCAATTGCTTAAGTTGCTTTGCCAAGGTAAAATGACTGGTTAGGGACAAAATTAAAATTAGAACTGAACTCTCTCGACTTCCAGCCCGGTGCTCTTTCTACAAAACCCCATGTCCCCTTCATGTCTGTGACCCACCTTCAGAGATGGAATGCTGGACTCGCCCGCCTGGAGCTCTGCTGGCTGGGGAAACGGGAAGCCTCATCTTAGGCTGCTGTTGGCTGTTACTGCAGAAGGGAAGCTCTTGCAGCATTTAATGTTTGGCTGCAAAATAAATCCTCACATTCGTCTGTAAACATCTCAGAGTCTATCCCATTTCAGTTGAGGGCCTGAGGATATGTGTTTAAAGAGAGCTTTCCTGGGCTCTAAATCAGAAACGGCAGTCAGTGGGAAAAGCTTTGGGGGCCTACAGTTATCTGTTTTTCCCAGAGAGGTCTGTCTAATGTTTAACACTGAATTCTTTTTGCCCAGATACCTACTGTGTACACAAACACCTGTGACAGGTCTCTGGGTGAGCCAAAAGTGTCTTTTCCTATCCCAGAGGCAGGCCTCTGACAGGCCAAGGCTAGGAAATTGTAGAAATCAGTGTATTGCCAGAAGTTCTCCTCAGATTCCACCCTTCTGAATGTGAAGTTCTTGTCTGAGTTCTGTCACTGGAGGATTAGGTTCCAGTCCTCTGTCTTGGTAGGTACTTATTCATCAGTTGCCCTTATTCAGTGAGGATGATGGTGTCAAAGGCGTTGCTGGGAAGTAGTCTCAAAAAACTTTTAATATGTAACTGGCTAATAAGAGATTAACCTGAAAAATTACACTAGACCAGGGTGTGGGGTACTGACTGCTTACTCGCTAGTTTTGTTCATATTTTGGGTGGACATTCCATGTGTTTGTGATGCTGTCTTAGGTCATGGGCTTAGGACCAAGCAAATTTTTGTTCTTCATCCAGCTTCTGCCTCCTGTAAAATGGAGGATGCCCACAGGGTGAGCACCTTGAAAGGGTGCTCTCAGTGATTGTATCAGAGAGGAGACTTGGTCTCTGGCTCAGGCAGGATGAGAGTAATCATAATGTCTCCCAAAGTTGGCCTGGGGACTATTCATCAACTTCCTTATTTACAGTAGATTTAAAATTTTTAATCAGTGTAGAAAAGATTTGAAGAGGCAAATTCTAAGTAAGTCTGCAAGCTGTAACATATTTTGCAATGTTTTTAAAACTTTTTCTTCCTGCTTTTCTAAAACAGAAAAAATACGCATTCGAAGTAGGAAGAATATATATGTATATATTTTTTGCCTGCTGTTGGGTCTTCGTTGCCGCGCGCAGGCTTTCTCTAGGTGTGGCGAGTGGGGGCTACTCTTTGGTGCACGGGCTTCTCATTGTGGTGGCTTCCCTTGTTGCGGAGCACGGGCTCCAGATGCGTGGGCTTCAGTAGTTGTGGCACGTGGGCTCAGTAGTTGTGGCTTGCGGGCTCTAGAGCGCAGGCTCAGTAGTTGTGGCACACGGGCTTAGTTGCTCCGCGGCATGTGGGATCTTCTCGGACCAGGGCTCGAACCCGTGTCCCCTGCATTGGCAGGCGGATTCTTAACCACTGCGCCACCAGGGAAGTCCCAGGAAGAATATTTTATTTCTAAAGTGATACTGAAAATTTCTTTGTGGGCAACAATCTTAGTGTTCATTAAAATAAGAACCAAGCATAAATATAGCTACCTATGTTTTAAAATATTTTGTCTATAAATATCTGAGAAACTTTCCTCCTTCTGCCTAAGAATTTCCCCAGGGTAAGTGCTTTTCTCATAAGTGAAAAATATATACTATGGTGGCAATGAAAACCCAAAGGCCTGGACAAATAGTCCTTACCAGTAATGTTTCAATTGGGGTGCTATGTTCCATATATGCTCTCTATCAGTTTGGTTAAAGGTGAAAATAGTTTTCATTTAACTTACCTATACAGTTAAGTCCCCTACATATGAATGAGTTCCGTTCTGAGAGCACATTTGTTAAGTCCAATTTGTTCGTAAGTCCAATAAAGTTATCCTAGGTACCCAACTAACACAATCAGCTATATAGTACTGTACTGTAATAGGTTTATGATACTTTTCACACAAAGAATACATAAAAAACAAACACAAGAAATGAATAAAACATTTCTTAATCTTACAGTACAGTACCTTGAAAAATCCAGTAGTACCTGCTATATCACTGCTGCTTTAACACTTGCTTCCGGACATCCTGGGCTTGAAATAAAGATCCTGTACTACTGTCTCTATACAGTACTGTACGGTTAAGTACACAAAAGCACAACCACTTGCAGAGGATGCACGCATGTGACAGCGTACGCCAGACACATGAACTAACTGACATGATCGGACAAGCGAATGCACGGTCGCATCTTTGAAAGTTCCCAACTTGAAGGTTCGTATGTAAGGGACTTACTGTAGCTTTTCTGTAGGTGTAACCTGATTGGTTAAAACTGCTTCAGAGTTTTGTAGTGTCAGTTGTTGCAAAGGGCAGATTAAAGCTTTCAGTGGCAATTTTTAATAAAAAGTCCACCAAGGCTAATTTTGGGTGCATGTGAAAGTTCAAAATATTTCTGTGTGTTTTAGGGACATAGGTCAAGAAATGATCTCTAAATCTCAGCCCAAGACACTAATACTAATAAATATGAAAGAGCAATGCTTCCTTTCTTTTCCCTTTCACACCTTTCTGCCTAAATAATTCCCTGGTCCCTTGCAGATGCCTTCCATAATAAGACTTGCAAAATTCATCTTCACGCAGAGCTGCTTTTAAGCTGATTGCAATGTCTGCGTATTGGTTTTCCTTGAGAATCTCAAGGCCATGCACAGCTGGGTGGTGCATTGAAATTATTATTTCAAAATAATTTTGAAAATTATTTTACAAATTGATATTTTTGTCAAAAGTCATCTGTCTTTCCATCCCATCATCAGCCTACAAGTAACAAATGAATTTAATTAGTTTCCTCCTAAGAAGTGATCCTGCAAAGGCTGTTACTGACATGAAGATCAAGTGTGGGATTCAGAGCGGAAGCTGAACGGATTATGGATTTTCCTTGAACAGTTTTAAGGGATGATGTGATATGACTTATGGTCAAGGGCACAGGCTATGAAAGTTAAGGAAGTGTTTCATTCAGAATCGAGACTTACAGTCCAATGCTTGGTATCGTCTCTCAGGTTTAAGTTTGTCCAAATGTGGAATCAGAAGACACAGCTCTGAGCTGGCCTCTAATCCTGGGGACAAATGGCTTGATTCCAGTTTTAAGCTTCCTTACATATGAAATAAGGCTGGACTGCTTGACCTCTAAAATCTGGTGGCTCTGATTTTCTGTCCTCGTGACAAAGGTGAGGAAGTATAGGCGGTTTACTACACAGGGCTCTGGACCTATCTTCCTGGTCCAACCCTTGCCTCCACCACTTTTAAACCATAAGATTTTAGTTGCATTATTTAACTTCTCTGTGCCTCAGACAGAAGAATGGGGATAACGATTTACTTACCTCATCGAGTCGTTGTGAGATAAAGTGAGTTGATGCACACGACATGCACAGAATAGCACCTGTTATACAGTAAATGCTCAATCAATACAAACTGTTCTTATTAAGGCTTTTATGATAGGTCTTTCCTGCTTTCCTTTATAGCCATGTTGTTTCTTGGCTAAAGGTCTTTATGTTTGCTATACTCTGCCAGGATATATCTTCTACTTCTTTACCTAGTTAACTCTTGTTCATCCTTCAGTTCCCCTGCTTAAGTACCACTTCCTCCAGGAAGCCTGCCCTGAACCCTGCCCCCCACCTCAGACTAGGTTAGGTACACCTGCAACACTTACTAGCAACACTCAGCACACTTATAGTTAATTACTTGTTCGAAGTCTGTCCTCCTTGCCGGGACATGAGGGCAACGTCTTGACTAGCTCCCTTCTGTGGAATATGGCACCTACATGAAGTAAACATAGCACGCATCAAGTAGGTGCTGGAGAACATTTGGATACAGGCAGTCATGTGATTGCATCCAGAGAGTGACAACAACTAGCTGCCACCTTGCACAAGATCCTTGACCTCTCTGAGCCTTGCTTCCCTTGGCTGTAAAGCAGGGATGATAATAGTGGATACCTCGGGAGGGTTGTGAAGATAAGTAGATGTCTATACAGTACTTAGAAGAGTGGTTTATGGAAGAATATTTTTAAGTGTCAGTTCTTTTCCTTACCCTGAGCCCCATGGTAATGGAAGTGTATTGCCATACTAGTCACAGCAGATTGAATGAATCCTTTACCGCTAATTTCCAAGGCCACAGCAGTAACCAATATCATTCCTTACTAACTGCAGAAATAAAAGGCAGACAGAATCCAACCTGGATCTGCAAGCACGTCCCCTTTCCTTCCCCCCGACCCAAAGTTACTTATTGCTTTTGTTTTCTCATCATAAAAGGGATAGTGGTATGTGGTAAAGCTTCAAATAATACCTAATGTGTAAGACTAACTTGAAAGCTACCATTGCGATTTTATTTCGTATTGAATGATAACTTGTGTTTCGGAGCCCTTCATACCTGCAAGTGAATTGCCAACTTTTTTCATAGTGTTTTACTAGAACTTATAGCAGTAACTGGGCAAATGGCTGCCATATTTAACAGTGATGTAGCCCTGTGTTGGTTTTCCTGCCCCCCAAAATTATAGAGCTTGATATATTTAAAGAATCGTTCTTATACAATTAATCAATTTTGAGGAGAATGGGAAAAAACAGCAACAAAAATCTCCCTTTCTTTTCAAGAAATTGTTTAGGAAGTTGTGCTGTTTAAGTATAAGCCTTCCTTACAGCCAACAATAGAATTAGAAATAAGCAAGAGTGGGCTTGTTTGGGTGTCAGCTGACATTTCATATTAACAAGTGGTGTTTTGTGAAAAATTCCTTTTTCTTACCTTTAGTTTCCAAATTGAAAGTCTCAGAACCACTTTCCAGAGTGGTATGTAGTCCCAGAAATTCTGGTAGCCATCAAGTTCCTCCATTCAGGCTCAAATGGAAGGGCGATTCTGAATGTTTTTGCAGAAGTTTGACCTACAGTTCTACAAATTGATCCCTTAAAGCTTCAATCCCTCCTACCGTGAGCTTTCCTGATGTAATCCCTGGTCGGACTGATGGGAGTTGACACAAATTGAATTCTTGTGTACCAGTGTTGGGAGCCATTTGTAAACTGTAAATGAAAGTGTGCTCTCCAGTTGCCCCATCAGGGACAAATTGCTAGCTGAGTTTATCATTACCCCATTCTATCCATCTGTTTGTCATTTGGTTGGGTGGAACCAATTCATTAATAAAGAATTACGGCTGGAAGCTGCAGGTCAAATAATACATCTTTCTTTTTCTTTTTTCTTAACTGTGATTACTTAGTGGTTTTGGACTTCCTCTACAATTCATTTTAGTATAGAGCAAATCCTGCATAACACCAAGTCTGTAAAATTGAGAGAGACTTGGAGGCCTTTCTGAGCATGAGATTTTCTTTCACTCCTGTCGTATTTACCCTGGATAACTATGGGATCTTAAAGCAGGGTGCTTAACCTGCAGTCTGTGGATCCCCAAGGTGCTCATGGATGGAAGGCAAGGGGTCCCTGAACTTCGGTTGGACAAAAATTACGCTCTTAGTTTTACCGACTGAAATGTAATGTTTTCTTCAAATATGAATGTAAACTGCAGTGGCATTAGCAATTCCTGTGACTTTGTCACTATTAGAATCACAGATACGTTCTTATCCCATTACAATTGTTGCACATATCTCAAAATACCTGTTATGGTTATCACTACTATGAAATTATTAAATCCATTGCTAAGTATTGTTATTTAATGTGTTAATGAAGAAGTATGTATATTAATATATCATAATTTTTTATTGTTTTCATAATTGTTTCTAGTATAACTGGTTTCCTTTGTGATCCTATGCATTTTATGCATTTAAAAATATTATTCCAAGAAGGGATTCACAGATTTCTGCAGACTGTCAAAGTAGCACAAACAAGGTTAAAGACTGTTGTCTTAAACAGTTTTTTTTTTTTTTTTTTTTGGCTGCGTTGGGTCTTCATTGCTGCGCGCACGCTTTCTCTAGTTGTGGCAAGCAGGGGCTACTCTTCATTGCGGTGCGCAGGCTTCTCATTGTGGTGGCTTCTCTTGTTGCGGAGCACTGGCTCTAGGCGTGTGGACTTCAGTACTTGTGGCACGCGGGCTCAGTAGTTGTGGTGCACGGGCTTATTTGCTCTGCAGCATGTGGGATCTTCCCTGACCAGGGCTTGAACCCTTGTCCCCTGCATTGGCAGGTGGATTCTTAACCACTGTGCCACCAGGGAAGTCCAAGACTGTTGTCTTAGACCAGGGGTTGGCAAATTTTTCTGCAGGGTCAGGTAGTAAGTATTTTATGCTTTGCCAGCTATGTGGTCTTTTTCTCAACTATTGAGCTCTGCCATCGTAGCGGGAAAGCAGCCTAGACAATACCTAAACAAACAGTTGTGGTTGTGTTTCGATAAAACTTTATTTACAAAACCTGGCAGGCAGCTGAAGGTTGCTACCCGCTGGTTTAGGGCATTGCGTTATTGCTGACGTCTAAGTTTGAAGATATTTGAATTCAGCTCAATTCACCCTTTACTGGATACTTACTATGTGTATGCATTCATCCAAACATGTACGTATTGAGTATCTTCCATGTGCAAAGCATGTGCAAGAGATTTCGGGGTGAATCAGCTATTGCCTCTGCTTGGACAGTCCAGTGGGGAATGCAGGTGAGCAGTCCAGAGCTGTGAGTGTTGCGGGCAGGGGTGGGGGCCAGGGGCCTAGAGGAACACAGCCTTGACATCTAACCCAGTTTTGAAGGAATCTGGGAAGGCTTCTTACAGGAACTAAGGAGGACATATCAGCAATAACCAGGCACAAGGGGAGGGAGGAAGCAGTGTGAAAAGGCTCAGGCCAGAAGGAGCTGCTCAAGCAGTGGCTTGGAGGCAAAAAGGAAATGTTCTTGGACTTGCTTAGAAGCCTGGAGCTCTGTGTAGTGAGAGATAAGGCTGGCTAGGTAAGCAAGGTTTGGAGCAGGAAAGCCTTTATAAAGGATCTCCTTTTGTCCTGACAGGAATAGGGAGCTATGGGAAGGGTTAAGCAGAAAAGGAATTGATAGTATTTGCATTTTGAAAGATCATGCAGACATTCCAAGGAGCATGGAAATGAATAAGACAATCAGCATGTCAATGCGCTCACAGCCTAGTAGGGAAGACAGAAATATAAAATTCCATTAGAAGGTGGTATATTCAGTGTAATGGTAGAATCAGATTTAAGCGGTAGGAGGGCCCAGAGAAGAATCTTTTCAATTCGGTGTCTGAAATGATGCTTAGAAGGAATAACATGAAGGAAAATACTGAAGGAAGGAGCCTCCAAATAATCCAAGGTCCTCCAGAAAACATTAAACCGAGGAATGCTAGGTCCCATACTGAGGGAGGGAGGACACATATATCTCTGGTTGTACTGTAATTAGGCTTTTGGTCCCCTCCATCTCGGGCCTATAGAGTGGCCTCCACTGTCAAGGCCATTCGGATGTTCTGTGGATCCCCAAGAGGGCTGTTTTCTGCTCCAACGAGTTCCTCTCTCAGAAGTATTTTCTTAGCCGGATTTAACCATTCCTAGCCCAGTTTCCTAGTTAATGTCTGTAACGTGCTTGAATATCACTCCCCACCTCAGCTTGAACTTTCTAGAGAAGGGGTTCTCAGCCCGTGGGCTCATTAGAAGGTAAAGAAATCAGCTGAGGGGGTCCTGACCGACAGGTTTTCAAAAGTAAAATGAAACAGGAAAGAAAGTATCAGAAGGCATCACACGTAATAAAAATAAGAATTATTTCGTGAAACTTGTGTTTCAGCTGTGTGTGCATATTTGTGGTGTGTACCGGGTCACAATGTTCGATGTATGTCTTATTGTGGATCATTCACAAATGTTGAAACACAGTGCTCTAGAGAGTGATGTATCCAGAGCATACTTGGAGTTTAACAGGCTGCATTTCCACTTTATGAACATTTATCTGTAAGTCATAAATTTGTCTTCATGGCTGAAAAAATCTGTTTTCTTTATTCTCGGAGTTCTAGAGTTGGAAGCACCATCTAAGGTATTCTAGAAGAAAAACCCCTTGTCCAGTGTTTTTCAAATTATGGGTCACAACACTTCAGTGGGTGGTGAAATCAGTTTAGTGGGTTCTTATCAGAATTTTTAAAAAAAGAAGAAAAGAAAGGAAAAGAAGAGAAAGAAGAGGAAATAGCAAAGTGAATAACATAGTAAGGATAAGTATCTTTTCTTGAAACTTTTCTTTCAGTTTTGTACTCACATGTGAGTCATACACATGTAGTATACATATATGAATAGGTATATTGGGTTGCTCTACAATAATGTATTTCCTACTGTGAGTTGAGGTCAGAGACATTGAGTGAAGTCCAACCTTCTTACTGTGTTCAGGAAGCAGCTGGTTACATTTCTGATGGATGGCTACCCAACCTCTGCTTCAAGACAGCTGCTGATGCAGAGCTCAGCCCTTTCGAGCAGTTGGCTTTGTTGTCAACCATTCCTGATTGCCATCAAAGGGTCTTCTTTATAACACACTGCCATTGGCTTGCCTGTAAGGAACCATTGGGCCTCCTAGTCCGATATGGAAAACACAGAAGCCATCGTCACCATCTTCATTTGACTGTCTATCTCCTATCTAATGACACTGGCATATGTTCAGTATATCCTCTCTACCCCAAGCCAATCAATACCAGCCCTTTGAACTCTGCCTCAAGTGGAGATGGGTCTAGAGCACTTCTGCCAAGTGATCAACCTAGAAAACCACTTTTTCCTAGGAGATGGACACTAGGCCTTTTCAACAGCAGGTAGTCCAGAGGATTCATATTGAGTTTGTGATCAATGCCCCCTGCCTTCCCCATAGATCTTTGCCACACCAGGTTTTCTCTGCCTTATTTCTATGCCATCGGCTTTTTAAAAAACCTAATATAAGATTTTACATTTACCATTTGAGTTGGCTTTGCCCTTGTGTTTCTGCACACGGAGGTCATTTTGACTTTTTATTCTGTCATGAATGTCTTGTGAGGTCACGTCCCAAGCAACTATTTGCATTTCCTAAAGTTCTTCTTTTTCAGATAGTTTGTTAGTGTATATAAATGGAACTGATTTTTTTTTGTATCTTGCAACTTTATTGAATTTGTTCATTAGTTCTAACAGTTTTGGGGTGGAGTGTTTAAGGTTTTCTATATGTGATACCATGTCATCTGCAAACACAGACAATTTAAGTTCCTCCTTTCCAATTTGGATGGTGTTTATTTCCTTTTCTTGTGTAATTGCCCTGGCCAGGACTTCTAGTAGTAGGTTTCTTAGAAGTGGTCAGAGTGGGCACATTTGTTTACCCTTGTTCCTGATATTAGAAGAAAATTTTTCGGCTTTTCGCTGTTGAGTGCTAGCTGTGGGCTCGTCATACATGGCCTTTATTATGTTGAGGTAAATTCCTTCTATACCTAATTTGTTGAGAGTTTTTATCGTGAAGGGATGTGGAATTCTGTCAAATGCTTTTTCTGCATTTATTGAGATGGTCCTCTGGTTTTTTTCTTTCATTTTGTTAATGTGGTGTATCAGATTTATCGATTTGACTATGTTGCATCCCAGGGATAAATTCCACCTGATCATGTAAGATCATTTTAATGTGCTGTTGAATTTGGTTTGCTAGTATTTTTTCTATTTCTGTGAAAAATGCCATTGGAATTTTAATAGGGACTGCATTGAATATGTAGATTGCTTTGGATAATATGGACATTTTAACCACACCTTGAAGGTATCACCTACAATTTCTACTTACAGTTTTTTCAAGTTAAAAATTTAAAGTCACTTGCAAAGTTATCTGACTACAAAATCATTCTAGAATTTTATAATCTTCTTTTCACTCTTTTACAGTTGCCTTGCTTTCACTTAGTTCAAAGGCAATTATGTTTTAGTGGTTCAGCTTTACCAGGTCTTTCAAAACCATTAAACATAGCTATCACTTATATTTTTACTCATATTCACTAGTTTATATAATATGGCATTAAATAACATAATTACAATAACAAACATGAAAGTCATAAATAAATTTAGAAATAAACACAATGGACTGTTGATAAGCCAACAGCTGAATTAGTGGGAACTAATGAGGATCCTTGGTTAATCTAACAAACTGGTAGAGGCTGACAAGGAAAGCTTTGACTATGTGTGATAGGCAGAGGTACTGTATATTCATTTACCTACTTACTTATGGCTAATGTTTTTATATATTATACCAATCTTTTATATAGGTTAATTGAGCATTCATGTTAGGAACCCATATTATTTATTCTCTTTGGATATTCCACACTATATTTTACATGTAGTTGGTGCTTAATTTATCCACATTCATACATAGAGCTAATTCTGCACTCATCTCTTCTCCACCCAGAGATGCCCTATTCCTTTTCAGTTATCACAACTCAAATATATTTGAAATCTAACTTAAATTCTTCCTGGTCTCATATACGTTCCCCAGGATGCCAGTTCACATTGACCTGTTCAAATATGGCTCTTGAGATATGCAACTTTGCACTGGCTTCCTAATGGTGCTTAGATATATTATCTGCCAGTTAGATTATAAATTCCCTGAGAATGGAATTGTGTTTATAGTTCCTTAGAGCCTCCCAGAATATAACTTCTGTGATGGATTCATGGTTGATAATCATTAATCACTTGCCAACTGAATAGCCCAAGGCAGTCACCTACCGGGTTTGATGGTACCAAGAAAAATGATTGTCCACTAAGGGTGAACTTGGCAATAGTTGAGGTGGTCAAAATGCCACAAGAGAGGGAAGAAAAGAGAAAAAGATACCACCCTGTGGTATTAGGACTTTGGATAAGTTATTTTCCTTCGGTGTCCACGTGGGTAGAATGAGGGAACAGACTAGACAGTGACTCTAAACGTTTTGGGATCATGATTGTCTTTGAGAATCTGATGAGAAGCTGAGGACGCTTTGCTTAGGAAAATGAAGCTCACACACGGAATCTTGCACATGATTTCTGAGAGCCCTCAGACACTTAGACCAAACAATCTCTAAGATTCCTGATAACCAGGCTGGATGCTAATATTGCTTCCTCCCACCAAAATGAACCAGTGGGTGTTCTGATTACTTGAATCAGCTAACTGGGTTTTGAATGGTCACCGCTGACCGAATTGTATCTGTCCCACCTGAACTCCCCCACCCAACCACCTTCCAAAGGTGTCCTCCTGACCTCCTGAGATACAGGATGCACAACCCAACCTATCCCACTACTTGGAAAAGTTTTTAAGAGCCTGCCCTACCGGTGGCTGCCCATCTTTACCTGGGATGGCTGTACTTTCTTAGGCTGCTTCTTCCCCTCTAGGCTTTTCCTGGTTGGGGAAATTGGGAGGCTAGTGTTGCTATGGTGATTTGACTGGCAACTCTGTAGTTAGGATGATTTTCTTTAGTGAAAAAAGATAAAGTTATTGTTTGAGGATGAACTAAGACAATGCTTTTGCCTGATTATCTCTCTCTCAACCTTGCCTTTGCACTTTTGCACCTCAAGAGACTCTAAAAACATTTAAATGCAAAACCCATGACAAAATCAGAGGCAAAATGTTAAAGGTTTTGGACTGGTATTCAATCTACATGAGCTTTCCTCTCTCACTGTATATAATGAAGTTAAATGTTAATGATGTCAATCTCTTATTCGCTGAAAATGTAGCTTTCTTTCTTGCATTAAATGAGCAAATAGAAAATAATCTCTTTTTTTGTGGGGGATGGGAAGCTGTAATTTTTTACATGAAAATTGTTGCAGATATTTGCAGGTAGCCCTGGGTAGACAGTGGCACATTCTGAGAGCAGTGACAGGTCCTTTCCTCTATAAATGCCACAAGGGAAACTTAGCAAAGGATAACAGGAGAGTTTTATCTAAAGATCATATCTTTCCTGACTTTACTGTTAGGCATCCCTGTGGCTTTCCTCTGTGAAGTGATTTTGTTCTAATTTGAGTTTGTAAATGTGTTTCCTTCCACTCACGAGGTTTTCTCTTTGATGACAAAGTTAGTTTACATGAGAAATCCATCTTTAGGGAAAGGATACCGAGAAAGAGAAATGAGCCCTACATCCTACAGTGGACATGCTTGTGACCTCTGCTTCTCCAAACACATGAATTCTTGTGAGATATGGGCCCCATAAACTCCTCATCAGCACGGTGAGGCCAAGGAAGCATCTTTTGCTGGGCTTAAGGACTCCATCTAGCTTTCAACAATTCTTGCTAATGAAAAACTAGAAGAGCACATATTAGAGAAATCTGTGTACCATCCAGGCATCTTCTTTTAGCAAAATGAGTCTTTACCTCCTTGCCTATTAAGTTGTTCATAAAGGGCAAACATCAATGTTTTTTGCTTCCTGCCTTCCTCTAAATATCTGTGAGCAGAGGGGTTTAACGATAGAAGAGCGGAGAGGTTGGTTGGGGAGCAAACTAAAAGATGGAGAATCTCCCAATCCCTATCACCCCAATTTTTCATTCAGCATCAAGGATCTTCTTAATCTAATCTTCCCCCATCAACCCAAGTTGGTCTCACCATTTATCAGCTGTGTGACCTCAGGCAAGTTACTTACCCATTCTGTGCCTTAATTTCCTCTTCAAAGAAATGGGGGGGGGGTGTTTAATATTAGTATCTACTGTATAGAGTAATTGTGAGAAGTAAATGAGTTAAACTATTAGAACAATGCTTGATACGCATTGAAGAACATGATAAATGATAGCTATTATTAGTTATTAACAAAACCTCTCCACTCCAGTTAGGCCATTTGCACTGTCCCCCAGCCATGCACAAACATTCCTAAATTTCATTTTGTAGCTCTTATTACCTGGAAAGCTCTCCTTTCTCCCTCCAACTAGGAAGTCCATATAGAACAGCACTGGCCAATAGTAAATGCAAGCCTATATGAAATTTTAAGTTTTTTGATAGGGGTATTTAAAGGGTAGTAAGAAACAAGTGAAACTAATTTCAATAATAAGTATTTTTAACTCACTGAATCCAGCATATCATCATTTCAACATGTAATCAATATAAATATTAATATTTTACACTTAAAAAAAATCCACTGTACACTTTACACTCACAGCACATCCCAATTCAGACAAGCCGCATTTCAAGTACTGACTAGCCACGTGCGCTAGTGCTACTGCATTGAAGCTCATGGGTATAGAGTGAGCAGGTGGCCAAGGGTTGCCTGCCAGCTCTGTGAGGTGGGTACATCCCTTACACAATGGCTAATCCATGCTGAGCATTTACAGTGTGATGCTGTTACCGAACCAGACTTGGGTCTGCTTGCCTGAGCGCAGTAAAGCCGATCTACTGACACCAGGTTGTGGTGAAGGAAAGTACAGCGTTTATTGCGGGGCACCAAGCAAGGAGTCCAGGTAGCTAGTGCTTAAAAGACCCGAGCTCCCCGAAGGCTTTCAGGGAAAGGTTTTTAAAGGCGTAAGGGAAGTGGGTTGTGGGGTGTGTGATCAGCTCATGGACACTCCTCTGATTGGTTGGTGGTGAGCTAATCGTGAGTCAATATCATCAACCCTCTGGTTCCAACCGGTCTGGGCTGTATGTGCCTGTGAGCAGCAGACAGTTAACTTCTTCCACCTGGTGGGTTTCAGTTTCTGCAAAACAGCTCAAAAGATGTGGCTCAGAATATTATCTATAGCCCTTGAGGAGGAACTGAAGGTCCTTGACTTTGTTGAATGGCTAAACTATTATTATTTTATCTTGTTTGATGTTATTTTTTCCTTTCTGCACTTTCTCACTTTTCTGATTAAATTTATTCTTTGACTAAAGTTTTTCTACAGGCAAAAGGCAGGCTGAGGACATTGGGAAGAGGGGGCTCCTGTTCTGGGAGGGCCCCATAGGGTCCTGCTCAGTTACATTGCCAGGCACTGTGCTGGGATACAGAACTAATTTCTCCTTTATGACAGCCCTCTTAAGTAGGTACTTTTATCACCCCATTTTACAGATGAGAAGCTAGAGACTTAACTTAAAGAGGTGAAATAGCAGCTAGTGAGCAATAGAGGCAGGATTTGAACAGCTCAGCCCAGATCCAGAGTTTGTTCTCTTACCCGCTGTATGCTGTCCCCCAGATGGAAGCTGGACTTTTTTTTTTTTAATCCTTTTATTATTCTTTTTTAACAAACGGCCCCAGGGATAGGGGACCAGGGGAGGGGGGAGGAGGGGAAGCAAGGCCCCAGCCCCGCAACCCTTCCCCACCCACCCCTTTCCCCCTTATATATTTATAATCTATATACAAGCACCAGGAGGTGGGGGCAAAGGGCGCTTCGTCAGCGGGGTGGGGGCAATCCAGGCTCCTGTGCCCTTCGGGACGGCCCTTCTCGAGAAGGGGGTCCCGTCCGCTCCCAGGGCTTCGGCGTCCAGCGCAGGGCATCCGGTGGGGAGGCCTGCTGGTAGAGGTCGATGCGCTGGCTGCGGAAGACTCCACTGTAGGTGGAAGGTGGGACCTTGAGATGGGAATTGAGGCCAGAGAAAGACCTTCCAGCTGGAGGAGTACGTGATGACCCAGGTCCCCCAAGGTTGCTGTTCAGTTTTCGATAATCCTGGAATGGCTTTAGTTCTACTGGGTGCAGCTCTGCTTGCCCCAAGCTAGGGCCGAAGGGCCTGGCAGGTGAAGGCAGCACCCGCATAGCAGGAGCAGGCGGGGGCCGCACAGCCAGGCTGGGGGGCCGCAGAGCAGGGCCCACAGGTAACAGAGAAAGGGGGGGGTCGGGCAGGAGGTGGCGCTGGTGGCAGGGAGCCGCAATTCACCACAGGCAGCTGTGAGTCCACCGTGGGGGGAAGCATCTGCTGGGCAGGGGCCCCGTAGGGGAGGAAGCCACTTTGGCCGCCAGGCTGCAGAGGAGGAGAATAAAGATCTGAAGGGGATGGCAGATCCTGTCACACCTGAAGCAAGGGTAGGTCTGGCAAAGGGCTGGGGCAGAAAGCTGGAGGGTGGAGGAAGGAAGGTGGAAGGTAGAGAACTCCTCCAGCTAGCAACTTCCCCAGCTCTGTTGCTTGCAGTGTGGAGAAATCCAGAAATTGGCCCTTGACAGCTACCCCAGAGGGCAGTGCCGAGGGTCGGGCTGGGCCTGGGAGGAGGTATGGGGCTGTGATCTGCAAGGGTGCAATGAGGGTGTCCCAGGGCAGAAACCTCCGTCGTTGGGGTATAGCTGAGAGGCTGTGGCTCCCCCTGAAACCTGAGAAATGGGAGGCCCAGGGCTGCCATAGAAGACCTCAGGGTACAAGCATTGGCCTGATGAGCTGGTCTCTGGGCCACAGTGCCCAGAACCCAGGTGCTTGGATTGTGGCTCAGCTGAGGCAGAAACACTGGGGAACAGCTCCTAGTCGCGGGTGATGGGAATGGCCTCAGTGACTGATACCATTAGCTCCTTCTCTGCTTTTAAACTGTCTCCCACCACTAGGCACAAGTCCGAGTCCATGTGAACATTTGGCAAGTTGGCACGCTTGTAGTTTTGTGAAGAGTAAGAATGGCCGTGCTACAGAATCTTGTTGGGTTTTCCCATGGCAGTTCACGCAGTTAGTCACCCTGGAACATTTATATTTGTTTATTTTGTGAACAGATTGTGCATAGCTGGAATCTGTGCTTTCCTGACCCCTGGGAATGGGAACTATCAGGGGAAGGCTTGTTTACGAAACATCTGGAAGGCAGAGTCCCTGAAACCGAATTCCTACGTGGGGATCTTTTTACCACAGTCAAGGCCATGCAAGGAAAAGCGGGTGATCTTTAAACAGTGCTTAAAACTGGCCCTAAAAAGGATCTACTTTCTTTTATTGGCAAGGGCTTAAAAATCATGACCTGGCATTTCAAATCCAGATCACTTTTAGATGGGAAATGTTCACTCATTTTGATAAGTCTTGCTTGCAGAATTCAAACGCTGTTAGTTTACATAGCCAGCAAGCTTTCCTTCCCTCTGCTGTAACTGAACTACTGCTTCTCATTCTGTTTTGTTTTTTAATCAACAAAGGCCAGATTTTGACAAGAGTTGGACCTTAATCCAAGAGCAGCTCCAGATGGATTCCATGGTCATCAAGGGCCTCGATCCGGACACCAGCTACCAGTTTGCCGTGAGGGCCGTGAACCCCCACGGTCTCAGCCCCCGTAGTCAGCCCAGTGACACCATCCGAACCGCCCGTGAGTACTGCGGTCCTTCTGAAGGACAGACAGACGTAGCTGCGTTGCTGGGATTGCCTCCTGAGGACCCACTTGACGGAGGTTGCTTAGCGCCCCGCAAAAGGGCAGTCTGGAAGGGGGTGTCCTCAGCCTTTCCTGCTGTGGTTTTCCCAGGTCTTTGGAAGTTAGAGGCCCTCCACAGGGCCAGGCTGCTTCTTTGTACAGGAGGTCAGCAGAAGGCTTATTTTTGCATTATCCTTAGGGAGTTTGAGGTCAGTTTTCTTTCATGGGTACAAAACAGATCACATACCAAGATGTGCAGCTCCTGCCCCTTTCCATCTTTTGGACAAAATGGGTTCAGTTTAGAATCATAGGAGAAAAAATGCTGCTCCCAGACCCTTCAGGGTTATTCTTCACCGGCAAATCAAGGACGATCAAGTAAAATCAGCCCCTCTGAAGGATGGTGAAGGAGAATCCAAGGTGCTAGCTCGCCGATGTGTAGCTGGGGGTCTGTAGCATAGGCTCTGTCATAGTGCCTCTCTGGGGGCCTTGGGGAAGCTTGGGCCAGTTCATCAAACCATCTGGAATTTTGTGAAAAGTCAGATTCCGATTGTGGTCTGGGGTTTAAGAAGCTCCCACACGATTCAAGAACTATATTTCGACTGCTTGCTCCACCTTGCCAATCTGGCTTAGAAAGCTTTGTCTTTTGGAAGCGGGAGGTACATGTACACAAACCTAGAACCCAGTGTCGTGGGGAGGTCTCAGAACTGAACTGTTGACACTTCTTTTGTTTGAAAACTGTAATCTTTTCAATTTTGCCGGTAAATTCCTCCAGATTCTTGTGCCTGAAGAGCCCCACTACCATCCCTGGGTCTCTTCAGCCAGGAAAGGAGCTCTCAGAAAAGAAGCCTACTTAGCACTGCCAGAGGCTTGCCTTGGCCAGGACAGAGCCCTGCGTTCATTGGTTAGCTGATCCTTCTAAACTCCTCCCCTCTGCTTCACAGCAGCCCTACAGCTGACTTCCCTGCCCACCTGCTGTTTCCAGGGGTGGAGATTCACCAAGTTCCCTAAGTCCTAGGAATTTTGGCTCTTCTAAAACCAGCCCTTACCCTAACCTTGAATGTTAGGACTCCATCCTTCAAATTGAATTGTTGCGGAATATGGGGATGTAGTGAGTCCACACCCTACACACACACACACACACACACACACACACACACACACACACACACACACACACACACACCCCTACATACTCAGTAACTACCATCACCCAACAATTGTTTCACCGCTCTTCCTTAGAATTTAGAAGCTACAACTCCCCATTCATGCGGCAAGGGATGAAGCTCCTTCTTTCTAGAAGAAATGTTAACAATTTTATTTCAGATCAAAGGAGGGCCACCTTCCACTCTTGCTGGATGAGATCTACTCTGTAATCTTTGGTTAAGCTTTGTGATGCATGGCCAAAAAATGGGGCAACAGTAGCTGAGGCAGGCCTCAGGATCTGACTGTGTTTTGAAACACGTAGTTTGTCTTTTTGTATTATAAACCGAGCAGGCACTGTGTGCTGTGTGCCTACCCACCCTTCCCCAGCACTGAACTCCTCCGCTCCCATTTTGTGAGCTGCCCCATGTTCACTTCTTTCCTTCTATCCCCTAGTATCTCCTTCTCCACAGAGGCAACAAAGTGCAAAAAGGATGAGCTCTAACACCTCAGCTGGCCCTGGACGTAGATGTGGAGACTGGAGTCAGGGGAGGGGGCGTGGAGGGGCATCTCTTGAACTTTTTCTTTTTAAACTGAAACACTAGTCTGGTCTTGGAGTTTCTGATAATTATTTCCCCTTTGGTAGATGCCAGCTCTGTGAATTAAGTGGGATAAGGTATGTGGAAGTGCTTTACAGATATGTAACATGTTGTTACAGTTGCCTCCTTTGTGAAGTAAAATTTATCCTTTCAAAGTAATTGTGTGCAGGGGATGTGGCTGATTCAGTGAAAACTCTCAATTATGAAATATTCCTCAATAAGTCAAACTTAACTGTTTATATATATATGGTGACTCAAATCAGGGTAACAGAAATAGAATTTATTAGATAGCCTGTTTTATGAATATATAAGAATGTGCTGTCATTGGTATTTCAATTGTGACTTTTTTGGTCATGATCATTTCTAATGTTTTAGAAAAACCTGTATTCTGGCAAATTCATACTTCTTATTCTGCTCTTTGTCTAGACTATTATTTTACCTCCAAAACCCACTTTTCCGTATATAAAAATGCCTGATTACCAAATAGCCCTTATTGGAATTATAATAAATTCTGAACATCAGAGCTACTGTTGGGAAAGGCTCCTATGAGCCGGCCGCATCTCAAGCACTTACCTGGGAAACCCCATATTAATCCTTATAAAAACCCTGTGCCAGAGGAATAGTATCCCTTTTTCATAGTATCCTTTTTTTAAAAAAATAGATTTTTAAAAATTGAGTCTTTGAAAGATTACATATTTTCCCAAGAATAATCATTGTAAAGGCAGGATTTGAACTTGGGTTTGGCTGACTGCTAAACCACTTCCCTGAGTGAGGTTCAAATTAAAGAATGTTCTTCTTCTAGTGCGAAATGGCATGAGAAAGGTAACGTTCGCAGTTAAATAAAGTACAGGGGACAGTCCTTGTAGAATCTATGGACCAAGGAAGTTCTGACAGCACAGAACAAGAATTTTAAGAATATTTTTTCTTTTAAAACCTGTAAGGCGTATTGCACATACCAGAAGGTGAGTAAAACATACTTACAGGTCTGAAATGCTACCAGCAAGCATCAGTATAGCCCTGGTAGTTTACAGCTGGTAGCCCTTGTGATTGGTTAGACCCAAGCCAAGAAGTTGTTAAATATTTTGAACACTTCCTGAAGGAATTTGTGAGATGAGTATTTCTACATGTTGGGCTCCCCCTTTCTCATAATTCTTACTCCTCCCAACCTCCGGGTCCTTCCTTCATGGATGTTTTGTGGGTTGATGCTTCCTGAACCGTGAACCTCAGGACAGTTGTCAAGTGCACTTACAAGGTGCAGCGGGCTCGATGGGAACCCTTGGATCGCACCCCAGACACTGCCACTCGCTGAGCTCCTCTGTCACCTATTTTAGACTTGCATCCACCTCCTTTCATAAAAAATATAAGACATCACCTCTAGTTACTCACAGAGCATTGACTTCCCCTGGACCTATTTGCGCCCGACCCTGTTAGCAGACCTCGGGTGCTCTGTGTCTGTAGTTACTGAAAGCCAGGGCCCAGCGTTTTCCTTCATTGGTGCTCAGCCTGAGTGAGGAAGAGGGTTTTGATGGCTTCGCCGGGGAATTGTGAGGTGTGTTCAATGTCCACATCTTAGCTCAGCTCCATAACCTTACAGGTAGAAAGGGAAGGAAAAATTAAGATGTTTTAGTGTCCAGATCCTCTGCTGAGAACTAGATCATTTCAGACCTTGACTAATAAAGACGCTACCCTGTACTGACTCCCATCCTCTCAGCAGAGATTTTCCACACGTCAGCACCTCTTCTCTTCCTCTAAGGAAATACAAGAAAGACAAAGATCACGATTCCTCATTCTTTACCCCATTCTACTCTACATTTTTTCTTCCAGAAAGAAATGCCAACAACATTATAATTTGCCTATTATTCCATGGCATTCTATTTTCCCTTGGTTGATCTTATAAATTAGCCAATCAGAACGGGACTGGTGGAGCCTCACGAACACAGGGGCACATATGTGGCTTTGTAGTAAGACACGTATTCGCCCCGTCTGGTGGTCACTTATCCTCTGGGATCCAAGCTTATCTTGATCAAGAAGGATGGAACAAGTAATAAGGGATATGAATTGTAAATAATAGAAATGGCAGAAGTCATGTGTTTTCTTTCTTTTTCCCAAAAACAAATGAAATGAAAAATCACTCATATGTGTAACCCACTCTAGGATTATATAACCTTCCCTGGGTATGGAACTTGGTCCTACACCCTAAAGCATTTAATTTCTCGTGTTCTAGCCTCATGATATAAGCAGAGAAAGAACCAGTAAGTTTTTCACTGAAGTGAAATCGGTATCCTCAGGGAAGTCCCCAGTAGAAGGTGTTCTTTTGTTCCCAGCAAAAGTCATTTTGCTCCTTTCTGCCTGAGGGCTTTTGTACCTGCTGTTTCCTCTACTTGGAACTCTCTCTCCCCAATCTTTCTATGTCCCTATGACCTCCCTCCCTTTCTTCTTTTATATCATAGCTCAGATGTCACTTCCCCAGACAGGCTCCCCTAAACTTCACACAGTGTCTCCTCAGCCCATTCCCAGCTTTGCTATGGCCCTTTCACTGCCTGAAACTCTTTACTTATCTGTCTCCCCCCTTCAGTATAAGCTCCATACTGGAGTTGGATCGACTCATTCAAGGTTGTGTTCCTAACACCCTGTACAAAGTAGGCTCTCAATAAAATATTGATTGAGTACATGAATGACTGAATGCGACTTCACAAGCCAAGAACCTGTGACTACTTTGGTGGCTGGATAACTTTCTACTGCTACTGTCTGGGAAATTTGAAGAGAAGATGTGAGGAGAAGGTTGGTCTAGAGACCCACCAGGCCAAAATTAGGTTTGCCCATTGGCAAGGTTTATAGGCAAAGCCGAGCTCCCAGAATTGCAATGAGACACAAGTAAGAACAAATTAGAGTGAAAGAGGGAGGAAAGAAGGAAGGAAGGAAGGAAGGAAGGAAAGGAGGGAGGGAGGGAAGGAGAAAGCAAACACAGGGAGTTTAAGTTCAAGGCAGTAAGGATGGAAAAGAGGCCTTTGAGAGAGATTTCAGTGATCAATAGAGTTCCATTTGCTAATAAGGAGGTTGAGGAAGGGAAAGACATTTCCCAACTCTTTCGAATCAAGCCCTTATTTTACCACTGTGTTCTTTTTTTAAAAATTTTTCCATTATGAATTATGATCATTTTTATAATTGAAAAGATGATGGATCTGAAGATTTAGGAAGCTGGTTAAGGATATTATTACACTGATATTTTCCATTTTCCTATTAGCAGTAAATTTTTGAAACCCTTATTTCTTTTTGAATTTTATTTTTTTTTATACAGCAGGTCCTTATTAGTCATCAATTTTATACACATCAGTGTATACATGTCAATCCCAATTGCCCAATTCATCACACCACCACCACCACCCACAGCCGCTTTCCCCCTTGGTGTCCATAGGTTTGTTCTCTATATCTGTGTCTCAATTTCTGCCCTGCAAAACGGTTCATCTGTACCATTTTTCTAGGTTCCACATATATGCGTTAATATACGATATTTGTTTTTCTCTTTCTGACTTAATTCACTCTGTATGACAGTCTCTAGATCCATCCACATCTCTACAAATGATCCAATTTTGTTTCTTTTTATGGCTGAGGAATATTCCATTGTATATATGTACCACTTCTTCTTTATCCATTCGTCTGTCGATGGGCATTTAGGTTGCTTCCATGACCTGGCTATTGTAAATAGTGCTGCAATGAAAATTAGGGTGCATGTGTCTTTTTGAATTATGGTTTTCTCTGGGTATATGCCCAGTAGTGGGATTGCTGGATCATATGGTAGCTCTATTTTTAGTTTTTTAAGGAACCTCCATACTGTTCTCCATAGTGGCTGTATCAATTTACATTCCCACCAACAGTGCAAGAGGGTTCCCTTTTCTCCACACCCTCTCCAGCATTTGTTGTTTGTAGATTTTCTGATGATGCCCATTCTAACCAGTGTGAACTGATACCTCATTGTAGTTTTGATTTGCATTTCTCTAATAATTAGTGATGTTGAGCAGCTTTTCATGTGCTTCTTGGCCATCTGTATGTCTTCTTTGGAGAAATGTCTATTTAGGTCTTCTGCCAATTTTTTGATTGGGTTGTTTGCTTTTTTAATATTGAGCTGCATGAGCTGTTTATATATTTTGGTGATGACTCCTTTGTCCATTGATTCATTTGCAAATATTTTCTCCCATTCTGAGGGTTTTCTTTTTGTCTTGTTTGTAGTTTCCTTTGCTTTGCAAAAGCTTTTACATTTCATTAGGTCCCATTTGTTTATTTTTGTTTTTATTTCCACTACTCTAGTAGGTGGATCAAAAAAGATCTTGCTGTGATTTATGTCAAAGAGTGTTCTTTCTCTGTTTTCCTCTAAGAGTTTTATAGTGTCCAGGCTTACATTTAGGTCTCTAATCCATTTTGAGTTTATTTTTGTGTATGGTGTTAGGGAGTGTTCTAATTTCATTCTTTTACATGTAGCTGTCTAGTTTTCCCAGCACCACTTACTGAAGAGACTGTCTTTTCTCCATTGTATATCTTTGCTTCCTTTGTCATAGATTAGTTGACCATAGGTGCATGGGTTTATCTCTGGGCTTTCTATCCTGTTCCATTGATCTATATTTCTGTTTTTTTTGCCAGTACCATATTGTCTTGATTACTGTAGCTTTGTAGTATAGTCTGAAGTCAGGTAGTCTGATTCCTCCAGCTCCGTATTTTTTCCCTCAAGACTGCTTTGACTCTTTGGGGTCTTTTGTGTCGCCATACAAATTTTAAGATTTTTTGTTCTAGTTCTGTTAAAAAAAATGCCACTGTTAATTTGATAGGGATTACATTGAATCTGTAGATTGCTTTGGGTAGTATAGTCAGTTTCACAATATTGATTCTTCCAATCCAAGAACATGGTATATCTCTCCTTCTGTTTGTATCATCTTTAATTTCTTTCATCAGTGGCTTATAGTTTTCTGCATACAGGTCTTTTGTCTCCCTAGGTAGGTTTATTCCTAGGTATTTTCTTCTTTTTGTTGCAATGGTAAATGTACTCCTGTGTTCTTTCTTGATCATTAGAATAAACTTTAACATTTCCATGCTAAGTTAGAGTACATTTTCCCTCTGGTCCTCATGAGTCTAATTATGGTCTCAGATCCTTAGAGATTGTGTAGGGAGGTGTGAGAGGTGTTTGGTTGGGGTTTGGTCTTTGACATACTCTTCTCCCCACAATCCATTTTCTTCAACAGTTTCAGAAACTTCTTCTTCTGCTGAGCTGAGACAACCCTCCTTGACCCCAATCAATCAAATTTCTACAATAAACCTGATTCCATGATGTTCTTTGCCTCCCCCACTACCCCATCCCCCTTTTCTTGTCTCTGCGGTCCTGTTTACTCAGACATTGCTCTGTTCAGCTGTTGTTGGGTGTGTATCTGTTTATGTCCTTTTGTCATACAAGTGTCCATGTGTGAATCTGACCTAGTTTTGCTCTGAAATTTGGACCCTGGTTTTAAATTGCCTGCCTCTCCAGAGACCAGCTTGGCGTGCTGGGTCTCCTGATTTCTCATATATGTAGCCACAAAATAGACTTCCTTTATCCCCAATCACTAGGAAGGGCCCCTATTTGGTGGCAGTGCCCTGAACTGCCTGCAGCTGTGAGCAGAGGGGAAGCAAGTGGGGGCAGAACGCAGTGGCATCCCTAGGGGTGGGAGGAACATTCGGGAAGGGACTGGAAGTAGCTTCTTCCAAAATCCCCGTGACTTATCATCACCCTCCTGCAGCTTCCATACAACCTGCTGCCTTCTTTGGTCAATGTCTATGGAAAGTCCTCGGCAACCCTTGAAGCCTTCTTACTGCCCCCAACCACAGTACCTTTGGACAGGGCAGAATCTGGCAGCCATGGCTGCGCCTGGAGAACTGTCTTCTTGGACAGACACAACAGGTAATAACCTTGTTGTGAGACCTTCTTGGAAAGTCACTTAATCTCCCTGGGCCTCAGTGTCCTCATCTCTAAAATGGGCACAGTAATGTCTGAGACAGGTGATATTTTCTACTTCTCAGGATTATTTTGAGGAAAATACATGTGAAACAGAGATTATGATGTCAGTCCACTTTTCAAGATGAAGGAGAGGTTGATACTTGTTTCCTCACATAATTACTGAAGGATGGTATAATTGACCTGGGTGACCACCAGCTGGTCTATTGCTTTTTCTTTATGACTCTGTGCCCTGAGCTGTGCTCTTGGGACTTGAAGTCATTAGAATGTTAGATTTTAGGAACCAAGGGTCAGGAGCGAAAACTTTCCTAACAGAAGTGGAAGAATAGAAGAGACCACATGAGTTAAGTCAAGTAGAATCATTAGGATGGCTTTTGGTTGGTTGGTTAGTTAGTTTTAAAAGACTGCAGATTTAGAAGACATCAGAGAATTAAAACTGCTAGGCACAATGAACTACACTAACAATATAATTTCACGTCTCTCACCGCTCAAGCACATCCTGGATTCAGGCAAGGAGAAAAACAAAACCCCACAGAGTTATAGTACTGTACCTCTAGTTTTCATTTGTTTGATTTTAACCTTCCAAAAACTAGACTTTTACTTAGACAGGGTCAGCAGCTTTTTCTGCAAAGTGCAAGATAGTAAATATTTCTGGACTTTTGTTTCACCTTTGCTGTTGTAGCATGAAAGCAGCCATAGACAATAAATAATGTGTGTGACTGTGTTCCAATAAAACTTTATCAATGGACACAAAAAGTTGAATTTCATATAATTTCTACGTGTCGCAAAGGATTATTCCCTTTTTAACCTTTTTCAGCTATTTAAGAATATAAAAACCCTTCTTAAGTTGTATACTGTTAAAAATGATTAAAGAAGACAATTTAGGTAATACAAACAAACTTAAACATTTCACGAAGTAAGCAGTGTCCATTCTCAAAGGACCAGAGGACTACAAAATGAGGCAGGAGGCAGGAAGCTTTTATAGGATAAAGAATGAGGAACAAGGAAGAAAAAAGCAGAAAATGAAGAGAGAAGAAGGACATGAGTGCAGAGCTCAGAGGTGCCTTGGCATTTGGAGACTGGCTGACTGGATACAGGCAGATCTCGAGACATTGCTGATTGGGTTCCAGACCATCATGATAAAGCAAGTAATCGTGATACCTCGAGTCACAGGAATCTTTTGGTTTCCCAGTGCATATAAAAGTTATGTTTACACAATATTGTAATCTATTAAGTATGCAAAGGCATTATCTCTAAAAAAACCAATTTAAGTACCTTAATTAAAAAATACTTTACTGTTAAAAAATGCTAGTCATCAGTTTGAGCCTGCAGTGGGTTGTAATCTTTTTGCTGGTGAAGGGTCTTGCCTCGGTGTCGATGGCTGCTGACTGATCAGGCTGGTGGTGGCTGAGGCAATGTCTTAACATAAGACACAGTGAAGTTTGCAGCATTGATTGACTGTTCTTTTCACGGTCGATTTCTCTGTAGCATGCAAAGCTATATGATGGCATTTTACCCACAGCAGAACTTCTTTCAAAATTGGAGTCAGTCCTCTCAAACCCTGCTGCTACTTTATCAGCTAAGTTTATGTAATATTTAAAAAATTTTAAACATCTTTATTGGAGTATAATTGCTTTACAGTGGTGTGCTAGTTTCTGCTGTATAACAAAGTGAATCAGCTATACATATCCATATATCCCCATATCTCCTCCCTCTTGCATCTCCCTCCCACCCTCCCTATCCCACCCCCTAGGTGGTCACAAAGCACTGAGCTGATCTCCCTGTGCTATGCAGCTGCTTCCCACTAGCTATCTGTTTTACATTTGGTAGTGTATATATGTCCATGTCATTCTCTCACTTTGTCCCAGCTTATCCTTCCCCCTCCCTGTGTCCTCAAGTTCATTCTCTACGTCTGCATCTTTATTCCTGTCCTGCCCCTAGGTTCTTCAGAACCTTTTTTTTTTAGATTCCATATATATGTGTCAGCATATGGTATTTGTTTTTCTCTTTCTGACGTACTTCACTCTGCATGACACACTCTGGGTCCATCCACTTCACTACAAATAACTCAATTTTGTTTCTTTTTATGGCTGAGTAATATTCCATTGTATATATGTGCCACATCTTCTTTATCCATTCATCTGCTGATTCTTTGTTGTCATTTCAACAATTTTCACAGCATCTTCATCAGGAATAGATTCCATCTCAAGAAATCACTTTCTTTGTTCATCCATAAGAAGCAACTCCTCATCAGTTAAAGTTTTATCATGAGACTGCAGTAATTTAGTCACATCTTCAGGCTCTACATCTAATTCTAGTTCTCTTGCTAATTTTACCACTTCTGCATTTACTTCCTCCACTGAAGTCTTGAACCCCTCAAAATCATCCATGAGGGTTGGAATCAACTTCTTCCAAACTCCTGTGAATGTGGATAGTTTGACCTCTTCCCATGAATCATGAATGTTCTTAATGACATCTAGGATAGTGAATCTTTTCTAGAAGGTTTTCAATTTACTTTGCCCAGATCCATCAGAGAAATCACTGTCTATGGCAGGTAGAGCCTCACAATATGTATTTCTTAAATAATAAGACAAGTCAAAATGACTTTTTAATCCATAGGCTGCAGAATGAATGCTATGTTAGCGGGCATGAAACAACATTAATCTTGTTTTTTTTATAAACAGGCAATGAAATTTATTGATTGTTAGGAATGAAATAAATAGGGAGGGAGGTGCCACTGTGTTGTGTAAGTTGCCCACCACTCTATACACTGGCAGCAGCTCTCCAATTCAGGGTTTGTGCTTGTTTGTGTTCACAGATGTGCCCATAATGTGTCTTTTCTAATATTTTGTCATCCCATGACTTTGAGCTTGTAAATGGCTTCCTGTGTTCCTTAGGATGAGATGAGAACTGCTTAAAATCATGTACAAACCTGACTGGACAGACCCCCCACCTATCCCCAACCCCCCAGTCCAGTTCACACTGTTCTGGAAACAACATTAATCTTGTCCATCTCCATCAGAGCTCTTGGGTGACCAGGTGCATTGTCAGTGAGCAGTAATATTTTGAAAGGAATCTTTTTTTTTTTTTTCTTCTGAGCAGTAAGTCTCAACAATAGGCTTAAAATATTTAGTAAACCATGTTGTCAGCAGATGTGCTGTCATCTGGGCTTTGTTGTTCCATTTATAGAGCACAGGCAGAGTTGAATCAGCACAATTCGTAAGGGCCCTAGGATTTTCAGAATGATAAATGAGCATTGGCTTCAACTTCAAGTCACCAGCTGCATTAACCCCTAAAAAGAGAGTCAGCCTGCCCTTTGAAACTTTGAAGCCAGGCATAGACTTCTCTTCTCTAGCTATGAAGCTCCTAGATGGCATCTTCTTCCATATAAGGCTGTTTCATCTACATTGAGTATCTGTTGTTTAGGGTAGTCACTTTCATTAATGACCTGAGCTAGATCTTCTGAATAACTTGCTGCAGCTTCTATATCAACACTTGCTGCTTCACTTTGCACTTTGATGTTATGGAGACAGCTTCTTTCTGTAAACCTCATGAACCAACCTCTGCTATCTTCAGATTTTTCTTACGCAGCTTCCTTACCTCTCAGCCTTGTTCTGGATTCGGCTTTGACCTAAGGGAATGTTGTGGCTGGTTTGATCTTCTCTCCAGACCACTAAAACTTTCTCTACATCAGCAATAACACTGTTTTGCTTTATCATTTGTGTGTTCATTGGAGTAGCACGTTTAATTTCCTTCAAGAACTTTTCTTTTGATTCACAACTTGGCTGCTCGTTTGGCACAAGAGGCCTGGCTTTGGGCTTATCTCAGCTTTAGCCATGGCTTTCTCACTAAGCTCAATCATTTCTAGCTTTTGATTTAAAGCGAGAGACATGTGACTCTTCCTTTCACTTGAACACTTAGAGACTATTATAGGTTTATTAATTGGCCTAATTTCACTGTTGTGTCTCAGGAAATAGGGAGGCTGAGGGAAAGGAGAGAGATGGGGGAACAGCTGGTCAATGGAGCAGTCAGAACACACACATCTATCAATTAAGTTCACCGTCTTATATGGGCACAATTCGTGACCACCCCCCCATTACAATAGTAACATCAAAGACCACTGATCACCATAACAAGTATAATCATAATGAAAAACTTTAAAAGATTGCAAGATATGTCAAAATGTGACACAGAGATACGAAGTGAGAAAATGCTGTTGGAAAAATGGTGGCAATAGACTTGCTCGGTGCAGGGTTGCCACAAACCTTCAATTTGTAAAAAACGCAATGTCTGCAAAATGCAATAAAGTGAAGCACAAACAAAGCGAGGTGTGCCTGTAGGCTGTATGTTTGGTTGAGTGGAACATTTTCAGGGACATGAAAGTTTTGGTTTACTGGTGTGGCAACCCTGGCAGAAGTGGCTTCATCTTGGGCCTAGAAATAAATATATTTCACCAGTACAAAGACAGGTGGTCTTCCAGATTTGGCCTGTGAGATGTAGTTTGTTGACCTCTGTAGTACATTGCTGGGGCTTATCTCCCAAATTTTAGGAGATTCTCCAGGAAGTCTGGGAAATCCTCTCTTTGGTAGTAATTTTGTCAAAATTGGAAGGAATCAATTAGTGCATACTAAGGAAATTGTCCCCTTAATAGAAATCCCTGCCATTTAATTTTCACATGAATGTTCTGAAATAAATAAGAGCCCTGGAGAGCCTGCAACCTACCTCTATCAGACGGGTTTGTACTGCTGTTAACAGAGAGAGAGAGGAGAGAGAAGAGGCATTGCTTGGTGTTACTCCAGGGGCTTGGGATGGGCCTCTAAATTGGCGAGCTTCGTGGATTTGTAAATCTTTAGAATGTAAGATGAAAAAGCGCACAGGAAGAGGAAGAAATCATTTGTTTCACTCCTCGCCTAGACAAGTCTGCGTTTTAAATGTGCAGTTTGTGCATATACATAATTTCAAGTGTGATTTTGCACTCAGGTGCCCTCCAAGGTAACCGCTCCATTGACTTGCTAACGCCACGATGCCTGTAAAGCTGAGGAACACTCATTTGTGCCACTTTATTGGTTCTAAAGGGAATGGTTCACTTTGCTGCTTAAATACCTGCTACCTATTAATTGCTCTTCTGAGACCTTCATACATCCTACGTTACCATACGTTTACTTATCATCGATGCACCGATATCTTACCGCCTCTGGCTAGATATGGATGAAAGACTAAAACAAATGATAAGAAAACGTAATTTTCTAAAGAAATGGCACTCACGGTGCTCTAGTTTCAACTGTAGCATCTCTTTGATCAGTCAGCTAGTGTTTCGCAGCCACACGGTGAATATGCTGTCTATTCACTCCATCTCGATGGATTTTTAAACGTTAGTATATTGAAGTAATACACAAATGTTCTTAACTATTTTTCCTTTTGTTTCCTCCTACTTGCTTATTATTCGTTTTGTTTTCCTTCCTTTATACTCATCATTTCATGGTTAATCTTTTCTGCTCTTTGGAGCACTTCTTGCTCGTCCACAATTCTCCATTGGGATTGTTTCTTAGCATCTAGATCCCTGAGTCACTTAGGTGCTCTGATGAGGAAGGAGGGCAGCATCCGTGGTTTGGCACAGAGAAGGGGCTCTAGGAAATCAGCTTGACCCAGTGACAGACGTGTGCGAGGGACACCGTGCACCCTGGCTGAGTCTGGTGGATCTCGTTTGATTATGCAACCACATAGGAAACAGATTTGTGCAAGTAAGAAGCAACGAAGGGAGAAAAGGTGACTTTTCTCATGATCTCAGGTGTCACCAGGCTCCCAGCGGGGAGCAGGGGCTCATGCAGTTTGGTAATTTGAAGTGAGTTTAGCAAAGGGACTATTTGCAGAAGTTTGAGTAGGTGTAAGGAAACCAAGAGGGGGCAATTACCAGCATCTGGAGACAAACAGGGAGGGCAAGTGCTGCGACCTTCACACACGTGTCCCGTGACAACCACCTGGGGAGGAAGTAGGAGAACAAACACTCTGACTCTTTTCCTCCCTCCTTCACTCCCCTCCTGGGGCCTCTGGCTGGGCAGACACAGTGGGAAGCCAGAAAAGTCTGCCTCCCAGGGCCCAGGGCAGAGGTAGATCAGAGGGAGGAATCTCGTATAAGAAGTAATAGGATCATCTCCTATAATAAAATGATGGTGCCTTTTGGTGGATTGCAAAAATATTGATTATTTTTGGTCTTTCGCTCTCAGAGAGCACAGATCTTATCTCGTTCATCTTTGCCTATTTAGCTTTGTTGACTAAAAAAAAAATGTACAACGTGAGAGTTATGAGTTAAGTTTTATTCGGGGCAAAGTGAGGACTATAGCCTGGGAGACAGCATTTCAGATAACTCTGAGAAACTGCTCCAAAGAGGTAAGCGGGGGAGGTCAGTATACCTGTGATTCTGGTGAAGGGGGAGTACATGCAATCAAGCGCGTACTTTTTGCAGAAGGCTACTGCTAACGTCATGAAGGTTACTGCTGGTCACGAGGAGCAGATGTCACCTTGAAGGATTTTCGTGCTTTTCTAGATACGAGGAGATGCAAGAATGGGGCTCATCAAATTTTCCCCTGAGAATATGTAACTAACTGAAGGCCTTTTCTGCCAGGTTTTCCCAGAGCACAGAGTGCCGCATTCCCGATCTCCAGCCTGAACTCCTTTCAGGGGGTGTTGAAGGTCAGAGGCTGCGGCGGTTCATAATTTAATCCTCGTAGAGGCAGATGGCAAGTGCCAACTCGTAGCTGGCAACTTATTTCCTTGAACATAGGAGATAATGAGGTCTCACAGCTAATATTCGTTTACTGAGGGTTTGTAAACTCATAGAGCTGGAAAGGACCACCTCCACATTCAACACCTGAGGGAACTGAGGCCCAGAATACCCCAGCAGCCCTCTCAAGGTCACTTGGTGGCAGATCCTGGGCAAGAACCCAGGCTGGTGATCACTTTGTTTTCAACTTGATTCCTAATGTTAGTGGAATTCCTATTTTCTAAAGAATCAGTTTCTCAAGTTATTTTATGATATCTCCGTTTTCTCTTTCAAACAAATATTTCATGCCCACTATGTGCCAGGTACTGTTTCAGATGCTGGGGATTCAGCAGTGAACAAAGCAGATAAAAGGAATCCCTGACCTCACAGACCTCACGTTCTAGTCAGGACAGACAGGAGGTGAACAGATAACATTAAAAATGTAAATAGTGCGTCAGGTGGTGAAAGGGCTATGGAGAATAACGAAACAAGGAAGGGGATGGGCAGTCAGAGAAAGCCTCCTGAGAAGGTGGCATCTGAGTAAGAAGGACAGGGTGATAAACCTGGATCGATAGATCTATCATCTATCCATCCACCCGGGGGGAGAGCTCTCCAGGTAAATGCTGAGGCCTCATTACAGGAGCATCCTGGGCTGTTCATAGAAGAGCAGGGCTGCCTGTGTGGCTGGGTTATGGGGATGTGAGGTAGAAGATGAGGTCAGAGAGGGAGGTCACAGTCGGTGGAGGCTGATTAGGACCTTGGAGGCCAGTGGAGGCCATTGGACTATGCTTTTTCTCGGAAAGAGATGGGAAGACTGGGAGAGTTGGGAGGCAGGATGGGCTTGACCAGAGGGGCAAAAAGACCTTACTTAGGTTTCAACCAAATCACTCCTCACTGGTATGTGAAAGAAGGACTGTAGCTGGGCAAAGGCAAGAGCAGGGAGACTGATTAATGAAACCTCTGCGATAATCCCAAAGCAGAAATAGCTTTTTTGTTGTCTCTAAATAGTAAAAGTAAACCATACTTATTATTAGAAAAAAAAATGAACAACATATAAAATGCAAAACAAAAAAAAAATCAAGATGAAAATTATCTCTAATCTCAGCATCCAAACATAACCACTATTAACATTTTGGTATATAATCATCCAGAATTTTTAAAACTCCAGTGTGAGATCATAGAACATATACTTTTTCTGTATACATCTTTAAATATAGATTAATATAGATCTACATCATTAATTTTAGTGACCACAGTATATATCATTGTAAATCTCTACCATTTATTTAACTAATTTTTTATTGATGGGCTTTTACATTGTTTCACTGTTATATACAAAACTGGGCCACTTGATGGTTCCCTTACTTACCTTTTGGCTTGTCCAAGTTTGTATTTACCCCTTTGATATCTCTGTGAAGGAGGGTGGGTCAGGACTTTTAGTTGTCTCTCCCTAATGTTTATCCATGGGCAGACCAATGTGTGCAGCCAAGTTGCACTACGGATGGCATTTGAAGCCCAACTCTCTTCCTGCTATTCTAACCATTATTAAATGTTTTGATAGATAGTATCCATACTAAAGCGTGGTGTTCATACACACTTTTGAGACAAAATCTTAAAAAAGAATCACCTGCCGTAAGGATGAAACTATCTAGTTTTGAAGCTTAGGTCTCATATTGGAGGTTTTGGTGGTTCCAGCTTCCCCTTCCCGCTTGCATGGAGAGTCATTAGTGTTGCCATCTAACTCCAACCGTACTATTTACCATATTTTAAAAGGTAAATGTATGTCCACTTTGGCCCAGTGAAATGTTTCTCCCATCAGTAGTCTTGATCACGTGGTCATGGTGGGATTCCAGAGACCCACAGATTCTGAGGATCACAAACAGTAGGGAATGACCAACTGCTCCTCGGGAGGAAGGACGAAGACTGATCCCCAGGTGATGGTAGTTCACACGTCACCCAGCAGATGGCGATAGTTCACAGACTTTCAGAGCCCGAAGAGCCCTTTAGAATCAGTTTGGAGTCCCTTGTGGTGGTTGAGATGAGGACAAAACGGAGAGGTTCCATTATGTTGCCTCAGACGACTGACTTCTTCCATGGTTAACTAGTCCCACCAAAATGGGAGAGGGCAGCTAATTTTAGATTTTAGTTCTTGCAATGGAAAGAAAAGTTCACAGGCAGAAACTGAAGTCTCTTCAGTGATCTGAGACGTTTATATCTTACTTCTAATCAGTGCTGAGCCCTAATGGTAAAAAGAACTGATACAATAAATTTATCTCTAAAATAAAATGAAATAAAGGGCTGCGAAATTCAGAAAGAATTTAAACAATGAAAAACAGAAGAGTGAGAGAGAAGAAAAACTGCAAATGACTGGAAGTTAAGTCAGGCCAAATTTTTGATTGTTTTTTGCATCAGACATCACCACTGGTAATTATTTACATTAATCTGGAAAATGTTTTGGTGATGCTCAAGAAAGTAAAGAATTTAGTTTCTGAGTCTACAGTGATTATTTCTCTTGTTTAAACATTCATTTGCCAATTCATTTTTTTAAATAAATGTATTTATTTTTAATTTTGGGTCTTTGTTGCTGCATGTGGGCTTTCCCTAGTTGAGGTGAGGGGGGGCTACTCTTTGTTGCCGTGCTGTGGGCTTCTCATTGCTGTGGCTTCTCTTGTTAGGGAGCAGGGGCTCTAGGCACGCGGGCTTCAGTAGTTGTGGCAGGTGGCCTCAGTAGTTGTGGCTCGCAGGCTCTAGAGCTCAGGCTCAGTAGTTGTGGCTCGCAGGCTCTAGAGCTCAGGCTCAGTAGTTGTGGTGCACGGGCTTAGTTGCTCCGCAGCATGTGGGATCTTCCCGGACCAGGGCTCGAACCCGTGTCCCCTACGTTGGTAGGTGGATTCTTAACTACTGCGCCACCAGGGAATTCCTGCCAATTCATTTTTTAAAATGTGTATTTAATACCAATGATATGCCAGGCAGTTTCTGGGTGCTGGGTTCTTAGCAGTAAGTAAGATAGACAATCTCTGCCTTCATGGAGCTTATATGTGGGAGAATCAGTCTCAGTAAATAAGTAGATAATAAAATAAATACTTATTACATTATCCTACATAAATAATATACCTTTAATGTTAAGTGTTAAGAGGAAAAGAGAGGGGGTGAGAGGGCATAGAGGATGCAGGAGCTGCTGTTTGGAATAGGCTACCAAGGAAGCCTTCTCTTAGAAAGAGGTTTGAGCAGAGTCCCTCCTTGTGGGGGGAGCAGCAAGTGCAAAGGTCCTGGGGTGAGAGCAGCCTTGGGATATTCTACAAACAGTAAGGAATATGGTAAGTGAGACGAATGTTAGGAAATGAGGTCAGAAAGGTAGCCAGAGGCCAGGGGTCAGATCATGTCCAGTCTTGTAGGTTCTGGTGAGGACTTTGGATTTTATTCCAAGTTAGTTGCAAAGATCTTGAAGTGTTTCGAGTAGCAGAATGGTCTGATCTGATCTACATTTTGAACATGATCACTATGGCTATGGTGTGTGGACCCCAGCAGAGAGGAAGGGAGATGAATAGAGAGGCAATATATTGTTCGAAGGAGAATATATATGAAAAGAAAAGGTAGAGAGCCGAACCAAAATCATGGAATTTTGGAACCAGCAGGTTGTTTAAGGACCTAGCCAAACTTCCACAATTTTCTGATAAGGAGCTGAGCTATCACCAGATTATATGACTAGTTCTAGGTCACAGTTAGTTGCCATGAGTGTTAGATTCACAGGACTCTCTGTCCAGGGTTCCTGGCATTTCCTACCCTCCTCTCTGTGCAGAGACACCACTTGCCTGCGTGGTTGGGCCCTTCCGTGTAAGAGCAGTGCCACTTCTTACCATCTGATGCTTAATTTCTCACCCATCTTCTGGATGCCTGTAGCTCCTTTTTAGAGCAGGGGGACCGTTGTCTCCGTGGTCGCAGGTGCAGATATTGCACGTGAGTTTCCTGAGACGCTTCTTCCGTTGCAAGGCTTTATGTCTTTCAGCCAGAAGTGCTGGGATTCCTTCTCTTCTCTTGGTGCTTCCAAGAACACCTTCTGACCCTGAACGCATTCTGGGTCCTGCTGCACACCCCCCAATGGAAATCCTGTGCTTAGACCGTTAGCATTCTGTGCAGTCAGACCGTGGTCTACAGGGACCTTGTTGTAAATCTGATGGAGATTAAGAATCTGTAGGGATCAGTGTTCCCAGATCTTCTGTTGCAATGGGCTATTATTTGGGGCACCATAGGGTATAGTTCTCAACTGAGGGTGATTTTGCCCCTTACAGGGCTCTTGACAGCCTCTGGAGACATGTTTGGCTGTCTCAGCTGGGGGGAAGGTGCTCCTGGCATCTTGCGGGGAAAGGATGCTGCTAAACAGCCTACAACGCACAGAACCCCACCGTCACAACACACACACACACACACACACACACACACACACACACCAAAAAGTGATCCAGCCCCATGTGTCAGTAGTGCCGAGGCTGAGAAATCCTATTACAAGACAAAAATAAAATTAGAAAATCTAAGCCTTGCTCAAAATAAAATGGCAATCAGGCTGGAAAATTAACTGACATTCAAAAAATCAACTCAAGTGAAGACTTTTTCTCAAAGTTTTTTGGACTGCAGCACACAGTAAGAATATACAATTTGTACTGCAGCCCAGAGCACACAACCACATCTAGAAATACATGTGTGTATGTGGAGACGCCTCATCGAACAATACTCACCGATGCTAAATTCAGAGCTTTATATTTTCATCCATTTGGTTCCATTTTTGAAAACTGTGGTCAGGCCCCAGTGAGTTATTTTTACTCGCCACTAATGGGTTTAAAATGTGCAGCTAGAATAATACTGAATCAGATATATAAAGAAATTGAATAGTTTCATATAAATGACATATCGGCACTGAACGGCATAGAGTGAGGGTGGATTCTGTATAGAAGCCACCAAAAGGATCAGCCACTAATTCCACAAATAGTTATTTTGGCCACGCCCTTGTCAGAGTTGAGCCAGTCCTTGTTTTCCAGGGTTCAGGATCCAATCCAGTGAACAGACACGTGGCGTGCGCTATACGGAGGTGCTTCTGCACGTGGGGAAGGGGAGCGATTGATTTTGTGGGTGTGGGAACTGAGAGGTGGGTTGGCAAAGATTCCACAGTGAGGTCACACTGGGCATGGCTGGGAAGAATCGAGTGGGATTTCTCCAAAGGGACAGAGGAGTAGGAACAGGAGAATCCGGGCAGAAGGATTTCTGGGTTGAGTGATGAGGGAGATCTTCAAGGGTATGAAGGAGGCCAAAAGATACAGGCGTGCAGAGGGAGAAAGTGGAACCTCCCCTGCACCCCGTGTTGGGTAATGTAAAACCACCTTCATTAGCGTGTTGCTCTCCTGCCCCTCCTTGTTTACAGGATAAAGGCCACACTCCTTAGCTCAACGTTCAGTATCTTCCATGGTCTAGCCCCAGCCAACCTCTCTCCCTTACCGCTCTTGACTTCATAGCATGAGGCCTCCATCCCGGCAGATGGGTCCCAGCTACACCCACTGTGCCCAGGAGGCTGCCTGCTCTGTCACTTCCTTCTCTTCCCTTGCTCAGCAGATTCTAGGTGGTATCTTCTCAAGGTGTAGGTTTCAAAACCCTGCAGAAATTCTTCCCTTAGAAAGCGACCCATGGCAATTCCACTGGATAATTCCATTCAGTGAATTCTCAGCGTTGGCATTTCATGATTTTCTCTCTGATGAAGAAAAGTTTGTGAGGCTTCAGTGCTTGGAAACTCTCAGGGCACCCCGGCTCCACCTCAACTCTCTGTGCCTTGGTTTAATCAATATGCCACAATGTCTACTGACAATGAGAACAGATTACTCTTGTTTTCATTCATTTTGAAAAGGTTTCTTGGGCACAACCAATCTCATGACCCAGAGAGAGGCTGGCTTGCTTCTGTCACAGGCTCTTTATGGAGTTTTCGATTAATTGTTGGGCAGGATTGTGGGTCAGATTGAGGATCAAAGTCAGACTGCCTTCCCTGATTTAAGAGTGGCTCTGCTCCCATGACAATATTCACAAAGTAGGAGTTGTTTTCATCATGATGGGACCTCCCCAGCTTAGGTACCACCAACAGTCTTGTCCACAATATGGCTGTCTTCTGGGGCCATGCAAGCTTTGGGAATGTGAGTTTACTCAAGACATTGGAATGTATTTTTTTTCTTCCAGCTTTATTGAGATATAATTGACATACAACACTGTGTAAGTTTAAGGTGTGAGGCATAATGATTTGCCTCACATACCTCGTGAAAAGATTATTGCAATAAGTTTAGTGAACATCTATCATCTCATACAGACACAAAATATAAATTTTAAAAAGTAGAAAAAATTTTCTTTGTGATGAGAACTCAGGACTTAACTCTCTTACTAGCTTTCATATATGACATCCAGCAGTGTTCATTAGATTTATCATGTTGTCCATCACATCCCTCGTACTTATTTATCTTTTAACTGGAAGTCTGTACACTTTGACTGCCTTTATCCAGGTCCCCCTCCCTCAGTCCCCACCTCTGATAACACAATTCTGATCTCTTTTTCTATGAGTTTGTTTGTTTGTTTGTGTTTGAAGTGTAATTGACCTACAACACTATGTTAGTTCCTCACACACTATAGTGATTCGACACGTCTAGTCATGATGTGTCACCATACAAAAATGTTACCTGACCTAGAAGGTATTATGCTAAATGAAATACGTCAGACAGAGAAAAACAGTTACTGTCTGACTTACATGCAGAATCTAAAAATCAAAAACAAACGAACAAACATAACAAAACAGAGTTGTAGATACAGAGAACACACAGGTGGTTGCCAGAGGGGAGGGGGAGTGGGGGGCAAAGAAATAGGTAAGAGAGGTGAAGAGGTACAAACGACCATTTGCAAAATAAATGAGTCACAGGTATGAGATGTACAGCGAATGTATTTTTAAGTCATTTGTATTTCACCCAAGCACAACACCACTTTGAGGAAATTTACGCACACGCACACACACTGTCTCACACACACACTCATTCACACACACACACACACACACTGACACACACGCACTCACACACCTTAATTAAAAAGAAATATGATAAGATGATCAGAAACCAGATAGAGGTAGGTAACATAATTGTATGAGATGAGACAGTTAAGTCCTGGATGTCACTAAAGGCCAAACTTCCTATTAGCAAAAACAAGAAAGAAATCAAGGTCTTATAGAACTCTCAATGTCTGACCAAAGGATGCAAACTAGTTTTTCAGTGAAAATATTTTTTTTTTCTGGTTACAGTTACAGGAAGAAATTACCAAAGAAATCATTACATAAAGAATATTGAGCATTATAGTAAACACTGACTGTAATGGTGGTTTTAATGGTGGTTTAATGATGAGGGAATGTCTATGGGAATGATCAAACTTGACAGAAAGAAAACCCTTCGAAAATTAGATGCAGGGATAATATGTCCCTTAGAATTCTTCAGTAAATTCCTTGACTATATTTTGAAGACCAACACCTAACATACATTCTGGTATTGAATACCAGAGATTCTTTTAAACTGGAGTTCAAAAGGATATTTCAAAAGTATCTTAATTCTTTTTCTTTCGTTTATTCTTTTAGTATGGTGGTAAAATATACATAACGTAAAACTGACCGTTTTCACCATCTATAGTGTACAGTTTGGTGGCATTAAGTTCATTTACAATGTTCGCAACTGTCACCATCATCTACCCTCTGAACTTTTTCCATCACCCCAGACAGAAACTCTGTCCATTAAGCAATGTAATAATTCTCCATTTCTTCCTCTCCCCAGCACCTGGTCCAAATTATTTTGTCTTTTTTTATTGAAGTATAGTTGACGTACATTATTATATGTTTCAGGTATACAACACAGTGATTCACAATTTTTAAAGGTTATGTTCCGTTTATAGTTATTATAAAATATTGGCTATATTCCTTGGGTTGTACAATATATCCGTGTAGCTTATTTATTTTATACATAATAGTTTGTACCTCTTAACCCCCTACCTCTGTCTTGCTCCTCCCCCCTTTCCTCTCCCTACTAGAGAAAGACAAATACTGTATGATATCATTTATATGTGGAATCTAAAAAGTAAAACAAACTAGTGAATATAACAAAAAAGAAATAGACTTACAGATATAGAGAACAAACTAGTGGTTATCAAAAGTATCTTAATTCTTTTTAGTTCAGACACACTCTCTCTGAAGATAGTAGAACTTCCTTTGCCTTCCTAATTTGTCTTTACTAAACCAGAAACAATCTGGATAAATCACCTCCTGTACTATGTATTTCAGCATCAAGTATTTCTTTACTTGCCCAACTGCTTGTCTACACAGAAATCACCATCTTGACTCCTGAAGTTTTTCTTTATCCTGTCGAAATTTTTCCAGTTTATGTCTAGGTGTAGCTCTTATTTCAGTGGAAATATTAGCCCTTTCAAAATATATTCTCTTGCTTTTTTTCCAGCTCAGACAAGTTATATTTTTATGTTTTTGATTCTCATTTCTGTTCCCATTATTCTGGTAAATACCAAAGAAACACCCATAATCCTTCAGTTTGGACCTTGTGCTCTATATCCACATCCATATCTATTATTTTCTCTCATATATTTTTTAATCTCTTTGACATTTTTCTCAGCATTCTGGGGTAATTCCTCAGGTTCATCTGAAAATCACTGGTTCAAGTTTCTCCAGTATCAGTTTTGTTCCTTATTATCTTAGGTGTGGATTTTCAATCTCCTAATAAAATTCAGGCTTTGTTACATTGCTTTCTTTTTATTATGGACAGTTTCAAGCAGAGTGAAAAATATCAGGAATCCTTTGGATCCATGACTTCCCTGGTGGTCCACTGGCTAAGACTCCATGCTCCCAATGCAGGTTCGATCCCTGCTCAGGGAACTAGATCCCACATGCATGCCGCAACTAAAGATTCCACATGCTGCAACTAATGATCCCTCATGCCGCAATGAAGATCCCGAGTGCCACAACTCGGGGCACCGGCAAAGCTTTCTTGCCGAATCTTAACAGTTGCCGTATTTTCTTCAGTGTTGCCAAACAAACAAAAATTACAGATATTGGGGCAGCCCCTGTGTACCCCTCCCCACACCGTTCTTCTCCCTTCTTTCTGAGAGGTATTTGTATTTAGAGTTTATGATTTCCCTACATTTTAATCATTATATGTAACATGTATATATATATATTTATTTACAAACAATGTGGTATTGTTTTGATTGTTTTTACATTTCTTATAAATGCAATGATATGGCAAGTATCCTTTTGTGACTGATTTTTTTTCCACTGCATTGTGTTTTTGCAAATTAAATTGTAAAGTTCTACTTCATGCAGTGTCACTGCTGTATAGTGACACTGGTGTATAAATTTACCATAGTTTATCCATCAATTATTTTGATGTTGGACCTTTAAATTGTTCCAGTTTTTGGCCATTACAATGTTGCAATGAACAATCTCATATATGTTTCCTTGAGTATGTGCTTACAAATGGAATTGCTAGGTTGTAGTGCATGCATATCTTCAGCTGCATTGCCTTTGAGAAATTTGTTCCTCAAAGTGATTGTAGCTATCTTCACTCCCCCTGGAAGTGTGTTCAAAACTCTTCTTGCTGTATGTCCTTGCTGACACTTGGTATTAGTCAGACTTTTACACATGGTCAGTCTGATGGATATAAAATATGTCATTATTGCTTTGATTTGCACTTCTCTATTGTTAGTGAAGTTAAACATAATTTTATAACTATTAATCATCTTATGACTTTTATATGTTTTGCCTATTTTTATTGGAATAAACATGTACTTAATTATATACATAGTGTACATTTACATATAAATAACTATTAATAAGCATTAATATATGTAGAGTTAAATTCTAATCCTTAGCCAATAATGTGTTGCAAATATCTTCTTCTAGTCTGTGACTTATCCTTCACTTCACTTATGATATCAAGTATTGAATAGAAGTATTTTTTATGTAGTTAAATATCTCAATTTTCTTTATAATTTATGGTTTCTGTGTGTTTTTTTAAAAACTACTTCCTTTCCCCAAGGTCATTAAGCAAAATCTTCTGTTTTATTCTATAATTTTGAAAATTCTGCTTTTCATATTTAGAATCTTAATGTATCTAGGATTTAGTTTTAGGTATGGAGAAGTAGGAGGCTAATTTAATATTTTTTCCCATACAGACAACCACTTGCCCCAGCACCAATTATTGAATTATTCATCTTTTCTCCTGTTGATCTGCAACAGCATCTTTCTGATGTATCAGATCTCCATACATCTGTGAATCTGTTCCTGAGTTCTATAGTCTATTTCTTTATCAGTACCACACTGACTTGCCTGGAGGTCCAGTGGTTAAGACTCCATGCTTCCACTGCAGGGTACATGGGTTCCATCCCTGGTCAGGGAACTATGATCCTGCATGCCACACAGTGCGGCCAAATAAATAAATAAAATAAAATAAAATAGGATACCACACTGTCTTAGTTTCTACAACTTTATAAAGTCATGATATCTGGTAGGTAATTCTACTGCACTTTGTTCTTCAAAATTGTCTGCTCTTGACCCTTTGCTCTTCAATATAAGTTTTAGAATCAGTTTTCCAATACGGTGAAAAACCCTGAAGGGATTTTAAAAATCAGACTTATGTTGAATTTTAAAATTAGAATTATATTAAATTTATAAATAATTTTGGAGGAATTAGTATCTCTGTGATATAGAATCATCCACTTCATGGCTATATCTCATCTGTTCATTTGGATATTTTTCAAAGACTTTTAATAGACTTTTCACATTTTTTCATAAAAGTCCTTCATAGCTTTTGTTAGATTTATTCCCAAGGCTCTTACATTTAGAAGTCTGTTTTAAATTTTTGGAATCTGAGGAATTTTCTTTTCTTTTTCTGTAGTTACAGTTTTCTTTTCATGCACTTTTCCCATGTACTTTTGAAAAGAATATGCATTCTCTTACTTTGGTGTATAGGGTTTTATATATGTCCTTTTGATCAAGCTTTTTAATATCATTGTTCAAATCTTCTATATTATCAGCTTGATCTAACAATTACTGAGAGAGATATGTTAAAATTTTCCATTGTATCTCCCTGCACCTCTCTCAATTTTTTTATTGATATATATATGAGGTTGTAATATTAGATACCTACACGTTTTGTATTCCTGATGGTTCCTTTACTCATTACTTAGTAACAATTGTTATCATTAATAATACTTCATTTTCCCCTTAAAGTCTATGTTGTCCAATAATAATGTAGATCCACTAGCTTTCTTTCAGGTATTGCTTGAAACATCTATTACTCTTTTTTTTTTTTTTTAAACATTTGATCTCTCTGTGTCTTATGTTTTAAGTACTTTTGGGAAACAACCTAATGCTTAACTTTTAAAATTCCAATCTGACAAGCACTGTCTTTTAAATGGCAAGTTTATTACGTTAATAGTTATTATAATTGTTGACATTTTTTTAAATTTCTACCATCTTATTTTGTACTATTTACTCTGCTTTTTCCATTTTCTTGGAGAGGGGATCTTTATCTTTGCTCCTTTCCTGTCTTCTATAGAATTGACTGTATTTTCTTAGTCCCCTTTCCTCTCCATTGGGATGAAATTATATATTCTTTCATCTACTACCCATAAATTGTTAACTTTCAAACTTTTATGGTCTAAAGTTAATAAAAATCTATTACCCTCTTCACAAACAATAAAAGGACCTTAGCAGCTTTTATCCAAATCAATTCCCTCTTGTCTTACATGTTACTTTTCAGCATTTTTGTTCCACTTTGTTTAATAGGTACAAGTTTAGGCTTTTTATTTATTTATTTTTATAGTAACGCTTGTTTAGATTTATCCATACAGTTTCTCTGCCCACTACCCTTTGCATCTTACTCTTTCCTTCTTCCTGAAGTTACTTCTCAGTAAATCCTTGAAGGTCTGTTAGGGACAAGCTCTCTCAGGCTTTGCAATCATGTTTTTGTTTCACTCTCACTGCTGAACAATCATTTAATCAAACGCAGAATTTCATGATGGTAATTATTTTCTCCTAGCACCTTTCCTCAGAGGAGAGAAGAGGGATGATAGGGTGTAAGTGTCTTTGGTTTAAACCATTTGCCAGTCAGAATACCTACAAGAGAACTGAACTACAGTTGGTGCTCCACTCTGAAGCCACTTTAAGGAGCACAGAAAACCCACAGAGACACTGGAGCTCACTCTCACAATAGCATCAGTCATCTTGCCCTGCGGTTGTAGGTACATGTGTCTTCTTCCTCACTGGATTGTGAGCCACTGGCGAGCTGCGTCTCATCTCTCTTTCTCATCTCAATCTCTATTCTACCTCCTGATTCCCCAGTGCAAGATCTGAACCACGCCCTGCCTTGTACAATACTAAGCCAATTGCAGATCATACCAAATACATCTGTTTTTTGTTTGCTGCCCCCCAATCTCTCCTACTTGATCCATCCTTCACTCTCTGCTTTTCTAGATCATTCCCGTCAGCATGCAACCATGTTTACCACACTCACAGAAAAGATTTTCTGGATCCCACAACCCTTCCATCTACCGTCTCATTTCTCTGCTTTCCTTCAGGCTAGAGTTATTGCGTTGTCTACATTAACTGTTACTACTTTTTTTCCAACCTCCCACTAACTCTTCAATTCACTCCAATCTGCTTCCAACCCCGCCACTCATGTAAAGAGAGCCAATGACCTCCATATTTCCAAACATAAACTCATCCCATGAACATAGAACATGCCATTAAATTTCTTAAAGTAATGTTTAAATGATAATGGATGTTTTTATACATCTGTTTTCTTAGGACAAATTCCCAGTAGTAGAATCAGAAAATCAAGTAACTCAAACACTTGGTATATACTGTCAAATTATCTTGCAGAAAGAGAAAGAGAGGGGTGGGGTGGAGAGAGAGTAAACTCTCACTTTTCAAGCCCTGTTATCTTCCTGACACTATGGACAGTAGTTTTCTGTTATTAATAGTTACTTGAGAATTACTACTAAACTCCCAGTGAAAATGACTGATTACACACTTAGAGCATTGCCAATGACCAGATTAAAGCTAGGGTCTTTCAACAAACATTTTTTTTTTTTTTTGCATTTGTCATGTGTAGAGCACCTTGTAAGAAGATTTTACTTTTATAGCGAACATTCACTCACTCTCTTATCTAAGTAATATGTACCGAGGGCCCGCTGTATACATAACCCTGCCAGCCACTCTTTCAGCTGTTTAGAAATATTTTACTTGCCTATCTAACTTGTACACTGCCCACTCCACCTCAAGTCCTGAGCATCCCCACAGAATGTTGTCAACAAATTAGTATTCATTATTCTCTGAAGTTACAAAGAGTCCACACCTGAAATTTTCAGCACACCATGATGAAAACATGGCCATAGGTTGTCCTGCTGTGTTCACAGCCACCTCTTGCGTTATGCTTTGCCTGTGTATCTCCTCCATCAGCAGGAAGTAGAGACGCAGGTACCTCACACCTTGGTTTCTGGCCATCTGCTTAGCTTTCCACAGCTCCGTTATCTTAGAAAGGGAGACTCCAAGGGAGAAGGCTACAGCGGGTTGTGCTTGGCTGACTGGTTTGTGTTCTTCAAAAGACAACACTCCACAGGGGTTGTGCAGTTGACGCCTCCTGTGTGTGTGCAGGCATAAAGATCATAAAGGTAAAGGAGTCAGGGAAGTTTTGAGGTGAGGGCTCTAGAAGTCATTTGGTGTCTGGGGTGACATTCTTGGGCTGTTGTCAAGTAAGGGTTTCAAGAAGCATGATGAATGGAAAAGAGCAAACATACCTGCCTATAGCTGGTTCTCTAGAGCCATTCTCCCCAACCATCCCACCCCTACCACCACAGAAACGTACCCCGGGATGAGTTAGTTTCGCTCAGGTGGAAAGAAAAGAACCAGACAGATTATTTGTGGGAAAGGGAGGAGCAAAGGAAACCATTCAGCATTCTTGCAGAGCCTCTGAGTCCCTGTCGCCGAGGCTGATGTTGGGGTTTTGAGGATGCCCAGCTAATAACACTTCTTCTCTTTGTCCATTTTCTGAACCAACTGAGAAATAAGACAACAAACTCAGGCGATAAACAATCAAATGCTTGTCCTTGTTTATGATAAAGGCCAGATCAGAGAACACAGTTTACTCTCAGGCACAAGCTCCCTTTTGCAAACTCCCTTTTGCCCACTCCAGGCTATGGAACCCACTTGAGGGAAAGTTTGGGTTTGCAGAGAGATCACACCTGCCCAGGTCACTGCTTTCCACTTGTCGAGGTAGAGAAGGAAGGTGGGAGAGACCAAATTTGCCCCAAATTCCTCCTCCCTCCCCCAGGTCCTTTGATAGATTCGCTTCACTCAGTTCAGAAATATGGACCAAATGCTTCTACTCAGCATCTAAGTTTCTGTCTCTACCTCTGTAGGGAGGCGAAAAGGTTGGACGAGCATTCAACAGTATTTCAGGAAGCTCTTCTCATGATTGCAGCTTCAGGAGTGAAGAATAAGTGCTCCTCTCTCAACATTGCTAAGAGCTGTTAAGAAAAGAGACCCAAATACAACCTGGTCCTTATGAATGAAGATGAATTCTGATAAATGATAACTCACATCTTCTGGGAGGTTTATACTATTGAACACAAGGTTACAATCCCCAAGGCGTGTAACTTCCATGCTGAACTAACTCCTTTTTTCATCCACATAAGTGAAATTCCCTAGCTGTTTCTTTTTCAAACTTCGCTTGGAGTAACAGATGCTTGCAATGTGTCTGAATTAAAAGTGTAAACTTTAGGGTCGCAGAATGTTAGTGCCAGCAGGTCATCAAATCCAGTCCAGTTCCTTGTTCTGTTAGAAAACACGAGAACCGGTGAAATTAAATGACTCGTTCAAGGTCACACAGTCATTTGTGTCCATCTCTCTCCCAGTTTTTGGTTTCCATGACTAGGGGTATTTCCACGATACATCAGAGAAACTTACTGTTTATAGAAAACTGGTGATGACTCAATAAAACCAAGCATACAGGTTTTTTTTTTTTAAACAAAAGTCGTCCTGTAGTATAGTAATAGAAATTTGTCTTTTCTATATTAGTTTTCCTTGTAGTGGAATAACCCTTGAACTTGTTTTGTATTCAGTTAATGGTTTGACTATTCTGGTTCTAAATAAATGACTCCTTTTTAATGTTCTCTTTTCCTAATTAACAAAGTGTCAAGTAGAGAGAGATGAGTTATGCACTTTAATTACAATAACCCCAGGCTGCTGGGAGAATTCTTATCAGTGGCTTGGACTGTACGTTCTGTGCTCACTTAGAAACAGCATTGGTAAAATCTTTAGGGAAGCCATGGATTTGAGATCTGAGGTGGTGTGGTCATCAGGAAACAAGAGTGGGGAACGTCATTCCAGATGTCTTCACACCATACTGTGTCTGGTCCTCTCTCTGCTCATTTCCTTCCTGTTAGAAATGGGAAATGACAATTAGCCTGGATAATTATGAGAAACAGGAAGAGATGCTGCAAAGGGTATTGGAGTGGAGCACCAGGGGTCCAGAATTCTAGACCAGCTCTGCCACTGAACTGTCTCTGTGGGCTAGTCACATGGGCTCTCTGAGCCTCAGTTTACTCCTCTGTAAAATGGACTTGTGCTAGCTCATCTCCAAGGCCTTTCCTCAAAAGTCAAGATGTCTTTGACTCTAAGTCCTTCTAATTCCACATTGTCATCCTACCCTTATCTCACACGCTTTGTTCCCCCAAACTGAGCAGTAACCTCTGGCTTCAAAGAGATAGGTTATATGCAGCGTCAAACAGAAGCAATGATTATAAGGACCAAAGAACCTTATTCATTGAACAATATATGCCTTATTTTACTTGTCAAAATGAGCAGAGAAGCTGGAGTCATTTCCATTCTCATCATGGTACCATTTCATAGCTGCAGCAATGCATTTGTGGTCCTTTCCTCTAAGAGTTTCCTTCAAGGTAGACTTCCTAGGGTGGGTTAAAGGGCAGGGCAAGAACTCAGTTACCCACACTCCAACCCCTGGTTCCTCTATATCCTTCTGGCTAAAGTATATTAGATACTCGGTGTCAAAACATGTGTATGTTATTTTGCATATTGAACTAAGGGTCATATGGTTTGGTTCTGGTCCTGAATTTTCCACTAATGAGATGCATGACCTTGGTTTCAAGTCACTTCTCTTCTGTGGCCTGAGTTTCCACATTTATGAAATGAGACTTTTGGACCGGATGGTGTCTAAGTCCTCTTCCAGCTCTAAACTTCTAGCTCTGAGTTGGGGAAAGAGACAGGAATGGTGGCAGTTTGGGGAGAATGTCTTTGGATTTGGGGGCAAAGTCTCACCATACAAGGATTTGTCCCCAGTATTCCACCACTTAAGCAGGCCTGACCAGCTGGGCCAGGACAGGACAAAGTCCCTCCATAGTACAGCACTGTGGTAATATCTCCCGTGCCTGATGGAAGCCTTGGCTTTTGGTGGGTATGTGAAGTATTACTTAAATGGACGATGGGGAGGCATATCAAGAAGTCTAAAATATGGTTCCTGCCCTCAGGGGGTTCACAACTGAGTTGAGAAACACAAGGGCAGCATTCCGAGGCCAGGAGTCCAGAGGATGTAAAAACCATCTTGAATATCCATTGAGTTTAACATACTGTGGAAGCTTATTCTGAGCTCATGGTTAGGGACATATATTCGTGGGTGGATGGCACCATCCGGGAGTTGGAAGAATGTCCTACAGGCCTTGGCTTGCTCCATCTTTTCTGGAGTCACCATTTTTTCCCCAGAAGAGTCTGTTTTCTCTCTCTCTTTTTTTTTTTTTTTTGCAGTACGCGGGCCTCTCACTGCCGTGGCCTCTCCCGTTGCGGAGCACAGGCTCCGGACGCACAGGCTCAGCGGCCATGGCCCACGGGCCCAGCCACTCCACGGCATGTGGGATCTTCCCGGACCGGGGCACGAACCCGCGTCCCCTGCATCGGCAGGCGGACTCTCAACCACTGTGCCACCAGGGAAGCCCTGTTGTTCTCTTTTTAAAATATCACTTGATTTTGGTCTTTGGATGATACACATTCAGCTCTGTCTCCACAGAATGCATGCAGCTGGAAGGGTGGGTAGACTATGTATATAAGGACACACAAGAGGGAAAAGGAAGGTGATGTGGACAAGAGCGTTAACCAAAGTCTTGGGGTAAGAAAACACAAGATGTGTTCACAAGTCAACTGGTAAACCAGTTTGGCCATTAAGACTTTGGAAGAGGGGGGAAAAAAAGAGTCAAAACCATGATTTGGAGTCCAATTATAAGTGGCATGATGTAATCAAAAAAGAGACCAAGGGTAAATCTAGTGCTGCTGTATATTGTCTGTGTCCCTCTGAGCAAGTTATTTAATCTTTTTCAGTTTATACCTTCACATGGTAAAATGGGAGGAATAATACCAATTTCACAGGATTTTGTGAGAATTAATAGAAACAATCTATGAAAAGCTCTTGGCACAGTAAAAATGAGCAATAAATGTTAATTTTCTCAGTCCCAGGCTCTTCCTCTCTCCACAGTGATTTCTTCTCCTACAGGCACTGGGAAAGCAGCAAACTTGGTTTTGAGTTAGGCTCGGCCAGTTACAAAGGGTTTCATCTTGGTCAAACCACTTAACTGCCCTGACTTCAGTTTCTTATCTACCAAATGAAATTCACCACACTTACCTTTCAGGATTATTGTAAAGTTTAGAAATGTATGATATGAAGCAAACAACAGTACCTATCAGTAGGAGAGAGGCAGTAGCTTTCAGTAAATAATGGTGATAGGAGAAGGGAGGAGAAAGAGGAGTTGTGATCATTGGGATTCTCGACCAAGGAGCCTGGACATCTGTCTTGTTGGCAGTTGGGGTCTTTGAAGATTTTTTTTTCCAGATAGAGTATTATAAGATGAAATGCAGAGAATCTTGAGATGATGAGAATAGTACAAGAATGGCTAGAATGTGCAGAGGGCAAGGGTGAACACCCTGGAGGTACAGAGGCCCACCTACGGAAGAGAAAACCCAGGTCTCTCCATGCATGTGCTACATAATTCTTTTATTAGCAAATGAATTGGTTCTAGTGAAATTCATCCATTCTGAAAATATGAGAGAGACAGAGATAGAAATGGAGAGTGAGGAAGGGGAGAAGAAAGAGGCCCAGAGAAAGAGAGAGAGGCAGGGAGAGAGGTAGAAAGATACAGAGAGACAAGAGAGGGGAAGCTGTTTTCAAGGGCCTCTGGCTTTTTGTGTGAAGACATCTGGCACACAGCTGTGCTGGCTGGATGCAGGTGGCATAAGAGAATTTGCATCCAGGTATAATAAATCTGACATCAACTGGCTTGAATTTTCAGCTGACATGTGGGCTATTTTAAATAAAACTGGGGAATTGGTGTGGAGGTGGTGAGAACACCTCCACCAAGATGTGCCTGATACCTGAGAACAGGACCTTCTCCGATGTCTTTGGATCACCTGCCGACCACGTCTCCCTCTTCCTGGTGCAGGAGGAGATATCCGGTCAGCAGCGTGCCCACTGAGCAGGCATCCCACGCTCCCTTTCTGACATTTCCTTTAGTTTCGTGTTCAATCTGCTTGCTCTTTGCTTAGAAGACGGTGAGTTTGCTTTTGTGAGAAAGGTGTTTGGCTTAGCTTATTCTGAAAGCAGAATTGTCTTTAAGTTCAATTTATGTTTTTAATGTCATTTTTTTCTTTTTTTAACTAATCATTCAATAACTAATGGGCATCAATGACCTACAAAAGTCAGTTCCTGTTGCCAGAGTTGTTACAGCCATAAAGCCTGGTGCCTGGTGTGACTGGATTAGAGAAGGCAGCTGGTACCTGTGCCTATCCAAAGCCACCAGGAGGAAATGGGGGCGCTATGGAGCAGCACTTTGAAAGGCTCTCAGATCCTGGAGGTAGAGCTTCCTGTGTCTAGCCTAAGTCAGGACTACTGTGGATCAGTAGACTTCGTGGATGACAACTTAATAAAAATGTTAATCTGACCATCCCCCAAAGAACAATACCCTGTATCGTCCCCTATGAGTTTTTCTCAGCCCACCTTACGGTTCTGAAAGATCCTGTTGTCCTGCTAAGATGTTTGGAAATGGTTGACCTCCAAGATGCCACCCAGGGACCCTTTTTTTTCTGGGTGTGGGAATGTTTGTTCTAGTATAATGTCTCTTTCTTATTTTGAAGAACTTTTTTTTGTGTGTGTGTTGTACGCGGGCCCCTCACTGCTGTGGCCTGTCCTGTTGCGGAGCACAGGCTCCGGACGCTCAGGCTCAGCGGCCATGGCTCACGGGCCCAGCCGCTCCGCGGCATGTGGGATCTTCCCGGACCGGGGCACGAACCCGTGTCCCTTGAATCAGCAGGCGGACTCTCAACCACTGCGCCACCAGGGAAGCCCCTTGAAGAACTTTTAATGAAATATCTCATACGTCAAAAGTATAAATATATGTATATATATATATATACACTTATATATATATATGTGATATTACTTTGTGTTTTTATATAATATATAAAAATAATATGAACACTCATGGGTACCCAGCATCTATCTTAAGAAATAGAATATTATAGAGTACTATCAAAGGCCCCTGTGTGTCACACCTCATTCATATCCCTCTTCTAACCTTTCCCATGTATTTTTGGTCCTTGCCTTACTTTTCTCAAGAGTTTGAACATAGTCGGCCGTCCATATTGATCCGTGGTTGGTTGAATCCGTGGATGCAGAATCCGCAGATACCGAGGACCGACTGTGCTCTGCCATTTTATATAAGGAGCTTGAGCATCCGGAGATTTTGGTATCTGAGGGGGTCCTGCACCAAAACCACCCCTCAGATGCCAAGGGAAGAGGGACAACTGTATATATATATATCCTTAAATAATATATAGTTTTTCTTGCTGTTGACTTTTATATAAACGGCATCAAACTGGATATGTTCCTATGCAACTTGCATTTTTTTCATGAAATCTTGTGAGATTAAACCATCTTGATTGATTAAACATCCATTTATTCATTTCCTGTGTTACATAGTATCCCATTCCATAGATATACTATAATTCATTTATCCATTATCTGTTGATAGATTTTTGGGATATTACTTGATATTATAAAAATAGCAAAGTTGGGTTTTTTAACAATTACAAATTCTGATGCTATGAATGTGTTATGCACATGTCTCTTTGCACGTGTGGAAAAGTTTCACCAGATTTTGTAAGTTGGGGTGATATTGCTGCATCAAAAGCTATGAACATATTCTACTTCATTAAATATTTCTAAGTGTTTTGCAAAGGGGATGTACCGGTTTACGCACCTAACATCAGAGTATGAGTCTCCATTGGTCCCATCCTTGGTAATGTTCTTTATTGCCCAACTTTTGTACTTGCCAGTCTTGTCAGTATAAAATGGCGGCTCTTTCTGGTTTTAGCAGGCATTTCCTTGATTACTTAGGAGATGAAATGTTTTTCATACTTTTTGCTCAGTGCTGCTTCCTCTTTCGTGTTGAATTCCTTGTGTGTTTCCGATACATCTCCATCCATTCAGCACAGCTCTGTATGTGGCTGCGTTAGCGTAAAAAAGGGAGCGAAGGTATGTGTTGACTGCGGTGTGCTGCTTTTCTCTGTGAAGGCCCCGAGGAATCAGGAAGTGGGCGCTATGGACCCCATTATATAACCGACACAGAAGTCAGCGAGGATGATGACACATATGAAGACGACTTAGATTTGGATATTTCCTTTGAGGAGGTAAAGAAAAGTACTGCTTGAAAACCTGGGTGTTCTTGTTTCCTTGCTGAACAAAGTGATTTAGTCAATGGACCACTAACGTTTTACTTAAAACTTACTTAACTTGGCTCATTTGCTTTTAACACATTTATTTCCTCTGACTATTAGGCACCAGGTGATCATAAATTAATAGTAACTAGGTATCAACCATGCTGATGCTCTGTAGTCAGTTCCTGCCTGCTGACTTCACAATCTGGCAAAAACGTATTTAGATTCCCACCAAATGAAATTTTATAAACTCAGTTTTTATAAGGAAATGAACAATTCCTTGACAAGTTAAATGCATCTTCGTGATATTGTAATAATAATAAATCACATAATATCAGCTTTAGTGGTGATTTTCTGAGTAATACAGGAGAAGGTACTTAAAATCCTTGAGCCTCAAGTTCTTTATCCATAAACTGGAGTCAGTACTATTTGTCCTCTGTACATCCCAAGGTTTTGGTAAGTATCAAAAGTGACTATATTTTCAAGTGTTAGGCGTCAGCTATAAATAAGGCAGTCTAATTACTGTGCTCTGTGTTAATCCTGAACTTCTTTTCCTTCTCTGTCTTCAGGTTAAACCGCTTCCTGCTATCAAAGAAGGGAATAAGAAATTTTGGGTGGAATCCAAGATGGCGCCCAGATCGAACCCGATGACCATTTCTAGGCTTGTCCCCGCTACCCCAGCATCTCTCCCCATGACTGAGGTGGCTCCTCAGCCCACTCCAGTGGAGAGGAAAGGGAAGAATGGTGCGGCTATGATGCCAAGGCTTTTTGACGTGTCTTGTGATGAAATTCTCTGCTCTGCTGACAGCTTTTGTGTCAATGACTACACCTGGGGGGGCTCTCGATGCCACTGCAACCTGGGCAAAGGTGGTGAGAGCTGCTCAGAAGGTAGGCCCTTGGGTGGTGGGGTGGGGAACATGGTCATGGGTTGGCCCTACTGGGAGCCAGAGGGCAGTTTTGCATCCACACATGGTTCCTTCAAGTCCTTTTTCTAAGATAAGCCCCTTCTCCCATGTTTTAGTCACTAAATCAGCTAGTTAGCTACACAGGGCAAATGTGAGGCAACTTCCATTGCTTCTAGGTAGATAGCAGCCCTATTCTTATATGTGCCAAACATGTAGTCCTTTTGGAGCAATTAATAAGTCATCCTGATGGCATCTTGGGGGTGGGTTTACTTTGATCGCACCTCTCCTGAGCCAACTTATATCACACAGATGTACAGCTAGAGAGCAGGTGTCAGCGGCCTTAAAGCCACTTAAAGATTTCTCTTTAGGGCGGCAAGTAACCAGCTCCAAAGATCCAGTTTCTCCCTAAGAATTTCAGAAGCTCAAAGTCCCCAGGAATGAGAATCCTGTGGGTAGAGAGTAGAGTGAAGAAGACGGTAAGCTAGGTTTAACAGACTGTCAGGGGTTTTTACTTAATGACATCCAGGCAATGGTGTGTACTGATTTTTTGCATTTGAAGTGAGGAAACAGCATGCTTTGATTTTGTCTTTTTCTCTTTTCAGATATTGTTATACAGTATCCTCAGTTCTTTGGCCACTCCTATGTAACCTTTGAACCTTTGAAGAACTCTTATCAGGCATTTCAAATTACTCTTGAATTTAGGGTAAGAAGGGTTAATCCTTTGATGAGTGCTTACTGGACACCGTAACACAGCAGTGTACTACATCAAAGGGAGGAGGAGAGGGGAGAGGAAGCAGGGGGTAAACCCATTCACAGGTTAGCGAGAACGATGGGCACACTTACACACTCAAGGGCGGCAGCAAAGGGAGGGTGGGTTTCTGTATGTTACTGAACTATGGAAATGGTTGGCCTGAAGGTTCCCAGGAAGAATATTTGGGTCCCACACATGTTGCTCGTGTTGACTGAAAAAAAAATGCATAACCTAAAAGTTGAGAATTATGTTTTATTCAGCAAATTTGCTGAGGACTTAAGCCCAATAGCTCTAAGGGACTGTTCCCCAGGCTAAAGTCCTCAGCAAGTCCACCAAATAAAACGTAATTCTCAACTTCTGGTTGTGCATTTTTTTTTTCGGTCAACACTCATAATAGTGACACTTCTCAGACCAGGATTTCAGAAGGTATAAATGCATTCTCCAGCCCAAAATTCCTTTTAAAGGAAGCCCAAACAATGTTCATTATTATGACTGTAACTGAACAGATAGAAAAATGACTATATGCAACCCTGGCACACAGTGAGGGCCCAATAGATGCTCTCTGATCTGAATCAGCTGTGGATCAGGATTCATTGCCTTCAGCTTAAAGTGATTCTTTTGGGTATCTCAGAGGACAGGAAAAGGTTTGGAGATATGGACACAAGTCCCCTTCAGGTCACAGTCAAAGTGTTGAGGGTCCAAAAGACGATCTGTCCCAGTCTAGGACAGACAACATGGGTGAAAACTAAACTAGTCCATGGGCTGTTTGTATTGTCATGTTCTCCTAATGGAAGGAAAGAAGCAAATTTGCGTGGGAAATATTTTAAAAAAAGGAAAAACTAAAATGCTCTTTGGTGAGCATAGAATTTGATGAGCATGAGAGCAGCCCCTGTGCGACTGCGGTCTTTGTGCACATGGTTTCCCAGAGCCTCTGCTGGTGGATCCATGAAGCCAAGTAAAGAGTGGGTCAGATATGGGGCCACCTTCCTCTCACGGCACTGCAGAATTCCTCATACACTGTTTAGATCGCTGCCCTCTGTTTATTGAAAGTGAACTGGGACTAGGTACCTGGGAAGTAATTGGAGTCCACATGCTCGTAAATAGGAACACAGTGGAGATGCTCAAGTTTCGTATTCATGAGTGTTTCCAGGTGGCCCTTTGTGGAAGAAGAGGCGCTCATTGTTCGTGTGGCTTTCGTTCCTATAATAACAGGCAGAGGCGGAGGATGGCTTGCTGCTCTACTGCGGGGAGAATGAACACGGGAGGGGGGATTTCATGTCCCTGGCTGTCGTCCAGCGCTCACTCCAGTTCAGGTAACTCCTGCCAAAAACCCCTCAGATTTTTAATACTACCCTACGTTATGTTTTCCTTTTTATGGTGTGAACAAAATCTATACACAATGGATCCCTGTAAATAAAGGAACAGTGTGTATAAGATGAGCATGGACCAGTTTACTAAATACTGGGGTATCAGGATTGCAGGGTTGCCCCTCAAATTTGAGTTTGGAGCCTTGTAATCATTTATTCATTCAACAGCAAATGTTTCTTGAGCCACCACATTGTACCAGGCACTGCTGCGGCGCCTGGGAATGTGGCAGTGAGCCAAAGCGATTGAGTCCCTTCTCTCCTGGAGCTTCGGTGGATGCGATGGGCAGAAGGCTGGGACTTCCACCTTGTCCCCTGCGGTAGATACAGCTGACAGCGCAGAGCCCAGAGAGGAGCCCATAGCCTCCTAAGCGTTTCCAGAGGCTCAGACCCCATCCTCGTCTTTCCTCAGGGCTGTGGTGGACTATTTGACTTACCTCCTCTGCCCTGATCATTTGTGTCCCAACGCACCTTGGAAGCCACCTTTGGTTTATGTGTGGTTTTCTGCATGCAGAGTTCTGTGGACGTGTGAGTGTTTTAACCACCCTCATGGAGGTGCACACGGCACCTATTAGAGGACAACCAATGGGGATCAGCTGGGTGCTTCTCCATGGCTCACTGATTAAGATCCTGATGACACTGTTCTCCTGCGGCCTGACCGTCAGCAAATGACTTAACCTCTCCGAGCCCATGTTTCCTCCCAGGACTACTGTGGGCATTAAATGCATGAAAACATGAGAGTACTTAGAGCAGCGCCTGACCCGTAGCAAAAGCACTCAGTAAGCACCAACCACGATTGTCTTTTCACTCTTTTAGCACAAAAGTTACTTTCGGTTAAGAAGGATGAGACTGTCAAGCATCTCACGTGGGGTAGAAAATGCCCCCACCCCCATCCCCGCATCCTTTGCTAAATGCATTGATGGATGGGAGATTGAGGTCAGCCAGCAGGATCTGGGACAGTGGCCCTAACCTTATGCGGATCTAACCCTTGGAGGATCTGATTGACTCCCTCTAGCCCCACTGGTTATTTGCTGGTAGCAGCTCTCTATGTCTGCAACTCCTACTGCGTGATTCTGAGATCCCCCCCGCTATGTGAGACTGTTTTGCGACGCCTCTCCACCCCATTCCACTCCACTGACGATCAGGAGACAAAGGGAGGCCATGAGAGGTGGGCTGCAATTAGTGCACATCCTGACAACACCCGCCATACTTCCTTCCCCACCGGCAGTCTCAGAACTCATGGGGGACATGGCATGGTGGCTGCTTGGAGGTTGCCTGGAAAAGGTCAGAATCCTACATGTCAGGCATAGTGACCAGAGGGCACCCCAGGCCATATGGAGGTTGGGAAAAAAAGCAAGAATAATGCAACTGTCTGAGAATGCTCTTTCTAGACCCACATCCCCTCTGAGCTGGACACTCCCATGGAAACCATCCCTGCACTCAGGCCCAGCTGAACACAGATGGCATTGCTGGCCAGCTTGTCAAAATGAGTGTGAAGACTTGGTTTCTTTTTCTTTTTTTCTTTTACATTTTATTAACATCACTGAGCCTCTCATTTCGGAGTTGTGGGAAGTCCCTAGAGAAATCCCCGGAAGCAGAATGATTCAGGCTCTACTTCTCTGCACCTTGAGTCCATGTTCAGCATCTGGTCATTGCTGAGAAGGAGAGGGAAGATCTTAGTTGCCCAGGATTCTCTAAGCTGCAGACAAAGTTGGGTTAAAGGAGACTCCACACTGAAAGGTTCTATGGGCGGATTAAAGACAACCAGGCTGAGGAGGTCCCAGGGAAGGAGGCATCTAGTTCTTCCATGTGTAGATTTAAACAGCTCTTGATATTTGTAAACCTAACTCTGAACAGACTGGCTCTCAAAGAAGCCATTCCCCTGGAAGTGATGTCCATGGAGTCTGAAAACATAATGAACTGGTTGATCTAAGAATTTTCCTTTTCTTTTCTTCCCCCACAGGTTTAACTGTGGAACTGGGCTTGCCATCATCGTAAGTGAAACCAAAATCAAGCTAGGGAGCTGGCACACGGTTACGCTCTACAGAGATGGGCTGAACGGGCTGCTGCAGCTGAACAACGGCACCCCGGTGACAGGCCAGTCCCAGGTGAGTGCGAGCCTCACTCCCTGCCCCCCTGCCCAGCACGCACCACAAGCACCCTGGCAGGGTCCCACTGCAGAGAGCTGACAGCCCTGGCAGATGGGCTGCTTTTCATGGCAAACCCATGCAACCTGGCTCTGATGTGCCCCTGCCGGCTTTCCACCCTAGGTGGGCTTTCAGGGCACGTGTCCATCCCACATGTACCGAGGAGAAGGGTGACTGCCAGCATCATGGCCCTGGGTGCACAGGGACATGCAGTAGGCCCTGTGCCCAGGGACGTGTTCTCTTTCTACAAGGACATCAATGCCAGGGGGTGGAGGAAGGCCCATATTGGAAGAATTGAAGCCATTATTACTGCCAAACACAAAGCTTGCTTTTAAGGCAGAGGTGTTGCAATCCTGTGGCTATAGAAAATCGTCCCGAAAGGTTCACTTGGTTCAATATTCAGGAGTAATCCATTCATCCACCTTTTTGGGGCCATGATTATAGGAAGTGGTAAAGCAGCGTAACTGTTGGACTACTCAGCAAATCACCTAGGTATTCACATACTTGTCATGCTCTGAGCAATTTTAGGACTGTGTTTAGAATAAACAGTTGGGATTAGCAACCTGCCAAGGAACCGAGCCTGTAATTCTAATCGGGCAGGTATCTGTATTCTCTGAGGAAAAAAGTAGCAAAAAAGCCTTTGTGTATATGTGTATAGCTTTCTCCTTGCCTGGGCTCTTCACTATTCTTTGCTGACAAGACATGTTATATTAAGGGTCATGACTTGCTGATAAAAAAAAAAAAAAAAGAATAGAAAAAATAAATCTCATTCATTTGAATCCCAGTGGTTCCAAAAGAACAAGAATCCAAATAGAGTGAATGTGAATCCAGGAGGATCATTTATGCAGATATGCATATATTTCTAAGGAAGGGAAAGATGGGATAAACGCACTGCAGAATCACATAAACGCCAGAACAATAGGCCTACTATGGTTAAAATTAAATTTGACAGGAATAAAGACACTTTGAACTTGGGTCCAAAATACTAACATGAATGCAGGTGGAGAAGCTGTAACAGAAGTAACACATGTGTAAATGTCTTATGGTTTAAAACAAGGAAATTCAATAAAGGTTAATAAATAGGGCCATGTGATAACAACAAGCTAAAGAAATTATAGGCTGCATTAATAGAGGCATAGCATCTAGGAAAATGGAGGTGATAATCCTATTCTATTCTGGTGCCTGTGTGTGTAGTTCGCAGTACTCTAACAGGGACTCTAATCCTCGAAGAGGATTGCCTTCCGAGTATATGATTTTAATGCATGTAAGCATTAATTACAAAAAGCATATAATTTTGTGCATACTCAGGGCAACGTCTGCCTCTCTACGACCAAGACTTGCTAAGCAAGTTGTATAAGCAGGACCTCAGATGTGGAATGTTTGAGAAAACTGTCTCAAGAGATAGTGACTCTGTCTTAAGTCAGGGTTCCCCCAAAACAGACCTGAGATGAGGAGTCTTATGCAAATGATGCACGAAAAAAGGGATCCCAGGGCTTCCCTGGTGGCGCAGTGGTTGAGAGTCTGCCTGCCGATGCAGGGGACACGGGTTCGTGCCCCAGTCCGGGAAGATCCCGCATGCCGCGGAGTGGCTGCGCCCGTGAGCCACGGCCGCTGAGCCTGCACGTCCGGAGCCTGTGCTCCGCAACGGGAGAGGCCACAGCAGTGAGAGGCCCGTGTACCGCAAAAAAAAAAAAAAAAAGGGATCCCACAGGAAACCTGTAAGAGAGGGGGTTAAGATGAATGGGGGAAGGGCAGAAGTCAGTAAGAGTGAGATCTCAGGCAAAGTTCATCAGGATCTGGCTTTAGCCTGATCCCACAGGGGAGCTCTGGCATGTAAGTAGTACCACGGAGTGATGCCAACCCAAAGCAAGGGAATTGGACTTTCACACTTAAGCACCCATTAAAACTTGTTAAGAGCTGTGCCAGGGGACTGCAGACTCCAGGATACCACCAGTTCTCTGCATGGGCAGGCAAAGCAGCCTCCAGAGGCCCAAAGACAACCCTCATTAGAGGGTTGTAAAGGCTAGGCTCAAAGACTATTGCCTGGGATGTTGTGAAGGGAGCTTCAGAGGAGCTACCCACGCCTCTGATGCACTTAATGTTCCAAACAAGGAGAAAAGGATTTAGCTGTCGGGCTCCTGCTGTGGTCCTGGATCAGGGAATAGGGCCAGAAGGGTGAGAAAGGGATCCAGAAGAAGTAAATCCTGAGGATCTTGGTGAAATAAGCCAACAGGGCACTCAATTCATCTCACAAAAGCTATATATGCCAGTGGCTGGCAAAGAATTAATCCTTAAAATCCACTGTAAATACTTTAAAGCTGCCTAGCTCATATTTAATATACTATTTACAAATGATTCTTATCTATTCATTAGAAAAGCAATGATTAGATGTTTTACTTACTGAGGGTAAAGATTACATTTCAGTGGCTTACATTCTAGACATTTTATAACTTCTCGCAGCATACCTTTTCCCAACCTCCTTCTCTACCCTTTAATCCAAGCAAATGAGATATTTCTGCAATAAAAATAACAAATAACCAAGAGCACCTTAATTCTGTCCCACCTAATGTTCAGCTCTGTATTTTGTAACCTCAAAATCTACAATCCAGATTGTGGTTTAGTCTAAGATTGGAAATGTCCCTACTTAGCTGTCATAACACTTGAAAAAAATTGTATCCATGAGCAAATTTCAAAATATTTTGCAACTCAGTCTTGGCAATTTCCCTCTCCCTCACAAATGCCTCTTGCAGGATATAGTATAAAGGTGACTAGGCCAGTAAAAGGGTAAACGTTAGCCCACGTATACACAAAATTAGTATTATCACCTTTTGAGACACAGAATAGCCCCATGACCCATCCAAGATACACAGTAAATTGGTGTCAGGACTGGAAAGAGAAAGTTGTTCTGGGGATGCCCATCGTGGTACACTGCCTGTTGGGTTGCTCCTGGCTCTAACCCACCTTCCCTTCCCTTCTAGGTTCCAAAATCATCCCTTCTCGAAAGACAGCCCTCTGAGAAGCTCTCTTGAGTTTTCTGTGGTAGCCGTGGGTTTAATTTTCCAGGAGGACAGTGACTTAAATACAGATGGAAGAAAACATTGGTGCTATAAATTGCATCTTAACCATGTCCCTCATGAAAAGCTGTTGTGTTTTAGCTTTTGACTTTGTGTAGTGAGTTACTGTTTCCATCTTTCTTAAAGGGCCAGTACAGTAAAATTACCTTCCAGACGCCTCTCTATCTTGGTGGGGCTCCCCGTGCCTACTGGTTGGTGAGAGCGACAGGGACAAACCGAGGCTTTCAAGGCTGTGTACAGTCACTCACTGTTAATGGGAAGAGAATGGACTTGAGGCCCTGGCCGCTGGGGAAGGCACTCAGCGGGGCCGATGTGGGTAAGTGGTTGCCCAGTGGGTGGGATGCTCTCGTGGGACTGCCTTTCTGCTTTGGGCCAGGGTGGGGAGAAGCTTCATGGGCTACAACCCTAGGCAGATGGTTAATGCAGAGCTTTAGGAGGGAGGTGGGCCTGAGGGGTGAGGTTGGTGCTCTGAAGACATGATGACCTTGAATCTGAACACTCAGACGTGGTAAATAAGACCAAGCGTGGACCAAACCCTTGGTTGTGTCCTGCTGTCATCTTGGTGCTCTTCATGAAACGTAGCCCGGTCTCATCTGACAAGGCAACAGCATTTCAGCCCTTTCACCCTTCCTCACCCAGTCCAGTGGAAGAACCAACACAATAATGTAGAAAGATCTTTCGTATACTCTTTGCTTCTGAAAGAAATGGCCACATTCCAATTCTTGGCCACCGTGCCAAACAGGTTCTTGACGCCCTCTCATTTATTCTTCATACTGACTCAAGGAGGTAGAGATTATTATTATACTTATTTTATACATGAAGACACTGGGACTTGTAAAAGTTAAAGAACTTATCTAAAATAGGGCAGAACTAGGATTGTGGGTTTTTTCTATTTTCCTTTTTTTAAATTAAGATTATTTTTTGAGTAGTTTAAGGTTCACAGCAGAATTGGGGGGAAGGCACAGAGATTTCCCATATGCCCTCTGGTCCCACACACACGTAGCCCCCCACCCCCCAATTATCAACATCCCCCATTGGAGTGGTATATTTGTTACAATTGATGACCCTGTTGACACATCATAATTGCCCCAAATCCATAGTTTACATTATGGTTCACTTCTAGTGTTTTATGCTCTATGGGTCTGGACAAATGTATACTAACATATATACATCATTATGGTATCATACAGAGTATTTTCACTGCCTTAAAATTCCTGTGTGCCCTGCTTATTCATCTCCTCCCCCCATCTCCAACCCCTGGCAACCACTGATCTTTTTATATTCTTTATAGTTTTGCCTTTTCCAGAATGTCATATAGTTGGAATCATACATTACGTAGCCTTAATAGATTGGCTTCTTTCAGTTAGTAATATGAATCTAAGTTCCCTCCATGTCTTTTCACAGCTTGATAGCTCATTTGTTTTTAGCACTGAATAATATTCCATTGTCTGGATGGACCACAATTTATCTGTTCACCTACTGAAGGACATCTTGAGTGCTTCCAAGCTTTGGTAATTATCAATAAAGCTGCTATAAACATCCAGGTTTTTGGGTGGACGTAAGTTTTCAGCTCTTTTGGGTAAACACCCAAGAGTGTGATCGCTTGATCGTGTGGTAAGAGTATGTTTAGTTTTGTAAGAAACCACCAAACTGTGGACTGTATCATTTTGCATTCCTGCCATGAATGTATGAGAGTTCCTTTTGCTCCACATTCTGGTTAGCATTTGATGCTGTCAGTGTTCCATATTTTGGCCATTCTGATAGGTGCATAGTGGTATCTTGTTGTTGTAATTTGCATTTCCCTGATGACATATGATATGGAGCATCTTCTCACATGTTTATTTGCCATCTGTATATCTTCTTTGGTGAGGTATCTGTTAAGATCTTTGGCTCATTTTCAATTGAGTTGTTTGTTTTCTTATTATTGAGTTTTAAGAGTTCTTTACTTATTTTGGATAACAATTCTTTATCAGATGTGTCTTTTGAAAATGTTTTATCTGTGGCTTGTTTTCTTATCCTCTAGACATTGTGTTTCACAGAGCAGAAGTTTTTAATTTTAATGAAGTTCAGCTTATCGATTATTTCTTTCATGGATTCTGTCTTTGGTGTTATATCTAAAAATTCATTGCCTTACCCAAGGTCATCTAGGTTTTCACCTGTTATTTTCTATGAGTTTTATAGTTTCATGTTTACATTTAGGTCTGTGATCAATTTTGGGTTAATTTTTGTGAAGGGTGTAAGGTCTGTGTCTAGATTCATCTTTTTTTTTTTTTTTTTTTTTTTGTATTTGGAAGCCCAGTTGTTCCAGCACGATTTGTTGAAAAGACTAGGATTATTTTTAAAGAAATAAGGACATTTATTCCATCACTGAAGGCAGCAGATAGATAATTCTAAGGTTGGTTAATTCAATGAGTGTTTTAGTCAGCTAGGGCCACCATAACAAAATACCACAGACTGGGTGGTTTAAACAACAGATATTTATTTTCTCACAGTCCTGGAGTCTGGAAATCCAAGATTAAGGTGGTGTCATGTTTGGTTTCTCCTGAAGCCTCTCTCCTTGGCTTGCAAATGGCCACCTTCTCACGGTGCCCTCACATGGCCTTTTGTCTGTGCTTGAATCCTGTGTCTCTGTCTTTTCTTATAAAGACACCAGTCAGATTGGATTAGGACCACTCACATGACCTCATTTAACTTTCATTCCCTCTTTAAATGCCCTGTCTCCAAATACAGTCATATTGGGAGTTAGGGCTTCAACCTATGAATTTTGGGAGGACACAGTTCAGTCCCTAACAGTGACTCAATGACGTTAGAATTTTGGGTTGGTATCTCAGTGGTTCTCTTGTTTTTCACTCATAATCCCAAGACGGTGCCACAACTCTGAGCATCACATCCTCATATGACATTGTTATTGCAAGAAATGGCAAGTTCCTCTCTTGGGTCTCTTTGTTCTCCATCTTCAAGATGTCATTTTGAAAGAACGCATGGTGAATACCACGTGCGCACAATCTAGCTCTACCATTCACATTTGCCTGCGTTTGCTCTACCACATATGATCCTGTTCCGCCCTCTCTCCATTTCTGAGCCAGAGCTAGGATTCGATCTTCATGACTCCAAGTACAGTTTGCTTGTTTTGTTTCTTTGTTTTGTAACCAATATTAGTTGAGCACCCACTACAGGTAGCCACCATCCAGAACTACTTTAATCTTCTCGAGATTCCTACAAAGTAGGTGCTATGATTAGTCTTAGTGTTTACAGATGAGAGCTGGTGGTTCAGAGCAGTTAAGTAACTTGCCTAAGGTCACACAGCTAGTAGGTGGTAAAGCTGGTAAATGGTGACCTCAGCAGTTCTGGCACCAGTGCCTGCCCTCTTAACCACATCTGCCACGTCAGAGGTTCCTGAATTGGTTTCAAATTGCTTCCTTCTACTTTTCTCACTCCTAAAGGTGACACCATTGTTAAAACTGCAAAAGATGGAGTTTACTTGAAAGGAAAAGATTACTCTCCACCCGTTATTCCCTATGTTACTTTTTCCCTCAATTGATCACTTGGTCAAAGCAAACAACAGTAGTGACTAAAGCTATTGCAAAGGCTCCCGCTGTGGTAAGGTGAGAACCAGCGAGCCCACGAGAAGTCTCCTGTGCTGTTGAAGAGTCTGGACTCTGAAGGCAGATTGCTTGGATTTGCCAGGTCAGTTAACCTCTTTGAGACTCAGTATCCCCATCCATAAATAGTAACTGCCTCATAAGATTATTTTGTCCGGATGAGTCACGGTGCATACAGAGTACTTAGAATAAAGCCTTGCACATAGCAAATATGTTGTAAGTGTTTCCTGTTGTTGATGTTATTATTAATATTCTGACTCTACCGATCCACAGGGTATAAGCTGTTTCTTCTCTCTTCATTGAATTCACAGGGAAACAGCCCTGAAGGACAGATCTGGCAGTCTTGTAATCTCTGACAGGTAGTTAAGAAGTTGCAAAATTGAGTAAGGGCCAGTTTCTGACAGCGTTTTAAATTCTCACCCGGTACAATACTAACCACTCCATGGAGCAGATAAACCCGGAGGACCCACCTTGCTGGCTCTGGGATCCCTGGGAGCAGCTATTGGATTATTCCGTTGCTCTCTGTCAACCTCAGTGGCAGGCATTAGTCACATGGCCTTTTTTTTTTTTCCATTTCTTCCCATTTTCCCCTCTGGGGTACAAGAACAGGGCTGGCTATCCTTTCTCACCTCCATATTTGTTTTCCTTTGAATAAGTCCTCTGGAAGTTCAAGTTCCTATAACTTAAATGCAGTCTCACCATGGGGGAGACTGGGCTCTTGGAAACAGCGGTTAATTGCCCATGGAGATGCAGGCTTCCAGAAGAGGGTGAGGACAGTTGCAAGTCATGGCTCCTTCCGTCTGATCTCTAACTTGGCCTTGCCGGCTTCAACCACAGTTTTTTCTCTGTCCCACCTCCCCAAACCCAAGAAACCTGTTTCCAATGGGCCTTTCTTACTCAACCCCTCCCACCTCATCTCCTTCATTAAATTATGTCCAGCTATTGGATTCTGTGTGAACTCACATTCTAGAATAGTCAGCAGTCTCAGCAAAATTTTGTATTCTCTGGCCCAGACTTTTCTTTTATTATCTCCACCCAAATTCTCCAACCTAAGCCACCACCACTCATTTTTTCCAATCCCTTCTTGGATCCCCACCCTGCAGTGTCACAGAGCCAACTTCCCAAGTTATTCGAGACTCGTGAGGTCTGCAGGGGCCACGGGTCTCACTATGGCTTATCACTCTCTTACTGTTTCTTCCACTTGGTAAATACTGATTTAAGCTCCTGTGCTGGTCACAGCACTGGGTGCTTAAGATAAAGCAATAAACAAGACAGGATCCCAGCTCATCCCTCCTGTCATAACTCTCCCTAGGAGAGACCAAATTAATCAAATAAACATCACAGACATAAATGTAAAATTACAGTTTGGACTGTTACAAAGGGGAAGTGCAATACTAATGTATAATAGGGAGATGTATGGGCTGGGGGTCAGGAAAAGCATTTCTGAGGCTGGAATGTGAAGTTGATATCTGAAGCAAGAGTAGGGGTTAAAAAGCAGAGATGAGAGGGAAGTGCATTCCAGGCAGCGGAAATGCCCTGTCCCAGTGGGAGTATGAGGGGAGGTGGGTCTCATGATCTTGTCTGTGTTTTGCAACGATCCCTCTGACTATAGACAGCTCTTTGGAAAGGGTCTTCATGGGGGGGCATGTAGACCAGCTGGGAGGCTGTGCAGTAGTTCAGATCAGAGATGATGGTGGTTTGATCCAGGGTGGTAGTGGTGACACACTTGACAGGTCCTCAGGAGGGGAAATAGACAAGCCTCACTGTTGTGCTGGATTGGGGACGAGGGGCAGGGCGGCTCCTCGCCGTCCGTGGGCTCCTTAGTGTATTCCAGTCCACCTTCTCTTCCCTCCTTGGGAGCCTGATCTCTCTCCTGCCCCTCACTTCATTATCTTGCATAAACTTACCTAACAGCTGGTGTATAGGAAGTATCAGTGTCAATAAAAGTTATTTTATATATGGATGATGCGGTCCTGCCAGCTCCCCGTACACATGATCTGGCACCCCCTTCCTCCTACTCTCAGAGTTGAGAGTTCTCCTTTCTCAGACTAACCTTTTCATCTACACTCTGCACCCATCCTTCCCTATGTTCCTGGGACCTTGCTGCCGAGGTTGTCACTTCTCAATAACCCAAGGCTTCTTAAGCTTTCATATGCCATGGACCCCTTTGGCAGTCTGGTGAAATCTATGGACCTCTTCTCAGAAGGATGTTTTCAGGGCTTCCCTGGTGGTGCAGTGGTTGAGAGTCCGCCTGCCGATGCAGGGGACACGGGTTCGTGCCCCGGTCCGGGAAGATCCCACATGCCGCGGAGCGTCTGGGCCCGTGAGCCGTGACCGCTGAACCTGTGCGTCCGGAGCCTGTGCTCCGCAACGGGAGAGGCCACAGCAGTGAGAGGCCCATGAACCGCAAAAAAAAAAAAAAAGAAGGATGTTTTCAAATGCAGATAATAAATATACATGATAGGAAAAAATTATATTGAAATAAAGCTATATAGTAAAGTTCTGTTATTATAGTAATGTATGTGCTTCCTTATAAAGCATTAAAGAACAGGATTCTTCAATGGTGGGTGCAGTAACGACCATGCTGTCAAAGGAGCGATGAGAATAAATGGTGTTTTGAGATACCCGCAGCAAATGGAAAGTGATTCGCCCCATTCTCAGGGCCATTGGGCACAATTCACAAGAACTGCTAATACTGGAGATTCGTTACCTCCATTAATAAGTAAGGGAAATACTCAAGTCCAGTTAGAGATCGTGGAAAATAAAGAGAAAGGTTTTTCCCCATCAAAGTTCATGGACGCCTTGCTCTAGCTTATTCACACCCACTCAGGTCCTCTCCAGCTTCAACCAGTGCCATGTTTCCGTGAGCCTGGACCCTTCTGATTCGGGAACCCTGCGGACTTGTCTCCTCTCTTTCAAAACCTGAGTCCAGCAACCCTCCAGGCCCCCTGTCTGAACTTCCAGTGCTGGGGTTCTGCCTTCCACTGCAAAGCAAAGCTGCTCCCCTGAAGCTGTGAGTGGTTCTTTCTTTGCAAACCCCTCCTGGACCTCTCAGCGGTATTTACTTGACTCCTCTCTTGGCTTTTGCTTCCCCTGAGCTTCTGGGAACCCCCCTTGTCTGGGTCCTCTGTGTCCTTCATCTGTTCCCCCTTTGTCTTCTCTGCCAGTTCCTCACCCTCCATTGGTGCCCTGGGATTTCCAGGGGCCCTTCCATCCTGTCCTCTCTCAAGGAGCGCATATGTGCTCGGTATCAGGGTCGCCCCTACCTTGCTGCGGCCCCTCCAGCCCTCACCTGTGTGCAGGAAGGGCTCAGCAGCAGATACTTCCACCATCACCTTATGCTTAAGTTGAACGAAAGCCAGCTGCGGTGCTCATTGGCAGCCAGGTCCTGTTCGCAGCCTCCCTCGTTTCCTTCCTCTTGCCACTCTCCTTTCGGTCTTCCCAGCTAGAAGCCTTGAGGTTATGCTGGAGTCTCCTTCCACCTTCAACTTCTAGAATGAACTGGCTACTCCTGCTTGCCCTGTGCGTCTTTGATTGTTCACTTTCTCTCCATTTCCTCTGCGATCACCCTCTCCAGCCGCAGTTTACCTCCCCGTAGGATTTCTCTCCTCTTTCCCACCCCCATGGCTCACAATCTATCTTGCATACCATTGCCAGCACAGTCTTGCTGAAACACTGCTTTCATCCAGTAAACATCTCTGGCTGGCTTTCAACGCCCCTCCCCGTCAACTCCCACCTATAAAAAATAGTTACAAAGCAAATTTGTAAAATAATTTTCCCCATGTGTATCTAAGATAAGCCAAGGACTCCACTTCTTCCTGTGGGACCAGCCCTTCTCTGAGAAAGCCTCCCAGCCCACAGAAATCGGTGGAGCATGGGGACCTGTGAGAGTTTGGCTCTCTAAATTCAAGTTTGCCTCGCTATGGAGGCTGTGGCTGCTGGCAATGTTCTCAGGGCCGTGGCTGAAAAAAAAAAAAGAGACCACCGTCACTTCTGCCTGAACTTCCAGTGGCCCCCAGCTGGAATTCATAGAGGCCAGCCCACCTGGCTGGAGGGGCAAGCCATCTGGAAGGGCTGTGATCAAATTCTGTTATCAGCTCCTGGAGTGGCTCTCCTCTCCTGGGTACACGGTATGTCAAGCCCTTCCCCCTCCTCCTGAGGAGGCTTTCGGAAAAGAAACGACTGGATCCGTTCAACAAAAACAGATGACTGATGACGAAAGGATGAGAGACTCCCCTGTTGAGATGACACAATCAGGCCACGGGGGTTCCTCATCTCACGGGGCGGTGGGGGGCGGTGGTAGAGGGGTGGAGGAGGGCGGCTACCAGCTCCCACGGGCGTCACATTGGAGACTGTGCGATGCAGAGCTGGACCCCTCGTGGCTCAACCAGAGATGCACCCCTTTGCCTCCATCCCAAGAAAAAGGGCTTTGGTCTCACCTTTGTAGTTCTGGGCCAGGTTGTGGCCCATCTGCCTAATTTATTTCTTATACACAAGGAGAAAAGGAAGAGCAAAGGAGCAGAAGAAAAGCAGCCCAGGAAAAGTCAGTTTGTTTTCACTTCATCTGGTGACCTACACTTGAAAAAGACCAAGTGTACCCTTCACAGGTCTCTCCGATGTGTTTATGGTAGAGGGAACTAACCCATCTGATGTTGAACCTTTCAGCAATTTTTACTTCCGGTCACCTTGCTGTCCCTCATAAGACTGTAACCTTGAGTTTAGAAGTAGAGATTCTGGAACCCCCTGCTAAGGTATTATGGAGCCCCCCCCCCCTCCCCTCCCTGCTCCAGACAGATGAGTTGACAGTCCAGGGCAGTTAATAAGCTTCGACAAGGCTCCTTACCTCCTTCTGTGCTTATCTTGCTTGACCCAACGTTCAACCAAGAAGGCGGGCAGCACTTAAGGTAATTGGGGCCAAACAAATGAGAACGCTTTTAACATAAACACTCTGCTGACATTGGAGGGATGGTAACACACTCTTGTGAGAACAACAGCGAGATGAGTTACAGGCAGAAACAACTCTGTCATCCCTGTCAGTGGTCATAAAATTGCCCAGTTATTTATTAGTTGATTTACTGTGTCCGCCATGTTTTAAAGCATCCCTGTGGCTCTTCATAAAGAGTAAACCAAAATCAAATTAAAATGAAGGGAAGTTCCACTTATCCTGAAAGCTGGTTTGCAGTTGTTCAGAGGAGCAAATCAACAGGAGTGGGGCATGAACTGTATTTGTTCAGAATCGTGAGCTGTGGGCGTGCTCAGTCTTGGACTGGCTCACGTGATGAATTGGCTCTGTCATTCCCATTCTGTATTTAGGGGAATGCAGCAGTGGACTCTGCGATGAAGCCTCCTGCATCAATGGTGGCACCTGTACAGCAAGCAAAGCTGACTCCTACATCTGCCTCTGTCCCCTGGGATTTAGAGGTCGCCACTGTGAAGATGGTGAGGAAGAAGCAAGCTGATGACGATTTGTCTGCATTGTTAATTCATGTTGATGTAATTTTTCATCAATGTACTTTTAGCAAGGTCCCATATATTTTTATGGGATTAATGTTGCTTTGTTGGGAGGGACGGGAGAATCTTTTCTTTAACCATGTTGGAGGGTCTTCAAGTGTCAGAGTGGCAAACCAGCCAAAGACAAGTTCTCTTTAAGATGGTCCTGGGCCAGGCTTTGGTGGGCTCATCTTGGCCCTCAAATAGCTTTGAAAAGCCTATATTTGTGTAGTTTGTGTCAGAATTTGAAGCATTCACAGCCCAGGCTCCTTAGAATATCTGATGGTTTCAGAGCAAATGTCGGGAAGGTACACACAGAAACATTAACAATGTGATGTTTCTTTCTCTTTGTACTGTTCTGCCGAATTATTCTACCTCTCAATACTGTATATATTGATTATATTTATCTATATACACATATATGTATACATACATATAAACACACACGCACACACAAATACACACATATAATAATGGAAATTTTGAAAGATTTAAAAGATTTTGGAAAACCCAAGCAGAGTTGAGCATGTTTTAACTTTTCTGCCAGTGATTCAGATTTGAGCCTAAGACACCATCCCGGGGAAAAGTTTTTTTTTAACACTGTATAATCTCAAATTTCTCGTCACCTAGAAGAGGGCGTTGTGAGTCAGAGTAAGCCAAAGCCATTACACACCATCCTCATATTTCTGTAGCCGAACACACTAACAGTTGATCTTTGCTCACATCACTGAAGGTCAGTGGGGGGAGTGTGCTCTGCCCCACGTAGTCATTCGGGGACGCAGACGCCTGCCTTCTAGTGGCTCTGCTGGGGCCTTAGAATCCTCCACTGATTCCTGCATCCAGCCAGCAGGGGAAGAAGAAAGAGCAAGTGGAGGATGGAGGGAAGCTTTAGGGGTCAGACCTGGAATTCTGTGTACTACTCCCAGCCACATTCCAGTGGCCAGACCTCGGCTACACCACCCACCTGTCTTCAGAGCAGCTGAGGAATAGAGTTTAGTTCTGTACCCAGGAGGAAAAGAAGATGCTGGTTCCGGCACGGAGGGATTTCTAACCACCTGCTTGTTGTTTCAGCTTTCACCTTGACCATTCCTCAGTTCAGAGAGTCCCTGAGGTCCTACGCTGCAACACCCTGGCCACTGGAGCCCAGGCATTACCTTTCCTTCACGGCGTTTGAGATCACGTTTTGGCCTGACTCGGATGACGGCGTCCTCCTGTACAGCTATGACACGGGCAGCAAAGACTTCCTGTCTATCAACATGGCAGGGGGCCACGTGGAGTTCCGCTTTGACTGCGGCTCTGGGACTGGTGTTCTCAGGTAAGGGGCTGAGACCGTCAGGGTCCCCCTCCCCTCAAAAGCCAGACAACAGTCACTTTGCAGAAAGACAAATTTGTCATCTACCAGCTTGCTCTCTTCCTGTCTTCCTTACACAGTTATCTTTTCTGAAACCTGTCCTGATTCATACAGATGACGTGCTTCCCAGAGATGATGCTCTCCTACTGGCAAGGTTTCCTCTTCTTGAATAACTACCCAGTCCTCTCCACCTAAGGCCATGCAACGCAATCAGCAGAAATGTGATAAATAGTCAATCAGTACCTTGCTCAGAGCATCACTTAGTGGGCAAATATATGACAACTAGTTTAAAAAGCACCAATAGAAATGTAATGAACAGAAATTTCCTTGGTGACCTCACTTTATTTATTTATTTTGTCCATTGGAAGTAGTGTGTATCAGAGCCACAATCACTTAAAAACAAAGCTTCCCTGGTGGCGCAGTGGTTGGGAGTCCGCCTGCCGATGCAGGGGACGCGAGTTCGTGCCCCGGTCCGGGAAGATCCCACATGCCGCGGAGTGGCTGGGCCCGTGAGCCACGGCCGCTCAGCCTGCGCGTCCGGAGCCTGTGCTCCGCAGCGGGAGAGGCCACAACAGTGAGAGGCCCGCGTACCGCAAAAAACAAAACAGAAACATCAAATTATTATTCATCTGCCCTATTCCCCACAAACGTCCTATTGATAGAAGCTTAACAAGTTGTTTCCATTAGATTAAGAGGATTTCAAAAGGACACCGACTTCCTCACCAGCATTGAGTGAACACACCGTGGCATTACATTACACATGCTCATACGTGAATAAATACATAATTGTCACGTAATCATTCATTGCTGTGCATCGATAGATTGGGGTGGCCTCACTTTAAATTTTAACTTTCCTCTTGCTTTATTTCTTTGGTGGCAACTAGTTATTTGGCATGGCTCTTATTGTTCTCCATACAGAGAAGCTGATAGCAAATCACCAGCAACTGCAAAGACCCTTCCCTGACCATCGTGCTTGTGAAGGCTGTGTGATGACTGGTTTCAATAGCATGGAGTAACTGAGTGCTTCTAAAGCGCTTGCTGGTGTCTGCAGGTTGGGTTCTGGGTTATCAAAACTTTCCTTCTGCTATCTAGTTTGTACTATTCATTGACTTAGCAGATCGATTGTTCCCATACAGTGTGGTAGCATCCTTGTGAATCCCTCAGAGCCTGCAGCTGGGAGGCGCAGATATTTTTCTTACTTGTTTATGTCTCCCTCTTCTCACCGTGTTCCTCCCATGGTAGTTTTTACCTTCAAGCGGGAGGCCTGCTAGTCTAATGCAGACATGCCTCATTTGGTGATTTCTTCGCTTTTGAAACCCACTGTGGTGTTTTGTTCAACGGTGCCCTGCGGCAGGAAATCGGTTAGTCTTTGTCGTTGTGTTAAAGGAAATCGTGGGCTGTGTTGAATCACAATTCCTATTGCTGGACTGTCGTTTCTAGAAAGGGTTTGTCGCTGAGATCTTATAGCCACGCGTTGCCCTTAACTGCTGATCATTTTTCATGGCTGATGGGAAGTGCTCACTGCATTACGTTTCAACAATTCTTTAAAAGGACAGTTCATTTTTGTCCTCAAGAGCCGAATTCCTACACATCAGTGAGCCCTCCCACCTTGGGGAATGGACACTTTCGTACCTCTGGTTATGCAAGAACACCCTATGTCTCAAGACAACTTTGGTGGGTATTTAATTGATTCAATTTACATACGATTATGCAAAACAGTATAAGCTATTCACTTAGAGTTATTTGTCAGGTCGAGAAAGGAAGACACCTTGAATATCACCTTGTACTTTCAAATGGCCTCCTCCTGGATGAGGAATGAACAGAAAGGGCTGGGGAGGGTCAGGGCTCATCGGCCCTCCTCCTGCACAGATTGCCCCCTGCCCCCTGCACCTCGACAGTGGCAGCTCCAGCTATGGGGTCACAGTGGAACCTTAGAAGTCCAGCATTTCCCTCATTCATAATTCTGTTTCTATTTTTGACAAGAGGTGTTTTTCTTTTTTTTTTTTCACATAAGTTATTGCTTCCCTGCCTGTCAGGAAAGGCTCCTGGAAAAAGAATTCTTTAGTATTAGGTGTGATGAAAAGGAGGCAAGAACGCAGAGATTCCAAGGAACAGACCACCGTCTGCTCCCCTGGGCCATCCCCTCTCCAGTGTAACTGACCACACCGATCACGGTTAGTGTTTCAGACGGCCCTTTGGAAGATGTTTATTCTGAAAACCAGTTCCAAGACTTCCTGCTTCATTAAGACAATTCAGTGAAAGGCTCAACTACAGGAAGCTGTGGAATTGGCCAAATCATTTTAACTTTAGGGAAAGGGTAAGGTGGTCTGAACTTGATTCAAAAATCGAGACAACTGCAGTGAGCTCATAATGGCCACAGTCAGTCTCCCTCTGCTGAGGGAAGCAGCGTGTGGACGGGGAATGACCTCTATGCAACAAGAACAGGCTCAGGCGCCGTTCGTTATTATGGAGATGGGCTGCTGAACAAGATCTTTATTGCATATTGATGGAGCCAAGGTGATTAAATTCTAATTGCTAAGGACAAACGGCAAAAGCATTTGCCAGAGCAAAAAATCAAGTGAGAGGGTGGAGACCTTTCAATAATTGTGCCCATTGGTATTCCTGGTGGGTTTCTAAAGATGATCCAGGACCAAAAAATAATTGGGAGGTTCAGTGAAGGCCAGGAACTATAGAGACATCTTTAGAAGCTCAAATGCAATACTTATACCCTTTTACACACCTCGCTGTAAAACGTAACATGTAAAACTCTTATCAATATCATTTAAACTTCAACTGTTTCCATCTTGAATTAATAACTGAATTTTTAAAGTACTTTTAATCCTTTTCACAATATCAGACAACATGGAAACTGTCCCCCCAGTATTTTATTATGAAACATTTCAAACATATAGAAAAGTTGAAAGAATTGTACAGTAAAATCCTTATAGTCTACAATTAACATTCTACTGTATTTGCTTTATCATGTATCTGTTTATCTTTACATTCCCCATCCATCCATCCACCCATCTTATTTTTTATGCATTTCAAAGGATGCTACAGATATCAGTACATCAAGGAATCTGTTTTACATCATAGCCTATACAATTTTCTCTTCTCCAAAGCTTGTATGCAACTCTGATCACACTTTAGCCTCATGTCACCCCTCATCTTGAAAACCAGACTGATCCTACCCCCATTTCAGACTTGTTGTAAGGAATAAGTAAAATGATAAGTGAGATACTTACTCCTCCCATGAAGGGGTCCCATGAATGGAGCTAGCACTGCTGTGTTTACCAAGAAGGAAAGAAGGTTTTTCTCTTTGCTGAAGGGAGTGAGGTGCCTAAGGTTGGCACGTTCCATGTGAGCCAGGTTGGTGGACATCATTTCTAACACCAGTGGTGCTAACCCATGCTCAGTTTCCTTCCTTCAACAGGAGTGAAGAGCCCCTCACCCTGGGTCACTGGCACGAGCTGCACGTGTCCCGCACAGCGAAGAATGGTATCTTACAGGTGGATAAGCAGAAAATAGTGCAGGGAATGGCAGAGGTAAGAAGGACGTCACCTCCTAACGGCTTATGTGAATGGGGTTACTATTTCCTCCCTGTCTTGGAGATGAAAGTGGCAGCATAATGATTAAACACAGTGCCAGTTTACCTGGGCTAACAACCAAGCTTCCCACTGGGCAAGTTCCTTAGCTTTGCAATTCCTCAGCTGTGAATGGGGATGATAATAAGAGGGGCCTCATAGGGTGGTTGGAAGGATGGAGTGAGCTAATGCAAATGTAGCGCTCAGAAAAAGTGCCCGGCTACCTCCATGCCTCCCAACCTCTGCCTTTGTTCATGTTCGTGTATAAGGAAGTTCAGAACACAACTCCAAGGCAGGGCCAGAGATGGGGTGGTCGCACAGCTGACAGACTCTGAAACCAGACTCACGGGGCTCAAAATCTAGCTCTATTCCTCACCAGTAGTGTGAACTCAGACCAGTCCCTCGATCTGCCGAGTTGGTGTTTTTGCATCTAAAAAATGGGGTAGTGGTGACACAATAATGATGTCTCATAGAGTTTTGAGAATTAGGATAACTGTATTTATAGAACACCACAGAACCTGGCATATGACCAGCACTTTGTAGCTTTACTTATTGTTAAAAGTGTGCTATCATAGTAGCCTCAAGAGCTCAGAATTTCCACTCAAGTTTGTAACTTTCATCCATGATTTTATTTCCAAGGTCACGTTCAAAGGAAAAATGACACTTTTAAGGAGGGATAAGAGAGATTTGCTTTAAACTGTAACCTACTGCGATTCTGTACACGTACGAAATTTACAGACCCCTAAAACAGAGGGGACTTTAGATTAGCCAGGATGTTCATTACAACAGTCTTCATTTTGTGCATCACAGATTTAAAGGGGGCATCGATGAATGTGGGTGTTCTGATAAGAAAATGAATTGATAGAGAAAAGAAAAGGAAGGAAAAAGGACTCTTGGTGGTAAGAGGTATTTGGTTGAGGAGGAGAGAAGAAAGAAGGACACACATGTCAAGCAGGCAGCTTTGGGGACAGCAATGGTGGGTGGTCCTATCAGAACCAAGGACCTCCGTGGGAATTAGAAGAATCAGAAACTGGGCTCTGCTTCAAGAGGCGAGTACCTTAGAAAACATCCCATATATATTTGTGAAAGGAAGGAAGGGAGAGGGGAAGGGAGGGAGGAAAGATGGAAGGAAGAAAGGAAAGCAGGGAAGAAGGAAGGGAGATGAATAAAAGAAAATGGATTTTAATGGGAGAATGGGAGTCACTTCTTGTGTAATCCAGAAAACTCTAACAGCTGACTTTAGTCCAAGACAAGATCAGAAGCTCACAAGCATAGATCTGTGTGCTGACTTAATAACATAAATTCAAAAAAGCATTGTATCGCTTTAGGCTCTAGTTACCAACATCTGTAAAACAGTAACAAAAACTTAGGATGGGCATGTTTGTAAATAGTGGGCTTAAGGCCTTTGATTCTAAATAAGGAACCCTTCAGGAGGCAGTATTTACCATTGGGATCCTACAGTGAAGAGGTAACACAAAGGTAGAAACCACACCTCGGGTTCTGTTACTACCACGCCAGGGAATGAGAATTAGACAATATGGTAAAATTGTGTCCTCCCTATTGGCTCTTTGAACGGATGGAGCTGACCGGAGGGCTGCCCACCTGGAAAGCAGTATAAACATGTGGGAGGGAAGGCGTGGCTGTTGTGTGTGCATTTGAGGGTGGTTCTTGTGAGGCTGCCTTGAGACAGGAGTGGGAAGGCCCAGTGCTTGATCTCCAGGAGTTAAACCTTAATCAGATCACCCCGCAGGGGTCTCTGCCCCTGCAGCTGTCCTGTCCACACCGTGTTCAAAGGTGTGGCTGAGAGGGGCAGAGGTCTTGGAGTTTAGAGATGGGTGGGGTCAGGGATTAGAGGATACTGTTGGGGGCTATCCCAGCCCCTAAGTATCCGGGCCAGATTCCTGGCTGCACTGAGAAACACCAACAGTGCAGGGTGAGCCAAGCTATGCAGACTTAGAGGAAAGGCAGTGCTTCCCAGGGCTTCAGGAAAACCCAGCCGGGGCGTTTGCTCAGGTTTTCCAACCACTCCCAGCCGAACGGAAGCGGCAGATCCAGGCCCAGAGCATCCCACCGCAGAACAGGCCCACCTTGGTGGGTCTGTTTGTTTATCTCCTGCGGTCCTGCGTGGGCGTGGCCGCTGCAGCTCCGCCTCTTACCCACCGGCCGGTGGCGGGGGAGGATTTTGATGGGCAGCCAAAGGGGACGCCTCTCACCCCATGAGACCCCGCCCCGTTCGCTGGACCCAACCAAGAAACTGCAAGTGTTTTCAAAACAGTCTGTTTCTCTGAAATCCCTTTGACCCTGCAGGCTTCCTGCTTTCCTCCTAGTATTTTATTTTAAAGACAAGATGGAGATGGGTTCATGGGGGTGTGTGCTGACAGCTCCTGTCTGGTTCTCTGTTTCATGGGGCCACAAGAATTCGCGAAAGCCCTTCTTTGATGACCACCCCCCTCCACCTCCCCGCTAGTTAAATAAGAACCCTCGAAGCTGCCTGAAGGTTATTGACGGAAGGCAGTTCAATCTGTTTAATCCAAGACCTCTCTGCTTCTACCTGGCTGGACCCCACCGCCGTGAGTGCTCCCCTAGATGGAGCTCCCTCCTCTCTGTCTCCATCGCAACCAGACCCCAAATCCATTCTCCTCCCTCTGGCCAGTTATATTCCTAAAACACAGTCTGACTGTTCTCTCTCCTGCTGAAAACTCATTGCTTTTGGGGTGAAGTGCACATTTCTATCCATGCATGATCTGGTCCCTCCTTGCCTCTGCCCTATACCTACGTGCCCCCTAAGCCCCCAGTTTGTCCAGTGTCTTTCTCAGTTCTAACTCTCCCTAGTGCACCTCCCCACTCCCTATGTCTGCGGTAGAGTATGTGATGCCCCCTCCCCGCCAGGTGCACCCAGAGTCACAGGGTTAATCTTACCTGCCCGGCCACTTGTCTGTGTTCACCCCAGCGTAAGCCTCTGGAGGGCAGGGACCTGGGCTTTCTTATTTACTGTTGTCTGTGCAGCACTTAGTAACTGGGACATAGTAGGTACCCAGTAATATTTGTTAAATTATTAAATGCTGCTACTGTTTGTATTTCTTTTGATCATAAAGGAAACAATAACTTAAGTTACCCAAAGTGTGTTCATCCCCCAGAGGCCTCAAATGTGTGTTATCTTAGGACATTTTACTTAACTAAGACTCATGTTTAAAGGAGTTTAGACATTACATCTCACACACAGCTTGTTATCTAGCCCAGCCATTGGGTTTAGGCTGTTGAAGTGACCAGAAGCAGGGGCAGCCTTTGGGGATTGACAACGGGGAATTCTCCGAGAAGCTGGAAAAGAATTTCTCTGCCCTTGTATCTGATAACAAGGAATGCCTCCCACCTGCCATGCCTTCCCTTTCTCTTGGCCTAAAGAGGTTCTATCTTTACCATTAGTGAATATGCATCCAGCTCTAGGCAAAGTGCTAAATCAGTGGAATCTCAGCCGCCAGGACAGGCTAGACTGTACTGTACACATAAGCCCCAAATAGCACCACCTTATAATAAGGAGTTATTTCTCACTCACGCTACATGTCCGTCAATGGTCAGCTGCAGCTTTCATCTGAGACCCAGGCTGAAGGAACAGGGCGTGGGGGAAGAGGGCATGGTGAACCCCTCCTGGCTCCGAAAGCCTCTGCCCAGAAGTGATTAACTTCTCTTCTGTTCATGCTTTATTGACCAAAGCAAGTTACATAGCCCCACTTGAGATTGACAGGTTGGAGTTAATCTTCCTACAGGGAGAGGGGTATTGATGATGGAACAGTCTACGATATTCGCTCGCATTTTATAGATGATGAAACTGAGTCTCAGAAATGTCAAGAAATCTACTTTCCAACAGGTGGTAAGTAGCAATGCAAAACAAGGCAAAGGTCAAGCCAATGTGTAGACAGATTGTCATGATGAGTCTTGAGACTGCCTCTGCCATTTGCTCCCTGACAGGAAACCAAAGGTACCTTTGATAATCTTAACCATTTTTTTCTGAAGTTGCACCGTGTTTTGTTTTTTCACCCGTTGGCAGGGAGGCTTCACCCAGATTAAGTGCAACTCGGACATTTTCATTGGCGGGGTCCCCAATTATGATGACGTGAAGAAGAACTCAGGCATCCTCAAGCCATTCAGTGGGAGCATCCAGAAGGTACAGGCTTCCCTTCCTCATGTGTATTGTGTGACCTTGACCGCAGACAGTGGAATTGAGAACTTTCAACCTGCTGCACCCAAGAAAGAAAGCTTGAGAAATTTTTAACGTTTTTCAAGCTATATTTTTTAGTGCTCAGAGCATACCTTTGCAACCCCACTTTCTTATAACGTCTGCTCCTAGCTATATCCAGCAGACATCCCATGAATGCAACTCAGTGAAGATGAATTTGTACGACACATCCACTAAAATATGCTGGGATTGTTGAGGAAGGCACCTGGCACCGGGTCGCTATAGACACTTCTACAAAAGGGAAGGAAGAGGATGGAGTCTCATAGGGACTCCTGCTTCTCTTTGGGGTCACTTTGCTTTCTGCTCAAGGCAAGACCCAATTGTTTTCGCCGCCTCCACTTCCATCCCCACCACCATGATTTAACAGTTGTTCATCAATCAAGTAACCATATTCTTGAGCACAGATTAAAGTCCTTCCATAGAAGGTCTGGAAAAAATCCACTCAGCTAGTAAAAGAGACGGCATGCTGACCCCATTCATATCTGTCTCTTATTCCTTCTCTTGGGGCTGTCCATGATCCCTCCAGTCATGAGATTATGTTCTGTCTGCAACAGATATGCAGGTTGACCCACCAACCCAGATTTCCAGGACCACTAAACACTGGGGGAAAAGACTTTGAAGAAAAGCACATCCGTTTCCTGGATGTTAGCAGTATCCTGTTTGCCTTTAGCAACCACTGGGGGAATGGGGGCCACTGATCCCTTTCAGACCTGCAGCAAAGCCAGGAGAGGCTAGGATGACGGAGGGACAGTGAGAGAGGAGGGTCCTCTCACGATTTGCACATCTGGACTCTGGGAAGGGCCCCTGGGGCTCTGTACTCTGTGTCCCATTGTAGGGCCCAGAAAAGGGGCCCAGGCAATATTTCCTCTCTCTGGTGTGCTTCCCTTTGTTGCTGAACTGTGATATCAGTGACACCTCAGTTCGGACCGTTGTCCCTCCAGGAATGGGGGTGGGGACATGGCCCCCATCGGCCACGTGTGTAATCACGGGTTTGAAATTAGGAAGCGGGCTGAGGTGCTAAGAGGCTTCACCTTCCTTCCTACTGTGTCAGGTTTTGCCCCTTCTTCACGCAGCACACACAAGCCTTTCCTCCTTACTTCCTGGAAAGGCCCTCCTCCCCTCCCAGTGACCCAGTCATCGGCTCTGCCTTACCCTGCAGTGGGCCACGCCATTCGTGGCTTGTTCAAGTCCTGCATTCTCAGCAAGAAGAGGAGACTGCGGAAAGATTCTGGCTCTTGTCCGGCAGCTTCTGAGATTCAGGGCTAGGGAAAAGTTTTCTCCCAGCTCTCCTGACACTCTCTAACAACTAGGCAAACCTGTGGAAACATGGGTTAGTGGCTGGAAGTGCCATTGCTAATCTCTTAGGACCCCCTGCGTGGTGGACCTTCCCCTGGGATGTGTTCTCTCTGTCTCTGAGTTCAGCAAAGCCTGTGAGACTTTGAAGTACCAACAGCTCAGGGCCAAGGCACACTCCGTTTGTTTATTTGTGTCTGGGGAGACCAGTAACCTCACCCTATAATTCATCAGTTTCACTAAAGCCCCATTGCAGGGAAAAAGGGTGAGAGCAAAGAGCTCTCTCGTCTGGTGAATATGTACAGCGGTGCTAAGAATGTGACCTGAGTTTCACTCCAGGGAAGAGGATGTGAACAGGAAGGGGATTCCAGAGTGTCAGGGGAGGGAGGAAGCAGGAGGGAGGGGGGCAACTGCGGGGCCGAGATGGTGGAGCCGGAAGAAGCGGCAGAGAACTCTGGCCAGGACGACACAGCAGTACAATTCCACCACCTCCAGACGCGATCACCCGCCCTTGGATTCCTGCCTGTGTAGCATTTTGTGTTGTGTTCTTCCTTGCTCCGCTTTACTACCAGCATCTCTCAACCTTGGCCGCACCTTAGAATCACCTGGGAAGCTTTTGAAAGTTACCGATGACTCCAGCTCACCCACAGAGATTCTAGTTCACTTGATCTGGGTGGGGCTTGGGCATGAGTATATTTCTTAACCCTCCCCCCCCTCCACCTCGGGTGATTCTAATATGTAGAATTAGAACCCTAATTTTGTGGTTATTGGGACTTCTTTACGACCTCACTGAGTAGCCAGGTCTTCCAGAGACAGAGGAAGCTGCGTGTATAGTCTTAGAAGCGATGCAGAGTGTCCCAAACACCAGATGTAATCACTTCAGTGCCTGTGTCGCTTACAAGACTATAAAAGCAGCAACCGGACCTTCTCTCTTTTGTTTAAAGCTAGGCATAGTTCACATTAGCTGAGGAAAGCTGTAGAAGACCGAAAAGACGTTTTCTGAATTCCTGAATTTCTTTACATTTTCTTTCCCAAGATCATCCTGAATGACCGGACCATCCACGTGAAGCATGACATCACATGGGGCGTGAACGTGGAGAATGCAGCTCACCCCTGCGTGGGAGCCCCCTGCGCCCACGGGGGCAGCTGCCGACCCAGGAAGGAGGGCTATGAGTGTGACTGCCCCTTGGGCTTTGAGGGGCTGCACTGTCAGAAAGGTACACCACAGGGAGGGAAGGGGGAGAGGGGACTCAGGTGCTGCTTCTGGGAGCAGAGGGAATGGACAGACCGTTTGGGGGACCAGTTGATAACCCCGGGACAGCCATACCAATTATTTTTATCAGTGATGTCAATAGCATATTAGATGATGAATTATATATAAACTACTGTAATTATTTAATAAGAATTAAAATGCTGAAACAGTTCTGTAAACAATAAGTAAATAGTCCCCCCCCCCCCCCCGCTTCCCCCAACCTACTATGGCTCCTTTCCTGAGAATCTCCTCATGGTCTAGCTATCAAAAGGTTAACTCATAGGGAATTCCCTGTTGGTCCAGTGGTTAGGACTCAGCGCTGTCACCTCCGGGGCCCGGGTTCGATCCCTGGTCAGGCAGCCAAATAAAGAAAAAGTTTAACTCATTATATGGGTAAGGGAGGCTTCCAGGACTCCTACCTCTGAGCCACTCCCAGAGCCTATCCTGACAGGTGGATGCCTGGGCTTTATAGACCGATAAATATCTTGACTAAATATTTTTGACTCCTACCTGTGAATGCTGCGAAGAGAAATCTGAGACATCTTGCCAAGTACAGCAAAATCTGAATTATACGTTAGTTGCTCCAAACAAAAATATGAATAACCTTCTGTAGACTATTTTCCATGCTGTATATGTTTCCTCTGTACCTCCGTTTCCTCATTTGTAAAATGGGAATAATAGAGCAATGTTGTCTAACACAGAGAATTGTAGCATAGGTTAAATGAGGCAGCGCACATTCCTTAGAAGAACGCCTGGTAAGAACTCAACCGATATTAAACGTTATTATTCTTGGTGAGAAAAATAAAATGCACCAGCAAGTGCTGTGAGCCGCTCAGCTTTCAACCTGCCCTTGTGTGAAATCAGAGCAGGTCCCAGACCACAGGCCCTGCTGGCCTGAGCTTTCCACACCTGCTCAAGGAGGCGGAGGCCACGGCGGGTCCAGAGGAGGCCTGCGTTATGCAGCTGTGTCATGTCGGGCCACGTGGCCCTTCTTGTTAGAATGCCAGGTGACTTCACCTGTCTGGGAACTAATTAGAAAAGGTAGACAGGCCTGAAGGAAAGAAGGCTGCCATCCTAAGCGAAGGAACGTGCTCTATCTCCTTCCTATTTTTTTCCAGGTTCCTGATTTTTATTAGAAGTGGGGCTTAGAGGAAAACAGGTAGCTATTTCGGGACATGGAGTGCTAGGAGAGGTTGTTTTGCAGCAGTCTTGGAAAATACGAAAGGTGCCCGTTTTCCAGCTGCAAGACTAGGTAGTAGTATAGTGAAATGAATTTTGAAACCTGCATGGCAAATCATATGAAATATATTTATTAACATAGCTCACCTTGGTGACGAACCCCCAAAGAAGAAGAACATTTGTGAATGAGCCTGACTGTAATTCTAACAAGCAAATCACTGTTGAGCTAATAGCAGGTACTTGAAGAGGTTCCGCTCGAGTGGCCCGTTCACTCCGAAAACCGGATCTGGATTTCACACATCAGCATTTGAATCTCTCAGGTCTTCAGTTTCACTGCAGGCACATTCAAGCTTGCTCCTGCCTTAAATGCAGACACTAATGGTCAATATATAAAGTCCAAGCTTAAGTGAACATTTAGCTTTGGGAATTAAAGGAGGAAGGAGAGGATAATTTGTGATCGTGTTAACCCTCCTTTCCTGTTACAGAACATGAGCCATACAGATATAAAGTACTCACGTGCATAGCTTTGTAAGTATAGGCTCGGGTTCAATGAGAAATAAATCTCCCCCGAGTAAAGAGTCAGATCGCTGATGAGGGCCTGGGCCTCCTGACGAGATCCAAGGGGATGCACAGTGGCCGGGGGGCTCTGGGGGGCTTTCAGGGCTCTTTTTCTTCAACATCCTAGGCTAGAGCCAAGATTAAAATCCAGGCAGAACATCAGCTGTCCTTGTGTTATGTCAGTATTTCCTTGTGCTTTGAAGTAACGATGGTGTTTCTGGCAAAATGGCAACTGTTACCAATCCTAAGAAGATTCGTATATAGGATGTGTGGCCTGTATCACGTAACTTCTCCTGTTATATGGCTTGAGAGGATTAGTGGGACTCTGGGTGCAGGTTAGGACCGTTAAGGACAATTTTTCCAGGCCCCAGCAGGCTCTCAGAGGTGCACAGTTACCAAACAGACTTTTGAGGTGAGCCTCTAGTCCTGAGTGAGGATCGGAAATAAAGGGAGGAGAGCTGGTTCCACAGAGATGCGGGAGAACAGTCTAAAAGTTGGGGTATATTCTTCGTGAGAGAGACAAAGAATGGTTAGAAGCCAGCCTTGGTTGTCAAAGAGGATCCTGTCTGATCCAGCAAGGTGATTTTTTTTTTTTTTGCGGTACATGGGCCTCTCACTGTTGTGGCCTCTCCCATTGCGGAGCACAGGCTCCGGACATGCAGGCTCAGCGACCATGGCTCATGGGCCCAGCCGCTCCGCAGCATGTGGGATCTTCCCGGACCAGGGCACAAACCCGTGTCCCCTGCATCGGCAGGCAGACTCTCAACCACTGCGCCAGCAGGGAAGCCCTAGCAAGGTGATTCTTAGCCTCATATATTTAAGGGTTGTTTCCCTCCCTGATTAACAGATCATGCTTCAAAAGCACGAACCTCTCCTAGCACTCCCCACAGAAGTTAAACCAGCCCTTTACAGTGAGCAGCATGTTGTAGAAATCCCCAGCACCAGGCCTCGCTCCGTCCATACCAAGGCGTACCTTCTCCGTCAGGAAATTAGCTTCTGGGATCCTCAGTGAGTCTGGTTCTTTCTACCCTCCTCAGAGGCGAATTCCACTGGGACCCTAGTCGGGAGATTGGAAACTTGTTCTCACCTCTTGGTGGTGCAGACAGGCTGGGGCCAGAAACTCAGACAAATCCTGGAGCGGTCCAGGCTCCCAGACCATCAGAACATTGAGGGTGTTTTGGGGCCCCCATCCTGCCCTTTGTCTCTGGAAAAATCAGAGGCAGGAGCAGAGCCTGAGCCCAGATGGAGGTGGGCACCGGGCTCCCACTGAAATGCAGAAAAGTGAGCCTCTCTGTCCCCAACCGGGGCAGGAGGAGCCAGAGGGTCTTTCAACTCCCAGCCGCCGCGACTCCAGGTGCCAGCAAAACCCACAGAGCTTGGTCGTCCCCTCACCTTCCATTTGGGGGCTGTCACTCTTAGGTGCCTTCTTCCACCTCAAACCTCAGCACCCCATGCTGTACCCCAGTACCGAGGCCCTTTTCTCACCTCACCAGAGGGGTGTCAAAAAGCCGCCCTCTGGGCTTCCCTGGTGGCGCAGTGGTTGAGAGTCTGCCTGCCGATGCAGGGGACACGGGTTCATGCCCCGGTCCGGGAAGATCCCACATGCCGCAGAGCGGCTGGGCCCGTGAGCCATGGCCGCTGAGCCTGCGCGTCTGGAGCCTGTGCTCTGCAACGGGAGAGGCTGCAACAGTGAGAGGCCTGCGTAACGCAAAAAAAAAAAAAGAAAAAGCTGCCCTCCTCAAAAAGATACTCGCCATCATTAGAGATTTCTGTCTTCTTTCTCTCTGCTCTCATCCACATTTACCCACCTGTGTCCCAGTCCCTCAGGGCTCTTGTATTTAAGTTACTAACGAGTTAAAGCAGAGTTCCACGAAGGATGTGTAAAAATTTAAGTTCCAAGGAATACTGATGGCTGTTTTGCTCTCACACAGAGAGACAGACAGCATACATTCATAGGCACAAAATGGGAGGGGGCTTCTGGGGTCAAATAAATCTGGGTAATCCTGGGTAAACAAACCACTGTCTCTTCTGTGGGACTTTTCAGAGCATTTGCTATGTTCTGCATGTCCAAGACAGGGGTGCAGGATGCAGCTGTTTCATCCTGGGGTTCCCCCAGCCCGTAGCAGACAGGCCACTTGGGAAAGACCTCTGAGCCGGGTCCTCCTTTCCCTTCCCTGCATTAGAGTTTGGGCTCATACCATGCAGGACCCTGCAGGCCACTAGATGGGGTTGTTTCTCTGTAGCAGCTGAAGCTGCTCTACACTCACTACCGACACCAAAAGCTAATGGCTTAGGTCACACATTTGTCAGGGATGCGCAGTCCTCAGAGATGGGAACCTGCCTGGTCCATACTGATCTCCCACATTCTGGACATTTTATGTTGTGTCTAGTAAATTCACATCGTATTGCTGGGTGTGATTTGGGTGATTTTTTTGGCCGGGGAGAGGGGTCCCAGTGCATAAAACACATAGCATCATTAGGTATGGGCTATAATTTAAGAAAACTCAGTATGAAAAAACACAAGTGAATAAGACATAGGAATTGTGCATACTACAGGGAATTTGTTTTCTTTTGATGGTGTATCATAAACAGTGGAAAATTTGGGGGGGGTGTTCAACCTAGATGTTCATGTTTAGATAGCTGAAGACCGGTAGTGTTGAAAAACATTTTTTTGCTGTTCTTTACTTTATGGCTGCAGAGTCAGTTTCATGGAACCAAGACATCTGCTCCAAGTAGAGCTGTCCAGCAGGGGAGGGTGCTGCCCTATGGGCGAGAGAGCTACCCATCGTGGAAAGTGTTCCCTGGGGCTGGATGGCCATCTCTCAGGGGGTTGTTGAGAGGAGTCCTGGCTGCTGGGAAAGCTAGGTTACAACACCCCAGGTCCTTCCTTCACTGGTCCTGGGACTATGAAGGAGCCAGCAAGCTCCCTTTAACTCGTCATATGGTCCATTGGAAATTTCAAGTCCCTGCAGTGGAAAATGCTTTGCCTAGCTTACAGGCTGCTATTCATTGCGGGTATTATTTGTGTCACCAGATGGCACGAGCTTTTAGGTCTAAATGTGAGGAAGCACCAAAAACACTTTTCGACTAGTGCCTTTGCCACAGAAAAAAAGACAATGTGTAGAAGAAAGTAGATATAAAGGGTTAGGATCAAATATAGTTGTGCTTGCAATATTTAAACAAACCACAAAGGGCCAGAAAGGGCTAGATGGTCACTTCTAGCTGCTATGTTGTAGGACGGAATTAATATTTAGCCACATATGCTGACGACACTGAGTGTATTTTCACCATTTTTGTATTCAGTGGTGTCATTTCTAGAGCGTTCCCCTGCTCTTTGTTAATCACCACATCACCAGGGCTCTGAAATATTGCAAAGGGGGTGGGGTGGGAATTAGGGTGATATTTTCCACTACGGAGAGAAAAAAGAGGCAGCTGGCTGGCTTATCATGCCTTTTTCACACGTAGCCTGGAAACAAGAAAATAAATGGTCATTGACAAGGTAAGTAACTTTAGCAAGGAATTATTTCTCCAGGTTTAGATTAAATGGGGATCGTCAGCACAAGCTCAGGGGAGCCTCAGAGGTGTCAGACAATTTATTACATACATCTTCTTGGTCCACCACCACCTGTGCCTCCACTCGTGAGCTGGGACTGGGGAGGTGTGTTGGGTGACTTGGTGCTAACCACGCAGATTTCCAGTGGTTCCCGTTGGGAATCAGATTCACATTCCGTAAGAGGAACGTGAATTCCTGCAGGGCTTCACGAGGGCAGCAAGGCTGGTTCCCAGAAATCTGCAACCAAAGTAATTGGGACTTTACAATGACTGTGAGATTCTGACCTTCCCTGTTCTGTTTCATGCTGGCATCTGGCAGAGTGTGGGAACTACTGCCTCAATAGTAAGTACAGCGAGTCCTCTGAGAAGCTGTGACAGTGCCCTGGGCTCATGCCAAGGCAGGCTGCGGGCACAGTGCAGGCCAACCACCTGCACAGGTAATGAGGGGGACACACCTCTCAGGGTGGTGGGCATCCTCCCTCCAAAATCGCCGGCCCTGGGAACACACTTGTCCCCCAGCTGGACCTCGGGAAGCCCTGAGCTCCTGAGCTGGGGGGGCTTAGCAGGCACCTGGACGGGGCTCCTACACACCCCTTTGAGGGTCCAGGTGCAGAGCGAGCCCTGACCATTTCAAGGAGTCCAGGGGAATGAGGACTATTGGCCACAGACCCAACAGCGGGGACAGGCCCTGCCTGAGGCTCAGCCTAACCCAGCAGGGGCGCCGGAGTGATGTTTAGCTCTGGGTGGGATAGTCTCTCCTCCTGTCTCGGCACTAGCACCCTGCAGTCCGGGGCCTACCAGCCCAGCTAAGAGCTCTCCTGCCCTCCTGCATTTCCGCACTTTTACTTCTCATCCCCCCTTCTGGCCCTCTCCTTTCTATTTCTGCTCCTCTGGGTGTCTCTTCCAGCCTCACCTTTCCCATCCCCCTCTCCTTCCCCTGCCCGGGGCTGCCATCCATTTTTACACCTTCTCCACGGTTTTCTTTTCTCCTCTTCTGGCGTCTACTTTCCCCTTCTTCTTCCCTCTTCCCACCATCTTTCTGCTCGTGCCATTTTGCATCTTTTTCCTTTCTCTCGACTTCCTTTTCTTCCTTCTTCCTCCTATTCACTTTAAGCAGAGGAAGACAGGCCTGTGGTACAGCCCAGAATTTAAGATGCAAGAGCTGTTCACTTCAGTCTCTAAAGGCCCTCCGGTCAGCAGGCCCTTGTCTTGGGCTGTGCTGCCTCAGGACAGTGAAGCAATTTCTTAGTTACCTCAGAAACTGTCTTTAACATTTTTTACTTCTGTTCTGCATTTCTTGTTTTCTTTCTCTCTCCCTTCCTCCTTTCCTTCCTTCCTTTATTTTTTTATGAAGAGAACGCGAGCATGCTGTGGGCGACCTGCTAACATGGGAACCTATATTTGGGGGCCCAGTGTCATTGGGTTTTGTGTTTTGCTTTCCTTCCTTCCTTCCTTCCCTCCTTCTTTCTTTCTTTTAATGTTTAGAAGTGGAGTTTAAACCCTCCTGTCGTTTGTAGTGTCAATAATTATACGTTTTCTCCCCTGGGTATAGAGTCCTTAGTTCAGTGTCTTTGTACCAACAGCATATTTTTGTGAAACTAGAACTCGTTTTATAAGCTGGCTTATTCTCTCTCGTTTTGCACATTTCTTTAAACATGAGATTCACTCTACCTTAATTTATTTAAACTGCCATTTGTGTCTTTCTAAAGAGAAAAGAGATATTGCTATAATCTCTTTAGAAGAAATCCCCTAAATTATCCCTAATTTGTGACACCAAACACAACTCCTTAGCCTATTCTTTTACTGACTGTATGGAAGAAGGAGATTCCTCAAGAAAACAAAGATGAGAAGTTGGGAGGAAGGAAACACACCTCTAAAATATTGAAAAGTAAAAAGTGGGCTCAGGGCCAGAACTGGGGAGAGTCGGTCTGGCTCATGGTCTTTTGTTTTCTTAGCTGTATGATCTTGGGCAAATCCTTGATGATTTTATGCCTCAATTTCCTAGTCTATAAAAATGGGGCGTTTCCCTGGTGGCACAGTGGTTGAGAGTCCGCCTGCCGATGCAGGGGACACGGGTTCGTGCCCCGGTCCGGGAAGATCCCACATGCCGCGGAGCGGCTGGGCCCGTGAGCCATGGCCGCTGAGCCTGCACATCCGGAGCCCGTGCTCCGCAACAGGAGAGGCCACAGCAGTGAGAGGCCCGCGTACCGCAAAAAATAATAATAATAAAATAAAAATGGGAACAATCAAACCCTCCCCTTCACCCCGCACTCCCTGCTCCTTCCTGTGATTGTGGTGAAAATCTTGTGAAATACAACACCGGAAGGTGATTTGCAAACAATTGTCAAAGCCTCATCCCCTCTGCTTCACCAGTGTCTGAGGTCACGGCTGAAAGGGCTCTGGACCAGATTGGCTTCAGCTAGAGAAATCCTGGTGGGTTTTGTTGGGGGAATTGTTTTCTCTGCCTCCCTTGGAGAACAGGGTTATCCCCAGCTGCTCCTCGCATGGCCCAAGACCTGCCCTTTGGCTTCCAAGAATAATTGGGCACAGTTCAAGTTTTGGCATATTGCAAGGCCTTCTCGGCAGTGCTGAGACCGATAGGAGTGACGGCCGGCCCCAGAGAGGGGACAGCAGGGAGATGCCGATTACAGGCCATCAGTCCGGGCAGTCCCAAACCAGGCCAAGTGCCTGTGCAGCCAAGAGGAAGGGGCCGCCAAGTGGATAAATGTCCTACTTCCAGGAACTGGCTTTCTTTGTATTTTCCTGCCACGTGGTGGAGTGTAGGGGTCAAGAGAGCCATGTAGCATGTAACCTCCATTTTCTGTTCCGTCTCAGCCGTCACAGAAGCCATTGAGATCCCTCAGTTTATCGGCCGCAGTTACCTGACATATGACCATCCGGATATCCTCAAGAGGTAAGAAGCTTCCACAGGCACCTTCCTTATCTCCTGGTAGGTCAGTTTCTCAATATCTTTCCCAGAGCTTTTCCTTATCTTCCGTGCCAGAAGATAGTTCTCCAAAAAGGCACGAGAATTTAGCCATAGTCCCAGAGGGGAAAAAACGTACAAAATAAACATAGAAACTAGAACAAAAACAACACAAAAAACAAACTCAAAAATGCAACCTTTGAAACAAGCCCATGACAAACAACCCAAAGCCTTTCTGGTCCAAGGGACGTTCCCAGAGAAAGGGACGTGCCCAGCCCCGGGATTTCTAATATTCAGGCTTTGAGAGGCAGTGAGAACTTGATGCTCCCGAAGCCAGGGTTATATGAGTCCGATTCCCCAGCAGGGCAGTCGGCGTCACGCTGCTCTGTGGCCATGGTCTGAAGAAGCCCGCCGAGGAAGGGTTCTGGGGCACCCTCCACCAGACAACAGCGCTTTCAGTTTACCCTTTTCTCTTGCTTTTCCTTCCCCCCTAGCTCTTTGTAGTCTAGAGTGTGCCATCCCTCACCCTACCACCGGCACAATCATTCTAGAATGTTTCCATCCTCTTCAGGTTGATCACATCTTCACAGACTAAGGCGATGCTTTAAGCCAAAGGCATCCAGTTCTTAGGGTGGAATTTGGTGGCTTTTCGAGGAACGAAAGAGGTTGAGAGACATTTTCCTAGGGCATTGGATGTCCCTGGTGACTCTGAACACACGCCAGACAGACAGGGCTTTGTTTCTCTAATCCCATGTTCTGTTTATCAAGGTTGTCTTTCATGGGCCTTAGGCAAAATGGAGTCCCAGCCAAGAAACCCTCTTCTTTCTTAAGCCCTTTTTCCCCAGAGATGGAAGGGTGTTCAGTCCCCAGAAACTGGAAGGGTGTGAACAGGGCCCAAGTTTCTAGCCCCCTGGTGCTTAATGAGAGGCCCTGGGTGGTTGGGAGCAGAGGGGTTTGGTGAAAGCAGGAGGTGCAGTGCCCCAAAGCAGAAAGCCCAGCGGCGCCTGTGCGCATATATGTAGGTGCATGTACGAGAGCATGTGTGTGAAGCTGCAGGGAAAAGTCAAGTTCGGGGTCTGTTTCAGTTAGATGCCTTTGGCTGCAAGTAACAGGAAACTCAGCTCAACGTGTCTTAAGCATGGAGGGTATTTATTATTTCACATAACAAGCTGTCCAGACTTAGACTGGATCCTGAGTTGATTAATTCAGATAATCAACGGTATTATTCAAAGACCCATTTTCCTGCCTTGTTATCCTCAGCGTATTTTCCAATGGTTATACCCTTTGTGGTTATAAGATAGTTGATCATAAATACTCATTAAATGGCTATAAATCATGGCAACATCCCATGCAAGTAAAAAAAATTTTTTTTTCATGTGACTCTTTTAAAAAGGAAAGGAGTCTTTTCTAGAATCCTCCTGATAAATTTCCTCTGTCTCATTGGACAACAGTGGGTCACATGCCCACCCCTAAACCAGTCACTGCAAGAGAAATGGAACCCTCGTGATTGGCTTGTACCAATCAGTGTATCCAAGGCAAGTGAGGGAAAGAAGGAAACTTGGACAAAAGACTGGGAAAGCAGCTTTCTAGGGAACAGGCCGGGGCTGGATTGCGCTGCACCTGGCCTGGTGAGGCAGTCAGTATCATGGACCCTGCTCCTCGCCCACCACTCCGAGACCCTGCCTGGGGAGGGCAAACTTGATCTCCTCCTGTCTGGCTCAGGCTCTGGGAAGCCTTAGACAAAAGTCCCCTCCACTGTTCACTACTGAATGCACTCTGCAGCTCCAGGCCATGCTCGTGAGACGGAGGGAAGGTGCACGTGACAGGAGAATGGATAAAGAGCTTTTTCCAGTAGTGCCATCTTAGGAGCAATATTAAATTATGTTTACTCTCATCTCACCTTTTATTTAAGGACCTCATGGTTGCTTTTCTTCCTATTGCAGATGAAACACTGGTCACTTTCTAGGGAAACTGGATCTGTGAACTAGTCTCTTCCCAAGAATTGTTAAGAACATCCCAGAACTGATAGGGACACAGAATCACGTGAGCCTATTCCCAGCCAAAGCTGTAGGGCCGGGACCTGACCTTCCTGACCACCCCTTCCTTCCTCTCATCTTCCTGTTCCTCTCCACCCTGCTTTTGCCCCAACACCCCACGAGACCATTATCCCGTCAAGGCACCTTCCTTGTCTGACACTCTGCCCCTTGTCCAGTCATTCTTCCTCTGCCCTCAAGGATGTCACCTCCAGAGATAGCCACCCACAGCCACGATCATAGCCCAGAGCAGCTGCCAACTTGAACCTCTTGGTAATTAAGGAAACCACTTCCTTTTGAGGAACAGGGGACACTTTCCCAAGGACCCGTGAGTGGTAGGACAGGAAAGAGGGAAGACTTGAGGTGTGTATTGGGGGTGCAGGCTGGGACCGTGGCATTGGCCACAGTCTGGCTGATCTATGACTCATCAAATGCTCTCTTGTGGCATTTGACCACACGTGGGGAGAGAGACAGACTCCAAAGTGCAGAATGAGGAGGTCAGACCTTTAGACCCATGGCATGAGCTGTGGTGGTGATGCCTTTTCTAATCTCCTGGTAGTAAGAGTCAGAAGTGTCAGATTATCCTCGTAATTGGCAGAGGAATCTGGGATTCCTCAGAAATGAATGTTGGTGGAGACTGGTTGATCTGATGTAATTATTTGTGTGTTTCCTCCAGGGTGTCAGGATCCAGATCAAATGCGTTCATGAGGTTTAAGACAACTGCCAAAGACGGCCTGTTGATGTGGAGGGGAGACAGCCCCATGAGACCCAACAGTGACTTCATTTCCTTGGGCCTTCGGGATGGAGCCCTGGTGTTCAGGTAACCCCTACTCCAGGTGCTTTCTACATCATCTTGCGATTTTTCTCAGACGGTACAGATCACGCCAAACAGAGGGTTGCAGGGGGAGCCAGAGCACAGTCTGCTAGAATTAGCAGCTGCCTGAAGCTCCGAGTTAATTTGAGGCTCCTGGTCCTTCTTTCCAATATCCATCCCTAGAGCAGCAGTTGGTCAGCTATAGCCTGACGGCCAAATCTGGCACGCCACCCATTTTTGTAAATGAAGTTTTATCGGAATACTGCCACCCTCATTCATTTATGTATTGTCAGCGACTGCTTTCATGAGACAGTGATACGCTTGAGTAGTTTCAATAGGGACTGTATGGCAAAGCCTGAAATATTTATTATCTGGCCCTCTAGAGGAAAATTTTGTGACTCCTGTTCTAGTATGTTACTGCCATATACTCCCCACTTACAAATTAGGAAGTAGTCGAAAGAGGACTTTGATCCTGCCAAGCATGGACTCGGGTATTTGGCCCAGTGCTCTCCAGCTCAGGAAGATCTGAAGATTTAGTCTAGAGACCTTTCTTTATATTCTGACTCTGCTCCCTATTCACTCTGGAGCCTTGGGAAGGAGAATGCCTGCTTTGTCCAATCTCCCACTGCAAAGAACAAAGCACAGATTCATATCTCAATAGGGCAACCCAACATTTGGATTTTTAAAAGTGCTTCTTGGGTGATAACGGATAAGCCAGTTCCAGAAGTTCTAACATCTTTTACGTCGGTTTGGACTGCTCTCAGATTGGTCAGATGGGTTCCTATGAAGTAGCTAAAGGATTACCTGGATGACTCCTCACCACCAGAAGCTGGATGGCAGCTGGGTGCTAGCGGGATTCCCAAGGGGCAGGTACCAGCTGTGTACTATGAAAAAGCTTCTCTACAGATTGTGATAGCACAGCCTCACTTGAGGTTAGAAATCTCTTGTTTAGACCAGTGATCCTCAGATTGTGGTCTCCGGACCCACAGCATCAGCATCTCCTGGGAACTTATTAAAAATACAAATTTTCAGGCTCCACCCCGACCTACCGAACCAGGAAAATTCTAGAGGTGGGACCCAGCAATCTGTTAACTGTTTCTCCACGTGATTCTGAGGCCTGCTAAGGTTTGAAACCCCTACTCACCATCTGTTCCACGGGGACAGGAACTTCTCTGGCTTTTCCTTCTTTAATCCCCCCTCTGGTGACTAGCACGAGTGTTCATTAAATGATATGGAATTAATTGGAATTGAAATAGACGAAAGTGAGAGCGGAACTGCAGAGAAGATGAAGGCCTAATTGTGGGGCTTCAGTGGGTCACGCGCTGGGATTGCTGACAGCCAGGGTAGAATGCCATGTCTTTGCAATTCGAATAAAAGGCACTTCGAAAGGAAATGTCACTTGTCCAACAGCACGCTTGGCCCTCCTACCCAGCAGAGCGTGCTCAGCGATGTAACCCTATGGTTGTTGAGGACTTTGGGGTACCGCGTGTGGTTGAAAGCTGGAGAGAGCAGTTCTCACCACCTCCGTCCCCTCCCCCGGGGCCCTGAGGTCAAATGCTGAGCTCTTCACACCCCAGTTTCAGGCTGGCTGCCGCAAAGCCATTTTCTTGTGGTTTTCCTGTGGTTAACCTCGCCAAGGCCTCAAGTACTTGATTGTGCCCAGAAAAGGGAACTGAAACAGTAGCTCAGCCGTGGGTGGGAGGCCCAACTTCCCCCTAAACCGCCAGTGAAAACCCAGCTGGACAGGGAAGCTCGATCTGCTCGGGGCCCCTCACAGCCCCCGCTGGCTCTCACACCCGGCCCTGGGCAGACCCCCAGGCCCCCGGGCACCCTTCTTACAACTCCACGCCATCCCGATGTATTTCTTTTCTTACCATCTCTTTCTCAGGTTTCTGGAAATAGGCCCCGTGTTTTCCTCTTAAGCCTGGAGTTCTGGCTGTGCTCTGCGTAAAGGGCACAGCACTCAGTCTCCACCGGAGGCAGGCAGACATCTGAACTCTTCCCTGGGCCCCAGGCCCAGCGTGGCTGCTTTGCTGCATTTCCTGCCTCTGGGCAGCCACTCCCCGCAACATTACTCACCCAACACAGAAGTATGGAAGCCCTGCGGGAGGCTGGGCACAGAGAGGAATCAGAGTGTGGCCACTGGTTTGAAACTGTCAGCATACAGAGAGTCATCTGCGGGGCTCGTGTTAGAGGTTACTGGATTCCTGGGCCCACACCCAGAGATGCTGGTGGAGGAAGTCCCGCTGTGCGCCAGAATCTCATTGGAAGCCATCAGGAACCACCACGCCCTGAGAAACAGGGTCTGAAGTGGTCACAAGCATGGGCTTCAGAGTCAGACGTGCCGGATTCCCACGGCCACGTGATCTCCTGCAAGTTACCGACCTCCGTAAAAGGAAACGGTTAGTCATGAGGACTGAATGAGTTAATTCATAGAAAGGCCTTAGTGCAGGGCCTGGCATATCTAGTTATTAGTGATAATGATTATCCTTGATCGGGTGTTTTCTGTGTTCTAAAAACTCCGATCGCTAACATATGTCCGGAAGTTGGCACGATATATCTACTAAATAAAATTCAACTATTATTATTGTTATGGTTGTTATTATTCTGAATAAGGCCCTGCCCTCAAGCAGCTTACATCAGTGGAACCTAGAGAATGAACTGGTTGATTGGGTAGATGAACCATTTTTGAGGTTTTGGTGTTCGATCCAGGTCCAAAGCAAACAGTAGGAAACCTAAGATAATACAATATAATCTCAGCTTTCTTCACCTAAGTGCTTGTCCTTTTGCTAATTTAGAGCTCAGAGCACTTCAACCAGAGAATAAGGAAGAACAGTGGAATTCTAAAAAAAAAATTATGTACGGTTTTGGTGCAAGGTGACGTAAAAGAAAGGGAATCGGCGTGCTCAGCGATGAGTGTGGTTTTTGCTGTTTGTTTCGTTTCATTTTGTTTTAGGATTATGTTTAGGGCATGAAGCCAGGTGTGTGAATATCACTTTACGGGCGATCTTTCCCACTAATTTTCCATGTGACCTCGATAACATTTTCATGCAGCAGAGAAAGGAAAGCAGTCTGACATTAGCAGAGTACCCTGTGCTATACTTTAAAGGAGGCCTAAGTATAAGTGCCACCATAAGGACCCCACCTGATGGCATTTCCTGGTGGCCCACCTTGGCGCTCAGCCTCCTAGCCTTCCGTGAGCACCAAATTGAGTAGGTACTCTTGGATCAGGTTAACCGATTCACTCTAACCGGATACACAGGACGTTGATAGAGAAACCAGGTGTGCATTTATTGGTTCGTTTATTCGTTCATTCACATGTTTTTACCTTTTTTAAAAAATTGAGGTATAACTAGGTGAGGTGAGTCAGAGAAAGACAAATATTATACGATATCACTCGTATGTAGAATCTAAAAAAAACGTGATGCAAATGAACTTACCTACAAAACAGAAGCACACTCACAGACATAGAAAACAAACTTATGGTTACCGAAGGGGAAGGGGGTTGGGAGGGATAAATTAGGAGTTTGGGATTAACAGATACACAGTTCTATATATAAAATGAACAACAAGGTCCTACTGTATAGCACAGGGAACTATATTCAATAGCCTATAATGGAAAAGAATCTGAAAAAGCATATACATAGACTGGTGTATACTTCACTGTACACCAGAAACTAATGCAACGTTGTAATTCAACTATACTTCAATTTTTAAAAATTGAGGTATAATTTACATAAAGTGCAAAATACTACGTGTACAGCTCAATACATTTTTAAACATGTAAACAGCTGTGTAACCACCACCCAGAACAAGGTATAGAACATTCCCCCACCCACACCCAGGAAGGCTCCCTCATGCCCCCTCCCAACGAAGGCAACCACTAATCTTGGTCATTTATTATTTAAAAGAAAGAGAAGTTCCAGGGTGATGTATCAGGTGTCTGGGGGAGCAGGAGGTTATTCGGAGGGTCTGAAATCAGAGAGAGTCGGTGCGGGGGGGCGGTTGGAGAGTCAGGCCAGAGATGTGCCAACTGGGCCACACCACCACCTGCAGTGATGGCTGGATTCCTGTCTGCTGAGTTCAGCATTTGCTCCCTCGAATGCAGTCTGGCTCATTGCATGAACAGGCGTGTCATCAGGCTGGAGAACAGAAGAAGAAGGCCCGGCCTTCGTCCGAACACAACTGAAAAGCTTTCCATTCACTTGATTACAATCACATTCCAGTCTGGTGCCACCGCAGCTATACCCAAGTCACCTTGATTCTGACACCTGGGTGTTTCTGGACGTCTGGTTACATATTTACAGCCTGTTGGTTTACTCTCACACATGACTACTCTTCCAGGAGAGGCTTGAGAAGTTTATCTCTTGGCGGCAACTTTCTCCTATTGCTAGCTCCCCCCCAGGTTGTATTGTTTGATGCTATATCCAAGCTGCATTAAGTACTGCGTATATTGGGGGCAGTGGGATTATTTATTTGGCTCCTACTCTGTGCTGTGCTCTTTACATATGTTATCTTACTGAATCTTCCCTAAGACCCTTCAGGAAAGGTATTATTACCCCATTTCACAGATTAGAAAATTTAGGCTCAGAGAAACGAAGCAAATTGCCCAAGATGGCAGAACTAGTAATTGGCGAGGCAGATTCATCTAATCCAAGTGTCTAGGCTCCTTCTATCACCCTGTTCTGCCTCTCATAAAAGCCCACATAGTAATTCAGCTACATTTCTGCCAACCAGCTCTCAGCCCTTCCTTATACTCATTCATTTCTTCAACAAGCATTTGGCCACTAAATAATGAAATCTGAAAATTCCACCTCCAGGCTGCTTCGTACAAGGAGACACTTGAGGTGGGAAAATTCATTAGAAAACGGTGGAGTTTTCTAGGTCAGAGCAACAGCTTTGTCTCAGAGTTTGTCAAGTCACCCGAGTTCTATTCTTGGTTAAATGTCGATGGGCTGTGTGACTTCTTTGAGGCTCCAGTATTAAAGAAAGGACCCATAGTGCTTCCCTGGGGAAAGCCAAAGCTTTCTATTTTTGCTCCTCTCTTATACTGAGTGCATGCAAGAGCTCAGTGACTAATGCGGGTTTCCTCTCAATATTCCTGTTTCTTGGCCAACGAGCTAAAGGAGAGACATGTCCCCTTACAAGATGAGGAGAGGGTCGTCTAGGTGGAATACATTTTCCTTCAAAAGCATGATTACATAGGCTTTATTATTTTATCAAGGGGAGGTCTAGGCAGCTGGCCCAGTGCCCGGCCTAGAATCGCCACTCACCAAATATTTGTTGTATTGAATTAAATTAGAATAATTGAATGAACACTGAAATAAGAGGGTTATTTCTCTCTGGTAAACAACATATGCATGTCTTCTGATCCCCTTAGCATATCACGGTATCTGGCAACTGAAATAGGAAATAGAAAGCTACCGAGTAAAATGTGGCAGGGTCGGGGGCAGGGAAGACACCAAGTTCAAGTCCTATATGTTAGCTCTGAGATTTTAGGCAACTTCCCGTAAATTCTTTGGGGCTCAGCTTGCTCTGCAGTGTTTCGCTCTGTTTTGTCTTTTGAAAAGTAAAAACACATGTATTCGTTTCTGAGGCCTGCCATAATAACTCACCACAAATTGGGTGACTTAAAGCAATAGAAATGTATTCTCGCCCAGTTCTGGAGGCTAGAATTTCAACCTGGAGCTGTTGGCAGGGTGTCTTCTTCCTGGGAGCTCTGAGGGAGTCTGTTCTATGACTCTCCCCTGGGTTCTGATGGTTGCTGGCAATCCTTGGTGCTCCTTGGCTTAGAGATGCAACGTTCCAGTCCCATCTTCATGTGGCGTTCTTCTCCGTATGTCTCTGTCTCTGTGTCAAAATCTCCACTTTTTATAAGGACACCGGTCATATTGGATTTAGGGCCTCCCTAACCCCATATAACCCCCGTATAACCCCTCTTAACTAATTACATATGCAAAGACCTTGTTTCCAAATAAGGTCACATTTTGAGATTCTGGGTGGACATTAATTTTGGGGGGATACTATTCAACCTAGTATTGATACAACACATTACAAACGATAAAGAAAGCCCTTTTGTTCCTTATACTCTAATACTGTACATAGAGCCTAAAATAAATCAACCTTGAGGACATTATATTAAGTGAAAAAAGCCAGTTACAAAGAGACAAACACTGTATGACCCTGCTTATACAAGGTACCTAGGGCAGTCAAACTCATAGAAACAGAAAGAATGGTTGTTGCCGAGGGCTGGGGGAGGGCGAAATGGCAAGTTGTTTAATGGGTAGAGGGTTTCAGTTTTACAAGATGAAAAAGTTCTGGAATTGGTTGCATAGCAATGTGAATATACTTAACACTGGACTGTACACTTAAAAATGGTTAAGACTGTAAACTTTACCACAGTTAAAAATAAAAAACCAGCTTTGGTCACTCATGGCCTAATCTGGGGACCTAGTGTCTTTATAACATTGTTTTGTTTTGTGTTAAAGAAACTACATCCTGAGCTCCAAAGAACTTTCGCAGTGAGAATCATTCGTGAACGACCATCGGTGCGTACATCAGTGTTTTATTCTGTTCTCTGTCTTGTTCTTCTCCGACGCCTTTAGCTATAACCTGGGCAGTGGTGTAGCATCCATCATGGTGAACGGTTCATTCAGTGACGGTCGGTGGCACCGAGTCAAGGCTGTTCGGTGAGTACCTGCCACAGTGTGAGACAGAGCTGACGGGATGTACTCTCCAATTCCCTTTAGTCCCATTTCCTGTTCCCCATCCTGGCCTGGCATCCAAGTATCCTTGATCCGGGTCATTAGGTCATCTCGGTACCAACTCCCACCTGTGCCCTTTACTAACACTAGCAGGCCAGAGAGGCTGAACTCCCAAATCTTCACTCAGCAGAGATCTTCTAGAGAAAGAACTTCGATGGCTAAACTTGAAGAAGCCCTCACCTTCCACGGAGATCTAGATATCTCTAGTGAGATAAGATTTCAGGGCAGGTGGACTTTGAGGAGATTCCAGAATGCTGGAAGCCAGGTCTATACCCCACAGTAAGAAGAATAGGAAATCCAGGTATTCACCCAAGGAAATGACTGAGCCAGGTCACAGCACAGTCAACAAAAGCCATCCAGCACACAGGGCTTCCAGTCTGCTTCCTGGTGCTCAACACTTATCTGTGTGGCAGTTGGGGATCACTAGGCATTTGAAAAAAGTTTCCAGTATGAAAGATGGATATCAGAACAAATAGATATAACGAAGCAACTTGGAGGAAACAGAGACTATGAATGAAAAAATGATGAAAACATGAATATCATCGGTGAGGTAGGAGAGGCTATTAACCCAAGAAACAAGAAGTGACTGCTATAAAAAAGAAACATAAAAAGACCAATAAAGAACTCGTTAAAAAAAGAGGAAGAAAAGAGGGAGAAGGAGAAGAAGTGTGGCTGGTTTTTGGAAACCACCTTAAAAAACTGCAAAGCCCTTGCCACAGATGAGCACCTCCATTCCACTGTCCTCACTTTTGGGTGACTCTCTGGGTCCTTTAGAAACCTCAAAGCCATTCTTCGTCCTCCCTGAGAGTAATCTTCTACAAACAAAGACTACTGCATTGGCTTCCCATTGTGTTTGGAATCACATCCACACTCACCGTGTGTCACCATGTCACCACCACTCCTCCTGTTAAAGTTCTCTGGTTCCCTCCCACCTTCAGGATAAATTCTAACTAAGCTCCTTATGCCCTTCACCATCTGCTTCTGGCTTCATCTTTTACTACTCTGTTCCCACCTCTAGAATTCTCTATGCTCAGTCTGTACCAACCCCCATGTCTTTTCTCTCATTGCCGTTGTCACTTCCTGTCTGCATTAGCCTTCTCCTTCACCTGACCCACCCAGCCTTCAAAACGCACCTCAGAGTCTTTCTTCAGAAGCTTTCCCTGGGCTTCTGTTCCCTTCCCGTAGAATTCCACAGCTCCCGGCGGCCATTCTTCTACCATAGAGTGGTGACACTGTGTGATCGCCGGCAATTTGATTTTTTGTTTGTCTTAAGAATGTCGGTGGTTTTTTGTTTGTTTGTTCTTGTTTGTTTCATTTTGGCAGCTCCGTAATTTAGTATAGTGCCTGGTGCTTAGTAAGGACTTCAGTAATACATTTGTATTAAAATGAATGCATGATTGAATTATTGAATGAAGCTCCAAAAATGGTGGCGGTTTTTACAGGGATGGCCAATCAGGAAAGATAACTGTGGATGACTATGGGGCCAGAACAGGCAAGTCACCTGGCATGATGAAGCAGCTCAACATCAATGGAGCTCTGTATGTGGGTAAGTGACCTTGACCTTTGACGAAGCCTAAATTAGGCCAGTGCGTTTTCTTCTTAGCCTTCCGTTTGTCATGCTGGGGCTTCCCAAAGCTGTGTACCTCACTGGGTCGGTCAGATACTTGGAAATCAGGAAGCTCTCCAGATATTCCATTCTTCCATTTTCTGAACTTCTGACTCATGGCTGAGGGGTCAGGAAGCACTTAGATGATTTTGTGCTGTGGACCGACCCACCAGGAAAACCCTGCTTTTCTTGTTATAGAACAGGAGCCTGCTAAATATAGCTCCTTGGATTCTCCCTGAGGGAGGAGGATCTGCCTTCCCGGCCCCCTCAGAGTTAGAATGAGTGGTATTTTTGTACATAGCTAAGAACCCACTAACGCTGACACATCAACATGAAAAGATACCTCTATCTGTATGATATTTCCTACAAGTGAACAATCAAAAGCATTCAACATCAGTGTATTTCTCTTGGTTTAAGATAACATCACCTCTTACCACACATACTACATTTTGTTGACATTATACAACATTTCAAAATTTACCAGGTACTGTTTGGTTTTTAAGTGGTCAAGTAGGTCAGAAATCACTTATGAGGTGGATACTTCTAGGCTCTGATTGTGTATCAAATTGATCCAAGTCAGCTTGTTCCTTCAAGGATAATTATAAATTAGACAGCTGCGATGTCCCGAGTTCTAGGTACCGCAGCCTCACCTATCCTGTCGGCTGAGGTACGCCTTGGTCAGCAGACACTCAGGCATACTGAAGAGACATCCTTCCCTTTGACTCACGTCATCTTCCTTTGGCCTCCTGGCAGGTGGAATGGAAGAAACTGCTCTGCACGCTAACAGGCTGTACACGCGGGGCCTCGTGGGCTGCATTTCTCATTTCACCCTGTCCACCGATTACCACATTTCCCTCGTGGAAGACGCCGTGGATGGGAAAAACATCAACACTTGTGGAGCCCAGTAACACCAGTTGGCTCTGCCCAAGGGACAGAACCTTCTATCCTGAGAAACCCGGGGGCTCCAAGACCTTGCCTGACACCACACACAGAGGCACGGGGACCAGGTGTGTTTCCTTTCATCAAGGAGCAAGTACACCCTGATGGGAAACTAGGACCAAGACAGGAGTCCCTGGGTGGCCTTTCCTGCTGACATTCTGTGGGCCAAACCCAACGGAATGCTCTGTGTAGGAAGCATCGGACTCCGTCCACTGAATGTGTAGTGGCCGCCAGAGATCACACATCACAGCGAATTTCCGAGGCTGTCTGCTGTAGCTCAATGACTGTGCTGTGATTCATAGTTTGTAAGAAAAAAAAAAAAAAAGAAAGGAAAAAAGAGAGAGAGAGACCCAAAGGGCAGTATTAAAATACTTCTCTCCTCCCCTGACTCTTGACACTCTTACTGATAGCAGAATGACCGTAAGACCTTGAACCTCAAATTTCTCTACTTTGGCCCACAAATTACTAGGATTAACCCCTTCCCCTCCTCACTGGCTGGTTCAATATGCTCTGACTATGAAAATAAGGATTAAGGGAGACTAGAGATAGAATCATAATTATAAAGCTGCCCCCTGGAAGTTTACCTTTAATGAGAAATCCTTACTTTTTATAATGCAAATCTAAGAAAATGGGCACCATGACTTTGTAGCTGTCCTTTTGTATGTGTATATTTTTTATAGCTACAGATTGTCCACACAGTATACTTCTGCAAGTTTGGGTGGACAACCCTGAATTCTTTGCACACTTCCTAAGAATTTTCTCCCAAAGGAGACTTGTCTGGGCCCTTTGTGGCATTAGCAGAGCGGGATAGGTAACTTGGGGTGGGCACTTCGGGGAGCTGACTGTTCTCTCTCGGTAACTGATGACTCAAGGGGGTGACTGTGAAGCTTCCAGAAGAAGCAGATGGAAAGGCACATGTATTACTGAGGTGGGTCACTGTCATTCTGGTTTGAAGTGGGGGGGTGTCTGTAGTGAACTTGAATAAAGAAGATGAACAAGGCTACAGCACATTCATTTAGTCATTCGTTCACCTGTGGAGGGGTTGTGGATCCCTCCCGAGGCGGTGTCTAGAAATGGACACGAATACAGTCAGTGCTTCTCAGGCTGGGCTGGGGGTGCCCTCAGCCTGGTCTGAGCATCTGGGCAAGAACCAGAGAAGCGGGGCTGCTTCCTTCTGGGCCATCACAGTGCCACGTGGTGACCCCGGAAACAGCTGGCTCACTGGCAGATCCCCATGGCAGGACTTGCTAAGGGCAGGTGAGATGAATGCTACCACCAAAGAGGTGGGAAATGTGATCCACCTCACACAAGCGCCCATAATTAGTCCCATCGTGACTCTGCTCTTGCGTGCGTAGCAGGCGGTCGGTGAAGGCTTCGAGCTTTGTGCCAGGCACAGTTTAAGGCACATTAAGGGTTCTAAAAAAATGAATAAACTAGAGACGTTCACCTTGAGCGTCACCCTTCCGCCTCCTGTCTTTGGGAACCTTCGATGACCAGGATCCTTCCTCTTGCTCACAACAACAGCGATCTCTCCTCTCCTGCGTACATCACCTGTGAGTGCGGAGTGGAGAAAGCCACGTGGTAGAGAGTGGGTGTCACCCCCAGGTGACCTCCCCGTCACCCTCACCTCAACACCGTTTCCTTGGAGACATCCGGGGTCAGTGCTTCCCAAGATACAATGGAGTTGCTTTCACAACTCCAATTGATTCACATTTTGAATCGATAAAAAAGTCACGGTGATTTTGGAAAAATGTCCAGTTGAGCTGAAGCCAGAAGAGTTGTGCTGCAGATGGGCTGTTGTGCCCTGCAAGTGTGATCCTGAGAAAAAGCACGGTAGCCCGGGGCTGGGGGCCCGGGAGTGATGGACAGGATGAATTGCCTTTCCCTAGGTGGGCTAGAAAAAGAGGGGTGACACGTGATGAAATCAGAGCCGTAGAGAGGCTGCGGGTGAGAAGGCAGCAGAATAGGGGGACCCAAGAGGAGCTGATCACGTGGGAGGGCTCAGCGTGGGAGAACAGGGTAAGAGACAGTATATCCCAAGCTCTTTCACCCTCTCAGTGGGCAAAATTCGGGAAACATGGGATGAGTTTACAGCAGAGGTGGTTGGGGGAATATAAACTTTGTCCTGAAGCTGAGGGATTAGACCCGGGTTCAGATGGGCAGGACAGCCGAGGAGAACTCAGCCTGGTTTTGTGGGTCCCCCGGTTTCCTCTCTAAGTGTATCTGCTATCTGTCGCCACAATAATGCTGCACGACAAACAACCACAGAACCTCAGTGGCATACCGCAAGGTGTGCCGACTGCTTCCATGCCTCGAGGGGTCAGCTTGGCATTTCTGCTGATCCTGGCTCGGCTTGACTAGGCGGTCCTTCTGGTCTCAGTGGGTCTCGTTCACACATGTAGGGTGGCTCGCTTATCATCGCCTTGGCTGGGATGGGGAGGTGACTTGGGTCTGCTCCACCCTCCTGCTGGACCCGTGAGCTAGGCTGACGTGCCCTTCACACGGTGATGGAGGAGGGTGAGAGCACCGGAACTGAGGTCTAAGGCGTTTTACAGCCGGGGATTGGAACTGCCTCATGTCGCCTTTGCCACCTTGTGCTAGTCAAAGTCCGTACACCCAAGAGATGAAGAAATAGACTGTCTCCATTGCGAGAGCAACTACAGAGTCACGCAGCACCGGGCATGGATTCAGGGAGGGTGGAAAATCAGGGCCGTTAGTGCAACCAATCCCCCACCGCAAGTCCTGTGCTGTTGGGGAAATGGTGCAACAGGGATGAGGTGACCCCTGGCAGGAGTTCATCCGTGGTCCCTGGGGCTGGGCGGAGGCCTGGGAGGTGGTGGTCACGGGCCCAGCGAGGGGAGCAGCGCCTGCCTCTTCCAGCCCCGCCTGCTGTGCCCCTCCTGTGCCCCCTTCGTCCACCTGCCGCCTGGTACCTGGCAGCCGTGTTGTCATGCTGAGGAGAAGGGCCTGGCAGGGGATGGGATCTGCGCCACGGCTTTTGGGCAGCGGCTCTGTGCAGGGGCATGTCAGGGAAGGCTGGCTGCGCGCTTGGCTGAAGGAAGAGCTTTGAGGAGAAGCCAGGGAGCTCGAAGGTTAACGCCATCCCTGTCCCGCCCAGGAAGGATATTATGAAGCCTGGGTTACTGAAAAGCTTTTGTCCCACAATCAGCATCTGAGAAAATTCTCCAGAACTTCCCATGTGTTCTAAGCAAGGACGGCTGGGGTGCTGTCAAGAAAGGGAAGGGTAAGCTGTGACAAAGTGAGAGAGTGGCATGGACATATATACACTACCAAACGTAAAATAGCTAGCTAGTGGGAAGCAGCGCATAGCACAGGGAGATCAGCTCAGTGCTTTGTGACCACCTAGAGGGGTGGGAGGGAGACGCAAGAGGGAGGGGATATGGGGATATGTGTATATGTATAGCTGATTCACTTCGTTATACAGCAGAAACTAACACACCATTGTAAAGCAATTATACTCCAGTAAAGATGTTAAAAAAAAAGGGGGGGGGACTGTTCTTGCGTTTCCTACAAAAACTGACTTGCGCACCGGCATGTGCTCCCTCTAAGCTCGCCTGGGGGCTCTTTCTCAGAAAGGTCTGCGGGGTCATCTTTGTCCCCGTGCTGCCCCAGAGCCCAAGGCGCGGCAGCTTGGTGACCCTGCCACTCAGGCACCTCTGAGCGGCTGCTGGTCTCCCGCCCTCTTCTTTGCCTTCCATTTCTGGGCCCGGGCCTGTCCAGCCCCCTGGCCCCTCCAACACAAACAGGCCCTCTGCTTTCCACATGCCCACAGCCCGGGCTTCAGAGGAACCGGTGCTTCCCTTCCGGTCCCCTCTCCTCCCTCCCTCCCTCCACCGCCCACCTCTTCTCCTCTCCCCCTTGCAAGGAGCCGTCTCCTCCCCGAGTGGGCGGAGGGATCTCGGAAATGTGCCCAGAGCTGGCGGGCCCAGTGCTTTCCACTTGGAGGAAGTGCTGCATTTTTCACCTTTCACCCAGAAAAATAGGATTCTCAGCAAGCTTATTTTTAGCACAGAGAGCTCCCAAAGGAAAGAGAAGAGCGGGTAGGAGGGGCTCGCAGCCCCTCGCAGAGCTCTGACAGCCGGCCCTCTGCCGCCAAGGCTGCTCTCCCCGGGGAGGGAAGCACCAAGGGGCAGCCTGTGGGTGGGGGGGGCTGGCTGAGGGGGAGAATAAAGGCAGAGAATTCCAGCTCCACATGGAAAGACGATTCATCCTTGAGGAGAGGGGCTTGGACGGAGCATTTACTGCTTGCTTCCCCGTCCCTTCCTGGTCTCTTCTTCCAGTCGCTGCCCTTGCAGGTGGGGGGGGGGGGGGGCGGGTAAGGTGTGTGCCCTGAGGCAGCCAGTCCCTTAGCTGAGAAGGGTGTGTGTTTAGCTTGTCAAAGGCAGGAAAGAAGAGCTCTAAGACTACCATCCAGAAGGAGCCCAGAGGGACGAGGGCTGCCAGCACGGAGTCCAAGATGAGAATCCGAAGTTAGGGATTTGTGCTGCTTTCAGCCCAGTCTGCATCGTTACTTGCCAAGATGGAAAAGGGGGGTCATTCAAGTGCATCAGCACTGGGTATTCTACAGCTCGCACTGAACAAACAAGGGAAATATCAGTGGCCCCGCCTCAGCCTCGGGGACGCCCTGGAGTACGAGGTCTGAGGGCATTTAAGCTGGCGTGTCCTGGTGGAAGTGACAGGCTGTCATTAGGAAGTTCCAGTTTACAGGTGGCTGCATTCAGGCAGCAAAATGACTAATCCAGTTCTACAGCATGGTCTCGCTGCTGAGACAGGCCCTGTGAGTAACTGCACTTCAGCCTCATGTTCAAAGAATGTTCACATATTTGATCTCAGCAACAGCCCTCCTTTGATGACAGCCAGAGCACATGGGCAAGGCCAGTTTGACTCACAAAGACGAACGCTGGCCAGAAAGACCGAGTGACTTGCTGCTGGTCCTACCACAGGACACAACCACGGTGCTTCACTGTGGAACTTTGCTACCCCTTACCCAACCTTCAGTCAGATGCAGCGGCCCGTGGCTTGTTCAGGGGCGCTCTGGGCGTCCCTCCGGTTAGCTGTCATTGGCAGGAGAGTCTTGTGGGTGAGGGGCATTTGGGCAGAGGCCAGTCCCCTAGTGTCTGCCTGCTGGGCTCTCATCACAGCTCCAAGTCTGCTTTCTTCCAAAGCTCTCCCATCGCAAGGACTGTGGGTTGAACAAATCTGAAAGCAGAGACCAGAGCCACTCCATCGGAGAGGGATTCAGGGCCCCCGACGGGCAATGAGGTCTGGGCTTGAAGTCTTTTCCTTCTCTCCTCTGGCTTCTCCTCCACAAATGACCTCCAGCACTCAGGGGAGTTGCTGCAAGCTACTTCCAAGCAGTGGTGTGCCCCCCTGGGCCCCTGCCCAGCCCTGGCCAAGCTGAGGGCAGCAGGAGCAGGGCAGGCAGCAGAAACAAACTCCCTGCCTCTCCTCCTGCCCTTGCTAAGACCTCTTTATCCTAGAAAGTGCACGGCTCCCAGGAGCACCCGCCTTTTCCTGGAAGGACGTGCGAGGAGCTATGTGTCTCAGCGCTTGGGCTGCGTTTGCTGCCTTTCTCGTTGCCTCTCTTTGTCTCTGACTTGATCAAGGTCCAAAAGGTTTACCAAGGCACAGAGATCTTTGAACACGTGGTAAGGCCTCCCCCCATGTCCCAGCTGCCCACCTTCAAGCAAGGGCCCAGCCTGGGGCTCTGGCCGCCTCGGACAGCCTGGTGCTAAGGGGCTGCACCTCCAGCTTGGCTAAAGGAGGACTTGGATGGGAATATCTGTGAGAAGGAAGGCCAGGGAAGCGCAAGGAATCTGCTCATCTATGCTCACTTAGAAAAAAGAACTGGCACCAGGCCAGAGGATTAGCTATGGAAATCCCTGTTAGGAACCTGGCTGAAGGAAAGTAGAGGCAGAGTAAAGGGACTCTCAGTCAAGAGGACTATGGAGGAGAGAGGGTGAGGGTATAAGGCCTGCTGCATGGTGACTCCCAGCCCTGGCGGCAGGCATTCCTTGCTCTCACAGACCTTAGGGTTCACGGGGCAACTGTGGGCAGGGTGGGTATGAAACGGGGGGGGGCACTGTCCAGTAGAGTAGAAAACGTGCCCACCAGTTGTCCAGGCCACATATTCGCCTCAGAAATAAGAATAAGCTGTGTGATCTCCTGGTCCAGTGCCTCAGAGGATTTGCCCAGGGTTGGGGCCTGATTCACGGTCACATGACTACCTCTGGCCTGGAAGCCTGAGGTCCTCGGAGTTCGTTCGGAGGCTGTGGGGTTGTTAGGATGAGGTGGGGATGCAAAATGCTTTCCTGGATCCTCACAAGCACTGCTGGAGCGGCCCCTCCGTGGAAACTCACTGTATGCGAACCAGCCTGGACGAGGCACCGGGGAGACATAAAGGCCAGTGAAGTCTCTGTTCCTCAAACCAGCATCGGCCAGGCCTGTGGGGTCCTTGGAGACTCGGGCCCTCTTCCAAGCCCACCGGGCACCTGCTTCTTCCAAGGCAGCAGGAGACCGTCTTTCTGAGAGGCCTGGTCTCTCGTAAGAGCTCTCCTGATTAGGTTAGGCCCGCCCTGTGCGGCCTCCCTTTTCATTAACACAGGGTCCACTGATGAGTAACCTGATTGTGGGAGTGCCTTCCCGTCATAGGCACAGGCCGGGCCACACTCCACGGGGTGGGATTGTACCAGGTGTGTAGAGCCGGGCCCAGGAGCCCCAGGGACCATCTTAGAACCTGCCTCCGCCAACCCTCTTCACCTCTGACCCCAGTCCCTCCCACCTCCAGACCGCACTTCCCCAGAGACCTGCTTTGTCTCCTTCAAGTGCGCTTTATGTCCTGTGCTATCCCATCAGAAGAACGTGCCACAGTCTGCTACTTCCCCAAACCATGAGTCAAACCAAGACTCCCAGGATAAGAGAACTTCTATTCCCAGAGAGCATGGCAGTCTTTTACAATTTCTCCTTATATCAATAAATATTGCAGTATCTTGTTTCCCCTGGGTCCTGGAACCGTCACCAATGACTAGGGGCCCAGCTTGGAATTCAGTGGATGAGCCCTGAGGAGCCCCTGTTCCAAGCTCCTGCTGGCCGCCCCATCATCCTAGAGGAAACGGCACGTAAGCAGTAGAACTCTGCATTAGGTCAAAATCTTCACTAGTCGCTCAGTGGTGAAAACCACATATGACAGCATAGGAAAGCTGGTTTGGGAGTTCTTGAGCATCACGGGCCAGTGGCACCTAGTGTGAATTCAAGTGTGGCTTCTTAATGCTGAAAAAAATCAGTGCCAAACAGCTTCACCTGAGTTTTAAAGTCATCCATTATTTAATGAAAAGTGTGAACAGTACAAACGTCCAGAATGCTGAATTTAAAGAATTCACCTGTACTTTGGAATCTTATATATCCATGAAAGAATAATGTCATAAAATATCCTATCGATATTCAAAGATTTTCAAAATGTTATATATAAGAATCAAGTTTGGGCTTCCCCGGTGGCGCAGTGGTTGAGCGTCCGCCTGCCGGTGCAGGGGATGTGGGTTCGTGCCCCGGTCCGGGAAGATCCCACATGCCGCGGAGCGGCTGGGACCATGAGCTATGGCCACTGAGCCTGCGCGTCCGGAGCCTGTGCTCTGCAACGGGAGAAGCCACAGCAGTGGGAGGCCCGCGTACCGCAAAAAAAAAAAAAAAAAAAAAGAAAGAAAGAAAAAGAAGAATCAAGTTCCAAAATAGAATATACAATATAATTATATATGTATGCATACAGGTACAAACATATGAAAATATGTGTAAATATATATATACATACACATTCACATAGAAAAATGTCTGAAAGGACAAAAAGTAAAACGTTAAAAATAGCTAATGCTGCATGAGAAGGTTGAGGGATTTTTTTTCTTTTTCCTTTTATCTATTCTCTAGCTTTTCTTCAGGGAGTCTATAGTGCCAATTTATTGTTCTGTCCACTCAGAATATCACCTTCCTTCGTTTGGGGGCCTGGTCCTCTTCCAACTCTAACGATGTGGTACTTGTGGAAGTGGCCCTTGAATAGAACTTCTGTTGAGCCACACGACTGCACCAGCGATGGACACGTGACACAGGCCAGGCCAACCAGAGTCCTCCCTGGGAGCCGGGAGGAAGGGCACCTTCTTCTCTCTGAATGTAAGGCTGTAGGCTTGGAGGAGCCTGGAACCATGGGTCCAGCTCTTTGGGGACGTCTGGCCTGAGAGTTTCGGTGTAGAGGAGAGCTATGTGTCAGTTCTGGGTGGAGTATGAGACTATAGCCCAGTGCAGCCTGCAGCAAGTACCAGGGCACCTGCCCATCAAGTAAATGCCTGGGAGATGGGGCAAGGATTGTCTCCTAGAGAAGCAGATATGCGATTGGGGAGAGAGAGATGGGGGGCAGGAACGAATCGCTTGATGATGCTAATTGTCACTTTGCAGGAAGGATGGAGAGAACCCGACAGAGAGGGTGAAATACATTTTAAAGCGGGAAGAGGTGGGGAATGGGCAGTGGGTGGGAGAAGGGCCCTAACCTGTGGTCACTTCCAATAAAGCCCATTTATCCCCTATCTGCTCCTGTCAAAGAGATAACAGGATGAGGGCGAACCTCCTTTGAGGAGAACAAAGGGTAGCTGCATGCAACAAATACTGGAGCATCTACCATGAACAGCAGGATCTTCTCCCAGATGACCTGGGAAGACTCCTTCCTCTTCCGAGGCATGCCAGCTCCACGAGGACTGCCCTGTCTTTCCATCCTTGGAGACTCTTCCACAGGCGTGTCACCGCTCTGTAAGATAACATTTCTAATATCTAGGGAAACATATTAAACTGCTTTTTCTTTCAAGGCGCAATTGTTTAAAGAATATTCATCAAGCACTTGTGATGCAGCGGACACTACGCTAAGCTCTGTGGATGCAGCCGTTCGACTCCTGCTATCAACCGAAGCCTTAGGAGTGTGCTCAGACCGCGGGGGGGTGGGCGCGCTGGGAAGGCAGACGACGGGGCTCCCAGGAGCCTGGAAAGACGTACTCTGGCAGCGCCGCTTAGACGGAGACCGGAAGTTACCCAAGTGAAGAAAGGTGAAGCCTACAGCATCCGGTCCCATGGGAAGAGATCCCGTGCTTTAATTAGCAGGCCTCCTGCTGGCTAACTCCCCTCTGGGTACCTGAGAGATGTCACTAACCTAAGGCGCATCTGAGCCAGTTTTAAGGCATTTACATCTTTAAGGTGCTGGTCAGAAAGTCCGAGGTGCTCCTGAGGTTTCTCAAGGGATACAGGAGCGTGTAACAACCCGACATCTGTTCTGTCGGGAGCGTTGTGTCCGCTACCTGGCATCTCCGCAACTGCGCAAAGGTAGGTGATCAAGACCCACAGCTCGGAGCTGAGGTCAATGAGGTGAGAGGTGGAGGAATTTCTCTGGGGTTGCCCAGGTAGTCAGTGGTGGTGAAACTGGCCGGGAGCCAGGGCTGCGCCACTCACACGAGGCAGCCGCTGCCCGGGGCGTGACACCTGCAGAAGCCACAGAAAAGGAAAGGAGCCACAAAAGGTGACTGAGAAAGTCAGACTCCAGGTACATCTCTGAAGACGGTGCGTCGTCTGCACTGGTCCTTGGGCAATTTGGGACCAGGAAGGGCCACGTGTTAATGCTCTGCTTCCTCAGGGCTTCCCGCGTCTCCATCAACTCGAGGAAAATGTGGGTGGGGTGTGTGTGCAAGGCCTCTAGTGCCAGGAAGAGAACCAGACCCGCCCTGCTTCTGAAGGCTGAGTCCAGAGTGAAGAGCCAGCTCTGCGGCCGAGATCAAGTTGGCTGGGGACAGCAGGGGGAAAAGGTTTCAATGTCAGCAGAGACTTGAAATTCTTTCTCATCTTGCAAACTTGTGGGGATGGATAATTACGAGCTCCATGCACGGCAGTTGTACTCATTTTAACATGATTCCCACTTAACAGTTTCTATCAAAATCATCCTTAAAAGCTTTTCTTGTTTCTTTAATCTGAAAGTAATTACTCTGGGATAAAAATCATCTCAGGTTTAATCCCAAATCAGTTTAAGACATCTGTTACTTCAACTTCATTGGTTCTTGCAGACTGAATAAGTACTTTTAATTCAATTCTATTATTAGTCACGCCGGGGGAAGGGTAATGGATCAAATGTATAGGCCACTGAAAACCAGTTCTTACACAGGCCTTTTGTAATGAACTTGTTTGTACGCTAACATTTTAGTGTGATGTTGAATACCATACGTGAAAAACATTACTCACACACCTCTATTTTGCTTTCCCCTAATAACTACTTCATTCCTCTCCTTTCGATCCTTTCAAACTTCCTGGGGTTGATGGTGCTATACATTTTGGCTCAAGAACTCACCATCTGGGAAACTAGATACGCACTGAGGTCTCCATAAAGGGCAGACCACATGTATGAGCTCTTAAATGGTACTTAAATAGTAACATGTGTTTCACAGTTAATTTAAAATTGGTCTACAGTTTCTTCATAATACATCAGTTGTTACTCTGGGTGAGCGTAGGCTACGTAAGACTGAAGACTTAATTTCTCCCCTTATGAAATTCTATTTAAGATCACTTCATCCTTCAAAATTACTGAGGTTTTGCTGAATCGATGACTATATTTCCAAATTCAAAAACTTGATAATAAAATTTTGATATATTTCTAGAATTTCAAGAAATGTTTAGGTTATCCTCAGAGAAGAACAATTGAAAACCGTATACTTTAAGGGCCAGTATTTATTTAGTATGTGTTTTGTAATGTTGGCTCCCCGCTATCTGATTATTTTATGGTAACCTGTCTGGTAAATAGAATATAGATTTAAGAAAACTTATGGGAGATTATATCAATGGCATAGCAATATATTAAAATATTAAAAATTTAGTCAGAGCCCTATGTGATTGCTTCATAACCACTATAATTCTTATGAGATAGAACCAAAAGTATTAACAACAACAAAGCAGGAGCCACTTCTCCTAAGTGCCTAAAACAGGAGGAAAAAAAAAAAAACCCAAAATAATGCCCAAATCTGTCAGTGTAAGTTGTAAGAAAATATATTTATTTTTTCCATGACAATACTATGATAAAATTGTTAAATACATGCATGTTTTAAAAACAAACATAGGTAACATCTCTAGAGTTAACAGCCAAGCATACTAGTTTAACATTTAAGGTGTCTTAGTAATAGGTTACTTATATTCTATGTTCTTGCTATTAACCATGTCTCCCAAAAGATATGGAAACTAAATTCTGAAATTCTACAATATAAAATGTCCAAATTTTCCCTTCTAACAGCAACATAATCTCCAAATTTGCATAAGGTAGAAAACACTTCAGTTGTCGTCTCTGTAAGCGGAGTTGTTTTATTCCATATTAAACTGGGACTTTCGTGAATCAGACTGAATATCACACAAATATACTGCAGTCTGTAGTCTGCTTCCTGCATGTGCATATGTAAATGTCTCCTGATATGATTAAGCACGATTTTAGGTACAGAACATCACAACTGATCATTCAGATAAAAAAAGAAAAGTCTGTAGTGGTAACACTTCAAGAAATGAAAAATGAAACAGTTCTGGATTTGCAGTTTCTCCCTATCTTTCAGCTACATTTGCACACACCTGACCAAACAAAAATTAGTAAACAGTTACTAGTATTTATAAAAAACTGAAAATATTTAACATATAACATCCCCTTTAAAAAAAACACTCATTCTACAAACGACCTTATAAAAGACAAAAACTTATATCTGTTCACAGTATGTGTATTTTGTAAACAGTAATTCACTATAATGCAATTTTGAAAGTAAAAAATGGTAACTTCCTAGCATTATAAGGACCTCTGACTTGTGGCCAGCTAATGAAAGAGAAAGAAAGGTAACATACTCCTATTAGGAAAACTGAGTGTTCTAAAATGACTTTACCTTTGGACATACCTTAAGGTGGCACCATCTCAAATTTAGGATGTCTCTCTATCCAAGCCTATCTTTTTCAAGCAATTCTGAATTGAAATGTAAGAAAATGCCTTGCTCCTTTTGGAGAAAATAATTGGATAAAACAAATCCCAATCCCAGGGCATCATGTAATACCTACCCTTCCACAACAGTGAATGGAATAGGGTTTGTTTTTGTGTGTTGTATTCATAACGTATTCACATTTTTCTGAAACATTATGTTGGAAGGAAAAAATTAAATTGAAGGATATGTCACAAATAATGGGAAAAAGTATTGAAAATCAAACTGGGGACAGAGTATTTGAAAAAAAATTATGAAAATCATTATTCAGTACTGTTTTCTATGATCAACTACAAAAATACTAATTAATGTTAAGGTTAAACCTAACAGTTAACTTGTCCATGTTTTTTTAATGAAAATTGCATTACCACCTAGAAATCTTCCGATCTTTTATAATATACCACCGGAATGCTGAGGAAAAATAGTAAGTTCAGAAATTGAAAGTTACCCATTTAAAATGGAGTAATTCTTAAGGGAAGTACATTTTAAATGTATAAGGAAATTCAGTACATTTAAGTGAGCCATTCAGTCAGGTATACAAAGTATTTTTGGCTTAAGTGCAGCATAAGGTCTATATTGTTAGTGTTTTTGTTTGTTTTAAAGTTCTGATTGGCTGCTGCAAAGGCAATCTTAGAAGATATATGTAAATGTAATAAAAACCAATTCCTTATCAATTAAACAGTCATTTTTCCCCCCATTCACATCTCTCAGTTTTTAGGGTATTCAGTTATAGCAACCAAAAAGTAATATAAGTTATTACTGTTTTGTATTTGGTTAGTATTTAAGAGCTTTTGAATTTATTGTTTCTACGTTTCTTCAACTAGGCACTTGCACATAGGAAAAAAAATTCAGAGAGTTTCCCTCTTAAAAACATCACTTTTCATCTTCATAAAAATGTTGCACAGTTAGAATTTGTCTTGCACGGGTAAATTCTCTTGATAACATGGACATGTATAATCCAAAATATTAACATTCTTAATAGAGGAAGAAACAAATGCTACCCATGGTTAAAATTAATAGAATCCTGTCATAACTCAGTATCATAATTATAAGGGTTTGGATATATTCAAATCACATCCCCTGAAATCTTACCATATACAATAAAGCCTGACATTTCAATGAACAGAATGTTCTTTAATCCATTATCAGCATTAAAAACAGTTCCTTTGTATTATAATTAACACGAATATGATCATGTAATAGTTAAGACAAAAGTACTAACTGAAAAGGAATAAAAATCTCACCACCCTATTGAAATAAGAGGTTTAAATATTAATAGCCCTGGTACATAATCCACAGAGGTATAAATAGACCAAATTCAAAACAAGCCATTAACAATGATATTCTAAGGTCATGTCTAAAAGCTGCATTTCCAGTAGGTTTAGTCACAACTCATTTTCTTTTGTGAAAGATTTTCTTCTGGATATAAAAAATAACGATGGGCATGGTACCATGAAACGTTGTTTCAGCAGGAAATACCAGTTTAAAACAATGCTTTGAAGAAAGCGTTTATCAGGAGAATGAGTGCTTATCCTAGTCAGTTAAGCTCACACATCCATGTGTTGTTGATTTACTAGAAACACCTGGTTGGTACAAACATGTCCCACGTTGTATACCCATCAAATAAAAAGATACTGTGAACACTTAGAATTAGGCTGGAATAAGAAAGATATCTAGTGATGCTTTTGCATGAGTCTTTCTCAAGTTTTCACTCAAACTGTGGAGTCACTTCTAGAGTAGATTTGAATCTTCAAGCCAGTGGTCTCAGATCTACACAAGCTAGATCTTGACACATACCACCTTTCAGGAAAACTCTGTTGAATCTGCACATTCTGGGATGGAACTCAGTCAATAAAGAAACGGACTGAACTTCCATTGATTAGCTAATGATCCTACATTTGACTTCTGAGATGCCCAATTTTATACTTTCAAAATAAGGATAAAAAGGCATTTTATAAAAGATATACAAATTTTAACATGGTTCAAAACAGAAAACAGTAAAAATTAAATAGAAAAAAAAAGTTTTATCTGGTTATATGCCTGAGCAGTAGAAAACTTTGAGATGACATTTCTGCGTATTGACCAGGTTAGGGAGTACTTTCATTTCAAGCTATCCTAAAATTGATTCCAAATTCCTTTTGGAAGAAAATGTTCCCTAGTCTCCTTCACTAAACTACATCTAATTATTCAAATACAGAAAAGCCTGTAATGTTCTTTAAATATGGACGGTATGAAGACAATTAAGAAATTACAGGACTAATTTCCAACAAGAATACAAGTTGCATGAAGGTTTAAGAATGTGACTTTTGCCACAGTTTCCGAGAGGGCAAGAGGAGTAGATGTTCTAAATGCGATCCTTCAGATCCATGAACCATGAAAGCAATGCTGGTATGGAAAATGAGGCTGAAACTTTTCCGTGAATGGCTGCCTCTATGTCTAAGCTGCAGGAACAAAGCACCTCTATCACCTAAGCACATAAACACCCAATTCCACTATCCAGATCCTCGGGCCATAATGTCAAATCCAGGCTTCTTCAGGTTCAGCACACTGAAGACTTCAATCGTATACGGATGCTAATCCATGCAATACATAACTTACAAGGTCTCTCTAATGTCAAAAGCCTAGCTAAGTCCTCCAAGAATACTTTTATGTTAAATAGTGTTTATTTAAGATGGCCACTCACAAGAGAAAGGCAGTCAAAATGACCACCAGAATCTCCATTCCTCACAAGGGAAACTTGATCTGAAACTGGCTGATAAGTTAACTGGCTTGTAGGAGATGTGAAAATGTATCCTTTACACAGCACTGATCAAGACATAATGGGATATACTTCTGCTTCAGACATTTAGAATTTTCTAACCAATGACTGGGCTCTACTTGGAAACTTTAGCAGGAAAGAGGGGTTTCCCAATTATTCTCCCAGTCAGGAAGTGCTGGAGGGAACACATCTAGCCTCCCCTTCTAAGCAGCCTTTAGTTAGCCCTCCCCCAAAGAGAGGAGCTAATGTGACTGGACAGAGAATGGCCCTATTAGACCACCTGTCACCCGTGTGCATGGTCCTGGCACTGACAAACAGTACACGTTTGCCAGGGTCTCCAGTGCCACAAGCAACCAGAGATACGTGACAGAGGGTGTTTTCTCTCTCCCCAGTTCCCTCCTCTCACCCTGTCCCCATGTGCCCAGGTGGGGCAGGGGTTGGGAAGTAATCCCTTCCCATCTGTAGAGCAGGTCTAGCAATTCTCAATTCACCAGGAAAAGATAAGGAAAACTGTTTTGACCTCAGACCTAAACCACACTCTTCTAAGCATATCACAGGTTATAAGGAGCCTGCCCAGACTAACAGAGTGATACTCTGCTTCTCATTAACCCAGTGATCTGGCGTATGGATCTCCAGAGGCAGGGGAGAGGTAAGCTGCACTCTGAATCTTTTTCCTGCAGAAAAAGCTGTGAAGTCTTGGATGGAGTGATAGGACTCAAGAGCCCCGGTGATATTCACCATTAGCCAAACAAATGAGTCATAATGTAGGTTAGATAGGGCTCTGGATACAGATGGTCACAGTTGAAACGCATATGCATTAATGGCAGAGATCAAACAGTCTCTTCTGGCCTTTTCCCGTTACCTCAGGTTAGTGGAGTTTAGATCAGTAAACTTCTACCTTGGCCAACACTTATCCTAAAGAGAGGAGGTACACGATTGGTGAGTTTTGATGGGGAAAAAGGCATGAGCTGGGGGCAAGAGGGGTGTGGTAATGACAAACTTCTGCAGGAAGAGAAGGCAGGCCCAGGTCTGAGTGTGGAAGCAAAGGGAAGGAGCCCAACAGGAGAAACGAGAAGACAGAGCGAACTGTTTACAGGAGGTGGCTCTGGTTTGATATAATTTTCATTGTTGAAAATTTCTGTGAGCTATTATGTAGTTTTACTACACTATTTGTATACATAATTAATTGTATTTCACTCCACATGTTCATATATCAAGAAGCTCAGGAATTTAATTGAATCCTAGCAATTAAAATCAGGATTCATAAACAGAGTACCTAAACAGACTTTCTCCCTTGTCACCCTTATTGTGGCTTTTTTCCACAACATGGTTTTTACAACGATACATTATGGGCTAGAAAAAAAATAACTGATCCACTATGTGCAAACACATTACAGAGCCTCAGATGATAAAAAAAAAAAAAAGAAAGGCATATCTTGACTTCTTTACATCTTCCAAATTCTCAAGTACTTTGGCCTTAACTCAAAATACATAGACAGCCTGAAGGCAGGGAAAATATACACTTTTTAGATTTTCAGTTTGCTTTTCCAAGAACCACGTTCATTCTAGACATATGAAAACAGAGGATGCTGTGAGGACACAACTCTGGACGACTCCCAGAGTAACTGCTGCACCTTTAATACGGGTATGCCCACGAATTCAAAGCCATCTTATGACATTCCACATAAAATAGCCCTTGAGTAACTGTCCCTATAAGAAGCATTATCTTTTTAGTTTTACACGTAAAAATCTGAGGACTGAATCAGATAGTCTGGACTGATGACCCTTTAAGAGGGAGGAACTGCTAAGATGCACAGTGAGGAGGAACACCTGCTAGAAGGTGTCAGAGGTCGTCACTGCCTGGGCAACCGGGGCTCAAAGCGTGGTCTTCTCAGGAGGGACTGAGGCCAATCCGAACTATACAGACGGCTAATGCCGCCAGGTATTGCTTAGTAGTCGTCTCAAATAGTAAGTCACTGGAATTACATGCTTAGGAGGAGTACTGAATTTGCTCATGTATTTATAAAGCTGACACTGTCACCAAAAAACAAAACAATGAATTTTTAAAAAATCTTAAGATCTACAGTCCTAGAAACTTAGTTTTAAATATTAGGGCAACCTAATAAAGGAAGCTAGCATAAAAGCTAAAAAATAATGGAACGGTGTGAAAAATCTTCTAGAGCAAGAAAACGTGATTCTGATTTGAGCTGGTCAGTGTCACGCTTGTTTTCCAAGTTTGTACCCCTGAGAAAACTGTTTGGTAACCACTATACAGTAGGCACAGAAATCAACATACTTTATCAAACAAAACACTAAACAGGTGTTGCTGTTGATACATTAAAAATTATATGAGTTTTCTTCAATGCTGTGGATAGAGAATAATGTTAAAAGTTTTAAAATCTGTGCTTGTTTTTCATCTAGAATGGAGCAAATGTCAGGCAAATAAACTTCATCTGTTACTCTGACATTTTTCTCCCTTGCCTGCAAATCTGCTTACAATTCCTTAAGGTACATGCATGAGAAAACCTGACGAACAACAGAACAGAATACAGTTGCTGTGGGGTTTGTTTTGCACGTATGGACCAGGCAGTATCCGTTATTGAAATGCTTCCTAAAGGTAAAGCAATGTGAGAATTCTTTGGCTCGAATCACAAATAGCTCCAAACTGTGAGTTGCGTGGACTGAATTTCTGAGTTACCGTGTTTTGGCTTTGAGACCACATCGGAAGCACGCTAACACTTTCAGTGTAACTTGCATGAGTGAAGTCCACCTCGCTTAGCAACACTTCACAGGATCCCTCCAAGGCGCCCAGTGCTGACCCGGCAACAGGAGCTCATTGAGATGGTAGACTGAAGTGACAGGGAGACACTGTTAATCGTTTGGTTTGTTCTGAAAAAAGTTTGTGAAGGACCAGCCTCCTCCATTAGATTTAGGAGAATCTTCATCTTTAGGAGGAATCAAAAATTGTCGGGAGTTAATGGAGCATGGACTTCCAAAAGAGACAATTTCACTGTTGCTGTCTGTGGACCTAGGTGAGTCTGGAGATACTAAGTTCCAAGTCTTTACATTTGCCTGAGGTCTGTAACCTGCAGTTTTGTCTAAATCGTCTGCAGCCAGATCTTCTACAGTAGAAGTAACGGGGAGGTGCATTTGTGGCTTATAGCCTGTCCCCCCTCCAGGGTCGTTTCTGGGTTCCTCCTCTGGTTTTGCCTGAGGCTGGTACATGGACTGAATGTCAATGTAAATGACTTGTGAGGCCCCTCCGGCTTCATCCGCTCCTGGGTTCACCATCTCTTCCTCAATGACCGGTGGACAGTAAGATACAACCGCATGGTTTTCCGGTTGCACATCAGTGTTATCTTCTGGACGCTCAGCTACTGGAGAAATTATTTCTGTATCTTCTATTTTAGGAACTGTTGATCGAGTTTCCAGAACCTCGACATTATTTGGGGTACAAGGATTCATTTCCAGTGTTTTAAGAGCGCTGTTTCCCTAGAAATAAGTTTTAAAACAGGGATTAGGATGCCACGAAACGCTGCTGCAATGCCTCTCCTACAAAAAGCAGCATTATTTTATATTGTTTTTCACAGGTGCTCATAAAAATGTGTCTCTACTATTCTGTAGTGCATACTAGAGCAAAGCTACTTTCTTTTCTACATATCAGTATTTTCCTTGGTCTTAAGAGTAGTGAAAAAAAAGACCATGTACAAACAATTTAAAACTAATAATTTTAGAAGTTCAGCAGTTCAAGCACTGCTATTTTCTCAATACATTTTACTCTGGATGACACTGACATGTTAAAAACTCTTCACAAAAAAACTAAAAAAGGGAAGTCAGTACTTCAAAGGTAAACGTAAGAAAATAAAGGATTACCTCACAGACACTCTTTTGAAACTGTAAAGCTTTACAATTTTCTGGATTTGGAATATCAGGGTAGAAGGTTTCTTTAATCCTTTAAATAAAGATGATTAAGTACATTTAATAATAAGATTATCAATTAGACAATAAATAAGTTAATAAGTTATCAGGCTTATTTTGACGTTTCATATGAATACTCTAATGAACATCTGAGATAAAAATGGAAGATCATTTTCAGCGTGATCAGTCACTAGAACTTTCAATATAATGCACTGAGAGGTTTCTATCTGAAAAGCAGAAATGGTACTTCTATTCCTAGAACTACAGTGTCTTATGTATCTTATGGAAATGGAAAGCAAAGAATTAAAATGGTGATTGTGCTATCAAGTCAAAAGTCAAATACGGGCATTACTCATGGCCAAAATATTCATACTGCAGACTGGATTCAGCACAGTCAACTACTTGGGAACATGTTTGCATTATGTAGTTCTCTACTGCTCAAAACAGGCTCTGGATTATCAGAAAAAGGAAGGCTATTAATCTTGAGCAAAAACTAAACACAAACAAAAAGGAAATCTGCTTAGTGCCCTACCATATTTATAGCTCTTAAAAAACCTTTATTATTTGAAATTCCTGCAGGAAAAAGAAATGTTGTTAATGTAAGTCCGAAATGCTCTAACTTCTAAACTACCTCCTAACTTTATCTTTTTTTTTGTATTGAAATCATTTTTAAAAGGTGATTTTGGGTAATGAGAATATGGTTACCAAACAGGGTATTCTACGGTTCTAAACTGTTACTATTTTGATTTATAAGCCAGGATTGCTAGAGTACATTCTCTTCTTTATCATGAATGACGGCCTTTTCAAGGCCAGTGAGGACAGTCTGTGCATGAACATGGCCAGGTGCCACAAGCCCAGCCCAGGACACCTCCTGCTGGCTGACCACGAGGCACTCTCTCCCGAGCCCCGCGCTTACCCTACCTCACTTCACTCAGCTCACACCACTCCCTCCGCTGCTCCCGGACACACACTTCTCACTTTCTCCAGAAGATCAAGCTCTTTCCAGTTTCTGGGCCCTCACAGAAATCTATTCTAATTCTATTCTAACTAGAATCTATTCTAATTCTCTCTGCCTGGTACATTCTCTCCCTCTCCTTCCCCTTTGGGACCCTGCTGCAGTGGAACGTCCACAGGGAAGCCTGACCACCTCCTGTGACGTGATTCCCCGCTATTCTCCTCATGCCGCCCGTGTCCTTCCTAGCACCCACTCACAATCTGTACCCATATATTTATTAAATGCTTATGGGTTTCACGTCCATCCTCCCCACTATCCTATAATTCTAATGACCATTCTTATTTTAGTTCACCACTATGTCCCCCTTCACATGGGAGGGGTCATTCTTATTTGTTGAATAAATGACCAGATTTTCTAAATAGGTCACCAGGACAAGTGATACCTCAATCATTAGACTACATTTAATCTTGCATATAGCTATTGACCTATTTATCCCTATAAATATTTTTTTAGCACAACTGCTATTACTTTAATTAGTAAATATGGTAGGGAAAAATTTATACTTTTACTTTGTAAATTTTAAAACCTTTAAATAATGTGCCATGTTCTTGCCTAATGTTAATTCCAATGTTAATTCTGACCAATACAAATATTTTTTACTACCTTGTTTCCACCAAAAAGTTGTACTTATTTTTTAACACATAAACTAAATAATCATGCCCTTAAGAACAAAACAGCAAGGGTAAATCATTACCATTCTCGTTTCCGATAGCAAAGGATACTCGTTACCACTCCGACAATGACAGCCACTGCCACTGGGATGAGAATGGCAATAATCAATGCCACAGCTGAAAAGAGAATGTTGTAGATATTAAAATCAACATTTTTAGTATGAACCAGAGAATAAATTCGCATTATAAGATATTTAAGTCAGCAGATTATTTGAAGAAAAAATCCAAACTGCTCCAGGGAAACTGAAAAACTATTAAAATATAACCTTAAAAAGTATTGTAATAATTTTTATACTAACACTTAAATTCTTCAGAGCAGTGTTTCTCTACCTTGGCACTACTGACATCTTAGGGCAGATACTTCTTTCTTGTGTGCTTTGCAGGGAGGAGGCTGTCACATGCATTGTAGGAAGTTGAACAGCATCCTTGGGCTTCTAATGACCAGATACCAGTAGCACCAACCAAAACTGTCACCAGACACTGCCAACTGTCCCCTAGGAGGCAAAATCACCCCCAGCTGAGAACCATCTCTACATGGTCCTTTATTTAAGGGCATGTATGAACTCCAGCCCAGGGCTAGAGAATAAGCCCGTGATCAAATGAAAGTTCTTTGCTGTTGACAAGCTAGTCAAGTCCATCACTCTTCTCTACTTTCCATCTCAAATTTATGAGTGTTGTGCTTTATGCTTTTTTTTGTTTTGTTTTGTTTTGGTTTGGTTTTTTCTTTTGACGGTACGCGGGCCTCTCACTGTTGTGACCTCTCCTGTTGTGGAGCGCAGGCTCCGGACGCGCAAGCCCAGCGGCCATGGCTCACGGGCCCAGCTGCTCCGCGGCATGTGGGATCTTCCCGCACCGGAGCACGAACCCGTGTCCCCTGCATCGGCAGGCGGACTCTCAACCACTGCGCCACCAGGGAAGCCCTATGCTTTTTTTTAAGGCTATTTCTTACACTCTTCCCTGGATATGCCAAAAGTCACAGAATATTTCGGGTAAAAAAAATTTTAAACCAGTTGACCGTTATATAAGTTCAACATGAATTTAGAACTCTAGACTTCAGAGGTACCATTAATTCATTAATTTCTTAACTACGCATTAGGCAGTAACTGGTAAGAATACATGTGAATATCTCATGGCCTTTCAGTACTGCCCTCCACCCACTATAAAAGTGTAACAAAATATGAAATTTTAAAAAGGGGCATTCCTATATAAACAAAAATCACTGGAAACACAATGCACTTAAGTTCGGAAAGCAACTCGATGACAACATTTAACTCACAATTTTCCTTTGTCACCACAAACATGCTCTTCTCTGGCCCCATTCCTCCATCTGTATAGGCTCGCAAGACCAGATGGTAACTTGTTTTACCTTGAAGATCAGCAATTCTCAGTGTCTTCTGGGATATGTCGGTAATATTCTTAACCTTTATGTCAGAACGACCTATTTTTAAAGTGAAGAAGATTATTACTGATCTCTATACCATCTTAATCACATGGTTACTCAAAGCTGTCACATTCACATCCTTTTTAAATGAGTCTGAATGCTCGTCGCCTCCAGGGCCAAGGCCCGTGGAGCCAGCCAGAGCCATGTTCAAGTTCTACCTCTGCCAGGTAGTAGCTATGTTATCTGTACCTATTATTTAAACGCCTCTGAACCTGAGTTTCTCTAACTATGAAATAGAATATCATGACTTAGCTCTCAGGGCTCTGTGAAGTTTTCGTGCACATTCTCTAGAATAATACCTGGCCTATAGCAGGCAATCAATAAAAGTCTCTTCTCTTTCTTTTACTAAGAGCATGAAAACCCACCACAACCAAAACTCACTGGGGCAGGGACACTGTCACTCGGGCTGATCATGCCTGTGAGTCAAGCGAGAAACTCAAGGAAGCAAGATCATAAATCAACAGAGATCGCTTCAAACCACGCAGGAAACGAGGCAGTGCATCTGAGTTCTCAAATGAGAGATTAGAGAGGACGCCCTTGAACCATTTTGAAAGGAAATGTGGAGAATTGTTTAAATTGTTAAATTATTTTTTAAATTTTAACCAAAAAAATGCAGTTTAATAGTTTAAAACTAAATCGTACTATATGGCTAAAAACAAAAAGCAGCAGTTTCCTGCCAGCATCTTTCCCCACCACGAACAATCACTTCAAAATCAAGTTACCGGTCTCTTTGGGTACTGACCTCCATATTTTGAAATAAACTTAAATTGGCAGTGCTTGATTTTTAAATATTAGACATTAGCTCTAACACACAACCACTACCCCTTCTCCCCTCGAGCCCACATCATTCATAGAGAAACATCAAAAAATTTGATAACTTCAGTGTTCACATTGTAATGGTCATATAAATACAAATTACTACTAAGACAAACTGCTTGGTACGATCATGTTTCCTTTCTTATGTTTCTGTTGTTATAACTGCTTTTCTTCCTTATTTGCTTAATGTACCAATTACTGATTCGTCCAACACCCTCCAATGAATATTCCATACAAGTTTCCACGTGGTCCAAAACAACAACATCCCAGGGCCGCTGCTTCCCCCAGCTGCTGCCCACTCCCCCCAGGCTGCTTCCTGGGGCGTCTGCTCTGTACTGGAAGTCTTCTAGGTGCTCTCATCCTAGAACTCCCTGCCCCACTATTTCCTCGTATTGACACACACTCTTCTAGGAGCTTCTGGAGAAGGGATACACGGGGGAAGTAATATGTGCAGCCTTCCATGTCTAAAGATGTCTTCATTCTACACTCATAGATAGTAGTACGGATACTACTGTATCTGTAGATAGATTGGCTGAGTACAGAATTTAAGGTTGAAAATAATTTTCACTCAGTACTTTGAAGATGTAGCTGTGATATCTTCTAGTATCTGGTACACTGTTGAGAGGCCTGCTACCATTCTTATTCTTGATCCTTGCACAAGAGATGCTTTTCTGATTGTTTCTAGGATTTTTTCTCTATATATCAGGTGCTCTGAAAATTCATGGTGACATACTTCAGAATAGATCTTTTTCTCTATTTATTTTACTGTGTGTTTAATGGCACCTTTTACTGTATATACTGAGGTCTTTCCGTTTTGGGACATTTTTTTCTTGTGCTATTACTTTGATAATTTCCCTCTCTCCATTCCACTCTTCTCTCTTAACAGAACTCTTATAAAGGAGGACAGTGCAGGTCTTTGACTCAAACTCCAACTTTCTAATCTTTTACCTCCAAGTCTTCTCCTTTGCCTTTGTCTCATTTTCAGAAGAATTTCCCCATTTTTCATTTAATTTCTCCACTTGCATTTAATTCCTTAAAAATTTCTTTGATCACATTTTTAATTCTGAGGAATTCTTAACTGTCTTCTGTTTGTTCCTTTTTATAACATCATGTCTTTTCAATAAATACAGTATACGTCAACTATCCAAGGATAGTTTTGTTTTAAATTTCTCTGTTTTCCCACATTGCATCCATTTCCTCTGGTTTCTCCTGGTGTCTGTCTTTCAGGTTAGAAGCTTTGTCAATCATCTGGTTATCCCTGGTTGTTCGTCATGTTCGAGAGTGAGCCACTAAAAGGCTCACTGGAAGCCTGGTGTACATAGGTGGGGCTTACTGGGGGGTGGGCTTCACTTATATCATGGATGAGGAATGACCAGGTGGGTTCCTGGCTTTTCACTGGGATAATCCCCCAAATATCAGCACCTTTTATGTCTTTCCTCAGGAACCACTAACTCTAATCCTCTCATCTCCTGCCCAGAAAACAGGCCTAGCTGAAGATGTCCTATGAAGCAGGTGGGAAGGAGGAAGAGGGAGAGTCACAGGGTTTGCTACAGTGTCCCTTGTCTGGAAGCTCTCTGGTCCAGAATACCTCTTGTTCTCATGCAGGGGAGAGAGCACTCACATGAGCTACATGAAGCTGGTGTAGGACTTGGGGGTTCTAACTGCTCCTTACAGACTTACAATCAACTCCCGCTGTTCAGCCCAGATTCATCCTAACCATTGGCCTCCACTTCTGGTGCTGCAGAATGAACCAAATTACTTCTCACTGATGCCCAATGGTCCACCTAGACTGCCCTGCCCTCCACTCCTCTAGGTCACTCGGCCCACTTCCACACCCGGCGTTTCCAAATCCTCTTTTGTGCCTCTCCAGTTCTCTGTGGCTTTATGCATTGTTGTCCTTTTTTCTCTATTTTGCTCTAATTTTTAGTGACCAATCCACCCTAACTAGAAGTCTACATGTTAGAATTTGAACTGGTTCAAGTGTAAAATTTCTGAGCACCTGAGGGAAATGACACTAGAGTCTGGATGTTTGCAGAATCTGATATTTAGGGTTTCCCTCAACTTTGAAGGTTCAGGGAACGCAGAACTTAGTGGTCTGTGGGAGGCTCATGTTTACGCAGCTGCTCTCGGGACGTGACTAAGCTAATGCCCAGTTGGTCAGCATCTCCCTGTGGCGTTGTTCTCTACTTGTCAGGCATTAAATATTATAATTAAAATGGTTTCTTTCCAAGGAAAGGTCATTAAGGAAAATAAAAGCTTTCAAATTGAAGAGATGATACACTTGTGTTGTTCAGCCATGAATAAAAATCATCTGGCTTCCAACAGAAATGTAATTTAGGGTTTAAAGCCCAAAGTCTGCACAAACATTTCTGTATTTGTAAATTTGAGGATTCTCAAAGGTCTGTGGGCATACACTTACCACTTGTCAAGGACTAACTGTACTTTTTAAGATTTAATAGATACACACATCCCCAATCAAATCAATTAAGTTTCGTAGCTCATTAAGGTCGTGGCTAACTGTGTGGATGGCTCTTTGTCAGATAAAAGGAGACTCTGAAGCCATTCTTTAGGTTCCTGAGTTTTCTCCCCCATTAGTGTAAGTACAGGAAGACCTTTTTTTTTTTTTTTTTTTTTTTTTTGCGGTACGCAGGCTTCTCACTGTTGTGGCCTCTCCCGTTGCGGAGCACAGGTTCTGGACGCGCAGGCTCAGCGGCCATGGCTCATGGGCCCAGCCACTCCGCGACATGTGGGATCTTCTCGGACCGGGGTATGAACCCGTGTCCCCTGCATCGGCAGGTGGACTCTCAACCACTGCGCCACCAGGGAAGTCCAGACCTCTTTTTTTTTTTTTTTTTAAAGTAACCTTCATAAGATGCTATGTTATAGATCATGCAAGATTAGAGAGATGCTCTCTGTCCTGTGGGGCTCACAATCAAAGGCCTCAGAATAAATGATTTAAATGATTTCTGAAAGACTACATGCCACTGATCACATAATAAAATCTTAAAAATCTCATATTCATCAAATGACTGCATTTTCCCTTCCTTATTTTTCAGAACATTCTGGAAGTCTGAATAAACTACTCAGTAGCTTCTTTACTTCTTTTTTTTCTTTCCTCCTCTTTTTTTTTTTTTTTATTTAATAAAGAACTTCTAAGAAACAGTATACTTATTCTAGTAATTTACTTACCCGATTCCAAAACCCTCATCTTAGATGTGTCTCTCTCTCCTTTTTCAAAGTAAAATAAGTACCCTCTTAAAAAGCCTCTAAGCTCTTCCACAGGAATTTCTTCCCATTTCACTAATATCGAATCTGCAGACGTATCCTCAACAGTAAAATTTGGTGCAACAACTGGAGCTGTAAAAGGAAAAAAGTCAATAGCTAAAGGAGGGTTTACTAATACAGAGCAAGACATTAAGGTTTAATGAGATTTCTAGCCTCAAAAATAGCTAAACTTGTAATCAGAACTTTATTTAATCATAAACTTTCACAGATATTATCACAAGCACTTTTGCTGTGAAGATACAAAGGCAGAACTTACAACTTTCACACATAAAACATATCTAGGGAGGTAACCTATGCAAAATCTTAAATGGCTACTAGAATAGGCTTTACTCACACTTCCCCTCCTTACTGATAGTCTTGAATAAGTTAATAGTCTTAAAACTTTGTGTAAGTGTAAATTAAATATTTTTGACGTCCAAATTAAGATTTAATTTTCTTAATGACAACAGTAAAATTATGAAACATAAACATTAAACAAATGAAAAATAAGTAATTATAATTTTACAGTTATCATACAAATTATTTTTCTTCCTTGTACTAATAAACATCTCAATTCAACCTATTTTTAGAATTCAATCTGAAAACTGATGCTGTTTTATAATTTCTCATATTACCTTGAACTCTAAGAAAACTTACCCATTTAACTTACCCAATTCTTCTACATATCCAATTATAGAACGTAGTAATTGATATCCTTGATTTCTGCACCCGTACACGAAAAAATTGTATCTTACACCTGGTCGAAACTGATCTATAAGATGAACACAACCAGTAAATGTTCCTAAGTACATATTACTATGAATACCTATTTTAGAAATATCAAATTTATAATAACTCACTTTGAAATTTCCAAAACTAATTTTAAAAAGGTTACAGAAAATCCACATTTTCAAAATTGGTAAATATTCAGAGTGAAAACTGACTCAATAAAAATTAAACTCACTTCTGTTGTAATGAAAAGTTTAGTATTATAACATGACATCACCTTGAAGGGCAAAAATGGTAATCAAGGTTTTCGTTTTGTTCCTTCAAATTAAGCAATGACAACTTCTTCCCAGATTTGGTCTAGGGTCAGTTTTCTAACCAATCTCAGGCCCATGTCATGCCTCTGAAAAAGCCCTTCCCTAACTAGTGTTATCTGTGGGTTGGAAAGAACCCACTGCTCTTCCCTTGTTCCAAGAAGCAGATACTAAAATGTCCACTCTAGTTGGACACTTCAGTGTTCAAGGAAATGGGCCATAGAGTCTATTCCTCTTTACAGCATCAGCATTTAGTGCCCTTGACTTAACTCCACAAGACATAGAAGAGAAGCACCTTAACTTCGATCCAAGTTAATCACTTTTAAATGCCTCCTCGACACAATGCAACGTGTAAAGTGTTAGGACCACAGAGGTGGATGTATAACAAGGCCCCTGGCCTGGAGCAGTTGGCAGAGAGGTGGCAGGACAGATGAGGAGGGGTAACCGTAAGACTCTGTGTTAGACTAGAGGGATCTATCACAGAGCCTGTGGCCCCTCCAATGAGGGACCAAGTGAGCCTAAGAAGATCAGAAAAAGCCACCAGGAAGTGATGTTTGAACAGAGCCTTGAAGGGTACTTAGTAGCTCACCTGCAGTGATCAAGGAGAAAGACACTGCCGGGGGGATGGCAGCCTATGGGACTGCATTTAATTTGTGGAATACAATTATTCTAGTGTGGCTAAAGCCCTTGGTCCTGGATTCAGAACACCAGTGGTCTTCAGGCTCGAAAGGGAGATGGTTACCTCTAAAATCACTCTGCAACTTCTGCTGGGGGGGACAAGTATACTTGAGGTTCTGATTTTACACCACATGTATGTTAGTAAACCTGCACCTAGTTTTATATTATGATTATGCATACCAAAATTCTATAGGGTTCTTCCGCCTGAAAAAGAAAAAGAGCCTGAGGGGTTAGAGCATCAGGAATGTGTTTTGAGATCATAAGAGAGAGGACAGTTGAAAGAGTGGGTGGCTGAATAAGAAAGGAACAGGAAACGTCCAGGTTTTGTCCACACCCTGTCCTAGCAGCCACTTAAAGCTCTGAATTGCTTTAAAGTTAAATCCTGGTGTGATCACATACTAGTTTTGTGACCTTGGGCAAGTTACCCAACTTCTTGGAGCCTTTGTCTTCTGAGCCACTACAGGGCCTTTGTTCACCTGCCTCAGCATCAAAAGTCTTCCTTTTCATCCTACAGGTCTCAGCTTAAACTCACATCCCAGATATTCCATCTAAAGAGACACCTCTTCACATCACTCCACCCTGCCCCAGTCCATTCTGATTATTCTCAAGTCCTTTTTGCTCAGTAACCTGGGCCCTGGGCAAACAAGGGCAAAAGGATGGTGAGTGACATCATTACAATTATAAATAATGCTGTGTTGAACACTCAGTTGTAAATCTGTGCTGCTCTCAGATTATTTCTTAGAATAAACTCCTAGACAAGTAATGACTAGATCAAAGCCTATGAGTCGTTTCACACACATACTGCCACAGACTGCCTTCCAGAAAAGTTAAACCAATCCACACCCAGCCCAGTGGTGAGGGGAACAGTCACTGCATTGCAACCAGTCACTCCATATGTTGCTCTTTTTAAAAATTTTCTTTTTGGTAGGGAGCACGCTGTAGTGTATACGGAAGTAAAAACATAATGGTGTACACATAAAACTTACAAAATGTTATAAACCAACGTTACTCCAATAAAAAGTAAATTTTAAAAATATCTTTAAAGAACTTTAATTGCGAGACACTCACCAGATTCTATTACAGTTTCAGTGCTGTTTGAAGGGACTTTTTTCCAGTCCATGAGGCAGGGTTCAGACCGAGATGAGTTACACCATTTAATTACATAGTCACAAGTCACGTTGGGGTCATAATTCCAAGTGAGCAGAATCCCATTTCCCGTTCCAACAGCCTGCTCTATTTTGAGATCATCTTCAAGAAAGAAGGATATTTTACGTGTTAAAAATAATGTTTTAAGGTAAATCTCATGAAAATGGGCAAGAGTTATAAAAATCACTTTACCATGCAGACATTGCAAAATAGTGCTAAACTAGATAAACCTTTAGCAAAGTTTAGAAGTGCTGCTCTGTTGTTTTCGTTTTAACTAGGGCAATTACCTGTGCATATATATTAACTCAGCAGCTGGAAAAAAAACAATGAAAAAGCACTTAGGATCAGGCAGTGACATAACTGGGCCGGGACACGAGGATCAAGAGCCATGAAGGATGGGGCAGAGGGAATACAGCATGGCAGCTCGGGGGCGGGGGTAGAAGCAGGCGGGAGGCTGGTGAAGAACACGTGTGGGTGTCAGAATCCCCCGTCTCCTCATCCACTGTGGGTGTGAGCTCCACGAGAGCAGACGGGGGCTTGTGCCTGCAACTCCAGCCCTGAGCACAGGCCATGCAAAGCAGGAGCACGATGCCATGCAGTGAATGAGTGGGTGGGCCAGCCCCTCTCTTCCTTTCAAGGGAGACTGCTACCCCATGGGTGGGCTGAAGGCATTGTGGAGACACGACAGTGATGAAATGCTGTGGGGTGAGGTGGGATGGGATGGTCGGTGTGGGCAGAGAGGGGAAAGCATCCGCGAGCACGGATGGGTGAGGTGCAGAGGCTGGCAGAAGGGGGCCATGCTGAGGTTTGGTTTCCTCATCCTGCCAGATCTCAGCCTAGGCAATAAGGGAGGCCCAAGGTTGGGGGTGAGGAATTAGCATGGGTTAGGACAGCGTGGCCAACGGGAGAGGGAAATTTTCCAAGAAATAGGGGAAAGAAGTAATTTCTCTAACTGATGTATATTTAAGGGTTCAGTAAAAAGCCATGGAAAGGTTTTTTGAACAAAATTTGCATTCATAAGCAACTACTACTAGACACAAGACCACAACTTGGCTGGGAATACAGAAGACTTCGGATATGACAGCTTCTTGACTCAATGTGACTAAAAATCCACAAGGTAACCTGCGCTGAGGCTGCAAGGCCTCTGAGTCGGGAAATCCTCAAGGCACAATGATTTGTTCCAAGCTGCAGTAACTGTCTGGAAGCTGATAGCCAGACCATTGTTAGTTCTGTAAATTACTGTGTCCTGATGGACACACAGAAAAGGTAGGAATATAGCTCTTGAATTAAAAGATAACACAGTGAGAGCCATTAAATACCTAATTTAAATCAGCAGGTTATCTTGCTATGGGCGTTCACATCTCTCTCCCTTTTCTTTCTTTTGACTCCATACCACTACCTGCAGACCTCTCTTCTATGGTATGCACTGCTATCTGGGCTCTGGACGATATTGTGTGTCTCAGAATGTACGGTGTGTCCCCAATTCCTTCCTTCTGATGTGCCCACAACTGACTGAAATGAAGAACCAGTTACATAACAAGCAGTAAGACACTGCCTCAAGCAAGAACTGGAAAGGTACTTAGGACCCAAACTGGACCAATTTTTCTGCCTCTCCGAGTGGGTAGTCATAGAAAGGTGCTCCCATATTAGTGTGGGATAGCAAGGGGGACCAGGGAATGACTCAGAAGAGGAGTTAACTAGAAGAGGCAGGAGTGGCCGCTGAAAACTTGTGACTCAAAAAGCTGTCAAGGCAGCTAAGGAGGAATGGACTAGTCATTGGTAATCCATCAAATTTACAGGGGGGCACTAAGGAATTTTAAAATCACACTGCAGTTGTTTTCTTAAAGCTTACACTGAAGATCTAATTTAGACTTTAAGAAGAATTTCTTATCAGTAAAGGATTCCTATTAATAAAGAATGCCTTATCAACAGAGCTGCCATTTAAAATGAGTATTTGTTCCTGCCTCACAGTTTGAAAATAGCCCAGCTGGCTAAGTATCAACTGTCATGGTCTTGGGGAGATATGTGAAAATGGTGTCTGAATAAACTGTTAAGATATTTCTAAGAGTAATGTCCACTACCATAACTCTACAACATTACGTGTTAAAGTAACTGGGTTTAGTAATACTTTATCCATCCGTGTAGACGCTTCAAGTCAATATTAATGACTGCTGCCTCTCAATGTCAATACGTGACATTAATCTGCCTGTTCCTCCTTACACGTCAGCAGCAGCAGGGTATATCAGAAGAAAGCTGACATTTATGAGAGCAAGCAACACCTTCCAAACGTTGCACCTTAATTTCTTGTTCTTATATATTACTTTTATCTTAAGTACTCACCATTTGGAATTTCCATACTAGCTATTTTAGAAGGTGGCGATGAGCCCACAGAATTTTTTGCCACCACACTGATGATGTAGTCACTTTTATCAAGTTGTATTTCTGCCTTATGTTGAGGATCAGGAATTTCAGAAAGGGATTGTGTTTCCTCGTCGGACGAACATGATACATTATAGGAGAGTATTTTTCCATTAGCTTCATTAATGGGTAAAGGCTACAGAAACAGAAAAATAAATTCTGTTATAAAAACCTGCGAGGAGTGATTATGTGACAAGGCGAGGCCATCGAGTCCAAACTGGACACTCTGCTAATCTTAACAAAGTAATGTTAGAAAAGATGAAGTCGTTAACAGTGCACAACACAGATTTAAAATCCACTGAGATAAATCAGGAAAGTGATTCTGAAGAAACACTACACTTGCTGTAAGCAGGAAGAGCACACAGAAATATAAAAATTAAGTAACAAAATATTTAGCCTCATATTTTTCAGAACTAAACCAAAAGGAGTGATGAGCAACATTCCTCTACTTAAAAAATAAAATATTAAAAAGTATGGCACCATGTTTTTTTAAACAGTTTTTGCTTTCTCATTTTAAAGGAGTACTTGCTCATTACAGAAAACGTGGAAAATACTAAAAAGTTGGAAGAAAGCAAGAAAAATCTCCCATATTCCCATCTCTTAAATACACTTACCTTGTGATATTTCCTTCAAGTTGTTTTCCTAGATGGAGATTTTTATTAAAATTGTTTCAATCATACTATACAATTTACATTTTTTGCTCTTCTATAATAAAAATTTGTCCATAATACAGTTATATACATTTTAATAGCTTTATATTTCATGTATCATTTTTATCACTTTACTTGAATATTCCTTAAATAAGTGAAATTTAAGTTGTTCCCAATTTTTCACAATACTAAGATGAATCTTTTGGTGCAACATATTTTTTTCATGACTAGGATTAATATTTTAATGTGAGTTCCCAAAATTGGACTTACTCGATAAAAGGAAAAAAAAAAAAAGAAATTTGAATGTTTAACATCTTTATTGGAGTATAATTACTTTACAATGCTGTTAGTTTCTGCTTTATAACAAAATGAATCACCTATACATATACATATATCCCCATATCTCCTCCCTCTTGCTTCTCCCTCCCACCCTCCCAATCCCACCCCTCCAGGTGGTCACAAAGCACCGAGCTGGTCTCCCTGTGCTATGCAGCTGCTTCCCACTAGCTATCTATTTTACGTTTGGTAGTGTATATATGTCCATGCCACTCTCACTTCGTCCCAGCTTACCCTTCCCCATGTCCTCAAGTCCATTCTCAACGTCTGTGTCTTTATTCCTCTTCTGCCCCTAGGTTGTTCAGAAACATTATTTTTTTTCTAAGATTCCATACAGATGTGTTTGCATATGGTATTTGTTCTTCTCTTTCTGACTTACTTCACTCTGGATAACAGACTCTAGGTCCATCCACCTCACTACAAATAACTCAATTTCATTTCTTTTTATGGCTTAGTAATACTCCGTTGTATATATGTGCCACATCTTCTTTATCTATTCATCTGTCAATGGACACTTAGGTTGCTTCCATGTCCTGGCTATGGTAAATAGAGCTACAATGAACATTGTGGTACATGACTCTTTCAATTATGGTTTTCTCAGGGTACATGCCCAGCAATGGGATTGCTGGGTAATATGGTAGCTCTATTTTTAGTTTTTTAAGGAACCTCCATACTGTTCTCCATAGTGGCTGTATCAATTTACATTCCTACCAACAGTGCAAGAGGGTTCCCTTTTCGCCACACCCTCTCCAGCATTTATTGTTTGTAGATTTTCTGATGATGGCCATTCTGACTGGTGTGAGGTAACACCTCATTGTAGTTTTGATTTGCATTTCTCTAATAATTATTGATGTGGAGCATCCTTTCATGTGTTTGTTGGCAATCTGTATATCTTCTTTGGAGAAATGTCTATTTAGGTCTTCTGCCCAGTTTTGGATTGGGTTGTTTGTTTTTTTGATATTGAGCTGCATGAGCTGCCTGTAAATTTTGGAGATTAATCTTTTGTCAGTTGCTTCATTTGCAAATATTTTCTCCCATTCTGAGGGTTGTCTTTACATCTTGTTTATGGTTTCCTTTGCTGTGCAAAAGCTTTTAAGTTTCATTAGGTCCCATTTGTTCATTTTTGTTTTAATTTCCATGTCTCTAGGAGGTGGGTCAAAAAGGATCTTGCTGTGATTATGTCATAGAGTGTTCTGCCTATGTTTTCTTCTAAGAGTTTTATAGTCTCTGGACTTACATTTAGGTCTTTAATCCATTTTGAGTTTATTTTTGTGTATGGCGTTAGGGAGTGTTCTAATTTCATTCTTTTACATGTAGCTGGTCAAGTTTTCCCAGCACCACTTATTGAAGAGGCTGTCTTTTCTCCATTGTATGTTCTTGCCTCCTTTATCAAAAATAAAGTGACCATATGTGTTTGGGTTTATCTCTGGGCTTTCTATCCTGTTCCATTGATCTATATTTCTGTTTTTGTGCCAATGCCACACTCTCTTGACTACTGTACCTTTGTAGTATAGCCTGAAGTCAGGGAGCCTGATTCCTCCAGCTCCGTTTTTTCTTTCTCAACATTGCTTTGGCTATTCGGGGTCATTTGTGTTTCCACACAAATTGTGAAGTTTTTTGTTCTGGTTCTGTGGAAAATGCCCTAGGTAGTTTGATAGGGATTGCAATGAATCTGTAGACTGCTTTGGGTAGTAGAGTCATTTTCACAATGTTGATTCTTCCAATCCAAGAACATGGTATATCTCTCCATCTGTTTGTATCATCTTTAACTTCTTTCATCAGTGTCTTATAGTTTTCTGCATACAGGTATTTTGTCTCCTTAGGCAAGTTTATTCCTAGGTATTTTATTCTTTTTGTTGCAATGGTAAATGGGAGTGTTTCCTTAATTTATCTTTCAGATTTTTCATCATTAGTGTATAGGTATGCAAGAAATTTCTGTCCATTAATTTTGTATCCTGCTACTTTACCAAATTCATTGATTAGCTCTAGTAGTTTTCTGGTAGCATCTTTAGGATTCTCTATGTATAGTATCATGTCATCTGCAAACAGTGACAGCTTTACTTCTTTTCTGATTTGTATTCCTTTTATTTCTCTTTCTTCTCTGATTTCTGTGGCTAAAACTTCCAAAACTATGTTGAATAATAGTGGTGAGAGTGGACAACCTTGTCTTTTTCCTGATCTTAGAGGAAACGGTTTCAGTTTTTCACCATTGAGAACGATGTTGGCTGTGGGTCTGTCATATTTGGCCTTTATTATGTTGAGGAAAGTTCCCTCTATGCCTACTTTCTGGAGGGTTTTTTATCATAAATGGGTGTTGAATTTTGTCAAAAGCTTTCTCTGCATCTATTGAGATGATCATATGGTTTTTCTCCTTCAATTTGTTAATATGGTTTATCACATTGATTGATTTGCGTTATTGAAGAATCCTTGCACTCCTGGGATGAAACCCACTTGATCATGGTGTATGATCCTTTTAATGTGCTGTTGGATTCTGTTTGCTAGTATTTTGTTGAGGATTTTTGCATCGAAGTTCATCAGTGATATTGGCCTGTCATTTTCTTTCTTTGTGACATCTTTGTCTGGTTTTGGTATCAGGGTGATGGTGGCCTTGTAGAATGAGTTTGGGAGTGTTCCTCCCTCTGCAATATTTTGGAAGAGTTTGAGAAGGACAGGTGTTAGCTCTTCTCTAAATGTGTGATAGAATTCGCCCCTGAAGCCATCTGGTCCTGGGCTTTTGTCTGCTGGAAGATTTTTGATCACATTTTCAATTTCAGTGCTTGTGTTTGTTGTGTTCATATTTTCTTTTTTTAAAGAAACTGCTTTTATTTATTTATTTATTTTTGGCTGTGTTGGGTCTTCGTTTCTGTGCAAGGGCTTTCTCTAGTTGTGGCTAGCAGCGGCAGTGGTGGTGCGCAGGCCTTTCACTGTTGCAGCCCCTTTTTTTTTTTTTTTTTTGCGGCCTCTCTTGTTGCAGGGCACAGGCTCCAGATGCACAGGCTCAGTAGTTGTGGCTCACAGGCCTAGTTGCTCTGCAGCATGTGGGATCTTCCCAGACCAGGGCTTGAACCTGTGTCCCCTGCGTTGGCAGGCAGATTCTCAACCACTGCGCCACCAGGGAAGCCCCCATATTTTCTATTTCTTCCTGGTTTAGTCTCAGAAGGTTGTGCTTTCCAAAGAATTTGTCCATTTCTTCCAGGTTGTCCATTTTACTGGCATAGAGTTGCTTGTAGTAATCTCTCATGATCCTTTGTATTTCTGCAGTGTCAGTTGTTACTTCTTTTTCATTTCTAATTTTGTTGATTTGAGTCTTCTCCCTTTTTTGCTTGATGAGTCTGGCTAATAGTTTATCAATTTTGTTTATCTTCTCAAAGAGCCAGCTTTTAATTTTATTGATCTTTGCTACTGTTTTCTTCATTTCTTTTTCATTTATTTCTGATATGATCTTTATGATTTCTTTCCTTCTGCTAACTTTGAGGTTTCTTTGTTCTTCTGTCTCGAATTGCTTTAGGTGTAAGGTTAGGTTGTTTATTTGAGATGTTTCTTGTTTCTTGAGGCAGGATTGTATTGCTATAAACTTCCCTCTCAGAACTGCTTTTGCTGCACCCCATAGGTCTTGGGTTGTCATGTTTTCATTGTCATTTGTTTCTAGGTATTTTTTGAGTTCCTCTGGTTTCTTCAGTGATCCTTGGTTATTTAGTAGTGTATTGTTTAGCCTCCATGTATTTGTATTTTTTACAGATTCTTTCCTGTAATTGACATGTAGTCTTATACCGTTGTGGCTGGAAAAGATACTTGATAAGATTTCAATTTTCTGAAGTTTACCAAGGCTTCATTTGTGACCCAAGATATGATCTATCCTGGAGAATGTTCCATAAGCACTTGAGAAGAAAGTGTATTCTGTTGTTTTTGGATGGAATGTCCTATAAATGTCAATTAAGCCCATCTTTTTTAATGTATCACTTAAAGCTTGTGTTTCCTTTTTTATTTTCATTTTGGATGATCTGTCCATTGGTGAAAGTGGGGTGTTAAAGTCCCCTACTATGATTTTGTTACTGTCCATTTCCCCTTTTATGGCTGTTAGGATTTGCCTTTTGTATTGAGGTGCTCCTAGGATGGGTGCATAAATATTTACAATTATGTTATATCTTTTTCTTGGATGGATCCCTTGATCATTATGTAATGTCCTTCTTTGTCTCTTCTAATAGTCTTTATTTTAAAGTCTATTTTGTCTGATATGAGAATTGCTACTCCAGCTTTCTTTTGATTTCCGTTTGCATGGAATATCTTTTTCCATCTCCTCACTTTCAGTCTGTACGTGTCCCTAGGTCTGAAGTGGGTCTCTTGTGGACAGCACATATACGGGTCTTGTTTTTGTATCCATTCAGCCAGGCTATGTCTTTTGGTTGCAGCATTTAATCCATTTACATTTAAGGTAGTTATCGATATGTATGTTCCTATTACCATTCTGTTAATTGTTTTAGGTTTGTAATTTTAAGTTATTTCCTTCTCTTGTGTTTCCTGACTTGAGAATTTCTTTTAGCATTTGTTTTAAAGCTGGTTTGGTGGTGCTGAATTCTCTTAGCTTTTGCTTATCTCTAAAGCTCTTAATTTCTCCGTCAAATCTGAATGAGATCCTTGCTGGGTAGAGTAATCTTGGTTGTAGGTTTTTCCCTTTTATCACTTTAAATATGTCCTGCCAATGCCTTCTGGTTTGGAGAGTTTCTGCTGAAAGATCAGCTGTTAACCTTATGCGGATTCCCTTGTATGTTATTTGTTGCTTTTCCCTTGATGCTTTTAATATTTTTTCTTTGTATTTAACTTTTGATAGTTTGATTAATATGTGTCTTGGCATGTTTCTCCTTGGATTTATCCTGTATGGGACTCTCTGCACTTCCTGGACTTGATGACTATTTCCCTTCCCATATTAGGGAAGTTTTCAGCTATAATCTCTTCAAATATTTCCTCAGTCCCTTTTTCTCTTCTTCTTCTGGGACCCCTACAGTTCGAATGTTGGTGCATTTAATGTTGTCCCAGAGGTCTCAGAGACCGTCCTCAATTCTTTTCGTTCTTTTTTCTTTATTCTGCTCTGTGGTAGTTATTTCCACTATTTTATCTTCCAGTCACTTATCCCTTGTTCTGCCTCAGTTATTCTGCTATTGATTCCTTCTAGAGAACTTTTAACTTTGCTTATTGTGTTGTTCATCATTGTTTGTGTGCTCTTTACTTCTTCTAGGTCCTTGTGAAACGTTTCTTGTGTTTTCTCCATTCTATTTCCACGATTTTGGATCACCTTTACTATCATTACTCTGAAATCTTTTTCAGGTAGACTGCCTATTTCCCTTCATTTGTTTGGTCTGGTGGGTATTTACCTTGCTCCTTCATCTGCTGTGTATTTCTCTGTCTTCTCATTTTGCTTAACTTACTGTGTTTGGGGTCTCCTTTTCGCAGGCTGCAGGTTCGCAGTTCCCGTTGTTTTTGGTGTCTGCCTCCATTGGATAAGGTTGGTTCAGTAGGTTGTGTAGGCTTCCTGGTGGAGGGGACTAGTGCCAGTGTTCTGGGGGATGAGGCTGGATCTTGTCTTTCTGGTGTGCAGGACCACGTCCAGTGGTGTGTTCTGGGGTGTCTGTGACCTTATTATGATTTTAGGCAGCCTCTCTTCTAATGGGTGGGGTTGTGTTCCTGTCTTGCTAGTTGTTTGGCACAGGGTGTCCAGCACTGTAGCTTGCTGGTCGTTGAGTGGAGCTGGGTCTTAGTGTTGAGATGGAGATCTCTGGGAGAGCTTTCACCGTTTGGTATTACGTGGAGCTGGGAGGTCTTGGTGGACCAATGTCCTGAACTCGGCTCTCCCACCTCAGAGGCTCAGGCCTGACATCCGGCCTGAGCACCAAGACCCTGTCAGCCACATAGCTCAGAAGAAAAGGGAGAAGAAAAAGACAGAAAAAAATAAAATAAAGTTATTAAAATACAAAATAAAAAAAATTATTAAAAATAACCAAAATTGGGCTTCCCTGGTAGCGCAGTGGTTGATAATCCACATGCCAATGCAGGGGACACAGGGTCGAGCCCTGGTCCAGGAAGATCCCACGTGCCGTGGAGCACCTAAGCCCGTGCGCCACAACTTCTGAACCTGCACTCCAGAGCCTGAGAGCCACAGCTACTGAAGCCTGCATGCCTAGAGCCCGTGCTCCACAAGAAGAGAAGCCACTGCAATGAGAAGCCTGCGCACAGCAACAAAGAGTAGCCCCCCCTCGCCACAACTAGGGATAAGCCCACGCACAGAAAGAAAGACCCAGTGCAGCCAAAAATAAATAAATAAATGTATAAATAAATAAATTAATTAATCAAATAATTAAAAGTAATAAAGAAAAAAAAAGAAAGGAAGAAGGGAGCAACCAAACCCAAAAACAAATCCATCAATGATAATAAGTGCTAGAAACTATACAAAAACAAAGAAAACAAAAAAAACGGACAGACACACCCCTAGGACAAATGGTAAAAGCAAAGCTATACAGGCAAATTCACACAAAGAAGCATACACATACACACTCACAAAAAGAAAAAAGGGAAAAAATATATGTATCTATATAAAAACAAAAGGAAGAGAGCAACCAAATCAATAAACAAATCTACCAATGATAATAAACTCTAAATACTAAACTAAGATAAACATAAAACCAGAAACAAATTAGATGCAGAAAGCCAACCCCAAGTCTACAATTTCTCCCGAAGGCCACTGCCTCAACTTTGCGATGATTCGTTGACTATTCAGGTATCCCACAGACGCATGGTACATCAAGTTGATTGTGGAGATTTACTCCGCTGCTCCTGAGACTACTGGGAGAGATTTCCCTTCGTCTTCTTTTTTCACACAGCTCCTGGGGTTCAGCTTTAGACTTGGCCCCGCCTCTGCGTGTAGGTCACCTGAGGGCATCTGTTCTTAGCTCAGACAGGTCGAGGTTAAAGTAGCAGCTGATTACGGGGCTCTGGCTCACTCAGGCTTAAGGGAGGGAGGGGTACGGAATGCGGGGCGAGCCTGCAGCGGCAGAGGCCTGCCTGATGTTGCACCAGTCTGAGGCGCACTGTGTATTCTCCCGGGGAAGTTGTCCCTGGATCATGGGACCCTGGCAGTGGCGGGCTGCACAGGCTCCCCGGAAGGGAGGTGTGGAGAGTGACCTGTGCTCACCACTCACATGCTTCTTGGTGGCAGCAGCAGCAGCCTTAGCGTCTCATGCCCGTCTCTGTTGTCCACGTTGACAGCCGCGGCTCATGCCCGTCTCTGGAGCTCGTTTAGGCGGTGCTCTGAATCCCCTCTCCTTGTCCACCCCAAAACAATGGTCTCTTGTCTCTTAGGCATTTCCAGACTTTATCCCATACTTCCTCCTGGCTAGCTGTGGTATACTAGCCCCCTTCAGGCTGTGTTCACGCAGCCAACCCCAGTCCTATCCCTGGGGTCTGACCTCCGAAGCCCGAGCCTCAGTTCCCAGCCCTGCCCACCCCGGCGGGTGAGCAGACAAGCCTCTCAGGCTGTTCGGCACCGATCCTCTGTGTGGGAATCTCACCTCTTTGTCCTCTGCACCCCCGTTGCCGCGCTCTCCTCTGTGGCTCCGAAGCTTCCCCCCCGCCACCCCCTGTCTCCGCCAGTGAAGGGGCTTCCTAGTGTGTGGAAACTTTTCCTCCCTCACAGCTCCCTCCTAGAGGTGCAGGTCCCGTCCCTATTCTTTTGTTTCTGTTTTTTCTTTTTTTCTTTTGCCCTTCCCAGGTATGTGGGGAGTTTCTTGCCTTTTGGGAAGTCTGAGGTCTTCTGCCAGTGTTCAGTAGGTGTCCTGTAGGAGTTGTTCCATGTGTAGATGTATTTCTGATGTATTTGTGGGGAGGAAGGTGATCTCCATGTCTTACTCCTCCACCATCTTGAAGGTCTCCCTCACATTCAAACTTCTTTATTTATATAGCTAAACTGCTTTTTAAAATAAGTGCTCCAATTCATATAACAGTGCATGGGACCCTCTGATCCAGACTGACACTGACATTAATACTCTGCTGAAGACACTGCTCCAGCAGAGTTCCCCGATGGCTCTCCAATGGCCTGGTAAAGTGGACATGTTACCATCCTAAGACTTGTGGGTTTCATTTGATACTATTCATTCCTTCACACACACCCCCTCCCCTGGTTTCTGCAAAAGCTATTTTCTTCTGGTCTTCCTGCCTCTCTGGCCTTCCCAATCTCCCCTGCTGGATCCTCCTCCTTTGCTGGTCCTTTATATCCTGCCATCACCTACAGTTCCACTCTTGGCCTCTTTCTACCGTGCATGCTCTCCCTGAGTGATCCCAGTTATTTGCTTACTCACAGCTATGTCTTTAGCTCAGACCTCTCCCGAGCTCCAGAGCCTTACATCAAACTACCTCCTACTGAACTGTACTCAGATCTCCTTGTGGCACATGTTTAAAAAACTTAACATGTCCAAAACAACTTAATTTTCCAACCAAATATGGCAGAACCATCAACTAGTCACTGAAGTTAGAATCCAAATTGCTTCAGTATTTTTAATCCTTGGTTAAACATTTATCTCGTTTGAACAATATTCTAAACTTTCTCACATTGAAGTAATTTATATAATTGTTACTATATTATTGTGAAATCTGACAGACAACTGAGAGTAGCCAGGGGATTTGCTAATCAAGAGTAAGAGGGGATGCACAGTCATATACAGACAACCTCGAAGCAATGGAATTTGTAAACAACTTGCTCACAGACTTCAAAGATTTACTTTACTTAAAGCTGTAAAGATATCAAATTTTTATAAAAATAATAGTTTAAATTTAAATAACAAAATTCACTGCTTAAAAGAATCGGGTTATAACTGTTCCTATGAAATCTGGTGTAGAAGACAATTGTTCATGGTTTTGATGTTCATAAATCAGATAAAAAAATATAGCAACAAAAACATCTGCTCTGGTAAGGAAAAGCTAGTAAAACACAATGCAATTCATGTTTTATCTAGAATTTTAGAAAACTATGTAAAACTTTATAATTGTCATATGATAATGCAATTTACTTAGGGGACAACAAATTACACATGATATATATATAAAGTTGGTTTCCTAGTCATTGAATTGAAAATGTAACATAAACACTTGAGATTCTAACTTGTGGTTTCTGGCTGCATTTCTGACTAAAGTGAGAGAGATGGAATTCATGAAATCTTTACAGGCCTCATAAAATCAAACTAAAGAATGCTCAGCTCTTGACACAGACATCCTCACTACAGTGACTGGTGCATCTGCAGTGATGTGGAATCTGGGGCTTTTAGAAGCCAGGTCACATTCTCAGCAATACTGTATGCTAAGCCAGTCTGGGAAATCCTGGCTGCCTGATAACCCAGGTACCATATGTAAGTTAAGTAGTTCAGCATAATAAAGTTATTTAAATATTCAAGGAAGAATTAGATATTTACCTTCCAATATATTATTAAATTTTTTCCGTCAGAACTCCACTCTCTCCAAGTATCTGGTCCCTTTGAAGGAACTAGAAAAGAGATTTAAAAGTTGGTATTTGAAGATGCATACTATGTACGTTGATAAGATCAATAAGTGGGATGATGGTATTTGAAATTTTTGTCTAGGTTTTTGAAATTCTCAATAAAAATGTGAAGAAGTCAGTGGCTTCCACTTAGAAAATGGAGCAATGGAAAAGCTGAGCTCCAAATGTCTACAAAACACAAGGCCCCTTACAATGGGTTAAAATCACCCTCAAGTCCCTCAGAAATGGGTCCAAGGCTGCCTCTCCATCTCACATCCGTCTCTCCCCCCTTACTCAAGCTGGCTCTGGCTACACACTGGTTTCCTGGCTGCTCCTCAAACATGCCAAGGACACCTGCCCCAGGCTTTCTGCACTTCCTATGCCCTCTCTTCCTCTGCCTAGAACTTTTCTTCTCTGAATTAACCACGTAGCTTCCTTCACCACCTCCTTTGCATCTCAGATCAAGTGTTACCTATTAGTGAAGTCTCTTCCCGCTACTCTATTTAAAATTGCAACCTCCCTCCTCAACCACCTGGCCTTCATTCCCTAGCCCTCTCTCTAGGTTTTATTTTTTTCTGTGGCACTCACTGCCTCCCAATATGCTACTGTATACATATTTTTAAAACTCATTTCTAATCCTTTATCCTATAAACTCCATGGACAGAGATTGCTGTTTTATTCCCTGCTATATTCCTAGTAACTAGAACAATTCCTGACACATGGTGGATACTCAACAAGTATTTGTTAAATGAATTAATGCCTTCATCTTAATGAGGCATAAATAAAATGTTTCCTCTTGGCAACAACAGCTCATCAACTGAAAGCAAAAGCAGCCAGTCTCCAAAATGACCAATGATATTGGTCTCGCTTCCTGACATTCATGCCCTTGTGTGGTCCCTCTCACACTGTATCAGCGTTGGCCTGTGTGACAAGTAGGGTACGGCAGATGTGATGTATGTCCCTTCTGAGGCTAGGACATAAAAGACATTGTGGAGGCTGCCTTGTTCTCTCTTTGATCAGTAAGTCTGGGACTTGCTGGTTGCCATGTTGAGGACACTCCAGCAGCCCTATGCAGAGGCCCACGTGGTGAGGAACCGAGGCCTCCTGCCAACAGGCATGTGACTGAACCATCCTGAAAGGCAATCCTCTAGCCCCAATCAAGCCTGCAGCCCCTACCCACATCCTGACTGTAGCCTCAGCTAAGCTGTCTAAATTTCTGATCCACAGACACTGTGAGATAACAAACGTTTGCTGTTCTAAGCCACTGAGTTCTGAGGTAATTTGTCATAGCAATAGATAACTAATACACTCTCTCCCTGGACTCAAGCATGATCCAAACAATTCTTACATGTACTGTAAGGATCCTCTCTCATCTTTCTAGTCTTCATGTAAAGAGACAAAATCTGGGTTAATACCTGTCCTTTTCTGTCTTACTGTTTGTTAAATTTTTTGGAAGAAGTTTTATATTCCCTATATTATATAGTTCAAATAAAGCTTTTGCTACCTTTTGTTGAATGATTTCTGAAAATTGTACCTATTTCTAAATTTTTTGCTTTGTTTTAAAGCTGACATCTGCTTAATCAAGAATAGTATCTCATTCTGTCTTTAGAAATTATCATACTTAGATAACCAGTTACCTGATTATAACAGATATATTGACCTGGGCGTACCACAGAAACTAAAGTTCAAGAACTTGTAGTCCCATCCATTTCTCAGGCCTAGGTCACAAATAAAAATTCCACCAAATTAGCTTTATTAAAAATTGTTTTCAATAAAGGGATACTCTAAATAGGTTATGAAAACTCCAGGAATAGGAGGAAAGAGTGTGAGAAAAATCACTCCATAATCTTACTATGGTTTCAAGTTTGGTTTCCTATGTATCATTTTAATACAGTTGCAATCATATTGTGGATAGGGTAGCCTAGTCTTTTCACATAACACATGCCAAGCATTTTTCCATATTATCACAAAACTTGAAAAACCATCATTTAAAATGTCTGTATGATATTTTACTAGCAGGCATTATATAGTTACACAATTTATCTAAACATTCTCCTGCTTTTAGTCACTTTGGTGACATTTTCTTTTAAAAACAAAATTTCAGGATCCATAGTAATAATTAGCCGTAAGTCATTCAGTTAACTTACTGGCTTCTGTGGTTAAATATTGTTTTTCATTGCTCCACTTGCTCCATTTCCAGAAGGGGTCGGTACAACAACGAATCCGAAAAGTATATATAGTATATGGATTTAATTTATCCACAGCAGCAAGATAACTTGAATTTTCTATTCCTTTCATTGTGACATTCCGCTATTAGAAACAAATATATATATTACATATACAATATCACATGTATATAAATACATACATACACTCATATACTTTTTTTACAAGAAAGCCTCCCAAATTTGTAACATAAATTGACTGAATGTCATAAGAGTTTACCTCTATAAAACCAAAGACAGTTCATCCACTATATTTTAATTCTTATATAAATGCTAAATCAGTGAAATTATGTTCTGCAACAGCAATAAATAAAATTGAAGTATCTTTTTAGTCCAAATGTTGGATCTAAGTAATAATGGTCAATTAATTATGCAGAGAAGATGATATTCAGTCAATGGTTAATGGTAATGCAATATACCTTAATATAACTTAGTAATCTAAGATGACCTTGAGGATTAAATACATTATTCAGATGATATCTGGAAACTGACTGGAGGCAGGCATCATCTTATGCATCTTTTTTTATATGGCACTTAGAACCTCTAGTGTGGTGCTAAACATGTAGACTATTCAATATTTAAACTAAATAAATTAAGATGAAGCAATTCTAAACAAATTTGAGGATTTGCATGTCTCAGGAAAGTCTCTGAGTTCCCAATTACTTATTGCAAAGAGGCTTTCTGGGTTACGTTTTGCAGTTTGACTGATTTTCTAGAAATTATCAATAAGCTTCCAAGTGACTATTTAAGTACATCATTTATTTTGGACCTACCCCAAATTACAAGATGGTGCAGCATAAAAGTCAACCTACGGATGTAAAATGTACTAAAAAGCCGTGTTTTGACTTATAACGCCCAATTATAACTTGCTCCTATTGCTGCACTTAGCAACTTTAAAAATCACATCTTTTCTTTGGTGCCGATTAGTCCATTAACTAACACCAACAGTTACAGCAAAAACTACTAATTCATTCACAAATTTATTGAGCACCAGTTACATGCCAGGTACTATACTAGACCTGGAAATATTCTGAGTAGTAGAAGTCAAACTTACGTTCTATAATATCTGGAATTATAACTGTTTTTAAGTGCTAAATATAATGCTGTTATGATATTGATATATAATGTCTTCACACTTAGTAAATCTCTATAATAAGTAATCTGAGCGCTTGTGCATACCAATTTACTTAATTCTTTTTGAAAACTAAGTATGTTATCCAAAATAATCTCAAAGGAAGTTTATAGAAGAATCTTACTCACCAATTCATGTACTGAGTTAGTTTTATTAATTTCAATTTGACATAACAGTTTAATCTTTGCAAAGCTGCCCGGTAAATGCCAGGAAAGTGTAACAGCTGTTGAACTGATATCCTTCACTTTGATTGAAGTAGGAATATGGGGATGAACTGTAAATACAATTTTCAAAGATTACTTTGAAAGCTCTTTTCTAATATGACAAGTGAGAGTCAAAGAAAACAAAAAACAGAAGAGATGTCCTCAGTGCTGATCAACAATGTTCCACCCACTGTTGTGTGGAATACAAATCTCACCTTTACTGCTGACACCAGGCCAGCATTGTTTAAGAACCATTCACGCTCAAGGTTCCTCAGTTGGCATCAGAAATACTAAAAGGTAGTAAGTCAGTCTCCACCTTTAAGGAACCCCTCATTTACTTGGGGACTGACAAACAGAAAGAAGGAAAATCAACAAGAGTATATACATTAAGTCCTAAATGCGTGGTACAGATATTCACTGCTACAGGAATTTAGATGTAAGTGCAGATGTACAGTGAAGATAGGACTTAAGATGAGCTTTGAAGGATGAATCAGAATGAAACTGGCAAAACAGTTGCAGAAAATCATTTCAGGCTGGGGTCTTGGCAAGAACAAAGGTACAGTGAAGCAAACCGCACATTACACTGGTGATAGTGCATATACCAAATTGAGTGATAGGAAAGAAGCATGTGGAAGATATGGCTGAAATGGCAGAGGGCAGAAAAAAAAAATATAAAACTGCCATGCAAGTATAAGATGTAGCTTTTGTGACCTTATGGAAAAAATCAAGACATAACAAAAAAGATGAGAAGGAATAATTGATAAAAGTGACATATTCACAAGTAAGGCAACCTTACGCCCCTGACTGTCTCTAAGAGAAGGCCTCTACGCCACTGCTCTGTGTGTTGCAGAGCCTGGCACAGGGTTGATACACGTGGAATGAACACAGGAATGAGTGCCAAAAAGACAGGCCTCTTTTATTTCTATTTTGAGCTGTACCTTAATAGGGTTGGTAAAAATCCAGAAATCATCAGCAGTAAAAAGGAACAAACTATTTACTGATACACACTTGGATGGATCTCAAGGACATCATCCTTAGTAAAAAATGCCAATCTCTAAAGGTTAAATAGTGTACAACTCCATTTACACACCATTCCCAAAATAACAAAACAATAGCGATGAGGAAGAGACTAGCTGTTTTCCAGGAACAAAGATTCTAGCACGTGCCCGTGTGTGTTGATGGGGGTGTGGGTGGTGTTGCTACAGTGACAGCGGGAGGCGGTTCCTGTGGGCGACAGAAGAATTCTGTATCTGAACTGTATTGGTGGGTTGCATGAATCTGTAAGTGGATCCGACTGCACAGAACTACACACACACACACACACACACACACACACACACACACACACACACAATTAAATGCATATAAAAACTGGTGAAAACTGAGCAAGGTCAGTAGTCTGGTTCAGTGTTGAACCAGGGTCAACTGCCTAATTTGGACATGGTACTACAGTTACATAACACGCTACCACTGAGAAAGTCAGATGAAGGACTGGAATTATTTTTACAACCACCTGTCAGTCTACAACTATTTCAAAATAAAAAGGTTTTAAAAATTGGGCAGGGCTTCCCTGGTGGCGTAGTGGTTGAGAGTCCACCTGCCAACACAGGGGACACAGGTTCGTGCCCCGGTCCGGGAAGATCCCACATGGCGCGGAGCAGCTGGGCCCGTGAGCCATGGCCGCTGAGCCTGCACTCCGCCGCAGGAGAGGCCACAACAGTGAGAGGCCCGCGTACCGCAAAAAAAAAAAAAGAAAAAAAAAATTGGGCAAAAAACTATTTTCAGAAATCAAAAACTATCAGATAAAGCCACTTACAATTTCTATGAAACGATTAATTCAAATTTTTATTTGAATTTAATAAAACAGTGAAACTTGAAATTATAAAGATTTTTAAATGAAATTTACAAAATTAGTATTAAGTAAATATAAAGGAAATAATCAGTAAAAAGAAATCCCTAGAAGCACTTTTCATTAATCTCGAGACATTTTACCACTTCTAAAGTTATTTTTAAGACACTGGTTTATGCAGCAGCTTACCTTTTTCAGTTATGTTAACTAAAAGTGTTGATTCTGATTGACCCAGAGGATTTCGAGCATTCAACGTAAAATTGTACATTTCTTGATTTGGAAGCATTTGAAAGAATAACTGATAGCTTTCATTTGTGGGCAACTCAACTCTTTTAAATCTAACATATTTTCCTGAAAAACTGAATTAAGAGAACATTAAAGAATATTAAAATAATTTCAAAATGGCAAGAGATTTATTGCAGGAAAAGATGAACGGGTAAATTTCTAATAAATGTTTTTTTTTAAAAGTCTGTATTTCTAATTATAGATATACTACATACTCAGGGAAGAAAATATATACAAGGCAGAAAACAGAAGAAAAAAATCAGCCATTAAGCCCACTACCCAGAGACAGTCTCTGTTCATATATGAGGATTCTTCCTTCTAGAGGCTTTTTAAAAAAGACAACAAGATATCGAGTCTGCATGTGTTTAAAATGCAGTATTTATAGTATACCCAATTTTCTACAGCATATTTTGTTTTATATTTGTTCTCATAAATGAAACAGAGCATCTTCTTATATCATTTAATATCCTTCCAAGGTACTCCTCACTGTTCTGACAACCTTTCCCAGAGACCTTTACCTTTCAAATAAAGTGTAACTTGTATTGCGTGGGCCCACCAAGAACGTCGGTCTTCCTGGATTCCAAGTGCATATAATCTCTTTTAAGTCATATGTCTCACAGTTCAGTTTTTGAGGAATATCAGGTGGATCTAATAAAAAAAAAAGAAAAAAAAGTAGTTACTTTGATTATGTATATTTTCTCTGAAAACGTTATGTTTCATAAATGTTAATTACATTTTGGACAATTTCCTTAAAAAATCATTTGCTTACATTTTGAATGGTGCCGGAATTACCATTCTTTGTATAGCATGTTGTTTCAGAGTTCATATTACATTAGGAGTGATGGATTAACATATACTTAAGAGTGACCATTAGCTCATTTGGAAACTCCCCAATAGCAACCTGAAGAGATCAACTATCATGTTTTCCCCTTAAATCCCATTTCAGAGTCCATCAAATCTCTCAAAGGAACCTTTGTCCAACTAGTTAAATCAGAAAAATCTACGGGTTAATAGTATTATTACCTATCCTTTTTTACTGTGATTTGAAAAGAAGTACCAAATCATAAGTCAGCATAAGCCATGGTACAAGTTTCAGAGTTCTTAAATAAGTTATAAGGACTATTATTTACAAAGTCACTCTTGGTAAAATTCTACATATCCCTATATTCCAAGGGACTACTGATCTTTTGTTGTTTTTCTTCTTTAATGAGACTGTTCTGTTTTTGTAGGGGCAAGACTAGAAAAAGAAAAAAAGTTGTTTTGTTTTTGTTTTGTGAGACAGAGTGATAAATAAAAATTCTACAGTCTGACACTGATTATAGAAAGTGATATTTCTGTAATCTTACTTAACCAAGCATATACAGAAACTGATATTTCCTACTGTCATATTTATCCAAACTATCTTCCATGGAGGTAAGTTTTGTTAAACGACTATCTACTCATTGAAAAAGTCTAAAAGATAACTTTATTTTTAAAAACCTGAATTTTTAAAATAGTCCTTAGTTTATCAAACAAGACCTAGAAAATTTCACATACTTTCCCCAGAGATAAGCATTACATCCTTCAAGTATCTTAGGTAACATTAAGAGAAGTAATGAGTATTTATATGAAAGTTTACCAACTGGATAATAAAACTAACACTGACATATTTATTTTGAAAACTGTTTTAAACTTAAGGACAAACTTTTGGTCGTTTTATTAAATTCACATACCCCAAATTTTGAGGATATTTAAAATGCTGATTATTTTAGGATCTGGCAGATATATTAAGTTGAAATACTTAAAATCCAAATAACAGGAGCAAACTAGACAGAAGTAGAAGGAAAAATTGAAGGAGAAATAAATATGAGAGGGCAGTACTTGAAATATACTGATTTTCTTTTCAAAGAAATTCACTTACAAAAGAATCAAGTGAAGCCAAGTAAAAGCTCAGTATAAATCAGTTGTCTTTCTATATAGCAGTCTATAGAAAATGCAATTTAAAAACATCAATTTTTAATAGCACCAGAAAACATCAAACTAGGAATAAATTTACCAAAAGATATAAAAGACCTCATATCACTAAAATAAATCAAAGAAAATCTAAATAAATGGAAGGCTATACCATGTTCATGGTTTGGAAGACTCAATATTGTAAGAATAAAAATCCTCCTAAATTGATAGATTTAATGTAATATCAATCAAAATCCTGGCATGTTTGAATGTGTATGTGTGTATGTAGGGGAAAACTGACAAGCTGATTCTAACATTCTTTTCAGCCTTTTCAGTAAAGGATGGGATAACAGGCTACCCATAAGGGAAAGGAAAGAAAATCTTGATCCCTAACTCACACCACAGTCTGTCCTTGCTGCAAGTTTCTAAAGAGCTCCCTCTGAAGTGAAATGTTACTGTTGTTCCTGAAATGACAAATATTGATCAATATTTCAACCTCCAAATGTTATAAATGAAAGCTAAATTATGAACTAAATAGCACTATGATAAAAGATTAGAACATTGTTAGAAACAATAAAAACAGTGAATATTCTCATCTTTTAAGTTTTAATTTTTTATTTCATTCTTTTAAGTGAGTATCTCACTTTTTGGTATCACTTATCAAGCAGTTTCACTACACTGGTTCTTTACTTAGACTCCATGATCATTTGTGAGGAATGCTGCACATCACTTCCTAAAATTCCATTTAGGAAAGAAAATTTAATTATTTAAATTTCTAAAATTTAAATTTGAATATATCCTCACTCTCACTTGAATTCCAAAATGCCTTACTGGAAGGCAAAAAGAGAGTAAGGTTACAGCCATCAAGCTGAGAAGGGCACCTAATCCCCTTCCCTTGGGAATCTATCAGCAACTGAATGTAATTTATCATAAATTTCTATGGAAGTAAAAAAGTGACTGAAAGCGGCTGATCCACAGCATAACCGACAATCATAAGGAAAAAAAAAGCATAGGAAAAGGAAAAGGAAAAGGAAAGAAAAATCACTGAGTGAGCAAAAGAAAATGACAAAATCCATTCACTACATTTCACACACTTTATTCATGAGACCCTTGGACCACTAGAAACTTTAAGTTCCGAATGTGAGCAGGAAGGGAAGCACTGCTGGAGGCAAAGCCATCAGTGCATTATAACATTACAGTTACCACAGGGGAGGGGACAGAAAAACTCTAAATACCAAAGTATCTGTGGGGCTTCCCTGGTGGCGCAGTGGTTGAGAGTCCGCCTGCCAATGCAGGGGACATGGGTTCGTGCCCCGGTCCGGGAAGATTCCCACATGCCGCGGAGCGGCTGGGCCCGTGAGCCATGGCCACTGAACCTGCACGTCCGGAGCCTGTGCTCCGCAACGGGAGAGGCCACAACAGTGAGAGGCCCGCGTACCACACAAAAAAAAAAAAAAAAAAAAAGTATCTGTGGATGCACAACACAAGCCATATAGGTAGGGCAGTCCACCCACAACAACTTTTGGAAACGTCACGGAATGTAGAAGTGACCAGGTTAAAAGATGCCCCTGCGTTACGGAGAGTACATCAGACACAGAACACAGTGAGAGGGGGACTCTTCCTCCCCCCATGTCCTGCAGCCACCCTCCTCTCATCAGAGAAGTGTACTTTATGCTTTTGAAAGATTTTGTGTAAAATCATTACAATTTCTTTAATTCAGGTACTTTAATAAAAGGTATGCTTTAATTAGGTGGGAAATTAATTTATATGAAGAAATTCCTAAATGATGTAGGAGTAAGAAATATTATATACTACCTGCCCTTGACTCAACAAAGCTGTTAACTAAGAATTTAAACTAAAAATTAGCAGATGAATGTTTCAAATCTTTATTACAAAAGCTACAAATTATATAGATACAGGTATGTAGAAAACAAGCTTAGAACTCACCTTAAAACAAGCAAAATGCTGGTACCCTCATATGTCATTTGTATCAAAGAATAAAAAAATAAGAAAGAAACAAAATCACCCCCCGGAAAAAGCATTAAGGCTTTCAAAGAGGACCAAAACAGATTAATAGGAACTCTTTTCTTAAAAAAAAAAAAAAATTATATACTTACATCCTGCAAAAATAACTGTTCCAAACATGTTATCTTCTACAGAGAAAACCACATTTGTTCCACTACTTTCGGAAGCAGAAATATTACGGATCTTGATTGCAACATTTCTCCCATCAAGATGGATAAGGGGACAATAGGTACTGCCAATCTGTGCTGATAAACACTTCTTCTGAGTCACACAACATACTGTTATATCTGAGCCTACAAGTAGCACTCTGTCTTGAGGAAAAACCTTAGTCTGAGAATCAGGAGACCCTAGAAAGAGCAAAAGGAATTATAAATACTTTAGAAGTCTTTTACATAAATTAGCCCAGTGCACATAAAACACACTGTTAGGTACTTTGTAATTATGGTGGCCCAAAGATAAGGTATGCCCCCCAGGTTTCAAAGGAGCAAGACATACACAAGAAATAAAATGTGTGTGGTTTTATTACTTATGATGGGTGATGGGGGCGGGGAGTAGAGGGGACTGCAGGTCGCCGTGTAAGGTCACAGGTTAATATCTAAGAAGTCTAAACGTTCAAAGTAAGTGGGTTTATCCACATGTGAAAAATCCACACCAAGAAAAAGGTACACATTAAATAATTCCATTCCTTTGAAATTATTCTATGTATTTAGATCAGATGTCCTCATTTCCATCAGCTTACATGCATGGTTAAATACTCCACATCCTAAAAAGCACTTTCTAAAAAAAATCCCAACTCTGTAGGTTAAAGTCACCCTTTTGTTTTTATTTTCCTAAATAGCCAATTTAAAAATATTATCTCTAGTCTCCTTTCTACCTACTCACTCTTTAATCTACCGCAATCTGGCTTCTACTCTGGCCACTTTACTAAATGCTCCACGGCCTAACTGCTCAATCCAGTGGCCACGTCTTAGTAATCTTTCCTTCAACTTCCACAGCATCTGGTATGTTGCCTAAAGTCTTCCTTCTCAAAACTCCCTTCTCTCTTGGGGTGTAGACTACTTACTTCTGCTACTCTTAACCCTCTGGCTGCTGTTTGTTTTGCTGGCCTCATTTTCTTCCATCCTCCCCTCCTCATACAAGCTTCTAAGAGATGTGTCCTTGGTCTTCATGCCCCTTTCCTTGAGTTATGTTAACCTCCAAGATTTAAAAATTTTCACATCACGTATGTTAACGATTCTCAAATACACAGTTGACCCTTGAACAACACGGGTTTGAACTGCATGGGTTCACTTACGTGTGGATTTTTTTCAATAGTAAATACTACAGTACTACAGGATTTGCGGTTGGTTGAATCCTCGGATGTGGAAGCACACATACGGAGGTTCCACGGGTATGGAGGGCTAACTATAAATTATGTGTGGATTTTCCACTACATGGAGGGTCGGAGCCCCTGGGGGTTACCCAGTTGTTCAAGGGTCAACTGTGTATCTCCAGTTCGAACTAATCACCTGGATGCCGAATTTGTATTCCCAACTGACAATGAGAAATTGCTCCCACGCGCTTCACAGCTACCTCAAGCTCAACACATTAAAATTGAAATTTATCTTTCCCACCTAGTTTGTTCATATAGTTTCTGTCTCATTGGACAGCATCACCAGCTACCCAGCTGCCCAAACTAATAGTCATCTTCGGCTCTATTTCTCCCCTACCAGTCACTAATTCTAATTCGGTCTCTTCAGTGTTTTCATACTTCTTCCCTCCTTTCATTTCTAAACCCAGGTGTCCTATTTTATACCTTCACTGTCTTTTGCTGAACTACAAGATTTCCTTATTAATCTGCCTGCTTCCAGTCCTTCCTCCCTCTGATCCATTTCTCCGTATTGTCACTAGAGTAAATAATCTACAATGATTACCAGCCTTTTAAAGCACTTTATTTTATTGTCAACAATTTTCTAGGCCCTCTCTCACACTGCCAACATTATACCTGCATGAGTTTTAGTCAACGTACAGATGATTTTTGATATACCTGCAGATTCACACTGTTAATTTTATTTTATTTTTTTGGCATGCGGGATCTTAGCTCCCCGACCAGGGGTCAAACTCGCGCCCCCTTCATTGCAAGCTCGGAGTCTTAACCACTGGACTGCCAAGCAAGTCCTATACTTGCGGATTCCCATGTTCTCTGCAGTAACTGCAGCTCACAGCAGTCTGCTCTATGGGCAAGAAATTGGGAGCTCTATTTTAAAAATATGGACTTGATCTCATTACCGCCTACATAAAATTTTTAAATGTTCTCCCAATGTCTATTCGAAGTGATTTTTTAAACCTGGATGCTTATCTAATCACTCAGTATGTTCTTTAAAAATACAGATTTCTGAAGCCTATCTCAGAGTTTTTGAATCAAAATGTTCTGGGGCAGAAGACTTGGAAGATCCCCAGGTGACCCTCATGCATCCAAATGGGGTTCAGAGAACTAAAACCGTGAGCTAAACCCTACCCTTAAGCAAGACTAATCTAATTCATCTGAAATGAAAATCCTTTAAATATGCACTTACAAGAGATGTTCTTCAGTGGGCTCCAGTCGCTCCACTCTTTGCGACCAGAGAACTGAGGCTCATCAATGTAGCATCTAATTCCCACATAGTGAGTGGCGCACTCCAAGGGCATGTCTGAGGTCCAGCTCCAGTGATGAACTGTATCTCTGCCATTCAGAGTTGTATTGTGGGTCACCTACAAAATGAACACAAACACAAAATTCTATTTCCAAGTACTATGTCCTGCTTTCTCTTAGGGTTAAAAAAAACACAACAGACTGTATACAATTACCAGCTAAGTAAATCAAAGCTTTGTTCTTTTGTAAAACTATCTGTTTTCTATAAGGCATAAAAGGAGAGTTGTAGTAACGATAATTATGATTCATTTATGTTTACTTCTTCAACTTTAGGGCCTACTTCATTATTACACAAGTTGTTAATATTCCAAAACATTCAATACAGTTCATGAGAAAATACACCATTGCCTAAAATGGTCCCATTTTCCACGGAGAAAAAACAGTTAATGCTTTCTTTATCTCCAAGGGTTAAAGTCAAAGAGAGGAGAGCATTTCGACAAAATAAGCTATTATTTTAGACTGGATTTTTTTTTTATATAAGTGTCATATATTTCAAATTTTATTTTTAAATATGCAACTTATAATAACATAGAAGCTTAATTTTCAATTGTGGAAAATGGGCAAGATTTCAACCAAATATATGAGGATATACTAAAGAGACCTTGGGACTTCTGGTTAAAGACAACAGATTAAATAAATGTACTTCCTTTCTCTTTACTTCATGAAATTCCTCTAGAACAAAAGTACAAGATTTTTTTTTTTTTTTAAAGGCACAGATGCACAAGGGCAAAAAATTGAAGAAACAATACTGGTAAGATTCTGGACACTGGAAAGCAGATGGGCAATGGTAACTAACTACGCATTCTAAAGGCTGGGGCACTCCTGCCTTCTTCCCTACTCAGCCCCCAGGATACTGATGGCCAGGTACATACTCACCAGGTAAGAGTCTAAGCAAACTTTTCTAAGGAGCATATGAACAGGTCAAGATAAAAACCTAAAATAATATTAAGATTTTTCCAGCTTGACAGCCCATCCTAATCACATACAGTGATGCCCCAGCCAACAAGTCCCACCCAGGCAAACAAGAGTTCCAATTAGACTTGTTTTATTTTTTCAAGAACCACTCACTTAAATATGAGCAGCAACCAGGATGACCAGAAAGTGGAGAAAAAGTTCTAATGTGAAAGTCAAAGATCAAAACAACAACAACAAAAAAGCAATGTGAAAAAACAGAATGCACAGAAAGAAAAAAAATTTTAAATCACTGATATCCTCAAAGATAAGAAGAGATATTGCATCCATGAAACAAGAACACGATAAATTTTTTTAAAAAAAGGACTAAGAAAAGGGATCGCTTGTATATTAAAAAGTATATTAATAGAAATTCAAAAGTGCAAGATAAACTTTACGAAAAATTGCTCAGAAAAATAGAGCAAAATACTGATGGAATGTAAGAATGATAAGATAATTAGAGGAAAGGTCAGAAAGGTACAATTTCTAAAGAACAGAAGTTCTAAGAAAAAAAGGAGAAAAAAGAGATGAGGAAATCAAAGACATAAAATAAGAATTTCCCAAGCTGACAGGCATGTGTTTTCAGACTGAAAGGGGCCTAAAGAGTGTCCAGCACAAGAGATGAAGATAGATCTACAATGAGAAGCAAATGGAACAATGCCTTCAAAATCTTGAGAAAATTTTCCAGCCTAGGATCTTTTACCCAGCTAAACTAGCAATCATGAGTGAATGCAGAATAGACATCTTCAGAAATGTAGTATCTCAATGTATTCATCAAGTAGCATTTTACATTCCCACCAGAAGGGTATGAAAGTTCCAATCCTTCTGCATCTTCTCAATATTTGGAATTGACAGTCTTTTAAATTTTCCTGGCAACTAATTTAAATTTTTTTAAATAAAATATATCTGTAAGCTACCACTGCAGTTAGCAGAGAGTATCTACAAAAAATAGCAAATAACTACTAGAATTTATGCTTCCACCAAAATGAGGAAACAAGGAATTCAGGAAAAAGAGGATCCATCATAAGACAACTATAAAAGGAATCCTCTGAATGAGGATGAACCATAGCTTCCTAACAAATGTGTTGAAAAACAAAGAGGTTTGTCTTGAATGGGTTATAGGTATACCCAGGTATTAATCTCTTCAAACCAAGGGTTGGCTACTGGGAGTGGAGGCTGCTGGAGCTCCTGAGAAACCTCAGAATACTCAGCTATTTGCCACACTTTGTGCTATACAAATATTTGGCAGCATCCACATGAGCTCTTACATGAAAAGGGTCAGGAAGTAAGTCAAAAGGCCCTCAGAGAGATGTATTCAGAAAGACAAAACTGATGTTTGTTTGAACATTTCGACAGATTTACACAACACAGAAAGAATTTAGGATTGAATTAATGAAGCAGACAAATAAAAACTATAAGTACAAGACAATACGAGAAGATGTACAAGAAAAAGGAAAAGAATAGTAAACACTATTTGGTTCAGTTATAAATAGTGTTTACATTACTGTAATCCAAATAATGAATACTGGTCTACCAAAAATTATAACATAATGATATTGGAAAAAAATAAGTGGAGAGAGAGAGAGAGAGAGAGAGAGCGCGTGCGTGTGCGTGCACATACGTGCGAGTGTGTGTCCCTGGGCTGGGAAGTGAGACAGGACTAAATTCTCATTTTCCATTGTGGGAAGTTAATAAAACATTGCTCAAAAACCTGAAATAATAATAACAGCAACATAAGCAGGCTATCTGGAAAAATGGAGACAAATAATAAAAGAATCAGCTAAAAGAATTCCTTGTTTACAAGAGAGAAAAATGAGAGAAGGAGAGAGGGCTGCATTACTCCCAGGCATCATTCACATCCTGGCTTGCGCAGTGCAAAGCTTCCACAGCTGTTTGTGAGGCTGCGGGCAGAAAATGTCAAGTTATAAATGAAACACTATAAATTAAACTTATAAATGAAACTCACATTTATAGTGTTTCATGATCTTTAAGCTATTACAAAATAATAGCATTATAACCTGTCATAAAATGACTGATTATAAGCAATTCTACCTTAAATACTAATACTAATAATATAATTATGAATAAAAATGTCATATTTTACTATGGACAGGAGTAACTTTTTAAAATTAATTTGTTCTAGCTCTATTTTTCTTGCCTCTTGCTATTTTTCCACATAGAAAGATATTTCTCCAAAGATCATATTCCAAAAAGTAGGGAATTACTATCTTGCCATTGCTGTCTTGTTACACACCTTGGGGCAATGAGTTACAGGACCTTAGAACAATATTTCTATTCATTTATGTTTGATTTCACTTACATGTCAAAGAGTATCCCTCTTACTCCAGCATCCCTCAGTTAAAAAAACAAACCAACCATCTAGCTCCCAAAGGAAGTAATAACAACTAATAGCTGTTTAGTAGCTTTATAAATATCCTATCATTTACTACAGCAAATATTAGCACCATTTTACAAATAAGAAAAAGGAGGTTTTGAGAAGTCATCCTAAGCCAGTAAGTAGTAACGCAGAATATAAAATGTTAGGCCATAAAAAAAGCTACACAATACAATTTTAAATAAGTAATAGTTTTGAGACAACAGTGGTAGAGCTATATCACAGTTAGCTGCAAATCAGACTGACACACAAGAATTGCCATTAAAACTCAAGAAAAGAGAGGGCATTTTTACATTGAGGTAATTAGAATGGGCTTTAAAATAAGGGATAGGATTTGACCTGGGTCTTGAAATGTGTATTCAATTTGTATAGGTGAAAAGGAAAGGGAGGGCATCTTAGATGAAAATAAGTATACTGATTATGTAATACAATACAGATGGTACTGGTTAAGGAAGAGCACAGACTCTGGAATCAACTCTCTGGGTTTGATTCCTGGCTCCTCCACTTAATGTCTTCCTGTGACTCTGTATCTTCATCTGTAAAATGGGGGTGATGCTAATAGAGCCTCCCCCAGGGGCCTGTTGTGAAGATGCAAACTATTAACATATAGAGAGCTTTCACAATAGTGCCGGGAAGGGGAATGCCAGAAGCATTGGAAACAAGATAACTACAATTATGGCTGCTATTGTTTCAGGATGTAATACATAGGTTGTCAAAAAGGAAAAATAATACAGTGACTATGAAATACAGAATAATCCTATTTATTATCTTTACTATTTTATCTATGTACTTAGGCAAATAAACTGTAAAATCATGGTCTTCTAATTCTTAAGTCTATAACTAGGCATATTTCAAGTGCATTAAAGAGGAAAAGAGTAAAAGGATGAAAGAGGGAATTCCCATGTACTAGCTGTCAATACTTCTCACTGCTATATCTCACTATTCCTTAGATTAATAACAAACTAAAGATGGATCATTAGGAAACTATTCATAAACAAGATTTTAAAATTAGATTAAAAAAACCATGTACTATTAAATATAAGAATGTTATTTTGGATTCAGATAAATTCAAACTTATAGATTTATTCCAACTTACAGATTTATACAAACTTATAGATTTATACTTATAGATTTCTCAACAATTACTATGGCTAAATATGTTGCAAAACATTTATTTTTATGTCTGTGTTAGATAATTTATAGTAATATATAAATTAAATTATATGTATATTTTTAATTTCATTTATGTAAAAACATGCATATAAAAAAGGTTTGACAGGAATACACAAAGATATTGTTTACTATGTTCAAGTGGCAGAATCATGGATTAATCCTCCCTTAATTTCCTAAACTTCCTATAATGGTTACACATTATTTCATTAATTTAGTGAGTTTTTTAGGCATAGCATACAGTTTTTAATGAACCCCCAAAGGATATCTGATTTACTTCTTTAATAATCTAAAGGTTCACTGTTGCCACTTTAAAATTATAAAAAAGTATTCAGTTTCTTTAATGTCACAGGAAAAAAACTATTTTTGCTCAAACTTACTAATTTTACGATTTCCATATTCTTTTTACGTAGAACTTTGATTTCCCAGATGACATTTGAGTGATGTGGAAAAACAGAACCCTTGTCATTCCACTTTAGGTGTAATGTAGCAGTTGAGAAATCAGCAGACAAATCCAAGATCTCTGGAACATCTGGAATGAAGGCTTAAAAAAAGGAAACAAAAGATAAAACTTAGTCAAGTAAGTAACTATTTTTCATATTATAATCCCATTAATCAACTAACGTTAAACTCTGCTTCTTGATCAAAAAACAATTAAGGATTAAAGTAAATTCTTGCACCTCCTACTGAAAAAAGAGAATAAATATATGTATGTATTTGTATAAGCAGCTCCCAGCTGTTCATCAGCCAAATCTGAGAAAATTATTTACCAGCCCGCTGTTTCAAATCCATAATACATCTTCTAATACAAACAGCAAGTGAGTTCCCACAACACTCCAGTGTCACTGGGTCTGAAATCTCCAAGCAGACAACATTGGAGAGAAGTAAAAAAGCTCCCTTTGTATAGATTATGGAGAGCTGGCCTTGGTAAACCTTTCCATCTGTTTTCTCTGCACCCTTCCCCACTCATCTCCAGTCACAGCCTGCAGGCTAGGGAAAGTTACCCACTGGAGGATGCAATGAGCCACTACTGGCATAGGCAGCAGCAAACAGCAGCAAGACCGTGGTAGTGACCAAAGCATTGAGTTGAGGAAGCCAACAAGGTTCTAAGAAGTACTTGGCAGGATCTGGGAAGTCCTTCAGAAATGCTAGTTTGCAGTGGTGTGCAACAGGTCTGCAGGTGACTGAGAAAGAGATAAGGTGATCCAGCAGGAGACAGCTGGAGAAAGCCTGGCTATAGTAATAAGGATGTGGCTCAGGACGCCATATATGGAAAAGAAAGGACAAAATCTAATGGGCATTTCAAAGAAATGACTGGATCAAAGAAATGAAGGATTAGTAATCACAAGACATGAAAACATCTAAGATTTCTTCAAGTCACTAGCCCAGAAAGCAGGAAGAAAGGCAAAAGGAACCAGGGACAATTGTGAAGAGATGTGGGGGTCTGGCCATGGATGACTAAGTGTTGGGGAAAAAAGGACCATCAACGGAGGGGGAAGGTGCAGACAGTAAGTGAGAATGGGGACCAATCAGAGAGTGCACACAGACTCAAGAGGAACTCGCTGAGTGCAGCTCAGAAATGAACATAACACACTGACGCAAAACAGCCGAAGCTTGTTTGAGAGCTAGTGACACAGTCACACCTTCAAGGAGCCAGAGACCCCAGCAAGAATCCCGAGAGGGAATGACGTAGAAGTAGAAGGAAACCAGAGAAAATCTGGGATCACTGAGATAAAAAGAAATGGGTTGCCGTCCAGGCCCAAGAAAACAGAGTTCAGAGAGGAAGGCTGAGAAAAGACCACTGGTGGTCTTTTGATGCTGGTGAGGGTACCGTCAATTCCTGAGAAAGAAGGCTGGCAGGGCAGTAGGCTCTGAAGCTGTAGTACAAAAGGTTAAGAGAAAAACCACGTTCAAGGATAGAGCCTCTCACAGGGAGAAACTGGTAAACTTAAAAAAAACAAAACAAAAAGGTAGCCGAAAGAGTAAGGTATTCTTCAACATCTTCAAGTCTTCCTACCTATAAGGAATGAGTATATTAATGAAAAATGTGGGGATCAGTGGAAAACACACAAGGTATGAGCCTGTTCTGTTCTATGAAATTCAGGCTTTCTGGTATGAAGGGCTCTTTCTTCCCTGTGCTCTCCTCAAATGACAGTAAGGTGAAGGTAAGTTGAAAGAAATCCAGAGTCACAGGCTCTCAGGCCCCATATCTATCCTAGTGCTGCCCCACGAAGTTCAAGGACCATTAAGTCAAGTCACTTCCAGCACAACTGCGAGAACTGACAGAGAGAGGGTGGCTGAACGTGCTGAAGAACAAAAATGGCAAAGCAGACTAATATAAATTATATGTCATATAACTTAGTCTTGGAACTTAAAAATAAGTTTTTACTAAACTTACTTAAAATGTACTGATCACAGGGCTCTACACTGGATTTACGTAAAATGTTTAGGGTTGCACAGGAAACAGAACATGTGGATTAAAGCCTAAAATATGCAGCAGTCAACAGCTACACAGCTACGTAAGGACAGTGGAGGATGCTTTACACGAGAAGTTTAAGCGGGAAACTGCTTTTACAAAAGAAGGAGCAAATGAGGAGTAACAAGCTGATTCAGTGCCAGGAGGGACAAGTTCAAGGTGGCAAGGCAACCACACAGAGCAGAGGCTGCCAAGAACACGGATCCTTCAAATGTTCCAAGATGTCACAACGTAGTAACTTGAAATTATTAAACATGAGAGTACTTTATTAAGGCAACACTCATCTATTAAAATGCTTCCCTCCCTGAAAAGTACACATAATTAACATTTTATCTAAATAGCAGTGGGCTATTCTTCAAAACCCAAGTCGTATCTAGTATTTCCAGCTAAAGACAGTAACAGCCATAATTACAAATGAAAAGATTAAACATAGTTTTTTCACGACTTCATAGTATACTTCTTCATTGTATGCCAGGGAAGTTCCCCTAAGCTCCCACGAACTGTCATCTGCATTTTTCTCCAGCTAAAATACACTTGAGGACAATGTTAGCTTGCCTTCTAGAAACTACAAACTCTGCAGCTAGAAAAAATTTCATCAGTCTTGTTTATTTTTTAAATAAAGCTGGTTTATCTTTACCCATAACCTCCATGCCCCTTCTGCCTTAGAACATCAGAAGATGGGAGCTTTCCCAGCTCTTTTATAGGATCCACGTTATTTATTCTGCCTCATACAGATGCAAATTTTTAGGTTATTTTAAGAAACTTAGAGATTAAAAATCTTACAAAGACTTATTTTTGTGCTTTCCCTTGTCAATTAGAAGCTTATTAGAGGGGACTTTCCCAGTGGCACAGTGGTTAAGAATCCGCCTGCCAATGCAGGGGACATAGGTTCAATCCCTGGTCCGGGAAGATCCCACATGCTGCGGAGCAACTAAGCCCGTGCACCACAACTACTGAGCCTGCACTCTAGAGCCCGTGAGCCACAACTACTGAGACCGTGTGTCACGACTACTTAAGTCCACGTGCTCTGGAAGCCTGCGTGCCACAACTACTGAGCCCGCATGCTGCAACTCCTGAAGCCTGCACACCTAGAGCCCGTGCTCCACAACAAGAGAAGCCCGCGCACCGCAACAAAGAGTAGCCCCCGCTTGCCACAACTAGAGAAAGCCCACGTGCAGCAACAAAGACCCAACACAGCCAAAAATTTAAAAAAAGAAGCTTATTAGATATATGTATATGTGTTAAACATCTTCTTTGCTTTATATGTATACTTTTGAAAGCATCTTAAGATTTGGAGAAAACTTAATTTCTCATACTTTTATTTAGTAGCAAACTGCCAAAGAACCCAAATCTTCTAATGCACAGCTCCACTATCATTTCACAGCGTCTCTTGCATATGACAGGTGTTCAAAGGTTTGCTGATGGACCCACCTCCCTCTCTTATATTCATCTAATTTGCTTTTCATTTTCCTATCAGTATTTTTCTTATTTGAGTAGCAGTAGTAATATCTTAGTGTTAGGATACTGTTAATCTAATATTCAAATCACAATGAGGCCCATTATTATTAAAAATGCTGTCAACAAATTACATGCTATGCAAAAACAGTGAACTATTCATCAAGTAAGTCACCTAGAGTCTGTCCTGATTCGCCTTTCGAATTCTAACACTTACCTTCAAGTAGCTTCCCAGACAGAACCTTCGCAATCCCTACTGAAAAAGCAGACAGCACAAACTGGCTCTCTGACAGAGTCCTGGGGAAATTTTTAAAAATCTGGAATAAAATTAAGTTAGATTCCCTCATACCTTAGTACAAAATAATTCCAGATGGATGAAAGATTTAAGCATGATAACAAAACCAAAAACTCATGAAGAAAAATATCAAGAGATTCTATTATATAAAAATGAAAATCGGTGGTATAAAAAAACACCACAAAGTTTAAATTTTAAACTTGGAAAAGTATTTGTAGCAAATAGGACAGAAGTGATAACCATACTATACAGAAAGCTCTTGTGAACTAATGAGGAAAAAGATGAATTTCAACATGAGAGAAAATTTACGAAGGATATAAATAGTTCAGAAAAGAATAAAAATGATAATTTAAAAGAGTAATCACAGAAATATAAAAACAACAGCGCTATAATTTGGGGGCCATCAGATTGAAATCGCAAAACTAAGAGAGAGAGACAATACCCAGTCCTGGCAAGGATGCAGACAAGCAGGCATGCTCTAATATGATGTCTGTGGGAATGCAAAAAGATTCAAAATGTGGGGGGAACAACTGGTAGCGGACATCAAGAGTCATAAAAAGCGGATGTCTTTAATGTAGCATTCCCAATTCTAGTAATTTAGCCTAAGAAAATCATCACACAAATTCAGCAACATGTATGTGCAAAAAATGTTCATTAAAGCATTGGTAATAATGCTGAAAGACTAGAAATAAAAATCTCAATGTTAATAATCAATGACAATCCCAAACTCCCTAGCTATCCCTCCCCCACACACTTCCCGCCCCCCCCGCCCCGCCCCGCCCCGGTTTGAAATTGACATGTGCACACTGCTGTATTTTAAATGGATAACCAACAGTAGGATGACCTACTGCATAGCACAGGGAATTCTGCTCAATATTACGTAACAACCTAAATGGGAAAAGAATTTTTAAAAGAACAGATACATGTATATGTATAACTGAAAAAAAAAAGACATCAATCTAGTTCAATTTTAACAAGGCCTCTATTTAAAATGATGTGGTAATTGATTATAATAAAATAGTATAAGTAAAAAAAATTTTTAATAAAATATGTAATTTGCTAAAAATAAAATACAATTTGCTAAAAAAAAAAATCAATGACAAAGTAATTAGGTACCTCCATTCAATGGAATACTAGGCAGCTATAATGTAGATTTATTTACATAATAACTTGAAAACCTATATCTTCTGATAAGCCTATAATAAAGTAATATAAACTTTAGTTTATACACACACACACACACACACACACACACACATAGAGAACACATGTAAGTATTAACAATATTTCTTCTTGGGTATTGGGATCATGGCTGATCTGCACAAAACCATCTCACATGTATCTCACATACAACTACAGAAAGAAAATAACAAACATGGCTCTTCTCTATCTTGAAAACAGCCCTAAGTAGCACTTTACCCAGACAATACTTCAGCTAGAAAATGAGACCGGTTCTAAGCTCCTGGACAGCATGCTTTGCTATTATCCTTTCAAAATCTGTGCTATGTCAGACACAGACCACTCCAAACATGCACCTTGCCTGTAAAATTGGAGAGATCACCAAGTTGCTTATATTTTCTTTCCCTTGCTTCAAAATAAGTCATCCTTATAAGACTCACTGTAATATCATTATGATGCCATCCCATAATAGTTGTCAGAAGGCAACAAACCTGCCTACCCCACCATTAAGAGAGTCAAGACCACTGGAGTTTTTAAGGTCTCATTGCATGGCAAAATTTCCATCTCCAAGAGCCTTGATTTATTTCATGCTTCCACCCAGCTTGTAGCATACGTCCTAGGCATTCGGTCAACACATCTATAAAAAATGCCTGCTATGTGCAAGGCACTGGACTAGACACTAGGTGTAGAAGACAAAGTCTCTGTCCTCAGGGAACCCATTTTCTTGTAGAGGAAATACACAGGAAGCACCTAATTATATAATAAATTATTTATGCAACTGTGAGAAATACCACAAAAGAGAAATACAGACTGCCTAAAGGAACGTTAAGAAAGGAATGGGGTCTCCTCTGGGAGGGGATGGTCAAAGACTATTTCCTAAGGATGGCTGAGGAATTCTGAAAGGCATGCAGGAATCAACGAAGTAGAGGGGTAGGAGAAGAGAATCCAACCGTGGGAAGGACCTTAACTTGTGTGACGTCTATTTGACTGACCAGAGGAAGAGTTTGCTTCCATCTTGATCTTGGCTATGCTCCACAATTGGAAGTATGGTTGCAGGGTAAATGAGAATATTAGTTTAACAAAATATATAAAAGAATGGTAAATTCCTGTCAATTATAAAGCAGCACAATACTAACAAAGGCACCATTCTGAGCTATTTTCAAATCAATCTTCTTTTCAAATACTTACAAACGTTTTTTTCATTTAGTGTGAATTTACTTATAAAACTTCCAAAATCATGTAAAGGGTTTATTGTTATTTCATGATCACCAGGTAAAAGAGCTGGGATTTTAATATTTTTCTCCAATCGATAACAAGAATGGGACCTGCAATATAAGAAATCAAATTTTAATTAGCAGATAAAATGGAGTGCAATTTTCATAAAAACTTGATTAACACAAAATTCAGTGGAAAATACTTTGTTCTTTTGTATACAAAAATATGACAGGTTACATCGCATTTTAAGACTGCAAAAAAGCGAGGTAAATGGTAAGTCCATCAATGTGGTGGTAGGAAAAATAACCAGACTGTATCAGAAAGTCAAGAGTAAGCAGAGACGATTCTATCAAGAAACTTAGGGCTTTAGCATGGCCTTCAAACCCCGCCCAACCCTGCCTTTGCACACACCCTGCCCCCCACACCCCCCTTCTGGACCGACCACTACAGGGTCCCCATCACTGAGACTTCAACCAGCTTGTCTGCTCCTGTTTTGCCTCACGGTTCACTCGTACAAAACGTTCTCATGTTCTCATCAGCTCCGCTTTCAAAGTGCTTCTAGTTCCCACCCATTACCTCTCAGACAAAAGTGAATTTTTCTTCTGTGGTTCCATGGCCCTCTGTATCTTTATAGGGCATGTTTACACGTTTTGTTATTCACATACATTTCTAATTTCCCATAAAATTTTAATTCAAGCAAAAGGACTTTGGGTGTCTCCTGCATCACCGCCCTGCCCCGCACAGGCCTTTTCACATTCCTAAGTGAATTGAGGACTGAGGACTTGAAAGGGTCAGCTAACCTCACGTGTGTGGGTTTCTTTACGTGCCAGCAATACAAAACCACCCGAATTCTCTAAATCATGCTTTTTCATACATTGATACCATTGTACCCAATATTCTCTCAGACTGGAATGGCTTTCTGTCCAGTTTCTGCTGAGAAAACTGAGTATTCCTACTCCACCACCATGCTTCTGACAGCCTCTCTGGACCTCACACTCCTCAGTCAACGCTCCCTCAGACCATCACAGACAATTAGCATCAGCGCTTAATCCACAGCCTCATTATGCTCTGCTTCTCGTGAACTCCTGGGGCCAGGATAACTTCTTCTCTGTGGATTCTGCAGCGGTCAGTAGTGCTATTTACCAGATTTTTCGGATTCTCTCCTTCTGGATTCACAGGAGGATTGCACTTCCCTGCTCCTCTGAAACAAGGCACGGCCATGTGATATTAGTTGTAGAGAAAGTGAGTGAAAGTCACAGTTTCTAAAAGCCAGGCAGGCTCTAAAAGCCAGGCAGGCTCTGCTCCCCTCCCATCCTGGTGCACTGGGAGATGAGGGCCCCCTGGCCTGTGGCCCTGAGGGAGGGAAAAGGGGCAGAGATGCCAGCTGACCTCAAGATAGACACAAAACACAAGCAGGAGTAATCCTTTATTTTCACTGCAGAAAATAAGGACATAAGATTCGAGGGTTGTTTCTGCAATAAAACCAAGCTCGTCCTGGCTGATAGATTACCATCACACTTAGACTAATGTTCAACAAATGTACACCAACTGGGAAAAAAATCTGAGTGTATTTAAATCCAGATTTATGTCAATTTACATTAGGACCACTTATCAGCACACTCGTGCTTGGAGCTCTGCACTGAACTTCTCTGGCATTGCTAAACAACTCAGAGCCCTGCCGGGATTAGAAGGAGCAAGGAGAGTGCTCTGACTTCCAGACAGCCCGAAGGCTTCCACTCCAAGCTCCGGGACTTGCAGCCACTCCGAGATTACCTAAGAGGGTAAGGCAGTGTGACGGAACCTACCACTTGCTTCCTAATGTCCACTTCCCCCCTTTCCTTAGTGACACTGCCCCAGGTTTATCCGAGTACATTGCCATCAGCTATGAGAACACATCACCTAGCCTCTTATGCAAATAAGTTTAGCCACTGCACTAAGTTCTGCCAATGAGATGTAAGCAGAGGTGTTGTACAGGACTTCTTAGAAGTCTTCCTAAAGCAAACCATTTCCTTCCTGCTTTCTGGAAGGCAGATATGACAGCCACTCCTGAAGCATCATCTTGAACCAAGAGATCACACCCTCAAGATGGCTGAGTAGCATGAAAAAGAGGAACCTGGGCCTCTCATGGCCATGTGCACCCACGTTGGCCTTGAACCGCCTACTCCAGACCTTTCACATGACAGTAAGTGCCTGTCTATTACTGACATTTTCTGTTAGGTAGAGTCAAACTTGAACTTCATTGATACAGGTAGGCACTGGTTTAGGACAGACCAGTAAAACTTCCCCACAGACGATCAGAATCCACAGCCCATGAGAAGTGTTTCCCATACTCAACATTCACACGATAAAAGAATCAAAGCTGTGGCCAGGAGAAGAGTTTGTTTCCATCCTGACTGAAGAAAGATCCAGATTTTTAGAAAATAGAGAGCTAAGATTGAAAATTTCTTTTAAAAATTTCCAGAATAAAATCTTTATATTCTAAATTTAAAGACAAAGAACCTTCAGATTATAACTATAAATTAACCAAAGTATTTCCATTACCCGTTTTCAAAGCAAACTTCATAAGCAGCACCATGGCCTGCTCCAGAGGGTGCTCTCCAAGAGCAGTCCCACACTTGTAAATTGTTAGTTATACACTTCAAATCACGAGGAGTCCCTGGAGAAGGAGAAACAAAACACACACATACGCACACGCACACACACACGCACATGCACACAAAATGCTTATTAATTTAACTGCACTGTAAAAGTCAACAAGTGAAACCGTCCCCAGCCATAAGTACAAGCATATGTGTCCGCAGAAGGCCCATGTTCTTTATGCAGAGATGAACCTGCAGTCACAGGAGGTGACTGGTTTTATATTTCTTTTTGTAGCTTTGGTTTAAAAAAGCTAGTGAGTAAACTGATGAAAGTGGGTCAACCACTAGACCACTTAGGGGTTAGGCCTCTCTCAAAAATTCCACTTCCAGACAACTAAGATAAATAGAGGGAGTGGCTATATGGATTCAATGAAGGGACCAAGAGAGCGCCTGGGAGAATTTTAGTCTCCAGTGACCCCATTTGCAAAAAAGTAAAATTAAAAAAAAAAAAACAAAACTCTAAGACTTTAAGTAAAAACTATGTACCTCCTATGCCACAAACACAGCTCCTCAGTACTCCTAACTACTAGTGCTTCACAGCTTGTTATCAGACTGCCACCTACACAGAAATCCCATAGCCAATCTTTAGATTCTTATGAAGCACATCACATAAACAGTAATAAACTCACATGAGTCTCTGAAAAATATATATTTTGTGTAGGCCTAAACAACTGAAAAGTAACAAATAATTCAGAAGATTACAGTCCTAATAGTATTTACTCACATCTATAAAATAACATTAGATCATGGAATACATAAGCACTATACAATGAAAAACTGTCATTCTAAAAAGACAGTGGAAAGAAAGAAAGGAGAGGACTTGAGGGAGGGAAAGAGAGAGAACAAAAGGAAGGAAGGAAAAGAGGGAGGGAGGGGAAAAGCAATTAGGAGTGTGAAAAAGGTATTCTATCTCAAATTCTCTATTAAAAAGGTTTTTTCTTTAATTTTTACATGTGATTGGTATCATATTCACTACAGCAATGAATTATAAAGCTCTTTATGTAAGACAGAAAACAAAAACATTAGAAACACATTAGAAATCATTAGTAATCATAATAAAGTTATTTAGTAGTAATTTGGGGGGAAAAGAGAAGACCTCTTTAATTATGGAAATAATATAAAAACTAAACTCAGAGGCAGAAGGATGAAAATGCTCTTTATAGAGTAAGCTAGATAACACCTACAAACATTCTTAACGTTTTTAAATAAAATGAAAACAAATCATATATTTCTTAAAGCAGATATCTGGATGTAATTTATGTGACATTCTGAAAGGCAAAATTACAGACAGAAAATAGACGAGTGCTGGCTGGAGGTGGGGATGGCGGGCTGTCAGCAGAGGAGCAGGGGCATTTTCTGGAATGACGGACTGGTCTGTATCTTGACTGTGCAGGTGGATACATGTCTGTATGCATCTGTCAAAACTCACAGAACTTTATCCTAAAAGGGTGAATTTTACTGTATATAAGTTATACCTTAATTTTTTAATGGGGAAAGAATACTTAGATCTATCTTTATGGGCCTTTTTAAAAGAAACTAGAAGTACATGAAAAAAAAAATGACATAGAAATGGATTTTAACCACAACCTGAAGCGTTCAATAAAGTCTCAAGATCGCTTCTTAAGTAAAACAGTAATGACATTGCAATCAGTTCATTTTCTCTGACTCTGATGCACTTACTTCTTTTCTGGCTGTTTACTTGATTCATTAGATATAGAAGAAGAACTGTTAATAAGAGCCACTGGAAATTTGAAGTCATCCTCATTCTTTTACTGTCCCCCATCCGGGATGGTCGTTTCAAACATAAGGAAATGTCCATCATCTGTGCAATGTAGTCAGCTCTGCATGAGGAGAAGAATTTCAAATGGTGTTCAAACTGGTCCAAGGACACTCCTTACCCTGTGCACATCAACACTGGAAATGGATACTGACAAATACCAAAACATGCTGCACGTTAAAGCCACGGAGACACCAGACTCAGCTACCCTGGCTTTAGGAGATGTGACAATCGGACACAGCTGTTGCTCCGGGATCCATTATAGGGTCAGGATAGGCTTCAAATTCAAGATTATAACTGAGCACATATTTATCAACACTCCAGTACTGCTAGAGTATAGAAAAGCAGTGCATAAAACTGAGGTTTTGACAATTTTAAGTGATATGTGAGATGGCATTTTTAATTTTAATTAGTATATATTAACTTTTATAGTCACTTCTTCATGACAAGTAATGTTGGTTTTCTTTTCCATGTACACTGTGATATTTTCTATTTTACATAAATTTAAATAGTTTAAAGAAAAAATTAGGGTCATTAATCACATATGGGGGATTGCAGATGTGACAAAAATATTGACAATGACATACAAATGACTAAAGTGTAACAAACACTTCAACAAATATAACGGGGAAGGGACTATCAGTAGACGAGAGATTTCAACACATTTCTGTTGAAAACTGAGAGCGCGCAGGCGAGCGGTGACTGCATCTGGCGGGTGGTAGGGAGGGGCTTCAGCAGAGGGAGGCATTGTTCAGCCCAACATACCCATCAGCCTAGCGAGTGCCAGGCCCTGCTCCAGGCACCAAAGGTGCAACACCGAGCTAGACGAAGTCCCTGCCCTCAAGGAGCTTAGATGCTAGTTCTAGAGACACATACATAAACAAGTAAGGTCCTGATACGATCTTTAAAAACTCGAGTAAGTCAATGTGCATGACAGTGTGTGAGTGAAGGTCTAGCATCTGAGCTGGGATCTGACTGACGAGAAGACTGACATGGTAAGATCAGGGAAAGAGTAGCAAGAGCAAATACAAGGACCTAAGACAAGGACAGCTTACCAGGTTCAAAGGTCAGGAAGAGGGGCTGACAGGAGGTGGGCTGGCCAGGCCACAGAGGGCCTTTGGTCATCAAAAGGATAAGGGCTTTAACAGGTCAAGACGAGCAGCAGCCACTGGAGTGTTTTAATCAGGGGAGATCCATGAACCGATCTGTACTTTGGGAAGATTTCTCTAGCTGCTACATAGAGAACGGACTCTAGGGGAGAAGAGAGGCAGAAGAACCCGAGTCCAAATGAAATAATCAGTGGTGAGGACCCTCTGCTAAGGTTTTCAAGAGTGGAGGTGGTGACAGGTGGTCAGATTCAGGATCTGTACAAGAGATGGAGGGTCTTATCAATCCACTATAGGCAGGAAAGAGTGGTGGTTAAAAACACAGGCTCTGAATCCCAGCTTTTGCACCTACTGTGTAACCTTAACCACTCTGTGCCTCGGTTTCCCCATCTGTAAAGCAGGGATGATAACTGTATTTTTCTCATAAGTTTGTTGTCAAGATTAAATGAGTAAATACATGCAAAGCACTTGGAATAGTGCCAACAACGTATACGTGCTATAAGTGTACTTTGTGTATTATATGAGGTATAGGGAGAAGAGAGAAGGCAAACATGACTACTAGATTTGGTGGAAAAACAATACTGGATGGATATGGTGCCACTTAAATCTTCTGTGCGTGCGTGAAGGAGGATGCAGTGATTCATGGGGCTGAAGCTCAAGGATTCCAAGATTTGTTTATAGAAGTCAACTCTGACATGCTCCTACACCCCACTCCCAACAGAAATGTTCTCCTACAGAACATAAAAGAATTGTTGAGGACACAGAGCAGCTAGCAAAGACATGGGTGTCAAAGAGGAAAGCCTTCCACACCTGAACCCGAGGGATTCCTCCGAGTAATGATGTTCGCATCCACTGCTGTTGAATGAAGCTTGCCAGACAACAAGCCCTCCGAATGTGCTGAAAACTCCTTGTCAGACCTAATATTGCCTCATTTTTATATTGGGATAGACAACTAAGGATCATAAAACATATAAGAAAGCCTAAATCACTGAAGAGAAATTCAGGATAAACAGGATCACCAAAAGGAAAATAAAGATTACTCCCAGAGGAAATAGGGATAATGTGAGAAATAGGAAAAGTAAAAAAACAAAAAAAAAAACAAAAAGAAAATCACCTCTAAATAGTACTCCCTGAGCAGGCATGGCACAGTCATAAAAACAAGAAGACGATGCAATGAAAAAGGAATAATCAGAAATAAAAATAACTCTTACACATTACATACATTGACTGATAGTAAAAGATTTCTAATGACAGATAAAACATTGAGTAATCTTTCAGAATACACAAAAGACAGAAATAGAAAATGTGAGAAGAGATATGAGAAACAGGAACTTGAAAAAGGAAAGGTGATCGAACATCTAAATAACTGGAACCCAACAAGAGGATTCAAGAAACATGCTTCTTAGTGAAAGCAAACAGCAAGATGGCTGCCTGGCTACTGCTGAGCACTGTCACAAACCTGGGAAGCGAATCCCAATAGCACAAATGATCGTGACCAAACATACACGAGGCACAAGCATACATTTCAAAAGTGTTCACAATTATTTTCTGGATGAATAACTTCCTACTCAATCGCAGTTTCGCAGAGCTTACTTATTAAAATGAAAATGTATTCATGGAATGTCTAAAATGCCAATTGCTAAAGTTATAGAATTACGTGGCGTGTACAGGAATAACTTAATAAAGGAGACCAAACCATGACCAAAGTAATCACAAACCATATTCACTGACTGTCTAAACATTATCTTGAAATGAGACAATCCCTCACTATAAGTTTACAGTTGTCTAGAAAAGAGGAGTGTGTCCCATGAAGTGGCAGGCGGGGGATGGAGGCGGCTGAGGATGAGCTTGGGACTGGGTACTGTGGACCAAGGCTCTCATCCTGGCTCCATTACTAATTAGCGGTGTGACTGAGTGCAGATCACTTAATCCACCCCCCCGCCAACCTCCCCGGCTTCAGCCTCAACCGGAGTGGCACGGAGGCAAGCTCTGCCCAGAGTACCTAGGAGAGACCTCCCCAAGTTGGGATATTCCATTCCTGTTGGCAGGCACAAGCACAAGGTCAGCAGTGCCAGCAGCACTGTGCCAACAGTGCCAGCCCCACCCATGAGGGACATGACTGAGCAGGTCTGCGAGGGTCAGGGTGAGGTGCTTGGGAATAGAACAATCAATGGCACTGTTGCCAAGGCCAGCTTACCTGAAAACAGGCAAGATGATAAAGAGGACTTTCTTGTTATAACATTTACACAGAAAACTTTGAGCAAGTCATTAGGCCATATTATATTATGCTTGTAATAGATCTGACTCCTCTATCAAATGGACTTATTTGAGGCCGGAACAATACATGAACAGAGCCCTCCAGTGCACCTCCAGGAAAACAGGGACCCATAAAACTTGTCCCTGCTCCCTCCTGATAGATGCATTGCCAGAACTTACTTTTTTCCCACCAATGGCTTATTCTTTAGAGGAAAGCACATTTTTATCAAATTTCAGGAGCTAATTTTCAAAATTAGAGTAGCTGTCTTTTGACGTCAGAAGAATGCAAATGTAAATTTCTAAAGGGGTGAGACAGGGAAGAAACTACTCAGGCAGGTGCGAAGCAGAGCTCTGTGTCCTTCGTGGGGACAGCCCCCTGCTCTAAAGGTGGCAGCAGTGGGTCTTGCTTTGCCAGATTTTCCTTTTTCAAGACTAGGTAGAAGTCTGGGATTTTACATGAAATACTCAAATTTGTAAACATAAGCAACTAACTCATATTTTTATACATTCTAAAGGCCAAACAAAATACACCTTCAGGCTGCATCCTGCCCAAGGGCTACCAGGTTCGTATCCTGCTCAATGTAATTATTTTAAAGGATTCAAAAATGTCAATAAATCCTTCAGTTTAGGAAAACTGATCATGCAGAATCAATGTATAAAATTGAACACAAAGAAAAAAATCTGTCTTCTGCTTGTTAGTTCTTGTGTCTTTGCGTGTATCCTGCCCTCTGTCTTAGGCGTCTGAGCGCCCGGGGCTCGGCCACCAACCACATAAGCGTGGTCCCTCCCTTGAACGTGGGCACACAGGTGCTCTGTTTGCTTTCTCATCGGCTTTGACAGTTCTGCCTCTAGGCTACGTGAGGTTCTGGACTTTTCTGCTGAGGATACAGTAGTTAGAAAAAAGAGTGGAGAAAAGTGAAGCTGAAGGCAGAGGAGCACCAGAAGCTGCAGTCCTGATGTATTCTGTTTAGTTGTTACGCTTGTTTTCTCTTTTCGGGGGCGGGGGGGGGGGGGGTGGGGTGGAGGGGAGACAGGTGGGCAGAGAGGGAGCAGGAACATGACAGAGAGTGAGTGAGCGCGTTCTGCTGGTGAGAATCTACTCCGGCCTGGAAGGGGGCTTGAGAAACACCTGCTCAGGCACAGATCGGTGAGCAAAGACGACCCAAAGCGTCTTTATTCCGAGCCTCTATTCTTGTAGCCACAGTGAGATAACTCCCTTGTCATTAACACACGAAGGAATGAAACACTGGAAGGAGAAAAGCTGCTTAATCACAGCACAGCAAAATAAATGTGCAAGTAGTTCGCTGAGCCTACCGGAGAGGAGGTGCCTGGGTGGTCACCCCGAGCAACCAGGTGGGAAAGCAGATAGTGTCCTACTGCCAAGTCCCATCCTCCTTAGTGTCCCTTTTTTTTTTTTTCCTCACTGTTTCCTGTTAGGGAACATAAAAATCATTAAAAAGCTCTAACCAGCAACCACTCTCCTAATTCCACTCCCCACTCCTATCCGCCTACTCACAAGAGCTTAAGTTCCTCAAGCACTGCCCTCTGAGGAATGCTCTCCAGGAACAGAAACTTTGCAGGTAGGTAGACTCTATTGTACTATTAAAGTGAAGTGTGGGGATTTAAGTAAAATGAGAGATGTACCTATGGAAAACCCCAACCTGGCCGGACTGGAAAGCTCAGTTTGGGAAGGCAGATGGAGACCAGACTGTGTAGGGAGACGTAAAGGTTTGAAGGAAGAGGGAAGCTTGAAGGAAGTGGTGTTTAAAGGAGACCGATTAAGAGAAAACTGCAATAACAAGAACATACACAGAATCCATATTCAACTGAAAAAATCTAGTCCTCAAAGATGCCACCAAGTACCCAGCACAATGAATTTAAAAAGACTCCTTCCACGGTACAGCACCCATAATAACTGCGTAAAAGAAGCTCTGAAAAGCTTCCAGGGAGGGGGAGGGGGAGGTCCCATCCAGGGCCCAGGAATGAGCGCAACATGGGAGCAGCTCCCTGAGCCAGGACTCTGCGACTGCCCCGTGAGCCCCACGAACCCTCTACTGTCACACGGGGAAGGTGACGGCGCTATCTCCAGAGCGGGCCACGGGTGTACAGGAGACACTGGGTGTGTGGTCAGTAAACACTCTGGGGGAGGAGAGGGGAGGCAGGGAGGAGAGGAAAACACAGACTTCTTAGCACTGAAAGCTAAAGAGAACGTCTTCCAAAAGCCGAGTGAAAATTACTTTCACACTTGACTTCTATACTCAAACTATTAATTGAAAGAATAAAATACATTTTATAAAGACATGCCAGATCTCAAAAGATATTTCTTCCTTGCAGCCATTCTCTGGAGACTACTACAGGACATGATTCACCAAAAAAATGAGGCAGAAAACCAAAAATGAGAAAAATGATCCATGAAACTCTTTTAACCCAGGAAAGAAGCCCTGTGCCTCCCCTCCAATCTCATTCCAGGTTACACTAAAATTGATTCCATTCTCCAAGCTGCCGGACCCCTTCATGACTCTTTACATTTGCACGTTTTCCCTTCTGCCTGGAGTTCCCTCTGTACTCCTTTCTGCCACCCTCTCCTCAATTCACCTGGGAGACTGCTGGTGGGAGTCAGGAAGAGCTCATTATCACCTTTGTGATACCTTCCTGTTCCCCAAAGGTCTGATGCTCCTTCTTCTGCTTCCAGGACACTTTAATTACATCTCTATTACAGAGGTTGCACAAACTGTGACCTGTGGGCCAGATTCGACCCACCTCTGCTTTTGTAAATAAAGTTTTACTAGAACAGAGCCACACCCATTTGTTTACATACTGCCCAAGGCTGCTTTCACATCCTCATGTTGGGACTGAACAGATTCCCCAGAGACTGCAAGGTCAGCAAACCTAAAATACTGACGACCTGGCCCCTACTAGAAAGTTTGCTGATCTCTTCCCAATTCTGTAATTCCTCCAATAAGCTCCTTGAGAGGAAATGCTGTCTCCCTGTTCACTGTAAGGCACTTCCCCCTTCCCCCCACCCCATCAGTGTCCAAGCACAGCTCCTGGTCCTCAGCACTCGAAGCTCAAGCTGGCTGACAGGTGAGTGAACACCAAGATGTAAATGAGTATGTATATGTCTGCACACTATGCTCTGATTGCCAGGCTTCACCACTAACCCAAGTACTGCCAACACTGGGAAGCTAAGTTCGGGCTGTAGTTCCCAAACCATGCACTAAGGTGCCCCAAGGCACAGAAGCAAATGAACTGGGGTACCACAGCATATTTTAAAATTTCAGAGGAAACACAGTGACATCTATCCAACACTATGCGAACCTATAGCTAAAGGTAGTTTGGTTTCAACACTAGGTCATGCCACATTCCTCTCAATGACGTCATATCTTTGTGAAGTGGGAGGGAAGGCTTGTTGGATGCTGTGATAAAACACAAGTACCAACCAAAAATCAACGTAGAGGTGGAAACAAGAGTGGCAGTGCCCAATCTGTTTCTAAGGTTTGAGAAGCTGTGCAGTACCCAAACAGGTACATATACGTGGCTTTTTAAGAATAAAATAAAGATATTATTTCCTTTACGTTGATATGCATTATTCTCTGACACTGCTACTAAAGTGTCAGGTCATAAATACTCATTAATTTGACTGGACCTACTACTTCATAAAAAGAACTGTTAGGTTACTTCTTTTGACCTGGGGGTACTATAAGAACATTAATGAGAGAAGGCAGACAGCAGAAACAAGAAGAACTACAATCCTGCAGCCTGTGGAACTAAAACCACATTCACAGAAAGACGGATGAGATGAGAAGGCAGAGGGCTATGTAACAGATTAAGGAACAAGATGAAACCCCAGAAAAACAACTAAATGAAGTGGAGATAGGCAACCTTCCAGAAAAAGAATTCAGAATAATGATAGTGAAAATGATCCTGGACCTCGGAAAAAAATGCAGGAAAAGATTGAGAAGATGCAAGAAATGTTTAACAAAGACCTAGAAAAATTAAAGAACAAGCAAAGAGAGATGAACAATACAATAAATGAAATGAAAATTACACTAAAAGGAAACAACAGCAGAATAACTGAGGCAGAAGAATGGATAAGTGACCTGGAAGACAGAGTGCTGGAATTCACTGATGCGGAACAGAATAAAGGAAAAAGAAATGAAGACAGTCTAAGAGACCTCTGGGACAACATTAAACACAAGAACATTCACATTATAGGGGTCCCAGAAGAAGAAAGCGAGAAGGGACCAGAGAAAATATTTGAAGAGATTATAGTCGAAAACTTCCCTAACATGGGAAAGCAAATAGCCACCCAAGTCCAGGAAGGCCAGAGAGTCCCACACAGGATAAACCCAAAGAGAAACACTCCAATCAAATTGGTAAAAATTAAAGACAAAGAAAAATTACTGAAAACAGGAAGGGAAAAATGACAAATAACAAACAAGGGAACTCCCATAAGGTTAGCACCTGATTTCTCAGCAGAAACTCTACAAGCCAGAAGGGAGTAGCATGATGTACTTACAGTGATGAAAGGGAAGAACCTAAAACCAAGACTACTCTACCCAGCAAGGATCTAATTCAGAATCGATGGAGAAATCAAAAGTGTTACAGACAAACAAAAGCTAAGAGAATGCAGCACCACAAAACCAGCTCTACAGCAAATGCTAAAGGAACTTCTCTAAGTGGGAAAAACAAGAGAAGAAAAGGACCTACAAAAACAAACCCAAAACAATTAACAAAAGGGTAATAGGAACATATATATCGATAATAACCTTAAACATGAATGGATTAGATGCTCCAACCAAAAGACACAGGCTTGCTGAATGGATACAAAAACAAAACCCATATATATGCTGTCTACAAGACACCCACTTCAGACCTAGGGAAACATACAGAGTGAAAGTGAGAGGGTGGAATAAGGTATTCCATGAAAATGGAAATCAAAAGAAAGCTGGAGAAGTAATACTCATATCAGATAAAATAGACTTTAAAATAAAAAATGTTACAAGAGACAAGGAAGGACACTACATAATGATCAAGGGATCAATCCAAGAAGAAGATATAACAATTATAAATATATATGCTCCCAACATAGGAGCACCACAATACATAAAGCAACTGATAAGAGCTATAAAAGCAGAAATTGACAGTAACACAATAATAGTGGGGGACTTTAACACCTCACTTACAACAATGGACAGATCACCCCAAATGAAAATTAATAAGGAAACAGAAGCTTTAAATGACACAACAACCCACACAGATTTAATTGATACTTATAGGACATTCCATCTAGAAACGGCAGATTACAGTTTCTTCTCAAGTGCACACAAAACATTCTCCAAGAGAGATCACATCATGTGTCACATATCAAGCCTCAGTACATTTAAGAAAACTGAAATCATATCAAGCATCTTTTCTGACCACAACACTATGACATTAGAAATCAATTACAGGGAAAAAGACGTAAAAAACAGAAACACATGGAGGCTAAACAATACATTACTAAATAACCAACAGATCACTGAAGAAATCAGAGAGGAAATCAAAAAATACCTAGAGACAAATGACAATGAAAACACGATGATCCAAAACCTATCGGATGCAGCAAAAGCAGTTCTAAGAGGGAAGTTTACAGCAATACAAGCCTACCTCAAGACACAACAAACATCTCAAATAAACAATCTAACCTTACACCTAAAGGAACTACAGAAAGAAGAACAAACAAAACCCAAAGTTAGCAGAAGGAAAGAACTCATAAAGATCAGAGCAGAAATAAATGAAATAGAAACAAAGAAAACAGTAGCAAAGATCAATAAAACTTAAAAGCTGGTTCTTTGAGAAGATAAACAAAACTGATAAACCATTAGCCAGATTCATCAACAAAAAGAGGGAGAGGACTCAAATCAATAAAATTAGAAATGAAAAAGGAGAAGTTACAACAGACACCACAGAAATACAAAACATCCTAAGAGACTACTACAGGCAACTCTATGCCAATACAATGGACAACCTGGAAGAAATGGACAAATTCTTAGAAAGGTATAACCTTCCAAGACTGAAGCAGGAAGAAATAGAAAATATGAACAGATCAATCACAAGTAGTGAAATTGAAACTGTGATTAAAAATCTTCCAACAAACATAAGTCCAGGACCAGATGGCTTCACAGATGAATTCTACCAAACATTTAGAGAAGAGCTGACACCCATCCTTCTCAAACTCTTCCAAAAAATTGCAGAGGAAGAAACACTCCCAAACTCATTCTATGAGGCCACCATCACCCTGATAGCAAAACCAGAGAAAGATACTACAAAAAAAGAAAATTACAGACCAATATCACTGATGAATATAGATGCAAAAATCCTCAACAAAATACAAGCAAACAGAATCCAACAACATATTAAAAGGATCATATACCATGATCAAGTGGGATTTCTCCCAGGGATGCAAGGATTTTCCAGTATAAGCAAATCAATCAATGTGATACACCATATTAACAAATTGAAGAATAAAAACCGTACGATCATCTCAATAGATGCAGAAAAAGCTTTTGACAAAATTCAACACCCATTTATGATAAACACTCTCCAGAAAGTGGGCATAGAGGGAACCTACCTCAATATAATGAAGGCCATATACGATAAACCCACTGCAGATATCATTCTCAATGGTGAAACACTGAATGCATTTCTTCTAGGATCAGGAACAAGACAAGGATGTCCACTCTCACCACTATTATTCAACATAGTTTTGGAAGTCCTAGCCACGGCAATCAGAGAAAAAAAGAAATAAAAGGAATACATATTGGAAAAGAAGAAGTAAAACTATCACTGTTTGCAGATGACATGATACTATACATCGAAAACCCTAAAGATGTCACCAGAACACTACTAGGGCTGAAGAAATATGAAAGAGATACTAAGGAAACACTCCCATTTACCACTGCAACAGAAAGAATAAAATACCTAGGAAAAAACCTACCTAGGGAGACAAAAGACCTGTATGCAGAAAACTATAAGACAATGATGAAAGAAATTAAAGATGATACTAACAGATGGAGAGATATACCATGTTCTTGGATTGGAAGAATCAATATTGTGAAAATGACTATATTACCCAAAGCAATCTACAGATTCAGTGCAATCTCTATCAAATTACCCATGACATTTTCTACAGAACTAAAACGAAAAATCTTAAAATTTGTATGGAGACACAAAAGACACTGAATAGCTAAAGCAATCTGGAGGGAAAAAAACAGAGCTGGAGGAATCAGACTCCCTGACTTCAGACTATACTACAAAGCTACAGTAGTCAAGACAATATGGTACTGGCCGAAAAACAGAAACATAGATCAATGGAACAGGATAGAGAGCCCAGAGATAAACCCACACATATGGTCAACTAATCTATGACAAAGGAGGCAAGGATATACAATGGAGAAAAGACAGTCTCTTCAATAAGTGGTGCTGGGAAAACTGGAGAGCTACGTGTAAAAGAACGAAATTAGAACATTCCCTAACACCATACATAAAAATATACTCAAAATGGATTACAGACCTAAATGTAAGACCGGACACTATAAAACTCTTAGAGGAAAACACAGGAAGAACACTCTTTGACATAAATCACAGTGAGATCTTTTTTGATCCACCTCCTAGAGTAATGGAAATAAAAACAAAAGTAAACAAACGGGACCTAATGACACTTCAAAGCTTTTCCACAGCAAAGGAAAGCATAAACAAGATGAAAAGACAACCCTCAGAATGGGAGAAAATATTTGCAAATGAATCAATGGACAAAGGATTAATCTCCAAAATGTATAAACAGCTCATGAAGCTCAATAGTAGAAAAACAAACAACCCAATCCAAAAATGGTCAGAAGACCTAAATAGACATTTCTCCAAAGAGGACATACAGATGGCCAAGAAGCACATGGAAAGCTGCTCAACATCACTAATTAGTAGAGAAATGCAAATCAAAATTACATTAGATATCACTTCACACCAGGAAGAATGGGCATCATCGGAAAGTCTACAAACAACAAATGCTGGAGAGGGAGTGAAGAAGAGGGAACCCTCTTGCACTTGGTGGGAATGTAAATTGATACAGATACTATGGAGAACGGTATGGAGGTTCCTTAAAAAACTAAAAATAGAATTACCATATGATCCAGCAATCCCACTCCTGGACATACCCAGAGAAAACCATAATTCAAAATGACACATGGACCCAATGTTCATTGCAGCACTATTTACAATAGCCAGGACATGGAAGCAACCTAAATGCCCATCGAAGGACGAATGGATAAAGAAGATGTGCTACATATATACAATGGAATATTACTCAGCCATAAAAAGGAACGAAATTGGGTCATTTGTAGAGACGTGGCTGGATGTAGAGACTGTCATACTGAGTGAAGTAAGTCAGAAAGAGGAAAATAAATATCGTATATTAACGCATATATGTGGAACCTAGAAAAGTGGCACAGATGAACCGGTTTGCAGGGCAGAAGTTGAGACACAGATGTAGAGAACAAACATATGGACACCGGGGGGAGAAATGGCAGGGGTGGGGGTTTGGGGGTGTGATGAATTGGGAGACTGGGATTGACATGTATACACGAATATGTATAAAATGGGTAACTAATGAGAACCTGCTGGATAAAATAAATAAAATTTTTAAATGTATATATTGTCATTCCTGAAGGACCTCATTTGAGTGGATTTGTGCATATAAGCAAGCAATTGTCCAGTAGATGGTTAAACAGTAACTGGGAAGATACCTGGAAATACATATTTAGAAGTCATCAGTTATAAGTGATGGTTAAAGCCACAAGAGTAGAGGATGCTGTTCAGTGAAGGAATGTGGGGTGAAGAAGCAGTGGGTTAAAGGAGTTCCACCAAGGACGTTGAGAAGGAATGGGGTCCTAATGGCATCTCAAGTCAGTGGAGGAAGGATTGTGTTATTTAATAAAAAGTGTTGGGACAAGTGGTAGCATTTGGTGGGAAGAGGGGAAAGCTGGGCCCCTGACTCACCAGAATTAATTTTATATGGATTAAACCTTAAAATGTTAAAAGGCTTAATTGTACTTGAAGACAATATAGGTGACAATTTATAAAATATTCACATGAGAAAGAGGTTTATGGTCAGAAACCATCAAGGACAAAATTGAGAAATATGACTTAATGAAAGTCAAACAGAAACCTCGCTAGAAAGTAAGAGAACAAACTGGGAAATATATTTGCAATGTATATAACACAGTTAATATGCACATTGTGATATTTCTTTCTAATTGAGCAGTAAGGAACAGATTAATGCCTAACTAAAAAGGTAGACAAAAGATAGAATAAGCAGTGTACAAATAAGGCATTGTAACTCACCAATAAACATGAAAATGTATTTTGATTACATAAGCAAGGAAATGAGATTTATGGCTAGCAGTTGGAAGAGATTAAAATTTTAAAAAAAAAGATAACCCTTGATAGTAGAGAGTGTGGGGAAGTGTGGACTGGGGAATGGAGCTGTTCCTCATTCTTTCTGAAGGTGAGCTTTTATCATGCTTTTTTTCATGTTTAAAATCTCTTGACATGTTTCTGAATAAGAAGGAATGTTCTTCAGGTCATTTCTTTACTACAATTTCACCTTTGTGATAGAAGGAAGAAACAAGTTCATTTGTCTGATAGACGCTTGTTGACATTTCTTGAAGGCTGTTGAAGTCACTCCTATTATAGCAGAGCTGAGGTGAGACATGAGTGGATAGATGTCCCTCTTTGGTGGGGTGGGGCTTCCAGGGGCCTCTGAAAGATGGGAAGCGTTGGCAAGTGGAGAATGTTGGTGGGTGGAAAGAGCCATTCCCTGGAGCTGTGGTTTGAGGAGAGAGGCCTGAGGCCTGTGGGAGTGAGGAAGTTTGGGGAGTCACCGGTCTTCAGCTGTACTGTGGGGTGCATGGAGGTAGCCCGCTGGTGGCCACTGGAAGGGCCTGGTCTACCAGGCAGAGCAGGGACTTGATGCTGGAGCAGCAGGGGCCTTCGAAGGGTTTTAAGCACCTGAGTGATGTGCTCCAATTTGTTATGACATGCTGAAGTTGATAACGAAAAGGTTCTTGAATGAACAGGAAAGTCCTCGCCGGAATGATGACCAAAACTGACAGAGAGGAATGTCAGGATCCCAAGAAACAAAAAATCTGGATGACAATGTACAAAAAATTCCTAGGACATTCAGAAAAACATAAGCTAGATTCTTATAACATAGCAAAGGTTGAATTTCAGTGTTATTCTCCTGCATGCACAAGGCAGACTAAAATATGATACTGGAATCCCTAAGCACTTGATCTGTCCTCTAATTTATATCCCAAACTTTCCTGGTTCATAGTGTCCTTAGTGTTTCATTAATGGGTTTTTTTTTTTTTTGGTTTTTGTTTTTTTTTTATAATACAGCAGGTTCTCATTAGTTATCCATTTGATACACATCAGTGTATACACGTCAATCCCAATCCCCCAATTCATCAATCACACCACCATCCAGACCCCCTGCCGCTTTCCCCCTTGGTGTCCATATGTTTGTTCTCTGCATCTGTGTCTCAATTTCTGCCCTGCAAACCGGTTCATCTGTGCCATTTTTCTAGCTTCCACATATATGCGTTAATATACGATATTTATTTTCCTCTTTCTGACTTACTTCACTCAGTATGACAGTCTCTACATCCAGCCACGTCTCTACAAATGACCCAATTTCGTTCCTTTTTATGGCTGAGTAATATTCCATTGTATATATGTAGCACATCTTCTTTATCCATTCGTCCTTCGATGGGCATTTAGGCTGTTTCCATGTCCTGGCTATTGTAAATAGTGCTGCAGTGAACACTGGGGTGCATGTGTCCTTTTGAATTATGGTTTTCTCTGGGTACATGCCCAGTAGTGGGAACGCTGGATCATATGGTAATTCTATTTTTAGTTTTTTAAGGAACCTGCATACTCTTCTCCACAGTGGCTGTATCAATTTACATTCCCACCAACAGTACAAGAGGGTTCCCTGTTCTCCACGCCCTCTCCAGCTTTTGCTGTTTGTAGAATTTCTGATGATACCCATTCTGACTGGTGTGAGGTGAAACCTCATTGTAGTTTTGATTTGCATTTCTCTAATAATTAGTGATGTTGAGCAGCTTTCCATGTGCTTCTTGGCCATCTGTATGTCCTCTTTGGAGAAATGTCTATTTAGGTCTTCTGACCATTTTTGGATTGGGTTGTTTGTTTTTCTACTATTGAGCTGCATGAGCTGTTTATATATTTTGGAGATTAATCCATTGTCCATTGATTCGTTTGCAAATATTTTCTCCCATTCCGAGGGTTGTCTTTTTGCCTTGTTTAGGCTTTTCTTTGCTGTGGAAAAGCTTTGAAGTGTCATTAGGTCCCATTTGTTTGCTTTTGATTTTAGTTCCATTACTCTAGAAGGTGGATCAAAAAAAGATCTTGCTGTGATTTATGTCAGTGTTCTTCCTATGTTTTCCTCTAAGAGTTTTATAGTGTCTGGTCTTACATTTAGGTCTTGATTCCATTTTGAGTTTATTTTTGTGTATGGTGTTAGTGAGTGTTCTAATTTCATTCTTTTACATGTAGCTCTCCAGTTTTCCCAGCACCACTTATTGAAGAGACTGTCTTTTCTCCATTGTATATCCTTGCCTCCTTTGTCATAGATTAGTTGACCATATGTGTGGGTTTATCTCTGGGCTTTCTATCCTGTTCCATTGAGCTATGTTTCTGTTTTTCTGCCAGTACCATACTGTCTTGATTACTGTAGCTTTGTAGTATGGTCTGAAGTCAGGGAGTCTGATTCCTCCAGCTCTGTTTTTTTCCCTCCAGATTGCTTTAGCTATTCAGTGTCTTTTGTGTCTCCATACAAATTTTAAGATTTTTCGTTTTAGTTCTGTAAAAACTGCCATTGGTAATTTGATAGGGATTGCACTGAATCTGTAGATTGCTTTGGGTAATATAGTCAATACTTTCACAATATTGATTCTTCCAATCCAAGAACATGGTATATCTCTCCATCTGTTGGTATCATCTTTAATTTCTTTCATCATTGTCTTACAGTTTTCTGCATACAGGTCTTTTGTCTCCCTAGGTAGGTTTTTTTCTAGGTATTTTATTCTTTCTGTTGCAGTGGTAAATGGGAGTGTTTCCTTAATTTCTCTTTCAGATTTTTCATCATTATTGTATACGAATGCAAGAGATTTCTGTGCATTAATTTTGTATCCTGCAAGTTTACCAAATTCATTGATTAGCCCTAGTAGTGTTCTGGTGACATCTTTAGGGTTTTCGATGTATAGTATCATGTCATCTGCAAACAGTGATAGTTTTACTTCTTCTTTTCCAATATGTATTCCTTTTATTTCTTTTTTTCTCTGATTGCCATGGCTAGGACTTCCAAAACTATGTTGAATAATAGTGGTGAGAGTGGACATCCTTGTCTTGTTCCTGATCCTAGAAGAAATACATTCAGTGTTTCACCACTGAGAATGATGTCTGCAGTGGGTTTATCGTATATGGCCTTCATTATATTGAGGTAGGTTCCCTCTATGCCCACTTTCTGGAAAGTGTTTATCATAAATGGGTGTTGAAGTTTGTCAAAAGCTTTTTCTGCATCTATTGAGATGATCGTACGGTTTTTATTCTTCAATTTGTTAATATGGTGTATCACATTGATTGATTTGTGTATACTGAAGAATCCTTGCATCCCTGGGAGAAATCCCACTTGATCATGGTATATGATCCTTTTAATATGTTGTTGGATTCTGTTTGCTTGTATTTTGTTGAGGATTTTTGCATCTATATTCATCAGTGATATTGGTCTGTAATTTTCTTTTTTTGTAGTATCTTTCTCTGGTTTTGCTATCAGGGTGATGGTGGCCTCATAGAATGAGTTTAGGAGTGTTCCTTCCTCTGCAGTTTTTTGGAAGAGTTTGAGAAGGATGGGTGTTAGCTCTTCTCTAAATGTTTGACAGAATTCACCTGTGAAGCCATCTGGTCCTGGGCTTTTGTTTGTTGGAAGATTTTTAATCACAGTTTCAATTTCATTACTTGTGATTGGTCTGTTCATATTTTCTATTTCTTCCTGCTTCAGTCTTGGAAGGTTATACCTTTCTAAGAATTTGTCCATTTCTTCCAGGTTGTCCATTGTATTGGCATAGAGTTGCCTGTAGTAGTCTCTTAGGATGCTTTGTATTTCTGTGGTGTCTGTTGTAACTTCTCCTTTTTCATTTCTAATTTTATTGATTTGAGTCCTCTCCCTCTTTTTGTTGATGAATCTGGCTAATGGTTTATCAATTTTGTTTATCTTCTCAAAGAACCAGCTTTTAGTTTTATTGATCTTTGCTGCTGTTTTCTTTGTTTCTATTTCATTTATTTCTGCTCTGATCTTTATGAGCTCTTTCCTTCTGCTAACTTTGGGTTTTGTTTGTTCTTCTTTCTGTAGTTCCTTTAGGTGTAAGGTTAGATTGTTTACCTGAGATGTTTGTTGTTTCTTGAAGTAGGATTATATTGCTATAAACTTCCCTCTTAGAACTGCTTTTGCTGCATCCGATAGGTTTTGGATCATCGTGTTTTCATTGTCATTTGTCTCTAGGTATTTTCTGATTTCCTCTTTGATTTCTTCAGTGATCTCTTGGTTATTCAGTGATGTATTGTGTAGCCTCCATGTTTTTGTGTTTTTTACGTTTTTTTCCCTGTAATTGATTTCGGATCTCATAGCATTGCGCTCAGAAAAGATGCTTGATATAATTTCAATTTTCTTAAATTTACTGAGGCTTGAGTTGTGACCAAAGATGTGATCTATCCTGGAGAATGTTCCATGTGCACTTGAGAAGAAAGTGTAATATGCTGTTTTTGGATGGAATATTCTATAAATATCAATTAAATCTAACTGGTCTATCGTTTCATTTAAAGCGTCTCTTTCCTTATTAATTTTCTGTTTGGATGATCTGTCCATTGGTGTTAGTGAGGTGTTGAAGTCCCCCACTATTACTGTGTTACTGTCAATTTCCTCTTTTGTTGCTATTAGCAGTTGCCTTATTTATTGAGGTCCTCATATGTTGGGTGCATATATATTTATAATTGTTATATCTTTTTCTTGGGTTGATCCCCTGATCATTATGTAGTATCCTTCCTTGTCTCTTGCAACATTCTTTATTTTAAAGTTTATTTTATCTGATATGAGTATTGCTACTCCAGCTTTCTTCTGATTTCCATTTGCATGGAATATCTTTTTCCATCCCCTCACTTTCTGTCTGTATGCGTCCCCAAGTCTGACGTGGGTGCCTTGTAGACAGCATATATATGAGTCCTGTTTTTGTATCCATTCAGCAAGACTGTGGCTTTTGGTTGGAGCATTTAATCCATTCACGTTTAAGGTAATTATCCATATGTATGTTCCTATTGCCATTTTCTTTTTTTTTTTTTTTTTTTTTCCGGTATGCGGGCCTCTCACTGTTGTGGCCTCTCCCGTTGCGGAGCACAGGCTCTGGACGCGCAGGGTCAGCGGCCATGGCTGATGGGCCCAGCCCCTCCGCAGCATGTGGGATCTTCCCGGACCAGGGCACTAAGCCGTGTCCCCTGCATCAGCAGGCGGACTCTCAACCACTGCACCACCAGGGAAGCCCTGGGTTTGTTTTTGTAGGTCCTTTTTTTCTCTTGTGTTTCCCACTTAGAGAAGTTCCTTTAGCATTTGCTGTAGAGCTGGTTTGGTGGTGCTGAATTCTCTTAGCTTTTGCTTGTCTGTAACACTTTTGATTTCTCCATCGAATCTGAATGAGAAACTTTCCAGGTAGAATAACCTTGGTTGTAAGTTCTTCCCTTTCATCACTTTAAATATGTCATGCCACTTCCTTCTGTCCTGTAGAGTTTCTGCTGAGAAATCAGCTGTTAACCTTATGGGAGTTCCCTAGTATGTTATTTATTGTTTTTCCCTTGCTGCTTTCAATAATTTTTCTTTGTCTTTAATTTTTGCCAATTTGATTACTATGTGGCTCGGCCTACTGCCCCTTGGGTTTATCCTGCATGGGACTCTCTGCCTTTCCTGGATTTGTGTGGCTGTTTCCTTTCCTATGTTAGGGAAGTTTTCGACTATAATCTCTTCCAATATTTTCTCCGGTCTTTTCTCTCTCCCTTCTCCTTCTGGGACCTCTATAATTCGAATGTTGTTGTGTTTAATGTTGTCGCAGAGGTCTCTTAGGCTGTCTTCATTTCTTTTCATTCTTGTTCCTTTATTCTGTTCTGCAGGAGTGAAGTCCACCGTTCTGTCTTCCAGGTCACTTATCTGTTCTTCTGCCTCATTTATTCTGCTATTGATTTCTTCTGGTGTATTTTTCCTTTCAGTTATTGTATTGTTCATCTGTTTGTTCTTTAATTCTTCTAGGTCTTTGTTAAACATTTCTTGCATCTTCTCGATCTTTGCCTCCATTCTTTTTCCGAGGTCCTGGATCATCTTCACTATCGTTATTCTGAATTCTTTTTCTGGAAGGTTGCCTATCTCTACTTCATTTAGTTGTTTTTCTGGGGTTTTATCTTGTTCCTTCATCTGGTACATAGCCCTCTGCCTTTTCATCTCATCTATCTTTCTGTGAATGTGGTTTTAGTTTCACAGGGCTGCAGGACTGTAGTTCTTCTTGCTTCTGCTCTGACAAAATATTTTGATGCTACATATCCAGAGATATTTCACAGATTTCTCAAAAAACTCCACTTGTGCAAAATAAACTCACCTTCTCTTCCAAACCTGCCCCTTGACAAGCCCATCTCCATTCATGGCACCAGTCTCTCCTGGGTCACACTCAACTCCTCCTCCTTCTCACCCTTCCCACCTACTCACCAGTTCTACGTCCAAAACACACCTTGACTCTCTGCCCTAGAACCTACCCCTACTTCCATTCCCACTGCTCTGGCAGGCCCTCATCAGCATCTCTGGCATAGGTCATTCACATCAGTACTTAATTCATCCCATGGCCTCTGGCAGGGGCCTCCCACAGTCCATCTCTCACATGACTCACCTGGCTCTGAGCAGCATCTCCATCTAAGTCTCATCATTCATCCAAACTCCTGGCCAAATGTCTGGAGGCTGTCACACCAACTGCCCCTCTACTCCTGTCCTTGGGGCAGCTCTGCCTCTTGGCGCTCTCAAAGACCATCACGTCCAGCTACTGGTGGTCTCTTCATGTTTCTGCTGCACTGTGGTGAATCTCCACTTTGGTCATTTATCATAGCACACCAAGTATTACAAAGACTATCCTTTCCCTCCCTCCCACTCTCATTTCCCATTAATTATAAGTTCCCTAACAGCAGAGATTTGTCTTTCCAACATTCCTACATCTAAGAGGGCTTTACATGCACTACATATTCCAGATTCATTTAGTGAATTAAACAAATCCATCCAAATGACATCTTTGGTAAGGACTTAAAATATTTTGATAACACCCAGTTATTTCTTTACATTCTGAAGAGAAAGTTGAATGCTATGCTTTTGAATGCACCTGTCTGCTACAGATAAATTTATGAACAAAAAACCAATATTGGATCAAATTGCTGGAGGCTTTTCACAAAATAGATGGAGTAAAACTATCCTTACTGCCCTTTCTAAACTCTAAGAGGAAAAAAATGGATAATTATGTAATCGTTTTGAGTGATTGAAATGCTGGTTTTAGCTAAGTTTACCATAATACAGAATTCATAAATACCACTTTTGAGATACCATGCACTGTTAACGTATTGTTTATTACAGGCAAGGCACTGTTTTAAGTTCTTCAAATGCAATATTGGATTTTAATCCCTATAACAACCTTATGGCGGTCCATATCATCATTGTCCCCCTTTTTATAACACAGAACACGAGGCACAGAGAGGTTTATGATGCTTGCTTGAGGTCCGGCAGCTAGACAGGGGCCGAACTTGTATTTAAATCCAGATCTGGCTATAAATCTCATCTCTAGACTATCACACTAAACTGAAAAACATGGAGCAGAAAACTCACTGAAGCGGAGTCAGGAATCCAGGGCTCCAGTCCCCACTCCACCACTGACTGGGTGGCAGGCATGAGACCTCGGGCAAATCCCTCACATCTCTAAAACCACACAGGTATGACCCAGGGCCTACTTGCCCCACTTCAAATGTCGTAAGAAATTTATAGCTGTTTTCTTCTCAGGACACCTTGCTTGTCACATCTATGAACTCGGATATCTAGAATGTGAGCAGGAATGCTGCTCCCCCTACCCTGCCCAGCTGAGTGCCATTCCTGGCAGAAATACCACTTGCTTTACCAAGCCCTTCCAACCATTACAGTAGGACAAAGGTCAGGCAGTCGATGTCAGGAAACAAAAGAGCCAACAGCTACCATCTTACTGTTCTCCTTCAAACTCAAAGTACACTTCCGATTGGTTAGCTCTTGACTCAGCATGTGTAAGCCCAGACATCCCCCGAGGGCCAGGCCAATGAAGGGGATGACGCTGGCCGCAGGAAACACAGTGAGGAGGACGGGAGGGCTGTGGTGGGCGGCCTCCAGCTAGCGCCTAACTCTTGTATTACCACCGGTTAGGAACACGCGCCCAGTGTAATCACAGACTTTCAAGGTTTTCAAAAACAGCCAGAAATGCAGGGGTTTTTCTTCTTTAATGTGAAATCACCTTATTTTTAAATGCTGGCAACTAATTCCAATTTTTCAAAAAAACAGTATGTGGGCCAAACAAAACACATTTGCAGGCCCAATAGAATTCTTGGGGCGCCAGTTAACAACCTGTTTCAAAATGTATGGGCGTGAAAAAATTCTTGTCTTGCTGTTGAAATAATCTCAAAATATAAACGGTTTGAAGACATATATTTCAGGGCACAGATATTGACCAAAATGTGCCTGAATGTTTTAACATTCTTTAGGGCTGGAATCTGAAAGTTCTGTTCTCCAAAAGAATTCGAATGGCTTTTTCTTTCTTTTTTTTTTAAATAAATTTATTTATTTATTTTTGGCCACAATGGGTCTTTATTTCTGCGTGTGGGCTTTCTCTAGTTGCAGCAAGGGGGGCTACTCTTCGTTGAGGTGTGCGGGCTTCTCACTGCGGTGGCTTTTCCTGTTGTGGAGCACGGGTTCTAGGCACGCGGGCTTCAGTAGTTGTGGCACACGGGCTCAATAGTTGTGGCTTGCGGGCTCTAGAGCGCAGGCTCAGTAGTTGTGGCACACGGGCTTAGCTGCTCTGCGGCTTGTGGGATCTTCCCGGGACAGGGCTTGAACCCGTGTCCCCTGCATTGGCAGGCAGATTCTTAACCACTGCGCCACCAGGGAAGCCCCAGTGAATGGTCTTTTCTTGATTGGTCATATTATTCAATCCCAGCTCTCAAAATCCTAAGCATCATTTTAGAATACAAATGCTTCTCAAAAAAACCAAAAACTAAAATAAAATCTTTAGCATTTGACCAGGGTTACAAGGTCTTCTAAGTATGTGGAAGCACAGCATTCACCTAACGTTTACTTGAGTCTTCTACATAAGATGGAACAGAGAATGAAAAATACAACAGAACCTGAAATAACTGTCATTTGTCAAAACTATCTTGGAAATGGGCATCTTATCAAGATAGCAGATTCTACAGACTAGAAACATGTGAGCCTGATGTTGATCCTGGATAAGATTACAGAACACATTAGGAAAGCGACCCTAATCCAATACACCCCAGCCCCACATCACCCCCAACTTGACAAGGCCAACGAACTGGGAAAGCCAGCATCAGAATCAGACATGAAGTGTCTGGCTTTGAAGAAGACCTTTCCTGACGTCTGAGAGATGTTTATGAGCAAGATGGAGGTTGTATAAAAAAGAGTGAAGGGGGCTCTTTCACCACGTGATCAATGATACTCAAAGGGTGCTAATTAATCGATGATGCCAACCTGGACGAAGATTAAGGACAGATGTGACAGAGTTCTGTTTTTCTTAACATTTTCATTAATGAAATGGAGGAAGATACAGGAATCACATTTCTCAAATTTGTGGACCAAAAAATGGGCAAAGTAGCAAATATATTGTACATAATAATGAGGATGCTAACAAATTAATCTAACAAACTAATCCAATAAGATAAATTTAACATTGATAATTTCAGGGTCTCAAATAAAATGGTTATGATGATGACAATAACACACAGAAAAATAAACAAATACAGTTTGGAGGAGATGTGACTTAACAGCAGCATGTGGGAAAAACACAAAAGACCGGTTAGTGAAATGGACCAATAATGTAATGTAACTGCCAAAATAACAAGAAGAGGGACAACTCTCTTGTCTCCTCATTTTATGATAATATCTAAAATCCTGTCCTCTGGTGGTATTAAAATTGAGGGATTCATTTTTAGTCTAAAGAATGAGTAAGTAGGTAATCTAACGTTAAAGTATTATTAATATGAAACATAATCTATTATTGTTGTCTTTATTACTGTCCAAATTATTATAAATTCTTGCTTCAATATAAACCTTACTCAAAGTACTCTTATCCCTTCTCTCCATAGGTGCAACCTGCTCCCTATTGTTTTTCCCCAGCTTTACTGAGGTACAACTGACAAATAAAATTGTATGGATTTGAAGTATACAGCATGATGATTTGACGTGTGTATATATGTACGCTGTGAAGTGATCACCACAACCGAGTTAATAAGACATCTGTCACCTCACAGCTTTCTTTTCCATGTGTGGTAAAAATGCTTAAGATTTACTCTCATAACAAATTTCAGGTATACAATACCGTATTATTAACTATAGATCCCCAGAATTTATTCATCTTATAGCTCAAAGTTTGTGCCCTCTGACCAACATCTTTAGCTAAAGCGGCTACATCATCATTCCCACTTCACCTACTCACTATTTTATAACCACCCACACTTAGGATCTCTCAAACTTTTAGCAATGTAAGGGTAAGGCATCAGTAGATCTGTGTTTGATAGCTTTAAACACATTGAATGCTTTCTCACCATTTGAGTTTGATCAAAAGCTTTAAGAAAAGGGCATGATGAATTGAGCATGGGAAGAGCAGAGTCATTACTGCTGCACGTGTCACTATTAGGAAATAATGCCTCAACATTATTAGGAAAGTAAAGACAAACTTCCAGGGCCGGGCCTGGCTAGGGCCTTCTTGGGGCTTCTTCCCCTTGGTCTGCACTCCTGCCAGGTTGCTCCCTGGTCTCTGGATTCCCAAGCCTCCGTGACACAAGCTGGAGGCCCCCTTCTGAATCGTTGGTCTCACATGCCTGAAATTTTCCATGGTTCTCCCTGGCCTACAGAGAAGGTGCCAGCTGTCAGCATGGCATGAGGCTCTCTGCTGTTCCAAGCCGCCTAACTTCAGTCCCACCTACCTTTGCCCTCTGACCCACACTGGCCCTGTGCTCGAGTCCCAACAAACACGGCAGGCTCTGCTGTCCTCTGTGTCACTGCACACCTTATCCTCTACCCACAATGTCCTTCCCACCCCACTCTTCCCTGTCCATTTAACAAACACCAACTCGCCCTTCAAAACTCAGCTCACATCAGCTCAAGGCTGTTCCAGATCCAACCTTCCTCTGTGTCTTTCCTTATTGGTCCCCAAAACTGAGACAAATTTCAGTTGCCATTCATCTAGACTATCAGTGTTGTCTACCTTGTAGTAGAATTAAGAAGTAAAATATTCCTTATGTTTTTATCAGAAGCATAAAGACAAAAGGCAAATCAGACCCACTCAGCAATGTCTGTGACCTCTTCTGTCCCTGTAAGCATTTTGAGTTTTTGATCCCAGCAATACAGCCCATAGAATGCGTGAGTACAGCAATCACAACTTTGACTATTTGTAAGTGAGCTGAAAAGTTCCAAAACAGAGTCACCTGTACTTTTATTGAAGCTTGCATTTGAGAAAGAGTAAGTTGGCTAAATTCTACGTCTAGACAACAGCCTGAGGTCTGCAGGTCAACACAGTTTGGTTGCTCTCCCTTTACTATTAACATACTCAGTACATCTCAAGAGAGATAAAGGGTATTTCTTTGTGAAAAGAGATCCCCCCACCACCATTAAGAAAAAGAAAGCTAATTGCTGGCTCCAGCGGAGGCCAATGGAGTGGAATAGGCCATGGAAAGCAATGGTGTAGATGGAAAAAACGTGAGATTAAAAAAATGTTGGCTTTGCTAGTGGCTCCAACCTGTGACATGACTTCTACATTCTTTCTACACAGGAACAAGAAAAAATGATTTATGAAACTGTCTTCTTTTATTAGGCTGTATCAGGGAAATAAAATGCAAGGTCAGTATTTGTCATAAAGGTCCCGAGACTCTTCTCATGAACACTGAGGGTGTACTTTATATCAAAACATTTACAGCTGCTGCCAAAACTGTCCCTACACAAGGAACACATTACGAAATTAATGTATTCTTATATACCGTCAAATGGAAACCTTAAACTGCAGGCTTTCTGCCCTCCTCCTCAGTGAGACCACGTGCTGGAATTTCTCAAATGGGGTATTGATAAATTCTATCCACCCTAAATTTATTAGTAGGAACCCACAGCAGTAATTTTACACTAGAGAATCTCAAAAAGGCATATCCTTCACAGAGGATATAGAGTAGCAATTTTAATACTATTAGCCCAGGATAGTCTCACAGATATATAATGCAAGTCATCACTAAATCATCAGTAAATGTCAAAGTGAAATAACCTAGTCTGCTCCTCCTGTACTTGGTAGAACAAGCAAGAGGCAATGTTTGTGTTCATTGAAAAGTAACATCACAACACGGTTTCTTTTAAAATCGCAGGAGAGGAAATGAGGCCCACTTGATTGTCAGCTGCTGTAACACACCTTTTACTGAGTGGGTGTGCCTCCTGGCCCTGAAGTGCTCTGATCATGTTCCTTGTCATGCAAGTAGTGGGGGCGTGTCTGCCCTGCCCACTGCTGCATATCTGATGCCTACCTGCTGCCTGGGGAAAAAAAGGCCCTCAATAGTTGCTGAATGAATGAATCACATTTCATTTTAACAACTCTATAAAAGGAAAAGAGATCGGACCCTGACTTTTGAGAACTTATCATACAGAACTACGGAAACCGATAACAGAAGGAAACAGAAGAAGAAAAAAAGCTTTTGATGCAAAATAAAATTTCTTGGCACTGGAAAGCATTTCAGTTTTAAAGTAAATAATAACTCAACAAAATATTTCTCAGTCACCAGAAGCAATGAAATATTTTGTCAGAATGTCATAAAGTGCTTCTTACAACAGTTGATATGTTATTCTGCTTAGAAATCCTGTATTAGTAGGAATATTGGCCTTAATCATAATAGAATAGTGAGGGAAAGGTAACATTTATCTAACACATACCACTCGCAGGCACGATGAGGTGGAATTATTCCCTTTTACAGGTAAGAAATCAGACACAGAACCTGTCCAAGTTCTGTGGGTTGCCTAACCAGTAAATGAAAAAAGGAAGCTGCTCTCATTCTCTTTACTACATAATATGCTCCTTATGTAGGAAATTCAGGAAAATAAAACTAGTAGTCACCTGTAATTTCAGCACAAGGAGATATTCTCACCTAACATCTGGTGTATAGTCTTCCCGGCATTTTCCTACGCAACAGGTAGAAAACTGCACACTCCTGCTCGCTCGCTCGCTCTCTCTACCTCTTTCTCCAAAAACAAACAAAAAAACCTTAGATCCACTTACACGTGCTGTTTTGCAATCTGCTTTTTCACTTTACAAATTTTGAGTATCTTTCCAAATCAATAAATACTTCTTACCTCACTGTCAATGAAGAAAGGGTTTTTCATTACAAGTATTGATATATACCACAATTTATGTAATCCATCTCCCTATTATTGAGCATTTAAGTTGTTTCTAGCTTATAACTATCATAAAGAAAGCTACAAAAATCGTTTTTGCAAACTAAAGGTTGGGTTTTTGGTGTACTTTTTGTGGAGGTCACCAGAATCTGGAGACGAGTTTCCAAGCTTGGGGGAGCACCCCACCCCTCGGAATCTGAGACACCCCACTACGTGGACTTCCCACCAAGTGAAGAATCACTGTGCGGGGAGAAAGCTACTGACAGGAATACGGTGCCCACAGGCACCGCGTAGGCGAGAACCACTGCTATAGACTGGTCTCTGTGCACACACTTTATTTTTTTTTCCTTAGTTTAAATTCCTAGTGGTGGAAATGCCTGACTAAGGGACATGGCACATTTTTGAGGCTTTCAGTGAGTAATAAACAAAATTGCCCTCCTGGAAAGTTATAACAATTGAAACACCCACCAGCAGCATTTGAAAGTGACAATCCCCAAAAACCTAATGGTTAGCTAGATTTGTTTGTAACCAACCAAATCCCTATATGGCTCTAAGTTTTAAAAATAGTGAAACTATTGATAAAACATATCTAGAAAAATAGCAAACAATTCAGACAACAAATGCTAAATTTTGAAGTACATATGTTTTCAAATACAAAATATAAAACTTAAATGACACCGGATTCCAGCAGACTGAACAGAATGAATATTACAAGATCTAGTGACACCAGGCTCTGAAAATTGCCAAGTTAGTCAGTAAAACACATCTTCATTTGCCCATCTGGCTAATACTAGGCTTAATAGTTTGGGCTTTAATAGCAACATGCTCTATTGTTTAACAAGAAAAGAAACTCATGAAATCATGTATTCTTTCAAATTTTATAAGTATTATCTCACAGCTAATGTGCAATCTTAAGTTCTCAAAATTCTCTTATGTATTCATTTATTCAACAAACATCTGGGCTGGGCACTGTTCTATGGAGACACAGCAGTGAACCCCACAAACTTCCTGCTGTTCCAGAGGGGAGCTCAGAATCCTGCAGTTAGGAATCAGCAAATCGTGGTTACAAACACCAGTCTGGAACTACTGGATTCTTAGGCAAATTAGAACACCTGTGGGGCTTGGTTTATCAGTAAACTTAAAAAAGTTGACCAGATGATCCGAGGCCCCTTCTGCCCCTTAAATTCTATACCTTCTTCGGTTTTGTCAGAATGCTTAAGCTCCTATTACTCGTAAATGTTTTGCATTTTAAGTTATATACAGGACTATATATAGTCCTTCCTTAGAAATCAGAACGAAGCTCTCAGCCCCCTCCTCCCAAATTTTACATCTACAGTAAAACTCTGGTGATCCAGGTAACTTCAAGGAATGATACAGAATAAGGTTCGTGTTAGATGAAGACTTATGCTCCCAATTTTAACTGTGTGTTTGAAAAGGATCCTAAGATGTTCTTGCCTCCTTGCCTTTTGAACTGCACTATAAATACTACAGCATGAAACATGAAACAGGACCCACTGGTGTGGCGGCAGGTCTCCAAGCCTGGGACTGGGAAGGCTGGCAGCCAGCTTTAAGGTGGCACGCCGGCAGCTGCAGCACTAAGTCGTGATGGTGGAGTCTCACCTCTCTCCAGCTTGCCCTCATCCCCAATTCAAAGGCACATTCTGTCTACAGAATGTCTACAATTCACTGCCCCACCAGCATTTTCAGTATGAGAAATGGGAAGCATCACCTCCGCCACCACTTGTTATTTTCCACCGCATGCTGCCACCACCGCTGTTTCAACTGTCCTCCCATCCAGGGTTTCCTTGGAGAAGGCTGCTCCTGCAAGCAGTGAGAAGGCGGCAAGGGGCCTCAGTATCCCAAGTCACCCTTAGGGAAGAGCCACACACTTTATGGGAGTATTAGCGCCTTCTTGTGGTCTTCCAGGATACTGCCACTTAATAATACAGATACAGATTCTCAGCTACGGGCACGTACTGATTCCAAGTCTTCCTCTGTACCTGCCCTACAAACCAGAAGAATGGGTAGAGGCAAGATTTTCTCACCTCTCTGCAAAAGTACGTGAAAAATTCACCCAGCAGAAGGTTTTCTTCAACTTCCAACATAAACGCATAAAACAGTATTTGATAAGCACAACCTTTGCTCACACGAGCAGCAGCAGCAGCAAGGACTGGTGAGGAATGCATATGCGTCGTAAGCTTCAGGCAGTGTAAGACAAATCTGGACCTGCTGCGTCTCTGTAGTTCACAAAGGAAAGGTAAAGGTAGTAGTAAAAGTACTTTAACTCAAGCATCTAAGCCTCAATGTACCAGTGACCTATAAAACAGATGCTTGTGGGCTTCCGCAATGTGCCTGAAGACCTTTCACTGCAAGGAGAGTGACGAAAAACAAAGGTAACTTGATTTAAGATTTTAAAGTCACAGAATCCATCCTTTACATAGCATGTGCACAGAGCTTAAGAGAGAATGCTGGAAGATAAAATTATCTTATATGGGAACAACTTATTGGGTTCAGGTATCAACCAATTAGGATAGGAAATAAAAAATCAACCCCCCTCATTCTGCAAGATCACAACTCCTGATATGGAACAGGACCTCGAAAGTCACAGTTAAGAAAAAAACAACAGATTCTAATTAGGCACCTTACAACAATTGCTTGGCACAAAACTCATTTCCCAAGCTTTCAGTTAATATAAAGGAACATATATTCAGAATGACAAACAGATTAGAAGTTGGGAAGAGGAAATACCACAGTTCCTGATACTCCCTAAAATAGAACACACACACATTCTTCCTGTGAGAATAAAAGTACCTGCATAAAATAGATACATTTTATGTGCTCATTAGTCTGTCATCTGCCCAAAAGGATTCAAACATTCACTATACCAAAAAAGGCATCTCTGAAATTTTTACCCTTAGGCAAATGGCTAATCCACTAAAATCAAAGATGGAACTTCTAACTAAATTACTCAGAAATCACTATAATGTCCTGGAAAATTAGGCGTGCTTTTAAGGCTTCATATTCTAATTTCAGGGAATAGAAATCAAATGCAACTGACTTAAAGCAACAATTTGAGAGGATGTTAACAGTAGACCAGATTTGGTAATGTCAAGGGCCAGAGCCAAGATGGAAAACTCAACTAAAAGACTCCCAAGTCTAGGTATTTTGACCAAAACCAGGCAAGATTATTTCTTAAACTCTCTAATTATTCATTAATTCTATAAATATTCACAGCCCATTCTGACCAAGGCTGTTCCTGGCACGGGGGAAGCAATGAGGAACAAGCAGATCAGTGCCTGCCCTCCTGGAGCTTCCAGCAGGTGGAGGAACTCCACCACCCAAGGTCTCCTTCCCACTTCTATAAATGTTCCTTGACATATGCAAATACCCAGGACACTAATCCCAGTGCCTTCTCTCTCCTGCCAGCCACTTTTTCATCATAAATTCCAGCCACACAGGCAGCCCTCTGTTCCTCTGGCGTGCAAGGCTCAGCCCCACTGCAGGGCCTTTGCATGTGCTGTTCCCTCTGCCTGAGTCACCATTCTCCAAAAACACACTCAACTCTCAGTTCAAATCTCTCCACCTCAGAGAGGCTTCCAGGGCCACTCAGTCTAAAACAGCAGCCCCCTACCCTGCCCCTGTTTGCCACAGCAGACCTATTTTATCACTTTTCCAGCACTTATCACTCTCTAATATTATTGCCTTTATTGCTTCTCTGCTTTTTATCCACCTCCCTCACTAAGATGTGAACTCATTAGAAGGGGATCTGTCTGTCCTGTGCACTGCTATATTCTTAGTTGCTAGAAAGTTGCCTGGAATATAACAGATGCAATATTAGCAGTTCTGTAGCACAACGACAGGTACTGAATAACAAAGGAAAAAGAAAACACCTTAAATGTGAAAAGATTTGTTTGGTCAGTTAAAAAAAAAAGGATTATTACAGTTTCTTACATTAGTCCTAAAATCATTCTCAGAAATAAGCATAATGGAAATATAAAGCTTAACATTGGCTAATATTCAAATTATATACTGTATTTGGCTCAAGTGCTAGCTAGCATTAGTCTTACTTCTACAATTTACTCTGCTTTAAAAGCACTCTAAGAGACCTCAAATTTTAATTTAAAAGGGCCAAATATTTTCTAAAAGCATACTCCCTCTTAAAAGTTATGAAAAACCTTCTCCCAAAGTGTACAATTTATAACCATACTATAGCAACATTAAAATATGAGATACTGGTGATAATCTACAGAAGGCAGGGATGTTAGTGCCTAATGGCAAACAAGTTTTACAACTGATAAACTGCCTTTAACTTCAACTTAATCAAAGGTATAAGCGTTTTCTCCATGTTCAAAATATTCAAACTCTTAAGAATTTTTCTTACAGATTATTCTTTTTTTTTTTTTGCGGTACGCGGGCCTCTCACTGTTGTGGCCTCTCCTGTTGCGGAGCATAGGCTCTGGACGCACAGGCTCAGCGGCCATGGTGCACGGGCCCAGTCACTCCGCAGCACGTGGGATCTTCCCGGACCGGGGCACGAACCCGTGTCCCCTGCATCGGCAGGTGGACTCTCAACCACTGCGCCACCAGGAAAGCCCTCTTACAGATTATTCTTAACAACTTATATCTATTCTTTTATTTCTTTTGTTGAAACAAAGAGCTAAGGTGTTAATCAAGGAATATGACCTTAGTAGCTGGCCTCGATGTCTCATGCTTCACCACAAAGACACCAAAGATCCTTATGGATTGCTTTGAAATTATATAAAAGGAAAGGGTGTACATTGGAGAGAAGGGGCATATATTTCCTGGACATGATGCAAAGAAGTAAGTTACTACTGCCTTTGGGCCTTTGGGAATAACTGAAATCCACTTAAAAACCTCAAAAACTAATGTTTTACAATAATTCTACAGCAAAATAGTAGAAACAACCTACCGCAATGAAGAAGAGGTTAAATAAATTACGTTTCATCCTTAATGGAGTACTCAGCAGCTGTCAGAGAATGAGACAGCTCTTAGGTACTGATGTAGAGACTGCCAAGATTTAGTACTCTGCAGGGAGGGGAGGGGAGGGCAGGGAGCTGGTGCAGAACAGAGTATACAATGCATCCTCATTTGTGGAAACACAAATAAAAAGAACACATACAAAATGTTTATACTAGCATAGGCTTTATCTGGAAAGATACACACAGGAGTTAGTAACCCTGGGTCCTGGGGAGAACAGGGTGCAATGAGGCCTGGCGGCGGGGAGAGAGGTATACTTTCCACTCTATAGCTTTCTATACATACTGAATCTTCTACAGTGTGCACAGGTTGCCTGTCCCACAAATTAATATGATAAATCTTGATGTCATAATAATTCATACTATTGCCAACATATTATTCAGTGAGGACCATCAATAAGCAAAAGCTTTCAAAAATCACAAAAGTTTGTTCTCTTCAACAGCGAAGTTCCTGATCCTTATTTCCCAGAAAAGAATCCCAGTCTCCACTAACTAGAGAGGAGCACTTGTGATCTCACCTGTTACAAAGCAAATAAGCCCAGTTCAACCCTTGGAAGGGAAATCTAAATCGAGCTTGTACCTACCTAATGAAGCCTCCAAATCAACAGTTTCCCCTTGGCTCTACAACAGAAAGTCAACGTAAGAAACAAGTAAGAGCACAGTGTTTTTAAAAACACATGCTATACTTAGGTTTCCTTTCCCCTGCCAGGCTTAGACAAGGAACCCTCCGATACTAGTGAAATGTGAGTTCAGATCTGTGGCAAAATCAGCATTTAAGGGAAGGGGCAAGCATCATTTGCACTAAACGAACGCTTTAATTTTTCTCTTCTGGGGAGGGGAATTTGCTTTAAATTAAACTTAAGAATCATTTTGGGACCCCTGACTAAATGATACTACTAAGTCACTTAATTTTACTCCAAGCAAATTTTTTTTTAAAGACAAATCTGAAACTGAAAACGAACAAATCAGAAGGCAAACTTTAAACTGAAACCTTTCTGTTGAAAAATGTATCTTAAAAGAACACATTAAAAAAAGGCAAAAAATTCATTTCCATACAAACGCCATTCGGTATCAGTATATATGCTATATCAATATTTGACTGCAATAACACACCCATACAAAAAGGAGCACACAGGTACCCAACCGCAAATAAAACACCTCATATATTTCTGGTAGCCAAAGGTGGGGACGCGGATGGTGGAGGCCAGAATCATGCTATTCAAGGCGTAAATTCACAGCATTTGAAGCACAGAGTTTTCTGTCAGACACAACTCAGGATTCCAGCTCTGTCTTTTGAAATGACGCATTAAAAGTGTCATCCTTTACGAAGCCTAACTTTGATCGCCAACTCTTTAACTGGTTTTCATCAGTATAGCGCCTTCGGATACAAGCACATAAAATACAGGTGAATCAAATACACCATGAATACGGAAGGGACAGAGAACTAGTTTAATGAAAAGTTGAGGCACGGGGTCACGAAATCACTTGGTTGATTACATCCCTTAACAAAAATAAAAATTCAAGCTCCTTCCCATCCCCCAGGTAGCCTGTGGCCTCAGAACTCGCTGCCCTACGTGGGGTAGAAGTTCGCAGCCGGGGAGTCGGCGTCCTCTGGGAGCCGAGGGTGGCCCAAGGGTGCTTGGAGACCGGCGCGACCTGGCGCGCCCCACCCCCCGCTCCCGGTCACTCCTCTCGGACGCTCCCCGACACCCGGGCCGAAGCCGGCCGGAGCGCTGCCCCCCGCCCCCCGCGGGCCGCCGGGCGCTCGCGGCAACGCGCCCACGGGACTGGGCTCCAGGCTCCGCGGCTCCCACTCCCCGCGCCTTGCGCCGCGCCCACACGCTCCCCGTACTCACAAGCCGCTCCCGCGCCGCTATCTCGCCATCCCCGGCCGTCAGCTTGGCCGCCTCGGCCGCCGCCCGGGGGCTGCCAGGAGTCCGCAGTCGCGCGGGGTCTGGAGGCGTAGAGGAGGGGGGCCGGGCACAACCCGCCGCCTCCGCCGCCGCCGTCTTGCCTCCCCGGTCCCAGCGCTGGGCTGCACCAGGCGGCCACGGGCGAGGGTCGGCCCGCTGCCCTCCGCGAGCCCCGGGAGCCGCCGCCGCCGCCAGAGCCGCGCGGAGGCAACAGTAACGGCCACGGCCAGTGGCGAGACGCTCCAGCGGGGACTGCGGAGCGCGGGGGCGGTGCCTGCACGCCGCTCGGCGGGGGGCGCTGCTGCCCCGGCCCCGCCCCCGGCCCCGGCCCCGCCCCGCCGTCCGCGCGCCCCCGCCGGAAGCCTTCCGCGCGCCCCCGCCACCGCCCCCCGCGGCGGGGCCGCGCGCGTCCGGCGCTCGCCGCGGGGCCGCCCCTGGGAGCAGGAGGGGAGCGGCCGTGCGCGGGGGCCGAGCACCGAGGGAGGTGCTTCCGCGGAGAGTCCAGTCGCGAGGCCAATCTCGGGAGGTCATGGAAGAGTCGGGGAGAGGAGCGGCCCAGCTAGTGCAAATGCTTAGGGAAGGCCTGCCTAGCGCGCGGCGGCCCTGTGCGGAGAGCAGCTCCCCAAACGCTGTCAGTGCGCTTTGCAGACATTGCATAGAGGAGAGGACGACGCGGGGCCGTGTTTTAGCTTCCTTTGTAAGGGCACACGAAAACCAGCCTCTACGCCTGGGCGGGGGTAGGGGGAGCGATTGCTTAGATTTTATGAGTTACCTAAAATGCCCCCATGGCTGGGGCGCTGCCACTCAGGCCACTTTCCTCCTCCCCGATGCAGGGCTCCCTCAGCTCGAGAGGGCCCGCGGGAGCATTCTGAGAGTATCCTGGAGCCATCTAGTCTTGCCTCCAAGGCGTGGTGGGCTTATTTGTGCGGAGAAAAAACGGATCCCTTAATGGGGTGAGATTTTTCCTCCTTGCATTGTTCCCATTTCCGCAGTTTCACTTGGCCTCGATTTTCTTCCAGAGTAATGCACCAAATGTAATTAGCTGGAGAGCGTTTGATGGCGCAGAATCGTGGTTTGAAGATGTTTACGCTCTATGCCGGACGCGTTTGATGATGTTCTCTTCGACACAATTAATTTTGCAACGTTCAGAAATGTGCCAGATGGAGCCCCTGGCACGCAGAGTCACAGGGCTCTGCAGACACACCTTCAATAGGAAGCCAGCTTGTTTGTTTCATTTGTGATTTATTTGATGCACCAGCACCAAGGCCAACGTGTTTTTTAGAGACCTTTGGATGAAATTCCAGAGCAATTTCTAAATTAGCAAAACGAAGCTTATTTTCTGAGATAACATTTCCCTGTTGATAATGTAACTAAAATGGGCGCAAAACACCAGCAAGTACATTGATTGAAAAGTAGGCTCCCTAAATGAAAATATGTGTTTCACAGTAAGACATGGTCCCCACTAGTCTTCTAAGGGCCAGCTTCATCTGTGTTCATATTTTGAATGCCAAAACTAAATGCTTCCTATTATCCCTAAGACCTAGTTTGCAAAACAGTCTTCTACTATGTGTACTGGAACCCCTGTTTAAGATGTACAACATTGCTTTTTCCGTTACCCTGGTTCTTGAGTCCTTGGTGGTTTGGGAAATTTATCTTATTTTTAAATTTTTTAATGGACGAAGGGGTTCAACAAAGGCACAAGTGCCTAGGGTCTAAGAAAATCGTGATGCAGCCCCTACATGGAGTTGAGAAATTCCTTTCATAGGAAAAAGTTGTAGTTAATTTTAAGCATATTACATAGAATGCTAACTTCTGTGACTTTGTTTTATATATATATATATAAAGAGAAAAAGATACAAAGAAAAAAAGAGAGAGAGACATAGAAACGTTTGAGGGAATAATAATGCCTATCATCTATTGGATACATACTGTGTCTGGCACCATCTGTCACCTCATTTGATCTGCACAACACACCTGTAAGATAGGTACTGTTATCACACCTAGGGGTTGATGCAGGTTTTATGAGAAATGTACACAATTTGGGTGGTCCTCCCAAAGGAAAAAGAAAAACAAAACAATATAGCACACCCAAGCTGCTCCAGCACTACCCAACCCAAGGGAAAGTGACAAAGGGAAAATCCAAATAGAAAGAGACCTCAATCTCAGCTGACGGTGGTTAAAATATCTTACTTTTGCCAGCTGTACAAAAACATGACCACCTGAATGTATTGCTAGGTCTCCTGCCAGAGTCTTGGATGTGGGGCTGGAAAGATGCCTTAAAGCTTATGCTTTGATTAGCTAATTGCCTCCAACGTATACCCTCATTTCATAGGTTAGGAAACTCAGGAACTTGCCACAGCTTCTAAGGAGCATCTCGGTTCCCGCACCATGCTGAGGTCTGAGGTCTGGTTTGAAAAGCGGTGTTAGACACACTTTTCATGAGAAATAATGGATTTTATATCTCCATAACAAAACCAGGGCTTTAAAAATGTTAGTAATTTTCGGATTACGACCAGAAACTCAGTGTGCAGTACTTGATATGGTCCTGCTATCTGAGTTGATAGTAGTAAAATTTCCTTAACTATTGTTTAAAAGGTGAATTAATCACTGTGGATTCTTAAAGGAATTTCAACTCAATTTCGCCTGCCACAGATTGACACCATTTTTATTTCCCTTGTCATAGACCAGTCTATGTTGTAAATACCATTTTATATAATAATTACTTTTTTTTTTTACAAAAAAACCTAAGATGTTGCAAACTAAGTATCAGAACATAAAGTTGTTTCGTTTGAAGTTTATGTTGTATAATATGAAGAGTCTGACAGTTCTCATTCAATGTTTGTTGAACAAATGAAGAATGAAATGGAAATGATTACATAATTAGAAGTAAGAAGGTAGATTATATAATAAGCTAAAATTGAATGGGAACGAAGCAGCAAAAATGTTGAACTTAAACTACTTGCTGGAAAAGCAGAGCTGATTTCTTTGTTAATTATTTTATGCCCAAGATTTGTGCTCTTCTTTCTAGCTATTGGCTTTTCTTTTCTCCCTGCATTTCTGTTTTATTCATTAAAAAAATTTTTTTTGTAAATAAGATTTCATTTGAAATGTTTAAATATAAAAAACAATCTTTAAGTGAAAGAAAAATCATAATCACACCTCTAATGAAAATTTTGGGAATGAAAGGCTTTATTCTTTGAAAGGATCACTCACAAAAGCAGCAAATGTAAGATGATGGGTTTTGTTATTAAATTACTCATATCTTGGCCCATACGCAGGCTTCTTGGGATGTGTGATCTAACATGCATACTGTTTACCAATCAGTGGGACAAGATATGGCTTTGTTCCTGGAAGAAATTTTGGAAACAAATAAAAATCTACAAATTAAGCATAGTTATTAGCCAGCAAATAGTTGAAATGAGTGAAGCTGTGCTTCATTTTAAGCCTGACTAATAAATGTAGATTTAAATTGGTTTATTTTAGAGCGCAGTTTTGGACGAGATACAAAACTTTAATTAGATATATGACAGGAAGACACATGAGAATAATCATCTAATTTTCTCTAGATGTTATATTCTTTACCCAAAGTGGTTTGGAATGTTATTTGAGGGGCATGAAAAATGCAATAAACACCATGAAAGGTATTATCTTCCCCGGATTCTGTTTAAAATATTCTCTTTCAAATAGAAAGACTTCAGGGGTGTTATGTGAACTATTTTGGTAAATTATTATATCCCCATCATGGCCACAACAGGATTGCATTTTGTCTTTTGCTTATTTATACTGTGCCTTCTTTCAAAGAGACTTAAGGTGGTTTACAATGAAAGACAAATATTAAACAAAAAAACAAAAACAAACAAACCTTAAAACTTAGCACAAAACTTAGCTCCAGGTTTCCCCATAGCCAAATGAAATAGGTGAAATGAAGGTTTTTGTAACTCTCATTGTCAAGTGCAAGGAATCATAAAGCAGAATTTATTTAGGAGAAAGTCTTTTCTAGCTCAAGCTTGGAGAGGAATTTGTCATGAGGGTCCTTATATGATGGATATTCAAACGTCTAAGTTAACAGGGACACTGGACAATGCATCACTGGTTTTGGCTATCTTTTGATGACAGGCAGAACTGATATATTTTTTCTGGTGAATAACTTTGAAATTGCTACTGTTGAAAGTAAGTAGTGAGACTCCTATAGAGTTTTTTTTTTATTCTACCCTACGAAGGCAAGCCAAGGACATAATATCAAATCTTGGTTTTCCCAGTTTCTTTCTTTATAAAAAGGACTAATTAAAAGTACCTGTCAGAGGGTGGCAGAGAGGACAAATGAGTTAATTTCTATAAAACCTCTTACCGTGCTGCGTTGAATATTCTATAGTTTTCCTCAGGCAAGGGGTGTACATAATAGTTTTTCCTCCCTTCTTATAATGTCTTTCATGGTATACCACCTCAAATCTCTCTTGGAAGAATGCATGGTGTATGTGCCTGACAAAAAGTCAGCCGTAAATATTAGCTACAGATAGTATCATTATTACCACTTCTAAATCTACCAAAGCAGGTAGATGAGCCTGTTTGGGGCTACATGTAGTAGGGAGGTGGTTATAAATCCTGTTGTCCTCAATGGGTAAAGCTTAGGAATTAGAAATTGTTTGATTTGAGAAGCACTGAGTAAGGGGGCGTCCTTTCCCCAGAGAGACTAACATTTAGTTAACTCCCTGGGTCCTAAGACCTGTCACCTCAAGAATCCTGTTAAAATTCTCATACTTCTGAGAGGTTAAAAGTCTTAAGCTGTTAAGGCTAACTTCCAGAGCCAGAGCCTAGGGTTGGGGAGGGAGTACCAAGAGTGTGGAGAGAGCCACTGAAGGCAGGAGAGGACACCACTAGCAAATCCTCTCTTTCTGGAATAAACCCTGCCTGTCCCCTCTGCTCTGCCCCCTTCTCCATCCCTCCCTTTAGGTCCCAATGAACTGCTGTCTGATTGAAACTTCATTTCAAATCCTTGCCGTCCTCTCACTCAGTCACTTTCCTGTTTCTCTTCCTGCCTCTCCCATCTTCTCTTTTCTGCATATGTGTCCACTCACATCACACGTCTTATCTTTCGGTCCTCCATCGCTTCAAATTTTATCTCTTCCTTTTGACTTACCAAGCTCTCTCCTCTGTCCTTGCTTTTCTCTTTCTTTCCCTATATTCTTTATGTGTTGTCTAGAGTCACTGAGGGGCAACACAAGACATTCAAATTGATGCTACATTATTCCTTATAGTCCATCATAGACCCAGAATCCTGTGCTCATATTCTCAGTTGAGCTAATGGATCCCACAAAAGAGCTATTTACTCCAATCTCGGTGGCGATATTAAGCCCATTATTTAATTTGTTCCTACAGCTACTGCACTCAGTGTGTTGCCAGAGGCATCTTGCACAGATGGAAAAAGAAGCCAAAAGATTAAGGAATTGAGCTGCGGTCAAGCCAGAGGTAGTGGAGTGGTTCGAAATCAGACCCAGATTCCTTAAATCCTTGAATGTATTATTCTAACTAGTGCACTTAATCCACAGCCTTCAATGTACTGTACAAGACCAAAAAATCTAAAACCGAAAGAGAGTGAGTTTTTGCTTCCAGTTTCTGACTGTGGAGACTTTTCAATGGTTACACATTTGCCAGCAGAATTAACTGAAGGTCTCTAACATCGGGTAGCTGAAAAATAACAAGTCAGTTAAATAATTAATTTTAATAACTGCAATGTCCCTGGAGTTTCCTTTGGGCACCTAATCTGGTATACCGCCTGGGTCTCATATTGGAAAACAGAAGTGGCCATCCCTGTGGCTGCTCCGGCCAACAGCGACATTGCTATTTATGATTTCCCTGCTGGAACTTAAGGTAACTGAGGATACCACTCTCAAAGAAGTCTGCAGCTCTGAGATTCTTTTCTGTGACCTGCCCAAGAAATCTGGGTTTTCTGGTTGTTTAATCACAGAATCTTACACTGAAAGAGCTGCCAGAAACCTTAACACTACCTAAATTAAGATACCATCCAATTCAAACCCGAGTGCTCATAGAATCTCATTCTACCCACCTAGATAGGCCTAACCTGGACTACGTCGATTAATCTAAGCTCGCTAGATTTTTTTCTTAACGCTAGGAAAGAGAAACAGGTGTACCTGTGACCCTCAAGTTGAGAGATGAGTATTGATTGGTGATTAACATGAATAGTCTCAGCTCTGGGCACTTTCTTTGTGTTCTAGGTATTAGTGCCACTTACAGGTGAAGAGACCGAAGCTCAAAGAAGTAAAATAACAAAGATTTGAATTCCAGTCTAATTCGAAAGTCATTATAGTGATTTAGAAGACACTGGCTAAAAGTAAGGTTCAGAACACTTACTTGCTAGATACCAGCAATGAACATTTATTGAGCACTTACAGAGTGCCAGGTACCGTGTACCAACTCACTCCATCCTCTCTGCAACCCTGTGAGTTGCAGGGAGGATTGTCACCCCCATTTACAAAGGAGGCCACACGGACGTTGACAACGGTGTAATTCAAGCCCCCGCAGTCTGCCTCCAAAACCTGCACTCCTGATTACTGGACGCTGTGTTCCACTATCAGTGCCAGTCTGACTGCTAACCCTTTGCCGCTTCTAGTTTCAGGAGCTTCACTAGGATCTCACCTACAATTTGTTGCTGCTGTAGGTGAGGTTCTGACAAAGTTGAGCTTTGACCGAGTGCTATACAGAGCCCTTCTCAACCTGAAGGCATGGTCTGAATGTTCTCCAGTCTCTCCTTAGTGCAATTTGCTCCTCTCCTTTGCCTCTGTCGGCATGAATCTAACTCTTTCTCTCGTTACATCCCTGTTTCGGATTTTATTACTCAGTGAGATAGATGATGTGCTATTTCTTCTGGGTATTATTTGCATTCTGCCATCTCGTACAGGACTGTGTCTGCAGCGCCTGGCCCATCCCACTGTCCCCAAGCTTCTCCCCTCTGCACTGAGACCCCACGATCAGATTTTCACACTACCGTTTACCTCTGTGGGGTTACTGCTTCCCTCCAAATGAAAGTGTCTCTATTCAAAACCCCAACAGCCAGGAGCATCCCCAGATGCTTCCAACGGATTTAAAGAGAGTGTAGGTTTTGCTTCTGCCGTACGACAACATCTTTACACACAGCAGTTTTCCTAGGAGCTTCTTAGAATTACACAAGAATTATATTTATTGAGCCCTGGATTTTCAATACAGTTGTCCATCTTTAGGAAATAAGAAATTTCAGTTAAAGAACAAAGAATATCAATAATTCACAAATACAGTTTTCAGTATAATAAACATGAGTGAAGATTGATCAATGACGATTCCTTTCCTGCACATGGTAGAAATGCAACCCTTACTAAGTTTGCAATGCAGGGCAAAAAAAGGGTTGGGGAGAGAGCATGAAAAAACATAAAATCTTTTAGATGACCGTGGAGATTTGTGATCGGGTCTGTGGAAGGAAGATCAATCCTAAATGAAGGGATGCGTGATGGGCAGGTTTATGAGGAAACATAAGATGGGATAAAAACATTCCTGTCATCAATTTTAGGTTTTTAAATTCAATATTCAATACCTATTCATTGAGCCGCTTACTACATACAAGTGCTAAGGATACACAGTGAGCAAAACAAACAGAGCCCTTACCCTCATGAAGTTTGCATTGTAAGACCCTTTCAGAACATAGTCAGAGGGTAATCAATTTCCTATTAGTTAAGTAAAAATAGTTTTCTATTGCTCTCTGTTTTTCATTTTTTGTTCCTATCATATCACTAGATTAAGTTTCATGCTTAAATGCTTAAAACCTTAACATCTGATTTCTCAAAGACCCAAGGTTAATTACAGCTCACAAAAGTATTAGAAATTAACATGTACTATCCAGCCTAAAATACATAGGAAATTTGTTGTTCCTTTGATTTTAAACCTTTTTTATTGGCTAAAAGTCAAAATAAAATATGCATACACCTTAGTTGGCTTTAAATCAACTCTTTCTTTACTTTAGGTATTTTCTAATTGCTATTCAAGGGAGAGGGAAACAAAAGAATTGGTTTTTTTTTCCCAGCCACTAACACAGCAATAGATCTACATATTAATATTATTTTTATTCTTAGTTCCCTTATCTGCTGTCTCTATACTCTGGCTCACTAGTTTCCAAAGATGTTAAGAAGTTAATCTGAGTTTTATGAAAAAAGGGACTCCCTAATCAGAGAAGTTTGGGTGACAATGGGTTAAATAAGTCAAACAGCTTTTTAGATTATAGGCCATTGTAGAGCCATTAGTTCATTACAGATCTCCAATTATAATATAATGTGATGTGATGCAATGTGATAATACAATATAACATAATATATGGTGTAGAGGACACCGCCCAATATTCATTCTCCCATCTTTCTGTAACAATATCCTGATTTCCCATTAGAGAGCCACCCCTGCCCCATTCTTAGTCCTTCAGTTCTGGGGGTCCATTTCCCATTGCCTTGCTTTAGAAATGGTCATAAGATGAGTGATGTGCTGGTAAGTATTTAACAACCAATTCTCCACAGAAAAAAAGCCCTTGATTTATAGCATTTGCCAATTTCCATGGTGTAAATATCACCGTGGCCAGTTTCAAGCTACCAAGTGAAATTACTGAATGTGGAGTTGGGAAGAGATGTGCAGAGTTGAGCTGTACGGGCCTCTAGCACACCATATCAGATACATCCCAGACTCAGAATCAGAACACATCCCTCTGGGTGCATGACTCAAGGCAGACCAGCTCCTTAGGTCTGATTCCCTGAATTTTTTTTTTTGGTGGGGGGAAACTGTTGTGGAAGAGGCAGTGTGTTTAGCTGGGTTTGCTGATTGAAGGAATTGGAACCAATTCTGGTGATCTACTTGCCATTTGGTCAATTTCAAAGGAGGCTGGCTGAGAGTACAGTAACTCAGAGAAGAGAAGGACAGAGCTGAGAGGTGAAGAGAGACCAAGTTCTGGTATCGCTCTTTGAGTCCCTGGATCTGGACCAGCCTGAGCCTCTGGACTCTGCAGTTACATGGGCCATTAAGTCCCCTTCCCCTTCCTTCTTTTCTCTGTCTCTCTCTGTCTCTGTCTCTTTCTTTGCTTATTTATTTATTTTTCTTTTATTACATCTGTTTGGATTGGGCTCTGTTCCATTGAAAGAATATGGCCATGCTATTCTTTTTTTCAAAGAGCCTCTCATGAGACTAATATTCCCCAGAGCAACTTGGGAACTGTTGTTCTAGCTTATTCTCCCCCATTCACTTTACGGGGTACTGGACACTCTGAGGAACTTCCACTTCTCTGTCTTTACCTAGAAACCTGAATTGGTAACTGTCTTCTAAACTTCTGATGTGACTATTCTAAAGACTGTTCAGATTCAACATATTCAAAATGAAACTCATTTTTCTTTCTACTGAAAGTACACTCCTCCTATGTCCCTGGTTTTCATTAACTTATACACAAATTATGTTCCTGGCCAGAGATATAACAGAGAAGGACACAATTCTTGTCCTCATGGAGCTCTCATTCTAGAGGGAAAAACACACCATCAAATAGGTAAATAATACAATGTCAATGTCAACTTGAAATAAGTACTTTGCAAAAAAAAATAAAGTGGATTTGAGGGATAGAAAATGACAGAGGTTGCTATTCTAAATGGGGTAACTGGGGAGGCTTCCCAGAGAAGGAGTTTTTGAACAAAGAGGTATAAATTAAATGAGAGATGGAACCTAGGGAATATCTGGGGACCAATATGTGCATGGCGGAATGTTCCAGAAATGCAAAGAGGCCAGGGTGACTGGAACGTGGGTAGCGTGGGAAGCATGGAGAGGTTGGAGAGGCATCGGGGGCCAGGTTAGGGGGTGCATTGTAGGGAGGATAAGGACTTTTTATTTTCTTCTGTATGTGATCCCTCTGGCATATGTGTGAAGAGTGGATCATCCCTGTGATGGTCAAGAAGAGAAACAGGGAGGTCATTAATGGGCCTTTTACAGTTGTCCAGTAGAGACACCATGATAGCTTAGACCGTGATTCTTCTAGCTACCTTGGTTGGGCATCTTTGACTTGCCTTCTCTTTCACTTGCTTCATACCCGCAGAGATGCCCAACTGTGGGTTTTGTTCCTGCAAAGCACCATGCAGCCATTGGAAGCAGGTTGAGTTTCCCAGGATGAAGACTTAAGGCAGGAAGGAGGAGGTTGATTAGGGAGTGCTCTTGGGATAACAGCCTTTCGAAGAGAAAAGGAAGGAGGCAGGATTGGGCAGAGAAAAAAGTTCAACTGCAATGCAAGGAGTTCTGAAGCTGGGATGATCCTTCAGAGCTGTCCCCAGCTGGAGTGAGGGGTAGGGGCCTTTATACCCCTGCAGCAATCAGTCACTGGATGCCGGTCATCCCGGCAAGAGGGCATGACCTTGGATAAAGGGTCTTGACAGCTGAGGGCTCTCTGATGGCAGCATTCCCGGTGACTTAGAGAGTAAGACCTTTGTTCCTGAAGAGGGGTCTGGGCACTATATCACAATATCCACTACACCATCCCTTTTTACATTTGTTACTGAAACTGCCCTGATTTAATTTCTCATTCCTCCTGCTTAGGCTGTAGCCCACCATGTTATCTCCAGAATTATACTCCAAGGAAAAGCCAAATTGCTCCTTGTTGCCTATAGAATTATATTGTCTCCTTAGCACAGTGTTCAGAACCTTCTAAAAGCCACCCATCATCTCCCTACTGCCCGTCTCACAATCTATGCAGACAAGCCTATTTGGCACACCGTATAATCCATGCTGTTGCTTGAACCTGAAATGTTCTCCTCCCGCTTTATCTATCAAAATTACATCCTTCAGGGCTCGCTCAAATTCTACCTTCTTCTTTCCCCAGAATTTCTATTCTAGTAATTCATTCCATTCAGCCGGGACAGAGTTGCTTATTTCTTAGCTGGGTAAGCACAGTAATGAAGTCCTCATCATTTCACCCCCCTCAGTCCCCAGCAGCATTTAGCAGAGTGGGCTCTCCATAAATGTGGGGTGACTTGGACTATTTCAGCTTTCATCAAAGGCTAGACAATATCCTGAGATGGCAGTAGAACAGAGCGGTCAAGCAGGACTTCTAGATCTCTACTACCTGGGTTCAAAGATGGCTCCATCACTTACTAGGTCCATAATCCTGGGCAAATTTAACCTTTTATGCCCCAGTTTACCCATCTGTAAAATCCTCATTTTCATAATCATTACGCCTACTTCATAGGGCTGTTGTCAGGATTAAACGAATTAGTATAACTAGAGCATTTAGAACAGGGGCTGCTACTTAATAAGCACCTGTAAGTGTTAGCTCATAATAGGGTCCGTGTCACACCAGTGCCCTGTTGACCTGTACTTACCCGTGCTCATCAAGACAGCCACAGAGGAGACCGTTGCCCTCTCTAAGCATGATATATTTAGTGAAGGGGCCTTCACACAGCTCTTCTGCAGGGCAATCTGTTAACAGAGCTCTTGTTTTCCTCTTATGAACATTCCTTTAATGAGTGAGGATATTCTTGCAAAATGTCCTGGAATTCTCTGCTTTCCTGGGGCTCTTTCAATCTGGACTCAGACCTGGTTTTATAATGAATATTATGCACTTTTCCAATGTCGCAAGCGCAAAGCATAACATTTTTAAGTGAACAGATTCACAGACACTTTTGAACTGGAAAGATCTTTAGAGATCACCTAGTCCAGGAGACAAGAAAACAAGGAGATTATGTGACTTGTCTAATTGATAATATAAACATATCCCAGTTATTAAAGGACAAAGTTACTCAATAACATTAACCAGTTTTTACCCAAAGACACTAGTTTCTTCAGTATGTATAACTCAAACAAAAGTAGATCTAACTTGCTAATTCTCCATAGAACAAAAAAAGAAACGTTGTTTATTTCTCAGACTTACTGTTTAATTGAAAATTTCGCCTTGATTCGGTACAATACCTAGTAGTTTCATACTTAGCTTTTCTTGTGAGAACAAATAGTGTCCATTATTATTCAGTTACGTATTCATTCATTTACTCAAAAGATATTTGTGGGGCTTCCCTGGTGGCGCAGTGGTTGGGAGTCCGCCTGCCAATGCGGGGGACACGGGTTCGAGCCCTGGTCCGGGAGGATCCCACATGCCACGGAGCAGCGGAGCCCGTGCGCCACAACTACTGAAGCCCGCGTGCCTACAGCCCACGAGCCGCAGCTGGAGAAAGCCCGCGCGCAGCAACGGGGACGCAATGCAGCCAAAAATAAATAATAAATTAAAAAAAAAAAAAAAAAAGATATTTGTGGAGTGCCTTTTATGTACCAAGCAGTGAACTGAAAGTTGGAAACTTTTAAAATGAATCAGCCCTAGTGTTCTGAGACTGGCCCACATCTGTGGAATCTGTGTGTCTGCTGGGTCATTCAAATTCAAGGGACTTCAGAACATGGGTTCAGGCTAGGAATTGACCTTTATCAGCATAGGTTAAATATTGTCAGTCGCAAAGCCATACATATACAACCAATATACAATCAACATACGACCATATATACAACCAATTCTTATTAAGTGAGAATGGTTCTCTAAAAACAAGCAAATGCTACAGACTGGTCTCTTCCTCCCTCTCTCTCTTTCTCCCACTGATTGAGCTCCACAAAATCCAGGACCAAAAAAGATGGCATTCCAAATTTTTTGTAGCACAGCATTATGTTATTATAACACAATATCAGTGCAGATGTTATCATGTTTCTCTGATATGTTAATAAGTGTTAGATGAAAAAAAATTTCCACGGTCACATCAATTTGGAAAATTCTGGTGCAAGAGCATTAAAGAGGTTCCTTGCAGTGTGCTTCATTTCCTGAACCTTTAACTTGCTGATATGCATCATGGATCTCTACGAGGGGATAAAGTATTCGACCTAAGTCAAATTAATTTGCCTCTGGAACCCTCTGTTTGCAGTGCATTGTCCGTGAATATTTCTGAACCTAAGGTCAATTCTGTAAGCCTCTATAATCCACCGTCCATTAGGTACTGCTTTTTTTTTAATTAAAAAGAAATCCTTTTATAGTTTAAGCCTACCTTTCATATCATATAATATTTCATGTTATATTTTAATATTATTTTTATAGAGAAAAATGACTCAAAATCATCAGTGTAGGAATCTTATCTGTACTTGAAGATCGTTATTAAAGCACTCCTCTGCATATGTGCTACCAGCTGCTGATCCAGCTCTCATGGCAGACATCTCCAATCCATCGAAGAACTCTTTCCATGCAGATCTGAAAGAGGTACGAAATCTTTCTCAATGCCAGGCTTTAGAAAACAATTTCCAATCCGTGAAATTTGGCCTGCTAGATTGAAATGATCTTGCCTTCATTGTTAACAATATCCACCCCTTACACTGTGCCTACTACGTGCCAAGCATTTTGTGAGTCCTTTTACTTAGAATCCCTCACTTCATCTCCATTTTGACTGCCATCACACTGGCCAGCATCTCTCACCCAGACTATTTCAGTCACCTCCTAACCAATCATATTGCTTCCTTCTGCACTAAGAGAACAATGTGAAACACTTCCATGGTCTCCAAGGCCAGCAGGATTTGGACCCTCCCCAATCTCTACACCTCTCACCCTCCTGAGGTGCAGTCATGGATCCACAGCTGGATCGGCGAGTCTGAAAGCTCAGCCTTCTCAGTCCACTATGAGGGGATGAAGCCCTAGGGAATCGAGTCATGCTAATCAGCTCGCCAGAGATGAATGTGTACTGCACAATGTTAATTTATTAATTTACAATGAGAAGTGGAGCAATCCAACCGACCAGATGTTCGTGTTGGCATGTTTGTGACCTCTTTCTGGAAGCTATAAAGAGTAGTCATTGAGAGTTTTGGGGCTGGAATCAGACTGCCTGAGTGTGAATCCTGCCTCTGTGCTTACTAACTGGGTGATTTCAGGCAAGTGGGTCAGTGTTCCTTTCAGTGTCTACTTCCCCATCAGTAAAACGCGGATAGTAATAAAACATACCTCCCTGGATTGTTGGATGAGGATTAAATGAGAATATATACTTGTTACGTCCTGCTTAGAATGAAAGTTGGTACACAGTAACGCAATAAATATTAGCTACTCTTACTAGAGTGGAGATCTACTCAAACTAAGTTAATATCAGCGCAAAAAGAATTAAACAATATTAAACAGATTTTTTTCAAGTTGTGTTAACTTCATAAATTACTATTTATGTATTCATCCATTTAATAGTTATGGATACTCAAATAATTTCATACACTATGAGATTCACTTTGTAGTCCCATATCCTATAAATGTAAATGAATTCATGGATAAATATGGAAATGCACAAATCAATCTGTATCTTTGCACTTATCCGATTTTGTCAATTTCCCAGCCTTCTCCTTACTTTCAGTTTAAAACCTTTAAAAATCAATTCTTGGGCTTCCCTGGTGGCGCAGCGGTTGAGAGTCCGCCTGCCGATGCAGGCGACACGGGCTCGTGCCTCCGTCCGGGAAGATCCCACGTGCCGCGGCGTGCCTGGGCCCGTGAGCCATGGCCGCTGAGCCTGCGCGTCCGGAGCCTGTGCTCCGCAACGGGAGAGGCCACAGCAGTGAGAGGCCCGCGTACCGAAAAAAAAAAAAAAAAAAAAATCAATTGTTATAAATTTCATCACTTAAAAAGTCTGCCTGCCCCCCATCTCATCTCTCCCTGCTCCTCCGTGTGCCTTCTGTCTGCACACTCACTGGCTCTTTTCCTCACACCTGCCAAGCTTCTTCCCTCCTCAGATTTCCCTTGTGCTGTTTCACCTGCCTGCAATTCTCACCCCAACCCTTGTCCTGGCTCATGTCTGCTTGGCCTCAGAGAAGCCTCCCTGACCCCCAGACTAGGTTTGATCCCTTCATTGAACTTACCATAATTGTAATTAACTGATCATCGTTCAGTGTATTATTCCCAGTAAAATCGATGAGGACAAGGACCCTTCTTTTTTGTTCATTGCTGAGTCCCCAGTACCCTGCACATAGGTAAGTATTCACTCAATAGGTATTGAATGAGTGAATTTAATCTTCTCAACAGCCTGTATTTCCTGCAATGGAAAAGTCAAAGCTTCGAGCTGTCAAGTGAGGCACCCAAGTCACACAGTCATATTTGGTAGAGCAAGGTTCACACTCAAGTCTTTCTGACTCCTACCCAAGCCCCTTACTACCCCACATGGCTGCCACTTGATTTCTGCAAGTTACATGCCTATCTACAGACATTGTTCTCTGTAGCTTCAACTACACTCTACTTTGCATCCTTGCTGTCGCAGTGTTTTCTATCCTGGGCTCTGGGCTTTTTCTTTCATTCTTGAACTAATCCCTATCATATTTATACAACTTGTTTACTGGTCTAGCTATAATATGCCACATTTCATCTTATTAAGACATCTTTTCTCTCCTACAACCCTGCAATTCCACTCCCAGATGTATACCCACCAGAGGTGTGTACATGTGTTCACTAAAAGGCATGTACTGGAATTTTCATAGAGCATTACTCGTAATAACCTGAAACTGGAAACTATCCAAATGCCCATCCAAGTAGAATAGACTATTTTATCTTCACACAATGGCATACTATATGACAATGAGAATGAACAATCTTCAACTTTACGTGACAGTATGGGTGAATCTTACAAACGTAATGTTGAGGGGAAAAAGTCAAGTACGTATTATATGATTCTATTTATAAAATGTTCAAAAACTGGCAAACTAATTTAGAGTATTACAAATCAGGATGGTGGCTACTCTTGGAAGAGTAATGATTGGAGATTGGAGGAAATGGTGAAGGTTTTCATGACACCAATGCCGTTCTGTTTCTTGATCTGGGTGCTAGTTAGGTATTGGTGTTTTGCTTGTGGAAATGCATCAGTATGTGCATTTATAATGTGTACACTGTTCTTTATGTATAATAGACTTCAATAACAGGTTTTATGAAACAACTTCATATTTGTTTGTTTCTGACTACTTCAATTTACAGAGACTGTTTTGAAATCTAATGCTAGTGTCCGACCTGCTGGCCACTATTTGCCCAGATGGGAGCTTCCTGTGCATATAAAGAGCTCACTTTGAATTGTTTAAAGTCTCACTTGGAAAAAAAAAAAAAAAGCCCCCAGTGGTGTCAACCCAAAATGTCTCCAGACATTCCCAAATGGCCCCTGGGAAACAAACTGACCCCAGTTGAGAACGACCGGCTTAAAATGGCTTAGATGATTTCCTCACCTACATCCCTCACCGGCTTTCTCTCTCAACTTCCTTTCTGCCCCTCACTTGTACAAATCCAGCCATCTGGCCTCCTTGCTGTCCTCTGAATGCACCAGACACGCTCTCACTCACTTCTGCACCAGCTGTTTCCTCTGCCTGTAATGGTCCCCTCCAGGTATCTGTGGGCTCACCCCCTCACCTCCTTCAAGGATATGCCCAAAGGTCACCTTCTCAGTGAGGCTTGCCCTGGCGTCTTTATTTAAAATTTGAATCCTCCATACTCCCTGTCTCTCCACCTGGGTTTGTCTTTCTCCAGAGCACTTATTGCCTGATAACCTAGCAAAAAGTTTATTTATTTTGTTTGATGCCTGCCTCCCTTATGAAAATATAAGATCCAAAGGGGCAAGAATTTTGTTTTCTTCACTGCTCTATCCCATGCCTCGAACAGTGCCCGACACATAGTAGATGCTCAATTAAAACTTGTTGAATAAGTGTATGAATAAATAAATAAATGAATACAATCTAGAGCCCAGTTCAGTGTCTGACATTCAAATGACATCCGGAATGCTTTAGGATTTAATCACTGTGCTTCTTCTATCTTACTATTCTTCTTGTAACCCCCATCCCCCAAGATTAGGGTCTACCCCTTAACTCCAGATGGCACCATGACTTTGGTTGACTAGCACTCTTGATTGTGACTACTTCCTTCCTTCCCACCACCTCTGGTCATGCTTAGCCCACCTGCCAGGATATTCACCTCCTCATCCCTCACATCCACCTTCCTAGTGCAGGCTACCTGTCTGGATCACCACCTTCCTGTCCCTGGATTCTCTGGGTGTTGGGACCCTCTGTTGCCTCTCCTTCCCTGCCCTGAACCTGCACACTGTCCTCATCCCTCCTCTTCTCTCAGCAACACCCTCACCCACCACCTTCCCAGAGGTAGAGATGGGTCTGATCCCCAGTTCTGACATGACCTACCGATGTCCCCAACTCCACAACTTCCTTCTGTCAAAATCTTGGAAAACTCAAGAGATGGCATCTCTCGTTTCTCTGTTTGTTTACCACAAAACCTGAAATTGTGGCAGGCCTTTCTTTCCATGAAAGGCTGCCGGAGTTTTCTTGCTTCCACTTAACTGTAATGCGGGCCAGCACTCAGAGCCATAGAAATCTGATACCGTTCAGTAATCAAACAACTGTAAATGCCAAGAGTCAAGATGCCTCAAGTGAAGGAGAGCTTGGAGTCAAGGTTGGTCATCATCTTTGTTGCGTTAACGTGACAATAGACAGTTTCCTTGGCAGACATCACAATAATGTTAGCAGGGACTTCAACTTTACGTGACAGTATGGGTGAATCTTACAAACATAATGTTGAAGGAAAAAAGTCAAGTACGTATTATATGATTCTATTTATAAAATGTTCAAAAACTGGCAAACTAATTTATAGTATTACAAGTCAGGATGGTGGCTACTCTTGGAAGAGTAATGATTGGAGATTGGAGGAAATGGTGATGGTTTTCATGACACCGATGACGTTCTGTTTCTTGATCTGGGTGCTAGTTAGGTATTGGTGTTAGTAGTTAGTTGCCTGTGGTAAGCAAGAATCAAGTAACCAGACACATAATATTTCTACCTCAGGTTCACTTGCATGCCTGTTGGGGGGAGGCATTTGGGGCAAAAATCCAGATATACCCAAAGTAGAAACCTGTAAAACTTGGCAAGGCAACACTCTTAAAACTAAATTTTTACCTAGAAATAGATCTGTGGACACATTCCCTAAGTGCTCACACAAACAAAACCATTGCTGGAACCATAATGCGTTTGCCTGTGATAAAATTGAAGATCATTTATCAAACTGTCCATGGAATCCATGATTTGAACTGACACTGATGACATAAACAGATACTCGAGGTTATAAGAATCATGAATAGCTCAAGGAATTCAAGGACACTAGTTGAAAAGATGATTATGATTTGGTTTCTGGACATCTGGCCATGAGATCCCGCCAACCCACTCTCCCTCCTCCCTCCTCTCTCTTCCCATGATGACTTCTAACAGTTTTCCTACAAGCTACCAAAGGAAGGAGCTGACAGACATAAGCCCTCCACGCCCTTGAACTTTTCAGTGCTTGAGTGCTATGCGGGAGGACAGCCATCTATCCCCCTCGCAATGGCCAGGAGGCTGTGGGGGCAGGACAAGAGTCTGCTTTTCTGGCTGGTTCTCTGTTTTCTACACTGATCTGAAAATGATAAATACCCTTGTTACTTTATCAGGCCTGCAGAGGAGGAAATGTGATGTGAGAAAGGGCAGAAACGGCTCAATCTCTGTGATCACACAAGTTATGTATGGATTATACACATTGGAGCTACTTCTCTGCAGTCAGATGTTGAAATCTTGAGTGCTAAGGTTGTCAACATCTAGATAGAGTTTAATAGTCTTCCTAAATACATCTCATTTTATTAATTGTGCTCCCTTTATGTTTTGAGCATTAACAAATAAAAGTGTTATGTTTTGATTTCTTAAAAAAAGGAAGCGATATTTTTTTTTAAAAATCTCATGTTTGGGATTTCCCAAGTCTCTGGTAAAGTGCCCAAATATCTAGATCTTGGCAGAGTTCCAAATTGCCTCAGAAATGTCTCCACAGTGCTTCAGTGAATGGTGGCATAATGCAAAACATGTTGATCCTGGGTAATGGAGAAACGACTTTACTTATAAACTTCCTTACGTTAGCGTTGTTCCCTGATAACGAATAAGTGAAAATACAAGCTATAAATAGAAAGACACAGCAAAGTCCAAAACCTGTTTTTGTCAAGAGATTTGATGCAGAGCATCTTGGTTAATACTCATAAGTGAGTCAGTAAAGGTCATAATAAAGACTGAACTGCTTTTCTCTGTGATATTTTGAGAACTCTGTAGCAAACAGCTCTGATCTCAGCCTTTGGTAATTGACTTAAAGGGACAAGAGGTTGCCAGCATTTTTTTCCCCTTAAACTTTATGCATCTATAGAAAATCTGGCCTCCATCAAACTAAATAATTGTGAATTTCAAGCAAAATTAATCAGGTATGTAGGCTCAACATATCTAGTGGAAACAATTCATTAACATGCAACCTTGAAGTAGAAAACACAGGTTCCTATGACTGCACTTAGACCTAACTGCAGTCTGTAACATCGGGTTCCTTTCTGATAGTTTCCCAAGAAGAAATAGGCACAGGTTGCTTAATTCAAACACTTTGGGATAAAATTGCTTGCTTTATTCATTTTAGAAAAAAATAATCCCCTTTGGGGGAAAGGAAAATCCAGTGTGTGAGTTCCCTTCCCTGTCAGACTGCTGATCCAGAGCAGGAGAAGTATCATCAAGTCTATGGTAGACAGGTTGAATTTTCCCTGCCCGGTTTTCATTATCCCCTTCCTGCTGGGAATAGCAGGAACTTTTTTCTTTTGGGGAACATTTGTGATTCAATAGCTGTAACCCATTCCTGTCTCCAGAGATGAACACATGGCCCAATAGGGCATTTCTGGCCACAATGACTGGGTCAAAGATTGGCCTTGACCCAAGCCAGACCAATGAGACCCAGTTTGGGGATTACTAAATTGGTGGCCACCATCCTGTTCCTCATGAGAGAATCTGCCTGAGAGAGGAGCTAACACAGAGGAAAGCAGAGCTGAGAGATGGAAAAAAAACAAGAAGAACCCAAAAAAAACCCCCAGGTACTTGAAGCTATCTTTTGAGCATCTAGATCGAACTATAAGTGAAACCCTGATTCTGGCTGACATTCTTTACACTGTCTACCTCCCTATTCCTTACCTGCTGGTCATTCCCTGTCCAACTTCCAGGACTTCTACCTGATCACATCCTGCCAAACTTCTCTGGTGCAAATCACCTGCCTAGACTCCCCCCTGCCCCCGTCCCCAGACCCTCCAGGTAGTGCCCTGCCTGGTGGGTCTTCCTCCCATGAAGACCTACACACTACCCTCATTTTGCCCTCTTACCTGCAACATCTCCCACTCCCAACACCTTCCCAAAGGCAGGTCTGGTCTCCAGTTCCAACATGTCCACCATGCTCAACCAGCAACTAAACTTCATTCCCTCAAAACCATGAACATTTTAGTTCTGTAACCAATAAATTTGGTTCGCTTCAGGCGGTTTGAATTCGGTTTGTGTCACTTGCAACTTGAAAGTGCTTGATCTTCATAGGTAACAGAACTTAACTTTTTCGAGCAGATTGATGTCTTTGGAAGAGTCAAGGGTTACCTAGAGTCAGGCTTTTTGAATAATACAGGCATTCAAGCACAGAGTAGCATTTTGTGCAAAAAATATTTTTCAGTAAAATATAATGAAATATAATGCATATAAACTAAAATGTGATGAAACTAATTATACATGCATCTAGTAATACAAAAGAGGAGTCTCTATGGTGCCTCTTTAAATTGAAATGGCATTTCTTTAAATACATGTTATCATACAACTCGTAATTAAATGAGTGGCTTTAGAGCAACACACTCAACTGTGGCTGACAGACCACCTGCACTGGTAATATCTTGGGAGACTGGTTTAAAATTCAGATTCCCTGGACACATTCCAGGGCCACTGAATCACAATCTCTGGGAATTAGGTCTCAGAATGTTCATTTTGGATGAAATTCCAGGTAATTTTCTAGGCATACAAGAGTTTGAGCACCATTTGCTTTAAGTTTTATTGCATATATATATATATATATATATATAATATTTAATAAACCTTCAAGTGTTACTGTCTGAACCTAAAGAATAATTCAAAGAACATCTCATCATTGATAAGACTGAAACTGAATGGGCGCACCTATAAAAACAGTAAGGTTCAGGTAATTTATAAATGCTTAGAGGCCAGATGTAGTCAGCTCAGGCTAACATCACTGTGGTAACAAATAACCTAAAATATTAACGGCTTACAACTTGTAGGGTTTATTTCTTATGCATTTCCATTTCCAACACAGGACATTCCAGAACTCAGGGCTATTGGAACAACCTTTCTCTAGGACATAGTTGAGTCGGTCTTGTAACGGAAGGTAAAGAGAAGAGGGTGACTGCAGGCTGGCTTTTAAAGTCTCTGCTTGGAAGCGACACACGTTACTTGCAGCCATATTCCATTGACCAAAGCAGGTCACATCACCATTCCTGTGTTCAGTGGAGTAGGGAAGGATAATCCTATAGAAGAGGATACTAAAGGGAGGAACAGCAAACATTTTGAACAGAAATATAATCCACCACATAGGACATTTGATAAAGAATTTCATGTGTTCTTGAAAAAATTAATGGGGGGATCTATGGTCAGGTAAGTCTGGGGACTGCTGCTTACTCTAGCCCTCCCTGGAGCTGCTAAAGACGCTCAGAAGTCCTGCAATGGAAAAAAAAAGTTAAGATCATTTAACCCCATGTTTCCAAGCTTTGTTTCCATGGATGCCTTTTTGAACACCATCTCAACACACCTCAACAATCTGAAGTTCACTGGACAAAGACGTCATTTGTGTGGTAGAAAAAATAACATTTTCTTCGTCCTCTACTACAAAGCATGCATGTGGGATGTTCCTAGCCAAATATTGTGTAATAACTTCTGTGTAGCTTCAAGCTATTCGTGCGTTTAAAAAATTCTGGTATTTTACTAAGTCATCAAAAAACCTTAGTATTTTACTAAGTCTATGCAAATATCCTTCATGTTATTCCAACTAGTTACAGGCTGTTGAAATTTAGTAGCGTTACTGGAGAGCACTTAAGGAGTGAATCTAATAAGCCGGTTCTTCCAGGTATGATGAGAGTGTTCCAGAAAAGATTTTACTTTTAAATCTTTCTCATTACCATGTTTGGAATTAGGCAATTCCTGTAAATTGAAGCAATGCACTTTTTTTCCATTTGCGGGAACCTGTCATTTTAAAAGATCATAAGCATTTCTGCAGTTATTAATAAGCATAAAAGTACTCAATTCTATGAGTGTCATGATGGGGGAGATCATTTCCTGCTTTTTCTCTACCTCCACCCAATGCATCCTTGCACCTCCACTGGGATGCTGGTGATGTATGAGGTTTTTGCTGCTGTGTAAGTGGAGGTTCTTGTTTCTTAGTCATTGCGTGGCTGGAGCATATGTCACAAGCAGAGGTGGTTGTGGCCATCTCCCAATTTTTCCAGTGTTAACACTTTTACGGTGTTCACTGGTGGTGAACACCTTTATGAAAACCCATCCTCTGTTCTCTGATGCTTTTCTCTCCTGTATCACTGCCTCTCAGTCTTCCCCTGGCTCTTCCTCCTATCTACTCCTTAAATTATTGGGTTCTTCTGATTCTTCCCTTGGCCTTCCCTCAACTCACTCTACACCTGCCAAGATGAATGAGCCCACTCTCTTGGCCTTCTGCCCCACCGGGATCTGTCTCCACCTTGCTCCTCTGCTTTGGTACCATATTCTAAGTGCTGACGAATCATCTCTACCTGTTGCTGCATATCGGCCTCACAATGAATGTATCCCAAACAAAACTTTTCATTTTCCTCCCAAACTTGTTCTTGTATTCCCTGTTTCCATTCATTGTTTCACTACCTATTTAGTCTCCTGAGTATAAAATGGGACGTTATCTCTGGCCTCCCCATTTCTTCTACCCAGAGCTCCAACTCATGCCCACATTCTGTGCAATCTCAGAAGTATGAGACTTGAGACCTCCTCTCTGTCTCCAAGTACTTCCTTGGTTCAGATGCTGGCCCCCATCTGCCTGGATTCTGAGTGTGTGGTGTCACGGTGAAGAGTATGGATTCTGGCACCCGGACAGCTTGGGATGGAACTCTGACTCTAACTGCTTCTTGTAGACTGACCAAGCCAAGTTATTTAACCTCTCCGTGCTTCAATTTCCTCTTCTACAGGGAAGGATCATTGCAGTACCTACCAAGTGGGGCTGTTGTGAAGATTGCTTTGGTAAATACATACAAAATGCCTGGCACAGAGTAAATACGCAATAAATGTTAGTTTCTAGTATCATAACAACTTTTTAGCTAATTTCACTGGTAACAGTATTTTTCCACTCTCATTAGACTCATCTTCCTAAGAGGCAAATCTTATCATGTCACTCCTTAACTTCTACTGGCTTTCCACCATTTAAAGAATAGCATTCAACTTTCTTAGCAGGACCTGTAAGACCCTTCAAAAATCTCTTCCTAACTACCATTTTGGGTTTATTTCTGGCCACCTAGGCTTTAAACGCTGAGTCTACACTAAACTTCTCACCATTCCTCAAACACTCCATACCCAGGGATAATTCTGCACCTTTGCATGTTCTACTTCTGTGTTAGTCAGCTCTCCTAAGTTATGATGCTATAACAACCATCCCCAGGTCTCAGAGGTTTTTCAACGACACAGGTTTATTTCTTACTTACATTACATATTGTCTGCAGGGTAGCTTCAGCTCTACTCCAGGAGTCTTCTTTACTCTGAGATCCACGCTAAATGAGCAGTCCCTTTCTGGAAATGGTTTTATCGTGTGGCAAAGAGAAAAGAGTGACTTTGGAATGTCATGATGGATTTTAAAGGTTTGCTCAGAAGTGGCACAACACACTTCTACTCAAATTTTATTGGCCAAAGTAAGTCACCTGGCCAAGTGTGACCTTAATGGGGCGGGGAAGTATAAACGTCTCCTGTCCCTGTATATCTTTCCCTATACTAGAGACATGAAACAAATAATTAGAAACAATAATATAGTCTCCCGTCGTTCCCTATATTTGAAATGCCATCACATGTCCCTGCACCAGGAAGTTAGTTCACTTCCCAGCATCCTCTCAGGACTCCACTCCCACTTTTAATAAAGTGCTTGTCAGACTATACTAAGAGTATCGGTTTACATCCCCCTTTCTCTCATGGGCAAAGGCTACAACTTCTTGATTTCTCTATCCCTGCCTCTAAGCCTCCTAGGACTCAGAACATGTCAACGGAATGAATGAATGAGGCGGTTTGTTGCTTGGCCATTTATAGGCAAGTTTGGTTAAGCTTTTCTGCTAATATGCAGTGGTAAATGGCCAAGTAACTAAGGAACTCCTTCATGCACGCAGAAACAAGACTTGACCAGTGAGAAGCCAGTGTGTTTTTTCTCCTCTATGCCCACCAAATATTATGTCATTTTCTTATTTTGCTCTTAGTCCATTGCTATGTACCAAGAAAAAATGCCTTGGAAGGATACTATTTCTGCATATAGTCTTAGAAATTTATATACATGTAATATTCAAATGAAAACAGATTATGCCTATATAGTATTTGTCAAAACTTTGTTTCAAATCCAGTTATCTATTGAAAAGACTATACCAGTAAAAACCATCTTGATGAACCATCAATAAGTATCATCTTTGGTAACCTTCTGGGAAGATACTAAATCAAATTGCTAAGATATTCAGTTTAACCTCCTAAGTATTGCAAGTATCTTCCCCCGTCATCTCTCCCCTCCAGCACTGTCTTAGTTTGGGTTCTCCTCACCTGCACTTTTACTACAGAGTCCTACTTGGTTTCCCTCTGCCCAGAACACTCTCCTGCAATCAAGAATGCCTTGATTGATGAAAGATGCCTTTGTATCAGGCATCATCTTCCTTCTGAACTCTCTCCAATGTCCTCTCTTTAGCATCCACCAACAGGGTTAAACCCTGTCCCTGTATATCTTTTTATCATTGTGTTTTATCACATCGCATTGTAATTATTTGTTTATGCATCTGTTTCCTCTTAAGGGAGTGAGTCTTTTGACAGCAGGTATTGTGGTGTCCAGTTCTTAATCAGAGCAGAGTGCCCTTGCACATACATAAGGCGCTCAATTAATGTTTGTTACACTGAGTTGCTGTTGAACTGAAGGCAAAAATTATGGCTTACACATTTTGTGCTAAGTAATACAGTACAATTGAAAACACTTTTTTGATCTGGTGTTTTAATGTGTGATAATATTTTCATGATTCATGAAGAATGTAGTGTTTCTTATGTTTTGATTTAATTAATATGAATTTTAACTTTTATATATAAGCTCTGTGGAAAACTTTTTGGAAATGAACCAATTCTTATGAGAATTTATTAGTATCCTAAGAAAAAAGTCTTTAAAAAATATTCTTCATAGGACACTGTATGGCTACAGAAATTTAGAAGATACACTGTCTCTTTATTATCCTTGCCACCAAAAACAAAAATGAAATTTTTACTGAGACGTAAAAACTACAGAAAGAGAATTTAAGCTATGTGTGTCTTAGAAAAACAGTACAACATGTTAATTTGACCAGATCTTCTGAGAGAAAGGAAGCCAAGTGCAAATTACATTTACCTAATTTAGCTCACGAATGAAATTTTCAGTTTTGGTAACTCTAACACATGTTATGTAAGAGATCATGAGTATAAGAGGGAGAGAAAAAGGGTGAAAGAGGTTGTAATTAAAGTAAATCTTCCCAGAACCCTGGATTGCACCAGGAACGTGGCCAGAATAAGCAAGGCTACTGACTTTTGCCAGGGTCATGTTTAGAGGTTACTTTATCATAGCCCTTGCTTGAAAAACATAATTTGAGCAAAGAAGAGCTCCCAATGTTCAGTGATCTCCATGTGCTTCCCATTAGGGTCGGAAGAAGAAATGCTGTGGTATCTTCCGCAAATGGAATGGAATGGGAATTTTCAGATCTCTTTCCGACTTGGCAAGAGATGTCACGCTGGACATCAGGAAGATCCAGCTATTTCTAGAGTACGGGGACACACAGTCACACAGAGTCACCTAGGAACCATCGTGAATGGTTACTTAGTCACTCGTCTTCTGTGTAGGAAAACATCTAGCTCAGCTCAGAATGGCTATCTACCTTAATCTAAATAACATCATCATTTTTATTTAAATTTATTTATTTATATTTTATTTATTTTTGGCTGTGCTGGGTCTTTGTTGCCGCGCACATGTTTTCTCTAGTTGCGGCGAGCAGGGGCTACTCTTCCCTGTGGTGCGCGGGCTTCTCCTTGTGGTGGCTCCTCTTTGTTGTGGAGCACGGGCTCTAGGCACGGGGGCTTCAGTAGCTGTGGCTCGTGGGCTCTAGAGCAAAGGCTCAGTAGTTGTGGCACACGGGCTTAGTTGCTCTGCGGCATGTGGGATCTTCCCGGATCAGGGCCATGTCGCCTGCATTGGCAGGATTCTTAACGACTGTGCCACCGGGGAAGCCCAACGTCATGAATTTGAAAGTCTAAAATATTAGACAAGCAAAATATTATTAGTGAGTTCCTTTGCTAGCTGAGCTCAGATTTGGAAGCTCCCTGAAATGGCCTGTCAAATCTTCACTTATTCACCCAGCCCTACTAAGAGAGCATGACAGATCACACAGGAGTGTCAGTGCCCTTCCCCACCTCCCATCGGCAACCAGGATAGTGTGAAGACCAAACCAAGTGTAGCATCACTGTCAGTTTCTTATCCAATATCCACTTCCCTCTTTTTCCTCGCTAAACACTCGTCCAGCTAAATATTCTCTTTCCCAGCCCATAAAACACAAGTAGATATTTGCCTGGGAGTTCTGATAAAGCCTCTGATTTCCTGTTAAAAGGAGACAGAGATAACACTCTCTTCCTGCTTTCAAAGCACATGTGACGTCTGAACTATGGCAAACATCTTGGAACATCTTGAAACATGAGGCTATAAGGATAGCAGAGCAGAAACATAGAATGACTTGGGTCCCTCATGGCATTGTGAGCTGCAAACAACGCCAGCAATCACCTAACTCTGGATTTTTGTAATGTGTGAAAAAGAATCCCCTATTTGTTGAAGTTACTATTGTTCTATTACTTACAGCCAAACATATCCCTAACTTATATTCCAAGTCTATTAATGGAAGCTCAATTAGGGATGCTCAGAGAAAAGCCAGTCTCAGGCTACTAGTAGTAGAGAGCTAATAGTTTAGAAGAGGTAGCAGATAGATTTTTCTCCCCCTTTCCAAATGTTCCTTCATTTCCCCTGCAACATACTCATGAAATTTTGGACCAGTCGTAGAAGATGGAATTAAAAGTTCCCATTTTAAAACATCAGTCCTGATACATGACATACCAACATTATGACTTCATTTTTTTGAATCATGAAGTTTCTTCCAATACTAAGAATCATCAGTATCTATCCTACCCATGTTAGACTTCAGCAAAGTTTGTAACTTAAGAGGCCTGGTCAGTTGAAAATAAAAGAAGTCTCACACTTATTTATAATTTTTAATAAAAGAAGATACAACTTTATTACATCAAATTTTATATAATCTGGTCTCCATTATGAAAATCCTATCTTTAAATTCCAGCTAGAGGTACAGTATTCACCTTTTATTACTCAAGTTTAAGACTCAGGTATAAGACTTTCATGTGGATTCCATAATTATCTTTTGCAAATTGTATTTTTATATGATATTGACTACAGTCATTTTCCATGTGCTAACATGTAGGTTTCTATAGGCATAGATCCTATTTCTGTTTAAAAAAAACTCTCCGAACTGGTAACATCTGGTTGATGGACTGGGTTATGGATGTTTGCACCTGGAGCATAGCCAGACCCGAGGTGCATGCAAACATACAATTACACTCGATCCATCACATCAAAGCCATTTTCTATCCTGGCTCCAATTTTGGTTTGGCACATTGTTTCATCTTGTTCTGCTCTAAAACTCTCCAATTGTATTTAGAAGAATGGGTACAAATGGGCAGCTTGCTTATCTTCCTTTAACTCTCCCATTTGGAGAAGTGCCCACCAAAGAATTTAGAAATGAGACAAATTCATCACTTGAACATTTCTATTAATGATAATAGCCAACAATGGCTGAGATATTTACCAGGTGCCAAGAGTGGTTCTGAACTTGATACAACATCATCTCCTTTAGCCCTCACAAGTCTGGGAGGAGATCTCAGTCTCCTGATACTCAGTCCTTCACGCATCCAGTCAGTGTGTGTTACGAGCAGCCACTGGGCTGGACTCTGGGACTGCAATAGAGAACAAGATAAACCCAATGCTCCCTGCTCTACGCCGGATCCACCCTCTACATGTACACGGATATCTCATGGAGTCTAATGCAGTGGGAAGAGATATCACAGTGCAGCAGGACTGAAGAAAGAGGGAAACAAAGAGCACAGGAGGAGCCCTAACCTAGGGTGGGGTGGGAGGTAAAATCTCACTCAGCAAATGACGTTTAAGCCTAGACATTCAGTGTTATTCACTTAATGGGGGAGGAGGTACTGGTGCTGGGGATGAAATCATTCCAGGCAGATGAGACAAGATGTTGTTGGATCACACAGGGGCAAGACAGGGCCAGACAGCACTTCCGAGGGGACTGAAAAAGAGCACTATTGCTGGAGCTAAGAGAAGCAGGGATAGAAGGGTGAGAGGGACCAGATCTGGTGGGCTGTGCTTGGGACTTTATCCTAAAGGCAAGGTGAAGCTCTAGAGTGGTAGCTGTCACTGTTTTGTGTGACTGGGAATGTGAGGGGGGGGAGGGGGAGGGGGATGGAGAGGGAGAAGAATGATCAGATTTAAATGCAGATTCAGAGAAATTAGCATCTTTGTCCAAAGTTACTCCAAAGCTAGAATCTGATCCCAGCGTGCTTGATCCCCATCCTTTGTTCTTAACCCATCATTCTTTACCATCTTTTAACTTTACCAGCTTCATCCTAGTCAGGGTACATTATTTCTATCGAATCCACCAGAAGACCATTCAGAAACACATGCATCTAGTGCTTACTATGTATGTAAGGTGTAGGGATTCAAAGGCCCTGCCTTCTGTTCCTTCTCCGTGGTGACAGTGGAATTTGGAATCTGTATTCTGACCCCATCCATTTATCCATGTCCCAAGGTTCATTTTTTTTAATTTTATTTTTTAATTAATTAATTTTTGGCTGTGTTGGGTCTTCATCGCTGTGCGTGGGCTTCCTCTAGTTGCGGCGAGCAGGGGCTACTCTTTGTTGCAGTGCACGGGCTTCTCATTGCGGTGGCTTTTGTTACGGAGCACGGGCTCTAGGCGCGTGGGCTGCAGTAGTTGCGGCACGCGGGCTCAGTAGTTGTGGCTCACAGGCTTAGTTGCTCCGTGACACGTGGGATCTTCCCAGACCAGGGCTCGAACCTGTGTCCCCTACATTGGCAGGTGGATTCTTAACCACTGCACCACCAGGGAGATCCCTCATTTTATTTTTAAAAAATTTATGTACACTAACATTCACTGATTTTTTTTTTTTTTTTAATTTTGGCTGCGTCGTGTCTTCGCATGCCGAGACTAAGAAGTCCTCACGCTGCAACCAAGGCCCATTTTATTTTTGACCGATAGCAACATCATGTCAGAGTGAAAGTTAACTGCAGCTGGGGGTGGTGAAGGAAACCATTCTCCTGCTAGCAAAATCCCCACCATCTGATTTAATTCTGACAACAACCTTGGGATGTGGGTACCCTGATGCAGATGAGTAGACTGGGGTTCAGAAGGTTAAATCACTAGCCCAAGGTCACACAGGTAGAAAGTTCCAGAACTGGGAGACCAGCATCTGTCCTCTCGGAATCAAACTCTCAGGGCTACACAGTCAAGCAGTTTCTCTCTGATTAGTTCACTCCTGACAAGGGAGGTAGGGAGACAATGGGAAGAGGAAGGGGCTTAAGGGAAATTATTTTAACACAAAGAATATTGTATAAAGCGTGGTGTGAGACTGTCCAATTATTCTCCATGGCTTTAAATATTTTTAACCAACCCTATTGTTATAAAGCCCCATAAAAGTCATTACTACACAGAAAGGAAATGGATTTTCAATTCTAACTAAATCCCAAAGCACATTTTTACTTTCCAATTTTTTTTCCTTTAGGTTAAAAGTTGTACCTAGTTAGGGTTGTTAGTAGGACATATGATTTTGCTCAGACAAATAAGTAAGGCATAAAATATTTACAAAATGCAGAGGTAATATTTGCTTAGGTCTTTGAGTACCTTTTTAAAAAGGCCTTAGATCCCTGTGGATTAATCAAGCGCCTCTCAGATCTTGTCTTTTCAATGCTCAGCAAAGGAATGGCTCCTAATAGGATAAAAGGTATATTAAGACCTGAACTTGGGAATTTGCCTGAATGTTTTTCTTTAGAACTAGGTTTGCTTTGGCAAGTTTTATAAAATGCTCTGAGCTTTTCACTGTATTTTTCAGATCATCTACCCCATCATCTCAACCATTTACTATAGGTTAGCAATGTTTTTATATACTCTACCTATCTACCTATCAGAATTAAATGGATCAGATTATTATTGATAATGGATCAGATATATATTATTATATATTTCTTAATATTAATTGTGCTTTTACATTGAGGAGATCTATGATACTGTTGTCATGTTTTACAATTATGTTCTCTGGAATACTGCCTTCTTTAAATGTCATGTTAATCCCTCTCCCTTTTTTTTTTTTTACAAGTAACTATTGATCTTGCTAGACCATGTTTAAACAAGAAATAGTAACGTGTAGTGTTATACTTCAAAGAACTAGGAATACTAAAGTGAATGCTCCTTAATTGTAAAAAAAAAAAAAAGAATAAAATGGATCAAAGTGATTTTGCTTATTAAAAACAATTAGATTTTTAGCAAAAATCAATTCTCAAATAAATGAAATTGAACCTCAAATTATATGGGAAAAAACTTGTTCCTAAAATGCTGTAAAATTCAAATCTAGAGTCATTAAATTCAGAAAATTAGGGGAGAGGGTAAGGATAAGAGTTGATTACCTTATTCAGTTAAAGAAGAGTATATAGAAAATACTGGAATGGAAGTATAGCATTATTCAAATTTTACTTACATATTAGAGAAAAGGTCAGAGGGCAAAAAAGAAAAGAAAGTGCGTGTGTGTCCTTCTCCACCTCTCCTTTGTCCTCAGATAGGAAGTAGCCCCACCATTTAAAAGTGGAGTCCCTAGGGAAAGGAAAAAAAACCCTCGCTAAATCTCCCAGATCAATTTGGACACTCAGAATGACTGGAGTTGGAAGGGCGGCAAAATTTGTTCTTTTCACAATTTAGAAACTCTCCTCTCTTAATTGGAACTAAGGCCTTTGCACGCTTATCTCATTTAATTGTCATAAGCCCAGAGGTAGATCACATATTGATTATTCCCGTCTAACTTATACTATTCTGAGACACAATCAATCAAGTAACTTACCAGAAGCGACTTAGTTAGTAAAGGCAAGATCTAGAATTAGACTCAAGTCTTTTTTCTTATTTTCCCTTCCTGCCCTGAATATAAACTTATAGGCTTTTATCATTTACTTTCTGGCAATAAATTATTTCCACAAGACAATAGATTGCTGAAAAGCATCCTTTAACGGTGATGGGTAGAGACAGATCCTATAGGGGAGGTTGATTTGCAAGCTGGGGACTTTCTGGGACAACTGGCCAAGTAGAGATGAGGGGAGGGTCCCAGGAGGTGGGAGAGGGATCCTGTAACATACGGAGGTGAGAAAACATTTTGTCACTTTTCCCTGGACCCTAGAGACCCATGTACCATTGTGAACATCATTTTGGTGTTTCCTTTGACATGCTGTGTCCACACTTGTGTCTGGCATAGCATACAAAGGGAAAGCAGCCGTCCTAGTATAGTAGAATACGTAACTGAGGACCTCCATATAACTGCTATTTCAAAGGGCAAACACTGTTTCAAAAATGATAGTAAATAATAAGAACTGTCATCTATGAGGTGCTTATTACACATCAACTATCATCGATCTTTAATGATTAAAAATCATTAACATTTAATGATTTCTCTCTATGTATCAGACACTGTTCTAAGATCTTTGCATATATAATCCCACTCGACTCTCACAGTTATTCAGTCAAGTAGATACCATCACTATCCTCCTTTATAGATGAGGAAACGGAGGCACAGGCCGAAGAGCTACTTGTCCAAGAACACAGGAGCCAAGCCCGGGGATTTGACTCCAGTGACTCTAAATGATTTACATGTTTTATTCAAAAGATTTGTGTTGACTCCCTGCTACATGCCAGGCTCTGAGCGAAAGGTGACAAAAACCCTGCCCTCCTGGAACTTACAGTCTAGCAGGGAGAGAGCAGGCAAGTGATGATATAAACAAATGCGTAATTGCAACGGTGCCGGGAACTCTGAAGGGTTTACAGTGCTATGCCCTAGTTTCCTTTAGTCATCACAACACTATTCCTATTCTTCACTGCAGAAGCAAGGTTTAGGGAGAGAAAGAAAAAATATTTAAGCGTTTGGCTGAGGACAATTGACTCAGACCCTCCCAAGTTACGAATCAATTATTTCTTCTGGGGGCATGTCACATTTTAGTTGCCATTAGCAAATCATTTAGCTTGCAAGCCTAAGCGGTAATTACAATTACGTGCACATTAAGAGTTCCAGAACACGAGTTTTACTTTAGCACAACTTGCCCTATTTTTATATGCAAAGATTTCCTACTACTTATATAACAGAGACCCGGCATTTAACTGACCACTCAAATGGGCACACAGGCAAGAAACACTCAGCCAGGGAGTCCGTGCTTATACTTGAAATTTTCATCTGTTTTGTGGAATGTAGACTTTGGATTAAAGACTGTTTATTTCTGTTCAAAGCACTGGAAATAAAAGGTTTGTGCAGATGTTTTAAGGACACCATATAGATTATTCACAAACTTTTGTGGTCAGTTGAGCCACTATAGTCAGGACCAATGACTCATTCTGAACTAGGTTTTGTTGGTTCTTAAAATATTGTTTCAGTCTTTTCCTTAGCAAAGTTAATGTGTTCATCACAAACATTGCTAGCTGGGGAAGCAGTGGTAGGGGTGAGATTCTGTGAAATATTCCACGTGACCAAGTCTGTTTCCAATGTCCCAGTCATTCCCAGGCTACTTTTGACTCAAGGAGCATTCTAAGCTGGGAGACACCTCGAACAGGAGCCTCTGGTCCAAACCCTTCATTCCATGAAGGAGAAAGCTGAGTCCCTAATATGACCAATGTCACGGGCCTGCTGGTGACACAGATGTGCTCAGAATGCCAGCCTCCTGACAGCCACCATCCACATTTCCTTACTCATGCCGTGCTGAGTGCTGGACTCAAACTCTTCATTCTCTTCATTTCCTTTGATGTCATTGTTTCTTCTCTTCCCACTCTTTCAGCCCTTAAGTGTTGTGTCACAATCATCTAAAATGGCGTGTATTAACCCACTTACAATGGCTTGTAGAAACTGCCAACTAAAGCATGAGTTATGTAATTCTACTCTGTTTTCCAGGGGTATTAGACAGAAAACACTTAACAGATGGAGACATAAAAAGGCATAGACAAGGAACATGGGAGAGCCTCATAAATAAATTTTACAAGACACCTTAATGTTCTGTGTAAGAAAAGAATATATTGGATGGTGATAAACGTGACAGATGTGGGAGCTGTGTATTTCAGCAATGAACGGGGCCAGGCAGAATTTAGTTGCTTTTCTAATTTGTCAGAGAAGATTCAAGAGGAAAGGGAGGATTTCAAGTATAAAGGCAGGGGAAAATTTATGAATGCTATCAGGATGGGTGATCTGGCATAGGCAAAAACTTAAACCTGTGCTGTCCAAAATATAGTAGCTATTGGCCACATGGGGCTAAGGTGAAATTATTAAAATTAAATAGAATTTAAAAATTCAGGGCTTCCCTGGTGGCGCAGTGGTTGAGAGTCCGCCTGCCGATGCAGGGGACACGGGTTCGCGCCCTGGTCTGGGAAGATCCCACGTGCTCCGGAGCGGCTGGGCCTGTGAGCCATGGCCGCTGAGCCTGCGTGTCTGGAGCCTGTGCTCCGCAACGGGAGAGGCCGCAACAGTGAGAGGCCCGCGTACCGCAAAAAAAAAAACCAATTCAGTTCCTCCATTGCACTAGCCACATTTCAAGTGCTCAGTAACCACATGAAACTAGTGGCTACTGTATTGGGTGTCACAGGTATAGAACATTTTCATCATTGCAGAAAGGTCTTTGGGACAGCATTGACATAAAAGATGTATCGTAGTAGGGGAGGAATGGATGAATGGAGAAAGGGGACCATAAAGTAATGTTTACCAACAAATAAGGTTGTACTAGTTAAAGAGAAACAAGGGAGATGGGATACACTGAAGTCATCCAGAGAAGGAACCTAAATTAGGTGTGCTCTTAGACTCAAGGCATTGGCTAAATTAAAAAAAAAAAAAATCATGTGTCTCTGTGCAGAAAAAAACCCTGTGGTTTTAGCTGGTAGATATTCCTTTGTACAAAGAAAAGTATACCTTCCACCAAACTATAAAACAGTAAAATGATCAGTGGTTTCCAGGGCCTGGGGAGGGGAAGCAAGGGAGGGAGGTGTGGGGAAGTGAAACACAGGGAGTTTTTAGAGCAGTGAAACTCTTCTGTATGATACAAACATGGTGAACACAAGGCATTATATATTTGCCAAAACCTGTAGAATGTACAACACAAAGAGGGAACCCTTTAGTTCATAATAATGGATTAATATTGGTTCATCCATTGTAACAAATATACCCCAACTAATGAAAGGTGTTGATAATAGAGGAAATGTGAGGTGGGGTGGGAGGGAGTGCGTGAGAGTATGTGGGAACAATGTAATTTCTGTTCAGTTTTTCTGTAAACCTAAAATGCTCTAAGAAATAAAACCTAAGAATTAACTATTTCTCGTAAAATAGTTTCAAGCACTCTAAAAGTCTTCATTTTCACATAAACACTGAGATGACAATAAAACACATTAATCTAGTGTCAGCTGATAACCTAATGTGATTGTGTTGATATATATATATAGACTTGTCATGTAAAAAGAAAACAAAACAACAGTGTACCTTCTTCCAGCTGTCCACAGCACAATGTCACCCGCTCATCTTGGTGAGCAGAACACGAGCTGGATTTCAGTCCACACTCGCCGCCTTCCTGAGGTGTCTTTGTGCAGTGCACGAACTGCACAGCTGTACACAGTGGCTCTAGTGGACCCCATCCATTGCTATTGTGGAGCTCCAAACAGTGACTGGGGACAAAGAAGGACCCTCTCTCTAGGGTGCCAGTGACTGACTGGAGGAAGAGTCTACTGAGAATAGATCACAGTAAACTATATAAGAAATAAAGAGCCCAACACTCAGAAGCGCTAGGAAAGTTGAGTGGTAAGATGCCAAAAGGGACACAGAAAACAAAGCCAGGAGGACAGGAGCCAATACTGTACCTTGAAGCCTACATCTGAGATGCAGCAGCAGCAGCAGTTCCCTCTCTGAGCTGGAATTCGGAGCTGATAGTGGTCTTGGCAAACTCAGTTCTGCACGGTGAAGGGCCGGGTATCTGGTGGGAGAGACAGCTTTGGGAGAGAGGGTTAGGATTTGAGGATGATCACCCCAGGAGGCTATATATGCTCATATGGCATAGGCTGGGGGCTGGAGGGAAAGAGGAGAAGAAAAATGCATCCCAGCAATGCCTGGAATGCATCAGCTGGGCAAAACAAAACTCCTGGGAAAACCAAGCTGTGTCTTGGATTGTGGTTCAAGGAACTAGTAAGGGGATACAGAGCTTTTCCTTCTAAGCTATCTGTGCGAGCCCAACCCAGGTGAGGAGTTAGCAATGTGCTTCAGATGTCAGCGTGAAAGGAACTGATGGGGCCAGGCTGACCTTCTAGTATTTGAGTAATCCTGAAAAGAACCACCTGTCACAATAGGTAACCCTAGCAGCCAGCTTCACGGAATGACTGGGAAGGGAAGCTGAATTGTCTCAGCCATGAGGGGAGTCTCTTCAGAACAGAAGCGGGGCGCTGTGGAAATTTTCTCCTGCCCCTGTGTGTCTAAGTCAGATCTTCCTCAAGCCTGGCTTTGGATCCTGCATCCAAATCACCCTGGGATACTTATTATCAAGGCAGACTCCCCAGGGCCCAACCTGGACCAAATGAAGCTGTATCTTTAGGGATGGAGTCTGGGAACCTGCATTTTCATCAGCTCCCTCAGTGATTGTTAGGTACTCGGAAGTTTGAAGGTTATGGATAGAGACTGGTTCTCCTCAAACTCTAGCGTGCATTAAAATCACCTGGAGAGGGCTTCCCTGGTGGCGCAGTGGTTGAGAGTCTGCCTGCCGATGCAGGGGGCACGGGTTCATGCCCCGGTCCGGGAAGATCCCACATGCCGCAGAGCGGCTGGGCCCGTGAGCCATGGCCGCTGAGCCTGCGCGTCCGGAGCCTGTTGCTCCGCAACGGGAGAGGCCACGACAGTGAGAGGCCCGCGTACCGCAAAAAAACAAAAACAAAAACAAACAAACAAAAAATCACCTGGAGATAATTGTTAGCACAGATGCTGGCCACACTTCCAGAGCTGCCGATTCAGTATCTGGGGTGGAGCCAGAGAATCTATATTTCTAACAAGTTCCCAGGCGATGTTGTTGGATTTAGGGCCTACACGTGGAGAACCACAGCAGCACATAGAGAATCTCTCTTCACCTGGTAATTTCTTAAAAGCTACGAAAGTAGAAAATTCCACTTATCATTCATCCGCATAATTGAACTAGTTCCTACCACCTTGTTATTCAGGTGACTAATACCCATGACCTCCTTCTCACCTCGTTAGATAACTTGGAGCTTTAAACTGACAACATGAAAAGTAATCTCACCTGGCCATCCCTAATCTTGCCTCTTGTCCTGCTTCCAAATGTTTATATTATTATCAGCCCTGTCCTTTTCTCCTGTTTGGTGGTGACCTGCAGAAAACCATTCAGCTTTGTGTTACTCTGGCCTTCAACAACTAAGATCAGCCCCTTTCTTTACTTGCCATAAAGAGATACCCTGTAAAAAAAGAAAACTGCTTACAAAAAAAGAGAAACCTGAAAATATTCTGAAATTCAGAAAGTGTTATTTTGGGGAGTCTTCTGGGACAGGATGTCCCCATCATCAGCTAGAGGAAGCCCAGATGCTGACAAACGCTATTTTGCCTTGCACAGATCAAAGAGAGCCATTTATTGAAGGAAGGGATGGAAGTATTTGATGAGGCCCTTCTGCAGACTCCTCGTAAACAGGATAGGCCCTATCAATGAAAGCTTATACGCAGCCAGGCCTCCATGCCCAGGAACAATGGAGCAGCGAGCACAGTGGATGGCAAGGAAAGAGCCTCGGTCCTGACAAGATTGTTCTGCCAAGAGAACTGCCGTAAACAGGATTAGCTGTAATGAGATTATCAACTCAGGACCTGGAGGTCTGAGCTGGAGAGTTCAGTGTTGCATAAGGAAAAGACACAGAAGTAGCTTGTAGGGTGAGAGGATTACAAAGCAAAGGGCAGGGGCTTTCCCTTCCTGGACCCCTCTGGACCAAGGATGCCATCTCTTGTGGACTGAAACAATGGTGTGCTTGCAAATATTGCTTTGCAGGAGCAGAAGAACCCGCAGCTAAAAGCCTTAAAGAAGTGGTTCTCGGGCTTCCCTGGTGGCAGAGTGGTTGAGAGTCCGCCTGCCGATGCAGGGGACGCGGGTTCGTGCCCCGGTCCGGGAAGATCCCACATGCCGCGGAGCGGCTGGGCCCGTGAGCCATGGCCACTGAGCCTGCATGTCCGGAGCCTGTGCTCCGCAACGGGAGAGGCCACAACAGTGAGAGGCCCGCATACCGCAAAACCCAAACAAACAAAAAAACAAAGAAGTGGTTCTCAATCAGAGGACACAGGCAATGTCTGGAGACATTTTTTGGTTGTCACACCGGTGGGGAGGTGCTATTAGCATCTAAGGGCAGAGGCCAGGGAAGGTGCTCAAAGTCATACAAGGCATGGGAACAGCTTCCCCCTTCCAACAAAGAATTACCCAGCCCCAAATGCTTGAGAACACCTGTGCTGGAGTGATTAAGAGGGAATCCAGATAGGATTTTGATAAATGATAAGCTGGATCCTGAGCATGGGAAGGGGTGAGGGAAGGGAGGGGCGTTGGGAAGAGCGGGCAAGTATTTATGGAACCTGAATCTTGAGAGATGTTATCGCTCCCCGGGAGGTGAAAGCTAATTCTTGGGGAATGAAGACACATAATTATTTATGTATAAAGCACAGTATGTCTATAGAACCTGAACACTTGTGCAGCATTTTTGTGATATTAAAATTTCATGGGAAGCAGCAAAGTGATTAGGGGAAAAAAAGTCTCAAAAGCCTCCTTAGGGAGATGATAATGAAAGAAAGGTCAAGAAACACTGGTCTATATTAGAATCTGGATGGACATGCATCCTGTAGCTGCATCCAGGAATCATGGTGGGATCCTTCTAAGAGACGAATGGGTGGCCGTGGCTCCGGGACTTAAGACTGGTTCCTTTTTGCCTTAGGGATAAAATATAAATAGCCTTGTGTTTGAAGGCACACTTTCCCAGTGGCCACCACCACAGTGAAAGTCAGCACTCTTATTCTCAGCCACAGTGAATCACTCCTGTGCTACTCCCACCTCACGGGGCCCTTTCCTCTACTTCCCCCAACATCCTTCAGGGGCTAACTGCAGCTCCTCCACGAAGGCAAAGGACTGACAGCAGCTCTAACTCCCTCAGCCCCTGGCTGCCTGCCCCTTCTCTGTGCTTCCCTAGAGGAGAAAGGTAGTTTATTTTTATTGTAGCATCATTTCCACTTTATTGTAATAACTCACTGTCTCGAGGGCAGGCATCTGCACCCCACACAATGTCTGGCCCATAGTAGACCGTCAATACTTATTTGTTAAAATATGAGAGAATTTGCACTCACTACGCTCTTTGAGATAGCAATGAGCATCCCCATCCTACAGAGAGATGCCTGGATTTCCTGGATGAGGAATGGGTGTGCCCTTCCATGCCCCTTTTTGGGTCCTAAACCTCACCCAGACCTTGGCCAAGAAAGAGAGGAAGAGCAGGCTTCCCAGGAGCTGTGCTTCCAGTGAAAGAGCATCACTTAGAAATGGGTCACAGATAAAACAAAGAGCAAGGACAGAAAGTGAGTCAGAGATATGAGTTTTAAAATTCAAGGCTTTTCCTTTCTCTTGACTCCAGGGGACGAGTCAAGACGGCGGAATAGGAGGACGCGGAATCTGTCGCTCCTCACAAGTGCACCAAGAATTCATCTACAAATGGAACAGTTCCCACAGAGCACCTGCTGAACATTAGTGGAAGACTTTTGACACCTAAAAGAATGAAAGAAAGAAGGAAAAAAGAAAAGAGGAATCATAAAAAGGACCAGCAACCCTGGCAGGAAGCCAAAGGTGAGGGGAGGTCTCCACACTCAGAAAAGCTCCCTCACGGTGGGGAAATCAGCTGGGACAGAAAAGGACCTTCAGGGGATCAAAGGAGAGCACAGCCGACAGTCCACGGAAGGTAGGACAAAGTAAGAACTGCACACATGGTCTACACTGCAGCTCTGCACATTCCAGGCTGAACCGTGAGTCGTCTGTTGTGAAAGGGAGCTGGCTGCTGGAAAGTGGGGTTTGGAGCGCGAACCCAGGGAGGGGACAGCTGTTGGCTGTGAAAAGACAGCCTGAAGGGACAGGAGTAAGGAGCTTCACAACCAGGAAAGTCTGAGGAAAAAGCCTGAAATACCATAAAAGCAAGGTGTCATTGTTGAGTGGTACGCAAAGGGTGGAGCCCTTTCCCCAACTGCTGACTTCTTCAGCCTCCACGGGCACTGGGAGGGCTCCCACCTGAGCAGACCTGCTCCCCACTTGGGCCAGGGTCTCCTCCACCTACGTGGGCTCCGGGGGCCTGAGCACTGCCCATCCCAAAGCCTCCTTGGGGATCAGCCCTGGGTGCCCCTTCCTGGGACAAGGGTCCACTGATGCTGGCAGGGACTGAGTGCTAAAGCATGGGGTTGGGAGAACAGATCTGGGGAGTGGAACACCCTTGGCTGCATGGATACAACAGAGGGGATGGGAGTGAGGGGCTCTGCAGCCAGGAATGCCCCTAGATGAAGCATGGCACCATTGTTGAGAGGTTGGGGGTAGGGGCCGCCACAGCTCCCACACACCAGCTCCTGCCTCCGTGGACACTGGAAGGGACTCCCACCAGAGTGAGCACGCCACAGTCTGTTCCAACTGCCTGCTGGTCTCCACTGTCACAGGCAACTTGCAGACACTCCAACTGTGGCCACGGTACCCCTGCCCTGGCCTGCGTGAGTACGTGTGCCCCAAGCAGCCTCTGCTTTTTCTCCCTCTCACCTGGGCTGGGAACAGACACCTGAGGGCGGCACACATGCAGAGGTGGGGTCGAAACCAAAGCTGAGTCCCAAGGGCGGTGCGACTAAGGAAGAGGAACGAAAATCCTTCCATGTAGCTGCACAAGCTATGGATTAAATCCCCGAGATCAGCTGGGTAAATCCAGCCTCTGTGGCATACCTGAATAGACAACAAGTGTTCCCACCTCTGAGACCAGTCTAGCCTTTGCAGCAGTGGACTTTGGGGGCAAGTACACGTCGGAATCGGGCCAGGTCAGAGTCTGAGCTGCCCCTACAATGCTCACAGCAGGTGCAGAGACCTACCTAGAGGTATTGGAGGGCCCCCTGGGGAGGCAGGGATAGGCTCTGGCTCACTGTGGGAGCAAGGACACTGACGGAGGAGGCCCCAGGAAAATAGTCTTATTACTATTATTCTTTATTTGCTTCTTTTTGCTCAGTTGTTGGTATTGTTGCTTTTATTATTTTTTATGTTATTTTAAATTTCTATTATTTGAAAATTTTAAAATATTTATATAATTTAAAGTTTCTATTTTTATTTTACATTTTTGTTGCTTTGTGGTTTTCTTCTTGTTTTTTCTTTTTTCCATTGTGTTTGTCTACTTTATGTTTTCTTTGCTTTTTTGTTTGTTTGCTTTTTGTTTTATTTTTCATTCTTTGCTTCTTTTAGTTTAGTCCTTATTGACTGTTCTCATATTAAAATTCTTTTGTTTGTCTGTTCCCTTCGTGGTTTTGGTCTGTTGGTTTTTTCTCTGTTTTTTTTTTCTTTTTTCTGTGTGCGTTGCTGCTGTTTGCTGTTGCTTTTGCTATTTGTCTTGGGTTTTGTTTGTCTTTTTCTCTTTTCATTTTTTTTTTCCTTTTCTTTTCTTTTCTTTCTTTTTGCTTGGGCTGCCCTGTGTGGCTTGCGGGCTCTTGGTTACCCGGCCAGGGGTTGGGCCTGGGTCTCCCAGGTGGGTACATAGAGTCCAGGACGCTGGACTGCCAGAGAATTCCCAGGCCCAGGGAATATTAATTGGCGTGCATGCTCTGGGAGGCATCTGTATCAACACTAAGACCCAGCCCCACACAACTGCCTACAGGCTCCAGTGCTGGATACCTCATGCCAAACAACCAGCAAGACAGGAACACAACCCCACCCATCAGTAGACAGGCTGCCTAAAGTACTAACCTCACAGACACACCCAAAACACACCACCTGACAAAGCCCTGCCCTTCAGAGGGAAAGGACTCAACTCCACCCACCACAGCACAGGCACCAGGCCCTCCCACCAGGAAGCCTACACAAGCCCCTGAACCAACCTCACTCACCAGGGGGCAGACGACAGAAGCAAGAGGAACTACAACCCTGCAGCCTGTGGAAAGAAGACCATAAACACAGTAGGTTAGACAAAATGAGATGACAGAGAAATATGTTGCAGATGAAGGAGCAAGGTAAAAACCCACAAGACCAAATAAATGAAGAGGAAATAGGCAATCTACCTGAAATAGAATTCAGAGTAAAGATAGTAAAGGTGATCCAAGATCTCAGATATAGAATGGAGGCATGGATCGAGAAGATACAAGAAATGTTTAACAAGGACCTAGAACAACTAAGGAACAAACAATCAGTGATGAACAACACAATGACTGAAATGAAAAATACACCAGAAGGAATCAACAGCAGAATAACTGAGGCAGAAGAATGAATAAGTGAGCTGGAAGATAGAATGGTGGAAATAACTGTCAAGGAGCAGAATAAAGAAAAAAGAATGAAAAGAATTGAGGATAGTCTCAGAGACCTCTGGAAAACATTTGAATTATAGGGGTCCCAGAAGAAGAAGAGAAAGGGAAAGGGCCTGAGAAAATATTTGAAATGATTATAGTTGAAAACTTCCCTAACATGAAAGGAAATAGTGAATAAAGTCTAGAGGATACACCAGGGACCATGCTGAGGTTCCACTTAACACAGTTTGAAAATCATTGCCTTAAAGTCCTAGAGCTAAGATAAGCATTTTTGGTAAAGTGCCCCGAAATTTGATTGTCAGTGTTCTGGCACCAGTACTAAGAGGGTCACCAGCCCAAGTACATAGTCCTTCAGGCAGAGTAGTAACAGCGAAGATGGAAGGACTCGGTGGGCAGGCAGAAGTGCCCACGTGGGGAGTGGAGGGCAGGTCACGAGCTAAGGTGCGGCTCCGTGTTGTCATTAGTAGAGAGAAGGCTGAGTCATAGGTGGTCCTTGAAACTGTGGGAGTGGGTGCAATCACAGAGGGATGAAAGTTTATAGTGACAACAGGGTTGAGGGGGGAAGATGGCAAACTCAATGTCGTATTTTCAGTTAATTTTTTAGGTGCAGCTTATTGTCTCAATTAGATCGCAGACTCCTTGGTGTTGTGGGGAGCTTTGGACACTTAAAAACATTTTTGTTTTGGGTCATCTTAGTGTCTTGGACCAAGTAGATGCTTAAGAATTAAATAAATGAATGAATTAAAACTGTTTCCTCCATCATTAAACTTCTGGAAAGAACTTTCTTTTTGCCTCCACTTCCCTTACTTTCAACAATTTGGGTTCTCCACCGTCTTGTGACTGACATGTCTCTTTAGCAAGTTGCCTATGACTTCTGTGTTGCCAAATCCATTGACCTCTTCTCGAGTCACAGTTACCAAACTCAGGTTCAGCTGCTCACCACTCAAAAGCCAAAAATTCAAGAGGCAAATGTCAATAGAAAGGAAAGGTGCTTTAATCAGAAAAGCCAGCAATCTGGGGAGAAGGTGGACACGTGTCCTGAGACTAACTCCGAAAATTCTGCTCGGCTATGACAGTCTTTAAAGGGCAAAAAGGGGAAAGAATCCCAGTGAGTCACTGAGGCAGGAGGTTGGATACTGCATCATTATCCATTGCATGCAGACTGGCTGACTCTTTCTTCAGATATGATCTTGCCTGTGTGATCTGCCTGCAGGATCGCTAAGGGGGCTGTTGGGGGTAAGGAGCTAGTAGTCATTTTTTAACTGCTTCGTTCTTCATTCTTCTTTTTATCTAGGAGAAGAATCAACAGGTTAAGCAAGGCATGGTGTGCCTTCTGGAGCCCGTAAGTCAGGAGTTAGGTTAAATTGCCTAGTGATCTCATTCCTATAATAGGTTCTTTTCAGGTTAGAGGAGAATAGAAATGGGCAAACAAGAAAAGAGCCGCTTTCATTATTTTCTGCAAACTCTGAGTGTTCAGCACTGCGACCACCCCTCCTTCATTTACTCTCACCTCCCATGGTTTCCATATCACCACGTTCTCTTGGTTCTTTTTCAATTTTCTTGACTATTACTGTATAGCCTCCCTTGCTGCCCTTGTTCCTCTCTTAGTCCCCTGAAAGCAAAGGCTAACTTAAATTCCTTTTTGTCTCTCTCCTTTTCCAAACTCTACCTTGACAAGGGCATTCATGGTCTTAGGGACAGCTTCTATGAAGAAGACTTCTGAATCTAAGACGCAAACCCTGATGTCTTTCCTGATCATTTTGGACCTAGTCCTCTGGACTTGAGTGAAGGAGCAGAGTGCAGGCTCCCTTTCACAAAGTGGCCAGCAGCCCTGGGTTAATGCTGATAGACAACACTGGTCTGGTGGACTAGACAAGGACAGAGGCAGAGTGGGGGGGATGCAGCAGGGAGGTTGACCTTAGAGGGAAGGACCAGTCAACTAGGACACAAACTTGAAGGACTGGAGTAAAGATGGGAGGAGGAAGAGGTGAAAGGTACAGGCAGATCTGGTGTCACCTCAAGTTTTCTCTCATGGACCTGGAGTTCTGACTATGGCACAGCTCTTCCATGGGTTAGTGCCCCCCTGAGAGGATCAGAAACAACAGTTAGGTGCTGATTTCCAGATCACACTTCCATGAGGCTCTACCACACCACTGCACTGGGACCTCCTTCTTCCTTCAGGCTCACTTGGCATCTGTTCTCCAGAGTTCTGCACTTGGCTCTCCTCTTTTTATTTCCAATTTCACTTTGCTGGGTGATCTCACCCCCTCCCATGGCTTGAGACATTATTTTTAGGTTGACAACTCCCAAATATATATCTCCAGCCTAAAATCCAGACCATTAATTCTACCTATTGATTCCATAAAAACCTAAAAAAATCAACATGCCCAAATGGAAGCTGTTGTCTTCTCCAAGCTGACTCGGTTCCTCTACCAGTCCTCTCTCTCCTGATAATGATACAAACGGCCACCTGGTTATTCAAACCAGAAACTGCAGAGTCATCTTTGACTCATCTACCTTCTTCCATTCCTAAGTCAACTCTGCCTCTTAATCATTTGTTCATTTTTCACACTTTTCCTTCTCTACTGCCAATTTCTTGGTTATCCCCCATCATCTCTCACCTGGACGGTCCAACAGTTTCCTAACCAGTCACTTGTGTCTTTTCCCAACCCCCCAGTCTGTCCTCCAGGTCACTCCGTAACTTCCTTTTCAAAGAGGGAAGTTGATGAGCTCTCTCCACGGTTCAATAACTTCTCACTGCACACGGCCAGATAAAATATAAACACAGTGCCTGGCCCACAACCTCCTTCCTCATTTGCTCTCTTCCTTCTAGGTTTATTTACAGCCATTTTCCAAGTAGCACTTCAGGCTTCATCTACATCTAGTGGCAATCTCCCCAAGAGCCTTTCTCTTTCCTAATTCCATATCTTTGTGCATGCGTGCCATTAGTCGGCATGCCCTTTTCCTTTATCCTGGTGGATGCCAACTCATCCTTGAATGCTCAGCTCTTGTATCAGCTTCTCTCTGAAGCCTTCTCTGACGTCTTCTTATTTCTCTACACCCTTCCGCCACCACATTCCTGTACATACCTGGAATCTAGCACTTAGTGGACTGAATTGTAATTTCTCCTTGAGGCTTTCATCTTCCCCACTAAAATCTGAGCTCCTGGAGGACGGGACCCTGTCTTGCGATTTCTCTCTATTCCGCAGCTAGCACTGGGCTTCTAAAACTGTGTTCTTCAGAATTCTAGTCCCGTGAGTTATTGAAAGGTATTACTCACAGGTGGATGTAGGGTCAAATATGTTTGGGGAAAGCTGCGTATTGACAATACACAAGAGCTCAGGGAAGGCTTTCAGCAGAAACCTGTTTGATCTGGTTTAACTCAGTCCCTTCAAATTCCAGGGCAAGAGGAGACCTTTAAACAGATCCTTATAACATATGTGCAAGGGACAAATGTGGAGATGTGCCTTGGGTGACACGGGAGAACAGAGAAGGGGCTGAACCAGGCTCAAGGGGCTCAGGAGCACATCTGGAGGAAGCAATCTCCATCTCTCACAACAGGATAGTCACCAATGTAACCCCCAGGAGGGAAACTCTCTGGTATTCTAATACTTCCAGAGAATGACCTTCAGAATCGAATGTGAATATCAGAAGCATTTCATTATGCAAAGCAAGTCAAGTCCTCCAGGATGGCCCCCCCCTTCAATGCTGTGGTCAGAATCAACTTGGAACTGGCCTTCCCCAGGCTGAACCCCATCCCCAAACTCAACTCACTTCACACCTTCCAGCTATTACCCTACGGTTGTTTATATTTTCTTGTGTATGACCTAGTGGTCTTTAATCTCAATACTCTAGGCTTCCTGAGGGCAGGCATTGGTTATTTACACTGTTCTCCTGCAGACTCTGAAAGTCCCAAGCACACAGTGGGTACTCAGTGCATGTTTACTGAATGTAGTAAACACAAGCATAATTTAATATTTGAGGTAGCAAAAAGGCAAATGTGATAACACAGAACCTGAGCTTGGATACTTGGGGCCCTGGGGGATGGGACAGACACTTTTTCACTGCTTCTACCCAGAAGAAAGTGAATTCACTAGTTCCAATTTTTTAACTCGCAGACCCATGGATGGGAGAAAGGGGCAGAGGAGCATCTGTGACCTGGATATCCAGCACATTCCCCCAAAGAAGGCCAATCGTTTTAAAGACATCAAGCTGTATTTACAGCTTTGCACAGAGGAAGCACCACATAGGGGTTTAGGGCAAGGGCTGTGCTCAGTGCATGGACTGCAATCCTGGCTTTACCACTTGCTACTCTGTGACTCTGGAGAAATTACTTGACCTCTCTGTGTGTTTTCTCATCTGTAAAATGGGGATGATAATCCTAGTAGCTACCTCCTAGGATTCTTATGAAGACTAAATCTCCTCCTCTCCATTTGACATACAAGGAAAACAATGCCCAGAGAAGGTAAGTAACTTTCCCCAAATCCCACAGCAAGCCAGTGGTAGAACCAGGATTGTTGGAAGACTGGTAAAGTCCGGTGCATGGGGTTATATGCAGTAGTATAGGTAACAAGAGTCACAAACTTGGAATTGACTTAGAGGTGATCATGATGGTATCAACAATATCTTTCAACTTGCCAATCAGAATATGGGACTGTGCATCAACCCTACCTCTGTCTCTAGAAAGGATGTTTCTTTCAGACATAATCTATGCATTTATAAACATTTTTTTTAACTAGACAAATGAGATCATAGTTTCATAGTGATACAGGCTTCATCCCCAATGCACAGATGAGGAAAAAGACGTACAGTGAGTGACTCAGCAGCTCACCACTAGAATCTCCTGGATGCCTGCCTGGGCTTCTGTCAGATGCACTTGGGTGAATTTCTATTCCGTATTATTACCGAGGTCTTATTGTTAAGAACACGTTCTTTGGGTTTCCTGCTTATCTCTAAGCTGAAGAAAATGAGTGTGTATTCTTTTCTTTTCTTTTTTTTTTCCTGTTTGCCTTTTCAACCTTCAGCTTCCATGACCTTAAAAAAAAAAAAAGGAAGCACAAGCTGAACTGGTCTAAAAGCAGCCTGTTTGCAACATGATATGGGACCTAGACCTGAGCAGCTAAACCCTGGTGTAGGGTTCTCTAAACACATTTCAACCATTTTTCCAAGTGGCAATTGGTTTATTTCCATCGAGACACTTGAAGATGATGAATCTCCAGTACATTTCCTACTCCACTGAAGGAGCAATGGTATATCAGAAGGGAAAATAGCTAATGGAAATTTTTTTTTTTTACTTTGAAGAATAGGCACATTTTAACAGTCCTTGTATTTAGCCAAATGCATTGTTAAGGTTAGAATTGTTAATGCAACATTATCATAGTCCATAGTTTTTATTAAGATTGATTTTTTTTTTTTTTTTTGGCGGTACACGGGCCTCTCACTGTTGCGGCCTCTCCCGTTGCGGAGCACAGGCTCCAGACGCGCAGGCTCAGCGGCCATGGCTCACGGGCCCAGCTGCTCTGCGGCATGTGGGATCTTCCCGGACCGGGGCACGAACCCGTGTCCCCCGCATCGGCAGACGGACTCTCAACCACTGCGCCACCAGGGAAGCCCAAGATTGATATTTGATGGACCAGATTACCTCTAACGCTCGGACATCACTTTCTGCTTTAAAATGCATGATTCTGTATAAAAATAAAGTCATTTGCTCCCTAAACCTGGGAAACCTGGTGAACATGTGAACCAACTCTGAAAAGTGTTACTGAGTTGTTTTTGTTTGTTTCAAAGAGTTTACTGTACATATGTAAATAAATGTGTGTATATATAGTACTATCCATTGTTTTGCCAAAAGCCATAATCCCCTTTGTCAGTATAGGCATAATGAGGGATCTTTCTGTATGAGAATGGCATAGAGAAGCACAGATAAAGTGACGGTCCCTTCCAAGTCTAAACGGTAGAATTCTATGATTCAAACTGTGGCGTCAGGACTAATCTCGTAGGCTTTGGCAATTGCTCCCTGTTCCCTTCTCTAACCTCTTTCTCCTCTTTTATCTAAGGAGAGTGAGGTAGGTAAATATGACTAAATTTATGAGTGCAAGGAAATGCAGTGTAACTTTAAGGTCCTCCTTTAATACCTATGACTAATGAAACATTCATTATGGTGCTAACTAAATCCTCAGGAGGTTTCAAAACAAAGTTGCTCTTCTTTCCATTCCATTAACTTACCATCCAGGGGTCCCCACCTTATCAAAGATCACTCCTTCTCATTGGCTGTCCTCAGTAGTCCAACCCAAATACAACTGTTTTGTCCTTTAAAAGTGGCATTCGAGTCCCCTCCCAACCCTTCTACAAGCCTCCCATGTTTCACTCCATTAGCCCCAAGGTTGAACCGACATCTTCCCTCCTCCTGAAGTCTGTTACTGCTACCACCTCCTGGCTGCGTGGCATCGCTCCCTTAATCCAGATCCTTAGTATGACCAGCTGAGGTCTCTCCCACCATCCTCTAGCCCACAGTCACACCACTATGACCACCTTCAGGGTTCTTCTTGCTGCCTTGGCCAAAATCCCCATCACCACCAATGTCTTCACACTGACACAGCCATACTTGCCTTCCTTTGCCAATACGTACAAAAGCCATGGCCTCCCAGTCACCACCAAATTCTCCATCAGAGCTTCTGCTGCTGTATCTCTAAAATAATGTCAACCAAGAGTGATTTTGCACGCCCTACCCGCCACCCCACTGGGGGTCATTTGACAACGTCTGGAGACAGTTTTTGGTTGTCACAACTTGGGGAGGGGAGTGCTATTGGCATTTAGTGGGTAAAGGGGTGCTGCTAAACTTCCTCACAATGCACAGGACAGTTCCTTGCAACAAAGAAGTATCCAGCCTCAAATATCAACAGCGCCGAGGTTGAAAAACCCTGCTCTGGGAAATAGTGGAGGCCTCTATTCTCTTTTGGTACCTTTGGCAGAAAAACAAAACAAAACGAAACAAGACAAAACAAAAATCTATCCTCCTGGCACACACAGTGGAACCCACTGTTCTTTCCCCCACTCCTCAGCTCAAGACTAGAGAAAACAAGCAGGATCTTGTAGAACCAGCATCTTTATTCCTCATGTGGGTTCTTCTCTCTCCTGGGCAGGAATTGGGAAAGAGGGGCTCCATCTGGGCAGAAGAACCCATTCAGACCAATGGTTTTCAAACCAGACTACATCACACAATCATGTCATTTCAAATATTTTAAATATTTAGAATGCAGATACTCAGAACTCAAACTGAATTTGTCAGGGATGGAGTCCGGGTGATATTTTTTTTAAAACCCCCCAGATAATACCAACGTGCAACCAGGGCTAATAACCCCCTGGGCTGGCAGCCTGATCATGGCGGGGAGAGCAAACCTTCCCAAAGAGCTGCGGGAAATTATTCTTCTGGGGCCTTTTAGCATTATAGAGCATCCAGCCTCCCAGCAGGAGTGAAATCTTTCAACAGCGTGGTCAGCCTTGGTCATCTGGGCCAATGCAGATTGTCTGAGGGTCTTTACTCAAAGTCCTTCTATATCTCACACTGGGGCTTATGCTAATTTTTAATATTTATCGAAATCAGGAAAAGACAGTAAATCAAAGGTTAAAAGCTATCTTCATAATTAAGCACTTCCTGATAGCTATTTATTTGTCTTGGGGGAAAAAATGCTGTTTTCCTCTTGCAGAAAGATAAAATAATCCTAAATTAAAGCTTTAAGATGAATTATGGCTTATGACAAATAATGGGATAGTATCATGTCACAAACATTGTCTCTATGAAATATAGCCAGTCTAATTCTGGACATTTCCTCCCTGTTTCAAAACAATGGAGTCTTTACAAGGCAAACTCATCTAGCATTAACTTTGGAATCATTACTGTGCTCTCACTGATGAAATTGATAAAATAAAAATACTTTTCAACGCTTAAGAATCTCATTAAATAATCTGTAACTTAAGTAAATCATATCTGATTTCAGTTTCTTCCTTATTCTTCTGCAGCCACACAGCATTCTAGAGTAGAATAAACATTGGACCCCAAGTTGAGAAGCCTGAAGCCTAGTTCACACCATGGTATCACTTTAGCAAGTCACTTTCTCTAGACTGTTTCTGAGTCAGTATAGTGACGGTGCCACCAGGTGATAGGTAAAATCCTTTTCAAGTTAAGGAATTAGCGAGAAGGCAACTTTAAATAACAATGAGGTGCCTGGTTTTCTGCCTTGGCATAGAGTGTGGAAACATGGTATGTATCAATCAACAAACAGTTACTGGGTCCTCTTGCTATGAAAAATATGGGGCATTGCTATAGAGAATTCAAAGAAATAGCTATTATATCTCCCAGGTTTTACTATAAATAAGATTGTAACTTGGTTGGAGAGATACAGTCACATCAGATAAAAACATTTAGAAATGCCAGTTGGTATTTCATTAAATCAGTGAACATTTATTGGAAACCTATTGCATGAATTAGATCCTAACCTAATGAATATCACAGGTAACAGTGCTGCTAGGTTTAGGGAGCGGTGGAAACTTTTCCTTTACATAAACTTCAGTAACAAACTCCATTAACACTGCAGTTTGTGGCCTGGTGTTATCTACTGTCTCAAGTATCTTTCAAGTACCTAACTTACTGCTGTGGAAATAACATCTGTTTCTCCTATTTCTGGGTAATTCTAGAAATTCTCTCCCTGTCACCTGCTCCGGCTGAGGTGATCACCTCTCCTGTGAATGTTCCAGTGAATGTTTCTAAGTTGAGAATAATGATCAATAATTTGGCAGCTAATTTAATTAAATATGCATGAACTGTGTACTTAGTAGGATACGCGTATCCCAAGCATTGTGTTGAATGCTGGCAATACAGAGAGTACCTATTATTTATAACTTGCCTATGTAGCTCATAGTCAAGCAAGGAAAAGTGCATGGAAGTAATTAAATCGCGGTACACTGTGATAAATGTACAATAAGGTCTGTTCAGTGTTCAGAGGTAGCTCATTCATTCATTCATTTAACAAATATGTATTTAGTGCCTATTTCCTCTGGTCAGTATCCCAGGCATGTAGCATACATTGGGGAAAGAAACAGACACCATCCTTAGCCTTAAAGAGCTTGCAGCTTAATGGAAGAGTAGACAATAAACAAGTGAATGGACAAACAAGAACAGTATGTAATTTCTAAAAATAGTAAGTTCTATAAAGGAAACAAACAGGTTGCAGTGACAATGGAAGAGGTGGACCTACACTTTTTTTTAAAAAATTTATTTATTTATTTTTCGCTACGTTGGGTTTTCATTGCTGTGCGCGGGCTTTCTCTAGTTTTGGCAAGCTGGGGCTACTCTTCGTTGTGTTGCGCGGGCTTCTCATTGCAGTGGCTTCTCTTGTTGTGAAGCACGGGCTCTAGGCGCATGGGCATCAGTAGTTGTGGCACACGGGCTCAGTAGTTGCAGCTCACGGGTTTCATTGCTCCATGGCATGTGGGATCTTCCTGGACCAGGGCTCGAACCCGCGTCCCCTGCCTTGGCAGGCGGATTCTTAACCACTGCGCCACCAGGGAAGCCCTGGACCTACACTCTTGAAGTGGTCCCTAGAAAGTTTTCTCAGACGAACCCATCATGCCAAGAGCAGAGGTGAGATGCCCCCAGGTCAGGGGGCACAGCACGGGCTAGGCCTCAGAGACAAGAGGGAGTGTGGTGTGTCGGGGGCCTCAATCAGGTGCGTGGTTAGAGAGGAGTGGGGTGGAGATGAGGTTGAAGGCAGAGCACACAGGGCTCTGTGCACCATGGAATAGAATGTAATATAAAGCCCAAGGAAAAGCCGTTAGAGGCTGTTCAATCAGGGATGGTGAGGATCCTTTTAGGTTTTAGCAAATAACTCTGGGTGCTAAATGGAGACTGTATTCAAGTGGGACATTTGTGTTTCTGGGAAGGCCATAGGGGAGGTTGAGTGACCCGGACTGGGCTGGTGGCAGTGGGAATCCAAGAAAAAAAAAAAAACCCTGGAGTTGAGGTTTATTTTGAAGAAAGAAGCAGTAGGACTGTGATGGATGGGGGGAGAGCAAGGGAAAGAGAAGGTTCCCGTGAAGGTGTCAAGGAGGTCAGTGCACACACATGCCTGAAGCTCGGGAAAGGGCTCAGAGCTGGGGACAAAAATGAACAAGCCTCTGGCAATGGCCTGGTGTCAAAGAATAGAAAGGTAAAGTCAGTTACAGAATTGGATTGAGAGGGAGCCCTGTCCCGAGTGATCCCAACATTGATGTGCTCTGCTCGAGGTCCCTGACGGTTTCATGTCACCACGTATAGGAAGCAACGCGGTGGGAATGGATTGATCAGGATACGGCATTGACTGTTGTCTGTTTCCATAAGCAGAAAGAGTAGAAAACAGAAAGCTCCTTGATCCATAAGAGAGGAAGTGGGGCAGATTCCTGGGAAGCTAAGGAAGCACATCTTCCAGCTCCTGCACTAGTACCAATGGACCCCTTACAAGGCCCTGGATATAATTTTGTATCTGGAAATTTGGTACCTTTTCTTGAGAGGATCCCCAAATTATGTAAGCTCAAGCCTCACAGAATCTAGCTCTACCTCTGATGGAGAAAATTAAGGAACAGAGCATGAAATCAAAGCCCCCAGTGACCCGACAATTTGACTCCTGATGGGGCCTTTTGATGCAACTGAGTGCTGAATCAGCTAGAAGTTGTGGCAGAGTCTTTAAGAAAAGCTTTATTGTTGAAAGCTACTTCCCGACCTATTCACATGCACCTCAGCCAGAAGTGGTGACCACATTGTGCAAAAGAAGGGAAAAGCCTAGGTCAAGGTTGGGGAAACGGAGTTCAGCCCCGGGCAGCAAGGTGGCCACCAGAACACCTTGTGTGCAACTAACAGAACATACCCATCCCGCCAACAAAGAGAACTTCTAATTATGCAAACCCAAAAAGTTTGAAAAATAGGAGGAAGAACAAAAATGATAGGCAGACTAGCTACCTAATTTGCAGGGCCCAGTGCAAAATGGAAATGTGGACGGGCTTCTTGTTCAAAAAGTATTAAGAATTTCAAGATAATGACAGCAGAGCATAGAGCCAAGTGCAGGGGTGGTTCTAAGCAGGGGCCCTATATGGCTCTACAGGTCACGTGCCCATGAAGTCAGACCTGGGGACAGGAGAAAACTTAGGGATATCACATCTATTGGGAAGGTACTATATTACAGACACAGGGCAAGACATTCATAATTCATTTTATCTTCATAACCACGCTATAAGAGAAATACTACCAACATTCCACAGGTGAGACAACGTCTCAAAAAGTTAGTTTTTTGCACAAACACACACAGGTAGTATGTTTGCGTGAGTTTAAGGGGAGGGAGAAAAGAGACGAGAAGTCATTGCCCAATGACTTCAGAACCAGGAACATATGGGCTTCTATTATTAAGCTCATTTAACAAAGCCAAGATGTCAAAACGGCTTGATTCCTCTTCTTGCGAACCACAATTGAGGCAGTGAATAGGAAACTGAAAACACGGTTGTCCTTTACCATTTCCTTGAACCATTTAGCTTTGTGCTACTGCAGGGAGGTTGTCATTCCAACAAAAGCAGACGTGTTTGGAAGCTTCTAGACTTTCGGCTTTTGTATTTAGCTACTCTGGTTGGCACAGGGTTAAATGACTACTGCTTTATTTGCAATTTATTTATATTAAAAGTGAAATGTCAAGTTCACACAGGGTGAAATAAAGGCCACTTTATAAACAGGCAAACAAACACAAGTGTTCGCTGCCAAAAATATCCAATCAAACCAAACCAGAGACAAGAAATATCTCCTCAGCTCAAACGGTACAGTCCTTCCACATGGCCTCTTCAACAGAGGAAAGAAAATCCCGAAACTCAGGACCAAACTTAATCAAATGCTAATTTAAGGTTGTCCCTTAGTGGACACCAAGTTAAAGGGGAGTTGCTACTTATCCAATTAATGTGAGCACTGTGGACACCCACATTACAAACTGAGGGGAAAAAAAATCTAATAAGGAATTGGAATTTTTAGTGTTTTGCCAACAGTCTTTACTGGCTTGAACACTTTCCTATTGTCACTCATGCTTGTCCATTTACACACACCTATAAAGCATCATTAAGATTCCTTTTATACAAAGAAAATTGTTTACTTGAGTATAAACATACACACACATGCTTATATGCTTCAAACATAGGTGTTCTTAGCCTTTATGATGCTTTAGCAAGGAGGGTAATAGTAGGACCTGCATACTCCTGAATCCCAGAGATGACAGATGTGCGGCTTGTAAAGTACATGGGGATCCGACATAATTATCACCAAGGAGACACGACCTGGTATCGGTACAAAGAGCTGGAGTTGAGCCTGGAATTTGCCTGTGCCAACTCTGTGGCCCTTGAAACTGGTGAAACGGGTTTGGCACTTACTTTGTTCTCTACCCGTGAAACTCAGGGATTCCACTGAGAGGTGAGTCTATGGGATCGTGGGTCTGGTACCTTTTCTGAGAAGGGAGGAAATGGAAACTGGCATCTTTTCTTTCACCCATCACCTTACATAAAAGTAACAGGGAGGCCTACAAATTCAATCTCTCCATGTGAGGAAACAGTCCCCCATTGGTATGAAAACAGCAGGTATAACATGTTTGGTGAACTCACAGGTCTGGTCTTAAACGAGGAATTTAGGTTATTCTCACAGCCTGGTCACTAACTGAGATATGTTTTGGCCTACTCCACGAATAAGACACAGTTGAGATCTTGTTCCTAATTCCAGAGGTAGGGGAAACCCTGCATTTCTTAAGCAAATAGCACAACATGAAACAAAGCCCAATACTTATTCCAGTAAAGCTTGAATCAATTTATTAGCATATATGTGGTATAAAATTAGCTGACTTACCTACAGGAAGGAAGTCACTGGAAGAACAATCTTTATTGATCTTGCAAAAAAGGGAGGCCAGAATATCCCCGTATCTGTTTTTATGGAATGTCACTACCAATGACGTGCAGGGGCCCAGCGCTCAGAGCAGGTGGTCTCCGCTGTGGCGATAAAGTGCACAGAGGCCAGAGTTCGGCAGCTGGTTCAAATCGCATCTCCGCTAGTTTCTGACTTTGCTAACCTCTCAGCATCAGTTTCATCATCTGTGAAACAGGGATATTAATATCATCCCCTGAAGGTGCTGCTATTTCCTACTTATAATCCATGCCCCCTTTCTTCCTTTTCAGAAGCATGAGTTTCTTCAGTTTTGTGATATTTTGTTAGAACTTTGTTTCCCAGACCTTGATAAAGTTAGGGTGGCCATGTGACTCAGTTCTGGTAAATGAACACACGCAGATGTCATTGAGTGGGACTCTCCCGACGGAGACAGATTCAACTGGCAAACGCTTTTGCTCTTCACATCCCCCCTCTCCCTGCCTGGAACGTGCTATGGCACTCAGAGATGGAGCAGCCACTGAGAAATGAAGTCACACCCTAAGAGCGAAGGAACAAGGAGGCTTAAGAAGCCTTGCTCCTTGAGCAGTTGCACATATCCTGGATTGCCTATTCCTGAGGTCCTTGTTATATTGAGAGAAGAAGAAGGAGGAGGAGGAGAAGGAGGAGGGGGAGGGGGAAAGGGTGGGAGGAGGGGGGGATAGGGTGGGAGGAGAAGGAGGAGGGGGAAAGGGTAGGAGGAGGGGGAGGGGGAAAGGGTGGGAGGAGGGGGAGGGGGAAAGGGTGGGAGGAGGGGGAGGAGATGGAGAAGGGAGAGAGGAGAGGAAGGGAAGGAAGGAGAAGAGGAGGACGCTGCCGCCTGCTAAGACAAGCCACATGTAGCCAAATGCAACCATGGCTGATATTTTTTACCTATCAAGGTTGGTGTGAAGAATTTACATGAGTGGCATTCTTAGCACAGAGCCTGGAACAAGGACTTTAGGAATAGTGATGTATACTGAGTTACTTATAGGAAGAAACTATTAGCAGAGTAACATGAGGGCCATCCCCAGCCGTAGAGGAATAATTCCCTGCTAAGGCAGGTACCTACCTCCGCCTGAACCAGGTGACTTGCCTTCTGGCTGCATCGTTCCTCCCATGGCACGGGGGAAGCCTGTGGAGTGCTGCTTCCCTGGCAGCTGCACACCCCCTGTCATTTCTCTTGCCCCCTAATTGCCTCTAGAAGTGGTACCATGTCCAATGTCATTTCAAGACCGGTGGACCCAGTATGATGTTGAATCCCATTAAAATTCTTGTCTGTTTTCTTTTAATTGCACTTCATAGGGAATGCTAATTAAACTCTTAAAAGAACCAGATGTGGTACCTGGCACAGGAATTTGTCTGAAAATCTAATTTAATGACTGTTTCTCCTAATAACTTCCACACCCAAAGAGTCAAGAAAGGCGGTCTTCCCAGGAATGGAGAGAGTCTTCTAACACTAGCAGTACCAAAACTGTGATGGTAGCACCTCAAAGACCCCACACGTGTAACATATGTGATGAACATGGGATGACCTCGCCCTTGCTGGTTTCATCACAGTTTCAAGATGACAAAAGAAGCATTTACAACACGAAGTAAGCTTGTATTGCCATTCAGATGTAATGTTAGTTTGGTTCATTACAAAGGGAGCTGTTTGTCAAAGGCACAAACTTTCAGTTATAAGATGAATAAGTTCTGGGAATCTAATGAACAGCAGAGTGATTCTGGTTAATAATTATTATATACTCGAAAAGTTGTGAAAAGAGTAAATCTTTAACGTTCTCACCACAAAAAGAGAATTAACTATTACGCATTAGCTAACACTATGGTGGTAATCATTTTGCAACATACAAGCGTATCAAATTAACTTGTTAAGTGTATCAAATCAACACCTTAAACTTACACAATGTTATATGTCAATTATATCTCAATAAAGTGAAAAACAATCACATAAAAGAAAAGAAAAAACAGAAGAAGAAGAAAACTGCCAAACTATTTTCCAAAGTGGTTGTTCTGTTTTGCACTCCCAGGAGCAGTGGATGAGAGTCCCAGTTTTCTTGGTTTGTTCGCATAAATTTGTACTTCCATCTGGTATCATTTTCTGTCTGCCTGAAGGACTTCTGTTAACACTTCTTGCGATGAAGTTCTGGTCTGCTGGTGATGTATTCTGTCAATTTTTCTATGTCTGAGAGTCTTTATTGCACCTTTGTTTTAGAAAGACAACGTTGCTAATGACAGCTTCAGGACTTTAAGGTATTGCTCCACTGGCATCTTGCTTACATTTTTTCTAACAAGAAATTTGCTGCCATCCTTATCTTTGTTAATGTGTCTTTTTTACTGACTGCTTTTAAGATGTTCTCATCGTCTCTGGTTTAGAGTAATTTGATTACGATGTGTCTTATCGTGATTTTCCTCATTGTTTTTGTGCTTGGAGTTAATTGAGTTTCTTGGATCTGTGGGTTTCTAGTTTTCACCAAATCTGGAAACGTTTTGGTCATCATTTCTACCAATATTTTTTCTATATGAGTTATTTAATGCTGTGTGACAAATAACTCCAAAACTTAGCAGCTGAAAACAATGCACACTTATTATCTCACACTCCCTGCGGGTCAGGAATCTAGGTACAGCTTAGCTGGGTGCCTCTAGCTCTGAAGCTCTCATGCAGTTACAACCAAGGAGCTACTGGCAGATGTCAGAAGACCTGATTCCAAGCTCACTCACATGCTTGTTGGAAGTCTACATTCCTTGCCAGGTAGACCTCTCTACAAGAATGCCTCACGATGTGGTATCTGGCTTCTCCAGAGAAAAGACATCCCAGAGGGTGAGAGAGAGAGAGAGAGAGAGAGACCTCCCAAGATAGAATCCAGAATCTTTTTGTAATCTAATTTTGGGATTTATAGCCCATCACTTCTGCCATATTTCCTTTATTAGAAGTGAGGTAATAAGTGAATCCCACACTTGATAGGTGGGGATTAAAGAAGGTCATGAATGCCAGGAGGCAAGGGTCACTGGGGGAGCCATCCTAGAAGGTGCCTACTACTCCCACTTCTCCTTCGGGAACTACAATTACACATTTATTAGGCCACTTGAAGTTGTCACAGCTCAGTGATGCTCTGTTTTGTTTCTTTGTCTTTTAATTCAGTTTTCTCTCTGTACTTCATTTTGGATCATTTCTCTTGTTCTGTCTTCACATTTGTTAATCTTTTCCACTAAAATGTCCAGTTAGCTATCAATCCAATCCAGTGCATTTTTCATCTCATTCATTGTACTTTTCATCTTTAAAAGTTCAATTTGGGTCCTTACTATATCTTCTACATCTCTACTTAACTCTTCAAACATATGAAATAGACTCATGGTCATTGTCAATTCTGGGTCAGTTCCAACTGGTTGCTTTTTCTCCTCCAAGTTTCCTGCTTCTTGGTACTTTTTTATTAGATGCTACACATTGTGAATTTTACCCTGTTGGACGCTGGATATTTTTGTATTCCTATAAACATTTTTCACTTGTTTTGGGACAGAGTTAAACTCCAACAGAGCTACTAGGAAAGAGTTTGAGCCTTGTGGATATGCTTTTTAAGATTTGTTAGGTGGGAGTGGAACAGTGTTCAGGGTTCAATGGTTAAAGCGAATTAGTCCTCACTACTGAGGCAAGACCCATCTGTGTACCCCACCCCATTCCGCATGAATCAGGATGGTGTTCAGTCTATAATGTAAGAACAGGCATTATTTCTGGCCTCATATGGGAGCTGAACATTGTCACCTCTTGCCCTTTTGGATGGTTCTGCCTGTGGCTTCCAATAGTTTATCACATACCTGAACTTATCAGTTAAATACACTCAAAGGAGCATCTTTCTGGAGTTTCCTCTCTGTGGATCTGTCTCTCCTCTCTAGTGTTCTGCCCTGAGAACTCCGGCTGCTTTGCTCTCCTCCATATCTTAGATGTATCTCCTCAACCCAGGGTGTCCTCTGGGTTTCCCTTCCCTGCACTATGTCCTGTAAATTATCTCAAAGCAGTGAGTTGGGACAATGACAGGTCTCACTTGGTTTTATTCCTGTCTCACATAGATCACTATCCTTTGTTGCCTGATATTCAGTATCTTGAACACCATTGTTTCACATACTTTTATAGGTTTGGGTTGTTTCGAGAGAGAGAGAGAGAGAGAGAGTCATTCTGGTCCTTGTTACTCCATCTTGGTTGGAAGCAGAATTCTGGTCTCCAGGCAAAACATTTTTTTTTTGCGGCACACGGGCCTCTCACTGTTGTGGCCTCTCCGGTTGCGGAGCACAGGCTCTGGACGCGCAGGCTCAGTGGCCATGGCTCATGGGCCCAGCCGCTCCACGGCATGTGGGATCTTCCTGGACCGGGGCACGAACCCGTGTCCCCTGCATCGGCAGGTGGACTCTCAACCACTGCGCCACCAGGGAAGCCCCAGGCAAAACATTTTGAGTGGACATCAGCAACCTTGCAGAAGTAGCATGCTGATGTTTATTCTTTCCTTTCTTTATAGTGGATAGGGATAAAGGAGAAACCCTGGTGTGTATGGACACAGGTTAGGGGAGAAGGAAAGGAAGGGTTAATTTTTTCTCCACGTTTAGAAGCTGCTTTTTACAACCCTACCCACATATTATTTCACTAAAACTCATCTCTCATGCTGTCACTGGATTGTTTTTAAATTAATTAATTTATTTTTGCTGTGTTGGGTCTTTGTTTCTGTGCGAGGGCTTTCTCTAGTTGTGGCAAGCGGGGGCCACTCTTCAACGCAGTGCGCAGGCCTCTCACTATCGCGGCCTCTCTTGTGGCAGAACACAGGCTCCAGACACGCAGGCTCAGTAGTTGTGGCTCACGGGCCTAGTTGCTCCGCAGCATATGGGATCCTCCCAGACCAGGGCTCGAACCCGTGTCCCCTGCATTAGCAGGCAGATTCTCAATCACTGTGCCACCAGGGAAGCCCCTGTCATTGGATTTTTGTCATAGGCTATCCACCCATGGTTTTGAGGCTCACAAATGTTCAAATCTTTTTCTTACAACCTGGCACTAAGTTAAGGCCAGATTCTGGCTACAAGTGTCTTAGAAGATAACCTTTCTTGGTTCATGTCTATGTGGCCAATTAAGAAGCTGATTCATCTCTAGTAGTTACACCAAACCATTTGGTGCTGTTCACCAACGGCCATTAATATGTCAGCAGCATCTCTGTACAAATCCCATCCTCTGCCTGTGAAAAGAATACTAATTAGTTTGACTATACCAGAATCCAATTAGCATTCCCTCTTCTCATCTAATTTTTTTAAACATAATTTTGTTAATGTGAATTTTAATAGTGATTTATGGTCACCGCATCCCTTTAGCTTCTCATGTAACTAGGTACCTCCTTTTTGAGGTCAAAGTCCAACAAGAGCTGCCTTGCTCATAATTCTCGTTCTTTTCCATTTCCTGTTACAATATTTTTGTAATATTTGTAATCTTCTACTTTTAATCATACTTAACTACACCCCATTCTCAGGCTGACTTAGTGCGCTCTTAATGGCAGACTCCACAAAGCACATGTTTCCTGGAAAGGCTGTTCTGCATTAGCTGGGAAGGACAGGAAATGTTCATGTCAACACTCTGAGAACCACAGTCTCCTACGACCAGAGGAAGCGAGTTCACACCAAGTTATGTAACCCAGAGGGTTTGTCAAATGCTTTAGTCAGGGGAGGGGGACAGTATCAGTTTAAAAGCAGCTTGGACATTTCTGAAAGGAGGAAAAGAGCCTTGATAAGCACATCTGATTAAATATTTTTTTCTGCCCTGGAATTTGTTATGAACCTGACATTTTTCTTAGTAATACACTGACTTCCACAATCTACATAGATAAGTACCAAATAATTACCAGAAAAATAATGCTGCAGTGTGGGAAATGGCACCCTCCCAATCTGAAGGAGTCAATGTGCATTCCTAAGCCCTTACTGGAGAATCACTAAAGCACATAGGAGAAACAGATGTGACAGCCTTGAGGTGAGAGGAAGCTTCTTGGAGCTCTAAGAATTTGAGGCAATCAAGATTGTTGTGGGTAAGGGCACAAGTTCTAGGGCATGACTCTCCGGGTTCAAACCTCAGTTCTACTACTTTCTAGCTCTGTGAACTTGGGAAAATTACTCAACATCTCTGTGCCTCGATTTTGCCTTCTGTAAGATGGAGACATAATAGTATCTACTTCATAGAATTGTTGTCCTGTGACAACTGGATTAAAATAAGCTAATAAATGGAAACTTTTAGACCAGTGCCTGTCACATAACAGTGTTAGCTGCTATGTTTCCTTTTTTGATTAACTGAAATATTTTTGAATATAACATTGTGTAAATTTAAAGTGTACAATGTGTTATATATTGTACAGTCAGACCTTGAGATATTGCTGATTTAGTTCCAGACCACAGCAATAAAGCCAGTATCATGATAAAGCGAGTCGCAAGAATCTTGTGGTTTCTCAGTGCATATAAAAGTTATCTTTACACTATACTGTAGTCTATTAAGTGTGCAATAGCATTATGTCTAAAAATACAACCGCATACCTTAATTAAAAAAATACTTTGTTGCTAAAAAATGCTAACAATCATCTGAGCCTTCCAAGAGTTGTAATCTTTTTGCTGGTGGAGGGTCTTGCCTCCATGTTGATGGGTGCTGACCGATCAGGCTGGTGGTGGCTGAAGGCTGAGGTGGCCGTGACAATTTCTTAACATAAGACACAATGAAGTTTGCAGCATTGATTGACACCTACTTTCACAAGCCATTTCCCTGTGGCATGCAATGCTGCTGATAGCATTTTACCCACAGTAGAACTTCTTTCCAAATTGGAGTCAATCCTTTCAAACCCTGCTTCTGCTGGATATGCTAAATCCTTTGCTGTCATTTCAACAACCTCCACAACATCTTCAGCAGGAGTAGGTTCCATCTCAAAAACCCAATTTGTTTGTACATGAGAAACAATTCCTCATCCACCGAAGTTTTATCATCAGATTGCAGCAATTCAGCCACATCTTCAGGCTCCACGTCTAATTCTATTTCTCTTGCTATTTCCACCACATCTGTACTTATTTCCTCCACCGAAGTCTTGAATGCCTCAAAGTCATCCATGAAGGTTGGAATCAACTTCTTGCAAACTCCTGTGAATGTGGATATTTTGACCTCTTCCCACGAATCATAAATGTTCTTAATGGCATCTAGAATGGTGAAACCTTTCCAGAAGGTTTTTAACTTACTTTGCCCAGATCCATCTAAAGATTCACTATCTATGGCAGCTATAGACTTATAAACTGTATTTCTTAAGTAATAAAGTTGAAAGTCAAATTATTCCTTGATCCTTGGACTGCAGAATGGATGTTGTGTTAGCAGACATGAAACATTAATCTCACTGTACAACTTCATTAGAGCTCTTGGGTGACCAGGTGCATTGTCAGTGAGCAGTAATATTTTTTTTTTGAATTTTTGAATTTCATTATATTTATGTTTTTATACAGCAGGTTCCTATTAGTCATCCATTTTATACACATCAGTGTATACATGTCAATCCTCATCTCCCAAATCATCACACACCCACACCCCCGTCGCTTTCCCCCCTTGGTGTCCATACGTTTGTTCTCTACATCTGTGTCTCCATTTCTGCCCTGCAAACCGGTTCATCTGTACCATTTTTCTAGGTTCCACATATATGTGTTAATATACGATATCTGTTTTTCTCTTTCTGATTTACTTCACTCTGTATGACAGTCTCTAGATCCATCCATGTTTCTACAAATGACTAAATTTTGCTCCTTTTTTATGGCTGAGTAATATTCCGTTGTATATATGTGTCACGTTTTCTTTATCCATTCGTCTGTCAATGGACACTTAGGGTGCTTCCATGACCTGGCTATTGTAAATAGTGCTGCAGTGAACATTGGGGTGCATGTGTCTTTTTGAATTATGGTTTTCTCAGGGTATATGCCCAGTAGTGGGATTGCTGGGCCATATGGTAATTCTATTTTTAGCTTTTTAAGAAACCTCCGTACTGTTCTCCATAGTGTCTGTATCAATTTACATTCCTACCAACACTGCAAGAGGGTTCCCTTTTCTCCACACCCTCTCCAGCATTAGTTGTTTGTAGATTTTCTGATGATGCCCATTCTAACTGGTGTGAGGTGATACCTCATTGTAATTTTGATTTGCATTTCTCTAATGATTAGTGATGTTGAGCATCCTTTCATGTGTTTGTTGGCAATCTGTATATCTTCTTTGGGGAAATGTCTGTTTAGGTCTTCTGCCCAGTTTTGGATTGGGTTGTTTGTTTTTTTGATATTGAACTGCATGAGCTGCTTGTAAATTTTGGAGATTAATCCTTTGTCTGTTGCTTCATTTGCAAATATTTTCTTCCATTCACAGGGTTGTATTTTAATCTTGTTTGTAGCTTCCTTTGCTGTGCAAAAGCTTTCAAGTTTCATTAGGTCCCATTTGTTTATTTTTGTTTTTATTTCCATTTCTCTAGGAGGTGGGTCAAAAAGGATCTTGCTATGATTTATGTCATAGAGTGTTCTCTATGTTCTATGTTTTCCTCTAAGAGTTTTATAGTGTCTGGCCTTACATTTAGGTCTTTAACCCATTTTGACTTTATTTTTTTTTATGGTGCTGGGGAGTGTTCTAATTTCATTATTTTACATGTAGCTGTCCAGTTTTCCCAGCAGCACTTATTGAAGAAACTGTCTTTTCTCCACTGTATATCCTTACCTCTTTTGTCATAGATTAGCTGACCATAGGCATGTGGGTTTATCTCTGGCTTTCTATCTTGTTCCATTCATCTATATTTCTGTTTTTGTGCCAGTACCATAGTATCTTGATTACTGTAGCTTTGTAGTATAGTCTGAAGTAAGGGAGTCTGATTCCTCCAGCTCAGATTTTTTTCCCTCAAGACTACTTTGGCTATTTGGGGTCTTTTGTGTCTTCATACAAATTGTGAAATTTTTTGTTCTAGTTCTGTGAAAAATGCCATTGGTACTTTGATAGGGATTACATTGAATCTGTAGATTGCTTTGGGTAGTATAGTCATTTTCACAATGTTGATTCTTCCAATCCAACAACATGGTATATCCCTCCATCTGTTGGTATCACCTTTAATTTCTTTCATCAGTGTCTTATAGCTTTCTGCATACAGGTCTTTTGTCTCCCTAGGTAGGTTTATTCCTAGGTATTTTATTCTTTTTGTTGCAATGGTAAATGGGAGTGTTCCCTTAATTTATCTTTCAGATTTTTCATCATTATTGTATACGAATGCAAGAGATTCCTGTGCATTAATTTTGTATCCTGCAACTTTACCAAATTCATTGATTAGCTCTAGTAGTTCTCTGGTGGCATCTTTAGGATTCTCTATGTATAGTATCATGGCATCTGCAAACAGTGACAGTTTTACTTCTTCTTTTCCAATTTGTATTCCTTTTATTTCTTTTTCTTCTCTGATTGCTGTGGCTAGGACTTCCAATACTATGTTCAATAATAGTGGTGAGAGTGGACATCCTTGTCTTATTCCTGATCTTAGAGGAAATGCTTTCAGTTTTTCACCATTGAGAATGATGTTTGCTGTGGGTTTGTCATATATGGCCCTTAGTATGTTGAGGTAGGTTCCCTCTATGCCCACTTTCTGGAGAGTTTTTATCATAAATGCGTGTTGAATTTTGTTAAAAGATTTTTCTGCATCTACTGAGATGATCATATGGTTCTTCTTCTTCAATTTGTTAATATGGTGTATCACATTGATTGAGTTGTGTCTATTGAAGAATCCTTGCAGGCCTGGGAGAAATCCCAGTTGACCATGGTGTATGATCCTTTTAATGTGTTGTTGGATTCTGTTTGCTAGTATTTTGTTGAGGATTTTTGCATTGATATTCATCAGTGATATTGGTCTGTAATTTTCTTTTTTTGTAGTATCTTTCTCTGGTTTTGGTATCAGGGTGATGGTGGCCTCATAGAATGAGTTTGGGAGTGTTCCTTCCTCTGAAATTTTTTGGAAGAGTTTGAGAAGGATGGGCGTCAGCTCTTCTCTAAATGTTTGATAGAATTCACCTGTGAAGCCATCTGTTCCTGGACTTTTGTTTGTTGGAAGACTTTAAATCACAGTTTCAATACCATTATTTGTGATTTGTCTATTCACATTTTCTGTTTCTTCCTGGTTCAGTCTTGGAAGGTTATACCTTTCTAAGAATTTGTCCATTTCTTCCAGGTTGTCCATTTTATTGGCATAGAATTGTTTGTAGTAGTCTCTTAGGATGCTTTATATTTCTGCGGTGTCTGTTGTAACTTCTCCTGTTTCATTTCTAATTTTATTGGTTTGAGTCCTCTCCCTCTTTTTCTTGATGAATCTGGCTAATGGTTTATCAATTTTGTTTATCTTCTCAAAGAACCAGCTTTTAGTTTTATTGATCCTTGCTACTGTTTTCTTTGTTTCTATTTCATTTATTTCTGCTCTGATCTTTATGATTTCTTTCCTTCTGCTAACTTTGGGTTTTGTTTGTTCTTCTTTCTCTAGTTCCTTTAGGTGTAAGGTTAGATTGTTTATTTGAGATTTTTCTTGTGTCTTGAGGTAGGCTTGTATTGCTATAAACTTCCTTCTTAGAACTGCTTTTGCTGCATCCCATAGGTTTTGCATCGTTGTGTTGTCATTGTCACTTGTCTCTAGGTATTTTTTGATTTCCTCAGTGATCTCTTGTTTATTTAGTAACATATTGTTTGGCCTCCATGTGTTTGCGTTTTTTACATTTTTTCCCCTGTAATTGAATTCTAATCTCATAGCATTGTGGTCAGAAAAGATCTTGATATGATTTCAATTTTCTTAAATTTACTGAGGCTTGATTTGTGACCCAAGATGTGATCTATCCTGGAGAATGGTCCGTGTACACTTGAGAAGTAAATGTAATCTAGTGAGCAGTAATATTTTGATAGGAATCTTTTCTTCTGAGCAATAGGTCTCAACAGTGGGCTTAAAATATTCAGTAAACCATGTTGTCAACAGATGTGCTGTCATCTAGGCTTTGTTGTTCCATTAGTAGAGCACAGGCAGAGTAGATTTAGCATAATTCTTTAGACCCTAGGATTTCCAAAATGGTAAATGAGCATTGGCTTCACCTTCAAGTCACCAGCTACATTAGCCCCTAACAAAAGAGTCAGCCTGTGCTTTGAAGCTTTGAAGCCAGGCTTTGACTGCTCCTCTCTAGCTATGAAGCTCCTAGATGTCATCTTCTTCCAATATAAGGCTGTTTCATCCACATTGAGCATCTGTTGTTTAGTGTAGTCACCTTCATTGATGATCTGAGCTAGATCTTCTGGATAAGTTGCTGTAGCTTCTACATCAGCACTTGCTGCGTCGCCTTGTACTTTTATGTTATGGAGATGGTTCCTTTCCTTCAACCTCGTGAACCAACCTCTGCTAGCTTCAAACTTTTGTTCTGCAGCTTCCTCACCTCTCTCAGCCTTCACAGAATTGAAGAGAGTTAGGGTCTTGCTCTGGATTAGGTTTTGGCTTAAGGGAATGTTGTGCCTGGTTTGATCTTCTATCCAGACCACTAAAACTTTCTCCACATCAGCAATAAGGCTGTTTCACTTTGTTATCATTCTTCTGTTCACTGGAGTAGCATTTTTAATTTTCTTCAATAACTTTTCCTTTGCATTCAGAACTCGGCTCCCTGTTTGACACAAGAGGACTAGCTTTCGGCTTATCTCAGCTTTAGACAGGCTTTCCTCACTAAGCTTGATCAGTTTTTGCTTTTGATTTAAAATGAGAGATGTGTGGCTTTTCCCTTCACTTCAACACTTAGAGGCCATTGTAGGGTTATTAACTGGCCTAAATTCAATATTGTTGTATCTCAGGGAATAGGGAGTGAGAGAGATGGGGGAATGGCCCATTGGTGGAACTGTCAGAACACACACATTTATTGATTAAGACTGCCATCTTATATGGGCGCAGTTTGTGCCCCCTCCCAATTACAATAGTAACATCAAAGATCACTGATCACAGATCACCATAACAAATATAATAATAATAATGAAAAAGTTTGAAATATTGTGAGAATTACCAAAATATAACACAGAGACAGGAAGTGAACAGATGCTGTTTGAAAAATGCTGCTGACAGACTTGCTGGATACAGGTTTACCAAAAAACTTCAGTTTGTAAAAAAGTGCAATATCTTTGAAGTGCAATAAAGTGAAGCACAATAAAATGAGATATTCCTGTAACATGATTGCCATTGCAGGGATAATGGAACCCCTAATTCATTCCATTAGTATCCTTTCTTGTTTGTGGTGGAAATTGTTAAGATCTACTCTTAGCAAGTTTGATGACTATAATGCAATATCGTTGTCTATATTCACTATACTTTGCAACAGATCTCCAGGACTTATTTTTCTGCTAGTTGTAAATCTGTACCCTAAAACATCTCTCCTATTTCCTCACCATACCCTGTCTCCAGTAACTGCTATTTTACCACTATTTTATTTTACCTAAGTTTGACCTTTTTAGATTTCAAATATAAATGATACCATACAGTATTTGTCTTTCTTAGTCTGACTTACCTCACTTAACATAATGTCCTCAAGGTCTTGCTTTTTTTTTTTTAAAGGGCAAAGATTTAATTAATTAATTTATTTTCGTTAAGGGTTTAATGCCCTTTTTTAAAAAGAACATCTTTATAGGCGTATAATTGCTTTAACATGGTGTGTTAGTTTCTGCTTTATAACAAAGTGAATTAGTTATACATATACATATGTCCCCATATCTCTTCCCTCTTGCGTCTCTCTCCCTCCCACCCTCCCTATCTCACCCCTCTAGGTGGTCACAAAGCACAGAGCTGATCTCCCTGTGCTATGCGCTGCTTCCCACTAGCTATTTATTTTACGTTTGGCAGTGTATATATGTCCATGCCACTCTCTCACTTTGTCCCAGCTTACCCTTCCCCCTCCCCGTATCCTCAAGTCCATTCCCTAGTAGGTCGGCATCTTTATTCCCATCTTGCCCCTAGGTTCTTCATGAGCCTTTTTTTTTTTTTTTAGATACCATATATATGTGTTAGCATACGGTATTTGTTTTTTCACTTTCTGACTTACCTCACTCTGTATGACAGTCTCTAGGTCCATCCACCTCACTAAAAATAACTCAGTTTTGTTCCTTTTTATGGCAGAGTAATATTCCATTGTATATATGTGCCACATCTTCTTTATCCATTCATCTGTTGATAGATATTTAGGTTGCTACCATTTCATGGCTATTGTAAATAGAGCTGCAATGAACATTTTGGTACATGTCTTGTTTTGAATTATGGTTTTCTCAGGGTATATGCCCAGTAGTGGGATTGCTGGGTTGTATGATAGTTCTATGTTTAGTTTTTTAAGGAACCTCCATACTGTTCTCCATAGTGGCTCTATCAATTTACATTCCCAGCAACACTGCAGGAGGGCTCCCTTTTCTCCACACCCTCTCCAGCATTTATTGCTTGTAGATTTTTTGATGATGGCCATTCTGACTGGGGTGAGATGATATCTCATTGTAGTTTTGATTTGCATTTCTCTAATGATTAATGATGTTGAGCATTCTTTCATGTGTCTGTTGGTAATCTGTATATCATCTTTTGAGAAATGTCTATGTAGGCCTTCTGCCCATTTTTGGATTGGGTTGTTTATTTTTTTGATATTGAGCCACATGAGCTGCTTGTAAATTTTGGAGATTAATCCTTTGTCAGTTGCTTCATTTGCAAATATTCTCTCCCATTCTGAGGGTTCTCTTTTTGTCTTTTTTATGGTTTCCTTTGCTGTGCAGAAGCTTTTAAGTTTCATTAGGTACCATTTGTTTATTTTTATTTCCATTTCTCTAGGAGGTGTGTCAAAATGGATCTTGCTGTGATTTATGTCATAGAGTGTTCTGCCTATGTTTTCCTCTAAGAGTTTTATAGTGTCTGGCCTTACATTTAGGTCTTTAATCCATTTTGAGTTTATTTTTGTGTATGGTGTTATGGAGTGTTCTAATTTCATTCTTTTACATGTAGCTCTCCAGTTTTCCCAGCAGCACTTATTGAAAAGGCTCTCTTTTTTCCATTGTATATTCTTGCCTCCTTTATCAAAGATGAGGTGACCATATGTGCGTGGGTTTATCTCTGGGCTTTCTATCCTGTTCCATTGATCTATATTTCTATTTCTGTGCCAGTACCATACTGTCTTGATTACTGTAGCTTTGTAGTTTAGTCTGAAGTCAGGGAGCCTGATTCCTCTAGCTCCGTTTTTCTTTCTCAAGACTCCTTTGGCTATTCGGGGTCTTTTGTGTTTCCATACAAATTGTGAAATTTTTTGTTCTAGTTCTGTGAAAAGTGCCACTGGTAGTTTGATAGGGATTGCATTGAATCTGTAGATTGCTTTGGGTAGTAGAGCCATTTTCATAATATTGTTTCTTCCAATCCAAGATACCTCTCCATCTTTGTATCATCTTTAAATTCTTTCATCAGTGTCTTATAGCTTTCTGCATACAGGTCTTTTGTCTCCTTAGGTAGGTTATTCCTAGTTACTTTATTCTTTTTGCTGCAATGGTAAATGGGAGTGTTTCCATAATTTCTCCTTCAGATTTTTCATCATTAGTGTATAGGAATGCAAGGGATTTCTGTCCATTAATTTTGTATCCTGCTACTTTACCAAATTCATTGATTAGCTCTAGTAGTTTTCTGGTAGCATCTTTAGGATTCTCTATGTATAGTATCATGTCATCTGCAAACAGTGACAGCTTTACTTCTTTTCCGATTTGTATTCCTTTTATTTCTCTTTCTTCTCTGATTTCTGTGGCTAAAACTTCCAAAACTTTGTTGAATAACAGTGGTGAGAGTGGGCAACCTTGTCTTGTTCCTCATCATAGTGGAAATGGTTTCAGTTTTTCACCATTGAGGACGATGTTGGCTGTGGGTTTGTCATGTATGGCCTTTATTATGTTGAGGTAAGTTCCCTCTATTCCTACTTTCTTGAGGGTGTTCTATCATAAATCGGTGTTGAATTTTGTCAAAAGCTTTTTGTGCATCTATTGAGATGATCATATGGTTTCTCTCCTTCAATTTGTTAATATGGTGTATCACATTGATTGATTTGCATATATTGAAGAATCCGTGCATTCCTGGGATAAACCCCACTTGATTATAGTGTATGATCCTGTTAACGTGCTGTTGGATTCTGTTTGCTAGTATTTTGTTGAGGATTTTTGCATCTATGTTCCTCAGTTATATTGGCCTATAGTTTTCTTTCTTTGTGACATTTTTGTCTGATTTTGGTAACAGAGTGATGGTGGCCTCATAGAATGAGTTTGGGAGTGTTTCTCCCTCTGCTGTATTTTGGAAGAGTTTGACAAGGATAGGTGTTAGCTCTTCTCTAAATGTTTGATAGAATTCGGCTGTGAAGCCATCTGGTCCTGGGCTTTTGTTTGTTGGAAGATTTTTAATCACAGTTTCAATTTCAGTGCTTGTGATTGGTCTGTTCATATTTTCTATTTCTTCCTGGTTCAGTCTTGGAAGGTTGTGCATTTCTACGAATTTGTCCATTTCTTCCAGGTTGTCCATTTTATTGGCATATAGTTGCTTGTAGTAATCTCTCATAATCCTTTGTATTTCTGCAGTGCCAGTTGTTACTTCTCCTTTTTCATTTCTAATTGTATTGATTTGAGTCTTTTCCCTCTTTTTTTTCATAAGTCTGGCAAATGGCTTATCAATTTTGTTTATCTTCTCAAAGAACCAGCTTTTAATTTTATTGATCTTCGCTATTGTTTCCTTCATTTCTTTTTCATTTATTTCTGATCTGATCTTTATGATTTCTTTCCTTCTGCTAACTTTGGGGGTTTTTTTGTTCTTCTTTCTCTAAGTGCTTTAGGTGTAAGGTTATTTTGTTTATTTGAAATGTTTATTTTTTCTTAAGGTAGGATTGTATTGCTATAAACTTCCCTCTTATAACTGTTTTTGCTGCACCCCATAGGTTTGGGTTGTCGTGTTTTCACTGTCATTTGTTTCTAGGTATTTTTTTATTTCCTCTTTCCACTTTCTTCAGTGATGTCTGCATTATTAAGTAGTGTGTTGTTTAGTCTCCATATATTTGTATTTCTTACAGATTTTTTCCTGTAATTAATATCTAGTCTCATACTGTTGTGGTCGGAAAAGATACTTGATATGATTTCAATTTTTGTAAATTTACCAAGGCTTGATTTGTGACCCAAGATATGACCTATCTTGGAGAATGTTCCATGAGCACTTGAGAAGAATGTGTATTGTGCTGTTTTGGGATGGAATGTCCTATAAATATCAATTAAGTCCATCTTGTTTAATGTATCATTTAAAGCTTGCATTCCTTATTCATTTTCATTTTGGATGATCTGTCCATTGGTGAAAGTGGGCTGTTAAAGTCCCCTACTATGATTGTGTTATTGTTGATTTCCCCTTTTATGGCTGTTTGCATTTGCCTTATGTATTGAGATGCTCCTATGTTGGGTGCATAAATATTTACAATTGTTACATCTTCCTCTTGGATTGATCCCTCGATCATTATGTAGTGTCCTTCTTTTTCTCTTGTAATAGTCGTTGTTTTAAAGTCTATTTTGTCTGACATGAGAATTGCTACTCCATCTTTCTTTTGATTTCCATTTGCATGGAATATCTTTTTCCACCACCTCTCTTTCAGACTGTATGTGTCCCTGGGTCTGAAGTGGGTCTATTGTAGACAGCATATATACGGGTCTTGTTTTTGTATCCATTCAGCCAGTCTATGTCTTTTGGTTGGAGCATTTATCCCATTTACATTTAAGGTAATTATCGATATGTGTGTTCCTATTATCATTTTCTTAATTGTTTTGGGTTTGTTATTGTAGGTCTTTTCCTTCCCTTGTGTTTCCTGCCTAGAGAAGTTCCTTTAGAATTTGTTGTAAACCTGGTTTGGTAGTGCTGAATTCTCTTAGCTTTTGCTTGCCTGTAAAACTTTTAATTTCTCCGCCAAATCTGAATGAGATCCTTGCTGGGTAGAGTAATCTTGGTTGTAGTTTGTTCTCTTTCATCACTTTAAATATGTCCTGCCACTCCCTTCTGGCTTGCAGAGTTTCTGCTGAAAGATCAGCTGTTATCCTTATGGGGTTTCCCTTATGTGTTATTTTTCTTTGCTGCTTTTAATATTTGTTCTTTATATTTAATTTTTGATAGTCTGATTAATGAGTCTTGGCATGGTTTTTCTTGGATTTATCCTGTACGGGACTCTCTGTGCTTCCTGGACTTGATTAACTATTTCCTTTCCCATATTAGGGAAGTTTTCACCTATAATCTCTTCCAATATTTTCTCAGTCCCTTTCTTTTTCTCTTCTTCTTCTGGGACCCCCATAATTCGAAATTTGGTGCCTTTAATGTTTTTCCAGTTGTCTCTGAGAGTGTCCTCCATTCTTTTCATTCTTTTTACTTTATTCTGCTCTGCAGTAGTTATTTCCCCTATTTTATCTTCCAGGTCATTTATCCGTTCTTCTGCCTCAGTTATTCTACTATTGATCGCTTCTACAGAAGTTTTAGTTTCATTTATCGTGTTGTTCATCACTGTTCATTTGCTCTTTAGTTCTTCTAGGTCCTTGTTAAATGTTTCTTGCATTTTCTCCATTCTATTTCCAAGATTTTGCTTCATCTTTACTATAATTATTCTGAATCCTTTTTCAGGTAGACTGCCTATTTCCTCTTCATTTGTTAGGTCTGGTGAGTTTTTACCTTGCTCCTTCATCTGCTGTGTGTTTCTCTGTCTTCTCATTTTGCTTAACTTACTGTGTTTGGGGTCTCCTTTTTGCAGGCTGCAGGTTCATAGTTCCCGTTGTTTTTGGTGTCTGTCCGCAGTGGCTAAGGTTGGTTCAGTGGGTTGTGTAGGCTTCCTGGTGGAGGGGACTAGTGCCTGTGTTCTGGCGGACGAGCCTGGATTTGTCTTTCTGGTGGGCAGGTCCAATTTTTGGCAGCCTCTCTGCTAATGCGCAGGGTTAAGTTCCTGTCTTGCAAGTTTTTTAGCATAGGGTGTTCAGCACTGTAGTTTGCTTGTCGTTGAGTGGAGCTGGGTCTTGGCATTGAGATGGAGATCTCTGGGAGATTTTCGCCGTTTCATATTACGTGGAGCTGGGAGGTCTCTTGTGGACCAGTGTCCTGAACTTGGCTGTCCCACCTCAGTGGCACAGCCCTGACACCTGGCTGGCACACCAAGAGCCTGTCCTCCACATGGCTCAGAATAAAAGGGAGAAAGAAAGGAAAGAAAGAAAGAAGATAAAATAAAATTATTAAAATAAAAAATAATTTTTAAGAAAAAAATTTTTTGTAAGTAATAAAAATAAACAACAAAAAAACGGATAGCTAGAACCCTAGGACAAATGGTAAAAGCAAAGCTATACAGACAAAATCACACACAGAAGCATACACACACTCAGAAAAGGAGAAAAAGGGGAAAAATATATATATCATTGCTCCTAATGTCCACCTCCTCAGGTGGGGATGATTCATTTTCTATTCAGGTATTCCGCAGATGCAGGGTACATCAAATTGATTGCGGAGATTTAATCCGCTGCTCCTGAGCTGCTGGGAGAGATTTCCCTTTGTCTTCTTTGTTCGCACAGCTCCCGGGGTTCAGCTTTGGATTTGGCCCCGCCTCTGCGTGTAGGTCGCCTGAGGGTGTCTGTTCTTAGCTCAGACAGGACGCCGTTAAAGGAGTAGCTGATTCCGGGGCTCTGGCTCACTCAAGCCGGGGGGAGGGAGGGGTACGGAATGCAGAATGCGGGGCGAGCCTCCGGGGCAGAGGCCAGCGTGATGTTGCAACAGCCTGAGATGCGTCGTGCGTTCTCCCGGGGAAGCTGTCCCTGGATCACGGGACCCTGGCAGTGGCGGGCTGCACAGGCTTCTGGGAGGGGAGGTGTGGATAGTGACCTGTGCTCACACACAGGCTTCTTGGTGGCGGCAGCAGCAGCCTTAGCGTCTCATGCCCGTCTCTGGGGTCCGTGCTGATAGCCATGGCTCACGCCCATCTCTGGAGCTCCTTTAAGCAGTGCTCTTAATCCCCTCTCCTCGCACACCAGGAAACAAAGAGACAAGAAAAAGTCTCTTGCCTCTTCGGCATGTCCAGACTTTCTCCCGGACTCCCTCCCGGCTAGCCGTGGTGCACTAACCCCTTCAGGCTGTGTTCACGCCGCCAACCCCAGTCCTCTCCCTGGGATCTAACTGAAGCCCGAGCCTCAGCTCCCAGGCCTGCCCGCCCCGGCGGGTGAGCAGACAAGCCTCTCAGGCTGGTGAGTGCCGGTCAGCACCGATCCTCTGTGCGGGAATCTCCTCGCTTTGCCCTCCGCACCCCTTTTGCTGTGCTCTCCTCCGCGACTCCGAAGCTTTCCCCCTCCGCCACCCGCAGTCTCCGCCTGCGAAGGGGCTTCCTAGTGTGTGGAAACCTTTCCTCCTTCACAGCTCCCTCCCACTGGTGCAGGTCCTGTCCCTATTCTTTTGTCTCTGTTTATTCTTTTTTTCTTTTGCTCTACCCAGGTACGTGGGGAGTTTTTTGCCTTTTGGGAGGTCTGAGGTCTTCTGCCAGCGTTCAGTAGGTGGTCTGTAGGAGTTGTTCCACATGTAGATGTATTTCTGATGTATTTGTGGGGAGGAAGGCGATCTCCGCATCTTACTCTTCCGCCATCTTGAAGCTCCTCTCAAAGTCTTGCCGAAAGATTTAACCAGGGGTTAGGTCTGAGTGGTTCAATATGGTATCCAGTAACATGTAACTATTAAGTGATTCAAGTGAGTCTAAGGTGACAGAATAATTGAATTTAAATTTTGGGTTTTTTTAAATTGAAGTAAGGTTGATTTACAATATTGTATTAGTTCCAGCTGTACAGCAAAGTGACTCAGTTATACATACATGTACGTTTTCCATTATAGGTTACTACAAGATATTTAGTATAGTTCTGTGTGCTATACAGTAGGTCCTTGTTGTTTATCTATTTTATATATAGTGGTGTGTAACTGTTAATCCCAAGCTCCTAATTTATTCCTCCCCCACCTTTCCCCTGTAGTAACCATAGGTTTGTTTTCTATGTTTATGAGTCTGTTTCTGTCTTATAAATAAGTTCATTTATGTCATTTTTTTACATTCCACATGTAAGGGATATCATATGATATTTGTCTTTGTCTGACAATTCACTAAGTATGATAATCTCTAGGCCCATCCATGTTGCTGCAAGTTACATTATTTCATTCTTTTTTTATGGCTAAGCAGTATTCCATGGTATATATGTACCACATCTTCTTTATCCATTCATCTCTCAGTGGGCTTTTAGGTTTTTTCCATGTCTAGGTTATTGTAAATAATGCTGCTGTGAACATTGGGGTGCATGTATCTTTTTGAACTAGAGTTTTCATCTTTTCCAGACATATGCTCAGGACTGGGATTGTTGGATCACATGGTAACTCTATTTTTAGTTTTCTAAGGAAACTCCATACTGTTTTCCATAGTGCCTGCACCGATTTACATTCCCACCAACAATGTAGGAGGGTTCCCTTTTCTCCACACCCTTGCCAGCACTTACTACTTGTAGACTTTTTGATGATGGCTATTCTGACCATTGTGAGGTGATATCTCATTGTAGTTTTGATTTGCATTTCTCTAATAATTAGCGATGTTGAGCATCTTTTCATGAGCTTGTTGGCCATCTCTATGTCTTCTTTGGAGAAATGTCTATTTAGGTCTTATACCCATTTTTTAAAAATTAATTAATTAATTAATTTATGGCTGTGTTGGGTCTTCGTTTCTGTGCGAGGGCTTTCTCTAGTGGTGGCAAGCGGGGGCCACTCTTCATCGCGGTGCGCGGGCCTCTCACCATTGCGGCCTCTCCCGTTGCGGAGCACAGGCTCCAGACGTGCAGGCTCAGCAATTGTGGCCCACGGGCCCAGCTGCTCCGCGGCACGTGGGATCTTTCCAGACCAGGGCCCGAACCCGTGTCTCCTGCATCGGCAGGCAGATTCCCAACCACTGCACCACCAGGGAAGCCCCTTATACCCATTTTTTGATTGAGTTATTTGTTTTTGTTTTTTGATATTGAGCTATATGAGCTATTTGTATATTTTGGGAAACTTTGTTTATTTTTTGTTTATTTGTTTTTTTGCACTCTAATCCTAGGTTTATTCAACACAATTCTTTTAGTCTACACAACAAAATACAAACACAACATTATCTAAAATGCTACAAAGCTGCAAAACTCAAAGCAGAAAATTTATAGTACTGACTGTAAAATAAAAGCCAAAAGTAGCAATGTACACATTGCCAAGGTGACCTGCATGACCACCATGAATACTAGCACAACAGGGGGTTCTGTGATGACCCAGCAGAGCTGGCTCTCAACTTGCTCACCAGTTTCAGAGAGAAAGGGAGACGTGGGTGTGAGTGTGTGTAAGTGCCTGCACGCACATGAGTACATGTGAAAAGAACCATTTGGGGCAGATAACAGGGGCTATTTGACCCTAGAGGTCAGAAGAGGACTCAAGCAGGGGAGCAGGGCCAGACTAATGGGAATGGCAGTTGCATAAAAGCACGCCCTTTCTTAATGTTGTTATTATGTTTTTTTTTTGCGGTACGCGGGCCTCTCACTGTTGTGGCCTCTCCCGTTGCGGAGCACAGGCTCCGGACGCGCAGGCTCAGTGGCCATGGCTCACGGGCCCAGCCGCTCCGCGGCATGTGGAATCTTCCCGAACCGGGGCACGAACCCGTGTCCCCTGCATCGGCAGGCGGACTCTCAACCACGGTGCCACCAGGGAAACTCTATTTTTAATTGATTTTAAACTAATACTTGATTCAGTTATGGAATAATTTTAAGTATGTTTGGAACAATTTGGATATACAAATTTATTCTTTAAAGTATAAATTTTATTAAATCTAAATACGGATCAAGTATTTCTGATAAAAATTTGGTGTCCAGATTTTGTAGATAAAGTATAAGAAAAAAAGATGGCAAAATATTGATATTTTAAAAATATTGAGTGCATGTTAAAATGATAATATTTGGGATATTGAGTGACATAAAATATATTAGAATTATTTTCCCCTTTCTCTTTTTACTTTTTAAATATGGCTACTAGAACATTTAAAATTATGTACGTGGCTCATATCATATTGAACAGGGCAGGGCTAGAGTATGAAGGAGCTTATTTGCTCTGCTTAAATGTTTGGGCTTTATCCTGAAAGCCATGGGAAGAAACAGGATCGAATTTACATATTCCATATTTACCTATCAGAAAATTTACCCTGGCAGCAATTTTAAGGAAATGGATTTGAAGGAAATAAGACCAGAGCTATGGAGATCATTCAGCTGAAGAAATGTAGGCAAGAGAAAATCGTGGTGTGAATAGTGTATGGCGGTGTGGATAGAGGAAGCAGGCATATTGTAGATGATTGCATACTGAGGTAGATTTCCTCAGTAAGACTGAATGAGCAGTGTCCAGGTTGACTCTAGGCTATGAGGACTGGGGACCTGGATAGATTCTCTGGGACGAAGCCTAGAGGATGATGAATGGAACTTAATTTACGTGTCAGACTAAGTGCCACCCCTGATTCCTTCAGCTCATTTAATCAAATTGCACTGGCTCCCACAGCCAAAATATTGCTTTTAGGAACTACTAGCTTTCCTATACTTTCCCAAATATGCTCCTAAGTTAAGAAGCACAAAATTAAGTCCTGAAACGATCTCTCTCTACCTCTCCTTAAAAACAACAAGAAACAATCCAGAAATCTTGCAATCTCGTCACTACCACTTGGTGAACATAGTTAACAGCCCTCATTTTGTACTCAAAGAGCTTCTGGAATGCAAAGGGAATATTTTAAAAATGAGGACGAAAGAGAAGGTTTGGGGGAGACATTCCCCCAATGCAGTTCCATGGAAACAACGGAGGCTTGGAGTCCAGACACATCTGCCCTTAGATCCTAGTTTTGCTCCTTTCCGGTTCTAACTCCTGGCACATGAAAGACTCACGGTGAATATCTGTTGAACAGATGCAGTTTACGTAACTCCTCCGAGCCTCAGTTTCCTGATCTGAATAAACGAGGCAATGATTTTCACTATGAAGAGATGTTTTGCACATGAGATCAGCTTGTATATAGAGTCTGACACTTAAAACTCATTAAATGATATTTTTGATTACATCTTGGAATAAAATTAAAATAGAAGGCAAAACTCAAATGCTGCACATGACCCACTTTCCATTCAGACTACCATTTTTCAGATTTCCAGGGCAAGGTGGACATGGCTGGCATATATCACCTAAATCATAAGGTGAACCTAAGCCCCAAACTCTTGTGAGCATCAACCTTCAGCTTTCTCTCCAGCAAGTCTCCAGGCAGCACAGTGGGATCACTACCATGGCTTTTGTTAATTGTCTTCTTTTCCTTGTCCTTCTCCCCCACCTCCATGCCCCCTGGGGAAGAAATCTTAGAAACTCAAAATGCTAAAAAGAGGACAAGAGGGATCTGAGCCAGAACAAAGGTGTTGGATTACCCACATACTCATTAACTAAAGTTGGCTGTTCCTGAAATGGCAGCTGACGCTATTGTGTATTAACTGAAAGGATCACCTGCCCTCCTTTCCATGCTGAGTGTGTAGCAGCAGTCTCCAAGTTTTGCTTTTTATCACAGCTTAACAAATATTTAGGCGTAAAGTACAAAAAGCAGGCCAATCACTCTTCTCTGTCATCTAAGAACAATACAACTCTTCTTCCCAAACATTTTGCAAGGAACTAACCCACTCTCACCCACTGGGCTGGAAAGGGGACACCTAAGAGCCATTAAGAAGTATGGGGCAGGCTGCACGTCCAGTGAAATGGTCAAGAAATGGAAAGCTTGTCCAGACATTGGCATGATAATGTTCCCAGAGAAACAAGGTCCTGAACCTTTCATCCATCAAACCAGCGTTTGCAGAGTGGCTCTGTTGTATCCTCTTATGTCTGATCCCACTGGAGGATATGATCCGGGTCCTCGAGAACCTTATCATTTATCAAGATCAGCAAAACACACACTTGAAAGAAATAGAAGTCAACTAAGCACTTAATGGGTGATATTGACTCATAAGTGGAAGAAGTGTTTCCAGATAGGAGAATCGATGCGGGCTGCTGATGCTGAAAAGGTGTACGTGAAGAGGATAGAGGTTAAGCGAGGCTATGAAGGGTGAGTAAGATTTCAGTAAAGAAGGAATGGAGGGAGGATGTTGGAAAGTTCTGATGTGTTTGGGGTGGGACTGGGGAGGGAGATTCAGAGGCAAGCAGGTGCTGATAAGTAAAGTACATGCTACCCACTCAACATCCTCACCCTCACACTATATTTCACTCAATCCTCTCCTCAGTTTCCCTCCTCTCTCAAGCCTCACCTCACACTTTTCTTTTGTTAACCTTAAATTCCCTCTCTTCAATATCTGTATCCACCACCGTTGCTCGTAAATGGACTTAAAATCACTTCTAATGTCTTGTGTATGGAATTCTTAGCTTCCAAACAAAAGTAAAGACCCTTGTGAGTTCCCAGCACAAGGCAGAACGCGTGCTCAGTGAATACTACCCAGGGGCTGAAATTGAATTTATTTCCCTCCACAGCAAGCCCCTGAGAGGACCAAAGAGTTCCATGGCTGCTGTCCTGGCATTCTGGAGAGACGTGGGGGACCGAATTTTGCTAAAAACTGCAAAAGAATCCTTAGGGGAGACAAGAGCTCTGAAATTGTAGGGTCATTTGATAGCTAGCATTGAAAGCACTCAGTTTGTCTGTCTCTCTGTTTGTTTTTCTTTCCTGCCTTCTCTTTATTTATTTAATTTTTTTTTTCCCAGAATTTTCCACAAGTGGGTTCATTCACAAAGAGAAAGCCAAGTTTTGGGTACAACACCTTCACAAAACAGAGGCCTTTGAAAACATTGGTCTGGATCCAGACACAATGCCCTTCCCCCCCCTCACTCCATCCCTAAATTACTCCCTTTAATTTGTTCAGCTTGACGCTGCCCTGAGTGTCCAGGCGGTTGGGACCCTCAGCCCCTTTGGGACAAGAAGGGAAAGGCATCCTTCCTCTCCTCTCCTCTCAGAGGCTCTGAGGCAGCTGGCCGTCTGCCTGGCTATGCCAGAAAGTGGCATGACCACCAGGGTGACTGTGGTCAGCACAGGAAGAAAATCTCGGGTATTCACAGCTAAACTATGGTCTGAGAAATGCTGGCGACTGAGGGTTGGCTGGGTAAAGGAGCGAGAATAGCAGCAGAAATGCACTCTTTGACTCTGCTTCTCCCCGAAACAGCCTCTGCAAGAACCAGAGAAAGGATCCCAATGTTCATGGCGGGGCTGGGCAGTGGCGGCTCCGGCGCCACTGTGAATGCCAGTGCTGGCTCAGCAGGGCTCTCCTTTGGGGTCTTCTTGAGGGTAGCAGCGATTCTCAAGGTCCTTCCCATGACATGGGAGTAGCATTCTTTGACCCTAAGAAAGAGCCCCCTGGAGCCCGGGATTTTCCAGTCCAGTTGAAAATCCCAGATGCCTCTTCCACTGGAGACACTGTTCCCATTATTTCTGAGCTCTAGTCACATCAGCTTGTGCTGTGGAGACCCTAGGACCTGCGTCACCGAGTTGAGTAAGGAATCTACCCATATTAGTTGGACTTTTTCTTTCAATTGCTCCTTTTCACAGTGGAACAGAAGTAGGGCAGGCTTCTCTCATGGTACCTGTGTCTGGCCTCTGCATAACTAAACTTCTTCTGTCCTTAACTCACCGCCTTACGTGGGCCCTAAAGAGCTGGGAAACAGATAGGAAGTTCACTCTTTCTCTTTCACCCCCTTTCTGTTTCATCTTGTTCTTTAAAACACATGAGCCTGGATGTGGACAAACATATTTGTAGCAGAAGCTTGCAGCCTGGGACAGGGTCATGTGCTCTATGCTCCTTATTTATTTTTATTCACTTAAGAGAATCAGAAAAAGCACAGGAGGCCCTCAGGACATGCAAATTAAATGTGGCAGCTAAAATTGGCATCTTCGGGAGCAGCTCAAGCAGGCTGGCACCCACCAAGCAAAGCATTTCAAAGAAGTTGAGGATGCTTGGCCAAACTGAGGAACACCTTGGGGTGGGAGTAGGGGTGGCAGTCGAGAGGAAGCAAGTCCTCTCTCCTTAGAAGTGAGCTTTGCACACTGTCCTCCCGCTAAAGAAAACAGGAGCGGGGCTCACTTATCCACAGGCCTGCAACGTGGACGATCGTTTTTTTCTTCCGTAAAGACTGATGTTTAATAAAGAAAATCCTCTGGCGGGCCGACTGCAGTTTTGTTGGTACCAGAGCAATAGAGCTCTTGGTTATAAATACGCGAAGCATAATGAAAAGATTACGGCTCCGTGGCCGGGGTGCAAATTGGTCTGGGTTGTTTACTGCCTGAGGAATGCCTTCCCTCCACCCTTCTCTCCCAGTGCAATCCCACACACAGAGGAGAGTCCACGAAGACAAAGACCTTTTCACATCGCATTTCTCTGCTTCCCAGACCTTGCTCCATTGTGGACCTGGCCACGTCAACGTGAGGATCCACCCCTGGGCAGGAAGGGCAAGGTGGAAGGGAGGCAGTGAAGGAAACAGACTCCCTGATCCAGGACTGGCCAGTCTGTTGGGGGCCTCATCGGGTTCTGTACAATGCTTGGCTCACACAGAGAGGGTTGGTATTGGACTAGCCATGGATTTGGGTCGGCTTCAATGATCTCTGAGCGATAAGGGGAGGACACTGAACTTTCCCAGTGTCCATGCTGGCATGGATGTACATCTTTAGGGCCAGGCTAAATCTGTTCTAGAAGAGGGTGACTGAATGGGTGATTAAATCCCAGGCTTGGAATCCTGGCTTTGTCATTTATGAGCCCTGGGTTCTTGGACACGTGACTTGGCCTCTTTCCCCACATTGGCTTTCTCTGCCCTGTGAAGTTGAAATGAGCCAAGGAACACAAAGTCTCATGCCCGGGACATGGGACGTGCTTAGTCAGTGAAGGCTATCACCAGAGCACCAGATACCGGGGTGATGGGGAGTTAGGAATGGCCTTTCACTGTCTGTCCGCGGCTTCCCAGGACCCTGAGTTTACTTGAAATCTCTTTCCTGCCTTAGCTCTGCTGAAGCCTCTGGTTTCAGTCTCCCATCAGCCTGGGACTGCTACTACTTGCTGCTATTCTTATGCCAAATCTTAGAGTTCACCACTCTGTCTTCATGGGCAGCTTAGTATTTTAATCCTTCTCTTCTCCTGCCCTGTCACTTTCCTCAAGAAAATAACATCATGTACCGCAGCCCAGAAATGAGGCAGAAGAGTTTCCTCACTCGATTCAGGGTTAGGTTTTAAATCTTTGCATTTGATCCCAGGGGTCTCCTCGGCTACACCAGTGAGGCAATTTGCACATGGATGCTTAGCTTGTCTGTAAAAGCCAGGTCTGGAATTTAGTCTTCTAAGCATGACAGAGATAAAGGGAAGATAATTCTATCAGGTCCCTGACGGTAAACAGTGGCGCGCTCAAACTGGATAATGTGAGGGCTTGATGCAAGGACTATTGACAAAGATGTGGGCAGGGTGTAGGGGAACCACAAGGGATAATGCAGTACCCCAGAGCAAGTAACAATGGGGATGGTTAGCACCGCTAAACCAGAAGGGGCCGGGAGAGGGGGCTGTTACCAGAAGTGGATTCACAGAGCGGTGAGGAAGGGGCTGTTTGACAGAAGCTGTGACCCTCAGCTGAGGGATCCAGGCTTGGCAGCCCCACGAGATAGGAGCAGGGGGAATAGTGCCCCCAGCCTCACTCTCCTCCCTCCTCCGTATCTCCTGCCCATGCAGAGCTCCCCTCTGGCTGAATCTGCTCAGGAGCTGGAAGGGATGAGACCCATGTGGGAATCCCTACTGGTCAGCCTTCCCAGCCGTGGGCAGAGAGCAGGGTAGAGAAGAGCACGTTAGGGAAACAGAAGACAAGAAGCCTTGTGTGTTGGAGCAGGGGTGCGGGGAGTGGGAATCAGTAATACACAGAAGACCTGCACTGATCTCAGTAAGTATAAAATCTGGATACCCTTGTCAGTGAGCACTCACCCTCTCAACCTACAACCTACTGATTCCTGCTAATTTCTCTCCCTGTCTCTCTCTCTCTCTCTCTCTAGCAAAATATCCAATTTCCATGGAACTATTTCTTCTTTTAAACAGGCTACAAGTTGTTTAGTAGTATATTATGAAATTTACAAATAATGAATAATTAAACTAGAGTAATCACAGCAAAACAAAACACTGTATGGTAATAATATCAGTAAGACTTGCAGTAAGAAAGAGCCTTACTAGAATGTTTTTCCATATCGCTCATCTCCCTCCGGAAAGCTGAGGCATGTGAAGTACACCTACGCCCACCACCTTTCTCCTCTCAGTGCCCATCCATCAAGGAAGGAGACACAATGCTTCCAGCCCCTTAGTGCTTTCAGAACATGCTCAGTTACTTTTTCTTTGTGGCCACCATCAAGTCAATCAGACTCACTGATGCCAGCACTTTTCTCCTCCTTGCCTTCATGAAAACATTTGTCCTGTGTCCCATGCCTTAGAGACCATATTCTTCCAGAAAACTACTAAAATAACTTGTGAACAAGATTTTAGGTCCAACAGTACTTTCTGTAGTATCTTCTTTATTCAAACTTCTTTCGTATCTTTCCACCTCAGAGCTTGTTATTTTTAGCTGTCCTGTCTCTGGGGTTAACAGTGAAGAGCAGAACTTCTCTCTGGCCTCCTTTTTTCACCGTGTTGACTGAAGATTAAAATCCTTATGTGGAAGTTTTCCTCAGATTGGGTTCCCTGGAAACAGATTCCGAGGCAGAGAGTTGCAGGCCGAAAATTTATTGGGGAAGCGTCTTGGGAGATGGATGTACCCATAAGAACCTGGGGAAGGTAGGACTGGGGAAGGCAGAAGCTGAGCCACAGAAGCGTCAGCCATTCCTAGGGAAGCTCTGGAGCTGGGATGGACCTTCAGAGGTGTCCTAATTGAGGCAAATGTAACAACGTTTGCAGCTTCACATCAGCCAGTCATTGGCCACTAGCTGTCCCTGGGAAAGAGGAGAACCTTAGGCGAAGTGGTTCTCTGTAGCCAAGGACAACTCTTAGTGAGCCATGTAGCTATGACCTGTCAGCAGCTGATAGTCCTAAGACCCAGGGCACGCTGTTCCTGAAGAGAGGACCTTGACAGAGTCCCACAGCATCCATTCTAGGCCACTCAGATCCACTTGCATCTCATAGTAATTTTGCCCCATCTGGAAACAGCATCTCCAGGGTTCTGGTTAGTCTTGTTTCTTGCTAAAATTTAGAAGCACTAATGGGCTGAACAATAGCCCAACAGCTGCAGTTGACCTTTCATTCATAACTGATACTCATGGTCCTTATCCTCTACCACTCACCCTAGGTTTTGCTCACATTCAGCCAACACACCTACTTGTCCAGGTCGATCACGTAGTGGGGGTCCTAGACCCTCTTTGCTGAGTTACCAAGTCCTTCTCAGGCTGTGGCTGGTGCCTGTGCATAAACCACTAAACCCAGGCGTGGGAGCACCAAAAGACACCCATCCGAGGCCCTACAAGCAAAAAAGGCAAACCCATACCTGGAACGTGTGTCAGTCCTAGTCAAGATAAACTACTCCTCCACCTAGAGTGGAAAAGATTCAAAAGAATTGATTTGATACCAAACTACTGACTGGTCTACTTGAGTGCCATGTTGGAGACCCGCCATTACTCTTTGTTACAGGCAGGCCGGATGGACACTAACAGCAACATTAGCTAAACCAGCCCTTGTAAGTGAGTATGCTGTCGGGCCGATACATAAGCCTTCATCTCTGCCATCATGGCAGCTCTATTCGTGAGTCCATTGTACAAGCATTGGGCTGAAGAGAACAGAGGCTGGATGACATCTACTAACAGAGCCACTTGGTTATTTAGTACCTCTTCTGCAGTGTATGCTATCTGGTAGTGCCACCACCACAGGCCCAGCCAAGTGCCTCCTTCCCAGACGTCTTTGTCCCCCATCTTTCAATTATTCTCTTAAAAACCCTGGCACGCTAGCCAGGCCTTCTGCCACACGCTCTGCTTCCGAGGACCACTCCAGATACCACCTGTTCTAGGTGGGGTGCCCTGGAAACCAGAATCTGCGATAGAGTGCAGAAGGTTTATTTTGGAGTGCACTCAGGAGACACTTTTTTAAGAAACTGAGCAAGCAGAACTGGGGAGAGGGGCAAATTGAAGCAAGGAGTGCCGACTTTTTTTATTCTCACATCAGTCGTTGGCCACAGGGTGCCCCAGTGAGGAGGTCATAATCTTAGATGAGATATATCTTCAGCAGAGGGCAATTCTTAGTAAGGGATAAAACTATGTGTTGTCAAGAGAAAATATTTCCAGTAGCTTGGAGATGGTTATGTCAGTCCTGAAGAAGAAACTTAGGCAGTGAATCACAGTAGCCACTACAGTGTTAGACCATCAGTTTGTTCTAATTTAGGTTCAAGTTTCCTCTATTTCTGTGTAAGAAATTACCCCAAACTTAGTGGCTTAAAACAATATGAACATTTATTATCACACAGTTTCTGTGGATCAGGGATTTAGGAGCAGCTTAACTGTTTGGTCCTGGATCAGGGTCTCTCACAGGTTGTAGAGAAGATGTTGGCTGAGCCTGCAGTCCTCTGAAGGCTTGACTGAGGCTGGAGAATCCACTTTCACAATGACTCACAAATACTGCTTGCACATTGGTGATGGCTGTTGGCAAGAAGCCTCAATTCCTGGCCACATGAACCTTTCCATAATGCTGCTAAGAGAGTCCTCATAACAGAGCGGCTGACTGATCCCCGGGCACGTGATCCAAGAGAGAGCAATGCAGAAGCCGCAATGTCTTTTATGACCCAATCTCAAAAGTTATACACTGTCACATCTATAAATCCTTTTGGTAATCACATTGTCCCTATTCATTGTGGAAAGATGCTATACAAGGGCATGAATACCGGAAGGCAAAGACCACTGGGGTCATTTTGGAGACTAGCTACAACCAAGAGGTAGCTAGTCTACCTCTACTTCACAAATCTAGAAGTCTTGAACCAAAGGTCCTTCTGTCAAATGCTCATGTCATTTTAATATTAACTCAGTGTCTAAGAGGGGTGGGGGCTAAAGAGCTATGAATAGCCAGGACTTGAAGGTGGTTGGAATCCATCACTTCCCTCCCTGCTACATTGTTTAATAAAGTACATGCATGGTTCAAGGAAGATGGCGGAAGAGTAAGACGCGGAGATCGCCTTCCTCCCCACGGATACACCAGAAATACATCCACACGTGGAACAACTCCTACAGAACTCCTACTGAAGGCTGGCAGAAGACCTCAGACCTCCCAAAAGGCAAGAAACTCCCCACGTAACTGGGTAGGGCAAAAGAAAAAACAGAGACAAAAGAATAAGGACGGCACCTGCACCAGTGGGAGGGAGCTGTGAAGGAGGAAAAGTTTCCACACACTAGGAAGCCCCTCCGCGGGCGGAGACTGCGGGAGGCAGAGGGGGGAGTATCGGGACCGCGGAGTAGTGCACAGCGACGGGTGCGGAGGGCAAAGCGGGGAGATTCCTGCACAGACGATCGGTGCCGACCAGCACTCACCAACCCGAGAGGCTTGCTGCTCACCCACCGGGGCGGGCGGGGCTGCGAGCTGAGGCTCGGGTTTTGGTTTTGGACGGAGCTCAGGGAGAGGACTGGGGTTGGCGGCTTGAACATAGCCTGAAGGGGTTAGTGCACCACGACTAGCCGGGAGGGAGTTCGGGGAAAAGCCTGCACCGGCCGAAGAGGCAAGAGACTTTTTCTTCCCTCTTTGTTTCCTGGTGCGCGAGGAGAGGGGTTTAAGAGCGCTGCTTAAAGGAACTCCAGAGACGGGCGCGAGCCGCGGCTAAAAGCGCGAACCCCAGAGACGGGCGCGAGCCGCGGCTGAGGGCGCGAGCCCCCGAGACGGGCGCGAGCCGCGGCTGAAAGCGCAAACCCCAGAGACGGGCGCGAGCCGCGGCTAAAACCGCGGACCCCAGAGACGGGCGGGAGACGCTAAGGCTGCTGCTGCCGCCACCAAGGGGCCTGTGTGCGAGCACAGGTCACTCTCCACACCCCTCTTCCGCGGAGCCTGTGCAGCCCGCCACTGCCAGGTTCCCGGGATCCAGGGACAACTTCCCCGGGAGTACGCACGGCGGGTCTCAGGCTGGTGCAACATCACGCCGGCCTCTGCCGCCGCAGGCCCGCCCCGCACGTAGTGCCCCTCCTACCCCCATCCCCCAACCCCCGGCCTGAGTGAGCCGGAGGCCCCGAATCAGCGGCTCCTTTAACCCCGTCCTGTCTGAGCGAAAAAACAGACGCCCTCCAGCGACCTACACGCAGAGGCAGGGCCAAATCCAAAGCTGAGCTCCTGTGAGCTGTGAAAACAAAGAAGAGAAAGGGAAATCTCTCCCAGCAGCCACAGAAGCAGCGGATTAAAGCTCCACAATCAACTTGATATACCCTGCATCTGTGGAATACCTGAATAGACAAGGAATGATCCCAAATTGAAGAGGTGGAATTTAGGAGCGAGATCTATGATTTTTTCCCCTTTTCCTCTTTTTGTGAATGTGTACGTGTATGCTTCTGTGTGAGATCCTGTCTGTATACTCTTGCTTCCACCATTTGTCCTAGGGCTCTATCCGTCCATGACTTTTTTTTTAAAAATTCTTTTTCTTAATAATTAAGTTTAATTGTGATAACTTTATTATACTTTACCTTCGTTCTTTCTTTCTTTCCTTCCTTCCTTCCCTCCTTTAGACAACGAATCACCCCAAATTGAGGAGGTGGTCTCAGGGAGCAGGATTTATGATTTTTCCCCCTTTACCTCTTTTTGTGAAGGTGTATGTGTATGCTTCTGTGTAAGATTTTCTCTGTATAGCTTTGCTTCCAACATTTGTCCTAAGGTTCTATCCGTCCCTTTTTTTTTTTTTTCTAAATATTTTTTAATTCAATAACTATATTATACTTTATTTTATTTTTACTGTATCATCTTTCTTTCTGTCTTTTTTCCTTCTTTCCCTCCTTCCTTCCTTCCTCCCTCCCTCCCTCCCTCCCTCCTTTCTTTCCTTCTTTGCTTCTTTCTTCCTTCCTTCCTTTCCTCCTTTCCTTCTTTCTTTACTCATACTTCTACTAATTCTCCCTACTTTTTCTCCCTTTTATTCTGAGCTGTGTGGATGAAAGGCTCTTGGTGCTCCAGCCAGGAGTCAGGGCTCTGCCTCTGAGGTAGGAGAGCCAACTTCAGGACACTGGTCAACAAGAGACCTCCCAGCTCCACATAATATTAAACGGTGGAAATATCCCAGAGACCTCCATCTTAACACCAGCACCCAGCTTCACTCAACGACCAGCAAGCCACAGTGCTGGACAACCTATGCCAAACAACTAGCAAAACAGGAACACAACCCCACCCATTAGCAGAGAGGCTGCCTAAAATCATAATAAGGCCACAGACACCCCAAAACACACCACCAGACGTGAACCTGCCCACTAGAGAGACAAGATCCAGCCTCATCCAGCACAACACAGGCACTAGTCCCCTCCACCAGGAAGCCTACACAACCCACTGAAACAACCTTAGCCACTGGAGACAGACATCAAAAACAACGGGAACTACGAACGTGCAGCCTGCAAAAAGGAGACCCCAAACACAGTAAGATAAGCAAAATGAGAAGACAGAAAAACACACAGCAGATGAAGGAGCAAGATAAAAACCCACCAGACCTAACAAATGAAGAGGAAATAGGCAATCTACCTGAAAAAGAATTCAGAATAATGATAGTAAGGATGATCCGAAATCTTGGAAGTAGAATGGACAAAATGCAAGAAACAGTTAACAAGGACCTACAAGAACTAAAGATGAAACAAGCAACGATGAACAATGCAATAAATGAAATTAAAACCACTCTAGATAGGATCAATAGCAGAATAACTGAGGCAGAAGAACGGATAAGTGACCTGGAAGATAAAGTAGTGGAAATAACTACTGCAGAGCAGAATAAAGAAAAAAGAATGAAAAGAACTGAGGACAGTCTCAGAGACCTCTGGGACAACATGAAACGCACCAACATTCGAATTATAGGGGTTCCAGAAGAAGAAGAAAGAAAGAAAGGGACTGAGAAAATATTTGAAGAGATTATAGTTGAAAACTTCCCTAATATGGGAAAGGAAATAGTTAATCAAGTCCAGGAAGCACAGAGGGTCCCATACAGGATAAATCCAAGGAGAAACACGCCAAGACACATATTAATCAAACTGTCAAAAATTAAATACAAAGAAAGCATATTAAAAGCAGCAAGGGAAAAACAACAAATAACACACAAGGGAATCCCCATAAGGTTAACAGCTGATCTCTCAGCAGAAACCCTACAAGCCAGAAGGGAGTGGCAGGACATACTGAAAGTGATGAAGGAGAATAGCCTGCAACCAAGACTACTCTACCCAGCAAGGATCTCATTCACATTTGATGGAGAAATTAAAACCTTTACAGACAAGCAAAAGCTGAGAGAGTTCAGCACCACCAAACCAGCTTTACAACAAATGCTAAAGGAACTTCTCTAGACACGAAACACAAGAGAAGGAAATGACCTATAGTAGCGAACCCAAAACAATATATAAAATGGAAATAGGAACATACATATCGATAATTACCTTAAATGTAAATGGACTAAATGCTCCCACCAAAAGACACAGATTGGCTGAATGGATACAAAAACAAGACCCTTATATATGCTGTCTACAAGAGACCCACTTCAGAACTAGAGACACATACAGACTGAAAGTAAGGGGATGGAAAAAGATATTCCATGCAAATGGAAACCAAAAGAAAGCTGGAGTAGCAATTCTCATATCAGACAAAATAGACTTTAAAATAAGGACTATTAAAAGGGACAAAGAAGGACACTACATAATGATCAAGGGATCGATCCAAGAAGAAGATATAACAATTGTAAATATTTATGCACCCAACATAGGAGCACCTCAATACATAAGGCAAATACTAACAACCATAAAAGGGGAGATCGACAGTAACACATTCATAGTAGGGGACTTTAACACCCCACTTTCACCCATGGACAGATCATCCAAAATGAAAATAAATAAGGAAACACAAGCTTTAAATGATACATTAAACAAGATGGACTTAATTGATATTTATAGGACACTCCATCCAAAAACAACAGAATACACATTTTTCTCAAGTGCTCATGGAACATTCTCCAGGATAGATCATATCTTGGGTCACAAATCAAGCCTTGGTAAATTTAAGAAAACTGAAATTGTATCAAGTATCTTTTCCGACCACAACGCCATGAGACTAGATATCAATTACAGGAAAAGATCTTTAAAAAATACAAACACATGGAGGCTAAACAATACACTACTTAATAATGAAGTGATCACTGAAGAAATCAAAGAGGAAATAAAAAAAAACCTAGAAACAAATGACAATGGAGACACAACGACCCAAAACCTATGGGATGCAGCAAAAGCAGTTCTAAGGGGGAAGTTTATAGCAATACAAGCCCACCTTAAGAAGCAGGAAACATCTCGAATAAACAACCTAACCTTGCACCTCAAGCAATTAGAGAAAGAAGAACAAAAAACCCCCAAAGCTAGCAGAAGGAAAGAAATCATAAAAATCAGATCAGAAATAAATGAAAAAGAAATGAAGGAAACGATAGCAAAGATCAATAAAACTAAAAGCTGGTTCTTTGAGAAGATAAACAAAATAGATAAACCACTAGCCAGACTCATCAAGAGAAAAAGGGAGAAGACTCAAATCAATAGAATTAGAAATGAAAAAGGAGAAGTAACAACTGACACTGCAGAAATAAAAAAAATCATGAGAGATTACTACAAGCAACTCTATGCCAATAAAATGGACAATCTGGAAGAAATGGACAAATTCTTAGAAATGCACAACCTGCCAAGACTGAATCAGGAAGAAATAGAAAATATGAACAGACCAATCACAAGCACTGAAATTGAAACTGTGATTAAAAACCTTCCAACAAACAAAAGCCCAGGACCAGATGGCTTCACAGGTGAATTCTATCAAACGTTTAGAGAAGAGCTAACACCTATCCTTCTCAAACTCTTCCAAAATATAGCAGAGGGAGGAACACTCCCAAATTCCTTCTACGAAGCCACCATCACCTTGATACCAAAACCAGACAAGGATGTCACAAAGAAAGAAAACTACAGGCCAATATCACTGATGAACATAGATGCAAAAATCCTCAACAAAATACTAGCAAACAGAATCCAACAGCACATTAAAAGGATCATACACCATGATCAAGTGGGGTTTATTCCAGGAATGCAAGGATTCTTCAATATACGCAAATCTATCAATGTGATAAACCATATTAACAAATTGAAGGAGAAAAACCATATGATCATCTCAATAGATGCAGAGAAAGCTTTCGACAAAATTCAACACCCATTTATGATAAAAACCCTCCAGAAAGTAGGCATAGAGGGAACTTTCCTAAACATAATAAAAGCCATATATGACAAGCCCACAGCAAACATCATCCTCAATGGTGAAAAACTGAAAGCATTTCCACTAAGATCAGGAACAAGACAAGGTTGCCCACTCTCACCACTCTTATTCAACATAGTTTTGGAAGTTTTAGCCACAGCAATCAGAGAAGAAAAGGAAATAAAAGGAATCCAAATCGGAAAAGAAGAAGTAAAGCTGTCACTGTTTGCAGATGACATGATACTATACATAGAGAATCCTAAAGATGCTACCAGAAAACTACTAGAGCTAATCAATGAATTTGGTAAAGTAGCAGGATACAAAATTAATGCACAGAAATCTCTGGCATTCCTATATACTAATGATGAAAAATCTGAAAGTGAAATCAAGAAAACACTCCCATTTACCATTGCAACAAAAAGAATAAAATATCTAGGAATAAACCTACCTAAGGAGACGAAAGACCTGTATGCAGAAAATTATAAGACACTGATGAAAGAAATTAAAGATGATACAAATAGATGGAGAGATATACCATGTTCTTGGATGGGAAGAATCAACATTGTGAAAATGACTCTACTACCCAAAGCAATCTACAGATTCAATGCAATCCCTATCAAACTACCACTGGCACTTTTCACAGAACTAGAACAAAAAATTTCGCAATTTGTATGGAAACGCAAAAGACCCCGAATAGCCAAAGCAATCTTGAGAACGAAAAAAGGAGCTGGAGGAATAAGGCTCCCTGACTTCAGACTATATTACAAAGCAACAGTAATCAAGACAGTATGGTACTGGCACAAAAACAGAAAGATAGATCAGTGGAACAGGATAGAAAGCCCAGAGATAAACCCACGCACATATGGACACCTTATCTTTGATAAAGGAGGCAGGAATGTACAGTGGAGAAAGGACAGCCTCTTCAATAAATGGTGCTGGGAAAACTGGACAGGTACATGTAAAAGTATGAGATTAGATCACTCCCTAACACCATACACAAAAATAAGCTCAAAATGGATTAAAGACCTAAATGTAAGGCCAGAAACTATCAAACTCTTAGAAGAAAACATAGGAAGAACACTCTCTGACATAAATCACAGCAAGGTCCTTTCTGACCCACCTCCTAGAGTAATGGAAGTAAAAACAAAAATAAACAAATGGGACCTAATGAAACTTCAAAGCTTTTGCACAGCAAAGGAAACCATAACCAAGACCAAAAGACAACCCTCAGAATGGGAGAAAACATTTGCAAATGAAGCAACTGACAAAGGATTAATCTCCAAAATTTACAAGCAGCTCATGCAGCTCAATAACAAAAAAACAAACAACCCAATCCAAAAATGGGCAGAAGACCTAAACAGACGTTTCTCCAAAGAAGATATACAGAATGCCAACAAACACATGAAAGAATGCTCAACATCATTAATCATTAGAGAAATGCAAATCAAAACTACAATGAGATATCATCTCACACCAGTCAGAATGGCCATCATCAAAAAATCTAGAAACAATAAATGCTGGAGAGGGTGTGGAGAAAAGGGGACACTCTTGCACTGCTGGTGGGAATGTGAATTGGTTCAGCCACTGTGGAGAACAGTATGGAGGTTCCTTAAAAAACTACAAATAGAATTACCATATGACCCAGCAATCCCACTACTTGGCATATACCCTGAGAAAACCAAAATTCAAAAAGAGTCATGTACCAAAATGTTCATTGCAGCTCTATTTACAATAGCCAGGACATGGAAACAACCTAAGCGCCCATCATCGGATGAATGGATAAAGAAGATGTGGCACATATACACAATGGAATATTACTCAGCCTTAAAAAGAAATGAAATTGAGCTATTTGTAATGAGATGGATAGACCTAGAGTCTGTCATACAGAGTGAAGTAAGTCAGAAAGAAAAAGACAAATACCGTATGCTAACACATATATATGGAATTTAAGGGAAAAAAATGTCATGAAGAACCTAGGGGTAAGATAGGAATAAAGACGCAGACCTACTGGAGAACGGACTTGAGGGTATGGGGAGGGGGAGGGGTGAGTTTTGACAGGGCGAGAGAGAGTCATGGACATATACTCACTAACAAACGTAGTAAGGTAGATAGCTGGGGGGAAGCAGCCGCAAGGCACAGGGATATTAGCTCGGTGCTTTGTGACAGCCTGGAAGGGTGGGATGGGGAGAGTGGGAGGGAGGGAGACACAAGAGGGAAGACATATGGGAACATATGTATATGTATAGCTGATTCACTTTGTTATAAAGCAGAAACTAACACACCATTGTAAAGCAATTATACCCCAATAAAGATGTTTAAAAAAAAAAAATAAATAAAAAATAAAGTACATGCAGCTATGTTTCCAGAAAGCAATCCATCACCGTAATAATATTCTTGGGCTGTAGATTATACCAACATTTAAAATATATTATTTATTGCCCTAGAAATAGATTGAAAAGTCATATTATTGTGCTCAAAGAGCTTGTGCCAAAAAAATCGCATTGCTTCTGATTGGGGTCTTCTCACATTTTCCAGGATTCTGTAGAAAAGCTTATATATCATCATCTTGGAAATCCAAACACTAAATAGTGGTCTTATGATTATTTTACACTTTTATTCAAGACAAAGTATCTAAGTTAATGATTGGTGACTACGCGCATAAACAATTATTAAGGCCTGTTAGCTAGTGCTCCAAAGGTGAAGACCTAAACTTGGCTTGAGGGACACTAGAAAGAAAGAAAAATACATGGTTCCTGCTCTTAAAGACATTGGTGTCATGTGAGGGAGATAGCACAAACCCATAATGATCTCATAAGAACTAAACAGATGTAGAAACCAAACTGGAAACTTCCAAGGAAACAAAATCTTAGCAAAGTTCTCTCTGGCCTCCATTGATCATCAAACACTTTTCTAACCTAGAAACAAGCCCAATTTGAAAATTGAAGAGCAAATCCCTCCTGCTAGCTTTATGTCAGGGATGAAATGGGAGAGGCGAGGAGGGGTCTGTAGTCCTTACTGCCCGTCACCTTAGTGGCCCAGAGGAGTCAACCCCGGCTATAAATGGAACGTTGCCTCCAAGATGCCCTCTCTACCCACCAGATCACTCCACATCCCCTTGACTGAGGGATGCCCTTTTGCCCAAGGTTGTAATTCATTTCCATGACTACCAGGAAGGCCAGAACAACACATTCCTCCCAACAGGAACTACATTTATTTTGTAGGTAGAAAATCAACATCCTTTATTTTGTGGAGACGTGTACAATTGGTTTAAAAGCATTGTACTCAGGTCTGATAGGAAAAGTCTATGTGACCTGAGCTTAGCTGACATGCTGGGCTTGGAATCAAGTGGACTGAGATCTTTCATTTATTTACTCACCCATTCAACAAATTTATTGCTTATGCAGGTACTGTGTTAGGCAAGGAGAACATAGACCTTAAAAGAATAAATAAATAAAAGAGTCCCTGTTTTAAGATCCTCAAGTTTAAAGGGAAAATAGACAAATATGATATTAATTCATAAACCCTGTGATAGAAATGTGCGATGAGCGTTGGGAGAAAAATCTTAGAATTTGTTACGTAAAGATAGGGAAGAAAATGTGCTCTAAGCAAAAGAAACAACATTTTCTAAGACACGGAAACCAGAAAGAAGTAGGGAGAGACAAGAGCATCCAATGCCATACAGAGAATAAAGAAGGCAAGGATTGAAATATGTCCATTAGAGTAGCAACCAGGAAGGCATTAGAGACGTTAGTGAGAGGAATTTTGTGAAGTGGGAGAGGTAGACTGTGGGTAAGGGGAAAAGGGGAGCCAGGAAGAAGAGACAGAGAGGACCACCTTTTTAAACATCCTGGCTCTGAAGGGATGAAAGTCCCTCATTAGAGGAAACATGTAATGTAAGGATTTTATTCTATTTTTTTTTTTTTTTTTGAAGATCAGGGAGATTTGAGCATATTCCCATGTGAGTGAAAGATACAGGAAAGAGCGCAGGTAATTAAAGGGGCAAATTCCTGAAGATGTGGGAAGGAACAGGATCTAGGGCATGGTCGCAGGGCTTTGCCTGAGACTAAAGACACCTCTTCCATGGTCTAATGAGAGTGCGGGGGAAAGATGGCAGTGCTGAAGTGGAGGGGTCTCCCTCTGACACTTCTGCTGCTGTCTGTGAAGTAGAGAGTAAGGTCTCTGCTGGGAGTGTAGGGGCAGGTGTTGGTGGGCTTGAAGACTTGGGACAGCTAGAACAGTTGGAAATAGGCACTGTGGAGAGTGGGGGAGAGAGCCTGTCTAGGTGAACTTGGAAGAGGTCTTGTGTTAAGAGGAGGGCTTCTCTCCGCTGATATGGGAGGAAAGAGAAAGTCTGGTGCTGCGAGATTCTGTGATGTCGGGGAATTCAGGTAACTTCCCAGACTTCCTTCTTCCTTGTGTGAATTCTCTCTGAGGTTTCTCCCATGTTAGCTCTCAGTTCTGTTTCTTTTCTTACTCCTTTAAAAAAAAAGTAACTATATATCAACAAACTGGCAGTGTGTCATAACTGAGGGGAGATGGCACTTCCTCTCTATGTGCCTGAAATAACAAAGTGATTCAGCTTCTGGTGTATTAATTAGAGTCCAGTTAACTTCCATGAAAATAGAATCTATTGTACCATCTTTATATATTTAAACCTTTAGTGACAGCAACTCCTGGAACACATCCAGAGCAAAGCCCTGGCAAGGCTCTCAATCTACGACAATGCTTGTTTTCTGAACATGTTAGATGGTTGCACTCAATTCAATAAGCATTTAGGAAGCAACATCTGTGTACCTGCAACTATCTCGTCAAATCTAGATAAAATTCTCCTGTTTTGTTTGGGGCACAAATAACAACTCTATGTCATTGTGTATCTCATTTATGGAAAATTCTATAACCACAGTAATGGTATAACTCTTAGAAGTTTATTTTTGACAATTCTTTCTTCCAAAATTCTTCCATGATTTAAAAACAAAACAAGAACACACACACAAACAAAATTCAAGCCCTCCTCTAGCTAATTACTGCTCACTCTGACAGCCCAAGCACTGAAATGGGGGGAAAGGCTTGAAGATGAGATCAGTTTATGAGAATGGAGGAGAAAATAATAAACTCAAATCCCTCAACCAATTATTTCTCAGAAACAAAACTTGTGTCTCTTTGGCCTTGCTTTTATTTTGGGAAACGCAGAAGCCCTGGGCAGGGGTGGCCTTTCCTTTGACTTGGTGTTTGGGCCATTCCCACTGAGAGCTCAGGGAACTGGTTCTCCTCCCCCCAGAGCTATTACTCTTTCATTTGGAGAGCCTGACACCTCATCATGGTGGGAAGGTGGGACAATCACTTGGCTTGTGCAGCCAGCACTTTATCATTTTAATTATACTACAGGGAGAAGCATACAGCTTGCTGCCTTCAGTCCAAGGGCAGCCATGGTGCTGCCTTCAACCCAAGGGCAGGATTGGAGAATGGGCTCTTCTGCTTTTCTCCTTCTGATGACCTGGGTTCTATTGTTCAAGGACCACATCCTTTCAAAACATTTTACATTAGCAGCCATACTCCATATCATTTATCTAGTCACTTGTTGAGTTTACTCTCTGTCTTCCTGTGAAACTGTACAACCAAGAAGACGGTATTAGGCCTCTTTTCTTTACTCCTATTTCCCCAGTACCTGGAACAAGTAGGTGCGCAGTAAGTATTTGCTCAATAAGTATTTGAGTTAATTAAATGAGAATTAAACTGAAAGAACTCATGCTGATTCTCTTTCCACAATCATATATTCCCAGAGGTGGGAAGGAGGTAAGAATGGTGAGGACTTTGACTTTGATTCCTGAACATCTGTAAACTATGAAGTTCCCAGCTTAAATGGTGGAATAAAGTTTTCTCTCCCTTGAAACTCATGGCTAGAAGTATGAGGATTGTTATAACTCCTGCCTCTTCCAAATGAGGCTGAAGAGACCTGTGGGTAGCTGTGCATGTCACTCTCATGGGATGAATAACTGGTGTTTTGGGTAATGCCAGCAGCATTACAGAGTCATACATTTTGAGCCACTTTCTAAGAGAGTTTAGCCTATGGAATCCTTATATATTTCTAAAATCAAACTATGTTGGCTCTTATTGGGATAACCATACACATTATTTTTCAAATGGGATACTTAGAGATTGAAAGGGGGAGCTATTAATTACACTGGACAAAAGACATAAATTGGGACTTGCCTAGAAAAACTAGGTTGAATATATGATTACTTAGTAATTGGAATTTATTTATAAGACTTTTAGAAACATGAGGTCCATGGAGAGCAAAACATATCAAAGTGGAGTGACGAAGCCTTTAAGAAGTCTTTCTTCTGCTACTGGGCACAGTTTTTCACAAATTATCCCAAGTAGGAAAGACCAATCCTCAATCACTGGTGGGAACCTCTCCCATCTCAACAAGTTCCTTGATACTCACACTTTCTATCCACATAAATCGTGCATACTTGTTGTGAAGACAGAAACGCCAGCTATGAGCAATTAGGAACAACCTTTTTTTTTCCCCCTTGAGCCAAATAATTCCAAGGCCTTTATGTCAGTTTCCTTCTTATGTTATTTTCCAGTCACTTTATCAGATTTCCTGGTCTCCTCTGTGCCTTTTCCAAGGTTCTCTTTGCGTGCCCCTACCATTTGATACCCAGAATCAAGCCCAGTATTGCAGGAAGGATCTGGCCGACTTGATTTACAACTGTACCATAGCTGCGAAAACGATCTCGCAAGGGAATGCAGCCCTGGTTCTCAGCCTCTGTTACAGGTCAACATTCATCTCTGAACATTCCTTTAAGGATTTAAAGCCTACCAGTGCTACCCGTTAGGCCCTGACCACACTGTCATCTCCCAGACAGCAACAGCTTGTTCTGGACTAATCTTTCAGTAACGAGTTACCACAAAGACCTCTAAGCTTATCTTGTCTAAACATGAGATGTGACGACTTTGTTAATTTTGCCATTGGAGAGGACTCCTTTCACAGGCATTTTGCACAGGAAAAAGTGAGCAGGTACTTGAATGCCACAAACAATGTTGAGAATGTGGGAACTGTCTCATGCTGCTGGGACAGTCAGCGCCCAGGAGGCCCGCCTGGCAAGAGGAACACGATGGCTGAATGCACGCATTGTGTCATCCCTGATTCTTGCTTGGCCGACCCAGACACGCAGACTCCAAGACTGACAGGGCCTAAAGGGCCCCTCCAGGTGGGCAAATGCACCCCCCTCACCTTATGAATGACAAGACTGGACGGCAGGCTTTTCCTGTCAAGACAGGCCTTAGAGAGGATGGAACAATGTGTCTCTAAACGTCACTTGGGGTTTTAGTAAAGTCCGTGCCTCTTTCATCTGATATGATTTCTTCCAAAAAGCAAGAGCTGTTCCTAACTTCCGGATCTCTTTCAACACAGTTGCTTTAATAAGGAACAAAAGAAAAATGAGTTTAACATCTCTTTACACTGAAATCTTCTATGGGGGAGATAAATCGAGCACTCCTCATTTCTATTCAAGCTTCAACAAGCTGCAAAACATTGACTCTTACCTCCACCTGGAAAAGTTTGGGGAGAGTTGAGCTATCTCACAAGACTGAGGGGAGTTTGTTATTTAAAGGATCCCTGCAGAAACCTTCCTGTAAAAGAAAGAATTCCTCATTCCATCCTCTTTTCTTTCTTTCTTTGATGTTTTGTAAATTATATTTTCAGAGATTGTGGCTGGGCAAAGTGAAGACTGTTTGTACTTTCCAAGTCTGGAGTTTATACTAAAAATAATTGGTATTAGACCAAAGGATGTGGAGGTATGTTTCCCTTCCACATGGGCTCTCCTTCTGAAGAGGGTTATATCCGTCCCTGTGCGCCACCCTTCCCACGCTCAATTCAAAGCCAATAATTGTAGTAACAATCATTTTCATTGTATGCCTTCCCTATCATTCTTAGCTTCTGTGGGCAGATATCTGAAAACTGGGCTTTGCTTGGTCAGTCACACAAACTGAAAGTACATTTTTGTCCTGTCATTGACCGATAGCTTATTCCTGACAGCAAGAATGACCCCAGATCTTGTCAGAAATAGAAACACAGAAATTGAAATCATGTGGACTCCCTCTGTAGAGGTTTTAAATGGGGCCAGGAAGGAACAGGCTTCATCCTTGAGGGGCGTTTCACCTCCAGGAGCCCAATCTCTCACTCAAAAATATCTGGTATTTATCGGGCAATAAACTAGCAATTGCAATTAAGTCCAGCAAATGCTGATGGCTCTTCATTTTACATTCTTAATAGCGACACTATATTCTGACAGACCTGGTCCAGGAAGTCTCCCCAGCTTGACTGAATCAGATTCATGGGGATTTCTGTGCTTGCCTATAAGCTGAAGTGCATTTTCCCTCTTCCCTCCTTCCTTCCCTCCTTCCTTCCCTCCTTCCTTCCTTCCTTTCTTCTTTCCTTCTTTCCTTCCTTACCCCCTTCCTTCCCTCCTTCCCCCTTCCCCCCTTCCTTCCTTCCTTCCTTCCTTCCTTCCTTCCTACCTTCCCTCCTTCCCCCTTCCTTCCCCCCTTCCTTCCTTCTTTCCTTCCTTCCCAATTTCCTTCCTTCCTTCCTACCTTCCCTCCTTCCCCCTTCCCTCCTTCCTTCCCTCCTTCCTTCCTTCCTTCCCTCCTTCCTTCCTTCCTTCCTTCCTTCCTTCCTTCCTTCCTTCCTTCTCTCTCTCTCTCCTTTCCTTCTTTGCACTTTTTTGGAAGAGAAAATTGTGGTGATGGACAGTGACCAGAAGGGAACTCCAGCCTTTGGAAAACCTTGTTAGTGGTGTGGTAACAAGAGAATTTGTCAAACTCTACGGTGACCAGCTGAAGCCAAAGTTATGGATTGATTCCTTTTATTTTCTCTAGAATAAAAGTACTTAGAAGGCAGAGAGCAGATATCTTTTATACGAGATACAATATTAGTAGATTGTGGGAGGTTGGTAAACAAAGTTAGCTGAAGTTTAATAGCATTTGTTAGTAGCCTCCCAAGCTCCCATATACTAATCTAACCTTCCCAATTTCGATCTGAGAATCCATATCATCCCAGGGAAGCTAGTCTAAACGAATCCATGTATCCATACTCCTTTCTACGGGGATCACTGGGGTGAACGTGCAACTAAAGCTAGTCCAACAGCTTCTAAGGACTTCTGTTGGGAATGCTGGGACAAAGATGCTCTCTCCTCTGGACATGAACAAGGATTCACATGTTATATAACAGAAGCTGCTTGCAGCCATCCCGCGACAGAAAGTATCACAGGATAAAGCCAATTTCATGGGAGGCAAAGCAGGCAGAAAGAAATCAGGTCCATTTTGACTTCGTTGAGCCACTGGATTGAACTGTACTTGAAACCAAACCTACAGCTAGATTTTTCGGTTATGTTCAGCCAATAAATCCCTTTTACTGTTTAAGCTGAGGTGAGTTGAAGTTTCCTGTATACACAACCCAAATACTTTTAATTTAGAAAATCCACATCTTTGACTAAAGGAAACAATGTGGGGCAGGATGGTACACACACACACACACACACACACACACACACACGCACACACACACAGAAAGAGAGAGAGAAAGAGAGAGAGAGAGCACTTGGTCTCTGCACAATGCATTAGAATTCTTTGGGGAATACACACTGTGTTAAGACACACCCTTAACTTGGTAGTCTAACTGTAAAATAAAATCAATGCACATGTTCAGTATTAGAAACTAATATGCAAATGGCATGCAGTGGTACAAAAAGTAGTGCTCCCGGGGAGGGGGGAAGGTCAATGAAAGAGGATGAGAGGCTTCACGGAGGAGGTGAGATTTAGGCAAGCACATGTGGGAGACAGCTGGATGAAGAAGAGAAAAATAAGGTGAGGAACGTGAGCCAAGACACCCTGAGCTCTAAGGCACCTTTAAAGGATTGTGACCCCCAAAGCCCCAAGCTCCATCAGTTTGCTTTGTATACTATTCAGCATGGTTTCTGGTGATGCGATAATAATAAGCTGAAACTGACCCTTTACTAAGAAAACCAATATAAGCTCTCTCTGGGCGCACACCACCACTTTCCCATGTGCGAAAGTCTAGGTGAAATTCAGCTGTCTAGGCTCTTCCCTTTCAGTTCCCTGCATAATTTCTGCCTCTGAGTTACAGGAAATTTCTTTCTGAAAAGCCATTTGGAGACAGATTGTAATATAATGCTCTCGAGCATTCCACTGTAACGATCGATAAAGGCAGCACTCCCTGCAGAAATGATCAAACACAGGATGGGATCTAATATGCACAGAGCTGATGTTTTAACTAGACTCAAGAAACTCACTGACTCTTTGCTCGAAGCTGTGGCCCGGTTCATCTTCCTGCCTTTGTCTTATATTTTTATATACTGTTAAGGTCAAGCTTTTTGAAGTAGCTTATAGTTATTTTATTCTATTTTAGTTGTTCAAGGCCGCAACCAAGATCAAATCTACATAAAAATAAGCATGCCAGCAACCAGCAAAGAGTCTGTTATTCTAGGAAGAAATAACATGGCATCGTGACCCTGGGTCCCCCATGCGCCCTCCTCACACTCTCCCTTTGACTCTTTGAGGAAGAGGCTGAATGCTCATGGCTAGTATGTGCCAAGTAAACCAGAAGCGCTTTCTTCGAGAAGATAAGCTTTTCTAGTAAAAAGACATCCTGTCTGTACTGAATCACCACGGAGTGGAGGATGGGAGATCGTGGCGGGACATCATTTTCATTCTCTTAACTGGATTAGGAACAAGATGAAAAACAGTGTCTCTCGTTCTTTGTCTTCTCACCATGACTGTGTTTGCCTTCCCTTTCTGGAACTGTTCTCTGTGGATACGTCCCACAATCATCAGATCAACATTCTGAGCTTGTGCTTAAAAACAACCTTTGGAAGATGCTTAATGCATCTTAAATAATAATGAGTCATAAGCAACAACAACGCCCTCTGCATAAGATTTAAAGAAAATCACTACGATGGTTGTTCTTAAATCTTTAGAAAATGTGAAGGAATTTTTATTATAGTAACTAAAGAAATAGGATCCTTCAAATATTCCTGAGCTCAAGGCAGCATTCAGAGCTTTGACAAAGGGATTTTGGTGTTATCTTTAAGTGAAAATTGGCATCACTACCATTTATTAAATGGATGTTACTCTTCCCACCATCCCACCCATGGTGGCCCCCGCCCCCTACATATTCATATAATTATAGAATTAGAAGAGGACAGTGATATCAGAGCCCTGTATGACTGGACTGGGGTCGGAGATGCTCGAGAACGTAATGATAGCACAAGCATTTATTCTCGTGGGAGTAGGTTTATCAAGAAAGTGTCATTTGCCCCAGGCGGTTGAGAGGCCAGTACCTCTTCAAAAGTACTAAAGACATTAAAGACCCATTACTACTAGTCAGCAGTAAAAAGGAATGAACTATTGACACTCAGTACAACGTTGATGAAGATCAGAATAATTATGCTCAATGAAAGTAGTCAGATCCCATTTATACAAATTCTCAGAAAATGTAAACTACTCCACAGCGCTAGAAAGTAGATCAGTGGTTGTCTGGGGTAGGGAGGAAATGCAAGTAGGGGCACAAGAAAACTTTTCAAGTTGAATCATACAATCATTATATTAATTGTCAACTAAAAAACTGGCACTTGCCATCTACCTCTACGAGAATTAAATCATGAGCTGCTACAGCCGCTGACCTTCAACACCCCCTGAAAGGAGTTCAGGGTGGAGGTCAGGAATGAGGCACTCTGTGCTCTGGGAAAAACTGGCAGAACAGGTCTTCAGATACTTAGATATTTTCAGAAGCAGATTTGATGAGCCCAATTCTTGCACCTCCTCTTATCTAGAAAAGCACTAAAAATCATGAATGGTGACGTCTGCTCCTCGTGACCAGCAGCAAGTCTCTGCCAAACAGTGTGCTTGACTGCACATCCCCCTTCACCAAAATCATATACAGCACTGACCTTCCCCCTACCTCTTTGGAGCGGCTCCTCAGAGCTCTCTGAAATGCTGTCTCCCAGGCTATAGTCCTCATTTTGCCCCAAATAAAACTTAACTCACGACTCTCACGTGCTTTTTTTTTTTTTTCAGTCAACAAGTTGTGGTGATGTTTTTACAGGTGTATTCATACCTCAAAATGTATCAAATTATACACTTTAAATGGGTGCACTTTACTGTTTGGTACCTCAGTAAAGCTGTTTTTGAAATGCAGTGATGGAACAAATAGACAACAGGGGATGAGGGAATGATGGGAGAAAAAAGAGTGAGGGACTATTTCTCCTAGTGCAGCCCAGACACTTTTATTGGGGTGCAGTTCCTTCCAGTTTCAACCTAGTGTCTCAAAAATGAATTCTTGTCCTGATACTTTATATCTCTAGAAAAGAACCTTACCTAAACCACAGCAAATGGATTACAAGATAACCACTTGTAACTAATACATTTATTTCAACATCTAAAGAAATCCTCTCTTACTTTTTGGATATATCTTATCACCTACACACTGTATATACATTAATAATATCTTTCTTCTGGATACTTAATACTCCTTTTTTATATATATATAAATTTATTTATTTATATATGGCTGTGTTGGGTCTTCGTTGCTGTGCGTGAACTTTCTCTAGTTGCGGTGAGTGGGGGCTACTCTTCGTCGGTGAGCGGGGGCTACTCTTTGTTGCTGTGCGTGGGCTTCTCATTGTCGTGGCTTCTCTTGTTGCGAAGCACGGGGTCTAGGCGCACGGGCTTCAGTAGTTGTGGCACGCGGGCTCGGCAGTTGTGGCTTGCGGGCTCTAGAGCGCAGGCTCAGTAGTTATGGCTCAGGGGCTTCGTTGCTCCGCGGCATGTGGGATCTTCCCGGACCAGGGCTCGAACCCGTGTCCCCTGCCTTGGCAGGTGGATTCTTAACCACTGCGCCACCACAAATACTTAATACTCCTTATTGGTTGCCGTAAGAGTTTTGATGGGAAAGGTTTTACAACGCTCAGTCCTTAAATAATACATGTAATTGTGGGAAAATAGATGGGCACTGGATGATTGACTCGGTTCCTCCAAAAAAAAAAAATCTGTGGCAGGGAAGAAAAAGATAAACACAGATGGAAGATATGTAATAAGCAAATGCAATGAGAGGCCCTTGATGGGATGACTGTTGAATCAAATCAATTGTAAATAGACGTCTTTGTAACAACTGGGAGCTTTTAGGTATAGTGAGTGGGAAATGATATTAAAGAGCTTCATGAGCGGGAAAATGGCGTGGCTGCACATGAAAATATCTACAGTGCTTAGAGCTGCGTACAGGAGTACCAGGGGGAGATATGACTGAGGCCTGGGATTTGCCTTAAAATTCTTTAGCTGAGAAAAGTGGGGAAGGCATGGAGCAACTGTGGCCAAACTCTTAATAACTGTTGAATCTGGGTGATGGCATTGGGGGATTCAGTAAACTATTCTTTTTACTTTTGTATATATTTGAATGTTTCAAAATGAAACATTTTTCAAGAATTTGCTAAAGGACTTGTTACATTTAGAAAGAGGAGAGGGGCATGAATTCAAGAGGTGACCAAAGAAGAAAGGAAAGAATTGACCTGCAAATGAGCACAGGGATTGAGAGAGTGGGAGTTGCGGTGGGTGGGCTGTTGGGTGGTGGGTACGGAACTGCCTCAAGTCTATTTCTAGACTAGAAATACAGCCTGCTTGAGTGACATTGGAAAAACTGGAGAAACTGCTTGACCTCCCAGGTGTATGTGAGGAGTAATGGCCTTGTCTGCAGCCCCAGTGGATGCATTGAGTTATTCATTCAAGGGCCTCTTATTCTCCCAACTGCCCTTCTGAGCTATGATGGCTCTGTCCTCTCCAAACTGCTCCTGGATCAGATGACAGGAGGCCAGCCCGCACGTTCTGCTCCTGTCCCCAGTGACGTTGATTTTCCAGGAGCCACGTAATCTCAGAAACACTACCATTTTCTCTGATGCATTTGAAGTTGGAAATCCATCTCTCTGCCTTGGGGCTCTTTATCCCTTGCGGTGCCCCTCCCAGTGGCACCACAGACAAGGACCAGGCGACAAGAAAAAGTGAGATGACCCCAAACAAGCTCTCCCTCTACGTTTACAGGGCAAACCATGACTTCTCAAGGCCCACAAATTATAGGGAGAGAAAGGGTGGAAAAATCCAAGAAAAAAACACCCAACCATACCACCCATAAAAACATGCCAGATGGGAGGGGAAGATGACTATAATTCTACTGGGTTTCAAATGTATTTATTTAGTTCAGTCATTTATGAAACAAAACCCAGAAATTCCAGGCATCTCTCCTAAACAAAAGAACCACTAATGTTTGTTTCTGGTCAGCATGTAAAACTTGGTTAGAACCCAAATGTTAGACATAGGTTCCTAAGGAAGGTCCCTTACAGCCAGGCCTCAGATATGGAGGGCCTGCCATGCACATTCTTATCTAGCTGTCAGAGTTCAACACAGAGTTACCAACAACTGGAAAAACATTCAAGAGATGCTCTTCCTACCTATGTCAAGGGGAAACTTCCTCCAGAACAGTCACCAAAAAAGAAGTAAAGGTAATTATTCAAACCACAGCACTGCTAAATGTTCTCACTGCCCCGAGCCCCCCAAAGAAATCTTCATTCAGACTATGTAGATTCTACAATGTTATCAGTCATCAACAGATTTCAACCTCCCTTGAAAGTGCTTCCAATTGTTTCAGTGGCTAAAACAACCTAAATCAACACTGGATATAGCAAAGAAAACAAACCACTTATAAACGTTCTCATACCTGCCAAAACTGGAAAGCTATAAATAGGGCAAACGCTGTTCAAAAATATTTCTCAGGGAGAAAACAGGCGGAAAAGAGTGAATAATTTTCAAAGAAGGATTTTTTTTAGTTAGTTCATTTTGCAACTTGGAATTTCTGTGGCCATAAGGAAGGGAGGAAAACATAACTCAGCCATGGTAATATGTTTCCTACACCCATAGGATGTTAGAATGCTGTCAGCTTGATGGAAGCAATCACATTGCATACGATATTGATAGAGTGTTTCAGTCAGTGTGTCATTTCTCCTACAGCTTCTGAGAGAAAGCAATTTTTTTAATACCATTATTAGCCCTTTTGTACTTTTAAGAAAATAAGCTGTTTTCTTCCCAGAGAAACCTTAGTTTGTCAAGGTCATTTAACTACTAAACCAGAACCAAGGTTCAAATAATACTGAACTGACCAACTCTCTCATTAATCATGCAATCTGTTGTATTTGTTTTGCAAGCATTTAACTCTACTGTTAAGCGGTCACTATTGTAGTTCTAAGGACCAGAAATCTTTGGAGTTGAATTATTTTGAGTTGGAATCTTGCTTCTGCCATTACTAGCTGTGTAAGCCGGGGTAAGTTCTTAAACTCAACCTGCTTTGGTTATTCCAGAAGTGTCCCATGTGGTTTGCTTCTTAGAACCTTGTGATTAGTTGATCTGGCTACTGATTCAATGATTGAAAATACGTCTATTTAGGGGAAAAGTCTGAGGGGATAAAACTATGTCTTCCGTGTGCAGAATACTACCGCACCACTAATTTTCTCTTCTGTAAATTGAAAGTTAAATGAAATAGCGTATGTAAAGTGCTCAACATGTGTGGCAATACAAGTATTCAGTAAATGATGTAGTTATTGTTAATAAATACCTTCTGATTAGAATTACAGATCCATCATTTCCTAGATTAAAAGGACTTCATTTATATGTACATATATGAATATAAAATGACAATAAATGCGATATACATGTAAATGACACCATTTTTCCAAGGGACGGTTTGATCCAAAAATGCTGGTGAAGCCAGGAACTTCCATCTTCTCCTCTACAGCCCAGCCTTGGCAACCCTGCTTCAAAATAGATGCTTTGTTCATTCTTTCACTAGTTTCCTCCCTTCTGTTTGGAATCTGAAATATTCTTTTTTTGGTTTCTGACCCTATGAAGGAGAAGAGCTACCAGACCAAGAGTATTCAGAGCCTGGGATTAAATCCTGAGGTGGCCCTGCCTTTATATGTGAAACTGCAACCTTGCTGCAGACCCTGAAGGACTTGTCACTCTAGGAAATGTTTCTCAAGGTCAAAAAGAAAATCAACAGGACTAAAGACCGACTATGGACCCCAGCATGTTGAGCTGTTTCATTCCTTTTGAGGGGCATTTTTAGAAACATGCCATTGTTTAATTTATGTAAGAAATACATACTGTGTGTGGTCCCCCGATATGCATATGTGCTACCCATGTGTAGGTTTTAATATTGTTTTTCGTTCTTTCTTATCTCAAGGTCTATATGTCCTAGAAAAGCATGGTGGGAAGGCTTTGTTTCTACTAAGCGAGCTGCTCTTCCAGAAGAGACGGGTAAAAAGATGTGTCATCTGGGTCCCCTGAGAAGCAGATGCCAAGATGGGATTAAACATGCTAGGATTTAATAGGGGAAATTTCTGTGACAGACCACATGTAGGCAGCTGATGTGGCTGGGAGTGTCCACGTGAGACCGATTCCAAACAGAGAGGAGGAAAGAAGTGTGGGCGGATGCATCCTAGATGGCCCTGCCGGCTACAGAAGTTTATCCGGGTCGCCAGGGAGTCCAGGAGTGAAAGTCAGCTGTCAGAGGAGTCCTGAGTCACCCAGGAACAGGCCTGCCTTGGAATCACTGCTGTGTACAGTCACGGGCTAGGCCCAGCCTGAAGACAGTGTGACCTTGGTGCAAACAGGAGCTGGATCTCAGATCACAGCAGCTGGAGTCAGTTCTGCTCCCTGCAGCTGGAGGTTTCTGAGACACATTCTCATGGCTGCCCCAGGAGAAACAAGCACCAACTGCTGCAGGATCTCTTAGAGAGAACTCAGGCAGCTGGAGAAGGGAGAGAGGCTGCCTGCGGAAAATAGGGGCTGACCCCTTCCCACCCCAGGACGCACACACACGCACACACACACAGACACACGCACACACACTGTGAACACATATACAGTGCGGGAGACCTACATATTCTTAAAGGCACAAATACGCCTCTTTCTGCAAAATAGTGTGTATCAGAGAAAGTCCCCGCAGCTCTGCGGGCTTGGGGTGCTGGCAAGGGGACCACTATCACGTTGACCATGGTTACTTACAGCCAGCTCCGAAGCAGAGGGGACAATGTGTCTTTCTTCTGGACAGGAAACATGTCTTAGAGGGGCAGTTAGCTGAAGAGATGAGAAGGAGAAAGAAGAAAGAAGAAAAGGAGAGAAGAGCAGAGAGAGAGGGTGAGAGAAAGCCAAGAGCTTCCGATTCACATTCAGGCCTCCGTTCTGTGCTTTGCGTGTAACAGAGAAAAGGCCAGGAGAGCCCAGTGAGCTCAGTCAAATTCCCCCAGAGGGAGGGGACATTGGCAGCTGGGGGCAGGAAACCTTCTGCAGTGGGTCAAGTCAGTCAACGAAATGCCTCTGGCGAGGTCGGTGGGGTCTCAGCAGAGCAGTGTCAGTGATGACCTGTTAGCACTGGAACCCACCCTCCCTGGGAGGCACAGAGCCGAGTGGAGGACAGGCCTTCCACGGGGTAGAAACTGGATAAACTGAGAAGCCAGGCCGAGCTGGAGGGGAAGAGCCCAGAGTGGGAGCAACCATACCCAGGCAATGCCCTGCTAGTCGATGTTTGAGGAGAGCCTTGCAATTCACTCAACAAACAGTATGGACGACCTGCCAATCTTTATGCCCGGTACGGGGGATGCAATTCATTGTGAGAAAAAATAGAGGTCGTCCTTGCCCACATGGGGCTACGTTTTATTTGGGGAGATAGTATTAATAAAATAACCTGCAAATAAGTGTCAGACTGTGACTATGGTAAGTGCTCTGAAGGGGGATACGCACTGGTGCCATGAAAAGATATAACGGGGAGACTTGGTTTATTCCAGAAAGTCAGAAAAGGTCCCTTGAGGAAGTGACTGTCAGCTGAGATCTGAAGTGTCAGACAGCCTTAAACTTGAACACAGGAGAGGGCAGAGTGCTGCGAGCAGAGAAAGCACATACGCCCCAGCCCTGCGGTGGGAGCAGAAATGGTGCGTGGGATACTGGAATAGAGACAGAGGCCGGGGGAGCCTCCAGACAAGATGCTGGAGGTGCGGCAGGGGCAAGATTAAGGTCTAGTGGGCCACGTTAGTGTCTTCATTTTTGTCCCAGGAGCAGGCGGAGGCTATGGAAAGGTTTGAAAGTGGAGAAGGGATATGATGAGATTGGCATTCTGAGGAGAAAAAAAATCATTCTAGCTGCAGTGTGGAGCTGACTTGGAGAAGGTGAGAGAGAATGCAGGCAGAATAGTTAGCGCAAGAGGGCTGGTGGACTTGAGCAGGATGGAAGTGAAGGGGATTCAAGGGATGATTAGGGGACCAAATCGAAATGAGTTGGCAATGACTTAGACATGCGCTGAGAGAGCCGGAGTCCTGCTGAGGTTTCTGGCTTGTGGGGATGCCTTCACTGAGAGGGGGAACACAGCAGAAGGACCAGGCTTGGGATGGAGATGGGAAATGTTCCTCTGAGACACCCAGGAAGAAATATCAAGTAGGCAATTGCATTCATGGCTCTAGTTTCTGACAGTCAGGGTGGGAAGGTAGCTTCTGTTGCATTCTGTTGCACTCTCCTTAGGATGGATGCATGGGGGAGAAGGGATACACTGGCAAAGAGAGCCAGTGGGCCTGGGCATGTGGGTGTTTGCACCTCCGTGCCTCTCTCTCCAGGGCAGTTGGAACTGCTGTCTATCCTGGGTGCGCTGTCGAGTTAGGCTGCTCAAGAATTTCTGACACTGGGTAAACAGCGCTTGAAAGAACCCGGTTAGCAAAGGATCAGAGGAGACCTAGGAGGGGGCTCTTGAGTCCTTGACAGGGGGAAGTTCTGGGGCCTCGTATTTGTCCTTCATACCCCTAATGTGAGCCACTCATAGTCTAACAGCACTGTTGACCTTTGCTGTGATTTGGTTTCCTGGGAGCCCAGAAAAGCACAGCATGTTCCTGTACGTGGACACAGTGTTATCTTTGGCTTGGCCTGAGGCTACCCCAGGTGCAGAACAGTGCAGGTGGTGCTGCTACCACTTGGAGGACAGAAGCGGGGACATAGCCTGGTCCTCCTGCTTCCCTCCCCCAGAGTGTGGGGTACAGATGCTCCATGAGGAGAAACAGAGAACTGGTTTCCCCATGAAGTTGTACAAATGAGTACCAACAGCTCCAAAAGGGTTCCAGGAAGTTGGGTACGGGCACCAATGCATTGCTTGAGAGCCCGGGGGGCAACTGGACCCCCTCCTCCCATGGAACACCCCTGGGTGCTACTATCAGAAAGGGAATAATGGGTGGCTGAACCCTGGGTCTGTCTGATTGATCTGTTTTTATATTTCCTTAGATGTTGAAACTCTTTCCACCCGGGCACGGGGACAGACTTAATCCCCTGAATTTGGGAGAAGGAATGAAGGATGGTGTCTCAGTTCCTGCTTCTCCTCTTTTAGGGTCTATTTGCATGAAACATGTATTTTCATGTGTTAGAGAGTTTAGCAGTAAAGACCCTGCCCCTGTGGGCAAGACTTGCAGTTTTCCCTCCTCGCCTCTGATGGGGTGGGTAAGTTGTATTCTGCAGTATCCTCCTAGGAAACCCGTCTGGCCTTCCTATTAAACTCTGCTTTCTAATATCAGCTTTAGCAATACTAAATGTGACTTTAAAAACATCTCCATCTGCCCACTTTTCATGTCTATGTTGAGCAGAAAACAGGACTGTCACTGTTGGGCCTTTTAAAACTCCAACATATACAGAAGAGTATGGAGAACATCAACCCTAGGTGAGCTTTCTACAGCTTAAAAGTGAAGCATCCTTCCAGGTGAGAGAATTTACCCCATTGAGAGAATTGAGCTTAACCTGCCAACTGCTATATCGAATATGATCTGGTACAAGTATAGAATGGATACTTTTTTCCATCAATAAGTGTGAAGTGGTCATACAGCGATTATAATGCAGGGAAAACTCAAGCAAACTCTTTTTGTGTCCTTCCCGCACTCACAGACTGGCCAGGGAGAATATGTTTCCATTTGCTCCTTCAGGTCCATTTCCACCCTTCTCCACTCTGCCATGCGCCCCAGGAGGCTGGCCGGGAAGAACAGCATCAATGGGTCAGCCAATAAAAGGCACCGGAAGGAGGAGAGAGGTTGACAGAGAGGTCAGGGTATTTTCGACCTTAGTCTCTGCTGTTGTGGTCCTGTTCTTCTCCTGAGGGTCAAACTCCTATCAGACGGCTCCTCTCCCACATTACAGCTCTGACTAAATTCCAATAACTCCACCTTTTCTTTGGCCCCTTCAAGCTTCAGGGCAGTAATGGCCACTCCCCATCATCGGCCCCCTTGGTGCTTCACCATCCCTTCTGACTCCATACCCCTGGCCATGCCTCTACAAATAGCACCCCCCCCCCTTTTTTTTTGTTTTTTGCGGTACGCGGGCCTCTCACCGCTGTGGCCTCTGCCGTTGCGGAGCACAGGCTCCGGACGCGCAGGCTCAGTGGCCATGGCTCACGGGCCCAGCCGCTCCATGGCACGTGGGATCTTCCCGGACCCGGGCACAAACCCGCACCCCCTGCATCGGCAGGCGGACCCCCAACCACTGTGCCACCAGGGTAGCCCTAGGCCCCTTTTTAATACTCTTAGATTACCACCTTGAATACACTGTTTTCTGTTGAGACCCGAGCACTACAGTACGTTACCAAGAGTGGATCAAAAGACATCTGAATTTCAGTCCAGATTCTTTGCCGTGTTCACACATTCGCTGCCGTGTATGCAACCAGTTACCAACTAGGGAGATGTCTCTTTGGGACACTCTGCCGCTCGCATGCCTATCTCCCTGCACAGACACAGTTCCCAAGCTGTCTCCAGTCAGGCTACCAGCAGGGGGAGCATTTAAGCATTGTGGGTATCTGCATTAGAAACACCTGAAGCTCCATGTGACTTAGAACCTTTGCCCCTCTAGAAAGCCTCAAATCTGCCCCACCCCATTAAATTTAGAGATGGAGAAAAGTTATTAATGTGATTATAAACTTCACAATGCCTTATTTGATTAGAAACTCTTTTACTCTTTGCTGTGTCCAAAACTAAATAAATTATTGGGATCAGATATGGTATTCATTAGTCTTAATCCATGGGACATCCAATTTGCTTTCATAGCATCTGGTGAATACCCTAGAGTTAGGCAGGTGCAAAGACTTAAGGATGATTTTCTTTATTGGACATTTTCCTGCTGTTCCCCAAAGTAGAGGAGTTTGGCTTTACTGATTCTGGATAACAGAGAATAATGCACTTAACTAACATTTATCCAGCATATATTGTGAGGTAGATGCTATACTAGGCATTTTACATGTAAAAGCTCCCAATATCCACAACAATGGTGCAAAAAGTTATTATCACTTCATTTTACAAATGAGGAAACTGAAGCCCAGAGAGGGGAACTGATTTTCCTAATGAGAAAGAGCTAGTATTGATCAGGATTTGGACATGGGTTAAAAACTTCTAAAAGACTTATTTCATCTGCCATTTTGGTCCCTTGTTTCTGGGCAGACATACGGTTTGAACTTTGTCATTAACGAGCTTTGTGATGTTGGACAATTCTGTTTTCCTCTCTGGGCTTCAGTTTCCTTATCTGTGAAATGAAGAGGCAGAGCTAAAGAAATTTAAGCTCCAAAATTGCTGGATACTAATGTGTATGTAAACGTATTACCCCATAATGGGTTGTTTCAGTCAGGATTCAGAAGTCACTCTAGCTATTTAAACAGAAAGAAATTCAATACAGAAAGTTAGGTGCTTACAAAGGCAATTGGAAGGAAGAGAGGAGCAGGAACTGGGGTGATCTGTCAGGAATGATGCCCAGAACAATCCTGCTGAGATGCGGGACCCCTGGGCTAGAGGCAGGTGATAAAGCAAAACGATTATGGGCTTGACATCAAATAGCCCTTGGTAACACCTCCAGCTTTCCCACTTATGAGTGTGGCAATGTAGATAGCCTTTCTGAGCCCTATAAAATCAGATGACAAATGTGAAAATATCTAGCACATAGTAGGTAGTCAATTAAGTTGTGCCCTTGTGCCCTCTTCCCTCCTCCTGAGGTAGAAATATGCTTATCTGGAAATAGAAGGAAACATGTGCAAGCTGGAACAATGGGAAATAATGATAAAGAGGTAAGATGGGGCCAGAGAACAGGTTTTCCTAAAAAAAAAAGGTAGGTAAACAAGCTTGAATTATATAGGCAATAGGGGCTGATGGCAGTTTTTAGATAGAAAAATGATGAGAAATTTGGTGCTTTGGCAAGATAAATATGACAACCATATTCAAGAAGTAAGTTATTCTCTCAATGGTTAATAAGAGATGCATTCCTTTGTCAGTCTCTTTAAAAGAATGTTCCTTCCAATTTCATGGAAAATGCCCCTTGGGAAGCCACAGCATAGACTATAATCCTTGTTTAGTAGGAAATATTTAATTGAAACAATGCCTCTCTTTGTTAAGCATAGAAGAATATTGTATCCTTCCAATAGGTGTGGTACTGTGGGCCTGGGACATAGGCTCCCTGAGTCCTAGACAGAGGGCTGAGAAATAGAGTGGTCATGGTAAGAAGACCTAACTCCAGTAAGATAGTGTCCCTCAAAAGGTACACAACTGGGAAGCCACGGAACAAGAAGTTACATCAACCAGGAAAGCTAAAGTATACCCCGTCCCACAACTATGTGGGAATCACACAGATAAGAAAACAGCAGAGATCCTCCAATCGGCCCAGGCATGAGTTTTCAACCTCTTAGTAACATGGGATCTGTAAAATCACTTAGGATCTCAAATGATTACAACTTGAGTGACCTTAGACGTAGAAAAAAGTTTGTAGTTCCTTCCAATGTCAAGAAATTTTACAAATAAAATCTACCTTGGAGTGTATCTAGTAGTTGCTTAAATACACATCTGGTAGGTGCTTAATAAATTTGGAGTGAACAAATGATCTACCAAAAATCTCTCATGATTTTTTTCAGTTCTATTGAGATATAATTGCCATACAACATTGTATTAGTCCAAGGTGTACTAAACATAATGATTTGATACATGTATGCATTGCTAAATGATCACCACAATAGGTTTAGTTAACATCGGTCACCTCACATAGTTGCAATTTTTTTTTCTTGTGATTAGAACTTTAAAGGTCTACTTTCTTAGCAACTTTCAAATGTGTGATAGGGTATTGTTGACTCTAGTAACTGTGTTGTGCATTACTTCCCCAGGACTTATTTATCTTATAACTGGAAGTTTGTACCTTTTGACCACTTTTACCACCCCGCTCCCTGCCCCATTCCCTGCCTCTGGCAACCACCAATCTGTTCTCTATTTCTGTGAGTTTGGTTTTTATAGATTTCACATGTAAATGAAGTCATACAGTATTTGTCTTTCTCTGCCTGACCTACTTCATTAGCATAATGCCCTCAAGGTCCATCCATGTTATTGTAAATGGCAGGATTTCCTCCCTTTTTATGGCTGAATAACATGTATACTGCATTTTCCTTATCCATTCATCCGTTGATGGACGCTTAGGTTGTTTCCATGTCTTGGCTATTATAAATAATGCTGCAACAAACATGGGGATGCATATATCTTTTCAAGATAGTGATTTCATCTCCTTGGGATGATATATACCCAGAAGTGGAATTGCTGGATCCTATGGAAGTTCTATTTTTAATGTTTTGAGGAATCTCCACTGTTTTCCATATCGGCTGCACCAATTGACATTCATACCAACAGTGCACAGGGGTTCGTTTTTCTCCACATCTTCACCAGCACTTGTTATCTCTTGTCTTTTTGGTAAGAGCCATTTAACAGGGGTAAGGTGATATCTCATTGTGTTGATTTGCATTTCCCTGGTGATTAGTGATGTTGAGCACCTTTTCATGTACCTGTTGGCCATTTGTATGTCTTCTTTGGGAAAATGTCTATTTATTTCCTCTGCCCATTTTTACTCAGATTAGTTTTTTTTTTTTTTTTTTTTGCTGTTGAGTTGTGTATGTTCTTTATATATTTTGGATATGAAACCTCTATCAGACATGTGATTTGCAAATCTCCCCATTTCGTAGGTGCTTTTTCATTTTGTTGCTTCTTTTGTTATGCAGAGGCTCTTCAGTTTGGTATACTTCCGTTTGTTTATTCTTGCTCTTGTTGCTTTTGCTTTTGGTGTTAAATCCATAAAAACGTTGCCAAGACTGATGTCAAGGAGCTTACCACCTATGTTTTCTTCTGTGAGCTTTATGATCAGAAGTCTTACATTCAAGTCTTAATCCAGTTTGAGGTTAATCTTTAATCCAGTTTGAGTTTAATCCAGATTTTTGTGTACAGTGTAAGACTGGGGTCCAGTTTCATTCTTTGAATACAGCTGTCCAGTTTTCCCAACACCATTTATTGATGAGACTATCATTTCCTCATTGTATATTCTTGGCTCCTTTGTTGTAAATTAATTGACCATATAGGAATGGGTTTGTTTCTGGGCTCTCTATTATATACCATTGATTTATGTGTCTGTTTTTATGCCAATACTGTAATGTTTTGATTACTATATATTTGTGATATAGTTTGAAATCAGGAAGCATGATGCTTTCACCTTTGTTCTTCTTTCTCAAGATTGCTTTGGCTATTTAGGGTTTTTTGTGGTTCCTTACAAATTCTAGGATTATTTTTTCTATTTTTGTGAAAAATGCCATTGAAATTTTTGATAGGGATTGCATTGAACCTGTAGGTCACTTTAGGTAGTAAAACATTTAAAAAATGTCAATTCCTCCAGTCCATGAGCACATAGTATCTTTCTATTTATTTGTGTCATCTTCAAGTTCTTTCATCAGTTTCTCATAGTTTTTAGTGTACAGATCTTTCACCTCCTTGGTCAAATTTATTCGTAGGAGTTTTATTATTATTATTTTAGATTTATTTATTTATTTTGGGCTGTGTTGGGTCTTCATTTCTGTGCGAGGGCTTTCTCTAGTTGTGGCAAGCGGGGCCCACTCTTCATCGCGGTGCGCGGGCCTTTCACTATCGCGGCCTCTCTTGTTGCGGAGCACAGGCTCCAGGCGCGCAGCCTCAGTAGTTGTGGCTCATGGGCCTAGTTGCTCGGCGGCATGTGGGATCTTCCCAGACTAGGGCTTGAACCCGTGTCCCCTGCATTAGCAGGCAGATTCTCAACCACTGCGCCACCAGGGAAGCCCAGTTTTATTATTTTTGCTGCAATTGTAAATGAGATTTTTTTAAAAATTTGTCTTTCTGATAGTTTGTATTAGTGTATAGAAATGCAACTGATTTTTGTATATTAATTTTGTATCCTGCAACTTTACTGAATTTGTTCATTAGTTCTCACAGTTTTTTGGTAGTCTTTAGGGTTTTCTATATATAATATCATGTAATCTGTAAATAGAGACAGTTTTACTGCTTCTTTTCCAATTTAGATGCCCTTTATTTCTTTTTCTTGCTTAATTGCTCTGGTTTGGACTTCCAGTACTATGTTGAATAAAAGCGGTGATAGTATCTTTGTCTTATTACTTATCTTAGAGGAAATGCTTTCAACTTTTCACCATTGAGTATGATATTAGCTGTGCACTTGTTACATATGGCCTTATTATGTTGAGGTATGTTCCTTCTTTGCCCATTTTGTTGAGAGTTGTTATCATGAATGGATGTTGAATTCTGTTGAATGCTTTCTCTGCACCTATTGAGATGATCATATGATTTTTATCCTCATTTTGTTGATGTGATATATCACATTGATTGACTTGCAGGTGTTGAACCATGCTTGCATCCCTCAAAAAGTCCCATTGGATCATACTGTATAATCTTTGTAATGAATTGTTGAATTCAGTTTGCTAATATTTTGTTGAGAATTTTTGTATTATATTCATCAGGGATACTGGACTATAAACTTTTTTTTCTTGTAGTGTCCTTGTCTGGTTTTGATGTCACAGTAATGCTGGCTCCATAAAGTAAGTTTGGGAGTATTCCCTTCTCTTCCGTTTTTTTGGAATAGTTTGAGAAGGACCAGTATTAATTCCTCTTTAAATGTTTGGTAGAATTAACCAGTGAAGCCATGTGGTCCTGAACTTTTGTTTGTTGAGAGATTTTTGATTACTGATTCATTCTCCTTACTAGTAATTTGTCTGTTCAGATTTTCTATTTCTTCATGTTTGTAGATCATGTTTCCAGAAATTTATACTATGTTGTCCAATAGAAGAAGAAAGAGAACAAAAGGATTACAAAACAACCAGAAAATAATTAACAAAATGGCAATAGTAAGTCCATACCTATCAATAATTACTTTAAGTGTAAAGGTACTAAATTCTCCAATCAAAAGACACAGAATGACCAAATGGATAAAAAAACAAGACTCAACTATATGCTGTCTACAAAAGAACCACTTCAGCTTTAAGGACACACACCGACTCAAAGTAAAGAAATGGAAAAAGACATTCCATGCAAATGAAACCAAAAGAAAGCTAAGGTAGCTATACTTTTTTTTTTTTTTAAATATTTTCTCACCCCTCACTCAGAGGTTGTAGATACACAGAGTGATTTGTTTTATTTATTTATTTACTTTTTAAGGGATTTTGCTTTTTTAAAAATTTTTATTTATTTATTTATGGCTGTGTTGGCTCTTCGTTTCTGTGCGAGGGCGCTCTCTAGTTGCGGCGAGTGGGGGCCACCCTTCATCACGGTGTGCAGGCCTCTCACTATTGAGGCCTCTCCTGTTGTGGAGCACAGGCTCCAGACACGCAGGCTCAGCAATTGTGGCTCACGGGGCAGGCTGCTCCACGGCATGTGGGATCTTCCCAGACCAGGGCTCGAACCCGTGTCCCCTGCATTGGCAGGCAGATTCTCAACCACTGCACCACCAGGGAAGCCCAGGTAGCTATACTTATATCAGACAAAATAGTCTTTAACACAAAGAGTTTAATAAGACAAAGAAGGTCATTATATAATGCTAAAGGGATCAATCCAACAAGAGGCTATAACATTTATATATATTTTTGCACCCAACATAGGAGCACCTAAATATATAAAGCAAATATTTGACACACCTGAAGGGAGAAATATACAGCAATACAATAATGTAAGAGAATTTAATACCCTACTTTCAACAATGGGTAGATTATCCAGACAGAAAATCAATAAAGAAACACTGGACTTAAGATACATGTTAGATCAGATGAGCTTAACAGACATTATAGAACATCCCATTCAAAAGCAACAGAATACACATTTTTCTCAAGTACACACAGAATATTCTCCAGGATAAATTATATGTTTAGCCAAAATAGAAGTCTTTAACTTAACTTTACATCTCAAGGAACTAGAAAAAGAAGAACAACTAAGAACAAACAAAGCCCAAAGTTAGTAGAAAGAAGGAAATAACAAAGACCACAGCAGAAATAAATAAATAGACTAAAAATACAATAGAAAAGATCAATGAAACTAAGAGTTGGTGTTTTGAAAAGATAAACAAGATAGATAAGCCTTTAGCTAGACTCACCAAGAAAAAAAAAGAGAAGACTCAAGTAAATAAAATTAGAAATGAAAGAGGAGACTACAGCTCATACCACAGAAATACAAAGGATTATAAGAGACTACTATGACCAATTATATGCCAATAAAAGTCTTCATTTTTAAAATGAAGTAGCCAAAAACTGAAGTGTTAAGTAACTGGACCAAGGTCACCAACTAGATAGAACCAGGTCTAAAACTCAAGTCTCCTGACTTTCAATTGAACGTTTTATCTTACTCCATGTTGCCTTTGGCTCTTGTGTCTGAGGGAATTGGGTGTACATACATCATGGTATTGCCTATGAGCAATGTTTAGGATCAAAAACAGATAATTATAGCCATCTTCCTGGGCCTCTATTAGGTTCTTGTGACCCACAGGTCTCCATGGTGACATCCAGGAGTGGAAGCACCATTTCTACAATGCACTCAAGAGAGTCATACCAAGAACATGGCTTGTAGAGCCAAGCCAAAGGACAAGTTATGGGGTAGGGGCTGGCTCAGTATGCATGGATTTCTTCTGAACCCTCAGTTTTTACTGAAAGTACTAAACATCTCCTCTGGCTTCCTCTGGTGTCAAAACATGAACACTACAGAGGCAAAGTGGGGTCTTGAAATACTACTAACAAATCTGACACATATACAAGGGACCAAGAAAGTAAGAAGGAAAAAAATGAAGAGATAAAAGAGGAGAGAGAGAGAGGGAGAGAGACAGACAGAAAGAGAGACAGAGAGGGAAAGTGAGAGAGCAGAATAAGAGCTAGGACAGGGAGACAGTAAATAGATGCATATGCCAATGAAGCCATTTTTTCCTGGGCCACACCCTCCATCAGAAATCTGAAAGCTGGGCTCTTTTTCAGGATCTCTGAAGCTGTTTTGAGTTTCTTTCCATAGTTTCTAGGCGACTGTTTTTCACCAGGATCCCTGTGGGGAAATGGTTATTCTCTCAGCTCAGTGAGGGCTACTGACAAAGACTGGTTCTTCCTTGGAGGTAAAGAGTGACTCCTATGAGGCTGAGGGAGAAAGTCTAACATCTCTAAGAGTTAAGACCCCCCAGCTTAAAAAGTTGTCACAGCCGCCACTCCTGCCAGTGGGAGCATCTTGCCAGTTGCCTCAGTAACAGCAGATGCTTCACAGTGCAGCCCTTGGCGACAGTAACAAGGAGCACTGACTCTGCTCACAAACAACAGAAGCTCCTGTGATGAACCATGGAGATAACTGTCGGCATTTACTTATGTCAGTGCCTTTTTTAAGCCTCAGCATCTCTCAACTCATCTAGCAGCTTCTGTGCTTTTCAACAGGAGGAAGACTGCATACAGCTCTCTCAGCCCTACCTCTAGAGGCCAACTCCCAGCAAGTTCCTGGTACCCTTTGGTCAACAATTTCACATTTTCATATACACCTTAGAAAAAAGTCTCATATTTGTTCGCAAGGAGACCTGCAAAGTGATTCACTGAAGCATTCTTTGTGATGGAAAAATCTTGGAAACTACTTAAACATTCATCCACTGGATATGAGATAAATACACGTTGCTGCATTCGTAGAGTTTACATTAAATAGAGTAGATAAAATGAACAAAACGGAGCTAAATGTAGCAACCAGGATGAATTTCAGAAATATAATAATGAGGAAGAAAAACTATATACAGAAGGATACTTTTTATATAAAGTTTGAAAGCATGTACAATTATGCTTTTTACTATACATGGAGGGAGTGGGAAGGAACCTGAAGAAAGTGAGAAAAAAATCATGGCAATATTTGGGGAAAGAGGATTCAAAGTAGAGAAAAAAGCAAGGGCCTAAGGCCTGAGGTGAAAACGTATTTAATGAGTTTCAGTAAGAGCAAGCAGGTGGATGTGGCTGGAGCAGAACGTGTCAGGGAAGGGAGAGTATAGGAAATAAGGTCAGAGAGGTAGCCAATTGTCAGAACATGAACGACGGCCTTGCAGTTGCCATTGGAAAGTTTTGGCCCAGAAACCTGTGGTATGAGGCCTAAAATTAAGGCCCAATATTATGTCCTGCACTGACATGGGTGGGGGGGGGGGGAGTAAGAAGGCCTCCAATGTCACACCAGAAGGGCTGCCCCCCATTCTGCTTCTGCAGAAAATATTCCCTTGCCAAACACCCCTCTTAACAACTGGGCCAGTTAGAGTTCCCGTTTACCCCAGAATTATTCAACCAATCACATCCTCCTGTGGGAACCAGTGGGCACCATTCCCTCTTAATACTACAAAGCCTCCCTGTTACCACTCCTGGCACTTCATTCCGTTCCTGAGTGCAACTCCCATGCAGCCATGTGTGGTGCGCAGTGGACTCCTCCCCTAGACTGTGAGTGTATGTGAATGTGCTGTCATCAGTCTCATCTGTCCAGTGCCGAGGAGATGGCTACAATGGTCTGTGCTTGATCCCAGACACAGAATCCCCCCCTCGCCAATGGGGTGAATAGGAAACAATGGTAACAGAGTCACATGATTTGACTTATGCTTTAAATGGATACCGGCTTCTGTTGAGAATGAGCTACGAGGAGGTGAAAACAAAAACATAACTACCAGATATGGGGTGGGGGCCTGATCCAGACATGACCATCATCTCACATAGAGGACAGTGGAGGAAGCGGTGGAGAGATGGGCCTGGATCTGAGATCAAATGTGGGTGTGAAAGAAAACTTCACTACTTTTGTTCCGATAACTGGTTGCCATTTTTTCATGCTAGAAAACTGGGAGAAGGGCTGTTGTACAGTGAAACTCCCTGTCTTATACAAGTTGTCACACAAATCAGAAAAAAAGGGAAAGAGTCTAACTCATTTGGTTTTAATACCATATCCAGGGCAAGAAGACAAAATTGTCTATAGATATAGGTTCACTTATGAACATGCACATGAAAACCCTAATTAAAATATCAGCAATTAGAATTCAATGATGACGAGGAGCTTCAAGATGGCGGAAGAGCAAGACGAGGAGATCACCTTCCTCCCCAGAGATACATCCGAAATACATCCACATGTGGAACAATTCCTACAGAACACCTACTGAATGCCGGCAGAGGCCTCAGACCTCCCAAAAGGCAAGAAATTCCCCACGTACCTCGGTCGGGCAAAAGAAAAAAGAATAAACAGAGACAAAAGGATAGGGACGGGACCTGCACCAGTGGGAGGGAGCTGTGAAGGAGGAAAGGTTTCCACACACGAGGAAGCCCCTTCGCGGGTGGAGACTGCGGTTGGCGAAGGGGGAAAGCTTCAGAGCCACGGAGGAGAGCGCAGCAACAGGGGTGCGGAGGGCAAAGCGGAGAGATTCCCGCACAGAGGATCGGGGCCGACCAGCACTCACCAGCCTGAGAGGCTTGTCTGCTCACCCGCCGGGGCGGGCAGGGCTGGGAGTTGAGGCTCGGGCTTCGGCTGCCGGGAGAGGACTGGCGGCGTGAACACAGCCTGCAGGGGGTTGGTGCACCATGGCTAGCCAGGAGGGAGTCCAGGGAAAAGTCTGGACCTGCCGAAGAGGCAAGAAACTTTTTCTTCCCTCTTTGTTTCCTGGTGCAAGAGGAGAGGGGATTAAGAGCACTGCTTAAAGGAGCTCCAGAGACAGGCGCGAGCTGCGGCTAACAGCGCAGACCCCAGAGATGGGCATGAGACACTAACACTGCTGCTGCCGCCACCAAGAAGCCTGTGAACAACCACAGGTCACTACCACACCTCCCCTCGCGGGAGCCTGTGCAGCCCGCCACTGCCAGGGTCCCGTCATGCAGGGACAACTTCCCCGGGAGAATGCACGGTGCGCCTCAGGCTGGTGCAACGTCACTCTGGCCTCTGCTGCCGCAGGCTTGCCCCACATCCGTACCCTTCCCTCCCCATGGCCTGAGTGAGCCAGAGCTCACGAAGCAGCTGCTCCTTTAACCTCGTCCTGTCTGAGCAAAGAACAGACGCCCTCCGACGACCTACACGCAGAGGTGGGGCCAAATCCGAAGCTGAACCCCGGGAGCTGTTCGAACAAAGAAGAGAAAGGGAAGTCTCTCCCAGCAGCCTCAGAAGCAGAGGATTAAATCTCCACAATCAACTTGATGTACCTGCATCTGTGGAATACCTGAATAGACAATGAATCATCCCAAATTGAGGAGGTGGACTTTGGGAGCAATGATATATATATTCTTTTTCCCTTTTTCTCTTTTTGTGAGTGTGTATGTGTATGCTTCTCTGTGTGATTTTGTCTTTATAGCTTTGCTTTTACCAGTGTCCTAAGGTTCTGTCTATCCTTTTTCTTTTCTTTTTACTTAAAAAATTTTTTTTAATAATTATTTTTTATTTTAATAACTTTATTTTATTTATTTTACTTTATTTTATTTTATCTTCTTTCTCTCTTTCTTTCTTTTCTACCTTTTATTCTGAGCTGTGTGGATGAAAGGCCCTTGGTGCTCCAGCCAGGCATCAGGGCTGTGCCTCTGAGGTGGGAGAGCCAAGTTCAGGACACTGGTCCACAAGAGACCTCCCAGCTCCACGTAATATGAAATGGCAAAAATCTCCCAGAGATCTCCATCTCAATGCCAAGACCCAGCTTCACTCAACAACCAGCAAGCTACAGTGCTGGACATCCTATGCCAAACAACTAGCAAGACAGGAACACTACCCCACCCATTAGCAGAGAGGCTGGCTAAAATCATAATAAGGCCACAGATATACCAAAACACACCACCAGACGGGGACCTGACCACCAGAAAGACAAGATCCAGCCTTATCCACCAGAACACAGGCACTAGTTTCCTCCACCAGGAAGCCTACAAAACCCACTGAACCTACCTTAGCCACTGGGGACAGACACCGAAAACAACGGGAACTATGAACCTGCAGCCTGCGAAAAGGAGACCCCAAACACAGCAAGTGAAGCAAAATGAGGACAGAGACACAGAGCAGATGAAGGAGCAAGGTAAAAACCTACCAGACCTAATAAATGAAGAAGAAATAGGCAGTCGACCTGAAAAAGAATTCAGAATAATGATAGTAAAGATGATCCAAAATCTTGGAAATAGAATAGGGAAAATACAAGACACGTTTAACAAGGACCTAGAAGAACTAAAGAGCAAACAAACAGTGATGAACAACACAATAAATGAAATTTAAAATTCTCTAGAAGGGATCAATAGCAAAATAACTGACGCAGAAGAACGGATAAATGACCTGGAAGATAAAATAGTGGAAATAACTACTGCAGAGCAGAATAAAGGAAAAAGAATGAAAAGAATGGAGGACAGTCTCAGAGACCTCTGGGACAACATTAATGCATCAACATTCGAATTATAGGAGTCCCAGAAGAAGAAGAGAAAACGAAAGGGACTGAGAAAATATTTGAAGAGATTATAGTTGAGAATTTCCCTTATTTGTGAAAGGAAATAGTTAATCAAGTCCAGGAAGCACAGAGAGCCCCATACAGGATAAATCCAAGGAGAAACACACCAAGACATATATTAATCAAACTATCAAAAATTAAATACAAAGAAAAAATATTGAAAGCAGCAAGGGAAAAACAACAAATAATACACAAGGGAATCCCCATAAGGTTAACAGCTGATCTTTCAGCAGAAACCCTACAAGCCAGGAGGGAGTGGCAGGACATACTGAAAGTGATGAAGGAGAAAAACCTGCAACCAAGACTATTCTACCCAGCAAGGATCTCATTCAGATTTGATGGAGAAATTAAAACTTTTACAGACAAGCAAAAGCTAAGAGAATTCAGCACCACCAAACCAGCTTTACAACAAATGCTAAAGGAACTTATATAGCCAGGAAACACAAGAGAAGGAAAAGACCTACAATAACAAACCCCAAACAATTAAGAAAATGGTAATAGGAACATACATATCAATAATTACCTTAAATGTAAATGAATTAAATGCTCCAACCAAAAGACATAGACTGGCTGAATGGATACAAAAACAAGACCTGTATAAATGTTGTCTACAATAGACCCACTTCAGACCTACGGACACATACAGACTGAAAGTGAGGGGATGGAAAAAGGTATTCCATGCAAATGGAAATCAAAAGAAAGCTGGAGTAGCAATTCTCATATCAGACAAAATGACTTTAAAATAAAGACTATTACAAGAGACAAAGAAGGAAACTACATAATGATCAAAGGAACGATCCAAGAAGAAGATATAACAATTGTAAATATTTGCGCACCCAACATAGGACCACCTCAATACATAAGGCAAATGCAAGCAGCCATAAAATGGGAAATCGACAGTAACATAATCATAAGTAGGGGACTTTAACACCCCACTTTCACCAATGGACAGATCATGCAAAATGAAAATAAATAAGGAAACACAAGCTTTAAATGATACATTAAACAAGATGGACTTAATTAATATTTATAGGACATTCCATCCAAACACAACAGAATACACATTCTTCTCAAGTGCTCATGGAACATTCTGCAGGATAGGTCATATCTTGGGTCACAAATCAAACCTGGGTAAATTTAAGAAAATTGAAATCATATGAAGTATCTTTTCCAACCACAATACTATGAGACTAGATATCAATTACAGGAAAAGATCTGTAAAAAGTACAAACACATGGTGGCTAAACAACACACTGCTTAATAACCAAGAGATCACTGAAGAAATCAAAGAGAGGAAATTAAAAAATACCCAGAAACAAATGACAGTGAAAACACAACGATCCAAAACCTATGGGATGCAGCAAAAGTAGTTCTAGGAGGGAAGCTTATAGCAATACAATCCTACCTTAAAAAATAAGAAACATCTCAAATAAACAACCTAACCTCACACCTAAAGCAATTAGAGAAAGAAGAACAAAAAAACCCCGAAGTTAGAAGGAAAGAAATCATAAAGATCAGATCAGAAATAAATAAAAAAGAAATGAAGGAAACAACAGCGAAGGTCAATAAAAGTAAAAGGTGGTTCTTTGAGAAGATAAACAAAATTGATAAACCACTAGTCAGACTCATCAAGAAAAAAACGGAGAAAACTCAAATCAATAGAATTAGAAATGAAAAAGAAGTAACTGCAGAAATACAAAGGATCATGAGAGATTACTACAAGCAACTATATGCCAATAAGATGGACAACCTAGAAGAAATGGACAAATTCGTAGAAATGCACAACCTTCTGAGACTGAAACAGGAAGAAATAGAGAATATGAACAGCCCAATCACAAGCACTGAAATTGAAACTGTGATTAAATATCTTCCAACAAACAAAAGCCCAGGACCAGATGGCTTCACAGGCAAATTCTATCAAACATTTAGAGAAGAGCTAACACCTATGCTTCTCAAACTCTTCCAAAATATAGCAGAGGGAGGAACACTCCCAAACTCATTCTACGAGGCCACCATCACCCTGATACCAAAACCAGACAAAGATGTTACAAAGAAAGAAAACTACAGGCCAATATCGCTGATGAGCATAGATGCAAAAATCCTCAACAAAATACTAGCAAACAGAATTCAACAGCACATTAAAAGGATCACACACTATGATCAAATGGTGTTTATCCCAGGAATGCAAGGATTCTTCAGTATACGCAAATCAATCAGTGTGATAAACCATATTAACAAATTGCAGGAGAAAAACCATATGATCATCTCAATCGATGCAGAGAAGGCTTCTGACAAAATTCAACACCCATTTATGATAAAAACCCTCCAGAAAGCAGGCATAGAGGAAACTTTACTCAACATAATAAAGGCCATATATGACAAACCCACAGCCAACATCATCCTCAATGGTGAAAAAATGAAAACATTTCCACTAAGATCAGGAACAAGACAAGGTTGCCCACACTCACCACTATTATTCAACATAGTTTTGGAAGTTTTAGCCACAGAAATCAGAGAAGAAAAAGAAATAAAAGGAATCCAAATCGGAAAAGAAGAAGTAAAGCTGTCACTGTTTGCAGATGACATGATACTATACATACAAAATCCTAAAGATGCTACCAGAAAACTACTAGAGCTAATCAATGAACCTGGAAAAATAGCAGGATAGAAAATTAATGGACAGAAATCTCTTGCATTCCTATACAATAATGATGAAAAATCTGAAAGAGAAATTAAGAAAACACTCCCATTTACCATTGCAATAAAAAGAATATAATATCTAGGAATAAACCTACAAAAGGAGAAAAAAGACCTGCATGCAGAAAACTATAAGACACTGATGAAAGAAAGATGATACAAATAGATGGAGAGATATACTATTTTCTTGGATTGGAAGAATCAATATTGTGAAAATGACTGTACTACCCAAAGCAATCTACAGATTCAATGCAATCCCTATCAAATTACCAATGGCATTTTTCACAGAACTAGAACAAAAAATTTCACAATTTGTATGGAAACACAAAAGACCCTGAATAGCCAAAGCAATCTTGAGAAAGAAAAACGGAGCTGGAGGAATCAGGCTCCCTGACTTCAGACTAAACTACAATGCTACAGTAATCAATAAAGCATGGTACTGGCACAAAAACTGAAATATAGATCAATGGAACAAGACAGAAAGTCCAGAGATAAAGCCACGCACATATGGTCACCTTATCTTTGATAAAGGAGGCAAGAATATACAGTGGAGAAGAGACAGCCTCTTCAATAAGTGGTGCTGGGAAAACTGGACAGGTACATGTAAAAGTATGAAATTAGAACACTCCCTAACACCATACACAAAAATAAACTCAAAATGGATTAAAGACCTAAATGTAAGACCAGATACTATCAAACTCTTAGAGGAAAACATAGGCAGAACACTCTATGACATAAATCACAGCTAGATCCTTTTTGACCCACCTCCTAGAGAAATGGAAATAAAAACATAAATAAACAAATGGGACCTAATGAAACTTGAAAGCTTTTGCACAGCAAAGAAAACCATAAACAAGACGAAAAGGCAACCCTCAGAATGGGAGAAAATATTTGCAGATGAAGCAACTGACAAAAGGTTAATCTCCAAAATTTACAAGCAGCTCATGCAGCTCAATAACAAAAAAACAAACAACCCAGTCCAAAAATGGGCAGAAGACTTTAACAGACATTTTTCCAAAAAAGATACACAGACTGTCAACAAACACATGGATGGATGTTCAACATCACTAATCATTAGAGAAATGCAAATCAAAACTGCAATGAGGTATCACCTCACACCAGTTAGAATAGCCATCACCCAAAAATCTACAAACAATAAATGCTGGCGAGGGTGGGGAGAAAAGGGAACCCTCTTGCCATGTTGGTTGGAATGTAATTGATACAGCCACTGTGGAGAACAGTATGGAGGTTCCTTAAAAAACTAAAAATAGAACTACCATATGACCCAGCAATCCCACTACTGGGCATATACCCTGAGAAAACCATAATTCAAAAAGAGTCATGTACCATAAATGTTCACTGCAGCTCTATTTACAATAGCCAGGACATGGAAGCAACCTAAATGTCCATCAACAGATGAATGCATAAAGAAGATGTGGCACATATATACAATGGAATATTACTCAGCTACAAAAAGGAACAAAATTGAGTTATTTGTAGTGAGGTGGATGGACCTAGAATCTGTCATACAGAGTGAAGTATGTCAGAAGGAGAAAAACAAATACCATTTGCTAACACATATATATGGAATCTAAGGGAAAAAAAAATGGTCATGAAGAACCTAGGGGCAAGACGGGAATAAAGACACAGACCTACTAGAGAATGGACTTGAGGCTACGGGGAGGGGGATGGGTAAGCTGTGCGAAAGTGAGAGAGTGGCATGTACATATATACACTACCAAACGTAAAATAAATAGCTAGTGGGAAGCAACCGCATAGCACAGGGAGATCAGCTCTGTGCTTTGTGACCACCTAGAGGGGTGTGACAGGGAGTTTGGGAGGGAGGGAGATGCAAGAGGGAAGAGATATGGGAACACATGTATATGTATAGCTGATTCACTTTGTTATATAGCAGAAACTAACACACCATTGTAAAGCAATTATACTCCAATAAAGATGTTAAAAACATAATAATAGTCGCTCTTGGCCGGGCGGTACCGAGCCCTCCCAGCACTCCCCTCCTCTCCTCCCTCCGGCCCTCCGGCCTGCCTTTCCCTGCGGCACTGCCACCCCCCCACCTTCGCCCCAGCCCTCTTCTCTTCCCGCCGAGCGAGCCGCGGCGGCGGCAGCAGCAGCAGCAGCCAGAAGAGGAGCCGGAGGCGGTGGTGGCCGGGTAGCCCATGGCGTAGAGTCAGGGAGGCAGCAAGAAGAAAGTCTGCTACTACTACTACGATGGTGATATTGGAAATTATTATTACGGACAGGGTCATCCCATGAAACCTCATAGGATCCGCATGACCCATAACTTGCTGCTAAATTATGGCTTGTATAGAAAAATGGAAATATATAGTCCCCATAAAGCCACTGCTGAAGAAATGACAAAATACCACAGCAATGAGTACATCAAATTTCTACGTTCAATAAGACCAGATAACACGTTCGAGTATAGTAAGCAGATGCAGAGATTTAATGGTGGAGAGGATTGTCCAGTGTTTGCTGGGCTCTTTGAGTTCTGTCAGCTTTCATCTGGTGGTTCAGTTGCTGGGGCTGTGAAGTTAAACCGACAACAAACTGATATGGCTGTTAACTGGGCTGGAGGATTACATCATGCTAAGAAATCAGAAGCATCAGGATTCTGTTATGTTAATGATATTGTGCTTGCCATCCTTGAATTACTAAAGTATCATCAGAGAGTTTTATATATTGATATTGATATCCATCATGGTGATGGTGTTGAAGAAGCTTTTTATACAACAATGTAATGACTGTATCATTCCATAAATATGGGGAATACTTTCCTGGAATGGGAGACTTGAGGGATATTGGTGCAGGAAAAGGCAAATACTATGCTGTCAATTTTCCAATGAGAGATGGTATAGATGATGAATCATATGGGCAGATATTTAAGCCTATTATCTCAAAAGTGATGGAGATGTATCAACCTAGTGCTATGGTGCTACAGTGTGGTGCAGACTCACTATCCGGTGACAGACTTGGTTGCTTCTATTTGACAGTCAAAGGTCATGCTAAATGTGTAGAAGTTGTAAAAACTTTCAATTTACCATTACTGATGCTTGGGGGAGGTGGACACACAATCCGCGATGTTGCTCGATGTTGGACATATGAGACTGCTGTTGCCCTTGGTTGTGAGATTCCCAGTGAATTGCCATATAATGATTACTTTGAGTATTTTGGACCAGACTTCAAACTGCATACTAGTCCTTCAAACATGACAAACCAGAACACTCCAGAATATATGGAAAAGATAAAACAGCGTTTATTTGAAAATTTACGCATGTTGCCACATGCAGCTGGCGTCCAAATGCAAGCTATTCCAGAAGAGGCAGTTCATGAAGACAGTGGAGATGAAGATGGAGAAGATCCAGACAAGAGAATTTCTATTCGAGCATCAGACAAACGGATAGCTTGTGATGAAGAATTCTCAGATTCTGAGGACGAAGGAGAGGGAGGTCGCAGAAATGTGGCTGATCATAAGAAAGGAGCAAAGAAAGCTAGAATTGAAGAAGACAAGAAGGAAACAGAGGACAAAAAAACAGATGTTAAAGAAGACGATAAGTCCAAGGACAATAGTGGTGAAAAAAACAGATACCAAAGGAGCCAAATCAGAAGAGCTCAAGCAACTCTTGAATTTGAGAGTCTCATCACTTTCAGTGAGAAAATATTGGGAAGAAAAATGTTTTCTTTTTGAAGACTTCTGGCTTCATTTTATACTACTTTGGCATGGACTGTATTTATTTTCAAAATGGCTTTTGTTGGTTTTGTTTCTCTTGGCAAGTTTTATTGTGAGTTTTCTAATTATGAAGCAAAATTTCTTTTCTCCACCATGCTTTATGTGATAGTATTTAAAACTGATGTGTTATTATGTCAGAAAACTGCTCTATTCAAGAAGTAATTGGCCGTTCTGAGCTGATTTTTCCATCTTTTGTAATTATCTTTATTAAAAAATTGTACTTGGTAAAAAAAAAAACAACAAAAACAAACAAAAATAATAATAAATAAATACTAAGAATTCAATGATGAAATTAAAACATAAAGCATGATCAAATAGGGCCCATTTAAGAAAAATGGTTTAAGAAATGAAAATATACAACTATTAAAATAATCCATCACATTAATGAACTAAAGAAGCAAAATTACATGAGTATCTCAACAAAAGCAGAAAAAGCACTGGATAAAATTCAATATCTATGTTTTTTTAATAAATTCTTAGAAAACTAAGAATAGAGGGAAGCTTCTTTAACCTGATAAGGGCTTTCTACCAACCATCTACTGCAATCATCAAGTTTAATTTAAAAGTTTAGCTGCAATTTCCTTAAGGTCAAGAACAAGACATGAATGACTTGGTATCATTGCCACTCTTTAACAGAGTACAGGAAGTCCTGGTCACTGTATTAAGAACATGAAGGAAGGAGACCAAATTGTTATTATTTCCAGTTAAAACATCATGATCAAATGCACAGAAAATCTAAGAAATCAGTAAACTGCTAAAATTAAAAGGGAGTTCAGCAAGTTTGTTAGGTATAAAAACAATGTGTAAAATTTAATAGTGTTCCTATGAATAGGCAATAACTCGATAGGCAACGTAATAGAATGTAAGATACTATTAATGGTAGCAACAAAAACTATAAAGCATGTAGATATCAACCAAAGAAAGAACATCTTTATAGAGAATAAATTTCAAACTATTAAAGCACAAATCAGAAAACCTAAACAAATGAAACATTAAACAACATATAGATTAACACCTTGCTCTGACATCATCGAATTAAGTTTTCCTTGATTAGTTTCTAAATTCAATGCAATTACAATCAAAATCCCAGAGTGAAATTTTTAACATGAAAAACAATTCCAAAATTTATGTAGAAAAATAAGAATTTTCAAAGAGTTAAGGCAAAATCAAAAAAGAAGATATATCAGATATCGGAACACATTACAAACGAAGGAAACCTTTATTGATAAAGCTAACAGAAGTGGCAGACTGTTAGCTTTATCAATAAAGTGGCAGACTGGGAGAAAATAATGACAACAGCTAAAACCCACAAATAATTAAATTTTAAAATACGTGAAGAAACTTTTGTAATTCAGGGTCCTCAAGTCCATTCTCCATGTCTGAATCTTTATTCCTGTCCTGCCCCTAGGTTCATCAGAATCATTTTTTTTCTTAGATTCCATATATAAGTGTTAGCATATGATATTTGTTTTTTTCTACTTCACTCTGTATGACAGACTCTAGTCCATCCACCTCACTACAAATAACTCAATTTCGTTTCTTTATATGGCTGAGTAACATCCCATTGTATACATGTGCCACATTTTCTTTATGCATTCATCTGTCGATGGACACTTAGGTTGCTTCCATGTCCTGGCTATTGTAAATAGTGCTGCAATGAACATTGTGGTCCATGACTCTTTTTGAATTATGGTTTTCTCAGGGTATATGCCCAGTAGTGGGATTGCTGGGTCATATGGTAGTTCTATTTTCAGTCTTTTAAGGACCCTCCATACATGGCATGTTTAAATCCATGTGGCTGTCAGTATTTCTGGCCAATGGAGCACTGTGAAAGGAATGAAAAATACAGATAATAGAAAAGGTCATTTATCCACACTGACTCTTTTTAAAAGATATACAGTAATGCAATTTCCAAATCATGCCAATGATTGTCCAAAATTAGAGGGAAAAGTGCCTACAGAGTTAGGAAGAGGAAATTACAAAGCAGGGTTTTAGGTATCAGCGTGTACTAAGCCAGGTAAGCAGACTGTGGACAGTACCTCGAGGGCCATCATTTTGAGACCCTGCAAAGTAGATAAGGAAGGGAAATTTAAAACCAGGGCTCTCCACCCACCCTCCAGAAGAATGCTTTACTTTCTTTGTCTCTAATAGCAAACGTGGAGGCTAGCAAGCTGCTGCCAACAGCTGGAAGCCTGCCATTCTGATGGAATGCTGCTATCCCTGTGAAGGCATCAATATCATGAACAATTCTGAACACATGAGAAGAGCCACCAAGGCCATACAAAAATCTGGGGGCCCAGCCAGGATTAGAACACCAGCCTCAGCCACAATGTTAAATACAATGAGAGTGCATATGGGGGTGGGAGTCAAAACAGGATGGTCTCCAAGAACCCAATGCTTGAAAGCCCAAAGACAGAATCTTGAGGATGCCCTGGTGTAAGCAGCATTGTTATTCAACTAAATAGACCCCTGCCCTTCTTGCTTACTTTCCTTCTCTCTCTCTTCCTCAGCTATGTCCTACTGCTTTTTCATGACCCCAAATGTAGAGCTTTTTGGTATTGGCTCTGTAATCCAGTGCATACGTCCCTATCTCTGGGGGCAAACAATTGCACTGTTTGTAAATTTTCCCCTACCGCATGCCAAAAGAAAGTCAAATGTCTTCTGTTCACTGTCCTTTACGCTGTCTTTCTATTAGATTTCTTCCTGTGAACTCTGACTTCTGCTGGTAATCTATTTTCACCCTTTCAGCAGCAATGAAAACTCAGAGTGATGTTCAATCTTTGTGGGATAACAGAGAGCAAATCATTAACTCTGAGTACACTCCAATGCCAAGCAAGGTTTTCCCCAAAATCACTCCTTGGAAAAAAGAGGGAATTGCTTTCTATTCTGAGTTTCTTACTAGAGGATGTTCTCATCCTTATTTTATTTCTAATAACACCATTCTTTTCAGGGAAGACACACTATCCTGAAACACTCATAATCAATGCAAGATTCTGATGTTTATAAGTGGAATCGGTGAACTTTAATACATATTTATTTTTTCTTTCCCTTGTATGAATGGCCTCATATTTGCAAGAGTGGATGTTGATGGGAACAAGCCTTCTAAATATCATTTTTTAAAATATTACAGTAAGTGGTTACATAGTGGATGTTGAAAATATGTAACTGCAGGATGAAAGAAAACAACTGTCATAGTACTATGCTGTGGCTTGGAATAAAACTGAAATACGATAGTGGAGAAAATATGACTATAGTAACATTATGTAAAATATGAAATAATATATAAAGTGATATTAAAATATCAATTTTCTAAGTGTACAAAATGATTAAATATATGTAACTAAGTTAATAACTTAAGTATTTATACGTAGGTGATTGGTGCTTTTTAGGTACATCTCTAAAATTTTTGGTGAGGGGGGATGGGGGGACTTATTCAGAGGATGGCAGAGGGTCTCATGTTTGGCATTGCCTTCTACTAGGGCGTGTACAGTAGATATACAGACAGTGGCTGAATACTAACTATGGTTCCTGGGGAAGAACTACCAACACTTCACAGAGAGTTCTTTTCTTTCCTCAGTGTTATTGTGAAAGTATGTTTGCCTAACAGTCCTTATCTTGATTCCAGATCCTTAGTAAATGCTGGCTCTTTTCTACACATGACCATGGTAGTTTGTGAAAAAAGCACTCTGGGTCCTACACAAGGAAATGAGTGTTTGAAGTATTACTTCAAAAGTAGCCACTTTAGGAGACTCTATACATCTATCCAAAGAATGCCAGTCACGGGCCAAGGCTGCTGCGGAAGCTGTTTTGAGGATTGCCTTCCAAGAGTCAGTTCATAGGCCAAGTGACAGAGCCAGGCTCTGCCCTTTATAGGCAGCCCTGTTATTCTAGTTTTTAACCCCAAATGGTTACACTCACGCCATTTGCCAGATTGGCCTCTGGATGACTTTCAGCTCTTTCCAGAAATCATTAAATCCACTCCCTTCCACTGGCTCCCATCCCCCAACCCCAGCCCAAAGGATGAAGACTTGGCACAGAGTGGGACGCTCAGAAAAATGCTTTGCAAACTCCGAAGACAGTTCCACGAGAGGAGTTCCAAATGTTTAGAGGAAAAACAACACAGTTAGAGTAAGTATATGACCTCCCAATGAGAATGAGCTGAAAAGAGACAACATTCCTTTGAGTTTAAGTACAGGGAGATTTGTTTTTAAAAATCACTTTATATTCTTACCTCATGTTTGAAATGTGCAAGCCTTGCATTTCATACCAGGTTGTCAGGTATAGCAAATACTTGTATCTGCTTACTGTTTAATCAAAATAGAAAGCCTTAGGCTTTTTTTTTAGGCATGAACCTTATAAACCGAAGCACAATTTACAAACCTGCTATGTACTTTAGCAAGAATCAGTGAAGTAAAATGAATGTGCAAACTTGGATTCTTTAGCAAAACAGTGAAAGCATCATCTCAAGTAACAATGCTAAACATGGAACTACAGGCAAGGATGATGCAGTATAGATCATCTTCAGTTATTCATTAATAGAGGGTCTGAAAGTTAAAGTCATACGGACTTGTCTCATTTGCAGCCCTGGTTAATAATATTAATATCTTTCCTCCTACATTTTGGTTCCAACATGTTACATTCTCTTCATATATCATATTCTGGTTTTATCTTTACTGGGCAGTTATTTTGTTATAAATTTATTAGTATTCATTTTTCAACACAATCTCCCAGCACATAACCTATTCCCTGTTTGGAAATTACACATTTTTAGAAACTTATTTTTATTCTTTCAAGCCACTAGGGTATCTTTTAGTAAGTTCACTGAGGCAGTAATTTCCCAAGTAGGAGTAGCTGACCCTTTAAATATTGTCAAATGGCCAACTTGTGAGTTGATAGGAAGATCCAATAAATGCAGATATAATGCAACCCAAACCAGTTAAGAAATATGACTTTGGGGATTTAAAAAGAGAAAGTGAGTCCAGGGAGATGTGCTAATTCTTTTGGAGAGAACTGTAAAATTAGGGAAGGAAGGAAAACAAATTAGACTTTACATGTTTGGATATCAGAAGAGCATTTGATTCAGAAGAGGAATCTTACGGTTAGATTAATTCAAGCTGGGTTGACTATTTGAAGAGAAAGATGCATAATTCTAATATGGTACTGGTTAGACTCACAGATCTCAACGCCTCTAGAGAGAGCATGGGGGTGCCAAACACAGACCATGAAGGTGAGTCCTTTCACTGTGCAGTAGTTTTAGGAAACTTCTTCCAGGAACTTCACCCAGAGGAAAACCCAAAGGAAACAAAAACAATTTACATTTGTCCACACTACAGCATTTCTCTGGATTCTGCCAGGTACTTTTTAGATATTCTCAGATCAATTCCTCATTCCCACCTCTGGCACCTCACTGCAGCAATAGCAGACATTGAGAGTGTGTTTGCAGTTGTCAAATGCTTTCCGCCTACATGATTGGCTCAGATCCACACAACCATTTTGTGGCTTAGATTTGTTTCTTCCACTTGAATGTAAGCTCCAGGAGGGAGGAATTTTGTCTCTCTGATCTACTGTTATATCCTCAGAACCCAGAAGAGTGCCAGGTACGTGGAAGGCATCAGCAACCTTTTGTTGACTTTTATGGGTGAGGAAACTCAGGGACTTCCAGAGAGTAATAATGACATATTTGTTAAGCTCCCTGAAATCTTCAGACAGCTGTTCTATTTATCCTGTTTTTGCAGACTCCCATATTCTACGAGGGCACTACCTTCCTTTTTTGTCATAATTACTATACACACATACACTAATACATATATATTTGCTATTGTTTCTTGTTTTTTACTTAACCTTTCTCCTGAACAATTAATTACATCTAAGAAATCATGAGTTTGGTGTGCTAGTTATATAATAAATTGTTTTCTAATACACATAAAAATAAATACTAAGCTTTAAATTTAAAAAGGAATCAAAACTTTGGGCATGTACCACCAGAAATCACCTCACATGGTACAAGGTGCTATGCCTACCACATTTGGGCCGACACTGTTATACTGGATCCTTACAATAACCCTGTAGGAGAGGTCTCGTGAGCAAAGCAGAGTAGGCACTGTTAGCTCATTTACCAGTGAGTTAACTGAGGGGGATGGACACAGGGTCACACAGCTAATAAGTGGTAGATTTAGAACTCTGAGCCCCGCAGTATTCCTCATCGCCAATTTACTCTCTTCCACTATTTTACTACTCCCCCAGCATTCCTGGGGAAATCTACAGCTAAGCTGGTATCTGCTCTTTCTTGGGGTGGCTGCCTACACTAAGGGTCTAGCTTAGAGCTGTTTGAAAGCAATCTTGAAAGCGTGAAACAGACACCTTAGGTAGGCCTTAATTTGTAATTGTAGTCAAAGGAGGAAGCACGTGCTAAAAAATTGTTGGTGAAAACTGTGTCTCATTGGTAATAATGAGCACAGGACAGAAAAGGGTAGAGAGTTGGGCGGTGAAAGGAAAAAAATAGAAATTAGCTTAGAAAAACATACTCCCAGGACGCTTGTTTGCATGTACTATAAAACCAGGTAAGGCTCATTTGACATAATCGTGTCAACAACAGTTCAAGTAGATGAGCCTGCCTACTATGTACCAGGTCTGTTACCTGCACTATCTCATGTATTCCTCATGGCAGGTAGGTTTCTCGCTCAGAGTAACCTTCTCAGGATCACAGACCTGAGAGAGAACAGAAACAGATTTTGAACTGCGTCTCTCTAGTACATTCTTTCCTTTCCCTCTCTGCAGTTGTTACCTCAGTGGTGGTGAAGCATTCATATTAGCCTTCAGTACATGCTTACATTTTGGTCAGATGATGAGACCAAATAATGCTGTACACCAAAGCTAAAAGCTTACATGACCTATAGGCCTGTTGGGATGGGCAGCTCTGAGATGTGGTCATGGCTTTGTGGTCCATATTCGTCTGAGATCTGGCCTAGACCTTTGGACGACTATGAAGCAGCTATAGGAGCTGTTTTATACCAACTTACATTGAGTGGACCAAGGGTCCCTACGGAACTGTGCAGTAAAGTCCTGAAGTTGCCTAAGGTGCCCACAAAATCCTTAGGACTGGTCTGAATGAACAAAGTGAGCCAAGGTCAAGTGGCTGAAAGTCCAAAAAAGAAGCCTTCCAAGGCTGCCATAATCTTGGCCCATATTTTTTAAAGTGACTGGAATGATCTCGCATCTGAGTTCAAGAAGAGATGATAAGGGAAGTGTCAAAATCTGTCCTCCCAGCTATCATTCTGCTGACTGATAGCTTCGTGTGCTATATATACAGCTCTCAGCTCTCCCGTGCATTTAGCATCATATTCCGATAGATGGTAGATGTCAAAGAACAGATGGTCTAGGGAGCCAGAGATGTTTTTTTTTCCAGATGCATCCCCTGTCTTTAACCTTTCAGCAGGCTATGATGAAAACACCTTATAAATCTATTTTTTTAAACCGCTTAGCATTTTAAACCAAAGAGAGAAAGTAAAAAACAAAAACAAAACTCTTTAGCAATGCATCTCAGTTCACACACCTTAGGATAAAGTCTAAACCAAACACCCTCTGTAATTCCAGCCCATTACTCTATCCTCAACAGACACTAAAGAGAAAGCTCTCACAATGGGGAAAACGCCCACATTTTGAAGGGTCGGGCAAGGAAGCTCCAGTTGACTACCTATGGAGGAGTGGAGAGAAATTAGGAATTCCAGGACTCACACGAGGCGGGTGGCTCTGTATGGCAAGGAAGAAACGTCACAGAACAGTTGGATGTACAGAGCTGCAGATAAACGAGTTCCATACGGAGAGGGGAAAGGAATAGAAGGCCTGCCTGTGTTTCTTCAGACAGTACCTCTTTAGAAAAGCTAAGCTTGTAATGAGGGTCATAATTTCTTAAATTCTCTCTTGCAACTGTGCATCACTTCAGGGTGTTCCTTAAAGGTTATTGAGCTATTTTTAAAAACTTCCTTACTCTAGTTTTTTTTTTGTTTTGTTTTGTTTTTTACTGAATTCTTTTAAAAAGCCAAAAGCCAACTGTTCCCTCGAGAAGTCTAGCGATTCTAACTCAGAGGCTCTGGTCCAAATCACCACTGCTCACCTGATAGCACACAAAGTACCTAGAAGGAACTGTGAGCTTTCTAACTTCTGCTATAAAAATGGGATCAACGTCACAATCCTGTGTCAAAGCATTAGTCACTAAAATGTACCCCAAGACTCCCTTGATCACCCAGCCTATGAGAGGGCATTCAAAGAAAATAGGTAACAGTCAACAACAATCAGTAGCCCTTGTTGGCTCTTCCATGAGGGGTTCTAAGAACCAGGCTCCCCTAGGTGTTTCCCTTCCTGGACGACAGCAAGGTGATTTGGGTGGCGTTTAAGTTCCCCTGCTCTCCCCCTACACCTCCTGGTGACTTCACTTAGTTGCTATAGCTGCTCTTACTTCTACGTGATGGTGGAGTTAGGCTTACTGGCCATTTCTGTATCACCTCATTCTTCCCATTTCTGTGGCTTTCTTTTCCACTCCCTCCCTCATGGAGGGCTCAGGATGGCTTTTTCTTTGCCATAACCGCTGCTGTTTTGCTGAGATGGAGAAAGGAGGAAGGGGATGAGAGGACGGAAGATTGAGGTGTCAGGATTTTACTCTTCAGTGTTACGGCTCTCACTAAGCTCCTCAAAGCTACTTTTACTCTCCTGATTTCTCACTGTGTCTAAAACGGACCACTAGGGTGTCCATTCTTTCACAAATCACTATTTCCAAGAGGGACTTGGAAAAAGTTCCCTTGGACATTTGGGACTCTCTACATAATGTCAGATTCCTAAGCTTTTAAACTAAACTCCCGGGACTTCCCTGGTGGTCCAGCGGTTAAGACTCTGCGCTCCCAACGCGGGGGGTGGGGGGGGGCCGGGTTCGATCCCTGATCAGGGCACTAGATCCCTCATGCCGCAACTAAAAATGATCCCGCATGTCCCAACTAAAAATGATCCCACACACCCCAACTAAAAATGATCCCACATGCCCCAACTAAAAATGATCCCGCATGTCCCAACTAAAATCCCATGTGCCACAACTAAGACCCAGCACAGCCAAATAAATAAATAAATATTAAAAAATAAATAAATAGATAAACTAAACTTCCCACAATCAGCCAGATGCCTTGGGACCTTTTCTCTCTCCTGCTCAGGAGGAGTTGTCACTCCTGTCCAATATGCTACTACATCCATTCCCTATATGCCCCAGTATCTTCAACTATCAGTACAAGCATCCAGCCCTTTCTCCTTAAGTCTCCTTTACTCCATTAGTGTTTCTCCCAGGGATCTATAAGGTTCTCAAGCAAATGGGACACTCAGAAGCATATTGTGAGCCATGATGTTTTCTAAAATGGGTGTGTAGATTAATTCCTCACTTTCTCCCAGGGCTCTTAAACTCTAACAGCAAAACTTTTGTAACCCAAAGTGGAAGACAAGTTATAAAGCATGCCCAGCCCCCTGCCATGACTACCAGCTTCCTTTAGTAGACAACCTAGCTTCCTTCTGGCCACCAGCCATACCTGGGGACCTCATATTGTAGGAGGTAGGATTGAGAGCAACTGGCAAGTCTCTATTCTTGAACTATTGGTGACAGACCTATTGTGTCACTTGTGGGAACCTGCCCTCTCATCCTGGAGCCATTCTTCTTTGTTGTAATGTGGGTCTCGCCTCTTGACCTTCCCTTCTGAAATCATATTGCTTTCAGTATTTTTTGAGAATCTAGCTGGTGACTCCAATCTGCTTCCATAGAAAATGCTTCCTGTCCTCAAGAAACTCTCAGATTCCAAATTCATGGAGTCAAGAGTAGGCCCCTCTTCTTAGTGGCTGTCTTCTTGATTGAGATCCTGTTGAAATGCAGACAGCTAAAATCTGCCTTCCCCAAATGGGTCAATTTGACCTACATCCCTGGCTTCTCCTATGCTGCCACCCCGAAACCTGGGTGTTGATATACTGGAAAAAAAAACAAACCACCACAAAACAACCACATTAAAGTGTGTGTGTGTGTATCTACACACACACACACACACACACACACACACACCCCTCATGCATTCCATTGTGTTGTAGTGGCCAACAGCAGTCTTTAACATTTAAGAATTGGTGGAATCTCTATTTTTGGTTTTTTTTTTTTTGCGTTACGCGGGCCTCTCACTGTTGTGGCCTCTCCCATTGCGGAGCAGAGGCTCCGGACACACAGGGTCAGCGGCCATGGCTCACGGGCCTAGCATGTTACCAGGGAAGCCCGGTGGAATCTCTTTAATTAGTAACATTTAAAACTAGAAGAGGGCTTCCCTGGTGGCGCAGTGGTTGAGAGTCCGCCTGCCGATGCAGGGGACACGGGTTCGTGCCCCGGTCCGGGAAGATCCCACATGCCGCAGAGCGGCTGGGCCCGTGAGCCATGGTCGCTGAGCCTGCACATCCGGAACCTGTGCTCCGCAACGGGAGAAGCCACAGCAGTGAGAGGCCCGCATAACGCAAAAAAAACCCCCAAAAACTAGAAAAGACTCGACATCAAAAGGAAATAATGACAATTTTGAAATATTAACACTTTGAGCTTATTAGAGTCCTCCCATAGCTCTGAAAGGACATCATGGGTATGTTCACTTGTTTTTTTTTTTGGCCATGCCGTGTGGCTTGCAGGATCTTAGTTCCCTGACCAGGGATTGAACTAGGGCCACTGCAATGAAAGCGCCGAGTCTTAACCACTGGACTGCCAGGGAAATGCCCCATATGTTCACATTTATTCTTTGATTTATTTTAACCTTTCTAAAGCTATGGTGCTTTCCACACATAAACAAAATTGAGAAAGTAGTATACCGAATCCTTGTGAACCCAACATGCAGATTCAACAGTTATCAACCCAGACTCAGTCCTATTTCATCTATAAAATACACACACATTCCTCTTCCACGCTCCCTGGATTACTTTTTTTTCATTCAATTGGATTTATTTCATAGTACCAAAGTGTACTATTCAAATTAATGGCACAAAAATGAGCGCCGAGTTAAAATCTTACAAAACCTCATAATCTCTGCAAAACCTCATAATTTTATGAGTTTTTTTGTTAAAGAAAGAAAAAGCATAATTGACTTACAATATTATGGTAGTTTCAGGTGTACAACATAGTGATTTGATATTTTTAGACATTACAAAATGATCACCACAATAAGTCTAGTTACTATTTGTCACCATACAAAGTTGTTACAATATTATTTCTATATTCACTATGCTGTACATTATTTATTTTATAACTGGAATATATCTTCTTGTTGGATTGATCCCTTTATCATTATGTAATGTCCTGCTTTGTCTGTTACAGTTTTTGTTTTAAACTCTATCTTGCCTGATATAAGTTTTGCTACCTCAGATTTCTTTTCATTTTCGTTGCAGGGAATACTTTTTTCTAACCCCTCACTTCCAGTCTATGTGCATCTTTAGTTCTGAAGTGAGTTTCTTGTAGGTAGCATATACATGGGTCTTGTTTTGTCATTCATTCAGCCACTCTATGTCTTTTGATTGGAGCATTTAGTTCATTTACATTTCAAGTAATTATTGGTAGGTATGTACTTATTGCCATTTTGCTAATTGTTTTCTCGTTGTTGTTTCAATTCTTTTTTGTTCCTTTCCTCTTTTGCTCTCTTTCCTTGTGATTTGGTGACTACTTTTAGTGTTATGTTTGGATCCCTTTCTCTTTCTCTGTGTGTGTATCTATTATAGAATTATGGTTGTGGTTACCATGAGGTTCGTATATAACAACGTATGTGTATATGGTTATTTTAAGTTGATGATCTTTTAAGTTCTAACGCATTCTAACAATCCTGCCATTTTACTCCTCTCCTCCCTTCCATGTTTAATGCTTTTGATATCATATTTTACATCTTTTTGTTTTCTGTATCCTTCAACTATTTATTGTGGATATAGACAATTTACTACCTTTGTCTTTTAACCTTCCTACTAGTTTTTTTCTTTTAATTAATTAATTAATTTACTTTTGCTGTGTTGGGTCTTCATTTCTGTGCAAGGGCTTTCTCTAGTTGCGGCAAACGGGGGCCACTCTTCATCGTGGTGCGCGGGCCTCTCACTATCGTGGCCTCTCGTTGCGGAGCACAGGCTCCAGATGCGCAGGCTCAGTAGTTGTGGCTCACAGGCCTAGTTGCTCCGTGGCATGTGGGATCTTCCCAGACCAGGGCTCGAACCCGTGTCCCCTGCATTGGCAGGCAGATTCTCAACCACTGCGCCACCAGGGAAGCCCTTCCTACTAGTTTTATAAGTGATTGATCTACTACCTTTACTGTATGTTTGCCTTTACCAGTGAGATTTTTCATTTCATAATTTTCATATTTCTAATTGTAGTCCTTTCTTTTCCACTTAGAGAAGTCCTTTTAACATTTCTTATAAAGCTCCTTTAGTGGTGCTGAACTCTTTTAGCTTTTGCTTATCTGTAAAACTATTTATTCTCTCATCAAATCTGAATGATAGCCTTGACAGGTAGAGTAGTCTTGAGTTTTTTCCTTTCATCACTTTGAATATATACCGTGCCAATCCCTCAGGCCTGAAAACTTTCTTCTGAAAAGTCAGCTGGTAGTCTTATGGGATCTCCCTTGTACATAACTAGTTGCTTATCTCTTGCTGCTTTTAAGATTTTTTCTGGATCTTTAATTTTTGCCTAAATTTTAATTGTAACATGTCTTGGTGTGAACCTCTTTGGGTTTATCTTGATTGGGGCTCCCTGTGATTCCTAGATTTGAATGTCTGTTTCCTTCCCCATGTTAGGGAAGTTTTCAGCTATTATTTCTTCAAATAAGTTCTTTGCTCCTTTCTCTCTCTCTTCTCCTTCTGAGATGCCTAAGATGTGAATATTATTAAGCTGATGTTGTCCCAGAGGTCTCTTAAACGATCCTGATTTTTTTAAATTGTTTTTTCTTTTCTCTGTTCAGCTTGGGTGATTTTCACTACTTTGTCTTCCAGTTCACTAATTTACTCCTCTGTATCATCTAATCTACGACTGATTCCTTCTAGTGTATTTTTTACTTCAGTAATTGTATTTTCAGCTCTATTTGGTTATTTTTTATATTTTCTAACCATTTGTTAAACTTCTCACTGTATTCATCCATTTTTCTCTGAAACTCACTGAATGTCTTTATGATCGTTACCTCAACTTCTTTACTGGGTAGATTGCTTAGCTCCACTTTGCTTACTTCTTCTTCTGGGGTTTTGACCTGTTCCTTTGCTTTGAACGTATTCCTCTGTCTCCTCATTTTATCTAATTCTCTGTGTTTATTTCTATGTATTAGGTAAGTTGGTTACATTTCCCAGCCTTAGAGAAGTGGCCTTATAGAGAAGTCTTTGGGGTCCAGCAGCACCTTCCCTCTGGCCACCAGATCTATATGCTTTAGAGGCACCCCCTATATGGGCTTCATGGGCCCTTCTGTTGTGGCAGGACTGACTACTGTGGGCAAGCTGGTAGGCAGAACTTGCTCCCAGCCCAGCTGGCTGCCAGGCCCTGCCTTGTGCAGTGGCTGCCAGCCCATTGGTGGGTGGGACCAGGTCCTGGGGCTACTAGATTATTCTGAAACAAATTCCACATTTTATACCATTTCATCCATAAGTATTTCAGTATATATCTCTAAATGATAAGGATTCATTAAAAAATTATACCTAAAACATTTGAAATAATTCCTTAAATGTCATAATAGATCCAATTAGTATTAAAATTTCCCCTGTTATTTTATAAAATTGTTTCTAATAGCTGCTTTTTTGAAATCAGGATCCAAAAAGTTCCACCCATTGCATTTGGTTGATGTGTCTCAAGTCTCAAAAAATACAGCTCCTTCCCTCTTTTCTTTCATCTTTGCAATTTATTTGTTAAAGCCACTAGGTTATTTACCCTGCATAGATTCCCACTGTCTAGATTTTGCTAATTTTATTTCCAAACTGTTGTGTAAGATGCTCCTCGACCCCCTTATTTCCTGTGAACTAAAAATTAGATCTAGAGTGTCACCTGATTCAGGTTCCATTTGTTTGTGTGTGTGTGTGTGTGTGTGTGTGTGTGTGTGTGTGTGTGTGTGAATACTTCACAGATGGTGTTGTGTACCATCTTCAGGAGGTATGTTATTATTGTCTCTCTTTTTGTGATATTAGCAGCCATTATTTATTAAAAACTGCTTAAACCCAAATTTTCTTCTGAGGTGATATTATACATACTTTAAACTGTTCATTAGAAACACCTTCAAGTTTTATTGCAGTCTTAGCCCATTTTCATTTCCATTAGCTAAATAACATTCTTTTAAGCATCAGCTTCCAAAATTTCCATCAGTCACGCCCGTATGTCATTTCTTCTGAAGTGAGATGGTTACATTTGCCCTGATTCTTCCTCCACCTCTTTCCCACCCCTGATATCCCCCAGGAAGGGAATATATGAATATCTTGATGGTACATTTCGTATTTTATAGCAATACCTTTAGAGTACTGTCTTGTTTTTACAGTATTTTTCCTCTGCCTGTCCCATAGTGACTGTTTTCTTAAACTATTAAACTTGCCTCTAAGATTCTGATTACCAGTTTCAATGTGTGGGCTTTTTCCCACACACCACCGAACAATTCTCTGACACCAGTCAGATGACTTACAATTCAACTCAATTCCTGAACTATCTGCCTGGAGATAGCATCAGATTCTAGAAATTAAGGGCTCTGTCCCGTAAGATCGCCCTACCACTTCAGATGTCAACTACAAGTCTAGTTTTTTACCTGTGATTTGGACTGACTGGTAATGAATCAGAGGTTCCCAGAACCCCTCCTTGGGTTTGATTAATATGCTAGGCCAGCTCACAGAGCTCAGGAAACCAGTGTACTCACTACATTATCGGTTTATTATAAAGGATATTAAAGGATACTAATCTATAGCTAGATGAAGAGATATATAGGCAAGGTCCCAAACAAAGGAGCTTCTGTCTTTGTGGTTTGGGGCCTGGCACAGAGATACATGGAAGTATTCTGGTTTGAGAATGTTCCTCAAACCCTGTCCTTTGGATTTTTATGGAAGCTTCATTACATAGACATGATCGATTATATCATCGGCCATCGCCGAATGATTCAACCGCTAGCCTCTCTCCTCTGCCTAGAGGTCCGGGGGGATGGGACTGAAAGTTCCAACCTTCAGTCATGCGGTTGGTTCCCCTGGCAACTAGCATCCATCTGTAGATTCTCTCCAAAAGTCACTTTTATATAAACTCAGCTGTGGTTAACAGGGATTTGTTATGACTATCAAGACGACTTTAATGTTCTTATCACTTAGGAAATTCCAAGGGTTTTAGGAGCTCTATGCCAGAAACGGAGATGAAGACCAAATATATATTTTTTACTATAAATCCCATCTTCCTTTTCTTTCTCATTCTGACTTCTGCTCATGCACAGCATTCACAATACATGAACGTTTTCTTTCTCTGCTGCTGATAACCTAAAGTCCCGTAAGTTGGAGGTCTTGGCTCAACCTTCTCTTTTGTGTGTCTTCAGCCTCTTGCCTAATCCAGGCAATGTGGCCCACTCTTACTTACTGAAATGCCCTTCCTTTTCTAGGATCACTCTCTCTGGTTTTCCTCCTACCTCTCATATTACTTTTTCTTGTCCTCCTTCAAAGTCATCTCTTCCTCTGTCCATTCCTGAAATGTGAGTTTTGCCCAGGATTTTGTCTTTGGTCCTCTTCTCCTTTCACATGATGCTGAGTGAACTGATTCATCCTCTTGGCATCAACAACCAACATAGGAGCATGACTCCCAGTTCTAGATCTTCTGCCAAGGCTTCTCTTCTTAGCTGTAGGATTGCACATCTAGCTGTTTACTAGAAATCACTCCCAGATAATTCTGCCTCAGTAGGAATGGAACAGAGCACATTACCTCTCATTTCCAGCTTGCCTTGCCCCCCACCCTCCCACCCCAACCTCCTTACTTCATTCTCTAGCTCTGTGAATCACACTACTGTCAACCACAGTCATCAGCTCAGAAGCCTGGGCTCCTCCTAGGCTCCTTTCTCTTCCATCACGTCTGATCCATCACCATTCATGCTAACTGCTCCTATTCATGCTTTCGCATACTCGTCCCCTTTGCCATTACCATGACCCCTTATTGCCTAACTTGTTTGCCTGCTTCCCAAATTCTGCCCCTTCCATTCATCCTTCACACTGCTGCCAGAATAATCTTTCTAAAACACAAATCTGAGTTAATGGTACTTTACACTTAAATTCCAAACTCCTTGATACGGCAGTCTTCATTCAACCTTTGGCCATGGTTTCTGCAGCCCATACGATGTACATTCCGAAGGTTATATGCAGTAACACATGACCGTTTACTAATACATTGCCTGGCTCGATATACAGCAACTAGTTTCCATTTTTGGCCTAAATATTTGCTCTTCTTCTTGTGTCATATGCCATTCCACGCCATTGTATATTTGTACATGCTCTCTCATCCTCCCCAACCCCTCCTGTCCTGTCTTCCCTTTTTCCACCTGGGTGGTACTTACTTATCTTTTAACCCTCAGTTCAACTCTATTCACTTCAGGAAGGCTTTTTTGAAACCATATGTAATTAAACACCTCTTCTCTGTGTTCCTAAAAATTCCTCCATTACTTCTGTCATGGCCTCTACATAGTTCAGTATTGATTTACTTGCCTCATAGACTGTAAGCAATGTGTAGTAGTTCTTGAGGTTTAATATTTATATCCCCAGTAATAGACTCAGTGCCTGGCCCATTGTGGGTGTTCAGTCAAGGAAAAAATGAATGAAGCCCAGAGAAAGACAAATACCATATCACTTATATGTGGAATCTAAGAAAATGATACAAATGAGCTTATTTACAAAACAGAAACAGCCTCACAGACATAGGAAAGAAATTTATGGTTACCAAAGGGGGAAGGCAGGGAAGGGATAACTTAGGAATTTGGTATTAAGAGATACACACGACTATAGATAAAACAGATAACAAGGACCTACTGTATAGGACAGGTAATTCTATTTGATATCTTAGCCTACAATGGAAAAGAATGTGTATATATAAATGTATATCTGAATCACTTCACTGTACAACTGAAACTAACACAACGTTGTAAATCAACTATACTTCAGTTTAAAAAATGAAGCCCAGTCATTTCTACCTCTATACACTCATAGTGTGTTCAGGCCCTCATCGTCTCTACTTGGATAGCCATAATTACTTACAAGTTGCTTTTCCTGATTTCAGTCTCCATCCCAGTGAATGCATCTTTCAGCTCTGATCGTACCATTTTCCTCCTTAAAAGTCCACCACTCTCTAATTCTGATATGGCCCCTCAGTAGAGCAGGGGTCCTATTGAAAGCTGGGATTGTTGTACTGTGCATATAAAAGGTGTGAAGGCAGAAAACTGGTTGAGAAACACTAGCCTATAAAATTAAATCCAGGATTATCAGCATGGTTCCAAAAGGTCATGTGATTTGGTTTCTCTTCTAACCTCCAAACTGCCTTGGACCCAGCTATTCTAGACCTTCACTCTTTCACCCAAACCAGAATGCCCTGGGCTCTCCTGCATTGGTTTTTGCATAATATGAAGGCTTGAATTTCTTTCTTTCACAAAATCTTCATCCTTCAAGATCCATTAGAAATGCCACCTCCTCTGTGAAACTTTCCTTGACTCTGTGTCCTCCAGCATGTTATGAATCTCATCACTCTTCCACTTAAGGTCCAAATTCCTATTTCAGTGACTGCATTTTATCTTTACTCCACTCTGTATCATGTAATGGAGGGAGGTGCTGATATCACCGTCCCTCAGTAGGGTATAAAATCCTTAATGAAGATGGAAGGTGTTTATTGTACTTATTTTGTAGCATCATACCTGCCTACGCCCTCCTCTAGCCCCGAGCACCTAACACAGTTCTCAACTGTCAATATTTGCAGATCTGATTTGCATTTTTCTTAGAAAAAGTGGTTCTTCTCCTACAGCCCAGTTACTGGAACTCACCATTCCCTCCATTTGTGGACACTAATTCCTAAAGTCTCTTGCTCTTTTGCTTCTCATAGTGGACCTTTGGCCTTACCTCACCTTGAATCCTTAAATTCTTCATATTTCCTTCTGTCAGAACTTTCCTGGGGAAAAAACATTCTACCCTAATCCCTTTAAGAAATACTATCATTTTAGCAAGCTCAAGATTTCTTTCATCTCATTCCCCTCTATTCATACTTCAGACCCCACATCTGTTTCCTTTAAGAGACCAATCATTCCCTGCATACCCTGCTTTCATATACTAAGCCTTTATGTCTCTCCATTTCTGCTTCCCACCTCCAGTGGAACACCTTCAGAATCTCTTTTTAAAATCTTGACTCTTTAAAAACTCTTACTCTCCATCCATTCTCATGCTGTCTTCCCAACACAAAAATGAGAAATGGAACCCTCTTCCCTGATTGAAAAAACCTTGCTCAGATAAAGCCCAGGCTTCAGCATCCCAACTTCATCCACTAGAACTGAAGTGTCGTTGTTGCCTTTAATCACATTTATTTTATAGCCTCCATAAAGCAATAAAATATTTCAATCCACACACTATGCAAACAGTCGGCTGCAGCCAGCTATAACTTAGGAAGAGAAAAACTTGGCCCAAGCTATTTCATGAGGTGGGTTTGGGTGGAAGAGGACATTCCTCCTGTGCTTTTCTTTTCCTCTCACCTTCTTCCTAAGAGTCCCTCTGTTGTCTCCCCTTTTCCCAATTTGCTTTTGCATCCTGCTTCCTCTCTATTTGGATTCTAATTGGACCTTCCTTTCCCTTTCATTCTCTTTAAATAGCTTCTGCCTTTGAACACCTCAGTCTGTACTGATGTGAATTATCTTATCATCTCCTTCTCTGCACATTCACTGTACATTTTGTGTGGTCTGTTTACTGCCACATGTTTGCAGAGGGAGTACCTCATGGAGATCAGTGTCCTGGCTGGGGCATCAGGTTGCATTTGGATGCTCTGCTCAGCCTCTTTCTAGTTGTCTAATCATGGGCAGGTTGTTTAACATCTCTGGGCTCCAATTTCCTCATCAGTAAAGCAGACGTAACAGGAGTACTTAGTTCATGATGAAGATTAACATTAGCTCTCATTACCATCACTCTTTGGCTCAAACTGGATTAAGGAACATGGGCCTTTCACCCAGATTTGCATAACCATATAGGCTCGATTCATCACCCCCACTATCATTTTAAAAAAATTTTTTTAACTTTATTTTATTTATCTTTTTATACAGCAGTTTCTTATTAGTTATCCACTTTATAGATATTAGTGTATACATGTCAATACCAATCTCCCAATTCATTCCACAACTACAACCCCCACCACTGTCCCCCCTTGGTGTGCATACGTTTGTTCTCTACATCTGTGTCTCGATTAATGCCCTGCAAACCAGTTCATCTGTACCATTTTTCTAGGTTCTACATATATGTGTTAATACACAATATTTGTTTTTCTCTCTCTGACTTACTTCACTCTGCATGACAGTCTCCAGATCCATCCACGTCTCTACAAATGACCCAATTTCGTTCCTTTTTATGGCTGAGTAATATTCCATTGTGTATATGTACCACATCTTCTTTATCCAGTTAACTGTTGATGGGCATTTAGGTTGCTTCCATGTCCTGGCTATTGTAAACAGTGCTGCAGTGAACATTGGGGTGCACGTGTCTTTTTGAATTATGGTATTCTCTGGGTATATGCCCAGTGGTGGGATTGCTGGGTCATATGGTAAATCTATTTTTACTTTTTTAAAGAACCTCCATGCTGTTCTCCATAGTGGCTGTACTCAATTTACATTCCCACCAACAGTGCAAGAGGGTTCCCTGTTCTCCACACCCTCTCCAGCATTTGCTGTTTGTAGATTTTCTGATGATGCCCATTCTAACTGGTGTGAGGTGATACCTCACTGTAGTTTTGATTTGCATTTCTCTAGTAATTAGTGATGTTGAGCAGCTTTTCATGTGCTTCTTGGCCATCTGTATATCTTCTTTGGAGAAATGTCTATTTAGGCCTTCTGCCCATTTTTGGATTGGGTTGTTTGTTTTTCTACTATTGAGCTGCATGAGCTGTTTATATGTTTCAGAGATTAATCCTTTGTCCATTGATTCATTTGCAAATATTTTCTCCCATTCTGAGGGTTGTCTTTTTGTCTTGTTTATGGTTTCCTTTGCTGTGCAAAAGCTTTTAAGTGTCACTAGGTCCCATTTGTTTATTTCGTTTTCATTTCCATTACTCTAGGAGGTGGATCAAAAAAGATCTTGCTGTGATTTATGTCAAAGAGTGTTCTTCTTATGTTTTCCTCTAAAAGTTTTATAGTGTCCAGTCTTACATTTAGGTCTCTATTCCATTTTGAGTTTATTTTTGTGTATGGTGTTAGGGAGTGTTCTACTTTCATTTTTTACAGGTAGCTGTCCAGTTTTCCCGGCACCACTTACTGAAGAGACTGTCTTTTCTCCATTGTATATACTTGCTTCCTTTGTCATAGATTAGTTGATCCTAGATGTGTGGGTTTATCTCTGGGCTTTCTATCCTGTTCCATTCATCTATATTTCTGTTTTTGTGCCAGTACCATATTGTCTTGATTACTGTAGCTTTGTAGTATAGTCTGAGGTCAGGGAGTCCGATTCCTCCAACTCTGTTTTTTTCCCTCAAGACTGCTTTGGCTATCCATGATCTTTTGTGTCTCCATACAAATTTTAAGAATTTTTTGTTCTAGTTCTGTAAAAAATGCCACTGGTAATTTGACAGGGATTGCATTGAATCTGTAGATTGCTTTGGGTAGTATAGTCATTTTCACAATATTGATTCTTCCAATCCAAGAACATGGCATATCTCTCTATCTGGTGGTATCATCTTTAATTTTTTTCATCAGTGTCTTATAGTTTTCTGCATACAGGTCTTTTGTCTCCCTAGGTAGGTTTATTTCTGGATATTATATCCGTTTTGTTGCAATGGTAAATGGGAGTGTTTCCTTAACTTCTCTTCCAGATTTTTCATCATTACTGTATAGGAATGCAAGAGATTTCTGGGCATTAATTGTGTATACTGCTACCTTAACAAATTCATTGATTAGCTCTAGTAGTTTTCTGGTAGCATCTTTAGGATTCTCTATGTATAGTATCATGGCATCTGCAAACAGTGACAGTTTTACTTCTTCTTTTCCAATTTGTATTCCTTTTTTTCTTTTTCTTCTCTGATTGCCGGGGCTAGGACTTCCAAAACTATGTTGAATAATAGTGGCGAGAGTGGATATCCTTGTCTTGTTCTTGATCTTAGAGGAAATGCTTTCAGTTTTTCACCATTGAGAATGACGTTTACTGTGGGTTTGTCGTATATGGCCTTTATTTTTTTGAGGTAGGTTCCTTCTATGCTCACTTTCTGGAGAGTTTTTTATCATAAATGGGTGTTGAATCTTGTCAAAAGCTTTTTCTGCATCTATTGAGATGATCATATGGTTTTTCAATTTTTTAATATGATGTATCACATTGATTGAGTTGTGTATATTGAAGAATCCTTGCATCCTTTTAATGTGTTGCTGGATTCTGTTTACTAGTATTTTGTTGAGGATTTTGCCACTATATTCATCAATGATATTGTTCTGTAATTTTCTTTTTTGTAGTATCTTTGTTTGGTTTTGGTATCAGGGTGATGGTGGCCTCGTAGAATGAGTTTGGGAGTGTTCCTTCCTCTGCAATTTTTTGGAAGAGTTTGAGAAGGATGGGTGTTAGCTCTTCTCTAAATGTTTGATAAAATTCACCTGTGAAGCCATCTGGTCCTGGAGTTTTGTTGGTTGAAAGATTTTTAATCACAGTTTCAATTTCATTCCTTGTGATTGGTCTGTTCATAGTTTCTATTTCTTCCTGGTTCAGTACTGGAAGGTTATACCTTTCTAAGAATTTGTCCATTTCTTCCAGGTTGTCCATTTTATTGGCATAGAGTTGCTTGTAGTAGTCTCTAATGATGCTTTGTATTTCTGAGATGTCCATTGTAACTTCTCCTTTTTCATTTGTAATTTTATTGATTTGAGTCCTCTACCTCTTTTTCTTGATGAGTCTGGCTAAACGTTTATCAATTTTGTTTACCTTCTCAAAGGACCAGCTTTTAGTTTTATTGATCTCTGCTATTGTTTTGTTTCTATTTCATTTATTTCTGCTCTGATCTTTATGACTTCTTTCCTTCTACTAACTTTGGGTTTTGTTTGTTCTTCTTTCTCTCGTTCCTTTAGGTGTAAGGTTAGATTGTTTATTTGAGATTTTTCTGTTTCTTGAGGTAGGCTTGTATTGCTATAAACTTCCCTCTTAGAACTGCTTTTGTTGCATCCCAGAGGTTTTGGATCATCATGTTTTGTTGTAATTTGTTTCTAGGTTTTTTTAAAATTTCCTCTCTGATTTCTTCAGTGATCTCTTGGTTATTTAGTACTGTATTGTTTACCCTCCATGTGTTTGTGTTTTTTTCCATTTTTTCCCCTGTAATTGATTTCTAATCTCATAGCATTGTGGTCAGAAAAGATGCTTGATATGATTTCAATTTTCTTTAATTTACTGAGGTTTGATTTGGGACCCAAGATGTAATCTAGCCTGGAGAATGTTCTGTGTGCACTTGAGAAGAAAGTGTAATATGCTGTTTTTGGATGGAATGTCCTATAAATATCAGTTAAATCTATCTGGTCTATTGTGTCATTTAAAGCTTGTGTTTCCTTATTAACTATCTGTTTGGATGAGCTGGCCATTGCTGTAAGTGAGGTGTTAACGTCCCTCATTATTATTGTGTTACTGTTGATTTCCTCTTTTAGAGCTGTTAGCAGTTGCCTTATGTATTGAGGTGCTCCTATGTTGGGTGCATATATACTTTTAATTGTTATATCTTCTTCTTGAATTGATCCCTTGATCATTATGTAGTGTCCTTTCTTGTCTCTTGTAACATCCTTTATTTTAAAGTCTATTTTATGTGATATGAGTATTGCTACTCCAGCTTTCTTTTGACTTCCATTTGCATGGAATATCTTTTTCCATCCCCTCACTTTCAGTCTGTATGTGTTCCTAGGTCGGAAGTGGGTCTCTTGTAGGCAGCACATATATGGGTATTGTTTTTGTATCCATTCAGCGAGCCTGTGTCTTTTGGTTGGAGCATTTAATCCATTCACGTTTAAGGTAATTATCAATATGCATGTTCCTATTACCATTTTCTTAATTGTTATGGGTTTGTTTTTGTAGGTCCTTTTCTTCCCTTGTGTTTCCCACTTAGAGAAGTTCCTTTAGTGTTTGTTGTAGAGCTGGTTTCGTGGTGCTGAGTTCCCTTGGCTTTTGCTTTTCTGTAAAGCTTTTGATTTCTCAGTCGAATCTGAATGAGATTCTTGCCGGGTAGAGTAATGCTGGCTGTAGGTTCTTGCCTTTCATCACTTTAAATATATCATGCCACTCCCTTCTGGCTTTTAGAGTTTCTGCTGAGAAATCAGCTGTTAACCTTATGGGAGTTCCCTTGTATGTTATTTGTTGTTCTTCCCTTGTTGCTTTCAATAATTTTTCTTTGTCTTTAACTTTGGCCAATTTGATTACTATGTGTCTGGGCGTGTTTCTCCTTGGGTTTATCCTGCCTGGGACTCTGTGATCTTCCTGGACTTGGGTGGTTATTTCCTTTCCATGTTAGGGAAGGTTTCGACTATAATCTTTTCAAATATTTTCTCGGGTCCTTTCTCTCTCTCTTCTCCTTCTGGGACCCCTATAATGCAAATGTTGTTGTGTTTAATGTTGTCCCAGAGGTCTCTTATGCTGTTTTTATTTCTTTTCATTCTTTTTTCTTTATTCTGTTCCACAGAAGGAATTCCACCATTCTGTCTTCCAGGTCACTTATCCGTTCTTCTGCCTCAGTTATTCTGCTATTGATTCCTTCTAGTGTGTTTTTCATTTCAGTTATTGTATTGTTCATCTCTGTTTGTTTGTTCTTTAATTCTTCTAGGTGTTTGTTCTTTAATTCTTCTAGGTCTTTGTTAAACATTTCTTTCATCTTCTCGATCTTTGCCTCCATTCTTTTTCTGAGGTCCTGGATCATCTTCACTATCATTATTCTGAATTCTTTTTCTGGAAGGTTGCCTATCTCCACTTCATTTAGTTGTTTTTCTGGGGTTTTATCTTGTTCCTTCATCTGGTACATAGCCCTCTGACTTTTCATCTTGTCTATGTTTCTGTGAATGTGTTTTTTTCCCCACAGGCTGCAGGATTGTAGTTCTTCTTGCTTCTGCTGTCAGCCCTCTGGTGGATGAGGCTATCTAAGAGGCTTGTGCAAGTTTCCTGATGGGAGGGACGGGTGGTGGGTAGAGCTGACTGTTGCTCTGGTGGCAGAGCTCAGTAAAACTTTAATCTGTTTGACTGCTGATGGGTGGGGCTGGGTACCCTCTCTGTTGGTTGTTTGGCCTGAGGCAACCCAACACCAGGGCCTACCTGGGTTCTTTGGTGGGGCTAATGGCAGACTCTGGGAGGGCTCATGCCAGGGATTACTTCCCAGAACTTCTGCTGCCAATGTCCTTGTCCTCATGGTGAGCCACAGCCACCCCCTCCTCTGCAGGAGACCCACCAACACCAGCAGGTAGGTCTGGTTCAGTCTCCTATGGGGTCACTGCTCCTTCCCCTGGGTCCCAATGTGCACACTCCTTTTGTGTGCCCTCCAAGAGTCCCCACCACCATTTTTAAAACAAGTGTGTGTTGGGGATGTCTCTGGCAAAGAAAAAACTGGTAAGTTGTACATCATCTCTGTCTTAAATGATCTGACCCAAGGACTTGGGGGTCTGTTAGGTTTCTGAACCTACCCATAAACTTTATAGCCACCCGGGATGCCTTTGGAATTTGTTCCTGGTTTGCTAAGATCCCCTGAGAGTATATGGTAGGCCACCGTAGTAGCCAGGAGCAGCAGGACTAGGGGTGGAAAGATCCAGAAATTTTCTCCCTCTGTGAGGTGTCACCAGTCCTCCAGGAAAAAAAAAAACAGAGCTCTAACTTCCAGGGGAATCCCATCATCCATTAAAGTCTTCAGAGCTGGGTCCAGAACAAGCACCAAGCTGGGACAACAAGCACCCTCAGCCAATTTCCCAAGGACCAGGACACCAGGTCTTCAATTCGGACAGGAAAAAAAAAAAAAATTCAAAAGGTTGGGTGACCCGGGCATATTAACCGTGTGACTCTAGGCAAGTCGATTGCCCTCTCTGGACCTTGGTTTCCTGATCTCCGGAGGAGAGGGCTGGATCTATGAAGAGTCGGAATTAGTTGATCATTAAGATCTCTTTCATCGTGAGCATTCATAATTCTATAAGGCAGCTCTTCCTCAGCCAGGCCAGTAATGTGCCCAGGTACATAGGTACCCATACCCATCCTGGATTATCCAGTACATCAATGACTTCAAATATTTTCTCTAATTGTCAAAGCAAGTGCACATTATTTACTTTAGAAAATATTGCGAATTTGAGAGTAGCTCCTGCTCATTGACAATAACGCCGGCTTATTTCCTTGCATGTGTTCAGTCGCAGCCCTCTTGATAGAGGCCAGGGCTTGATAGAATGTGTGACCCCACTTATACCCTCATCCCCAGAAGCTGGCTAAGCCCAGCTTGGGAGCAAAGCTTTTTTCAAATTTAACCAGCACTTATCTGGCACTTACAGTATGCCAAGCACTGCTCTAAGACTATGCAAACATTAATTCATTTAATGTTCATACCATATGAATTGAGAATTTTTAGTATTCCCATTTACATATGGGAAACAGAGGCAAAGAGAGCTTAACAAAGTGGCCCAAGTCACACAGCCAGTGAGTAGCCTAGCCAGCTCTTAACCCTACTCTAACCTGCTACTGTCAGCTCCAGGCACTTGGGTGGAGCAGTTAGTGTTGCTGGACCCTCTGCCCTGGCTCATGGTCTGTGTTTCTTCCTTACTTTACTGTCTCCAATTTCCAAGGGCTCGTCTCAGTGAATCTCTTAGCAGATCTTCAGGCTTCGATCTCTACGTGACTGTGATGTAGTGGAAGATGCTCTGTTCTCCCAGTCAAAACACATGTGTCACATCCCCATCTCACCTTTTACTGGTTCTGTGACTTCAGACACCCATCACCTGCCTCTACTAGCCTCATTTTAAAATGAGGCTATTAGTACCTGCTCAGCAACAGAGGGGAAATCCACTGAGCCCACACCTGGAAAAGTACCTTGAAAGTTACAAAGTGACATATAAATTAAGGGATAATGTCAGCATCTGGCACCTCGCAGGTGATAGTCATGTATTACACATTTGTTGAATTGATCGTAGGCAAGAAGCAACACAAAATTTAGGAGAGCATACTGATTCAGGAACATGTCTAAGCCCTAGCTAGGCTTGCAATAGAGGAAACCATCAAATCATTATTTCCCTAAGCCCTCGTATCTCTAAAATGATCTGCTCTAAACAGGCACATTTTCCTCAAAGAAGCTCAGAAGCCAGAGGTTCTGGAACACACGTGTGTGTCCTGTGGAACCAGGGATGAGTTGGGCCAAACCACAGGCCTGGGTTCGGGGGGATGGGTGGTAAAGGAAGCGGCCTGGGGAACTTAGGTCTGTGTCTACTGAGGTCAGTCATCTGCTCAGGGTGTCCTGTAAGCTTGATGACAAGGACCAAAATGGGTGCCAGCCAGAGACAAGTTTTAGCTAAATCTAAATAAGAGACTTAAAATACCTACCTTCTCGACCCCTGAAAACAGAAACTTGAAATCAACAGCCCCTGATTCCACCCTGAGTCTGAGACGGGTCCAGCTAGCCCCCACTGATGACAATGGCAAACGCCCCAGCCACCACGGGCACTGGTGGGGCGCCTCAGGCTTCAGGTGGCTCTCAGTTCAAGCTCCGCTCAGCTCTACTGACTTGGAGGAATTAGGGAGCCTCTGAATGTCAGCATTGTCCCCTTTTCAATGAAAAAACAGTTGTTCTAAAAAAGTAATCAAATAAACAGGACCTGCTGGATTAGAGGAATCTCTGTGAGCTTCCAGGAAACGACATTCCCACCACCGGCTCATTTTCATGGGGGAAGCACAGCCTGCGGGCAGAGTGGAGACTTGTTAGACACCATCTGCTCTGTGTACCGGAGAAGTGGGAGCACTGGGGCAGCCAGGGCTACTGAGAAACTGCTGTGCCCAGGAGGGAAATCAACACTGCCCCACATATATTCTAGGAAGAGAAAGTGTGGGCTTGATGTGAGAAAGGCAGAATCCGCACCACTGAATCCCCAAATATTTTTACGGGGGGTTGAAAGCAAAAAAATTTACCAAAACTCCCCACAAGCCCAAACAAAGCTTCAGTGTGTTCCCATTTGCAGCCAGAGTGATAATCACCCTTCGTGTCTTCTGCAGCTGGGCTGGAACTCAGCGAGTGGAAGGTGCTTCCTATAAACAAAGGCTAGCAGAGAGAGACCTCCTTGCCTCCTCCTGTTCCCGGGCCTCCACCTCCGCCCCTCTCTGCAGAGCCAGCAGGTCAAACAACTGCTTAACCTCTTGGCATAATTAAAATTTTGGCTCCCTCTCGCAAACTAAGAGCCAGAGATAAAGGAGAAATAAATTGGTCACTGGAACTCGTGAAGGAAGCTTGCATGCAGGCAACGGGCTGCTCTGTGTCCTACCCACCCCCGATACTGGATCTGTGCAAACTGAGGCTGGCTGAGATCCCCTCCGAGGCTGCAAGGCTCTGCTCTTGGGAGAACACAGCATCACTCTGCCCACCTCAGCTCCAAGCAAGGGCTGCAGTTCTTGGAAGATGGTTTCAGTAAGATGGTAGAAACTCAGAATTCTAATCCACAGTCAAACCATGGAATCAGTGAATGCCCATTCCAGACCTTTGTTTTTCTCCTAGCCTTCGCTCCCCCAAAGGGAGCCCTCTCACTCCATTCTCCTATTTATTTTACGCACCTTCCTCCTAACCCCCACAGTTTAGCTCAGCTTCCCCAGCCTTCACCCACTTTCTCACCATTCCTGCGAGGCCCCGTGTCCTTGCTCACTTCTGAACTTAGAACTCTGGGTGATGTGGCTCTTGCTTGAGCTGTATGGATCATCTCTTGGCTTCTCTGCTGTCTCCTCTGTTACTTCCATCTTCCTGTGCTTATCACGCTTTGCCCTCCTTCCCCACCCCACCCCACACACTGTAAGTGTTTAAAGTCCATGAAACTACACAGCCTATAAGATACCAAAATCTTTTAAAGGTTGAATACCTCTTCAACCAAATGTTAGCTATCCATAGTTTCTCCCTCTCTCAAGGTCAAGCTTGGGTTCTGTTGCATCCATGCGTTTCCCTGCCACAATCCAACCAGCACCCATCTCTCACTTTCCTGTCTACCTTATTCTTTGCCTCTTTGATGCATCTTGTTTCATAGGTTCTAGCAGGTGTAAGGGGTCTACAGGGTCTTCTCTCCACCTTTCCAGCAACCCATGGACTTCACAAAACCTGGTCACCTAGATGGTGCTTTATTATTTGCAACTCTATAAAGCATGGGATTTTGTTGTGATAACTGCTTTCTGTTTTCTGTATAAATTTTGTTTCCTTTAGAAGACTGTATGGCAGTGGCTGTTTGTCTACAGCATGTATAAGTATCACTTGGACACTTATTAAAACATAGAGTCCAGCCCCCTGCCACAGAGATTTTAAGAGATCATAGGCTTAGAGTCAGGCCTAGGAACCTAGGTTGGATTTTGAGAAAGTTATTCTAAAGCTACTCTCTGTAGATCAGGTCTTAAATTGTTTCTATGTTGTCCATGGTATGGGACAGAACTGAGCCTGGTGAAGATGGCTGCCCCACGGGGTCACCAGATGGTTGATTTAAATGAGGTGAGATTCCCATCTAAGCCGGTTTGCTGAGCCAGCCTGTCTTCCACTGCAGGGTTAAAACTTTTCACCTGCACCCTTGCTACCCCCCAGATAAATGACCTCCATAAAACACAACAGGAAAATCCCTCAAATTCCAAGCTAATTGACAGAGATTCCGGGGATAGTTAGCAAATAATTCTCTCTTCTCTACTGACAATCAGCAAGAACAATAGCTGGCCCTCAGCCCACCCAGCAAATATCATTCCATCAGGGTTCTCCTCGACTCCGTCTCTTACTACAACATCTATGAGAATCGAAATTCTCTAAAATCAAATTCCAAGCCTAAAAGAGAAAATGTTATGATACCTGGAAGCAGACCATTCAGATGTTTTGAGTTAATTTGGCATGACTGAAAGAATTTTCACACTTGCAAAAATATCAGAGTTCATTTTTGGCCTCCAAAGAGCTGAAATACAGCTCTGTTTTCAAACTGTAATGAATTTGGCATAAACACTGCTCTCAAAGTCAGTGTGAGTTTTGGAAGTCCCAAAAAGTGATGTGTGAACTCATGTAATAACAGATTTCAGAATCACAGATTGCTGACACTGAAACAATGCTAGATAGTACCTCATCCAGACCCAGCTTTTAGAGTTGAGGAAACTAAGGCTTTGCCCTATATTCCTAAATACCAAAACAACAATTAAACCCACAGTTCCCAAAGGCTACTTTATTCCAGGTGGGGGGTTTCAGCAAAACATAAATGAAGATAACAGGAAGTACTTTTAGGGGGGCAGGATGGTCTGTGGATGCAGGGTGTTCACTGAGGCTGTAGCAGTGCAGAAAGAACAACAGACCAGGAGGCAGAAGACATGGGCTCTGTGTCCCGTCTTGGCCAAGTAGAAACCTCAAGACCCTGAACAAGTCATGACTGAGGGTTAGTGTCTTCATCTGTAAAATCAGGGCTGTATGATTGATGAAGTGAAGCCAAGTGTGTGAAGTACATTACAAACTCTCCAATTCTATTGTCCCAGCAACGCCCACAGTTGTACCCAGATGGTCTGCTTAGAGTTAAGTCTCCGTGTCCCCTTACTTCAACTCCTTTTGCCTAACCACTAAATCCAGTTTTTGATCCTGGTTCTTTGTGGCTTTTTTGCCTTCTCTGATCTCGCCCTGCCCAAAAAGGAGCAGCCCTGGGCCCAGAGATGCCCATTTCCAGTCTGGAACTAGCAGAGCAGAAGTACAAGCCAATGTCTTCCATTTCTGTCTCCCAGGACTACACAGTTCCCTGACCCACAACAGTTCCTCGGTGTTTATTAACTTGTACCAAAGGAAATAGAATAGAATGGAAAAGAATGGAATTGAATTTTGTAAAAATGAACTCAAGCCCATCCCTCCCCAAATTCCAGTCTCCCTTACAGAGAAGACCTAATTAAGAAGGTCTTATCTGGTGAGATACAGGTTTTTTAACAGGTGAGTTCTACCTATTACCAGAAAGTGAGAAAGATTTTTTTCTTTTTTTAAAAAAACTGCACTTTTCCCAGGTCTACTATCTACTTTTCCCAGTAGAAAATGATCCTCTTTCTTCCAGGAGGAAGCGTATAGGTTTTCTATGTGGGAAGATGGTGCTGATTTGCCACAAAATTTTATTTGCGAACTCTCGTTATGGGCAAAATTATTATTATTTCTCTTTTGTGGCTCTGAGGTTTTTCTAAGAACCATAATGAGGAGACTCCTAGAAAAGGAAGACAGTAACTCAAGCAAACTCATTTTTCTGGTTTGCTTTTATGATCCAGTCTAGAAACTGTGGCTCTCACCACATACCTATCTGTGGGTCCAGTTGACTTTGCCCAAAAGGAGGTCCTCACTTAAACAGCATCTCAATGCAAACTTAGCTCAGCAAAACCTCCAACAGGAGGTACCAGACACTGATTATGCCTGAGTCAATGATGTTACAAAATGTATAAGTGCCACAAGGTCTATCAGCTATTGGAGTTAGACTGTGTTTATCACAGCAAGGGGCAAGTAGAAGAGGGTGGTCTCTCTTTGAAGATCTCAAGTCTTGGCCTGTGGGTGAACTCCTCCACCTTTTGGAATACATGGAATATTCTGGAATGTTGTGGGATGCCCTCCATGCTGGCAGGAATCCCTCCTGGATTCCTTGGGATGAAGTCTTCGTCAACACTTTCACCTAACCTCTCACCTTCTCCACCCGCTAGAGAACGAGGCCCATCAGGAAAGGAAGACTAAGCCATGATCTGAAAACATGTTAGCAAACATTTTAATTTCACCCAAGAGATCATCGGAAGCCACTAGAAGAGAGGAGAGTGACACCTGAAGGAGATAGTTTGGGCTCCTCTGTTTAACGACTGAAGCCATTATATGTTTTAATAGGATTGCATATTTGTAAAGCACACTAGAGTATACAGAATTCTTTGCACAGGCATGGTCTCATTTGATCGTGGCACCCTGAGACATAAGGGGATTGCTGCCCTCACTTAGAGATGAGGAAATCAAAGCTCAGAGGGTCTTCAGACCCAGGGCTCTTCATCCCACTACGCAGCCCCCAGCCCTTCAGCAATCCCGGTAGGGCAGGCGGCTGATAAATGCTGATTCAGAAGGTCAGCTGATGGGCCATCTCTCAGCAACACTGTGAAGGCAGGAAACGAACCCTCAGTGACAGGCAGGAGCTAGGTATTTTCTCTACATTTTCTCACTGAATTCCCCCGACTCAGGCTTCTTGGGTTCAAATCCCATCTGCAACAATTGTCAGAAGTGGGGCTCTTTAGGCAAACTGTATGCTCAGTCTGTGCCTCAGTCTCCTCACGTGTAAAAGCGAGATGACGTTACGCCTTCCTTTCAGCGTTACTGTGAGGGTTAAATGAAGCAACCCGCTAAAACACAGAGCTCTGTGCTAAGGACTCATCGCATATTACCTATTACTACCATCGTTATTTCCCTTCTTTTTATACATGAAGAAAGAACGCTAGAAAAGTTTAAGTGGGAACGTTGCTGAGATTGGAATCTAGTTTGACTCCAAACACCTTATTGTTTTTACTGCCTCCTGCTACCCTCTGCTTCCTCACGCTCTGCTCTTCTTCTCCTCCTGGCCTCTTCCTCCTCGGCAAGCAGCCTATTATCCTTCCAAGTGTTTTGGATCCCGGGCTGCCTGCATCGGAATGATCTGAGACCTTCCCCATATGGACAGAGCCAGAATTTCTGGAGTTGAACCCCGGGAATCTGCATTTTCCACAAGAAGCGCAGGTGACTCTTCGGCACCTTGATGGAGGTCAAGAGCCGCTGACTCAGAGGGACCACCGCAGCAGCGGTCACTGCCCAGACCGCCCCACCTCCCCCTTCACCCAGGAAGTGCTCCAAAGCTATGCTGCTGTGGACCCTCCCTCCCCTGCACACCCCCCCACCTGCTCTTTCATGTTGGGCAATTAGAGATACAAGGTTGATGCAGCTCACTCTGTAATGACTGGTCATTCCAATCCACTTTGAGTAACGGCTTATTGAAGTAATGCCTTATTTTGCCTCAGAGTCAGGCAGGCTTATCAGAGTGGGTAGCGGGTAGAGAGCGGGGAGGAGAAGCAGGGGTCAAGCTGCATACATTCTCTGCACAAGACACCCACCATGCACAAAGATGTAACAACTACCCACCTAGAAAATCACAAACTGTACCAGGGTCAAGCCTACAAAAAATGAGATAACATAGCAGAGTAAGCAAGCGCAGAAGGGGAGAAACTAAATCAGTATTTGTATTAGAGTTTTATCTTATCTCACAAGTGCAGCAGACCTTTTCCAGAGAGGAGGCCGGGTGTCAATGACTATTTGCTCTCATTTGTTCCAGCTTTGCAGAGGCTAGTCAACTGCCCCACCCCCGACCCAGGTGTCCACAAGAAGCTTTTACCAGATGCTCCTCTGAGGCTAAGCCTGAACCTCAGAACGTAGCCCCAAGGCGAACACCATTTCTGTTTTCTTATCATGATGACTGCTTTTTTTTTGCCCAAATTTCTTCTTAAATTGGACTTAATCTCTGGTTATATAAACAGCTGAAGATATCCTAATTCCTGGGAGGATACCAGAGATCAGTACTTGAGTAGGGAAGGAGATGATGGAGTGGAGAAGAATGAAAGGAAAACAAGTATTAATTATTAAACATTTACAAGATTTACAGAATCACACACCGTCTGGCACTTTTTCCCTCCAAGTGCTCTGTCCTCATTAAAGGGGAGGAAAGGCGGGCTTCTCACCATGGAGAATTTGCCTAATTATGTTTTCTCTCTTCTAAGGCGGGAAGGGTTTCCATGGCTGGCTTTAAAAACATGCGTCCTATGGGCAGCCACCTTTGCTCCGAATGGAAATGCAGTTACCCTATCTGCCTTGATTTGATGTGATCTCTTATTTTACAAACCGGACTTGGAACCACTTCACAGAAGGCGCTATGCAAATATATGTGAATAACATGCAAATATATGTGAATAACAGGCAAACCGCCCAGGATTCTGGGCATGTTTTTATAACAGGCCGGAAACACTGCCCCCAGCTTAATTTTGCCTGCTGGTGTTTGGGGCAGGGGAGCAAGCAGTTCAGGGTGTGGGTGTGGAAGGAGAGGTGGGGTGATAGAAATAAAGAAGTTCCTGATGTGCCTCACCCTCCCTAAGAGGGTAGGTGTGGGTTTACCCACCATATTTTCCATATACTTGAATTTCTAGAGCAGGTTTAATGTTACTATTGCAACTTATTGTCACCCAGTAGTTCGCTTAATGGGTGTTTTGATTTGGGACTTGGAAATCCTGTCATTGCATTTGTAAGCGCTGTCCTCCCAGTCCTCAGATCCCAGGTGGGGACAGTCCAGGTGAGTCATGCCCCAGAGCCCCTCTTAGACCCTGGGGAGTCACCCAATATTAGTGGCTGAATCATCCTCAGGTACCATCTAGTCCAACTGCCTCATTTTACAGATGGGCAAGTTGAGGCCCAATGGCCCAGTGTCACTGTGATACACTGAGTTGGTGGCTACACAAAGGTAAGAATTTGGGCCCCATGAGTCTTGGTCCAGGAACTGCCTTGCTGCTCTTTAAGAGTTTACAAAGTATAGAAAAAATATGAATATACTTTCTGAAATCATCATTTTAAAAAGGAGAGAGACAAATGGACAAAGGTAAAGAAGGAAGCTTACGTCTAATAGTGGGGCGGGGGGCAGAGTGGTCCGAGCCTGAGCTCTGAGATGACACACAACACGGACCAGCTGCTTAGTTGATGTGTGGACTTGGAATCTGACCTAACCTTGCTGAGGCTTAGCCCTCATCTTTAAAACAGAGATCATAGTGCCTATGTGCCCGGGTTGTACAAGGATTAAAGGAGATAATGCATAGATCCCGGCACACGTGAAATGCTGGCTCTCGTTATAACCTCGGTGCAGCCATCCAAGGATCTGAATAGACTGCCAAGGCATCAGTCCGGGGGGGGCCTGTCCTTAAGCCAGATTTCCTCCCTGCCAGCTCCTCTCTTCCGGCCCAGGACCCTAGCTGCCCGAACCCGCTCCTCTACCTCCCTCAACAATTAAGACAATCATGACAAGTTTAGTACTCAGCTCTACGGATCTCTCCAGAGGGTGGCAGGGCACTGACTAGAAATGAAGTTGCAAAAGGACACGGGTTAAAGGGTACTGGTAAGGAAAAGAGAATGGGAAGAAAAGGAGAGCTATTAGTGGGTTCCTTTCATCTGCCATACCAGTGCTGGATGATGTAAGAAAATCTTTACAAGAATGGGGAACGTGAGGTACGATCACCAGCATGTCAGTCCTCCATGGAAGTTACATGGTAGCAAAATGAATGCCCATCACTTCTGTCTTGCTTTGCCTAAGTTACTAAATACCTTAAGTTAGTGCAAAAGCTTGGCTTTCCCCTCCCCCAGGACCATTAAAACCATGTCCCGTGAAAGCTGGTTTAAATAACATTCTTTTTTTTTTTTTTTTTTCTACAACTACCTAAATAACATTCTAATCACGGACTGCTCAGTCATTATACAATGATAATTGGTATTTTATAAAGATCCTGATTCAACAAAGAAAGATCAAATAATATTCAGTATAGTTTTCATGAGAAATACATTTACTCATGTTCTGAGTCTCTGAAAGCTGGCCTTTCATCTTTCATGCATATTAACCAGAACACCCTATTTTCTGGCTGTATCAGAAAGGACAATCCACTCTCTTTCTTAACTCTAGATCTGCAGTTTTCCTTTTGAGTCCCTATTTATCTTCTTGCGAAACATGTGCCCAAAAGAACAAGAGGATAACATTTTCTCAAGACAATATTTGTTTTGCAGAGTGTATCCCTGATACTGGACACCACCCAGCTGTTGGAGACCCTGGAGGTCGAGAGTCTGAGGTTCCGACATTGCAATTCAAACCCCAAAGCACAGTGGATCTTCATCTTGGTTTCAGAAAAGTCATTATCTTCAATTTTTTTTTTTTTTGGACACTGGAGCTGACCCCCTAGAGATAAGAACAAAGAGAATGTGTTGCGTCTTCCCCAAGACTGCTGCCCCAGCATATATTTTCCACTTAAAGCTTTTAAGTATTTGACTTATACGTTGACGAACACCCCCAGTGGACTGCTAGGGTTTGGTTTAATCTCCAAGAAAACTGGCATTAAAATAGACCTTTTCCCGGCAATAATCATCTCATTTACGATAAATTATTCTATTCTCAGTACCTTTGAGACACATGAGAGCTTTCATGTAATAAAGAAGCCATTTGTTCCTGAATATTTTAATGCATGTTTCCATATTTTTCTCATTTTTAATGCAAGTGACATTGACAGTATTGTAAGACAATGTCTTTTAAAAGCAAATTTATGGCAAATGTTCCAGTGAAATGGATGGCAGCATGCACCATTGCAGAGCTATTCTGCTGAAAGGAGCAGAGCAGAGATGTTCTAATTCTCATTTATGTGCATAAAAGAGTAACTTGCACAGAGAAAGACAATGTTATTGGGCAAATTGATAAGATATGGGAGATCTCCATTCAAGGTGGGCACCATCCTTTGATTTGCTGTATGTACTTAGTCATTGCTGTGTCTCAGATGCCACCTCTGAAATACAGGTGGAAAGGGACAGATGTTGGAAAACGCCATGGTGACTACTTAGAAAGAGTTGAGTTTGAGCTTTTATGTGTTAACTGGAAAAAGAGGCTGTTTTGAAAGGACAGAGAATCCAGGAGCAGATAGTATGGTCTTTGCTAGAAATTTGACTCTTTTGATTTTCTAAACTTGCATTTCAGAGCTGCTCATTTGGGTACTATCTATCTGAAAAGCCACCACGATGGTGGTTCTTGATTGGGAAGGTGGTAACAGGGTCTGGAAAGGGAGACAGTGTCAGAATCAAATATACCTGTCCCTGCTTCTATGATTTTAATTTATGCTAGACTCTTGGGGCAGAAAAATCTTTTGAGAAATCTCCTCATATATAATTCTGATATGCTTCTTAAGAACCACTGCGTTACTATGAGATTTAACCTCAATCATATGTACTGACAAGAAAATCCATTCTTGACATGAGCACTATAGCACTTCTGGGATAAGAAGCCAACTCCCATGGACAGCTAATGTTCTTTTGGTAAAACGCTCAGTTCATTTTCTGGACATTAATACTGTCCACCAGTAAGAGTGAGCCATTGTCTAGGGTCAAGCTAATTCAAAGTCACACTCTGGCTAAAAGAGTTAAAGTCTTTGGGGTGAAGAGTTTACAGAGTAGGGATCTAACTTTCGTTTTGGACAGATGAGCTATTTTGACCTTGGGGATGATGCCTAACTCTACTTTAAACATTGCGTCTAACTCTCAGTTCCCTTCTAAGCACCCGGAAAAAGGAGAAAAGATACAGTAAGAGGGAAATGATGAGTCGGTGTGAAGATGATTTAATAGAAGCCAAAGCTAGAAGGAAAGAGTAACGCGTGCATTGCCTTCCTGTTACGTGCCAGGCACTGTGTTATGTGTTCCCATTGTTAGAATGGAGACGTGTAATAGGAAATGTCTAAGGATGGTGGATCCCGGGGACCAATGGCTCACATCTGCTCTCATACGGTAGCCAGTAGCCATGTGTAGCTATTGAACACCTGAAGTGTGCCCAGTGCAAATTAAGCTGTGCTGTAAGTGTAAACTACGTAAGAGATCTTAAAGACTTGGTTCAAATAAAAAGAACATAAATTATCTCATTAATAATTTTATACTGAATACATGTTGATCTGTTAATGTTTGGAATATTGGGTTAAATAAAATGTATTCTTAAAATTAATTCACGTCTTTCTTTTTTACTTTGTTTAAATGCACGAGCACTAGAAAACAAAATGACATATGTGAGGCTTGTGTTTGTGACTCTTGTTATACTTCTGTAGGGTCGCACTGGCTCAGACTGTTAATAAAACTCAGCTCTGTCATCAAGAAGGGGAAAAAAAAGACCTCCATTTAACGTGATAATCCACTGTTACCCAGGGGCAAATGTTCCAAACTCTTCACATGGACCGAGCCTCTGAGTTGCTGAATTTAAGTGGAGGCACTTTGAATCCGCTAGGGATACATCAATGGCACAGGCTTTGACCAGGGGCTGCAGGGAAGACTGCAGACTCAGCCCCAAATGGACAGAAGAGCCAAGTCGCTGTGGGACAAAGAAAGTGGTGATAGAAAAGTGTGAGCACTCACAAGCCATGTGAAATGGCTGAGGGTAAGGGAGCGGCACTGAAATGGGGAAAAGGGAAAGAGGACTTGGAGAAATCAGGAATCAAAAGGGAATCTGTTTGCTCTTTCCAACCTCGAGACTTCCAAAACCGAACAGGAATTTTGTGCACAATAAAAGCTGATATTCACTACATCTTCCAGAATGCCCGTTACTGTCTTAAATGTTCTACATGTATCAGCTCCTCTAATCCTATGAAAAGTCCTGTTAGGCAGGCATTACTATTATCCCATGGAAGATGTAGAAACCAAGCCTGGAAAAGTTTGATAACTAGTTGAGTTTTCTCATTTGCTAAGTGATGAAGCTGGGCTTGAAGCTGAAGAGTCTAAGCCTACCTGTGTGGCTCACTCTACACCACTACGTGCCTGAAATCCCAAGCCCTCCCATCTCACGGGGCTGTAAGAGCCTTGGGGAGAAGACAAGGGGTGGGAATGGGTCCCGGTCAAATTCCCTTCCATTATTTTCAAGATAGCCTGGGAGCTGGGACCACAAAGAAAGTACATTTACACAGGTAGCTCTGGGAGTTGAGAATCTGCGTTTGGGTGACTGGGCAAGAAACCTAGTATAAGGTAGCTACTGAGGGTGTGGGCTCTGTGAGCCAGCTGTCAGGGTTTGAGTCCCAGCTTGACTACTTCCTAACTGTATCCAAAGTCACAGTTTCCCCATCTATAAAACAGGTTAATTCCAGTAGTTGCCTCAAAGAGTTGTAGAATTAAATGAGATGCATGGAAAGTGCCTATTAAGTACACATAGTGAGTCCAGCAGTAGATATTGGCTGTTATGACAGTAGAGGAGATGTAGGATACAGCTCTAAAGGCTGCCACCCACAGGTGAATCAGCACATTGAGAGTTGATGAAATGTAAATAGAAGTACTCCTGAGCAAGCCAGCTTTTCCCTGAGTCAGAGGAAAGATATGCAAAAGAAAAATGCTGTAACCTTGGATCTTCTTCCTCAGGAGATGAGAGGCTGTTGAGACCCTTGAGGACATCTCCTGGATGCTCATCAGTACAAGAAGTCAGGGTTAGTTTGACTTCCCTTTGCCCATAGTAAAGAAAGAGTCCTTTGCTCATCAGTACAAGAAGTCAGGGTTAGTTTGACTTCCCTTTGTCCATAGTAAAGAAAGAGTCCTTTGCCTTGAGTGGTGAAGCACCTCTCTAGGGAAGAGGACCGCCACCCTGGACCCCTAAGACATCACACTGTGGGCCCAGCCTCAATGGACTGGCATAGTGGGCTGGGCCAGAAGTGTACCCAGGAACTGTCTGTATCAGGCATCGGCTGGGTGGGCTGGGACAGCACAAAGGGTTGAAGCAGGATTGGAGAATTTCTGCTCATAGTGGTCAAGGAGCAGCATGTCCACAGCAGGCCACAGAGGAGGAGGAACATAAGGAGCTTCTGGAAGCTTCTCGAGTAGAAACTTCTATTTACAACTCATCCAACCCCACTTCCCTGTCTTTGGGTGGGATGCTTAGAAGCTAGAGATATTTAAATGTGGTTTTCCTAGACTTGGTGCGTCTTCTAGGAGGTGTTCCTCTGAAGCTCAGGCCAAGAGGACCACAGGGAAGGAAATTTTATTGTGGCCAGTGGAAGCCAAGGGAGCATTTCAGAATGAGGGCATTGGCTGTTTCACTACATTACAGAGGAGTCAGGTGGAGGTTGATCTTGGATTGGAACTAAGGGGAAAAACTTTGGGGCAGACCTTGAAGGGTGGGCTCACCTTCCTTCCCATTTCTCTATCATAATGTTATGGGCAACCTAATCTCTGAGCAGAGAAAAGCAGGCCCTTGGATATTACTGGCAAGAATTATAACATCCCATTGAGGAAGACATTCTCTACCACAACAGGGAGTCTCGAATTAGTCAAAGACTTGGAATGGTTTCTTGATAAATGAAATGTAGTCAATTTTAGTGACTTCTTTGGGGGATATTACATGTCTTGTTCCTTTCTCTTTGTTTACTTTGGATTGCCAGTGAGGTCAAGTGCAGTTGTTGATCTCATCCCAACAGCCCAGAATACGTGAGCACATCTGCAGCCCAAGAAACAGTACTCAAGTGACCAGAAGTAAAATGTGGTGCTAAGTGACCCAAACAATTGAGAGGATACAATCTGGCACAATCTGTAGCCATTAGAAAGCCATATATATATATATATATGGTAGTGCCATTTTAAAAAGAGATATGACAGCACAAAATGTTGAACCAAGTTTAACTCATATGTTGCTGGTGGAAAGGTAAACAAACACCTTAGAAAACTGGGCTGAGCACATAAAAACGTTATGCTCCAACAATTCCACTCCTATGAACATACCTAACAGAAGTATATACACGTGTGCACCAAGACACATTTTCTCGTTTCCACACTATTCAAAAAAGCCAGTATAGGGACACCTCTTTTGCACGACATCAAAACCTCCCTAGCCCTACCTTTGCTGTTGCAACTGATTTCATGCAGGCTTTGGCTACTGCAGGTACAATCAGTATAACACCTTACCTAGGGCCTGCACCATGTACACCTGACTTCCTGCAATGCAGTCTCTCTGACTTGGGATTCCCTTGGAAAACTCATGCATGTATGACCTGGGAGAACAGGAGAATTTATGCTGGTGGGACCATTCTTGGTCGATGGGAGACAGGAGCCAATAAGCAATGGATAAATATTTCTACTTCTGTTCTCCCCGGTAAACAGTTCTGAAACGCATTTCAGACAGCCCCTTAGAAGACACTGATAGGATTGAACAGCAGCTAACTGTAGGAGTAGTTAACGTAACAAAATATCCATATATTGGCCTCCCCTCTTTCCGATTTCACACTCCCTCACCTGCGTGCCTGTTCACAGGGAAAATGTTCCCAAATGAAGTGTCCACAGGCAAACCTCTGTCTTGGGGTCTCCTTTTAGGGGAACCCACGGCTAAGATAGCTCAATTTGGAAACTACCCAGTAGTAGAATGAATAAATAAATTGTGGAATATTCATAGGAAGAATTGTTGAATTCCATTCCCCCCAAAATGAATGGAACGCACAAATATCACGTCAAATCAAAAAGCTAGCTAGAAAAGAATATATGCTCTAGATTCCATTTATACAAAGTTCAAAAGCAGGCAAAAGGAAATCATGGTATTAGAAGTGAGGGAGAGTGATTACCTTTAGTAAGGAGGAAGGGGGCCAGTCATTGGAAGAGGTTATGGGGGGACTTCTGGGTACATTGTCAACTTTCTCTTTCTTGAACTGGGTATTGTTATGCGGTGCTCACTTTATGATAAATCCTTGCACATTTGTGCTATATGTGAATAAACATGGTTTTCAAAGAGCTTAAGATCAAGAAATTGTGATGACCAACTCTTAACTCAACAATGTACAATCTTGTTTTAGGAAGATCACTGTCTACGTCTACAGTCTATTGTAGGAGATGCCAATTCCAGTTCCTTCCCTAGCTGGGAAGGTAACATGGACAAGTGAAAATGGTCCAGTGGGACTGTGATTTTCTGAACAGGGTGGGTTCTCTTCAGTTCCAGCCAGTGTTGTGGTAGTAAACTGGTAATCCAAAAAAAAAAACAAAAAGGCACAAGTAATCGAGCAACTGGGGTTTGGAAAATTAGGTCCTGGTCCCAGTTTTAGAATTGAAATTGCTTTGTTTACCAGGGCCTCAGTTTCCCCATCTGTATTAGGATGCCTTCTGAAGACACTCTTCTCATATCAGAACTTCTAGGTTTATGTAATGAGCATCAAACCATGTGAAGCTGTCTTTTGGGACTGGACAAACTTCACAACATGGCAGGGACAACTTAGTGGTGCTGGGCCATTGACAGACATTCCAGGTTTGAAGGTTGCCGCTTTCCCTCCTTCCACTCCTGTCACTTATCAATGGGAGGGTGAGGCTTCCCCAAGCCATCAGCCTAACAACATCCATTGGCCTGCTGGGGAAGTCCAGTCCTGATGCTCCATAGTCCTTGAACTTCTTGATTTCTGGGGGAGAACAGATCCACTTTCTTGAAAGGAAACAAAGTAGAGCAGGGAGACTTCACCTGGGCTTGTACTGTGGCTCTGCCCCGTGATAACTATGGATGTCAACCTCAGTTTCCTCCCCTGAGTTCCTGCCTCACAAGGATTGTGACAAAAAGCATCAGCCGTTTAAAGTGTCTATAGCACAGAGTCTCTGAAACAGGGTGTCAACTAAATGTTAATCACCATGATTATTGTTACGATTTATCAAGGCATCTCTTTAGAGGTGCTGAACAGCCAACGGCTCAGATCCTCATTAAAATTTAAACTTGTGTCTCCTTGTGTTTCATTTGGTCTCCTTTACTCTGTTATGTTAGAGAGTCAGCCAGAGCTAATATTTCTGCAAGATCCAGACAGGTCTAGACACGGATATTCTAATCTAATCCCAGACTGCAGACTCAGGAATGCTCACAGAGAGATGCTGCTATGTATTCTGCTGGAGAAAATTCACATGGCAGGAGGCAAAAGATTCAAACTTTGAATATCTGAGAAGGCAATTAGGTAGCTTAATGTGTGCTCTTAATTTATTTTCAGATAATATGTATAAATTCTCTAGACAGGATCAGTAACTATATCAGCACTTGAGATAAAGGGGAAAAAATAGGTCATACCAATTCTGTTTAATTTGAAAATTTGATATTTTGTTCTTCAAGGGCTTTTAATTAATTTTGATTTTTAAATTTTGCATTAAAATCTTACGTATCTTGATCACTGAATTTTTGGCACCCCTTTAAATTTTGCACTTGAGGCAACAGTGCCCACTTGCCTCACCCTAGTCTTAGCCTTACTCACAGTCCTGATAGTGCCCTAAGCGAACAGGCGCTTAGTGGGAGATTTTTTTTTTTTTTAATGTACTGATCACTTCTAGTTGAATTCAATCAAGAATATGATTCAAGGGCTTCCCTGGTGGCACAGTGGCTGAGAGTCCGCCTGCCGATGCAGGGGACGCGGGTTCGTGCCCCAGTCCGGGAAGATCCCACATGCCGCGGAGCGGCTGGGCCCGTGAGCCATGGCCACTGAGCCTGCGCGTCCGGAGCCTGTGCTCCGCAACGGGAGAGGCCACAGCAGTGAGAGGCCCGCGTTCGGCAAAAAAAAAAAAAAGAATATGATTCAATATCTTCACATAATGAGTCAGGTTTTCGTGGAGAAATCACTAAACTGGAGTCAGAAAGGCTGGTTCTAGCTTTAATCTGGGTGTACTAAATTGCTTGAGTACATACTAGACTTCTCTGAATTCTGTTTCTTTGACTTTAAAATAAGTACAAGCAATACATGCATTTTTGGTGTAGGCTCGAATACCTAAATGCTTTAAAATATTATGTTGAAATATTCATTTGATCACTGAGTTTTTTGGCATCCCCTATATGTGCAAGGAGTATTAGTAAGAGTTCTTGGTTGCAAACAACAGAAATCACTGCAGTTGCCTCAACTGTAGTCACTGGACTATATTGGTTATTTCACCAAATATCACTGAGGGCTAGATAATTAGGTTTGGAGACTACTCAGCTATGACCAACACTCTAATTATTACCCCAGGAAAGACACTACTGTTACAGCGCTGCAGGGAATTGCCACCAGGACCATCGCAACCTCTGCCTCTGCGTACCAAATGTCTCCCTGTCACCCACAACAGAAGTCTTCCACTCAGCACTCCTGACTCTGCAAGCTGTCCTCCAAATCAAAGTTTTGCATGGGTACATTTGAGAAGAATCGGCCCATGCCTCTATCTAGCTGCAAAGGAATATGGGAAAATGAGTTTCTGGCTCCTTCCTGGGGAAAAGGGCTCATAAATGTGGAAAATTTCAAACTAAGGAAGGGTACTGGGTAAGTGCTTGGGCATCCAGATGGCATGATGCGTGTCCACTGCAATAAAGTGGTTTTGCAGGCTCGGGCAGCACTCATGGGCATATGTACAAACATGGGGCAAGGGACTAAAAGTTCACATGGAAAATCACCTCCCTCTTCCCTGAAGTTACACTCACACTTGAAGCCACCCTTTTTCCCTGCCTCTCCTGGAAGCGAAAAGTGTTTATGAGAACTCGGGCTGTGATACTCACTCCTGGTGTCCCCATCACTCACTTAAACCCCTAGATTCCCCCATTTCCTTTCTGTAATCTGGTAATAAGTGACTGAGCTGCCTCAAGGGATGCTCTCCGGACTCATTAAATCTGAAAATGCTTGGGAAATGCATCTGCTCAGGCCTGCAGCCAACTATCATCATGGTCAGCTTACAGACAATTTCTCAAGCAGCAAAATATTTTCAAGTTCTAAAATCCTGACCCTAGCCCATCCCTTTATTTCCATCTTACCTAGCCTGGCTAAATTCTCTGTATAGGACACAAACATTCAAAATGAAAGTTCCTTCTATCTCCCTTTTTATAGATTTCCAGGGTCCCATGGCACCAACACAGAGAGGTGTGCTGTGAAAAGAAACAGTGAATTTCCTGGGAGTGCTTCCTCCTCTGAACTGATCTAACTTAAGCTCTCTGAAGCTCTTCTCTTTCTTTAGCTTCTGAGAATGGGGTGCTGGACTGAGAGGCAAGGATTTTTCATTGGCATAGCCATTTATCTTAATTAATATGGACTTCTTGTGTCCTGCACTAGTTTGAAATCTGTGGCTACGTCAGCGTGTGTGTGCGTGTGTGTGTGTGTGTGGTTGTTTTGCTTCTTCTTTTATATTGTGAATTGACTGACAATGGAGACCAAGACTCATCTCTGCTTTCCCCCCAACAATGCCTCAAGAAAAAATATCTTTAAGAATAAACAAGGGCAACTCTCATCACTATTATTCAACATAGTTGTGGAAGTTTTAGCCACAGCAATCAGAGAAGAAAAAGAAATAAAAGGAATCCGAATTGGAAAAGAAGAAGTAAAGCTGTCACTGTTTGCAGATGACATGATACTATACATAGAGAATCCTAAAGATGCTACCAGAAAACTACTAAAGCTAATCAACGAACCTGGAAAAGTAGCAGGATACAAAACTAATGCACAGAAATCTCTTGCATTCCTATAGAATAATGATGAAAAATCTGAAGAGAAATAAAGGAAGCACTCCCATTTACCATTACAACAAAAAGAATAAAAATACCTAGGAATAAACCTACCTAAGGAGACAAAAGACCTGTATGCAGAAAACTATAAGACACTTATGAAAGAAATTAAAGATGATACAGACAGATGGAAAGATATACCATGTTCTTGGATTGGAAGAATCAACATTGTGAAAATGGCTATACTACCTAACACAATCTACAGATACAGTGCAATCCCTATCAAACTACCAATGGCATTTCTCACAGAACTAGAACAAAAAATTTCACAATTTGTATGGAGACACAAAAGATCCCGAATAGCCAAAGCAATATTGAGAAAGAAAAAAGGAGCTGGAGGAATCAGGCTCCCTGACTTCAGACTATACTACAAAGCTTCAGTAATCAAGACAGTATGGTACTGGTACAAAAACAGAAATATAGATCAATGGAACAGGATAGAAAGCCCAGAGATAAGCCCACGCACATATGGTCACCTTATTGTTGATAAAGGAGGCAAGAGTGTACAATGGAGAAAAGACAGCCTCTTCAATAATTGGTAGTGGGAAAACTGGATAGCTACATGTAAAAAAAATGAAATTAGAACACTCTCTAACACCATACACAAAAATAAGCTCTAAGTGGATTAAAGACCTAAATGTAAGGCCCGACACTATAAAACTCTTAGAAGAAAACATAGGCAGAACACTCTATGACATAAATCACAGCAAGATCTTTTTTGACCCACCTCCTAGAGAAATGGAAATAAAAGCAAACATAAACAAATGGGACCTAATGAAACGTAAAAGCTTTTGCACAGCAAACGAAACCATAAACAAGACGAAAAGACAACCCTCAGAATGGGAGAAAATATTTGCAAATGAAGCAACTGACAAAGGATTAATCTCCAAAATATACAAGCAGCTCATACAGCACAATATCAAAAAAACAAACAACCCAATCAAAAAATGTGCAGAAGACTTTAATAGACATTTCTCCAAAAAAGATACACAGATTGTCAACAAACACATGGATGGATGCTCAACATCACTAATCATTAGAGAAATGCAAATCAAAACTGCAATGAGGTATCACCTCACACCAGTCAGAATGGCTATCATCAAAAAATCTACAAACAATAAATGCTGGAGAGGGTTTGGAGAAAAGGCAAACCTCTTGCACTGTTGGTGGGAATGTAATTGATACAGCCACTGTGGAGAACAGTATGGAGGTTCCTTAAAAAACTAAAAACAGAACTACCATACGACCCAGCAATCCCACTACTGGGCATATACCCTGAGAAAACCATAATTCAAAAAGAGTCATGTACCATAAATGTTCACTGCAGCTCTATTTACAATAGCCAGAACATGGAAGTAACCTAAGTGTCCATCGACAGATGAATGGATAAAGAAGATGTGGCACATATATACAATGGAATATTACTCAGCCATAAAAAGAAACAAAATTGAGTTATTTGTAGTGAGGTGGATGGACCTAGAGACTGTCATACAGAGTGAAGTAAGTCAGAAAGAGAAAAACAAATACCATACGCTAACACATATATATGGAACCTAAAAAAAAAAAGTTCTGAAGAACCTAGGGGCAGGACAGGATAAAGACACAGACGTAGAGAATGGACTTGAGGACATGGGGAGGGGGAAGGGTAAGATGGGATGAAGTGAGAGAGTGGCATGGACGTATATACACTACCAAATGTAAAATAGATAGCTAGTGGGAAGCAGTCGCATAGCACAGGGAGATCAGCTTGGTGCTTTGTGTCCACCTAGAGGTGTGGGATAGGGAGGGTGGGAGGGAGATGTAAGAGGGAGGGGATATGGGATAGATGTATATGTATAGCTGATTCACTTTGTTATACACCAGGAACTAACACACCATTGTAAAGTAATTATACTCCAATAAAGATGTTGAAGAAAAAAAAGAATAAACAAGGGCAGTTAATGAAAGCTTTTTCAATATAACTTCTACTTTTATACAATAATCTTCCTTTGTTCCTTTCTTCTTTTCATCATAAATTAGTTGGTTTTTCCACAGAAACAATGTAATAAGTGGTGATTATATCTTAAGGGTAACATCACAGATGCCTATTTAATCAATAATATTGTTGGGAATTTTTATTGGAAATGAAAGAAATAGGAAAACCCTTTTTTTTTCTATACTGCTACTTAAAAAACCCATAAAAACAATAATTCCAAGTAAGAAATTATTTTGGAAAGAGTCTATAACTTGAAGGAGGCTGGAACTCAAGGAATATCAGGTTGCTTTGGGGAGAAGGAGGCAATTGAAACATCTGTGGGGATGCTTAAAGGACTCTGCAGACATGAAGTTCTGGCAAAACCAGAAGATGCCAACGTTGGGTCTTAGTTCAATCTAATTTCATTACAAAACACCAGGGTACTTATATCTCTACAATTATTCTCAGGTTTATTAGACTTATTACAGCTTGCCTTTTGGCTCACAAATGGGACCAATAAAGAAGAAGAAAGAACACATTCAGGGTAATAGGCAAGAGTTGAAAGAAAAGTGGGAAGAAGATTAAAGTGCATGTCTCACCGTGTGTGAGAAAGAAATTCCCTGGCATGGAATTAATGGAAGTAGAAGAGTGTATTATTCTTCTACTGTGTATGTTCTCCTCATAAAGATTGCTCCTCATGTAAGGCCTTATAGAACATGGGAAATAGGAAGAGCATAGGTGTGACATGCTGTGATTTATATTCTTTAAGGGATCCCTCTTGCTGTTGTATTTGTTGGGGAAAGTGAGCAATGGACTGGGCAGTAGCAGGGGAGGTGGTGAGAAGTGGTCATATTCTGGATATATTTTGAAGGTAGAATCATCAAGATTAGTGGATGGTGGTGATACCTTCAGCCCAGTGGATTGGTTTACGATAGAAGAATATAAGATAAAGTCAGGAAGAAGCTCCTTGTCTGGGGTATATGGAAAATGCAGATGTTCAGGGGCTTATTGTCCTATGTTGACTCAGTGGCGGAGCTGCAGCAGGGTGGATCGAGGAAGCATCTGGGCTCTGGACTAGACTCATCGACTGGCACAACGGAAGAGAATGCTCATCGCTCTAGACTTACATTCAGTAAATACTTATTGCAGGCCGACTGTGTACCAGGCACAACACTGAATCCTAGGAATAGAGACAAGCTAGTGAACAAGGTTCTTGACCTCACAAAGTTTATAATCTATCTACTAGATTGCTTTATGGATATGGGCATAAAACCTCCCAGTATACTTTGTACTTTCTCACTTCTATTCAATTTTTCTCATGTCCTTTCCTCTTGTTAAAATATTTTCCTTTTCTTGAGGTCTATTTTCACCTATCAAAGCCCTCTCTGGTTCATTTCCCCAGCTGCCTTCTTCATGAAGCCTTCTTGATTTTTTTATCTTCAATTTTCAAGGCCCTTTTTGATACTTTTCCTGTAATACTCATTACACTAAAATATGCTTTTCATATACCTGACTCTCCTCTCCTACTAAACTGAAAATTCCTTGAGCCTGAGTCTTGCCACTCATCTTTACATTGGCCAGAAAACTCAGCACATACTTGATACCCAGGAAGTGACAAAAGAAAGAATGAATACATTTTCCCAAGGGAGAGAGCACTCAGAGAGAAGTGCAAAGGGTCAAGGGCGTATGCACTGATAGGGGGAGCAGAAAAGAGAAGTCAGAGGAAAAGACAGAGAAGGAGCGCCTGTGGAAAGAGCAGATAACAGAAGGAAACAGGGTCAAGGAAGGGAAGAGAGGCAACAAATCAGCAGAGTTCCACTACGGTGAATCTCTGCAAGGATGGCGTCACTGGATATCAACTAAAGGACGTTGGGTGGTAGAACAGAGGCCAACTTGTAGGTGGCTAACAAAGGGATGCAGTGAATGTGGCCATGCCCAAATCAGCTGTAACTTTCTCTGCATTACTCTTTATCTGCAGGACTGGTTCACTGGTCATTCAAAGTATCTCTATTTCTCAGGCTTCAGTGCAAGACACAGAAACCACTCTAGGTATTTCATAATGAAATTGCTACAGGAGAAGTCAGGGGGCTGCCAGTGGATTTTGGTTTCAAGATCAAATCACTGGTAGCATCCAGGGAACAGGCTACTGCTCCTGCTGTTACTGAGATGACCACTGCTGTGGCCCCAACTGCCTCAGCCCATGAAGCTAGACCCTGGAGGCCAGGTTGCAACACTCAGATCTCTTGGAGTTGACTCGTAGGCATCACCACAGCCACTGCCTCATGTTTGCCTTCCAAATCTCATGCAAGGGCAGCTGTCAGGTGGAGTCCAATTCTCAAGTAGAGCTGTAGCTGCAAGGAAGCCTTGAAAGGGTCATTTTCAGCTTTCCAACCTCTCCAAATAGAAAGAGGGTCAAATGGGGGTTGAGAGCACTCATCCAAATATGTCCCACAGCATTCCAAGTGGTCAGCTAAGGCAGGAGAGCCATGGCCACGTTACTGTCACTTTGAGTGGAGGTTGAGTGTGCCAGGGGCTGCCAACTCATGTGTTTGCTAGGAAGACTTTCCTGCCACCCATCTCCAACTTCAAATTTATGTCTTCGTCCTGTGCAATTCTATAGCTCTTTATTATAATATTGCTACATTCTCCCATGTTTTATTGTTAATTGGGTATATGTGGTTCTTCCTCACCAGATTACAGATTTCCCCCAAAATATAAAAGCTTGTGTCTTAATCTGTTCAGACTGCTATAACAAAAATACCATAAATCGGGTGGCTTATAGAAAACAGAAATTAATTTCTCACAGTTCTGGAGGCTAGAGAGCCCAGGATCATGGCACTGGCAGATCTGGTGTCTGTTGAGAGTTGGCTCCCACCTTGATGGCTGTCTCCTGTCTGTGTCCTTGCATACAGGAAGGAATGAGGGAGCTCCCTGGGGTCTCTTTCATATGGGCACTAATTCCAGTTATGAGAGCTCTGCCCTCATGACCTAATCATCTCCCAATAGCCACCCCCTACCAATCCCATCACCTTGTGAATTAAGTTTTAACACGTGAATTCGGGAGGGACACAAACACTCAGACCAGAGCAGCTTGGGATAGAGCTTAGTCACAGAAAGTGCTCTATTATCATAGTTATTATTGTCTTGATTTATCTCATTCCTAAATCCTAGTGGTTCTATAGGTGCTCTATCTTGGCTTTTTAATGAGTGGATTCTTAATGCTCTGTCTTTATAAATAGTAACTTTTCCTCCCAACACCCCCTCCCCTACTTCCCAATCCGCCCCCCCCGCAAGCCTTCCCTCACATCATTCATCCTACCCCTAGGTCCCAGATACATGTTGTGGGAAAATAAAAGAGAGCACTGCTATACACAAAAGTGAGGACATCTACTTTAATGAAATAAGATGCTTAGTTCTCCCTGGGTAATGAAACGTTATCAGGCTGCCTTGACTCCGGGGGGTCTAAGTCGCTGGGGAGCTGACTTGCTGAGTAAGACTTGCACCCACACAGCTGTTGCCTTACTCTGTCTTTGGGGCAATATTGCTGAAGATGAATGACAGGTTGTTTGAGATCAACATCACCTCCCGTGTCCCACACAAAACCTTGATGTGGCTGCCAATATCTCTCAAATTAGTTTACGACGGAGTTGCTATAACATACTTTTCTAAGGTGACTTGCTGTAAGTTCTGTATACTGAAAACGGTATGAACACTTTATACTCTGAATAAAGTACAGTTATATTGGACAGAGAGCCTTTCCTCTAACTTCACGTGTGGCTACCTAAGACAGTCTTCCACACGGTGAGCAGAGCAGAGAAAGGCCTTCAGAGGGCAGGATCCAGCCCTTCTGTTGAGCTTGGTTCCAGGACCTTTGCACAGTTACTCTTACAAGACAAGCAACGTGGTGTTTTGTGCATTTAAAGTGCCTCAAAGGGGCTTCCCAGGTGGCGCAGTAGTTAAGAATCCAGTGCAGGGGTCACGGGTTCGAGCCCTGCTCTGGGAAGATCCCACATGCCGCAGAGCAACTAAGCCCGTGCACCACAACTACTGAGCCTGCTCTCTAGAGCCAGTGAGACACAACTCCTGAGCCCACGTGCTACAACTACTGAAGCCCACCTGCCTAGAGCCCGTGCTCCGCAACAAGAGAAGCCACCACAATGAAAAGCCCGCGCACCACAACTAAGAGTAGCCCTAGCTCGCTGCAACCGGAGAAAGCCCGCGTGCAGAAACAAAGACCCAACACAGCAAAAAATAAAAAAAATTTCTTAAAAAAAAAGTGCCTCAAAGATATTTTCTTAGTGTTAGAGGATAAAGCAATAATACACTGACAGCTGAATTTGGAGGCAAAGTCCAGTTGATTATGATCTCTCTGACTGAGGTGTCTTATTTGCCGGTATACAAATTTAGTTCCAGCTGGAGGTGGGCATCTGCTGCATTTGAGGGCTCTTGACCGACAGCTCATTCCTTTGAATGAGAACCAGCAAGTCTAGATCGAAGGTGAGTCCTTGGGGAGGGCCCGCTTACAAAGTGGTTTCGTCTTGAGGAAAGAGACTGTCTCCAGCTGGTGGGAAAGGAAGCCCACAGCCATGCCACCGGCAGGCAGGGTGAGGCCCAGTGGGTCCACGGGACTCCCGGCCTCGCCCTTTTCCCTTGGCAGTGCCGCTCTTTCTCTCAGTCCAATGCAGAAGCCTGAGAGGGAGTTGGCTGGCCTCTTCACGTCTGCTTGTCTCCACTGGGTTCCGAAGCTCCTCTAGGTCCTCTCCGTGGCAGACATTCATCCCCTAGGCTGAAAAGGAGCATGGCTCCATGGGAGCTGCGTGGGATCCGGGCCAGGGACGCCAAGGAGTATACAAGACGGACAGGGTCCCTTCCTTTGAAAACTGAGTTCCATGGCAAGCCACCAGGATGTCCCTGCTCCGAGCCCACTTCCCTACCATTGCCTTGAATTATTCATAAGCTTTTGCAGAGGAACAAAAGGCAGAGTCATTTCATCTCTCCAGAACTGACTGTCCTCAAAGCAACTTAAAATTCACCACGAGCATCCTGAACTCTCCCACGCACTTCGGGAAGGGACAGCAAAGTGCCCCATCGTCCCCCCGCCGCCTGCCCCTCCCCTCCTGCCTGGCTGAGCCCTGCTGAGTGGCTGTCTCTGGCTACTTGGTCCTTCGCGCCGCACTTTGTTCCTCTGCTCACTGGTCATTAGGATGGGCACGTATCCCAGGCATCCCACTGGATGACCCTGACATCTTGTTAGGCCCCAGGGGTTGGGACAGATGCCCTGGCTCGACCCTAGGGCCACGCTCTGTCTCCTTAGGCTTCCCTTCCCTCCTGTTCCTTGTCCTGGACAGCCCTGATTCACATAAGGACACAAATGGGAGAAACAAAAGAGCCTTTGTCCCCTCACCAGGGACCTCACCCCCTTTACTTTCAACCCAAGTCCATGATTCCTAGTTCACCAAGGAAATACAGTCCACCGGGCAGAACCTGCTTACCTTCTTCTGCCTCTGAACTTACTCAGAGAGGCACCCACTGTCTTCACACCACTGTGTCTTCCCTTCCTGACTCCAAGGAATCTTACCTCTTAAACACTATTGTCTCTAGCTATGCTCTTTGCTTAAAAACCTGGCCCTTCTGTTAATACCCCACTCGCTTATGTTCAGGGTGGCAGTGTGGCCTGTGGATTAGAGAGCTGGAGGCTTGGGCTGAGCACCCGTGCTTCCCACTACCAGCTGAGTGACCTGGGGCAGTTGCCCCCAGAAATGGGGTAGTTCAGCAATTGTCAGGGTTTCTGGCAGCAGTACCCTCTGGAGATCAGAGGTAGGGCAGTCCCCAACAACCTCACTAACAGGCGCGTGTCACCATGGCGGCCAATCTGAGATCAAATTCTGAAACAAGTGCAAACATTTATTGGCAAGCAGGCACAAAACTGTCACCCCAGATCTGCTTTTGCAAGCTTGACTTGGCCCTGCTCCATCCTCAAACACTCCAAAAAGCACCTTGTGGAAAAGAGTCACTTCAGGGTGTGGAGAAAAGAGAATCCTCCTACACTGCTGTGGGAATATAAATCGGTATAGCTGCTATGGAGAACCGTATGGAGGTTTCTCAAAAAACTAAAAATAGAATTGCCATATGACCCAGCAATCCCACTCCTGGGCATATATCCGGACAAAAGTATAATTCGAAAAGATACATGAACCTCAATGTTCATTGCAGCACTATTTACAATAGCCAAGACATGGAAGCAACCTAAATGTCCATTGACAGATGAATGGATAAAGAAGATGTGGCACAGGGACTTCCCTGGTGGTCCAGCAGTTAAGACTGCACTTCCAATGGAGGGGACCCGGGTTCGATTCCTGGTCAGGGAACTATATCTTGCATGCCACAACTAAAGATACCACATGTTGCAATGAAGATCCTGCATACCACAGCTAAAGACCCAGCGTAGCCAAATAAATACATATTTTTTAAAATGGGCAAAAGATTTGAACATTAGAAAAAAAAAAGATGTGGTACACATACACAATGGAATATTACTCCACCACAAAAAAGAGTGAAATAATGCCATTTGCAGCAACATGGATGGACCTAGAGATTATCATACTACGTGAGGTAAGTCAGACAGAGGAAGACAAATACCATATGTATCATTTATCTGTGGAATCTAAAATATGATACAAATAAACTTATTTATGAAGCAGAAACAGACTCACAGACATAGAAAACAAACTCATGGTTTTCAAAGGGGAAAGGGGGTGGAGGGATAAATTAGGAGTTTGGGACTAACAGATACACACTATATCTATATATAAAATAGATAAAAAATAAGGACCTATTGTATAGCACAGGGAACTATGCTCAATATCTTATAATAAGCCATAATGGAAAAGAATATGAAAAAGAATTATACACACACACACACACACACACACACACACACACATATCTGAATCACTCTGCTATACACCAGAAACAAAACATTGTAATTCAACTATACTTCAATTTTAAAAAGAGTCACTTCAAGTTAGATGGAACAATACTCGGACAGCACGACAAAGATTGGGACGGGGTTTTGGGGACACGACTACCTCTGGAGCATGAATTCCTGATTAGCGGAAGTCAACTGCTAACTACTTACCCTGAGGCTAAGGTTAAATTACACATACAAACATCTTACTGAATTTTATCCTGAAATATCTTAAAGTAAATGGTCACACATTGAGTATAATGGTAAATGACTTCACCTCCCTGTGCCTCCATTTCCTTATTCTGGAAAATGGCAACAATTGTGATAAAAACCTCACAGGGATATTGGGAGGATGAAATGAGTTAGTTAATACACAGAAAACACTTAAGATAGAGCCTGGAACATAGTAAGGACTCAATAAAATTTGTTTGTTATTATTGCACTTCTTGAAACTCACTTATTTCCATCAAGCTACAGTACTTTTCCTTACACCTTACCTTTCCATCCATTCATACCCTTTGTTGCTAAACTTCTTCAGAAACTAACCTTTACTCTATGTTTCCACTCAATTAGATTTACATCTACATCAGTTTTCCACTTGACTCTACCTTTTCATCACATTTCTTATTTAATTTAACATTTGTTAATCTCATCCTGTGCAGGGAGGGATTTCAAGAGGTATATTTGACAAAATCTAACCCCTTTAGAGGCTCATGATAGAGTTGGAGAAAAGAAGGCACAACTCTAAACACCTTGAAGTCCAGGGCCTCCTCCTAAAATGTGATTTTAAAGTAGAAGGAGGACTGTTCATGTGTCACATGTGGAAATGATTCACTGTCCCCAGTAGAATACACATCAGCTTCTTCATATTCCTAAGAATTGTGAGGTTCTAAAAATAGAAGAGATAAAACACTGCAGGATTCTCTCAATTTCAGGGTGTTTTATGTTTGACACAAAATACTTTTTACATATACTTTTTAATACTTTAAAATACTTTTTTAAGACGCCCCCCAAAACAAAATCCATTCAAATGACATGTTTGAGTGGAAGTTACAATTTTCCTTGAGTAGCAGCAGAATTAGTTATTATCTAACTTGAATGTAAAAGCCATGCCTGGGGACACCACTTTGAGTGTTCCTGACATCAGGACAACAGATAAGGGTCTAGTCGGTATCTGGGCCAAAATCACTGATTACTGTGCAACCTCCAGCAAACTGAGAAAGCAACCCTAAAAATTCCATAGGAAGGGAACTCCCAGAATACGGCAGGATGATCTAAATTATTCCCTAATTTGTTTTATTTCAGAAAAAGTTAAGATTGCTATAAGAATATTAAAAAGTATCAAACAACAGTATTCATAGTTTGTGTTAGGAATCTGTACATATTTGGTATTTTAGATATGTGAACATTTAGGATAATTTGGCCTATTTGAGTTATAAATAGGTCAGTGTTGAAATCTCAATTTAAAATCTTAACTGCGTAACTAATTTAGACTTCTGATTTTAAGTAGAAATCTCATTGTTTTATATAGTATTGAAACAGCCAGGAAAACTTAAGCCTCATCACACATATAAGATTGTGACTTGTTAATTCTTTCAGAGGTTATTTGGGTACTCAGCATGCTTTGTCAAAGTAGGCAGTTGAGTAACTTAAAAGGGAAATCAAATGTACCAAATTCATACATGCATTTTTAACGTGTTTAAAGTAGTTCAACTGAATTTGTAAGTGATACATTTAATCTAAGGCCTTCAAAAGTGATTTTTCAAATTTGCCAGATTTACAAATCCTAATCTATTTATAAGCAGATTTGAGAAATGAACTTGAGTTTTAAATGTGTAGCTTGATAAATTAAATCTTAAAGAAATAACAAACACAAAAACATAACCCCCTGAATGATTCTTTTTTTCACAGAAACTCCCCTCCAGTAATTAAAGCAATTAAACAATTACTTTATACTCACCTAGCCTTTGTCTTCTAAATCCTTACAATACTACTTGGGCATATGTCTCAGCTCTCTAACAAGCTCGTCTTTGGTGTAGACTAGATCACCTGTTTCTGCTGTATTCCCCAGAGGACGAGGCACAGGGTAGATTCCCAGCAAATTCTTTCCTCACCTGGCTCTGTGACTTTAGCAAGTCACTTCACCTTTCTGAGCCTCTGGCATCTGGAAAGGAGGAGCTGGACCATCCTGCTAGAAGGTGCTCTCCATGAGAGAAGAGCCTGTGTGCGTCTTGCCACTGCTGTACCCCCAGAGCCCATACCTGTGTGAGACACATGGCAGGTACTCAACAAACACCGCTGAATGAATGGGCAAATACACTAGATACTTCTAAGGCTCTAACTGCCATGCTCCACAAGGTCTTAAAGGGCCTTGAGAGCGGTACATTAACAGAAAGAAGATAAACGTAGTCACAATAGGCTGGGATCACAAGGTTAGGATCCAAGATATGAAACAAAATAGACCTTGACTGTTTCCATCTGGTCCCCTTTCAGTCCAAAGTGAGTCTGCTGCAAACCCATCCTCCTTGCTCTGCTGCTTCATCGTACCTGCTCCGTCCTGGACCGACCTGCTCCCGGCTCCATCCAGGGAAACCTAACATCCTTCCGAAAGGACCAGTGATAAACTTTACTTTTCCAGTCTTGTTACTGTGAGTGGCCTCCTGTAGCATTGTTCTGTTGCATCCTCTTACACTGAAAGACCCCCTCTTGCCCCGGGGGCGGTGGGGGGAGGCCGGAGGCAAAAGGCGCACATAAGGCCCTGCCCCATGTACTCGGAGGGAAGTAAGGGATTATATGAGAATCACTGCTCTGGCGAGTAGTTGAGCAGCAAAATGACCTGGGCACCGTGGTGCATACAGAATTTTCTGCCCGACTCTGCCTCAAGCTCTGTGTGATCTTAAGCAAATGATCTCCCCTCTTTGGGACCTCGTTCTCCAAATCTACAAAACAAGTGCTGAAATACAAGCTCTAAGACGGCAAGTCTTTTGGCCTCAGGACTTCTTAGCACTCTTAGAAATTATTGGAAACGCCAAAGCTTCTGTTATGCCTACTGGATTATATCTACTGATATTTACTGTAATAGAAATTAAAACTGAGGAGCCTTTAAAACATAAGAACACAGAAGCACACATTCTATTTGCCATCAGAGCAAAGATGTCATCGGATGTCATGGAGCCTCTGGAAAATTCCAGGGTACACTTGAAAGAAACCAGAGTGTGTCACTCTAAAATATGCCTCTTTGACATATCTTGAGCTGAAAGCAATTAAGAAGCAGTAAACATAGAAAAAACTCCCCCCTATCTGCCTAAAGGCAGGAAATAATTTCTTCTTTTACCGGATATAGACTCTTATCAGCCCAGTGATGGCACTAGAGGAATCTGCAAATAAACCTTATTAAACTAACCCTTATCTTTCTGGTCACTTTTTTTTTTTACCATTCCTATGTCTAGCCCAAACTTCTTTGCCTTGTCAATTTGTCACCAATTTATTGTTTCTTTGTCTGAAAGGTATAAAAGCCTCCTGCTCTGGGCGCTTCTTCAGGACTTTAGTCCCTTGTGAAGGCTCCCATGTACGTGTAAAAATTCAAGAGACTGGGTATGCTTTTCTCCTGCTAATCTGTTTTTGTCAGTTTACTTTTTAGACCAAGCCAGGGACCCTAAGAAGGCTGAGGAAAACATTTTCCTTCACTATACACTAATGAGAGAATGAATATTAAAACAGAACCTTAATATCATTATGGGAATAGTTTTGACCTCATGGACCTCACATCCCACCCTGAGGACCATTGATCTAAAGGCCATGGTGCAGTGAGACCCTCCCATCATAAAGGTGACTTTTGGTTTCATTGAGGAAAGGGCAGACTGGAAAAGTTACAATTTTAAGTGAAAACTGGAGATGCCACTTCACACCCTCCTGCTTTCTCTGTGGCCTTCAGAGCTGTCAGGACCCCATGGCTGTGATTGCCTGAGAACCCCCTTTGTTTCCATATGTCTTGTTTGTTGTTGCCAGCAGGGCATCCCAGCTGGCCTCAAATCATCCCTCCCACCTGCCCTGTTCCTGCCAGGCCAGGCCCGGGGTCAACACTCCTGGACACAGCCTGTCCTTGTGACAACTGGGCGTCCCAAAGAAACGAACTTCTGGAGCCGCTGGGAAACTGACTTCTAAAGGGACTGGCTTTTCCTTAGCTCAGAGAACCCAGTGTACCTTCTTCCAACCACTACTGGGCATATACCCTGAGAAAACCATAATTCTAAAAGAGTCATGTACCACAGTGTTCATGGCAGCACTATTTACAATAGCCAGGATATGGAAGCAACCTAAGTGTCCATCGACAGATGAATGGATAAAGAAGATGTGGCACATATACACAGTGGAATATTACTCAGCCATAAAAAAATGAAATTGAGTTATTTGTAGTGAAGTGGATGGACATAGAGTCTGTCATACAGAGTGAAGTAAGTCAGAAAGAGAAAAACAAATACCATATGCTAACACATATATATGGAATCTAAAATAAAAAAAGGTTCTGAAGAACCTAGGGGCAGGACAGGATAAAGACGCAGATGTAGAGAATGGACTTGAGGATACAGGAAGGGGGAAGGGTAAGCTGGGACAAAGTGAGAGAGTGGCATGGACATATATACACTACCAAATGTAAAATAGATAGCTAGTGGGAAGTAGCCACATAGCACAGGGAGGTCAACTCCGTGCTTTCTTATCACCTAGAGGGTTGGGATTGGGAGTGTATGAGGGAGACGCAAGAGGGATGAGATATGGGGATATATGTACATGTATAGCTGATTCACTTTGTTATAAAGCAGAAACCAACACACACACACACAAAAACATGGCAGCTTCACCAAGACGTTCGCAACCCAGGGAGTCTAATTAGCTCCCCCACTCCCATATCCCACTCCCATTCTCTTGTAGGATTGTGAGCACTACAGGGTGACTGCAGGGCACACTTACAGTCATGATCCACAAGCGGAGTCCATTGTCACGCCTGTTCACATCTGAGCAAGCACTCTGGAGAATGAAGTATTCCAGCTCAAGTCCGTCTGCTTCATATCCTCTCAGAAAGCCAGACAAGACATCCTGACAGCAAAGCGGTGACAGCTCAAAAATGACATGGGGCACAACCACACATCCAGACAAAATGGTAGCATGGGTTGGCACATCCTCTGCTACCCCCTTCCCTTTCTGCATTCGTCTCCCACATCTTAGGGCAGAGATCTTACAAATAAATCTTTGGGAAAATATTTTGTTCTGAAAAATCTTAATATTCTTCAAAAAATTATATATCTTCACACATTTTTAAGTTAACATAAAATTTTTATTGCAAGTTTAAATAATTGAGAAATACATAACTTCTGGTACACTGACTTTTAGAACTGTTAAATCACTCAAATGTATGAAATACCTACCTTCATCTATTTGAAAAACATATGAACAAGCTCTTTTTTAATAGCAAGAAATTATCCATCATTTATTGTTCCTCCTTGCACTCATATTTCCATCTATGTTACCCACGGAATTTTCTTTTAGTAAAATATACTTTTAAGCTTAGAAATACGCTATTGATCACCATATCATCATTCTTGGCAATAAATATGCACATAAGTTAAAGTTTTACATATTAAATTTTTCTAGATTGAATATATATTATGATTATTACTACTTTAAAATTGAAAAAGTTGGCTGCAGTCCTGAAGATGGCAGAGTAGAAGGACATTCGCTCACTCCCTCTTGCGAGAGCACGGGAATCACAACTAACTGCTGAACAATCATCAACAGGAAGACAGTAGAACTCACCAAGAAAGATGCCCCACATCCAAAGAAAAAGGAGAAGCCACAATGAGATGGTAGGAAAGGCACAAGCACAATAAAATAAATTCCCATAACTGCTGGGTGGGTGACTCACAAACTGGAGACCACTTATACCACAGAAATCCACCCACTGGAGTGTAGGTTCTGAGCCCCACATCAGGCTTCCCAACTTGGGGGTCCAGCAATGGGAGGAGGAATTCCTAGAGAATCAGACTTTGAAGGCTAGTGGGATTTGATCACAGGACTTCAACAGAACTGGGGGAAACAGATTCCACTCTGGAGGGCACACACAAAGTACTCTGTGCATCGGGAACCAGGGGAAGGAGCAGTGACCCCATAGGAGACTGAACCAGACATACATGCTAGTTTTGGAGGGACTCCTGTGGAGGTGGGAGCGGCTGTGGCTCACCATGGGGATGGACACACTGGCAGCAGAAGTTCTGGGAGCTTCTCCTTGGCATAAGCTGTCCCAGAGTCCGCCATTAGCCCCACCAAAGAGCCGGGTAGGCTCCAGTGTTGGAGCGCCTCAGGCCAAACAACAAACAGGGAGGGAACCCAGCCACACCCGTTAGCAGACAAGTGGATTAAAGTTTTACTGAGTTCTGCCCACCAGAGCAACACCCAGCTCTACTCACCACCAGTCCCTCCAATCAGGAAACTTGCACAAGCCTCTTAGATAGCCTCATCCACCAGAGGGCTGACAGCAGAAGCAAGAAGAACTACAATCCTGGGGCCTGTGGAACAAAAACCACATTCCCAGAAAGATAGACAAGATGAAGAGGCAGAGGGCTATGTACCAGATGAAGAAACAAAATAAAACCCCAGAAAAACAACTAAATGAAGTGGAGATAGGAAACCTTCCAGAAAAAAATTCAGAATAATGATAGTGAAGATGATCCAGAACCTCAGAAAAAGAATGGAGGCAAAGAACGAAAAGATGCAAGAAATGTTTAACAAAGACCTAGAAGAATTAAAGAACAACCACCTAGAAGAATTAAAGAGTAAACAGAGATGAACAATACAATAACTGAAATGAAAAATACACTAGAAGGAATCAGCAGCAGAATAACTGAGGCAGAAGAACGGATAAGGGACCTGGAAGACAGAATGGTGGAATTCACTGCCATGGAACAGAATAAAGAAAAAAGAAGGAAAAGAAATGAAGACAGACTAAGGGACTTCTGGGACAACATTAAACATAACAACCTTTGCATAATAGGGGTCCCAGAAGGAGAAGAGAGAGAGAAAGGACCAGAGAAAGTATTTGAAGAGATTATAGTCAAAAACTTCCCTAACATGGGAAAGGAAATAGCCACCCAAGGCCAGGAAGCCCAGAGAGTCCCAGGCAGGATAAATCTAAGGAGAAAAAAGTAGAGACACATAGTAAAGAAACTGACAAAAATTAAAGACAAAGAAAAACTACTGAAAGCAACAAGGGGAAAACGACAAATAACATACAAGGGAACTCCCATATGGTTAACAGCTGATTTCTCATCAGAAACTCTACAAGCCAGAATGGAGTAGCATGATATACGTAAATTGATGAAAGGAAAGAACCTACAACCAAGATTACTGTACCTGGCAAGGATCTCATTTGGATCTGACGGAGAAATCAAAAGCTTTCCAGACAAGCAAAAGCTAAGAGAACTCAGCACCACCAAACCAGCTTGACAACAAATGCTAGAGGAATTTTGCTAAGTGGGAAACACAAGAGAAGAAAATGACCTACAAAAACAAACCCATAACAGTTAAGAAAATGGTAACAGGAATATACATATCAATAATTACCTTAAACATAAATGGGTTAAATGCTCCAACCAAAAGACACAGGGTCCCTGAATGGATACAAAAACAATACCCATATATGTGCTGCCTACAATAGACCCACTTCAGACCTAGGGACACATACAGACTGAAAGTGACGGAATGGAAAAAGATATTCCATGCAAATGGAAATCAAAAGAAAGCTGGAATAGCAATAATCATATCAGATAAGATAGACTTTCAAATAAAGAATGTTACAAGAGACAAGGAAGAATACTACATAATTATCAAGGGATCAATTCAAGAAGAAGATATAACAATTTTAAGAATACATGCACGCAACATAGGAGCACCTCAATACATAAGGCAACTGATAACAGCTCTAAAAGAGGAAATCAACAGTAACACAATAATAGTGGGGGATGTTAACACCTCACTTACACCAATGGACAGATCATCCAAACAGAAAATTAATAAGGAAACACAAGCTTTAAATGACACAATAGACCAGATAGATTTACTGATATTTATAGGACATTCCATCCAAAAACAGCAGACTACACTTTCTTCTCAAGTGCACATGGAACATTCTCCAGGACAGATCACATCTTGGGTCACAAATCAAACCTCAGTAAATTTAAGAAATTGAAATCATATCAAGCATCTTTTTGGACCACAATGCTATGAGATTAGAAATCAATTACAGGGAAAAAACCATAAAAACCACAAACACATGGAAGCTAAACAATATGTTACTAAATAACCAAGAGATCACTGATGAAATCAAAGAGGAAATTAAAAAAATACCTAGAGACAAATGACAATTAAAACACGACAATCCAAAACCTATGGGATGCAACAAAAGCAGTTCTAAGAGGGAAGTTTATAGCTATACAAGCCTACCTCAAGACAGAAGAAAAATCTCAAATAAACAATCTAACCTTACACCTAAAGGAACTAGGCAAAGAAAAACAAACAGAACTCAAAGTTAGTAGAAGGAAAGAAATCATAAAGAACAGAGCAGAATTAATTGAAATAGAAATAAAGAAAACAATAGCAGAGATCAATAAAACTAAAAGCTGGTTCTTTGAGAAGATAAACAAAATTGATAAACCATTAGCCAGACTCATCAAGAAAAAGAGGGAGAGGACTCAAATCAATGGAATTAGAAATGAAAAAGGAGAAGTTACAATGCACACCGCAGAAATACAAAGCATCCTAAGAGACTACTACAAGCAACTCTATGCCAATAAAATGGACCACCTGGAAGAAATGGACAAATTCTTAGAAGGTATAACCTTCCAAGACTGAACCAGGAAGAAATAGAAAATATGAACAGACCAATCACAAGTAATGAAATTGAAACTGTGATTTAAAATTTTCCAACAAACAAAAGTCCAGGACCAGATGGCTTCACAGGTGAATTCTATCAAACATTTAGAGAAGAGCTAACACCCATCCTTCTCAAACTCTTCCAAAAAATTGCAGAGGAAGGAACACTCCCAAACTCATTCTATGAGGCCACCATCACCCTGATACCAAAACCAAAGATACTGCAAAAAAAGAAAATTACAGACCAATATCACTGATGAATATAGGTGCAAAAATCCTCAACAAAATACTAGCAAACAGAATCCAACAACACGTTATAAGGATCATACACCATGATCAAGTGGGATTTATCCCTGTGATGCAAGGCATCATCAATATACACAATTCAATCAACGTGCTATACCATATTAACAAACTGCAGAATAAAAACCATATGATCATCTCAATAGATGCAGAAAAAGCTTTTGACAAAATTCAACATTCATTTATGATAAAAACTCTCCAGAAAGTTGGCATAGAGGGAACCGACCTCAACATAATAAAAGCCATATATGACAAACCCACAGCAAACATCATTCTCAATGGTGAAAAAATGAAAGCATTTCCTCTAAGATCAGGAACAAGACAAGGATGTCCACTCTCACCACTGTTATTCAACATAGTTTTGGAAGTCCTAGCCACAGCAATCAGAGAAGAAAAAGAAATAAAAGGAATGTAAATTGTAAAGAAGAAGGAAAACTGTCACTGTTTGCAGATTACATGATAGTATACATAGAGGATCCTAAAGATGCCACCAGAAAACTACTAGAGCTAATGAATGAATTTTGTAACGTTGCAGGGTACAGTTTAATGCACAGAAATCTCTTGCATTCCTATACACTAATGATGAAAAATATGAAAGAGAAATTAAGGAAACACTCCCATTTACCATTGGAAAAGAAAGAATAAAATTCCTAGGAATAAACCTACCTAAGGAGACAAAAGACCTGTATGCAGAAAAGTATAAGACACTGATGAAGGAAGTTAAATATTATACCAACAGATGGAGAGATATACTATGTTCTTGGATTGGAAGAATCAACATTGTGAAAATAACTATAGTACCCAAAGCAATCTACAGATTCCATGCCATCCCTATCAAACTAGAAATGGCATTTTTCACAGAACTAGAACAAATAATCTTAAAATTTGTATGGAGACACAAAAGACCCCGAATAGTCAAAGCAGTCCTGAGGGAAAAAAAACGGAGCTGGAGGAATCAGACTCCCTGACTTTAGACTATACTACAAAGCTACAGAAATTAAGACAGTATGGTACTGGTACAAAAACAGAAATATAGATGAATGGAACAGGATAGAAAGCCCAGAGATAAACCCACACACCTAGGACCAACTAATCTATGACAAAGGAGGCAGGTATATACAATGGAGAAAAGACAGTCTCTTTAGTAAGTGGTGCTGGGAAAACTGGACAGCTACATGTAAAAGAATGAAATTAGAACACTCCCTAACACCATACACAAAAATAAACTCAGAATGGATTACAGACCTAAATGTAAGACCGGACACTATAAAACTCTTAGAGGAAAACATAGGAAAAACACTCTTTGACATAAATCACAGCAAGATTGTTTTTGTTCCACCTCCTAGAGTAATGGAAAATAAAAAAAAGAAAAAACAAATGGGGACCTAGTGACAACTTAAAAGCATTTGCAAGCAAAGGAAACTACAAACAAGACAAAAAGACAATCCTCAGAATAGGAGAAAATATTTGCAAAGTAATCAACAGACAAAGGATTAATCTCCAAAATATATAACTGCTCATGCAGCTCAATATTAAAAAAACATACACCCAATCAAAAAATGGGCAGAAGACCTAAATAGACATTTCTCCAAAGAAGACATACAGATGGCCAAGAAGCATATGAAAAGCTGCTCAACATCACTAATTATTAGAGAAATGCAAACAAAAACTACAATGAGGTATCACCTCAGTCCAGTTAGAATGGCCATCATCAGAATATCTACAAACAACAAATGCTGGAGAGGGTATGGAGAAAAGGGAACCCTCTTGCACTGTTGGTGTGGAATGTAAATTGGTACAGCCACCATGCAGACAGTATGGAGGTTCCTTAAAAAACTAAAAATAGAATTATCATATGATCCAGCAATCCCACTACTGGGCATATACCCAGAGAAAACCATAATTCAAAAAGACACGTGCACCCCAATGTTCACTGCAGCACTATTTACAATAGCCAGGTCATGGAAGCAACCTAAATACCCATCAACAGATGAATGAATGAAGAAGATGTGCTACATATATACAATGGAATATTACTCGGCCATAAAAAAGAATGAAATTGGGTCATTTGCAGAGATGTGGATGGATCTGGAGACTGCCACGCAGAGAGAAGTAAGTCAGAAAGAGAAAAACAAGTATCATATATTAACGCATATATGTGGAACCTAGAAAAATGGTACAGATGAACTGGTTGCAGGGCAGAAATTGAGACACAGATGTAGACAATAAACTATGACACCAAGGGGGTAAAGTGGTGGGGGTGGTGTGTGGTGGTGGGATGAATTGGGAGATTGAATTGACATGTATACATTAATATGTATAAAATGTGTAACTAATAAGAACCTGCTGTATAAAAAAATAAATAAAATTCTAAAATTCAAAAAAAAACATTGGAAAAGTTAAAATTCCCTGTCACCATAGGACTCTACATGTTAATCAATATTCTAGGTTGATTTATCATTACAATTTATATTGGTATATAATTGAGTGAAATAAATAATTATAATATAAAATTTTTAAATAAGCATTAAACACACAAAAGGAAACTAGCCTTTTTTAAAGATCAATTTATGTATCACAGATGAATTTTGCTCATTGCTAGAATAAGACAATATTTTGTGGAAATTACCAGCAAAAAGAAGAGAAGCTTTTGGGTCACTAAAGGTGTAGAAAAGTTGAAGCAAACAGAAAAATTGTACCCAAATTAAAAAATAAATACAGATTTATAACACTCAATAATCTTCAGGCAAAGCTAAAGGAACTTGCTCCCCCATGAGTTTGAGTAAATATTTAAGAAGATAACCCACATAACTTACTTTAATTTGAAACTCTAATCTCAATCTTTCACCTCCTCCTACTTGAATCAATGCAAAGTATGTACTTGAGTCCAGAGCCTTTATTTGGCACCACGTTGACCCTTTATTTGGTGCCCTGGAGGATTTTTCTCTGCGAGGCAGTGCACCATAGTAAGATGCTACCTGCATGACAGGTAGAACTTACTTTTGAAAAGTACCGCAGGGCCATGGTCAAAGGTGAGGTGGGGAATGAGAACTAGCAGGATACCTAGGATCTGCCCTCAGGGGGATCATTTTGGGAAATAACATGTAGGGAAACAGGGAGCTGAAAATTCTCTTGAAATTACCCATGTCTGTGTACTCTTTGATGGGACTTTGTATGCCCCTAATGGTGGGTTGTTCTGGGTGCCCTCTGTCCATCATCTGTCCCTTGACTGCACCCACCCCAATGTCTATTTCCTTCAAGCCAAAGATTTCAAGCTCCCCATTTCAACAGGCCAGCCAGAGCCATCTTCCTCTGAGTTCCAGTCGCTCATTTCTCCTTCTTTTTCTTCGTCTCTCCCCATCCTCAATCTCCAGGCTCAGTTCTCATTCCCAAGGACCTCAGATCTTGTTTTCTGATTGTTGCACGGTAAGACGTGCAGGCTGATGACTTGAGATGGTCCAGATATACCATTTGCAATCCAAAGGGAGGCCATTGCTAAAGGCCTTGCCCTGGTTGATGAAGTAGGTGAGGACACTCCTATCTTCATACCTCCTGCGTTCTTTCTGAGTTCTTTCCCATCTCCTGGGGCCTCTTCAGCCTCTCAGAGTTTCTAGGCACTATAAGCTGCAAATGCCAGAGGTGCCAACCAGAAATTTCTCCCGAATATCACCTGTTTGCTGGGCAGAGATACCCCTGGGTCCCTAGCTCAAAAGGCTCTCCAGAGCCTAGCTTCTGGAGGAGGTGGCGTTGGAAGGGGGATGCCACTCAGTAAAACCAGGTTTCCTTGGCATCCTCTCACTTTCTCTCCCGAACTCCTCCCATCACATCTCCCACGCTGCTTCCTCCCTCCCCCTGCCCCAGCTCCCTCCTGGGCACGTATTTCTAGGCTGAGGGGCCTCCCTTGTTGAGGGAGCAGAGAAGAGGAATACCAAGCACTTGGATCCCCTGGGTGTCCTTACTCAGAAATCCAGGGGTTCCTCCTTCTTCAATCCTCAGCCTGACAGCTCAAGAAGTATCAAGAAGTTTCTGGAAGCGGTGCCATTAGATCTGAATGAGTGATCTGTTGAAGAATTTTCTATCTATAAAAGGATTAATTCATTTCTAATTTTATCAAGTGGTAGTTTGGTAGACTGCTTAGCAAGGCCATTGGCCATACTGAACCATATGTTTAACAACTTCTGTGGGGCAACAAGACATTTGTATGTATTGAGTGAGATGTCAGTATCAGTAGCCTTATCCTCATTTTACACATGAGAAATTAGTTGGCCAAATTCACACAGTAAATATCTGACAAAGAAGAAATGTGAACTTGGGTATTTCTTTTACCTGCTTCTAAGACCACACTTGTCCATGGCGCCCCACTGGCTCTCAGCTTCCTAGCCTGACATTCGGTGCCCTCAACAACCTGGCTCTCTCCAGCCTTTCACATCTTCTTTTCCTATAGCCAGGGTATACCCGGAGTAAGAGGCAAAATACATAATAATCAACATAGCAGGCACCACCTAACAACAGACAGTTGGAAAGGTCCACATTTCAGCCCTGCGCGTGCCCACGCAAATTCCACCCGCTACCCTGAGGATGCCTGCCATCCTACTTGGATTCATACTGTCCTCTTGACCTTGACATTCATCCCAACCCCACTCCCCATGTACTTTTAAGTCAGGGCTGCTTTGAGCCACTCTTAGGTTTCCTGCTTGTGCTTGATCAGTCCATAGCAAGGTTCTCTTCCTGCTAATTGGTTTCTTCCACTCTCCAACAGTTAAAGAGACAGTTAAAAGGTAACTTATTAACATTTATGTGTGTGTTTTCTCACCTACAAGGCTAAAGCTTGAGAGCCACATCCCCGTCTGATTCACCTTGAATTCCCCAGAGTATCTGACCCCACACCATCCCACCTGGTCGGTAGCACTTGATACATATTACATATTTGTGAATAAATGGGCAAATGTTCCTTTTTTATGAAACAGAGTGTTACATCTTATCAGGCAGCATCCTCCAATTTGCCATACACTTAATGTATCCCGATATACAGTTTCAAGCCACATGTAACAATTTTCAGAAGTAAGTTCTTTGACATCTCTGAGTTATCTCTAAAGCAGAGCTGTGGAATTCAAAACAAAATAGCAGAACAAAAACATCATATTACTAAGTCCCAAATGTTCTTATCCTGTTGCCATATTTTTTGTTTACTGACTAGAACTGATGGTGTAAATTAATACTTGATGTCTTCTTGAGCAAATTACATTCACTGGATTTTTCAACCTTGGATTCCCCAAAACAGGATGTTTGCAAGTAGGCAGGGATTCCTAAATTGAGATAAGAGAACATGGAAGGGTCATGTCCACTGAAAAATGTAAGGTACTATGCCTGCTTTCCATAAATTTGTAATTTCTTTGGGTCAACTACACATGGAGAAATGATAACAAGACCTATCTTGGTGCCTAGGTTCAAATAAGTAGTAAGCTCTTGGGCTGGGAAGGAAAGGCTGCAGAAGGAGTTCAGATCTGAGCTGGGTCTTGAAAAATGTTGAGAATCTGCGGGAGGAGGTGAAAGGTCTATACGAGAGGGCTAAGGGTTAAACACCAGAAAGAGTTCAGGATCAGAGAGAACCTGATTCCCCTGGGTGAGATTTTCTACACACTCTTCTCTCTGTGCCAGCCTGAGTCTTGGCGCCTTTGCTCCCTTATTCCCCATTGAACAGCACCATCGCTTCCGCCCACTGTTGCTACTTTCTCAGCCCTCATGGGAGATGGAGATTGGCTGTGTGTGGCAGAGACTGCTAGTCAACGCAGTGTCCGTCCTCCCTTTTTTTCTGGAAATAAAACTTAGTGCTGACCAAGGAGGTACAAACAGAAGTGTTGTGCACCTTCTGGAAAATGTCCTTAAAGGGAAGTGGCTTATCCCACCCTGGCCCACATCCCCTCATCTCCTTCCCGCCAACTGGAATGCAGATGCTGTTGTAAGGGTTACCGAGCAATAACATTGACCAAGCCGGGGTCCCCGACAACTTGGAGTGCCCGGCAGCACTGGACCGTCCCCAGACTTCTTTTATGTGAGAAAGAAAAAAAACACTGTGAAATTTTTTGTCCTTTGGATTTTCTTGTTTTTATCATTTGAAGCTGAACGTGATGTTAATTTTACACTCTACAACTGGCGCAGACTCCACACAAGAAAAACGACTCTGGGTAGTTTTAACAGAAGGAAGAATTATTGCTCTAATTAGAAGTTACAGAAATGGAAATTAAAACCAGGAGAGGCCATTTTGTCTGCTAAATTCTAAAAAAGAAAAATGATAAAATTCAATGATGATAAGCCTTCAGGGAAATAGGTAGGCTGATGACAGTGTTATAAATTGCTACAACCCTTCTAGAAAACACTGGACACTTAGCTCACTTGCCTCAAGTATGTTTCTATACTATTAACCAGTGATCCAATTCTTAAAAGATTGGAAAATGTATCAATCAATGAACTCAAAAGTAAAACTTTATAGAGATGACGATAGCAGAGTTATCTTAATAGCAGAAAACCAAAACTGCCTAAATAAGGTACTACAGGGGACTGGTAAATGATGACATATTAATCTGATGGACAGCCATTTAAAACAACATATGACAAACACCATAAAATAACTTGCAAACATACATGTAAAATAATGTTAAATTAAAAAAAAATACTTCAGGAAACTGAATATACCTTGGGACAGCACCTGTCAAATTATGGCTGCTTGCCCAGTCTTGTGCCTTCAATCAAGTTGAACCCACGCACACAACATCCAGTGAGAACGGAGTATCCCAGATGGGATTCGGTGCAAATTCCCAGTCTCTCTCTGTGTTGTTACCCTTCCTGTTCTTGCAGAAATGATTCCTTCCCGTTCTTTTTTTGAAACTTACTTGTTCATGAATTTGGGGTTTGGGGTTTTACAAGGTGGTTTCCAGTGGAATATCTCAGGTGGAACATCTTCTAAGAATCTTAGGGTATTGTTCCATAGCAGCCAAACATGCTCAAAGTAGAGAGATTCCAGTCTCAGAAAGAATTATCGATGTGGCTTGGAACATGTAGTGGACATAAGTTACAATAATACACCTATGACATTTTAAAGAGAGTTGTACTAAAACAAAAAAACAAAAACAAAAACCATAGTAACATTCTGGAAAAGGCAAAACTATGGAGACAGTAAAAAGATCAGTGGTTGCCAGGGCTTGCTGGGGATGAACAGGCAGAGCACAGAGGATTTTTAGAGCACTGAAAATACTCTGTATGACGCCATAGTGAAGGATATGTATCATTATACATTTGTCCAAACCCATGAATGAACCCTATGTAACTGTGGACTCTGGGTGATGAAGATGTGTTAATGTAGGTTCAGTGATTGTAACAAATGTACCATCTGCGGGGGAAATGTTGATGATGGGGGGCTATGCATGTGTGAGGGCAGGGATATATGGGAAATCTCTGCACTTCCCCCTCAATTTTGCCATGAACTGAAAACTGCTTTAATAAAGTCTTAATTAAAAACAAACAAATAACAAAACCATAGCCAGCTTGGAGTAAAAGGGTCTGAGATTTCACAAATTGCAAAATGGCTTTTGAGCCCCCAACTTCCTTTTTTTGAGTAAGAGGTAGGCTCAGAAAGCTACTCAGGGGCCAACACAGGCTGCTTCTTCTGGAAAAGGAAGGTTGTCTCAGAAGGTAAAGCCAAGAGCTGGACAGAGGTGCCAAGAGCAATGGAGAACAATGGATTGGGAAACTACTCCCGGGGAGCAGATCTGGGTCCTGCTATCAGAACAGGGAAACTTGGCAACATGTGCCTGGCACGGTTCCAGAATTCTTAGGAGTCAGTGTGTCTATGTGTTTTCCTTAATTCCCTTTTTGAATGGAAATATTTACTGCAATTGTCCTGTCTCTGGCTTGCACTGCTTGTTGAGTGTGTGCACAGCATATAACTTGTCTCTTTCATTTACAGGTTTCTGGATCCAAAAAAGTCACAGCCAGGGAACTGCCTCATCCTCATTTGAACTTGATAGAAATCACAAGACTCTAGACTCTGAGCCTAACACTATAGTTAAATGAGACTTGGGTGGGGGGGGCGGGGGTTCAGAGGAAGACAGTAGAATTTGCACACGAAAGGAGCATAAATAATTGGAATTAGGGGGAAGGCTATAGTCTACTTTTGTAGTAATGGGCACCAGTGACTTACGCCATTAAATAGCCCCTTCCCACATTGGCTTTAGGTTTGGCCAGTGACTTGCTTTGGTCAATGGGACATCAGCAAATGTAGTGCAAGCAGCAATTTGAAGAAAGATTTGCTTGTTGGGGCTTGCCCTCTCTTGTTGATTCTACAGAGCCCTTCCACCACCATTTGAAGAAGCCCAGGCTGACCTACTGGAGGATGAGAGAGCACGTGGAGAGAGGCCCCAAGCTGTCCCAGCCGTCCCAACTGAGGTCTCAAAGATATGAGTGAGCCCCACTCCAGCCCAGCTGGTCCAGACTAGAAGAAACATTTACTCATCCCATAGAATCATATTTGTTGTGTTAAAGCCGTAAAGTTTTAAGGCGGCTTTTTAATCAACCAATACAGGAAGGCTCAAGCTGGGGTAAATCCAGCATATGGAAGATGCGGGAGGTGAATCTGAAGAGGAGAAATCTCTGGGAAGAATGGGCCTAGTGTGTGGGCAGTTTGCCAAGAGAAGCTAAAGCGGGTTCACTGAGGGAGATCATACTATGGTGAACGAGGAACCAAGGAGAAAATGCCAGAAGTTAAGTCCAATGGGAAAGTTGGGGATGGAAAAGAACATGAGCAATAAATTTGGACATTTGTGGGATTAAGAAGAGGCAAAGTGGTGGGAGGAATGAGTGGGTCAGGACAAGTGATTCAGAAATAAAGCCTTGAACAAGAGTGAGCTGTAGGTCTTCTTTTTATGAAGTAGCTAACCGGTAATTAGCACAGTGTGCGATAGGAATACTGAATCAGAATCTCTGAGGGTGTGATCGTGGAATCTGCAAGCTTAGCAAACTCCCACTCCCCCAAACATAACCAAGGATGATCGGTGATTCTCCAATGTAGGCGCACATTAGAATCATCTGGGAAACCTAAATATATATATATATTTATGGATGAATGCCTAGGCCCTGCTGCACAGGAATCCAATCTGAATCTTTGGAAGTAGCATACAGGTGATTAGATTATGGGGTAGAGGAAGACTCTGGAAGAGATGATGTAATACCTAAACCAACAGCCCCTGAAGTTTCTGAGAAATGAGTAATAAATTCAGAATTTCTCTGAATCTCCTCATTTTCATATATTTTGTGATTGATCTAAACTGCTATTAACCTCAAAGAGCAGTGTTAGGAATTTGGTGACTAATGGCTATTTCTGAGTCAAACATGAAATAGCACTTATTTTCATGATGTAATAAAAGTCAAGTGGACATTTACTCAGACCCAGTGAACCAGTGAATGTGATTATTTGAACAGAGTCTAAAATCAAGTTATCTATGAAAACATATTTTGCTTAATTTGTTGCACAAGATTTCAAGATTTTGGTAGAAATGTTTAAACTACTAAAAAAAATTTTGGTATTATAAATGAGTAAAATTAGCCTGATGTTTAAGATAATAAAGAGTAGTTGGGAGTTGTGACAAATCAAATTTGTGGGGATGGGAAAACCTTTGTGCCAGCCAAACATAAAAACGATTGAAGGTCAATTTAGCTTACAGGCTGTCAGTCTATGAACCTCTGAGTCATAACAGAAACTGTTATAATACAGAAGTAAACATAATTATGGAATTATAATAATTAAGGGGTCAGGAAAAGTTTTAAAGAAGGGGTGACCATGGAAACATTTTAAAGACTGAGGATTTTTTTCATTTTTAAAAGTTAATTTAAAAAATGTTAAACTTTTCATCTTGAAATGATTTCACTTGCAAGCATGTTATAAACATACCACAAAGACTTCCTGCGTTCTCTTCACCCAGATTCTCCAAAAGTTAACATCTACCATAACCTCTGCACAAAGATTAAAATCAGGAAATTTTCTCTAATACGATACTGTTGTCTTTTACAAATACCACCGATTGTCCCACTAATGTCCTTTTTCTGGTTCAAGACCTAATCCAGGATCACACTTTGTATTTGGTTGTTATGTCTCCTTAGTTTCATTTAATCTGGAGTCGTTTTTTTTTTTTGTCTTTCATTATCTTGACATTTCTGAAGCATGTTGGTCAGTTATTTTGTAGAATGGCCCTCGATTTGGGTTTGCCTGATGTTTGCTCATAACTTAAGTTCAGGTTATATATTTTTGGAATAAATAATGCAGAGCGGTGCTATATCCACCTGAGTGCATCATAACCAAAGACAAATGATGATGACTTGGACCATTATACTGATGAAAACTTTGATCACTAAATTAAGGTGGTGCCTGCCATCTTTCTGTATAATAATGTTATTATTTTCCCCTTTGTAATTAATAAGAAACTTTGGGGGAGTTTCTTCGAGATTATGTAACTATCCTGTTTCTCATTATACTTTGTCCACTGGTTTTAGCATTTATTGATAAATCTTGCTTGAAACAATGATCACTGTGGGGTTTAACAAATGTTTGACATTATTCCTTCTACATTTATTAGTTGGACTATTTCTTCTCTCCCATTTATCTGTTTGTTTATATCAGTATAGTTTGTGAATTCTTATTTTATTCTATGATTTATAATCCATTACTAGTATTATTTATTTTGTTATTCAAATTGTCTCAGATTTGATAGTTGGGAGCTCCTTCAAGTAGGTTCCTGTGCCCTTTTGACATATTCCCATCATTTCTTTTTTAATACTTCCTTATTTTTGGCATCATGAGACATTTCCTGACTATCTTATACTTTCTCTGCCTAGAATCAGCCATTTCTCCACGGAACTTTTATTGGAGAATAGTGTTCAGAAACCAAGATCTGAGCAATTAGTGTGTTTATTATTACTGGCATTGCTTCTAGGCTCTCTCTGCAGATTGAGCTAGGAAATAAATGTGTGAACACAGAGGCATATATTTATGTCTATTTCTATATGCATCTACAGATTAAAAGCCATGAGTCTATGTTGATAACCTCCCGTGCTAATCCGACACTACATTCACTCTAGTCTTTCCCCTTTCCTTATTTATAACTTATTTTCCTGACCATGAGAAACCTGGTTCTCATTTTCCATAATATAGTAACTTATTTGCTCAATCCTAGGATACACATTAAGGGGCTTTAGACAGTCTACCCCTTTGACTATGCAATACCTACATACACCCATCTTCCCACACATGCATTTTTTAAAGTCTTCCTTCATACCTACATACAGTACACTCATTCTGTCCCCCAAAAGAGACAACTAAAGTATCATCCAATTACTACATCTAGTTCCAAGTCCAAGACTTCTGGTGATATAAAAACTTTTTCTTTCAGTCTGGGTGTAGCTCTTCATGCTTTATTAAAACAAACGTATCAGTCACCAACACATTCAATATATAATAGTAGAGAAAGAATATAGGTAAGTTCAATTAAAGAAATCTCAATTATAAAAGAGGAGAATTGGCAAAACACACACTCGCGTGAACACAGGCACACACTGGCAAATAATACATAAAAGACATAATTCCCCTGGGATGGGTATGTGACCTGGGGATGAGAACATGACTTAAACAGTCTAATCAGGGGGAGTCTAAGGACTCTGGCTTGGAAATGCTGGTACTAAGGATTTTCTTCCTTTTTCTTAGCATCATGGTCTGATAATGCTTTGTCAGTGGAGGAGTAGTTATTCAATCAATCTGGCAGCCTCTGGTTTTCTTCTTTTGGAGGCTTTCCTTTGTTCACTGACATATCTAGAGAAGTTTCCCTTTCCAGGGGCTGCATAAGTTTAGCATCCCCTTTTCTGTGTGTGTGACTTCAGAGAGTCTGAGATTGCCATAGGGTTTGAGCAGTCATAGACTGTGGTTGTCCAGGACTGAGATGTCTTTGGTAATACAGTTCCTTTATAGGTTTAGTTATCATCAAGATATTTGACTAGTCACTTTTGCAGGCTAGAAACCATGGACAGAATGTTTGTCTCTGGCTGTATTTGAGTTTAGGAAATTCTATTGTCTAACAGCAGGCCTCTGTTGTATTACCATCCCCTTAGACCTCAATGTAATGGCTGCAACTTTCATTCTGGCTTCTGCTTCTGGACAGTTTCTGACAATAACTTGGAGTGGAATGATGTGTTGCCTGTCCTTGATTCCATCACAGCTGCACTTGTTTGTTTTGTCAGGTGGGGACTGTTTCACAGGAAGTATTTAAGAGTGACCTAAGCGGACAGACTTGTCTTTTGCCCCAGCTTTACCTCTTGTCTTTACCTGTATGAACCTTAACTTAGAGTCGAGTATTTGGTCTTTGTAACACTGCTAGATTCCAGTAATTTTTCTTCCAGTCATACCCAGAGAGGGTCTTCTAAGCAAAACCATACTCTCTTTCTTCTGCTTTCAGACAGGTCACTTCATCTTAAGATTGTTGCTTTAACTACGTACAATAGCCAGGACATGGAAGCAACCTAAGTGTCCATCAACAGATGAATGGATAAAGAAGATGTGGCACATATATTTGCAATGGAATATTACCCAGCCACAAAAAGGAACTTAACTGAGTTATCTGTAGTGAAGTGGATGGACTGTCATACAGAGTGAAGTAAGTCAGAAAGACAAAAAGAAATACCGTATGCTAACACATATATATGGAATCTAAAAAAACAAAAAAAAAAAAGAAAGAAAAAATATGGTCAGAAGAACCTAGGGGCAAGATGGGAATAAAGATACAGACCTACTAGAGAATGGACTTGAGGATATGGGTAGGGGGAAGGGTAAGCTAGGACATAGTGAGAGAGTGGCATGGACATATATACACTACCAAATGTAAAATAGATAGCTAGTGGGAAGCAGCGCATAGCACGGGGAGATCAGCTCAGTGCTTTGTGTCCATCTAGGTGGTTGGGATAGGGAGGGTGGGAGGGAGATGCAAGAGGGAGGAGATATGGGGACATATGTATATGTATAACTGATTCACTTTGTTATAAAGCAGAAACTAATACACCATTGTAAAGCAATTATACTCCAATAAAGATGTTAAAAAAAAAAAAGGAAATTGAGTTTTTTGTAGTGAGGTAGATGGACCTGAGTCTGTCATACAAAGTGAAGTAAGTCAGAAAGAAAAAAACAAATATCGTATGCTAACACATATATATGGAATCTAAAAAAAAAAATAGTTCTGATGAACCTAGGGGCAGGACAGGAATAAAGATGCAGACGTAGGAAATGGACTTGAGGACACAGGGCGGAGGAAGTGTAAGATGGGACGAAGTGAGAGAGTTGCACTGACACATATACACTGCTAAATGTAAAATAGATAGCTAGTGGGAAGCAGCTGCATAGCACAGGGAGATCAGCTTGGTGCTCTGTGACCACCTAGAGGGGTGGGATAGGGAGGGTGGGAGGGAGACGCAAGAGGGACGGGATATGGGAATATATGTACACATATAGCTGATTCACTTTATTATACAGCAGAAACTAACACAGCATTGTAAAGCAATTATACTCCAGTAAAGATGTTAAAAAAAAAAAAAAAAGATTGTTGCTTTATTGTAGGACCTTACTGTAATCCCAGGTCCTAGATTTTTCCTACCACTTTCCCTGATGTGCCTTATAGGCACAGGCCTGAGTCCCAGCAGGCCACTACTCTTCACATCATCACCTCTGCTCAGACAAGTCCACGTTTTAGGTTTGTGTTTACTGCACCCTACTCCTGGAACCAAATTCTATATCCTTTATGAATTCTCTGGTGCAAGAAACAGAAAAGTTGGTTCAAATTAGCTTAAGCAATACGGTAAAAGAATTTATTCACTTTTATCACCTGAAGTTCAGAGATAAGGCAAACCTCAGAGTCAGCTTACCTCCCAGTGGGAGCCACTCACTGCACCCTTCTCTTCTTGTCGGCTCCATTCTTAAGCTCCTTCCATTTTAGTGGCAAAATGGCTCCAACAGTCTCTGTCTTTATATCTTCATCCTCTGATTCTGAGAGGAAAAGCACAAAAAACAATGCTCAGGATTGCACGCCAGAGTCCCAGGATTTACCCGGCTGGACTGTTTAGCTTAGGTAGCTCCCCCAAACCAACGGGGAGTTGAATATGTTTGGCTAAGTCAATCAGTACCCATCCCATGGGTGGTATGCGGCAACAGTAGACATCAAATTGAAAACAGCATACCATTAGAAAGGGGAAAGTGGACTCTGGGTAGACAACCAATAATAATCCATTACCAGCCCTCTTAAAATAAACTTGCTACCAAGCCTTTTAAAAATAACTTCATGTTATCTTTTTTTTTTTAAGAAAGCATTAATCTGTGTGTGAAATTGTCTTATTTATTGTATGTCTCTCTTTGAAGAATCTCAGGCTCCATGAGAACATTGACTTTATCTATCTTGTTCATTTTACTTATAATTCAATGACTGGCATTCAGCAAATATTTGCTTAAATGAATGAATGAATGCATTGTGTTTATCTTGCATCTCTGAGACTTTAACAGCATAATGTCCCAAACCTCTAGGGCATGAATACTTTATTTGAGATGCTTGGGCTTAAAGCTTCACAGCTGGTAAGTAAATGGCCAAAGCCTGAACTCAGGCTGGCTGACCCCACATATCGTGCATTTCTGACCATTCCAAGCTGCTCTCCGGTGATGAAATAAGCCCTCAGTTTTAGCACAGCTGTGTTCAGAATACATGTAGGAAATATATAAAATATGTTGACAGCTAATGTCCAAATAATAATTTGGAAGAATGAGAGGAGTCTAAAACTGGCATGAATTGATATTTGTTTTTCTGATCTGGAACTATCAACATGCTCTGAGTTAAAATCATATCCTGCCTAATAGTACATGAAAGAACGGGGTTGATCTGTTGTTAATCCCCTTTCATTTTCCTATGGCAATAATATAAGGCACATTCTAATTTTGTTTATTGCGTGTTGCTTCTGTTGAAGATAGCAGAGAGGTCTAATCAACAGAGAAAAGTCCTAATATTAATTGATTGTTTACTATGAGCCAGGTACTTCATTCATTCATCATTTACTCATTCATTTACATCTTTTCATGCTTATTCATTCATTGAATATTTATTGAATACCTTCCAAGTGGCAGGCATCATGCTAGGGGCTAGGGATGCAACATTTAGCACGGTCTAGGGAAACGCTGTAGTGCATCGATTCAGATAATGAACTCTGGAGTCAGCAAGATCTGAGTTCAACTCCTGGCTCTGCCGTGGTCTGTGAGGTCCTGAGCGTGCAGTTAACTTATCTGTGTCTTATATGCTTCATTGCATGAAATCATTCTTTGACTCACATGGAGTTGTTTTGTGAGGCTTGAGTGAGATAAAACAAATGTTGTATCTGCTGTGTCTGTCACATAGTAGTTGCTCAGTTCAATGTTATTTTAAATTACCAGATGGTCCCTATTCTCAAGTTGCTTACAATGAGTGGAGAAAACAGACATAAGTCTTTACACTTAGTTTTCCCCCAGATACTCTGACATTAGTGCTATCTTTCCTGTTTTATAAGCAAGACAATGAGAATAGTTTGTCCAAGCCCTCAGTTAATGAGTAAGTGAGGCAGAATCCAAAATTCAAAGATGTCTGAGTCTGAAGCCATGTGTTCTCCAATTGTCTGGATGAGATATTGAGAGACAGTTCTTCTAGTCCTGATTTCCGTCCAGTGGTTCTCAACCCTGAAGAGTTTTTATAAAGCACCAAATGCCAGGACCCTGTCGCAATTCAATGAAATCAGAATATCAGCATCAAGGATGACTAGGCATTGAGTATTTTCAAAATCTCAGAAGATTTTAATGGGCAGCCAGAGTTGAGGCACATTCAACTCTCTCAAGACTCTTCCAGCCTTGACAGTCTGATCCTTCTATATATGGCAGCAATCGTCAGGATGAGATCAGCCCGGTAGAAGCAGGGACATTCCAGGACTTTCCTCCACTGGGGCCCCATGGTCACCACTGTGTACTTTAAGGGAAAGGCCAGTGTTGGTAGAGCTCCCTTTGCCTAAGGCTACCACCATGGGGTTATAAGACACAGCAGGGTATCCGTGTGGCACACCCGGCAGCTGGGTGAGTGCTGCTGCAGGACACTGGTGAGAGCTCAAGCTCCCTCTTCAATGTTGGTATGACTACAGCATCCTTCACACATGGAGCAAGGAGCAGCCCGGGAAATGTCCCAAATAAATGCAGCTGTTCTTTGTTTCTGGAGAGGAGGCCAATAATCTTTAGTTCCTTGGGGTTCTCAAGAATGAAATTCTGTGCATAGCTATAAAAACAAACAAAGCCCTAGGGATAAGGATATGTATCATACTAACCAATACGTCATATAGATGCTTATTTAAGTTAATTAACCACAACAGGTATTTTGATCTATATGCTCCCAGACTTTACATTGAGATATTCAATGAAGGGAAGAAGAAGAGTTTATCCGCCACTGGATGCCCTCTGGGACATTTTAGTCAAAGTCAAAGCTTCTGCATCTCCCTAAATTGGGGTCATTTCAGGAACTCATCCCAGAGTCCGGTCCACGTAAATCCAACCTGCCCACTCTCTGATTCGCTCCTCATAGCAGTTCTGTGGGATACATGGTCAGGTATCACTGGGCTCATTTCACAGGGTTGGAAACTGATACTTAGAAGGTTAAGTGACTCACTCAATGACTAGAAAACGCATATCCTCCATTCAAGCACACATCTCTGGATTCTAAATTCTCAGGTTATTCAACTGAGTCAGGAGGAAATTACACTACTCAGGCTCATTGTAGACCGAGAAACCAACCAACCAAATGAAAGCAGAGACATACTAGTTAAAACACTGCCATCGGATTCTGACGATTTGTTACCGACATGTTACGGCGTTAACTACTTCACTCCCGCTCTGGGAAACAAGAAGAGCATGTGTCAGGTTAGCAGGCGGGACCCAGACTCTGGCTGGGTCAGATCCTCCTCCTTCCCTGTTACCTCACCCCAGTCGCAAGTAGCAAGTGATGTGGAGCCTTCATGTATCCAGTCTCTGGCACTGGCACAGGACAATTACCCCCAAAATGTTCAGTTAGAGGTTGAATAGGAAAATTACCACCCATGAGAGACAGCTGACAAAGAGCCATCATAGCTAAGGATGGGTGTGAGAACTCTCTAGACCAGCACTGCCCAATAAAAATATAAGCCACATGCGTGATTTAAATTTTCTAGCAGCTATGTTAAAAAGAGTAAAAAGAAAAAGGTGAAATTTATTTTGGTAATATATTTAATTTTAGTCATATATTATCAATTCATTTTAGTCATATATCCAAAATATTTCAACACGTAACTTATAAAAAAATTAGTAATGAGATGTCTCACATTTCTTTTTTCTTTTTCTTTTGTACTAAATCTTCAAATTCTGGTGCGCACGTTACACTGACAGCACATTTCAATTCAGACTGGCTGCATTTCACATGCTCAGTAGCCAGACATGGCCAGTGGCTACTGTACAAAACAGTGCAAGTCTCGACCATCGCCACACAATTATTAGGCTGTTTTATTGATACTTACTATATAGAATCAGTTTTGAAGCTTTCTTATTATTTGGGGTTTAACTTGCAGCAAGTTGGATTTAACATGAAAGATAGGGTTTTGGTTGGTGGAGCAGTAGAGTTTTATTGAGTACTGTAATGCCAGACACTGTGTTTGGCTCTGAGAGCACAGAAGTGAGCAAAACCAGAGCCCTGGAACCCTCTGAGTGAAGCCATTTAGGAAAAGGATAACTATCCATCCATCTGAAATTCTGGGGGTACAGCTCTAATTTGAAGCTCATGGGGATTCAGGGAGAGATACTGAATAATGGAGATGATCTAAAATTAAAAATCAACACGTACTGGAACTCCTATTGTGAGCTCTGCAATTCCCACGGGTTGTGGGTGATATGAAAAATATATAAGATAGAATTTTAAGCGTCTAGAAGACTTACATATAAGAGAGCTGCCTTAGTTTTGGTTTCCCCAATGCTCCCCACTAAGCAAAGGATTTGTGTTTAAGTCATTTATTTGGGAGGTGATATTAGGAACCACGAAACAGGAGGGGGGAAGTGAGGAAGAAGAGAGGCAAGCCAATACACGACGCATTAATGGATGAGTTACTGCTGTGGATGACTGGGGCTCCATCCCACTGGGGATCCTCTGAGAGCTTGTGTAGAACATGCCTCAGAAACCACTCACTGAGGCACAAGGGAGCTGGGGTATTGATCCTCCAACCCCAGCACTCATTGATGAGGGCTCCCTCCTGGGGTGTTAACTCTTGGCACTTCTGACCTGCCGTACACTTGGGCTGAGCTCACCCGTGCTGCCAAAGAACTCTCTCAGGAAGACAAGAAAAGAACAGGAAGCTATGGGTGTGTGTGGGAACTAGCACAGGCAATTCTGGAGTGCCAAGAAGATATGACTCGGGGGAGATTGGGATTGACATATACACACTAATATGTATAAAATAGATAACTAATAAGAATCTGTTATATAAAAAATAAAATTCAATAATTAAAAAAAAAAGAAGATATGACTTGGGCTCTGACACAGTCTCCAACAATGATTAGCACTCTGAAGTGCTTACCATGGTACCAGACCCTGTTCTAAGTACTTTACATGTTGTAATCCACTAAATCCTTAAAACTCTATGAGATAGGTACCTATTACCATCTCCATTTATAAAAGAAGAAAATTGAAGGATAGAGAGGTTATGTAGTTTGCTCAAGGTCACACAGTTAGGAAGAGACACAACCAGTCTCTGAGTTTGGTGTCTTAATCACTGTGCACTCATTTACCAAATACTAGGATTCTATTAAAACTGGAATCTTCCTTTCAGGGAAAGCCTTCCCAGTTGTGCTTTTAAAATACTTGATATTATACTTGAACAGAAAACTTGCCTTTTGAGGTTTCAGTTTTACATTCTGGACTATCTACACAGCTCTTAATAGGAAAGTCTCTTTGGAGTAAGTGGGAGAGAGAAGCTCTTCATATCCAGAACTAGACTAGATCAGCTGATCAAAGACAGAGGTTTGCCAAGGTGTGTGCTGAAGAAAGGAAAGCAATATTTTTATAAAAGTCAAGTACCGAGACTGTATGTCTCCAAAGTGTTCACAAATCCACGGTATGCAAAGATGCCTCTTTGTGGAATCCTTGCTCAGATAACTGAAATATTAAGGGGCTGAACCCTCATGGAACAAATTCGTTTTTCTCCCACCCACTGACTGCTAACCTTCTCTGTCGGTTGGGTCTCTTTTCCTCACACCTTGGTGGGAACTCAAGCTGACCCCTTGTCTTTTCCAGTCAGTCACGTTTCAAGGATGCCTCCTTCTCAGGTAAGCAGTCTAGTCTGTCGAACCCAAAACTTCAATCTCATGCATTTCGAAGCTCCTCTCCTGCCCTACTGCAGGCCTGCCCTGGGCTCAGATACTTGAATTAAGGAAGGGAGGAGGGTACTGATTGGCTCCTTATTCACCCTGTAACACCCTCTCCCCAGCTTCTGCTTCTCCTAACTCCTCCAGAGCCAGGGTAAGGGGAGGGCGGAGAAGGACAGGGGCAGAGCCTTACTGACCAGCGCTGTAGCACCACAGTTGTGTGCCCTCTACAAGGCAAATCTTGGCTTTTTCTTTCATCCTTCCTTTTTGCTTGTTCTTTGGAGACCTCCTTGCTGGGCACATCTCCCTGAGGAGATTAATGTCTCCTGGCTGACCACTCATGACCCCCTCAGCTCCTACATGACAGTGGACCCTTCAGTCTCTTTCTGCTGGGTTGTCTAGTCCCTGTGGCCTTTGGGTGGGGTGCTTTCAAGGCAAACAGAGCCTGGCTTCCACCTAAGGTGGCCCCCCCGACCCACAGATGACAGGATGATGCCTACCCTTGCCCACCCTAGAAGGCAGTGTTACCTACTGTCCCACCAGCCCTCTCTCTTCTCCCAGCCACTGGGGAAAGTTCCATCAATCTTTCCCCTTTGGAATTTTGTAGGCCCTGTGACCTGTCAACTCTGGAGAATACTTGTCAAACTTTTCTCAAAATTCTTTTTAGGGACTTCCCTCGTGGTGCAGTGCTCCCAATAAAGGGGGCCTGGGTTCGATCCCTGGTCAGGGAACTAAATCCCACATGCCTGCTGCAACTAAGAGTTCACGTGCCACAAGTAAGGAGCCTGCATGCCACACCTAAGGAGCTGGTGAGCCGCACCTAAGGAGCTCGGGGGCCGCAACTAGGGAGCCCGCCTGCTGCAACTAAGATCTGGTGCAACCAAATAAATAAATAGGTATTTTTAAAATTTTCTTTTTAAATCCATGGCAGCCTTTGGTTTCTATAGTAATGCAAGCAACTAGCTCAGGGGTAAATGGGCAAGATTTATTCTCTCCTCTTGGCCCAAACCCCAGTATCCTCTATCCTTCCTCACTCCCAATCACACATTTGATTTGAGTAGGGGAAGGGGAGGAAATATTCTGGGCTCAGAGAAATCCTCTCTTACTAACCTTCTTTCAGCATTGTTGTTGCCTTATATATGGGCAGGGGAAGGTAGTGATGCACTATGGGTTGCAAAGTTGGTTCCAATCTCACAGCAAGTCCTGCTGATGGTCTAGCACCCACTGCCCTCAGCTTTGGAGCTTGAGCAATAGGGCCCATCTTATTTCATATGCTGCTACAGAAGTAAGAGAGCTGACCACCTCTGTAAGCAGCTTAAAGGCACTTTAGTCACACTGGGAGTAAGCAAATTACCTCAAGATGTCTTCCAACCCCCGGTTTTAATATTTATAATCTTAAGCTTTGCTTGCTGTTTTTTCTAACCACAGGATGACTCCTAACATTGCTTGAAAAGTGGGGGAAAAACTTCTCTTTCTTTTAGGCATATGGAAAAATAAAGCAGGTATAATAGAGAAAAAGCAATTCAAGGATCCTTAGTTCTACCGATATACCAATCGTGACGATAAAGAGGACTTAGCAAAAGTCTGATCGGAATATGATCTTTTGAAAGCAGTCCCCACCCCCTCCACTAGTGCTGAGTAACAGAAGAACTTGAATTAACATGAATTCCTAGAATAAATAAATTCTGTTTCCACGCCTGGGGAGGGAGAGGAAGAGAAGTATCATGGGAATATATTATGAAACGCCTAGTGAAACTTCAAATTCAAAGAAATACAAAGAAATATAAATCTCTCTCTCTCACACGTTACAGAGAGACTGACAGATAGATAGGTAGATAATCTCTCCTACTTGAACAGGTTGATCTACAAGCTGTTCTTTCCATGTCATCTTTTTGCCTTCTTACAGAGACTGTGTGAATCATCACAGCCATAAAACTATATGACTGAACACTGATAATTACATGACTTTTAACTGGAAGAGAACAATGGCTCTAGTTCCCTTATGGAGCCATAGATTTTCTGCCAATGTGCAGCCAAGAATCGTGCTTCGCTGGTCAGAGGGTCTGATTGTCTATCTTTGTGGAAGATTCAGGCTCAGTAACCAAGACTCCAAGGGGTAGCAGCGGCAGATTTCCCAGAATCCCTGTCCAAACCAAGGGGAGCAGCCCATTCCCAGAGCTGGCAGTGCCCCAGCCCCCCGTACCCTGCCGGCTCTCCGTCTCCTGGGGCCAGATCCCTTGGCCTGAGCCTGGATGGTGGCAGGAGGCCAAGGCAGATAGGGACAAACTTTCCCCACTTCCGCTCTCACATGACATCATTTGGCACAAGAAGTGCCAAAGTACAGGAGATTGGCTTAATAACTGTGATTTAGTCTCTTCTCTCAAAATAAAAATAATGTGCCTTCAAATTACAACATGTTCCCTGAACAATATTGAACAGAATATTTATGGAACAGCAGCTCTAGCTGTGGCATCCAGCTCAGTATCTTCCTTCCAAGCATCTCACATGCGTTACCTTGTTGGGACCTGACACCCCTAGGGGGTAGATGGCACTAATATTGTGATCCCTCTTTTAAGCCATGCACTCCTCCACTGGATGTGACTTTCCTCCAGTCACACAGCTGATTATTTTCAGGGTCACGACTGAAAGCCAGTTTCCTCACACTCAGAATTCTACTGCCTCAGTTGAGGCGAGGAATGCTACACAGAATTTTTGAAAGGATTTTTTTTTTCTGATTCCAGAAGTAATCTGTATTCATCAAAAAAAAATTGGAAAAACACTAGGAAGCACCAGGAAGCAAAGAAAATCACCCATATTCCCAGTCAGACATGATGACTGCGATTAACATTTGGTTGTGCAATCTCATATGTCCATTTTCTTTTAAAAATGGTTTCATACTGTGCATACTGGTTTTTTAGGAAGTTTCTTTCATTTTCTTCCCAGTCATAAAGGTAATACATGCTGATTATAAAAAAACCCAGAAATCACAGACAATTATAAAGACCATCAAACCCACGCCATAATCCCACCCACCAAGAGGTAACCACTAAAAAGCAATTTCATTGAGTGTGACATTTAGAAAGCCCATAAACTTGCAACATGCCTCTAAGGCGAGAGTAAGGTGTTTTAGGGAAAATGAAGAAACGAATACTTTGCCATTATCCTTATTTACAATCGAGGCTGATTTGTCTAGAATGAATATCTCTTCATTTCAGCCTCCCTATTTATATATAGAGAGGGAAGAGTTTCCGATTAACTTCGTAAGAATATTTTCAGGATCAATCTTAAAACATTGGTTGAGAATTCTGACTGTTCTGAAAGAAACCTACACTCTCCAGGCCATGAGCCACGCTCATTCAGTTAGAGTTTCTCCCTGCCAGGCCAGACCACACAGAATTGGGGTCACATGAAAATAGTAGAAGGTGGCTTGGCTGGAGATCACACTCCAGCTTTATCTGGGCCCGAGAATAGAAGGAGCTGACAAAGCAGAGGAGGATGTGTACGATCGCTGCTCCTCTGTACAGTCAAAACCATCCAAGGCACATCCACGTGCAGGTGCTAAAGGCTTTGGGAGGGAGAGAGCTCTCTTTTTCAGGGCATTTATATTGACTTTTCTTTGAAACCTTTTTATTTTGTTGCTATAGCTCAAAATTGCCTTGAAAATAGTAGTCAGCATGGGGAATGGTCCACCATCTGACTTAATAACTCTCTTAGGGATACGGCTGTACCTACAAAAATTGAGTATTCTCCATGGCTTAATCAGCCCGATGGCAGCACTGAGATTGAAAGAGGAAAGCGTTCTGATGCTACAGAACAGAAAGTCTCAATGGTAACTTACAAGACAGGTGGAATTTTGATTACGGCTGTACAGAGGCCCCTAGAAGTAAGCACTCAGGTATGTGCTACCTTGCTAAAATACAACAGAACCAATCAAACGGATGAAAACCTCAATCACACTCCTGATGTGTACCACTGTTGTCTCAGGTTATCCTCATTCCATGTGCTCCCCAAGGCCTGCCCCTTCTCCTGAACGTCCTGTGTGTATATGGCAAGTGGCACCGCTATCTACCCGGCTGCCCCCAGTCCAAATTCCTTAGCATCATTCTTGACTTCTCCCTCTGTCTCATTCCCCTAATCTAATTAGCAAGTCTCGTTGATTCTGCTTTCTAAATATGTCTCAGTCCTCTACTGTTTCTCCATTCCCACTTTGTCCAAGCTGCGGTCATCTGTTAACTGGTCCACTGCTACTGACCCCTCATTGGGGTCCCATTTCCATGCTTGCCGTCCCCTAGGCAGAGTAATCCTTTGGAAACACAAATCTGACAGCGTTACTCTCCCGCTGAGAACTCTCCCATAGTTCTTTTAATCAAAGCGCAATTTCCATGCAGTAAAAATCACTCTTTCGAGTATATGGTTATGCAGATTTTCACAAACACACAGTGGTGTAACCGTCACAGCATTCAAAACACAGAACAGCTCCTTCTGGTAATTGAGAATAAAGCTGTTATAAAAACTCACGTAGCGTCTTTTGTGTGAAAGTAAGTTTTCATTTCACTTGGGTAAATACCTAGGAGTGGTGTCTCTGGATTGTATGGTAAATGTATTTTTAACTTCATAAGTAACTGCAAAACTGTTTTCCAAAGTGGCTGTACCATTTTGCATCCCTATGTTGGTAGGATGAAGTCCAGACTCCACATTGGGTCTTCAGAGCCCTCCACACCTGCCTCCTACCTGTCTCTCGATTCTCAGCTCTCTCCATTCCCCCACCCTTTCCACGCTTTATCACCCAATCACACTCAACTTCTTTCACTGTTGTGACAAACTCTTACTAATCTCTGGGACTTCCCACATGCTGAGTCTCCTGCCGAAGACACAAGTGCATCTACCTCCCTTCTTTACCTGAACAACGTTGTTCTTTTGGTAGTTCAGATCATTTTATTTATTTTTTTAAAATTGGGGTATAGTTGCTTTACAATGTTGTGTTAGTTTCTGTTGTACAACGAAGTGCATCAGCTATATGTATACATATATCCCCTCCCTCTTGGACCTCCCTCCACCCCTATCCCCCATCTAGGTCATCACGGAGCACTGAGCTGAGCTCCCTGCACTATACAGCAGGGTCCCACTAGCTATCTATTTTACACGTGGTAGTGTATACATGTCAATTCCAATCTCCCAATTCATCCCATCCCCCCTTCCCCCTTTTGGTGTCCAAACGTTTGTTCTCTACGTCTGCATCTGAGCAAATTTTTAATCGGACAGACTCACTGGCTTAAACATCACCTCTGACAGGAAGCTTTCCTTGAACCTCAATTAGGATCCCCCATATATTTCCCTCATTCACTCACTCAACAAAGGTTTGATAAATAACAACCAGGGTCTAAGCTCTGTTCCAGGCACAGGGGAGATAGCAGTGGATGAAAGGGATAAAAGTCCAGACTCCTATGAAGCTGACAGACAATGAACAGTAACAACAACAAGACGAACATATACTAGAACATCAGGTGGTAGCCAGTGCTATAAAAAAACTAGAGCAGAACATGTGGGGTTGCTATTTTAGATAGGACAATTGGAGGACATCACTGAGTAGAGGACATCTCTCTGAGAACAGGTATGAGTGAAATAAGGGAGCAGCTCTGCAAATACCTGGGGAAAGATAATTCCAGGCAGAGTGAACAGCAAGGACCAAGATGTTAAGACAGAAAAGAGGTTGGCATGAAAAGGCTGGTGTGTTCAGGAAGCAGCCTGAAGACCGGCGATGGGAACCTAGGAAGCTGGGGAAGAGGCGAGGAAGATGAGGTTGGATCTCGGGGTGTTTCCATAGCGCCCTCCACCCCATCACAGCGTTTGTCACACTGCATTGTTACTGCTTCCGAAGTTGTCTGCCCTTCCCTTTCAACTGTGTGCTCTCTGAGGCCAGGGACTGTGTCTGTTCTGCCTATTACCGGTTCTAAGTACTTACACTGTGTCTGCTGCCTGGTAGGTACTTTTTTTTTTTTAATTTTATTAAAGTATAGTTTATTTACAATGTTGTGTTAATTTCTTCTATACAGAAAAGTGACTTAGTTATACATACATATATATACATATATATATACATCCTTTTCCATTATGGTTTATCACAGTATATTGAATATTGTTCCCTGTGCTATATACAGCAGGACTTTGTTGTTTATCCATCCTATATATAATAGTTTGCATCTGCTAATCCCAAACACCCAGTCTTTCCCTCCCCTACTCCCTCTCCCCCTTGGCAACCACAAGTCTGTTCTCTATATCTGTGAGTCTGTTTTCGTTTCACAGATATGTTGATTTGTATCGTATTTTAGATTCCACATATAAGTGGTAGGTTCTTAATAAATACTCAGAGGAATGAATGAGTGGATGGACTACCTCAACAGCACAAAGTCTCTTGACTGAATGACAAATCCCTGAGAAGATGGCATGAGTCCATATTACCAGTGGAAAGAAGGAGGCTCAGATTGCTGAAATGACTTTCTCAGAGGGAGAGATAAGTATGTGGCTGGAATTCAGCTTCCTCGTGATTGCAGCTCCCTCTCACAATACCTGCACAGTCTTTCCTGAACCAGGAAGTAACAGACTCTCAAATCCAAACACCCTTCTGGGGGCTTTCCTGGTGGCGCAGTGGTTAAGAATCCGCCCGCAAATTCAGGGGACACCGGTTCGAGCCTTGGTCCGGGAAGATCCCACATGACACGGAGCAACTAAGCCCATGCGCCACAGCTACTGAGCCTGCGCTCTAGAGCCCATGAACCACAACTACTGAGCCCGTGCACCACAACTACTGAAACCCGCACACCTAGAGCTCGTGCTCCGCAAAAAGAGAAGCCATCGCAATGAGAAGCCCGCGCACCGCAACAGAGTGGCCCCCACTCGCCGCAACTAGAGAAAGCCTGCACGCGGCAACAAAGACACAATGCAGCCAAAAATATAAATAAATAAATAAATTAAAAAAACAAACGTCCTTCTGCCCATCCTCATTCACTATGTCTGCTGACCTTAAATTTGAAAGAGTATCTCTGGACCATCCTTCAGGGCATCAGTTGTTGTTGTTGTTGTTTTAAAGCAGCCCAGGAGCCCACAAATGTTTTTTTATTTATTTGACCCACAGAATGATTTCAAAAAACTGGCAAACATCATCATAAAAAAGCAAAATTTCTGGCTTATTTTGAAAAATCTGAAGATGTGGCAGTGCTAGCTCTGTAATTTCCATGGAAACACCCAGCAGACTGAGGAGTGACTGTCCCTTTATGCAGGATTTGTTCTCTCCAATTTGCCACAGCTCTCAATGCTCTTTGGTGCCAAGTACCCGGTCCATGTCACTAGGTGAGGTTACTTGTTTGGAGGGTGATAAAGGATGGGTTAATGCCCCATAGCACATGCAGTCAAGGCCCACGGTTGAGGGGGTTTGAGGACCAGGGCCAGCCCCCTGTGTATTCCATGTCTCTTTCCAGCACATGTAGGTGGTTGAATTCAGAATGAAATGACTAGGTAGGGTAGCCCAAAAATCAGGAAGTGACGAAACAAAGGTGATGCCCCAAAGATCTGCATGCAGCAGAAGAGATTATGAGAAGGGCATAGGGAAGGGCATAGGGAAGGCAGCGGTGAAGGCTGCAGGGGAGATCGCATCCCTCCACCCAGCTCAGGGCGCCAGCCTCGGGTCTTACCTGTATGTAGGTCCACGTGGTTTGCAATGCCAGCTGACAGAGCCCCTGCTTCCCCCTTGATTATATAACTCAGTACTCCAGTCGTTGCACACTGTCTACATTACTGTTTTATTGAAGACATCAATGCATATCAGGCAGTACCAACTCAAGTCATAGTCTGGCTTAGGAACTCCGGAAGAGAGCTAGAAGGAATTTTTCATGCCAAGTTATGTAATCCAGGGTCTACCACAAATCCTGGCACACTGTCGCTGAATAAATACTTGCTGAAGATGAATGAACCTCGTATGAGTTACTTTTCCTCCCACTTCATCTATAAAGTCAGGGGTTCTCGTTTAGCTATTCTTTAAGACCCCGTAGAGCTCAGACATCCTGTAGTTCTATGGATTTCTAAGTAGTTACAAGCAAAGTAGAGGTCGGCAATAAATACCGGGGTCTCATCCATTTCCTGAGCAGGATAAAACATTTTAATGATGGCAGAAAAAGAATCAAGAAGGCTCTGATTTTCCACTGCTGAGCTGAGATCATGCCATTAGTCAAAGCTGTGTTTCTCAGCATTGGTGTTAAACCAGGTCCATCCAGAGTTTAGATCTTGCATGTGTGTGGAGTTTATTGGCCAAAAATGAATGCATCAGAAATTTGCCTCTGGGACTCAAGACACGTGGCTGTAATGGGTGTGATGTACAGGTGAGGCCAGCCTGCACAGGCCAGCCAGATGGCGGGGGCCGCCCGGCTGCTATAATTTAAAGAGCCATCCTGGGCCCCTTGCCCGATGATTTTCTTCTGTTAGCCTGCTTCAGTGCCTAAGATCCCCACTATTAATCACACCTTTGAGTTAAGGCCTTGAAAGATGGCCTCCAGATACTCCAATATGCAAAGGGGGGTTCTAAATCAAAACATTTGCATTTATTACCATATTGGAAGAGGAATTTTCTCCAGCAATAATGATGATATTTGCAATCTATTATTGAGCACTAATCCTGTACCAAGCACTTTACACACTGCTGAATGTTTTTTCATTTCACCCACACAATCCCCTCTGCAACGAGTACCATATTTAGCCCTATGTATAGGCTTGGCAAGAGCCAGAGGTCATAGGACCCTAAGTGGAGTCAAACGCAGATTCCGGCTCTTCTCTTTCTCTCTCTCTCTCAGGATATAACTTGCACACACCGCAGTGCACGATATTAAATGCACGGCTGGGTAAACGTTTACATACGCATACCCTCATATAACCATCACTCAGACCAAGATAGAGAACATTTCCAGCACCCCAGGATGCTCCTTCGTGTCCCCTCCCAGTTGGTCCCTCAGCACCCCTCCTCTGCAAAGGATTCACATCCTTAACATCTACCTGTTTGGCTATGTGAAGGGAGGTGGTAGCCCAGGCAAACTCGGGGTGGGGGGTGGGAAATAGTCCAAGAAATATAATATTAGGAGGGAGCAGGGTAGTGAGGCAACAGGAGGGAGCTGTTTCTGGGGAGAGGCGAGGGCTTGTCCTCAGGTGACAGTGTTCCCTGCAGCACACCCAGCTACTGCCCAGTTGGCTGGGATCACCAGCAGCATCTCCAAAGCCTGAGGACCTAAGTGTGCAGAGACCATCGTGGGAGCGCAGGTCCTGCATATGAAGCAGTGCTGGTCTCTCCCACTGCCAGGAATCCCAGCCTCTAACAAGAAACAGAATGCTGACAAATGAAAAGGAGATGTGTTTGCTGGCACAGAGTCCACGGAGTGGGAGGGCAGGCCAACGCAGTGCTCCCACAGGAAGTTTCGAACCCACTTTCTAATTCTTAGTTTAGCTATCATCAACTCTTCCCAGATCCAATGTGGCTGTTTTCACTTTGCCGTGTTTAAATCGAGCTTCTCTTATTGTCCTTCCGTCTGCCCTACAGTTCAGGATGCTAGTTTCGAATTGTACAACCTCCCCGGGCTTCTGCACGGTGTTGACGGCATTCTCTTTAAGACAGCTCTCCTGCCAGCTGTCAAGTGTTGACTGTCAGCTTGTATTTGATTATTCTCAGCAGTTCTTCTTTAACTATGCATCACCCTATCTCCAGATCTGAAGTCCTAAGTAGTTGGCAGGCACTAGGAGACACACTTCAGGGAAACCCTGTGACTTAACCTGGAGGGCAACTGCAGATAAAGATTAAGAGCTATGTACATAGGTTTTTGCTGATAAGAGGAGTGAGATTTCGCAAAGGAAGGGAAGGCTGAAGAAAGAGGGAAGACAAGATGGAGGAAAGGAGAACGAAGAGTGGAAGGAGAGAGGGAGAAGGGGAAGGGAGAAGAAGAAAGAAATAGAAAAAGAGGAGCATGAGAGGGAGAAGGCTGGAGGAGAGGGACAGGAGGAACGGAGGGAGGGAAACACTGAGAACAAGTGGAGGAGGGAGTGGGCAGATGGAGTTCAGACTTTCAGAGGACAAGAGAGGAGCCTGTGCCAAGGAAAATGGACTTCGGAAGGCTTGATTATTTTCGTTAATTGTTTACGATAACCGAGCAGCTAAACACTGCCAGGCATCTACATCAATGGATGCCTATAGAAAACTAGACGTCAAACGCTGCAAATATTAAATATTCTGCCCTGTGATGTCCCCGAATGCACTCACACTTAGCAGATAATGGGTTAATTATGCAGATAGATCAGGAAATACGTTTGGCCCTTGTCAGTCACGTCCCATTTCACACAGCTGAGAAATTATAAAAGATGGGAGAAATAGGTGCAAACAGAAACAGTGGGGCTGCCCACTCTCCTCTTTACAAATTCAGTTGGAGAGATTTCTTTAGCTATAACCAACCATGTACAACTGGACATGCGGCATTTTCAGAACATTCCATCTAAGGAGTCAGGGAAGCATGTAATGCATCTTGAAAATATTTCTATCTAAACCATTTAAAAATTTTGTGCCGCGTTTATAGGGGGTAAACCCTCAGGTAAAAATGAGCACCCCAGATGGTGCATCCCTGCCCATTCTCCTCCAGGAGTTCTAGAGGACCCATGTTTTCTTGCATGTGTTTGTCATCAAAGTTAGAGAAGGCCTCAGAGACCTGCTGAACGATGGGTCTGCTTGGTTAAGTTTTGGGGGCAAAACAAAACAATTCACTTTTCAGCATTTATTTATTGTTCAGTAACACTCCTTGCTAGTCAGAAGATTCCTACAGTTCAAAAAGTTAAAACTCTACCAATCTAGAAACTCATTTTTAAGCACATAAAAATAATGGTTCAGATGTATAATGATACTCTATTTGCATTTTTCCTAAATTTATAAACACAGTGCTGATAGCCATAATATAGAAATTAAAATTCTGAAGCTAGTAATCTAAGTTCAAATCTTAGAAAGCCTGTATAAAGAAGGCATCTTAGTGAACTAGAAAAACTAGAAATTAGGTGAGTTTAGTTTTAGTACTTCCTCATCCACTAAATGAACATTGCTCTTTGGATAAGTCATATATTTATTTATTCATTAATTCCAAAAATATTTTGTTGACCTCAGTGTGTGCCAGAGTCTACTAATCTCTGAAGATACGGAGAGGAAAGGCTCATTCCTGCCACCGTGTACTTCCTCACAGAATGTAACTTCAAAAAGTACTTATGTAATATCTGTCTCCTCGCATTAGATTATTAACTTTACAAAAGAAATGACTGTGCTATGGTTTACCTTTCTCTCTCAGTCACTAGCCCAACACTGAGCACGTGGCATTTACTCAGCAAATATTCATCCAATGAATACATCTATCATAAGTTAACATTTAAATAGCACTTACAGGGACTTCCCTGGTGGCACAGTGGTTAAGAATCCACCTGCCAATGCAAGAGACACGGGTTCGATCCCTGGTCCGGGAAGATCCCACATACCCGAGAGCAACTAAGCCTGTGTACCACAACTGCTGAAGCCCACGCGCCTAGCACCGCAACGAAGAGTCCCCCGCTCGCCACAACTAGAGAAAACCTGCCCGCAGCAATGAAGACCCAACGCAGCCAAAAAAAAAAAAAACCCAGCATTTACATCCATTATCTCATTTAATCTCGACAACAACCCTGTGAGATGGGTCCTATTCTCCCCATTTTACAGTTGGGGAAACTGAGAAAAAGGGAAGTAAATCTGGGCTCTCTGGTGCCAGAATCCGTGTTCATATCCACTCTACTGCCTATGACTGTATCAATGAATTAATGAATGAGTGAATGAATGAATTGATTTAAGTAGTTTACAGGCTCTGGGCTTTAGGATCATTAATTGCAATATGAGGATACTGGACAGTTTTCCTAAACTTTTCCACCAAAGTCTAGTACAAGTTCTTTTAACAAATCGCTTTACCACGTTATCATCAGGTGCTCTCCATTTGTTATTGAAAACGTACTATCTGATGCCCAGGAATGGCTGAGACTAGTGGCCGGTATACTCTCTGCTATGCTCTTGCATTTCTGTTCCCTCCACTTGAGTTGTATCATTCCCAAACCTGTTCGTGCCTTTTGTACTTACTCTAATTACATAATTTAATTAAATATTATTTAAGTGCATAGAAAATGATTGCAAAAAGAAGTAAAGCTGTTGTTTCTATGAAAACTATACTGGTGGTAGATATGCAAGTGTGGATTCCTGTCTGTTTGAAATCTTTTAAAATAAATAGTGAATGCTGAAAAAGTAAGTTAAAAGATTTGGAAATACTTTTTAAATGCAAGAACTTGCATTTGAAAGTTGCTTCCAAATAATGTGTGGAGGCTTACGGGAAGATGGCGGAAGAGTAAGACGCGGAGATCACCTTCCTCCCCACAGATACACCAGAAATACATCTACACGTGGAACAACTCCTACAGAACACCTCCTGAACACTGGCAGAAGACCTCAGGCCTCCCAAAAGGCAAGAAACCCCCCCCACGTACCTGGGTAGGGCAAAAGAAAAAAGAATAAACAGAGACAAAAGGATAGGGACGGGACCTGCACCAGTGGGAGGGAGCTGTGAAGGAGGAAAGTTTCCACACACTAGGAAGCCCCTTCGCAGGCGGAGACTGCGGGTGGCGGAGGGGAAAAGCTTCGGAGCCACGGAGGAGAGCGCAGCAACAGGGGTGTGGAGGGCAAAGCGGGGAGATTCCCGCACAGAGGATCAGGGCCGATAGGCACTCACCAGCCTGAGAGGCTTGTCTGCTCACCCGCCGGGGCGGGCGGGGCAGGGAGCTGAGGCTCGGGCTTCCGTCGCAGCACCGGGAGAGGACTGGGGTTGGCAGCGTGAACACAGCCTGCAGGGGGTTAGTGCACCACGGCTGGCCAAGAGGATTCCGGTGCCGAAAAGGCAAGAGACTTTTTCTTCCCTCTTTGTTTCCTGGTGCGCGAGGAAAGGGGATTAAGAGTGCTGCTTAAAGGAGCTGCAGAGACGGGCACAAGCCGCGGCTAAAAGCGCGGACCCCAGAGATGGGCAGGAGACGCTAAGGCTGCTGCTGCCACCACCAAGAAGCCTGTGTGCGAGCACAGGTCACTATCCACACCCCCCTTCCGGGGAGCCTGTCCAGCCCGCCACTGCCAAGGTCCCGGGATCCAGGAACAACTTCCTTCCCCGGGAGAATGCACGGCGCGCCTCAGGATGGTGCGACGACACGCCGGCCTCTGCCGCCGCAGGCCCGCCCAACACTCCGTGCCCCTCCCTCCCCCACGGCCTGAGTGAGCCAGAGCCCCCGAATCAGCGGCTCCTTTAACCCCGTCCTGTCTGAGCGAAGAACAGACGCCCTCCAGCGACCTACACGCAGAGGCGGGGCCAAATCCAAAGCTGAGCCCCTGGGAGCTGTGAGAACAAAGGGAAAGGGAAATCTCTCCCAGCAGCCTCAGAGGCAGCGGATTAAAGCTCCACAGTCAACTTGATGTCTGTGGAATACATGAATAGACAACGAATCATCCCAAATTGAGGAGGTGGACTTTAAGAGCAAGATTTATGCTGTATAGCTTTGCTTCCACCATTTGTCCTAGGGTTCTATCCGTCCGTTTTTTTTTTTTCTTTTTCTTAGTAATTACTTTTATATTTAAATAACTTTATTATGTTTTATATTACTTTATTTTATTTTACTTTATCTTCTTTCTTTCTTTTTTTCCTTCCTTCCCAACCTCCTTCCTTCCTTCCTCCCTCCCTCCCTCCTTTCTTTCTACTTCTACTAATTCTTTCTTTCTACTTTTTCTCCCTTTTATTCTGAGCCGTGTGGATGAAAGGCTCTTGGTGCTGCAGCCAGGAGTCAGTGCTGTGCCTCTGAGGTGGGAGAGCCAAGTTCAGGGCACTGGTCCACAAGAGACCTCCCAGCTCCACATAATATCAAACGGCGAAAATCTCCCAGAGATCTCCACCTCAACACCAGCACCCAGCTTCATTCAATGACCAGCAAGCTACAGTGCTGGACATGCTATGACAAACAACTACCAAGACAGGAACACAACCCCACCCATTAGCAGAGAGGCTGCCTAAAATCATAATAAGTCCACAGACAACCCAAAACACACCAGCAGACGTGGACCTGCCCACCAGAAAGACAAGATCCAGCCTCATCCACCAGAACACAGGCACTAGTCCCCGCCACCAGGAAGCCTACACAACCCACTAAACCAACCTTAGCCACTGGGGACAGACACCAAAAACAATGGGAACTATGAACCTGCAGCCTGCAAAAAGGAGACCCCAAACACAGTAAGATAAGCAAAATGAGAAGACAGAAAAACACACAGCAGATGAAGGAGCAAGATAAAAACCCACCAGACCTAACAAATGAAGAGGAAATAGCCAGTCTACCTGAAAAAGAATTCAGAATAATGATAGTAAAGATGATCCAAAATCTTGGAAATAGAATAGACAAAATGCAAGAAACATTTAACAAGGACCTAGAAGAACTAAAGATGAAACAAACAACGATGAACAACACAATAAATGAAATTAAAAATACTCTAGATGGGATCAATAGCAGAATAACTGAGGCAGAAGAATGCATAAATGACCTGGAAGATAAAATAGTGGAAATAACTACTGCAGAGCAGAATAAAGAAAAAAGAATGGAAAGAACTGAGGAAGTCTCAGAGATCTCTGGGACAACATTAAACGCACCAACATTTGAATTACAGGGGTTCCAGAAGAAGAAGAGAAAAAGAAAGGGACAGAGAAGATATTTGAAGAGATTATAGTTGAAAACTTCCCTAATATGGGAAAGGAAATAGTTAATCAAGTCCAGGAAGCACAGAGAGTCCCATACAGGATAAATACAAGGAGAAATATGCCAAGACACATATTAATCAAACTGTCAAAAATTAAATACAAAGAAAACATATTAAAAGCAACAAGGAAAAAACAACACACAAAGGATTCCACATAAGGTTAACAGCTGATCTTTCAGCAGAAACTCTGCAAGCGAGAAGGGACTGGCAGAACATATTTAAAGTGATGAAGGAGAAAAACCTGCAACCAAGATTACTCTACCCAGCAAGGATCTCATTCAGATTTGATGGAGAAATTAAAACCTTTACAGACAAGCAAAAGCTGAGAGAGTTCAGCACCACCAAACCAGCTTTACAACAACTGCTAAAGGAACTTCTCTAGGCAAGAAACACAAGAGAAGGAAGAGACCTACAATAACAAACCCAAAACAATTAAGAAAATGGGAATAGGAACATACATATCAATAATTACCTTAAATGTAAATGGACTAAATGCTCTCACCAAAAGACACAGATTGGCTGAACGGATACAAAAACAAGACCCATATATTTGCTGTCTACAAGAGACCCACTTCAGACCTAGAGATATATACAGACTGAAAGTAAGGGGATGGAAAGAGATATTTCACGCAAATGGAAACCAAAAGAAAGCTGGAGTAGCAATTCTCGTATCAGACAAAATAGACTTTAAAATAAAGACTATTAGAAGAGACAAAGAAGGACACTACATAATGATCAAGGGATTGATCCAAGAAGAAGATATAACAATTGTAAATATTTATGCACCCAACATAGGAGCACCTCAATACATAAGGCAAATACTAACAGCCATAAAAGGGGAAATTGACAGTAACACATTCATAGTAGGGGACTTTAAAACACCACTTTCACCAATGGACAGATAATCCAAAATGAAAATAAATAAGGAAACACAAGCTTTAAATGATACATTAAACAAGATGGACTTAATTGTTATTTATAGGACATTCCATCCAAAAACAACAGAATACACATTTTTCTCAAGTGCTCACAGAACATTCTCCAGGATAGATCATATCTTCGGTCACAAGTCAAGCCTTGGTAAATTTAAGAAAATTGAAATTGTTTCAAGTATCTTTTCCGACCACAACGCTATGAAACTAGATATCAATTACAGGAAAAGATCTGTAAAAAATACAAGCACATGGAGGCTAAACAATACACTACTTAATAACGAAGTGATCACTGAAGAAATCAAAGAGGAAATAAAAAGTATCTAGAAACAAATGACAATGGAGACACAATGACCCAAAATCTATGGGATGCAGCAAAAGCAGTTCTAAGAGGGAATTTTATAGCAATACAATCCTACCTTAAGAAACAGGAAACATCTCAGATAAACAACATAACCTTGCATCTAAAGCAAGTAGAGAAAGAAGAACAAAAAAACCCCAAAGCTAGCAGAAGGAAAGAAATCATAAAAATCAGATCAGAAATAAATGAAAAAGAAATGAAGGAAATGATAGCAAAGATCAATAAAACTAAAAGCTGGTTCTTCTGAAGATAAACAAAATTGATAAACCATTAGCCTGACTCATCAAGAAAAAAAGGGAGAAGACTCAAATCAATAGAAATGAAAAAGGAGTAGTAACAACTGACACTGCAGAAATACAAAAGATCATGAGAGATTACTACAAGCAACTCTATGCTAATAAAATGGACAACCTGGAAGAAATGAACAAATTCTTAGAAATGCACAACCTGCCAAGACTGAATCAGGAAGAAATAGAAAATATGAACAGACCAATCACAAGCACTGAAATTGAAAATGTGATTAAAAATCTTCCAACAAACAAAAGCCCAGGACCAGATGGCTTCCTAGGCTAATTCTATCAAACATTTAGAGAAGAGCTAACACCTATCCTTCTCAAACTCTTCCAAAATATAGCAGAGGGAGGAACACTCCCAAACTCATTCTACGAGGCCACCATCACCTTGAAACCAAAACCAGACAAGGATGTCACAAAGAAAGAAACCTACAGGCCAATATCACTGATGAACATAGATGCAAAAATCCTCAACAAAATACTAGCAAACAGAATCCAACAGCACATTTAAAGGATCATACACCATGATCAAGTGGGGTTTATCCCAGGAATGCAAGGATTCTTCAATATACACAAAACAATCAATGTGATAAACCATATTAACAAATTGAAGGAGAAAAACCATATGATCATCTCAATAGATGCAGAGAAAGCTTTCGACAAAATTCAACACCCATTTATGATAAAAACCCTGCAGAAAGTAGGCATAGAGGGAGCTTTCCTCAACATAATAAAGGCAATATATGACAAACCCACAGCCAACATCTTCCTCAATGGTGAAAAACTGAAAGCATTTCCACTAAGATCAGGAACAAGACAAGGTTGCCCATTCTCACCGGTCTTATTCAACACAGTTTTGGAAGTTTTAGCCACAGCAATCAGAGAAGAAAAGGAAATAAAAGGAATCCAAACCAGAAAAGAAGAAGTAAAGCTGTCACTGTTTGCAGATGATATGATACTATACATAGAGAATCCTAAAGATGCTATCAGAAAACTACTAGAGCTAATCAATGAATTTGGTAAAGTAGCAGGATACAAAATTAATGCACAGAAATCTCTTGCATTCCTATATACTAATGATGAAAAATCTGAAAGTGAAATCAAGAAAACACTCCCATTTACCATTGCAACAAAAAGAATAAAATATCTAGGAATAAACCTACCTAAGGAGACAAAAGACCTGTATGCAGAAAATTATAAGACACTGATGAAAGAAATTAGAGATGGTACAAATAGATGGAGAGATATACCATGTTCTTGGATTGGAAGAATCAACATTGTGAAAATGACTCTACTACCCAAAGAAATCTACAGATTCAATGCAATCCCTATCAAAGTACCACTGGCATTTTTCACAGAAGTAGAACAAAAAATTTCGCAATTTGTATGGAAACACAAAAGACCCCGAATAGCCAAAGCAATCTTGAGAAAGAAAAACAGAGCTGGAGGAATCAGGCTCCCTGACCTCAGACTATACTACAAAGCTACAGTAACCAAGACAGTATGGTACTGGCACAAAAACAGAGAGATAGATCAATGGAACAGGATAGAAAGCCCAGAGATAAACACACGCACATTTGATCACTTTATCTTTGATAAAGGAGGCAGGAATGTACAGTGGAGAAAGGACATCCTCTTCAGTAAGTGGTGCTGGGAAAACTGGACAGCTACATGTAAAAGTATGAGATTAGCTCACTCCCTAACACCATACACAAAAATAAGCTCAAAATGTATTAAAGACCTAAATGTATGGCCAGGAACTATCAAACCCTTAGAGGAAAACATAGGCAGAACACTCTATGACATAAATCACAGCAAAGTCCTTTTTGACCCACCTCCTAGAGAAATGGAAGTAAAAACAAAAATAAACAAATGGAACATAATGAAACTTCAAAGCTTTTGCACAGCAAAGGAAACCATAAAAAAGACAAAATGACAACCCTGTGAATGGGAGAAAATATTTGCAAATGAAGAAAGTGACAAAGGATTAATATCCAAAATTTACAAGCAGCTCATGCAGCTCAATAACAAAAAAACAAACAACCCAATCCAAAAATGGGCAGAAGACCTAAATAGACATTTCTCCAAAGAAGATATACAGACTGCCAACAAACACATGAAAGAATGCTCAACTTCATTAATCATTAGAGAAATGCAAATCAAAACTACAATGAGATATCATCTCACACCAGTCAGAATGGCCATCACCAAAAAATCTAGAAACAATAAATGCTGGAGAGGGTGTGGAGAAAAGGGAACCCTCTTGCACTGTTGGTGGGAATGTAAATTGATACAGCCACTGTGGAGGAGGTTCCTTAAAAAGCTACAAATAGAACTACCATATGACCCAGCAATCCCACTACTGGACATATATCCTGAGAAAACCATAATTCAAAAAGAGTCATGTACCAAAATATTAATTGCAGCTCTATTTACAATAGCCCGGAGATGGAAACAACCTACATGTCCATCATCGGATGAATGGATAAAGAAGATGTGGCACATATATACAATGGAATATTACTCAGCCTTGAAAAGAAACAAAATTGAGCTATTTGTAATGAGGTGGATAGGTCTAGAGTCTGTCATACAGAGTGAAGTAAGTCAGAAAGAGAAAGACAAATACTGTATGCTAACACATATATATGGAATTTAAGGAAAAAAAATGTCATGAAGTACCTAGGGGTAAGACAGTAATAAAGACACAGACCTACTGGAGAACGGACTTGAGGATATGGGGAGGGGGAAGGGTGAGCTGTCACAGGGCGAGAGAGGCATGGACATATATACACTACCAAACGTAAGGTAGATAGCTAGTGGGAAGCAGCCGCATAGCACAGGGAGATCAGCTCAGTGCTTTGTGACCGCCTGGAGGGGTGGGATAGGGAGGGTGGGTGGGAGGGAAGACATATGGGTATATATGTATATGTATAACTGATTCACTTTGTTATAAAGCAGAAACTAACACACCATTGTAAAGCAATTATACTCCAATAAAGATGTAAATAAATAAAATACAAAATAAAAAAAAGATTCTAAAAAAAATAATAGTGTGTGAAAGAGACAACGGTAAAAGAATTGTACAGCATCTTGAAGGACTATTCACTTCAATGCCTTTGCCTGTGGCTTTAGATTCTCACATAGAGAAAGCTCTCAGGGATATTAGACAATAAGGAATCTCAATCAAGAAACCCATTTTCATAGATATCCACTGACATCAAAAGATAAGGAAATGAATATGCATTTATATATTTTAAGATAAAATGAAGCACTTTGAAACCATGCCCCAAAGGCTTAATAGAAGCTGGCACCTTAATAGAAGTCCTTGAGTGTATCTTACAGAACAGCAGATAAGGGAACAGCTTATTAAAACCCCTCTGTTTGTAACCTGCCTTTGCTAATCAAGCCTACTTTCGCTTTTTTTTTTTTTCTTTAATTGCATACCCTCCAAGCTTCACATAGCCTAGGTAATATATCACCAGACTTCTTAACCACCCCTATAGATTATGTCTTCATCATATGTGTCCCTATAGTAAGCGAGGCGGGGGGTGGGCAGGGGCTTAAGTTGTTTTTCAGGAAACGAGTTGGCTCCTGCCCAGTTAAAGCAGGCCAAGATTGTTTGGGACCACCGACCCCAAAACTGGGACTGCACAGGTGTCCAATGAGTGACCTTTTGACATCAGAGGGCCAGAAGCTTCACCCTCAGATCAGGCTAAGCACCTCCATTGTTGAACATGCAACCCATGAAGAAGCATGTAACCCAGATACTCCTGCACAGAACACTGATTACCTCACATTTTCCCCACTTCCAATCCCGTTTCTTCATGCCTAAGACCACCCAGCTTCTTTTATTCCATAAACATCTCAAACCCCTCACCTCTGGGGAGGTGGATCTGAGGCTTGTTCTGCTGCCTCCTCCGTTTGGCTGCCTTGTGAATAAACTCCTTCTTGGCTACAAATTTGGGCCACTTAGCGCTTAGCTTGCCTGTTTCAGTAACAACTTTAGGCAAGTATGTATCATCTTCCTTTATTTAATCAACATTGAGTAGGTGCACATGGATTGCAAGAAACTTCTTCAAAGTCTTGTTTCATCCTAAAGTTTCTATGAAATTTGCATACTTTCGTTCTTTATTTCATTCTTTTTTTATGGCTGAGTAATATTCCATTGTATATATGTACCACATCTTTATCCATTCCTCTGGACACTTAGGTTGCTTCCATGTCCTGGCTATTGTAAATAGTGCTGCAATGAACATTGGGGTGCATGTATCTCTTCGAATTATGGTTTTCTCTGGATATTTGCCCAGGAGTGGGATTCGTGGGGTATATGCTAGCTCTATTTTCAGTTTTTTAAGGGATCTCCATACTGTTCTCCATAGTAGCTGTACCAATTTACGTTCCCACCAACAGTGTAGGAGGTTCCCTTTTCTCCACACCGTCTCCAGCATTTATTGTTTGTAGATTTTTTGATGATGGCCATTCTGCCAGCTGTGAAGTGATACTGCATTGTAGTTTTGCTTTGCATTTCTCTAATAATAAGTGATGTTGAAGACAAATATCATATGATATCGCTTATATGTGGAATCTAAAAAGATGGTACAAATGAACTTATTTACAAAACAGAAAGAGTAACAGATGTAGAAAACAAACTTATGGTTACCAGGGAGAAGAGGGGAAGGGGTAAGTTGGGAGATTGGGATTGACATATACACACTACTATATACAAAATAGATAACTAATAAGGACCTACTGTAGAGCACAGGGAACTCTACTCAATATTCTGTAATGACCTATCTAGGAAAAGAATCTAAAAAAGAGTAGATATATGTATATGTATAACTGATTCACTTTCCTGTACACCTGGAACTAACACAACATTGTAAGTCAACTATACTCCAATAAAAATTAAAAAGAAATTTAAAAAAAGAAATTTGCACCCCATTCTGTGGTAGATATTAATACTTCTCACAAAATATTTTTAGTTCTTCTGGGCACGTAGTAGGATTGCACTTCCCTGTCCCTCTTTGAAGATAGGTGGGTCTCTGTGACATGCTTCGGCCAGTGGAGTGTGTGTGGACATGACAGGTGCCACTTCCAGATAGAGGTATTAGGATCTAATCCATGATTTACCGTAGTTGTCTTTTCTTCCACTAAGACAATAGGCAAAGTTCTACAGAGAGACTGCTCCTTCAATCCAGATCCTATAATGAAGACAATGTGAAACACAGGCCCTAGCTGACCCTCATGGATGTGTCCCATGAATAAGAAATAAGCTTTTTTGTTTTAAGTCACCAAGACTGGAAGTTTTTTGTTATCAGAGCATAATCGAATCTACCTTGACTAACACATATTCCATGATGCATCTTAGTTATTTAAATACAAAAATATGTCCCCCTCCAAATTTGCAGATACACTTAGCACCCCAGAGAGACACACCACATCGATCTAGTGACTGTGTGTGCTGCCTTCACTTTCGTCCCATGTGAGAAGCATAGAATCAGAAGCTTTGGGACCCCTTCAAATGCTGATGTTATGTCATGCTGTGTGCGAGGAGAGAACAGGCACCCATGAAAACTGTGTCTATGTCACTTAACTAAACGAAATAAAATGAAATTAATTTGATTGGAGAGCTGTTATATCTGATTGTGGAGCAATTGATTAGATTTCCATAGAGTCAATCTGATTTCATTGTTACTGCTTAGTTGTCTTAATGAGGGAATTGGACTGTACAGTGATCCAACTGATCATTTTGGCAATTGGCCTGCCAACTGTTGGCCATTTAGCCAGAGCACCACTGTCTGACCCTAGGACAGGATGTGTAATTAATTCACTTGAATGTTGAATTCAAGCATTTTTTCCTACAAGCTGCTATGTGTCAAGTACTGTCATATAATGAAAAATATTTTTCAGTTGTAAATATTTAAAATGTACGGTCCTCCCTGAATACACACCATACCAAGAAATCTAAACATTGTACAATGCTATAAACTTTGACTGGATCAAGCTTCAATTTTAAACTCTGTGCAGGCCTCTACTTCCCTGTAGGGCTTCATTCCAACATTGCTTAGGATCAAAAATAGATTGTTCCTGCCCCTTAAAAACAATTGATTCTGATTCCATTGATTCAAAGTGAAACTACTTTTGCAATCGTGGAAGAAAAGACTCTGGGCTCCAGGAGACCAGTGACTTGTATATTCTATACATTATTGTGTGCACTCAAACAATGCCTGAGTTTGTTGTAGGTACTTAACAATATTGGAAGAATAAATGAATGAGTAATTAACTAATGATTGAAGAGCCCCAATATTCCTTTATTTCAGTTATTTTCCAGAAGTGAAAGAAGTGCTCTTCTGAACATGTGAAGCAACATAACTTCACAGTTAAATTCTGTGGCTTTGCAGTTTGTTGAGTCTGAATTTGATTTCTGATTTTGCCATTGTTGCAAACTGCACTTTCAGATGGTCACAATGATATCTCCCATTCCACACATTTTTTTGCAATATGAACTTGACACGCCCTCATAATGAGGTAGCCAGTTTCTCCACTTTATTGAATCTGGGTGAAACTTATGACTGGTTTGAGCAATACAATTTAGCAGAAATTATGATGCACCAGTTACAGATATAACCCTTAACTGGCCTGACAGTTTCTGTTTCCTCCTCTTGGAAGCCAACCACCAGGTAAAAAGCACAATCCTTTGAAATCCAGCACAAGGTTCTGGCTGGATTCCCGAAAGGATGATGAAAACATAAAGGGGTACATTTTTTTTTCTTTCTTTTTTTTTTTGCAGTACGCGGGCCTCTCACTGTTGTGGCCTCTCCCGTTGCTGAGCACAGGCTCCGGACGCGCAGGATCAGCGGCCATGGCTCATGGGCCCAGCGCTCCACGGCATGTGGGATCTTCCCGGACCGGGGCAAGAACCCGTGTCCCCTGCATCGGCAGGCCCACTCTCAACCACTGCGCCACCAGAGAAGCCCAAGGGATACATTTTGAGAGAAAATTGGATGGATTCATTATTGGGCATGTTGAATATGCCTTGCCTTTGGGACACACAATTTTAGTGGGGAGTTGGCTTTTCAGGTTTGAAACTCAAAAGAAAGATATAAATTGGAGATATAAATTTGGGAGTCAACAGCAAATAGATGGTGACTGAAAACATGGACACAAATGAGAGTATCTTTTCAAAAAGCATATAGGATGAGAAAAGAAAGTGGGCTTGGGGCATAAATATGAGGAATATCATCATTTAAGAAAAGGGTAGGGGGCTTCCCTGGTGGCACAGTGGTTAAGAATCCTCCTGCCAATGCAGGGGACAAGGGTTCGAGCCCTGGTCCAGGAAGATCCCACATGCTGCAGAGCAACTAAGCCCGTGCGCCACAACTACTGAGCCTGCACTCTAGAGCCCACGAGCCACAACTACTGAGCCCACATGCCTAGAGCCTGTGTTCCGCAACAAAAGAAGCCACCACAATGAGAAGCCTGTGCACCGCCATGAAGAGTAGCTCCCGCTCGCCACAACTAGAGAAAGCCCGAGCACAGCAACAAAGACCCAACGTAGCCAAAAATAAATAAATTAAAAAAAAAAAAAAAAGGGTAGGGAATGAACAACCGCAAAAGAGATAGGGAACAGAGGTCCAGAAAGGTAAGTGGAAACCCAGGAGAGTTCTGTACCATAGACACAAGGGAAGGGGCTTTCCAGAAAGAAGGTGTATTCATCTGAGTCAAATGCTGCTGAGATGTGAAGAGAGTTGAGGACAGATCTATCTGGAAAGGCTGGAAAGCTAAAGTCTCCATCTGCCAGTCTCCCTTGCAGCTAGGGTTTCACCAGTTAGATGCACTTGCTTGAGATTTAGAAAGTGGAACAGAGCAATCTTTCTGGAGCTTTTGGTTGGTTGCTTCCCTGCCCTTTGATGGTACATTCATGAAAGCTGTCACTCAGTTCTACTTCTAGAGGACACACAAGCCAATAATGTCCTGATTATCAAGGCCATCAAAAGCCAAGTCAAAAATGGTGAAAATGCTTTTTAAAAGACAGTATGGATATAATGCAAAAACAAATGCTGCCAAACTGAAGGTCCACAGAGTGACTCTTCATCAGACTTTGAGATCTGGACATGCCACACGAAGAGGCTCTGGAGTATCATCAGTATTCATTTCAAATAACAAGACCCAGTTAAGCTGTGAAATGCATCAGTTTGCCTTAACTTACTCTTTCAGCAAGAAGAGCTGAATATGGAGAAGCAAGGTGGGGAGAAGGAAGGGTGGGCATGCAGAAACCCAGCTCCAGTGATGCAGCAGGGCTTTGGGCTGTGGAGATGCTACAGCAGCAGATAGATTAGTGAGAGAACAGCAGACAGACTCAGGCTGGCTTCTGTTGTGCCTCACAGAACTCCCACAGATGGCTGAGAAGGTACCAAGTTCAGCAGATGGTGGTTGGTGAGTGGAGCTAAAGGATGATGCTCACTTGTAAGGTGTAAGTGCCCTTGACAAATACCAGACTTTTCAGCTGCTATAACTGGTGGCAATTTCCAGAAGAAATCTAGAATTTACAAAGTCTTCCCATTTAATATCTCTCTTCCACAACTGTCTACTGAGAGATAGAGGAAAAGGAATTAATAATCTCATTTCTCCTTGGGCTAAATCGTGGCAAGGCTAGGTTGAAGAATTTCCCAAGGTCCTAAGGAGAAGCGATCTTAAGACTCACATGAGTTGCTAAATAATTCGGAGGAGACCTCCCCAATACATATATAGTTGTTTACATTTTTTAAAGGACTCTCTCATTTCATGCTTGTCACAACCCTGGAAGGAAAACAAGGCATTTCCATTTAACAGATGAGGAAACTGAGATCCTATGGAGTTTGACTTAACCAGTTCATCTTAAAAACAGCAGAGCAAAAGGAGAACCTTGCTCTTCTCTCTCCTGGTCTTCGGGTGAATTCTGTCGATTGAGATGAAGCACATTGCAGCTTGATCTTCAAAAGCTGGAGCTTGCACAGTTACTGAGCCTGCACAGCTCATGGAAAATAACCAAGAAACACATTCTGGGATAGCCTGGGACTTCAAGGTCAAGAGAAATATTCAGTGCTGTTCTAACCAAGCTGTGTAAGGAACAGCTAATTTGACTTGCTGAGAACATGATAATATGCAAATATAGTACTGTAGTTAATGGTTCAGCATTGATGATTAGCAAATATTTCTTTGTAACCCAAGTTTTCCCAGTCTGGTGTGGGGCTGGTCTGGAGGCTCAAGAGGGTCACGGGAGAGGGTCACGGGTGTCCCTAAGAAAATGGCCATTGCTCTCATGTGTTTCCTCTCTGTGGGTCCCCTCTCACCTCCTTGAAACTGAAATATAATGAAGAATGTGCAGTCATTTTCCCCTAATTTTCCCTTTGCCTTTAGCAGAGATCAGAGTTTTGGCATCTTTATTGTATCATTAATTTTAGTTATGTTCTGAACACGGAAAAAGGAGGTCTTCAAGGCTACGGGTGACTGACAGTGTTCAGACAAGTCCAATTAAGCTTCTTATGTTTGGAGAGTCTTGGAAAGATAAATAAGTCACTGAAACTTTCATTATGAAAACCACCATTTGGCCATGGCAATGCTTCTCCTGGGAAAGCGATGAAGATTTATGTCAGGAGGAAGGGGACAGTCAGTAAAGCAGCCCCTGCCAGGAGTAGATTCCCACTGTGGACTGAACTGACCTAAGCCTCCAGCTGAACTCTAAGCGTGCCCCTGTTTTCCATCTCCTCACACCCCCTTTGCAGTTTTTTTTTTACTTGGTAAATTTGTGACCTGAAGATACTTCCTTCACTCATGTTGCCAGCACAGGCTTCTGGTGAGGAAACAGTGTCCAAAGGCAATCAATCGATAATGATTTGGCCAACACACCTGAATCCTGCTGTTTGATTCCCAGGACCTCCCACTACCCTGTGTCTGCCCTTAAAGCTCCTGTCTTCTCCCAGGAGTCCTTTCTAGCCTTAAGACAAGTGAAAATGACAGGGGGTTTCTAGTTCTTTAGGAATTCCCACCTGGAGCAGTTCCCATCCGTCCATGTCCCTTGTTCCTGTTCCCTCCCTACACCCCAAGGGCATCTGTGAATGATGCTTATGAAGATCTCTGAGGTCACTGGGAAGATCAAGGAAATTTGCATATACACTAATTATTAAATGGAATTGAGGGATTACTGTTAACTTTGTTAATGCCATGGTGGTTATATAATTTTCTTAAACTCCTGTACGTTGGACATATATTCTGAAGCACTTACAGATGAAATGGCATAATGTCTGAATTTGCTTTTAAAATAAAGGGGTAAGGGGTAGGTCAGTCAGGATCTTGTCAGGAGACAGAATCCACGCCACGTATTGTAACAGAGAATATACCACGAAGAATTATTAACCAGGTCACTGGAAGGCAAAAAGAGAACCTAAGGTATCATGAAAGTAGCAACTGCAGGAAGTAGTTACTGCCCTAAGATTGGGGAATAAATGGAAGGGGTTGCACCTAGCAAAACCTAGAGCCTTGGAGAAGGGTCCCTGCTCAGCGGGAACACAGACCTCTGAGAGGATCGCTAGTGTCTGAGCTCAAGGAGGGGCACTGAAGTTACCCCCGGACTCCAGACAGTGCTCTGGCCAACTGGGGCTGGTGCCTTTGAGGGGGGCAATGAGGCTGGCTGTGTGAATGTCAGAGGAATTGCAACTAGATACCACTGTTAGTCTGGAAAGGGATGGCTGCTTTAGGAAAGGGTGGTGGTGTTGGCAGGAAGCCAATAGGAAGAGGCAAGTCCCTTCCTCCTTCAGCCATTGGCTGAGTCCAACAGGGAGCCGGCTGGTAAAACAAAAGTGGGGTTTCAAGAGCCCCAGATTCTCAATGAGGACACAGAAGTATGGGCCTGAAGCTGAGGTAATAGCTTAACGACTGGCGTGAAGGGGGTACACCAAAGAAGACTGGCACTAGCTATCTGTTTTACATTCAGTAGTGGATGTATGTCCATGTCACTCTCTCACTTCGTCCAGCTTACCCTTCCCCCGTGTCCTCAAGTCAGGGAGGTCATCTTTATACTCCAATAAAGATGTTAGAAACAAACAAACAAAAAGACTGGCAAACAGAGGCTAATTGTTGAAACTCAGTGGTGCACTCATGAGGGCTGACATACTATTCTCTCCACTTCTGTATATATTCAAAATTTTTCTATAATATTAAGATAAAAAAGGAGCTGACAGTTTCACTTTAAAAAGACTTTTTTTTTTTTACATCTTTATTGGAGTATAATTGCTTTACAATGGTGTGTTAGTTTCTGCTTTATAACAAAGTGAATCAACCATACATATACATATGTTCCCATATCTCTTCCCTCTTGCATCTCCCTCCCTCCCACCCTCCCTATCCCACCCCTCCAGGCGGTCACAAAGCACCGAGCTGATCCCCCTGTGCCATGCGGCTGCCCCCCACCAGCTATCTACCTTATGTTTGGTAGTGTATATATGTCCATGCCTCTCTCTCGCTTTGTCACAGCATACCCTTCCCCCTCCCCATATCCTTTTAAACAGACTCACAGACATAGAGGACAGATTGTGGTTGCCAAGGGGGAGGGGTGTGGGGAAGGGATGGATTGGGAGTTTGGGATTAGCAGATGCAAGCTATTATGTTTATGTATAAGTGAATCACTTTGCTGTACGCCAGAAACTAACACAACATTGTAAATCAGCTATACTTCAATAAAATAAATATTTTTAAAAACTTCTTTTAAACTGTACGTCTTATTATTAACATTATATCAAAATAATTTTAATGGAAATCAAAAACAAATTAAAAGATCTATCTACAATTATGCCATTCAAAAAAACCCCACAAATTTTCTTTTTTTTAACAGCATTTTCAAGATTTGCTTTATTAAGAAACTCAAACCCCAGGGGTAACTGGCACCCTTAGTACACTGAGAGTTAGGTTTTAACCATTCCCACCCTTTCTCTATCTATAGTCACTTTTCTGCTTTAAGACAGAGTGAGTTCTCAGCCTCCATCTCCATTTGAGGATATGACCTAAAGACACATAGATGATAGACAGATAAATAGATAGATAGATATCTCTTTAACTTTTCTCCATATATCTTTTCTTTTCTTCCATTCCTCTCATCACTCCTGCTCTCTTTTTGAACTCCCTCCAGTTAGTCCATGGACATAGCATAATCCACAGGGTTCAGTGGAATCACAAACAAACGCTGTTACTGGACATGACCAGTTAGCCCAAACGGTGCTCTCCATGTCTCCCAGGCCGAGGTGGGGCATTTCATTCTTTACAGGCTACAGGCTGCCTCTCAGGTCCAATGTGGAAATGGTCATAAAGTGGTTAGATGGCAACTGGAAGAATATGAAGGATTCTATGCAAACTCCTACCCGTTGAATGTGAACAGCTTAATATTTCAGAAAGATTGCCCTTGCTGGAATGCAGAGAATGGATTAAAGGGGGGCAAGACTGGGGCCAAGAAGAAGAGTCAAGATTCTGCAACAAGGATCCAGGTAAAGTGGATGGTAACCTGAATAAGATAATGGCAACAAATGGAGAGAATTGAGGGGTCTGAGGACATTAAGGAGATGGAATCCATAGGACTTGAACGTGAATTGCAAATGGAGCAGTGAGGTAGAAAGAAAAGTCAAAAACGACATCCACACTCCCTGTTTGTGCAATCAAGTGAGTGGTGACGTTCTCATTCTATGAGACAGGAAATACAGGGCAAAAAGTGGAGAGGAGATGCTGACTTTATTTGGCGGGGGGCACTTTAATGTAAAGATTCTGAGAGATATCCAAGTAGAGGTGTACAATAAGCAACTGGGTGTATGGTCCTAGAGCTCAGGTTTTGAAGGGTCTGGGATGCAGATAGAGATGGAGAGTTATTTTTTGGTATTTGTGATTGTATTTTGTTTCTTTGTTTGGCCGTGCCGCACAGCTTATTGGATCTTAGTTTCCCAACCAGCGATTGAACCTGGCCCCAGCAGTGAAAGTGCCAAGTCCTAAACACTGGACCTCCAGGGAACTCTCAGACTGTATTTGTTTTTAATTCAAAAAATATACATAAATATATGAGTTGTAACAAATTAAACAGCACATGTGAATTAAAGTATCTATTGAATACTCTCTCCACATGCCAGATACCTCCCTAAAGATATCTGTTATTGTCATTTTCACCTATATTCTTCCAGAATGTTTTCTCTGCCTTTATATATATCTATGAGCTTCCAGAACTGTGTTTCGTTTGTTTGTTTACCTGAAAGGTATTAGGCTGCCTTACATCAGTTTCCCCAAGAAATAGACTCTGAGATGGAGGCTTACATGCAACAGATTTAATGGGGGGAATGAATTGCTGGAACAAGGCCTGTAAGGGACTGAGAGAGCGGTGCTGGACAGAGGAACAAGTGAAGTATGATGCATATCCAGCACTCCAGATACGCCTTCAGAGTTGACCTTTAAGGTAAAGGGACTGGGCCATCGTACCTTCATATTAACCAGTCATCGAATGGCAGCTGCCCCTGAGAAGGGGATGTACTTTAGAAAACATGGCTCTCTTCAGCTGAGGGCAATTTCTAAAGCGAAACTCCACTGTGATCCTTCAGCAGCCAATGTTCCTCGCAGCTGCAAGAATAAGTGCATTGATCCTGAAGGGAGGACCTGAGAGGCACACCCCCACTATACAGGCTCTAGTACAATTCTGAAACTTGCTTTTAAACCTAAGAGTATTTCCTGGTGCTCTCTCCTTTTTAGTAGTCAGGTTAATCTTGTTCTTTTTAACAGCTACGTAGTGTTCCAGTGGATGATGGACAACAGTCTCTTTAATCTTTCTCTGTTGATGGCCATTCAACTTGTTTTCAACTCTTTACTGTTAGAAACAATCCTGCAGGTCAAATGGATTTCCAGCTTCTGATAGTGATGGAATAAGTCCCTCCCAGAGGATGCCTTTTCCCCTCTAGAAACAATGATAAAACCTGGATATAATACAAAAGCAACTACCTGAAGCAATTGGAGAGGGAACAGAAGCAGAAAGACTCTTGTGGGGAGTGAATGCTTGGAGTGCTATGGTGTAAGTGCCCCAGTTCTGCGGCTTTTAGTTTGAGATTGATGTGGTCCATTTGGCATTTGGCAGCCTAGTGGTGAGGGCACTGATTGAAAAACGCAGTCTTTCTGGTTAGCAGAATCAGAAAAGTGAAGCTGGGAAACTGTTACTGAAGTGAGTGGAAGAATTCTGGAAGGGAAGAGAAAGGAGACAGAGAAAGGATCCCTAAATTCTGTCTAGCCACATCTCAGACTGACCTCTGAACTGTGAGTGCATGGAACAGAATAAGGCAGCTCAGTTACAGCAAATGATTTGAATCAAGACTAGAGCTGCTGCCCAAAGAAACAGAATTTGCAGTTCGAGCCTAGCCAAGAAAATTGCCTGCTAAAGCCAAGGCAACAACACACCCTAGAGAAAAAGAACAAAACCCAGAAACTTCATAACTTTACATTCATAATATATGTGATAGAATCACAAATAACTTGACATATAAAGAATCAAGAAAATGAAGCACAGTCTCAAGAGAAAAGGGAATGAGCTATATCTGACCCTGAGATGAAGCAGATGTTGAAAGTAACAGATAAGAACGTTAAAGCAGCTATTTTAACTCTTCTTGATAAAGTAAAGCAAAATATGCTCTCGATGAATGAAAACATGGGAAAACTCAGCAGAGATACTTAAACAATAAAAAAGTGAAAATTCTAGAACTAAAAATATATCTGAAATTCTAAAATTATTGAATCAACTTACTAACCAAATAGAGATGTTAAAAAAAGAGTAAGTGAACTTGGAAATAACTCAATGAAATTATCTAAGTAGATGAACAGAGAGAAAAAAAATTTTTTTAATGAACATGGGCTCAGATAATATCAAATGATTCAACATACAGGCAGTGTCAGAGGGAGAAGATAGAAAGCATAGGGCAGAAAAAAAATATCTGAATAAATAATGGCCAAAAGTTTCCCAAATCTGTTGAAAAATAAAAACTTAGATTCAAGATGCTTTGTCAACACCAATTAGAATAGACACGAAGATACTAACATTGAAATACATCATAAACTATTGAGCCAAAGATAAAGGACAAACCTGGAAGGCAACAAAAGAAAAATGATGCATTATATACAGGGGATTAGAGTCCAATTAAGAAATGAATTCTCATCAAAAACCATGGAGACCAGAAGAGAATGGAACATCGTTAAAGTGCTGAAAGAAAAAAAAAAAAAATACCAACCCAGAATACCTTATCCCGCAAAAATATCCTTCAAAGATAATGGCAAAATAAAAACTATTTCAGATAAAAGAGGACTAAGAATTTGTTGTTAGCAGATCTACATTATGAGAATGTTAAGGGAAGTTCCTTAGCTGAAGGAAAAGATTCTAGATGGATATCTGTATTCTCAGAAAAGGATAAAGAGCATCAGAAATGTTTTTTAAAAAAGCTGGAGAGGGCTTCCCTGGTGGTGCAGTGGTTGAGAGTCCACCTGCTGATGCAGGGGACACGGGTTCATGCCCCAGTCTGAGAAGATCCCACATGCCACGGAGCGACTAGGCCCGTGAGCCATGGCTGCTGAGCCTGCGCGTCCGGAGCCTGTGCTCCACAACGGGAGATGCCACAACAGTGAGAGGCCCACGTACCGCAAAAAAAAAAAAAAAAAAAAAAAATAGCTGGAGAAATGCAAAAGATTAATTTTTCTTTTTTCTCTTAATTTAAAAAATAGGTCTGTTTAAGGCAAAAAGTATGACATTGCCTTGTGGGATTTATAAAAAATATAATTTATAATGTAATACACATAATAACTATAACAAAAAGGACATAACAGGGGTGGATACAGCTCTATATATTTGCAAGTTTTCAATATTTTACACAAAATGTTACCATGTTATCATGTTAACTGTGAAAAGTTAAGAATATATGTTGTAATTACTAGTCAATCACTAAGAAAAAATGCAAAGAAGCACATCTAAAAAGCCAATAAGAAAATTTAAATAAATTAAATTCAAATAATTTTTAAAGCCAATAACTGAAAAGCACAGGCTAAAACAATAGAGAAGACAGGTAAACAACAAAAATAAAATGGTTGGCCTACCCAAACATATCAGTAATCACATTAAATATTAATGGATTAAACAATTTAATCAACAGAAAGAGATTGTCAGAAGAAATTTAAAAACTACTGCCTAAGAGACATACTTTAAATCTGAAGACATAGAGAGTCTCAAAGTAAATGGATGGGAAAAAATATATGTACTATGCAAATAGAAAACATAAGAAGGCTGCAATGGCTAGCTATATGAATATCGGACAAAACAGATTCCAAGATGTTGTGGGTTGAATTGTGTTTCCCAAAAAGATATATTGAAGTCCTAACCCCTGGTACCTGTGAAGGTGATCTTACTTGGAAACAGGGTCTTTGTTGATATAATCAAGTTGAGATGAGGTCATAGCGCATTAGGGCAGACCCTAATGCAATGACCAGTGTCCTTATAAGAAGAGGAAAATTTGGACACAGAGACATGGAGAGACACAGGGTGAAGAAGGCTATGTAATGATAGAGGCAGAGATTGGATTGACAGATCTACAAGCCCAGGAACACCAAGGACTGCAGGCAACCATAAGAAGCTGGAAGAGGCAGGGAAGAATTCTTGCCTAGAGCCTTCAGGGAGGATGGCCCTGCTGATACCTTGATATCGAACTTCTAGCATCCAGAACTGAGAGATTATAATTTCTGTTGTTTTAAACCACCCAATTTGTGCTACTTTTTATGGCAACCCCAGGAAACTAATACACAAGGCAAAAAGTACTATCAAAGATAAAGAGGGATATTTCATTATAATAACAGGGTCAATTCATGAGGAAGGCATAAACAATCACAAATGTGTATGCAACTAAAAAAAGAATCTCAGAACACATGAGATAAAAACAGATAGAATTAAAAGGAGAAATTGAAAATTCCACAAGCTTAGAATTTCATCAATCTTCTCTCAGCAATTACTGGAATAACTAGACAAAAAAATCAGCAAAGACATAGAAGATCTGAGAAAAACAATACCAACCACATAAATATATAAAGGAAAGAAGAGTTGCTAGCCTTGGAACATTCTTTTCTACTTTCTGCAATTTTCCTACTGTCCTCAATTATAGACTTGGTCTTTCTTATGATATGCAACGTATTTATCCTATTTCCCCCTCAAATTTGTGGTTGCAAATGTTTTTAATTTACTTTTTAAAAAAATTTCTTACATCATTTAGGCAGCATTTCTTTTTTTCTTTCTTCTTGGTCAATCATTTTAAAAGTTCTCTTTTCTTATCAACGTTTATCTTCCACACATTTCTCCTTTTTGTTCTGTTTTAAATTTGTACTTCCTCTTTTAGATTTCTGGTTTTCTTAAAATAATAGTAGCAAATACTTCCAAATGCTCTAAATATACTGTCTTTTAATCCTTTACCACAACCTATGAAGTTAAGTTCTGTGGTCATTACCATTTTATAGATGAGGACATTGAGGCACAGGGAAGTTACGTAACTATCCCAGGTCACACAGCCAGTAAATGATGAAGCCAGATTCTAACCAGGCAGTTGAGTTCCAGCATCTATGCTCTTAACTATTGGGCTATGAAGTTTGCCTCCCTAGATTGCCAAATTAAATATTTTAGTTCCTATTTTATAATAACTTTTATTTCCTCTTTATCAACTTCCTCATTTTCAAAGGCTTTGCTCATTTTATGACATATTATTCTTCATCAAATTACTTCTTCTTGTTAACTTTTTCGTCATCATAAAAAAAAATTATTTCTAAGCCTCCTGTGGTAGACTGAAAAATGGCCCCCCAAAAGATATCCATGCCCTAACCCTTAGAACTTGTGAATATTATTTTATATGGTAAAGTCTTTGTAGATGTGATTAAGGATCTTCAGGTGGGAAGGTTATCCAGAATGATCTGGGTGGGGCCTAAATGTAATCACATGTATCGTTAAGAGAGAAGCAGAGGCAGATTTGACACACACAGGTAGGAGGAAGCAATGTGAAGACAGAGCAGACAGAGATTTGGAGATGCTGGCCTTGAAGATGGGACTGATGTAGCCATAAGTCAAAGAATGTTGGCAATCACCAGAAGCTGGGAAAAACAAGGAACAGATTCTCCCGTAGATCTTCTGAAGGAAGCACAGCCCTGCTGATACTTTGATTTCCACCTAGCGATACTGATTGCAGACTTCTAGGCTCCAGAACTGTGAGAGAATAAATTTCTGTTGTTTTAAACCACCCAGTTTGTTACAACAGCCACAGGAAACTAATACATCCTTTCCCTCAGTCACACTGTTAAGATTTTTTCCTTGCTGCCTCTTTCAGGAAGAGAGAGAAGTTTATAATATCATTTTAAAAAAATATTGAATGTAGGCCTACTGTGTGCTAGGCTCTAGGGATAAACATGTAAAATAGATAGTGTCTTTATTCTGAAAGAGCTTGGGTCAATGTTGGGCAGTACTCTGCAGAGTAATTTCAAGCAAAATACAATAAAGACTGTATTTTGAGACTGAGAAAGGCTATGAGATCACAGAGGAGGGGTATGAATATAGAAGACCGAGGCTGGCTTCTTCAAGGAGGTGACGTCTAAGCTGAACCTTGCACAGGAAGTAAGGGTGAACCAGGCACATAGTGGTGTTCCAGACAAAGGTAACAGGATGTGCAAAGGCATCTCTCAGGTCCTTTGCATCTTAAGACACCCTTTTTCCCCCTTCTATTAACTCATTAGGCCCATAGAATGTCTTTTGTTCTGTACCATGTGCTTGGTAATGCTCTATACATATTTACTAATAATTCAAAGGATAAAGCGTAATTTTAACATAACCAGTGTCCTTGTTTTCTCTTCTTATAACATTCCTCAGTTAAGGGTTGGAGATGGGAGTTCTAGTTCCCATTTCCATTTCTCATGGGCCCATTTTCATAAAGTAGTTTCCCCCGAGTTCAGGAGTTTCTTGATAGGACAAACGGGACATAGTAAATGTGAACATGTTTCCAGAAGTATAAAGTGTGGCTCAATCTCTAAAGATGACCTTCAGAAACTGGCTTTTAATTTTCAGTATTTCCAAAGACCCAGGAAAGCCACAGGGTGAGTTTTCTGCCTCTATTGAAAAGATTTTAACCATCCCTAATGCTGGCATGACCTCGCCATCCTGCTAGATCATTAACTCATCGTGGGCAGGAATTGATTCTCCCATCCTGCTGGTATCTACCCCTGGGTCTCTGGCCAGAAACTGCACACAGAAGGTGAAGAAAAAGTGTGTATCAACAGCTGTGTTTTCTTTTTTCTTGCCTTTTTTGAGAGAGAGAGAGAGAAAGACTCGTGTTTGAGTCCATGTTCTGCACAGCTCTTAGCTCATGAGGGTCCCTTATCAACGTCTACTAAGATATTTAAGGTGTTTGCTCACTATTATCATTAACATCATTATAATAATGTGACCTTTATATTTTAAAAAGCAAGAACAAAAAAAATTAGACACTGTGTCTTTATGTGCTTTGAACTTGCCAAATGGCTTTGAAGATCAAAGGAAGCAGTTTGATAATAATGAGACCAAGAATTAGAACATATTTTCAAACTTTCAGAATTGAAGGCAGTAGGGGCGGGATACGGAAGTTCAGGAAATGGATGACACTGTAGAGAAAATGGTGTCGTTTCAGAGTACAGCTGAATATATAGAGCTAACCCCCCCTCCTTTCCTCCTCATTTTAACAAACATTGGCTTAGCTGAGTTCTACCGCTTCCAGCTTTGCTTCAGAAGGTCTTTGTTGATCTTTGCAAGGACAATTAAGTGGCAGGAATGTGTAATATAGGGAAGCACTGCCAAAACAAACAGCTCTCTTAAAACGTTATGTCGAAGTGGACATTGCTGCTGGTGTCTGTGCAAGAGTCAGAAACCACTTGCTAATAGCTTAATTCCATTTCTCTGCAGACAAGCCGATCTGATTGCAGGAGAGGGACCCTGTGGTCTGCCGGTTAGAGAAAAGTCCTGGAAGCCTGAACGGGTCCACAGTTTACAGCATAGCTGAGCAACTGACTCACTCTGGAACCCAGGGTTACATTGCTTAAACTCATGGGGGTTGTTGTCCATCCAGCTGGAAAGTGTGGCAAGATGTGAGGCTGGACTGAAAATCATTTGTGGCCCAGCTGATTTGCTGGGCCACAGGGTACAGTTTGAGACTGCCAGGTTGACTGAGTAATAGTCCTGTGGGCCGTGATTGGTAAAGGTACATCTCTCAAGAAGCAAAGAGAGTTCAGGCTGGTGAGAATATCCTTTAAAGGAGAGGGAAGCCTCTCTGAAGAATCAGTGGGTGAGTATTTCTAGTCTCTGTCCCCAGCTGGCCTCAGTCAATCATCAGATCTCCCTAAAATGGACCTTAAATAGATCTTAGCAGTATCTAGATCCCCAGCTCGCTGGCACACAGTGACTGTGCTTAGCAGGGCAAGTACTCTGCAGAGCCTCTCGTGTTCCTTGCCCCAAGGATCTGCAGAGTCTGCGGGGACTTAGGGTCAGATCAGCTATGCTGAGAAAGCATGGACTTGAGGCAACTGAGGAGCAGGCCCCGGTCTCCAAAGGGGAGAGAGTTTATGTAAAACACATGCATTTGCATGGAAAGAAAATTGATTGAAAATTGATGAGTTAAGCTAAAAGGGAAAACAATTCGAGGAAGGGACTGTTGATCTCATAGGAAATTGCCTTTTGGTATTGCCTTTGGGTTTCTGAAAGGCATGAAAGGTATCCCAGGGATGATGCCTTCAGATCCAGGAACTGACAAAATTTTGGTAGTGCAAGACTGGCTTTTGAAGGTGAGACTTCTGATAAAACCTACAAAAGTCTAGATTGGTAACAGGTAGTTTACTATAAGCCACAAGGGAGTGTCCAAACTGCCTGGGAACCCGATAAATTTTGCTTGAATTGACTCTTTTATTCCCAAGGCTAAAAATAGTTGGTTTGTGTTTAAAACACTTTTTAGCTTGGCTAGTCCTAAGCAGGTCAAAGGAGAACTGTTTGGGGTAAATAAACTTTTAGAAGTGGAGGAGAAGTAACAAGACAAACATGGCTGTTTTCTGTACTAACTGTTCACAAATCCACATACAGCAGCCGATAGAGTTGAACGTATCTATCCCTTCATCCTATCATGGATAAAAACGGTCATCTCTATGAGTGGCTGAAAAGACACTCAGAACCCACGTGAAGTCCGTCCTCTGCCCCATGATTCTGGACATGACTTTCAGGGTCTGGCTCAATGTTTGAAGCCTTTGATGTCCTGTATAGGAGAAGTACTAGGTTCTACCATTAATTCCCAAAGAATCAAGAGGAAAACATCGCTATCATCCTGGGGTGAATGAGATTAATGAGAATGATAAGAATCAAGAAGGAGAATAAGAAGATGAATTCAGAGGAAGCCAAAAGCATAAATTCTTACTAGTATTTTGAGCCTAACTTACCTGAGTAGAGAGATTGGGATGACAGAGGACTTCCCAAGAAATAAGAAATGAGGAAGACTTCTGAACACTCCTGACAGAAACAAAAGTACACTTGAACAAACAGAAGACATCTCTTGTTTTGCAGAGAACAATTCAGCTCATAAAAATGTTATTTTCCCCCAAGTTAATTTATAAATTTAATGCATGTCCAACACCAATACCAAAAAAGGTTTTTTCACAATGGAACTACACAAGTTGATAGTAAGACTAGAAAAACACAAAACAAGAAAAGTTACAAAAGAGGATTAAGGATATAAAAACATCATAATTAAAACAGTATGGTACTGGTGTGTGAATAGACAGACCAGAATATGATTGAAAAAACCTAGACCCAAGTACCTGTGGAAAATTAGTGCATGGAAAAGTATTTCAAATCACTGAAACAACGATGAGTGTTTGAATTAAGGTGCTGAGACAAACTGGATAACCATTTGGAAAAAGATACAATTAGATTTATAGCTCACACCATAGGTAAGAATAAACTCCAAATGAATCAGAGAGAAAAATGTAAAAAATGAAACCATATAGATGCAATAAGTACACACAGGTGAATTCCTCTATAACTTTGGTGTAAGGAAAGACTTTTGATTATCACTTGAAATCCAGAGGCAATAAAAGAAAATAAAAATTTAACTACAAAAAAATTTACATGGCAAAAAAATACCATAAATGAAGTTGACAAAAACAAACTGAAAGATATTTGCAGCACATAGATAATTCTAACGTATTAAGAATTCTTGTGGGACCTCGAAGATGGCGGAAGAGTAAGACGCGGAGATCGCCTTCCTCCCCACGGATACACCAGAAATACATCCACACGTGGAACAACTCCTACAGAACACCTACTGAAGGCTGGCAGAAGACCTCAGACCTCCCAAAAGGCAAGAAACTCCCCACGTACCTGGGTAGGGCAAAAGAAAAAACAGAGACAAAAGAATAAGGACGGCACCTGCACCAGTGGGAGGGAGCTGTGAAGGAGGAAAAGTTTCCACACACTAGGAAGCCCCTCCGCGGGCGGAGACTGCGGGAGGCAGAGGGGGGAGTTTCGGGACCGCGGAGTAGTGCATAGCGACGGGTGCGGAGGGCAAAGCGGGGAGATTCCTGCACAGACGATCGGTGCCGACCAGCACTCACCAACCCGAGAGGCTTGCTGCTCACCCACCGGGGCGGGCGGGGCTGCGAGCTGAGGCTCGGGTTTTGGTTTTGGACGGAGCTCAGGGAGAGGACTGGGGTTGGCGGCTTGAACATAGCCTGAAGGGGTTAGTGCACCACGACTAGCCGGGAGGGAGTTCGGGGAAAAGCCTGCACCGGCCGAAGAGGCAAGAGACTTTTTCTTCCCTCTTTGTTTCCTGGTGCGCGAGGAGAGGGGTTTAAGAGCGCTGCTTAAAGGAACTCCAGAGACGGGCGCGAGCCGCGGCTAAAACCGCGGACCCCAGAGCCGGGCGGGAGACGCTAAGGCTGCTGCTGCCGCCACCAAGGGGCCTGTGTGCGAGCACAGGTCACTCTCCGCACCCCTCTTCTGCGGAGCCTGTGCAGCCCGCCACTAACAGGTTCCCGGGATCCAGGGACAACTTCCCCGTGAGAATGCACGGCGGGCCTCAGGGGGTGCAACGTCACGCCGGCCTCTGCCGCAACGTCACGCTGCCTCTGCCGCCGCAGGCCCGCCCCGCACGCAGTGCCCCTCCCTCGCCCCCCCCCACCCCCGGCCTGAGTGAGCCGGAGCCCCCGAATCAGCGGCTCCTTTAACCCCGTCCTGTCTGAGCAAAAAACAGACGCCATCCAGCGACCTACACGCAGAGGCAGGGCCAAATCCAAAGCTGGGCTCCTGTGAGCTGTGAGAACAAAGAAGAGAAAGGGAAATCTCTCCCAGCAGCCTCAGAAGCAGCGGATTAAAGCTCCACAATCAACTTGATATACCCTGCATCTGTGGAATACCTGAATAGACAAGGAATGATCCCAAATTGAAGAGGTGGAATTTAGGAGCGAGATCTATGATTTTTTTCCCTTTTCCTCTTTTTGTGAATGTGTACGTGTATGCTTCTGTGTGAGATCTTGTCTGTATACTCTTGCTTCCACCATTTGTCCTAGGGCTCTATCCGGCCAGGGTTTTTTTTTTTTTTAATTTTTTTAAAATAATTAATTGTAATAACTTTATTATACTTTACCTTCATTCATTCTTTCTTTCTTCCCTTCCTTCCTTCCCTCCTTTAGACAACGAATCAACCCAAATTGAGGAGGTGGTCTCTGAGAGCAAGATTTATGATTTTTCCCCCTTTACCTCTTTTTGTGAAGGTGTATGTGTATGCTTCTGTGTAAGATTTTCTCTGTATAGCTTTGCTTCCAACACTTGTCCTAAGGTTCTATCCGTCCCTTTTTTCTTCTTTTTTTCTAAATATTTTTTAATTCAATAACTATATTATACTTTATTTTATTTTTACTGTATCTTCTTTCTTTCTGTCTTTTTTCCTTCTTTCCCTCCTTCCTTCCTTCCTCCCTCCCTCCCTCTTTTCTTTCCTTCTTTGATTCTTTCTTCCTTCCTTCCTTTCCTCCTTTCCTTCTTTCTTTACTCATACTTCTACTAATTCTCTCTACATTTTCTCCCTTTTATTCTGAGCCTTGTGGATGAAAGGATCTTGGTGCTCCAGCCAGGAGTCAGGGCTCTGCCTCTGAGGTGGGAGAGCCAACTTCAGGACACTGGTCAACAAGAGACCTCCCAGCTCCACATAATATTAAACGGCAGAAATCTCCCAGAGACCTCCATCTTAACACCAGCACCCAGCTTCACTCAACGACCAGCAAGCCACAGTGCTGGACAACCTATGCCAAACAACTAGCAAAACAGGAACACAACCCCACCCATTAGCAGAGAGGCTGCCTAAAATCAGAATAAGGCCACAGACACCCCAAAACACACCACCAGACGTGAACCTTCCCACTAGACAGACAAGATCCAGCCTCATCCACCACAACACAGGCACTAGTCCCCTCCACCAGGAAGCCTACACAACCCACTGAAACAACCTTACCCACTGGAGACAGGCATCAAGAACAACGGGAACTATGAACGTGCAGCCTGCAAAAAGGAGACCCCAAACACAGTAAGATAAGCGAAATGAGAAGACAGAAAAACACACAGCAGATGAAGGAGCAAGATAAAAACGCACCAGACGTAACAAATGAAGAGGAAATAGGCAGTCTACCTGAAAAAGAATTCAGAATAATGATAGTAAGGATGATCCGAAATCTTGGAAGTAGAATGGACAAAATGCAAGAAACAGTTAACAAGGACCTAGAAGAAATAAAGATGAAACAAGCAACGATGAACAATGCAATAAATGAAATTAAAAATACTCTAGAAGGGATCAATAGCAGAATAACTGAGGCAGAAGAACGCATAAGTGACCTGGAAGATAAAGTAGTGGAAATAACTACTGCAGAGCAGAATAAAGAAAAAAGAATTAAAAGAACTGAGGACAGTCTCAGAGACCTCTGGGACAACACTAAACGCACCAACATTCGAATTATAAGGGTTCCAGAAGAAGAAGAGAAAAAGAAAGGGACTGAGAAAATATTTGAAGAGATTATAGTTGAAAACTTCCCTAATATGGGAAAGGAAATAGTTAATCAAGTCCAGGAAGCACAGAGAGTCCCATACAGGATAAATACAAGGAGAAACACACCAAGACACATATTAATCAAACTGTCAAAAATTAAATACAAAGAAAGCATATTAAAAGCAGCAAGGGAAAAACAAAAAATAACACACAAGGGAATCCCCATAAGGTTAACAGCTGATCTCTCAGCAGAAACCCTACAAGCCAGGAGGGAGTGGCAGGACATACTGAAAGTGATGAAGGAGAAAAACCTGCAACCAAGACTACTCTACCCAGCAAGGATCTCATTCAGATTTGATGGAGAAATTAAAACCTTTACAGACAAGCAAAAGCTGAGAGAGTTCAGCACCACCAAACCAGCTTTACAACAAATGCTAAAGGAACTTCTCTAGACAAGAAACACAAGAGAAGGAAAAGACCTATAATAACGAACCCAAAACAATATAGAAAATGGGAATAGGAACATACATATCGATAATTACCTTAAATGTAAATGGGCTAAATGCTCCCACCAAAAGACACAGATTGGCTGAATGGATACAAAAACAAGACCCTTATATATGCTGTCTACAAGAGACCCACTTCAGACCTAGAGACACATACAGACTGAAAGTAAGGGGATGGAAAAAGATATTCCATGCAAATGGAAACCAAAAGAAAGCTGGAGTAGTAATTCTCATATCAGACAAAATAGACTTTAAAATAAGGACTATTAAAAGAGACAAAGAAGGACACTACATAATGATCAAGGGATCGATCCAAGAAGAAGATATAACAATTGTAAATATTTATGCACCCAACATAGGAGCACCTCAATACATAAGGCAAATACTAACAGCCATAAAAGGGGAGATCGACAGTAACACATTCATAGTAGGGGACTTTAGCACCCCACTTTCACCCATGGACAGATCATCCAAAATGAAAATAAATAAGGAAACACAAGCTTTAAACGATACATTAAACAAGATGGACTTAATTGATATTTATAGGACACTCCATCCAAAAACAACAGAATACACATTTTTCTCAAGTGCTCGTGGAACGTTCTCCAGGATGGATCATATCTTCGGTCACAAATCAAGCCTTGGTAAATTTAAGAAAATTGAAATTGTTTCAAGTATCTTTTCTGACCACAACGCCATGAGACTAGATATCAATTACAGGAAAAGATCTGTAAAGTATACAAACAAATGGAGGCTAAACAATACACTACTTAATAATGAAGTGATCACTGTAGAAATCAAAGAGGAAATAAAAAAATACCTAGAAACAAATTACAATGGAGACACAACGAACCAAAACCTATGGGATGCAGCAAAAGCAGTTCTAAGGGGGAAGTTTATAGCAATACAAGTCCATCTTAAGAAGCAGGAAACATCTCGAATAAACAACCTAACCTTGCATCTCAAGCAATAAGAGAAAGAACAAAAAAACCCCAAAGCTAGCAGAAGGAAAGAAATCATAAAAATCAGATCAGAAATAAATGAAAAAGAAATGAAGGAAACGATAGCAAAGATCAATAAAACTAAAAGCTGGTTCTTTGAGAAGATAAACAAAATAGATAAACCACTAGCCAGACTCATCAAGAAAAAAAGGGAGAAGACTCAAATCAATAGAATTAGAAATGAGAAAGGAGAAGTAACAACTGACACTGCAGAAATAAAAAAAATCATGAGAGATTTCTACAAGCAACACTATGCCAATAAAATGGACAATCTGGAAGAAATGGACAAATTCTTAGAAATGCACAACCTGCCAAGACTGAATCAGGAAGAAATAGAAAATATGAACAGACCAATCACAAGCACTGAAATTGAAACTGTGATTAAAAATCTTCCAACAAACAAAAGCCCAGGACCAGATGGCTTCACAGGTGAATTCTATCAAACGTTTAGAGAAGAGCTAACACCTATCCTTCTCCAACTCTTCCAAAATATAGCAGAGGGAGGAACACTCCCCAATTCCTTCTACGAGGCCACCATCACCTTGATACCAAAACCAGCCAAGGATGTCACAAAGAAAGAAAACTACAGGCCAATATCACTGATGAACATAGATGCAAAAATCCTCAACAAAATACTAGCAAACAGAATCCAACAGCACATTTAAAGGATCATACACCATGATCAAGTGGGGTTTATTCCAGGAATGCAAGGATTCTTCAATATACGCAAATCTATCAATGTGATAAACCATATTAACAAATTGAAGGAGAAAAACCATATGATCATCTCAATAGATGCAGAGAAAGCTTTTGACAAAATTCAACACCCATTTATGATAAAAACCCTGCAGAAAGTAGGCATAGAGGGAACTTACCTCAACATAATAAAGGCCATATAGGACAAGCCCACAGCAAACATCATCCTCAATGGTGAAAAACTGAAAGTATTTCCACTAAGATCAGGAACAAGACAAGGTTGCCCATTCTCACCACTCTTATTCAACATAGTTTTGGAAGTTTTAGCCACAGCAATCAGAGAAGAAAAGGAAATAAAAGGAATCCAAATCGGAAAAGAAGAAGTAAAGCTGTCACTGTTTGCAGATGACATGATACTATACATAGAGAATCCTAAAGATGCTACCAGAAAACTACTAGAGCTAATCAATGAATTTGGTAAAATAGCAGGATACAAAATTAATGCACAGATATCTCTAGCATTCCTATATACTAATGATGAAAAATCTGAAAGTGAAATCAAGAAAACACTCCCATTTACCATTGCAACAAAAAGAATAAAATATCTAGGAATAAACCTACCTAAGGAGACGAAAGACCTGTATGCAGAAAATTATAAGACACTGATGAAAGAAATTAAAGATGATACAAATAGATGGAGAGATATACCATGTTCTTGGATGGGAAGAATCAACATTGTGAAAATGACTCTACTACCCAAAGCAATCTACAGATTCAATGCAATCCCTATCAAACTACCACTGGCACTTTTCACAGAACTAGAACAAAAAATTTCGCAATTTGTATGGAAACACAAAAGACCCCGAATAGCCAAAGCAATCTTGAGAACGAAAAAAGGAGCTGGAGGAATCAGGCTCCCTGACTTCAGACTATACTACAAAGTGACAGTAATCAAGACAGTATGGTACTGGCACAAAAACAGAAAGATAGATCAATGGAACAGGATAGAAAGCCCAGAGATAAACCCACGCACATATGGACACCTTATCTTTGATAAAGGTGGCAGGAATGTACAGTGGAGAAAGGACAGCCTCTTCAATAAATGGTGCTGGGAAAACTGGACAGCTACATGTAAAAGTATGAGATTAGATCACTCCCTAACACCATACACAAAAATAAGCTCAAAATGGATTAAAGACCTAAATGTAAGGCCAGAAACTATTAAACTCTTAGAGGAAAACATAGGCAGAACACTCTATGACATAAATCACAGCAAGATCCTTTTTGACCCCCCTCCTAGAGTAATGGAAATAAAAACAAAAATAAACAAATGGGACCTAATGAAACTTCAAAGCTTTTGCACAGCAAAGGAAACCATAATCAAGACCAAAAGACAACCCTCAGAATGGGAGAAAATATTTGCAGATGAAGCAACTGACAAAGGATTAATCTCCAAAATTTACAAGCAGCTCATGCAGCTCAATAACAAAAAAACAAACAACCCCATCCAAAAATGGGCAGAAGACCTAAACAGACGTTTCTCCAAAGAAGATATACAGAATGCCAACAAACACATGAAAGAATGCTCAACATCATTAATCATTAGAGAAATGCAAATCAAAACTACAATGAGATATCATCTCACACCAGTCAGAATGGCCATCATCAAAAAATCTAGAAACAATAAATGCTGGAGAGGGTGTGGAGAAAAGGGAACACTCTTGCACTGCTGGTGGGAATGTGAATTGGTTCAGCCACTATGGAGAACAGTATGGAGGTTCCTTAAAAAACTACAAATAGAATTACCATATGACCCAGCAATCCCACTACTGGCATATACCCTGAGAAAACCAAAATTCAAAAGAGTCATGTACCAAATGTTCATTTCAGCTCTATTTACAATAGCCCGGAGATGGAAACAACCTAAGCGCCCATCATCGGATGAATGGATAAAGAAGATGTGGCACATATATACAATGGAATATTACTCAGCCATAAAAAGAAATGAAACTGAGCTATTTGTAATGAGATGGATAGACCTAGAGTCTGTCATTCAGAGTGAAGTAAGTCAGAAAGAAAAGACAAATACCGTATGCTGACACATATATATGGAATTAAGGTGAAAAAATGTCATGAAGAACCTAGGGGTAAGACAGGAATAAGACGCAGGACCTACTGGAGACCGGACTTGAGATATGGGAGGGGAAGGGTGAGCTTTGACAGGGTGAGAGTGATGGACATATACACACTAAGAAACGTAGTAAGGTAGATAGCTAGGGGAAGCGGCCGCAAGGCACAGGGATATTAGCTCGGTGCTTTGTGACAGCCTGGAGGGGTGGGATAGGGAGAGTGGGAGGGAGGGAGACGCAAGAGGGAAGACATATGGGAACATATGTATATGTATAACTGATTCACTTTGTTATGAAGCAGAAACTAACACACCATTGTAAAGCAATTATACCCCAATAAACATGTTTAAAAAAAAAAAAAGAATTCTTAACATATAAAGAATTCATTTAAAAGTCACAGAAAGAGACCTGATAAGCTTGATTTTTTAAAAACTAGCAAAAGACATGAACAGACTATACACACGCACACACACACACACAAAACACACACATATGAACACTGCTTAACATAAGAAAAGTAATAAACGTTAAACTACTCTGAGGTACCATTTCTCACCCCATGTGATTGGCAAACATGTTAAAGTTTGACCATACATTTTGTTGGTGAGGCTTTGGGGAAACAGGAACCCTTAGACCTTGCCGGTGGAAATGAAAATGGGTACAACCTCTGAGGAGGAGAATTTGACAATATTTAATGAAACTATATATGTGCTTATCTTTTGACTTAGCAGTCCCATGTCTAAGAACTTACTTTGAAGATACACCTCTAAAAATATAAAAATATATATGCAAAATTTTCTCATACAGCATTGTTTGTGATTGTAAACATTGGAAATATAAAAAAGTCATTAAGTAAACTATGTTGTATCCACATAATGGAGCAGTATGAAGCCATAAAAGTTATTGAGGATGGTATTTATGAACCACATTTGTCAAATGAAAAAAGCAAAGCACAAAAGGACTTGAACTTGTAATCCAATTTAACATGACCAATAATGGAACAAATTGAAGTCACGTACCTATTGATGCGATACACTAAGAAGGACCTAATGTGAGATCTATATTGTGCCACCTCTTCTGTAAAAAAAAGTGGAGAATATAAGATAATATCATGTATCTCCTTAATTTCACAAAAACAAAACAAAGGATACATCAGAAATACAAGAGTAGGTGAGAATGGGTTAGAAGAAACAAGAGGTAAAGGAGTGACACTTCTCTGAATATTTTTGACTTTTGGAATTATGATTATATACTCAAAATAATTATACAATGATAAAATTTAAAAGAACGGGGAAAACAAAATCTAAAATGGAATACAAACAAAAACAAATAAACTTGTATTTCAAATCAATAACAATCTTACTAAAGGAGGGTAAAAACCAACCCAAGTAATTTTTGAACACAGATGTTTTCTATATACCCTCAGACTGAAGATAATAATAACTGTAAACAAATATGAATTCTAGTTAGTTGAATTGTTTGTCACAGTTGTATAGGTCAGTAAGTATGAAACTGCTTTTAGTATATTATAGGATTAAAATGTAAATATATTGAGGATAATGGGGCCAGGTTTCTCATTGTCAGAGAAGGTTGTGTTAGGCTAGAATTGGAAGTATCAGTATACCTCATGGTTTATTTTATATCTATATCATTATAGATATATATTTTACTTCCATATGTTTATGGGTGGATGTATATATACATTATCTATTACTTATGTCCACTGAAAAGGCCTAGAAGCAATGATACCCCAGTAGCAATGAACACACCTATTGCCCAGATCCTAGTTTCTAAATACCATACCATTCTCCACTAAAGCAGGGTCACTTGAAGAAATGGCTGATTTCACAGCTAGGACAAGAAAAGTTCAAGGTGAGTCTGGAATATCTTCTTGTATAATAAATTAAGGAAATTCTCAAAGAATAAGGGCACAGAAGGAAGTTTAAAGAGGCTCACTCTGCCAAATCTGGGATAATTTGAGCATGAAAATACATGATATTTACAGATCACCTATTGAATAAAATAGAAATCCGTAAGTTCATACTGATATGAATAAATGGAGTAAATGAAGTAGGAGGAAAAACTATTCCCTATTATAGATTGCCACAAAATAAATATAAAAGGAATAAAAGAGTTTTAAAAATCATTTCACAAACATCCTTATAAAAAGCAATTCAGCAAGAATCATCCATAGATGATAAAACTGGTAGGTGAAAGTTTGAGAAGTTTGATTGATAATGGTACATTTACAGAGTCTCAAAATATCTTCTCACAAAATACTTATTAATGGCAAAGGGGAATGGTGAGTTGAATGAGAAGAACCTGCCAAACATCTCCTGAACCTTGTAATCCAACTTAACATTGCCAGTAATGGGACAAATTGACACTATGCACCTACCGATGTGATGTGCTAAGGACACGAGGTGACCTCTGCAGTGCTCCTGCCGAAAATACATAATCTCACTCTCACCATGAGCAAACATTACGGACACCTGAGTCAGATCTTCCTCTTTGGTGTGTTTATATTTTTCCATGAATATTTATAGCATTGCATTTATTACATGCACTATAAATATGCATTGATGATACTTCTCCTGGACTGCGATTCTTAGGGTCAGGGACAGATATTGTTTCTCTTCGTATACCTCTAAGTATACTGCCTTCCCACGCATAACTCAATCATCACATATATTGTATTTAAAATACTACTTTGTATGGCTCTCTCCCTTGTTTTAGTTAGAAAACCCAACTAATAATGGCTTAAACAGGAAAGGCACTTGATTACCCTACAGAAAGTTAAGTCTGGACATGCACAGTTCCACAGTTGGAGCAGCAGTTCAATGATGCTACAGCACAATGTGACTGCATCACGTGCGTCTCTGATTCAACTGGCCTTTCCTTCCATTTCAAAATGGGCTGCCGCTGCTCCCCACATCACAGGACCCCAAGAAGTAAGCAAGTAGGTGATTGGCTCATGCCTTTTATCGGGGAGATAACTCTTCCCTAAATCCTCAGTAGAATTCCCCTTAAGTCTCATTCACATGTTCACTTCTAGACAAATTACAAATCATCTCCTCCGGCCAGGTACATTACTGTCTGAACAAAATTGGGGGCCGGTTAAGAAGAGAGAACAGAGGTTATCTACTGAGTGGGCAGCATTAGTGCCTGCCATACTCCCCTACTAGACCATAAATTCGCTGATGGCAGAAACATTCTCCCTCATTTTTTTGTACCTCCAGGGTATAGCATAACATCTGATAATAGATGCTCAATAAATATCTGTTGAATAAATGAAAGTGACCAAACATGGTATAGTGTAAAAAAACAACAAGCATGGGAAAGTTACGTGACTGTACAGATCCTTAGCATCTTGGACCCTGGTCTTTAATTCTCAGTTCCCTTCACGGAAGATAACTTGAAGAGAGGAATGAAGTCATAAAGGTTTGTGTGTTTTAGGATTGTTAGTCTGGCATGAGTGGGATGAAAAGTGGCAAGTTTACAGGCAGAGAGGCTGGTGTGTGTTGAGATGCTTTGTATTTTAAAATTTGGACAGCTGAAATTGCACATCACGAGAAATACCTGGGAATGATTGCTGGAGATTCTGTTATCACATCCAGGAAAGACAAAGAAACCAACTCTTCTAAGTTTTAGGACCAAGGAAACCTTCCAGAAGGTCCATAATAGACATCCCCTCACACTTTGAACAGAATCAGGCCACACGCCCATTCCTGAGCCAGTCACCAGAAAGGGGAATGGGATTAGTGCGACCAAGTTTAAGTTAACCATTCAGGGTGGGGTGGAAGCTGACGAGAAAACCTGCGTGGCCACTGGGCCAGTTTAGGAGTTGTTACCACACAGTAGGTTAAAATGTTTCAAAAGCCTAAACCTATTTTATTTATTGTGGTAAAAATAATTATGAAAGTAGGATGTAAGAGGTATTTTGAAGAGAGAACAGTCATTAACTGAATACGGGAGAAGGGAAAAAAGCAAGTGAAAGGGAGGAACCAAAGAGGTTTTGAGGTTAAATTTCTCCCCAGAATTGATCTATAGCAACAACAGAGAGACAAGGAGCCACTTACTATTTCCAGAAACTTGGAAACTATTCCCAGACTTAAAGTTCAGTTGTGGTTAACAGTGAACAAACAAACAAAACCCAAAGTAACTAACTAATGCAGGACTCAGAGGATTTTACTGTGTGGCAAGACAGGGTTAAGGTCATGTAAGAACAACACACACAGACAATTCTTCATGTGGCTTATGACCACTTCATCTCCCACAATGTTGAAAAAGTGATAAGGAGAACCATTATTCCGCCCCAAATTTTGCTCTCTTGGGAAAAATGAGCTAAGAAGAAAAGAGCAACTAGGCAGAAAGGAGCAGCTTAAACTTCAGGGAAAGCGGTGGGGAAGAAACTGAGCTCAGTGAGACATGGACTTCAACGTTAGTGGGGTGGAGTCTTAGCGTCCAGAGAAAAGATGGAAGGTAGGAGACCCCCATGAAAACAGTCTGACTACAATTCCACCCGACGCAGATGGCCCAGGACTGGGAGGGGGGTGGCCACAAGAAGTTATGTGGCTGCCTGTGGTGCTCTCTAATGACCAAGATTTTAAAAGACTATCCATGAAGAGATGGAAGGAGTCATCATCACATGGTAGATAAAACCTTGGCTGTGGAATCTGACAGAACTGAAGGGCAGGTGGGGGGAGATCCTGGCACTGACTCTTGGTAGCTGTGTGGCCTTAGACAAGTTGTACAACTGCCCTGTGCCTTCATTTTCTCGTCTTTAAAACCGTGTATAAGTCCTCCCCCGGAAAGGGAACCCTCCTCCACTGTCGGTGGGAATGTAAATTGGTACAGCCACTATGGAGAACAGTACGGAGGTTCCTTAAAAAACTAAAAATAGAGTTACCATATGATCCAGCAATCCCACTCTTGGGCATATATCAGGAGGAAACTCTAATTTGAAAATATACATGCACCCCCATGTTCGTAGCAGCACTATTTACAATAGCCAAGACATGGAAGCAACCTAAATGTCCATCGACAGAGGAATGGATAAAGAAGATGTGGTATATACAATGGAATATTACTCAGCCATAAAAAAGAATGAAACAATGCCATTTGCAGCAACATGGATGGACCTAGAGGTTATCATACTCAGTGAAGACAGAGAAAGACAAATATCATATGCTATCACTTACATGTGGAATCTAAAAAATGATACAAATGAACTTATTTACAAAACAGAAACAGACTCACAGACTTAGAAAACAAGTTTATGGTTACCAAAGGAGAAAGGGGAAGCAGGGGAGGGATAAGTTAGGAGGTTGAGATTAAAATATACACACTACTATATATAAAATAGATAATCAGCAAGGACCTACTGTATAGCACAGGGAACTCTACTCAGTCCTCTGTTATAACCTAAATGGGAAAAGAATCTGAAAAAGAATAGATATATGTTTATGCATAACTAAATCACATTGCTCTACACCTGAAACTAACATAACATTTTAAATCAGCTATACTCCAATATAAAATTTTTAAAATAAAAAAAGAAGTCCTCCCCCAGGGGGTTGTTGTAGGACAAAGAAGATAATAAATGTAGAACATATACATTACCATGGTGCTGGGCACGAAGTGAGTGCTCCATGTATATATATATGTTGCTGTCGTAAAAACAACCAAAACATGGCTGTTTCCACCTTTTAAATATTTTTTAATAAAAAGAGAAAAATTAAGAAAAAAACCAGAAACATGTTCCATAATTCCATTTTCTAGATGAGTCTCTCTGGCATGCCCAGAGAATTCAACCAATAGAGAAAAACACCAAACAAAAACTGCCCCCAACAAGCGTGCCCCAGCACTTCTCCCCAAGTGGAACCACGGCTAACAATTTCTTATGAGTACTTCCAGGAAAACATTCTAAAAACATTTTATATTTAACTAAATGCTAAATAAGATGTACACAAAAAATTTAGAAGTCGAGCAAATAGGACGTGTGGTGTAGTAAAAATTGATGACAGGGGCTTCCCTGGTGGTGCAGTGGTTGAGAATCTGCCTGCTAATGCAGAGGACACGGGTTCGAGCCCTGGTCTGGGAAGATCCCACATGCCGCGGAGCGGCTGGGCCCGTGAGCCACAACTACTGAGCCTGCGTGTCTGGAGCCTGTGCTCCGCAACAAGAGAGGCCGCGATAGTGAGAGGCCCGCGCACCACGATGAAAAGCGGCCCCCCATTTGCCACAACTAGAGAAAGCCCTCGCACAGAAATGAAGACCCAACACAGCCAAAAATAAATAAATAAACAAAAACAGACAAACAAACAAAAAAAAACCAAGCATTTAAAAAACAAAAAAAATTCATGACAGGACCGGAAGAGCACACACTTAATTCTCCTCCTCCAAGCACCCGTTGGACCTAAATGAGATCACCAGGTGGGTTGTGGTGAAATTTCTCTCAGGGAACTGGGAGGACCTAGGGATAGAATGATGGAAGTGCTGCTCATTGTGTTTAAGGAACTTTGGCAACGGAAGGGGAACTGGACCCTAAATTTCAAAAAGTACACCAAAATGGATGCCCAAATAATAGACTAGACACCTTCTAGAATGGGTTATTAAAGGAGATTTAGAGAGCCAAGTTGGACTGGACCTACCTCATTCTGTTTTCTGACAGGTTTATTAGACCAAGAATTAATAAGCAATAGTGTAGACATAGTGGATCTGGATGTCATGAGGCAGTTGACAAAGTCTCTTATGAAGTCCTTGTGGAGAAGTAGAGAATGTAGTCTAGGGACAAAGAGATTCATGTGACCTCCTAATTAGCTGGACAACCAGAGGCAAAGGATGCTGGGGAATGGTCCACATCAACCCGGAGGGGGACCTGGAGGGTGGTGTCCAGAGACACATCATCCATATCATCGCACTCCACAAGGACATGGTTGGTAGGAGACTTTAGCCTTATCTGATACCCTGTTTTTAAGGGAGAACATGCTTTAACGTTACATGTGTAAATGAAAATTAACTTTTAAAAATGTTAATATAATAAATCAATAATATAATACAATATAATAAAAAATTAATAATAAAATATTTAATGTAATTTATAATTTTATAACATTTAATTATTAAACTACCGTATATTAATAATAAAAGTTGAATAATATATCCTTTTAATGTTTCCCCATCTTTTTCAAGAGAAATTCTTATCATCTATGTCACTTGTGCTGGATTGACTGCAAAAATGGCTGCAATTACTCACCCCTTCCTATGTATACATCATTTGCAACAAGACCTCGCAGCATCTCCCATTAAGAGATGTCCCTGTCCCTTGAATGAAGGGCTCTTGTGACTTGCTATGGCTAAGAACATGGGGCAGAAGGGATGAAATGCCAGTTCCAAACCTAGGTTTTAGGCAGCCGTGTGTTTCCACTTTCTTTCGGCCACCACTGTGTGACCAAGGCCAGGCTAGCCTGCTGTATGATGAGAAGCACATCACCTTGACACCCAGCTGACAGCCAGCAAACTGTCAGCATGGGAGTGAGGCCATCCAAGATCAGTCAGCCTCCAGCCTGCCACCTGACTGCTGACTCATGAGCAAACCCAGTCGAGATCAGACAGTGTTGGGCCTTGTCACGGAGCAACAGCCAGGTGTTACAGCCCATACATACTGGTTCTACTTTATCTGTCTTGCTACTCTGACGCTCAGCATTCTTTGCTTCTGAACAAACCATTATGTAAAATTCTCCACAGCTTTGCAAATGTAAAACCTCTGCCTGGTCTACCACCTCCTCCCTCAGGCATCCTTCTTCATCCCGCTGACTTCTCCTCCTCCTTAGACACTCATCTCAGGCGGCACCTCTGCCAAGCGGCATTCCCAGAGCTCCCTCTCTCCCCACCTCTTCCCACCTCGTGTTGAGTGCCTCTCCTGCATGCTGCTGACAGCCCTTATCTATACGTTTGTCACAGCACTCATCCGAGGTTAAAATCATCTGTTTACTCAGCCTACTACTCTTGCTGCACTGTGAATTCTGTGAAGATAGAAATCTTATCCTTTGTCTGTTATCCCAACAAATAGTACAATTCTTCCCAAGTAGTTGGTGTTCTCTAAATGTTTGTTACATGATATGCATTAAATGTAAAAAGACAGAGAAAGAGGGGGGTGGAGGGAGAGAAAGAAGAAGAGTGTGTATTTAGCCTCGAAAAGAGAAGACGTAAAGGGGCTGACAGATTTAATAAAGATACCATTAGCTTGGGAACAGCTACAGGTTACCAGTTAGATCTTCACTGGTCCAGACTAACCAGTTGATAAACTTCAGCTCCTTTAGCCATCAACCCCTAGGAGGTAACACATGTTCCTTGAAGCAGAAGATGTTACCACTGAAGGAAACTTTTATCTGTAAAGGGTGGCTGAAAAGACACACGAAGTCTATCTTTTAGGTGGGGACCAAGGTCATGCAGTCCTATGTCTGGGAGGACTGCCTTCCATCCACAATTGAGTCATTGATTCTATCATTTTCAGGAATCAGAAGAAAAACAATCCTGGATACAATGTAATGACTACACATGCAGCATGTATTCCTCACTCCAAGGAAAAGACTTCAAAGTGACATGATCACTTTCTTCAAATAACTTCTTTACGGGTTGTTATATGGAAAATAAATTTGCTCTCTCTGGGCCAAAAGGCAAAGCTGGGACCAGTGGAGGTTGAAGTCAGACAGATACATGGGTGGACCTCTTCATCATTAGATCTGTCAAAAAATGGAGTGAACAACTCTTGAAAAGTAGTGTCATCTTTGGCCTTGGAGATGTCCAAAGAGAGATCGGCCCACAACATATCAGCAAAGTTGCAAGAAAGTTTCACACTTATGGGGGCAGATGGAGTCCCCTTTGGTTGGCTATTCATCAAAAGATGGTACTGTTTGGGAATCATCACGTACCACTTCCCACAGGCTACCTGCACCAACGACAACCACCTGCCCGGTTGTCGTAAACACATGTGAAGGTGTCTGCCTTGCTCCAAAGAGACTCTCATGCAAAAGCATCTCTGCCTCAATCACACTTGCTAGGAAACCCTAACCCCTGGCTGGAGTTGACTAATCAGGAATAAACATTTGACACCAGCCTGAATTTCAAAGATGAAAATTCGGGTACTGAGGGGTGACTGCATTCTGACATACCCACAGAGGAATGAAGGAAGCCGCTCTGCAGAGAAATAGAGTAATAAGTGCTGACTGAGCAACTACTACATGCCAGGCACTGTTCTAGGCACAGGTGAGCCTGCAGAAAACAAACCTGGTTCCTGCTTTCATGAAACTCACATTAAGTAGGGACCAGGAAACAAAGACGAGAGGCAGAGAGACAGCAAAATCGCATGTCCTGTGTTTCCTGACAGGCCCCTGAGACGTTCCTGTGACTTCCGTGAGAAACCCCAGTGGTTCTCCAGTAAACGTCGTGCTTTGCTTACGCCAGCTGGAGGGTGGTTTCTGTGAGCTGCAGCCCCAAGACTCCACATGAAACGCATGTGACTCCACATCCATTCTTGTCACCGCCACTCTGGGGCAGGGGAGCCAGGGAACTTTTAAAGCTCAATAGGTCAGAAGCTAGTGGAAGAGAAGATAACTTTTTCTCGCCATCCTTCCATATATCAGTTCTCAAATTTAGGGTCTGTGCGTTTCTAGTTCCCATAATAAGGAAGACAGAGAGAAGCTGCTTCCCCAGATACTCAGGATGGCAGAGCAAAGGTTATACGATAGGCAGAGTTCTATGATCTCTGCTGCATCCAGGTATTATTGTTATTTAATATTTCTTACATAACTGTGCGATAAGCAAGGAAGTGCATTCTCCACCCAGGCTTACAATAATAAATAAAATCATTCCAAAACAAGAAAAAAAAAGAAGCTCTTTCCCCCCAAGAGCTTACCGGGGAGAGGCAAGTCAAACAATACAGGACAGAGATATGGCCTGAGATGAGTCCAGGAAGTTTTAAAAAGACTGTGTCACCGAGTGGTCAGGTTTCCAGGGGCTTTTTGTGAGCATGAGGGGACAGCTATCAGGATGGCCATCGGGCTGACATGCTCAACAGAGGGGTGCAGATCCTAGGACGGTATGTATCCCATCCTCCAAGGAGTCTGTGTTCCTCAGGCTTTTAGTTTTGGAATTTTCAACTTATTAAGTAAGAAAGTAGAAGAGAGATTAAAAAAAATAGAAAAACTTTGCCATTTTGCCAAATCTGCTTTTATTTTAATGACTCCTACAGTGAGATGCAGATCTTCTTTCAGTTTTCTACTTGCTGATTAATTTCCTGTTGACTCTGAAGGTAACTGAAAACCTTTTGGACGAAGCAGAAATAGCCTTAATGCCAGTGATTCTTGGTAATGGGATGGAGTCTCTCCGGGCCAGCCTTTAGGGGCTTCCTAGGAGCTCTGGGTAGGTGGGTGGTTTGGCACATGTTAATTTAAAATGTGTTCACTCATAAACACGTTTAACATAAAGTCATTCTTCTCCTTCTGCTGGTCTCCTGGGGTGGGGGGTGCGTGGTGTGGAGAGGGAGGTCCAAGCCATGCTCAACTCTGGAGGTCCGTGCTAGTCTGAGTTGTGAACTCAGCTCTGTCTGCCCTCATCGTGGGCAGACCCCTTTCTTTGACTAATGAGACCTACCCAGGCCCCTTTCTTTGACTTTCACCATCAGTCTTGACGCCTTCCACTCTCTTCCAATGTTCAGGTCTCTAAGTTTTATGCATCCCACCCAGTTATAATGGGCTGTAAAGAAAGTACTTTTATATTAGTCATGTACACTTGAGTATGAATTTAAGCCAAATTACTTCTCCTGAAGGCCCCGACATATTAACCCTTGCATTGGAAGGGCAGGGAGGTTTAAGAGAAAAAGCAGTGGGCTGGTTGTTCAGAGACTCCACTCTAGTCTTGGTACTGTGCTGAGCAGCTGTGTTTCCTGAGTCAGACACTTCACTTTGCAATTTTGATTTTTTAAAAAAATTCTATAACATCCGAGGTTCAAGTATATAATTTCTAAACCTTCCTGTGAATTTTAAAGCTGTTGATTTTTATTCCCAATATTAGAAGGGGATATCTGAGGAGAGCTGGCTCAAGTCTCTGAGCCAATCACATTGTATGCAGCCACCTTCAAGTGGATGCCGGGGGATCTGAGGCACCTTCCAGCAACTGAGACACACTGTCTGCAGATTTTCTTTCTGGGAAAGTTCCTGCCAGGATTTTATGCAAGGAATGTCACAATTGTTTTTCTGAATATTTATTCACACCTGAAATTCCTAATATTAACTTCCTAACACTCACCTAATGCAGCATGAGCACCATCACACAAGCTTTAAGCTTCAACCACATCCTTCTCTGTAGAACTGCCAGTCCCCCTTGTGTCCCCATGGGTGCACTTCCCACATGGCTCTCCAGACAGGACAGTGGTTCCCAACCTGGGCAGCACATTAAATCCCCTGAGGAGCTTTTAAAAGTCCTGTGCCCAGGTCACCTCCTAGACCACTCTCATCAGCCTTTCTCCCTGTAGTGGACCAGAGAGCAGTATTCTGCAAACCCTTGTAATTCCAATTTTCCTCAGAATTGAGGATCCCTTTTAAGACATACGCAGGACCCGAGGAACATCTGAGGTGGAGTTGCATCTTCTAACCCCTGCCCGGGGGAAGGCGTTACTCTACCTCACCTTTCTTCTTTTTCTCAAAATGTATGTAGATTATGGAGTCTCGGGACTGCCCTGGTGGCCCAGTGGTTAAGTCTCCATGCTCCCATTGCAGGGGGCTGGGGTTCAATCCCTGGTCAGGGAACTAGATCCCTCATGCCACAACTAAGACCTGGCACAGCCAAATAAATAAATATTTTAAAAAACCCCACACACATTTAAAAAAAGGAGTCTCCATTTTATTATTCTGTATTTCACTGGGGATATCATACTGTGTACTTTCTTTTATCTCAACCTCTTGTTTTACCTTGAATAACCTACATGTCAGCCTCCTGGGTATCCCAGTCCCTCAGACAGTAGGATCTTTCTGTCCCTTCATATGTTAAATTAAATTCCTTTAAACCTACTGTTCACCCAAAATATCTGAGCATTCCTAGGGGGACCTAAGTTTGTGTTGATCCCCCTTCTCGCTTCCCCTAAACGTTTCCTCTTTACTCTCTGTCTTATCTCCTGCCACCATCACCGTCTGCCTCATTGTTTTTTTTCCATATCAACACCATCCCCATTCCCTCATCCTCTCAGAGCACTACTAACAAAAGAATCTATGTGTCATTTTATGGACAGTTGAGTGCTAATGAAAGGCATTACCACACAGAACAGCAGGCATCACCATCCTCAAAACCAGCAGCCATGGAAAATTCCAGTCCCATTGAATTCTTCTTTACTTTTTGAGCCGCATCCACTCAAAAGACTTTTTCATCTTTTCTCTCACTGTTAGGCTCTATTCCCTCAAATTCCTGATAATTTTTTATGCAGGGAAATTTACCTTTCAACATCTTAGGCCAAACTTTATCCTTTTAGCCAGGTCACTTTTTTGAGCAGAGCCACCCTCCTAGGTCATGACTTCCATGTGTCTTCCCTCCTCATTCTGCTGCCCTCATTCTGGTCTGAGCTCAATTCCTTGATTTAATAATCAATCCATGGCCGGGTAGTGCCAGACCACCCATTATTTGACATTCTACCAGGTGCTGGTGGGAGAAGCAGAACATCAGAGTTGGGAAGTTGGACCAAGGATGGTCCAGCTCCTCCACTTAAGGAGTGAACAAAATCAAGAGCAGCCTGGTATCAGCCGGGGAGGGTGGAGTAGTTCATGGCGGGCACTCCGGCCTCCTGGGTCCACATCCTCCAATGCACAGTGCTGTGGCCCTGAGCAAGTCACTAACTTCTCTGTGTTATTATTAACTCTGAGGCTAATACTAGAGCCTATCTCATCAGGCTGATAGGACAGATGAACAAATACATGCAAAGTACTTGGAATAGTGTCTGGACATAGTACACATTCAATCTTATTATGACCCAGGGTCCCACAGACAGGTAGGGAAAACCAGGTCAAGAATCCAAGCCTTTCAGCTTCCCGTCTCCTGTGCCTCTTACTCTTCCAGGCAATGAAGCATAAGACATAGGTGAGTCCATAAGACCTTGCCACTGAGCTGAGTAAACAAAACCAGTACACCTGAAACAATCAGGGGCAGCCACTAGGGAAGGACTGAAGGGATAAAACAAAGATTCTCAAGCCTGGCCACACATTAGCATCATCTGGGGGGTTTTTCAAAATCCTGATGCCCAGACCATTAAATCAGAATCTCTAGGGGTGGGACCCAAGCAACAATATGTTTAAAATCTCCTAGTTAATTTCAAAATGCAGCCAAGGAAGAAAATCACTGGCTGGAGCAATCATGACACCTTGATGGACCATCTCATCTCAAAGAGGTGATGCAATTTGCTTCCGATGACTACAAGGACTTTCAGGAAAGCCTGAACTTGACCAAATCTTATGACTCCTCCTCCAGTCATTATGTTCTTAAGCTATCTTTGATTAGGCCTTTATCATGCGCCAGGCTGGACACTCATCATGCATTACCTCATTGACCCAATACAGTGATTCTGTGAGACCAGTCCTATAATTAGCCCCACTCTACAGATGTAGAAACTAAGGGTTGGAGAGATGACATCATTTGTCCAAGGTAACACAGATGGATCTGGGACTCAGACACAGGTCTTCCAACCCAGGGCCCACAGAACCAGACCATGATTCCATCTCACTGCTCTGCCCCCTGGAGCAGACTTTTCCAGAAATGCTTCTCTCACCTGACACCCACATCTGAGGGCAGAACTCTCCCCAGCCTCTCACCACCATCATCTCCATCTTCCCCAGCACCATGACCCCAACCCCCATAATGGTCATTTTTGTAAAATACAACTTTTTTGGCCTTTGCTTCAATCCCTCCATCCTAAAAGAGATCAACTGTCCCCTTTCTCTGTCACAAATATTTATACAGCCTTTTTTGGTTTTTTTGCTAATTCCCACTGTTAGTTTCCTTTCTGGTTCCAGCTACTTTTGTACCTAAAATGTTGAATTTCCAGCCTTCTTTGTAGCCATCTGGCCTCCTCCCACTCAAAAATATTTAGCAGAGTATAAGGAAAACCTTTGTCCTCATCTGCTGTGTCTTCCGGAGTATAATCAATCATCTTAATCATCTTGCTCTGAAAAGCCTTCATCAAAGGAATTTGTATTTTCTTTTCCTTTCTAAGACCACCAAACTCCTTACTTCATACATATATGTGTGTATATATATAATCTATTGCTGTGTAACAATATTTCCACAAATTTATAAATTTACAAATTTAAGGTTTGTGCCAACCCTGCATTGATCAAGTCTGTCAACACCATTTTGCCAACAGCATTTTCTTACTTCATGTCTCTGTGTCACATTTTGGTAATTCTTGTTATATTTCAAATTTTTCCATTATTATTATATTTGTTATGGTGATCTGTGATCATTCATCTTTGATGTTACTCTTGTAATTATTTCGGGGGGGTCCACAAACCATGCCCATATAAGATAGTGAACTTGATTAACATTGTGTGTGTTCTGACTGCTCCACTGACTGCCCGTTCCCCCATCTCTCTCACTCCCTATTCCCTGAGACACAACAATATTGAAATCAGGCCAATTAATAACCCTACAATGGTCTCTAAGTGTTCAAGTGAAAGGAAGAGTCACACATCTTTCACTTTAAATCAAAAGCAAAAAATGATCAAGCTTAGTGAGGAAGGCATGTCTAAAGCCGAGATAAGCCCAAAGCGAGACCTCTTGTGTCAGTTAGCCAAGTTCTGAATGCAAAGGAAAAGTTCTTGAGGTAAATTAAAAGTGCTACTGCCGTAAAACACACAAATGATGAGAAAGTGAAACAGCCTTATTACTGATGTGGAGAAAGTTTTATTGGTCTGGATAGAAGATCAAACCAGGCACAACATTCCCTTAGGTCAATGCCTAATTCAGAGCTCAGTCCTAACTCTCTTCAATTTTGTGAAGGCTGAGAGAGGTGAAGAAGCTGCAGAACAAAAGTTTGAAGCTAGCAGAGATTGGTTTATGAGATTTAAGGAAAGAAGCCATCTCCATAACATAAGTGTGCAAGGTGAAGCAGCAAGTGCTGATATAGAAGCTGCAGCAACTTATCCAGAAGATCTAGCTCAGATCATCAATGAAGGTGGCTACGCTAAACAACAGATACTCAGTGTAGATGAAACAGCCTTATATTGGAAGAAGATACCATCTAGGACTTTCATAGCTAGAGAGGAGAAGTCAATGCCTGGCTTCAAAGCTTCATAGGACAGGCTGACTCTCTTGTTAGGGGCTAATGTAGCTGGTGACTTGAAGGTGAAACCAATGCTCATTTACCATTTTGGAAATCCTAGGGTCTTAAGAATGATGTTAAATCTACTCTGCCTGTGCTCTATTAATGGAACAACAAAGCCTGGATGACAGCACATCTGTAGACAACATGGTTTACTGAATATCTTAAGCCCACTGTTGAGACCTATTGCTCAGAAAAAAAAGATTCCTTTCAAAATATTACTGCTCATTGACCATGCACCTGGTCACCCAAGAGCTCTGATGGAGATGGACAGTGAGATTAATGTTGTTTCATGCCTGCTAACACAACATCCATTCTGAAGTCCAAGGATCAAGGGGTAATTTTGAATTTCAAGTCTTATTATTTAAGAACTATAATTCGTTAAGCTATGGGTGCCATAGATAGTGATTCCTCTGATTGATCTGGGCAAAGTAAATTGAAAACCTTCTGGAAAGGATTCACCATTCTAGATGCCATTACGAACATTCATGATTCATGGGAAGAGGTCAAAATATCAACATTCACAGGAGTTTGAAAGAAGTCGATTCCAACCCTCATGGATGACTTTGAGGCGTTCAAGACATCGGTGGAGGAAATAAGTACAGATATGGTGAAAATAGCAAGAAAACTAGAATTAGACGTGGAGCCTGAAGATGTGACTGAATTGCTGCAATCTGATGATAAAACTTGAACAGATGAGGAGTTGCTTCCTGTGGATGAGCAAAGAAAGTGGCTTCCTGCTCATCTAGTCCTGGTGAAGATGCTGCAAAGGTTGTTGAAATGACAACAGGATGGAATACTACATAAGCTTAGTTGGTAAAACAGTGGCAGAGTTTGAGATGGTTGACCGTGATTTGGAAAGAAGTTCTACTGTGGGCAAATGCTATCAAACAGCACCGCATGCAACAGAGAAATCGCTTGTGAGAGGAAGACTTGATCGATGTGCAAACTTCATTGTTGTCTTGTTTTAAGACATTGTCACGGCCGCCCCAGCCTTCAGCAACCACCAGCCTGATCAGAGTCAGCAGCCATCGACACTGAGGCAAGACCCTCCCCCAGCCGAAAGATTACAACTTGCTGAAGGTTTAGATGATGGTTAGCATTTTTTAGCAGTATTTTAAAATTGTATGTACATTGTGTTTTTAAACATAACACTATCACACACTTCATAGACTACAGTATAGTGTAAACATAACTTTTATACGCAATGGGAAACCAAAACAAATTCTTGTGACTCGCTTTATTGCAATATTCACTTTCTTGCTGTGGTCTGGAACTGAACCCACAATACCTCTGAGGTATGACTGTAATACAATTTGGCAATGCACATACCTCTGAGGTATGACTGTAATACAATTTGGCAATGCAACCCAGAGCAAAGAGGGGCCAAATCCTCCCCTTAAAATAAGAGACCCTCAGCACTAATATGCATGAAGTAGACTCAAATGTGTATGAATAGGAAGAATATGACTTTTTTGTGCCAATCAAATATTTATATTTGAAAGGAAATGAATCCTTGTTATGATGAGGTGGGTTTCATTTTGAACATTCAAAGAGAGAGTAAGCCACAAACCAGAGTGGAGGCCCTCTCCCTCTTTCCCGTTGGCCAAGCTCACCTCTATATATACACTGCTCTCCTCAGCCAGTCATCTCAGAGACCAAAACTCACCCTTTTTGCTGCTCAACCAGCAGAAGTTAGTCCAAAGAGAAAGGCCATTAAAGAGACCACAAAACACAAGAAAGTACCAAGTAAGTAGGACTTAGTTATTCTTCTAGGGAGTGGTGGGTTTAACCCTGGCAAAATGTATAGTAAAAGGAATATGAAAGTCTAAATCAGAATTAGTTTCAGCTGCACAAAACAGAAAAGCCCAAATAAGAATGATTTAGAAAAGAAAGAAGATTCTCTCTCTCTCCCTCTCTGTCATGATTAAGAAGCCTGGAGGTAGCCAGATTAAGGTTGGTAAGTAATCCACAGAAGCAGGGAAGCAGGCTCCTTCTCAGTGCTGCTCTGCCATGTGCACTCTCCATTACCAAAGTAATATCACCGTCAAAGTGGTTGCTGGTGCCCCAGTCATTGCATCTGTCTTCCAGTCAGTAGGAAGGAAAAAAGAGAGTAGAAAAGCACCTGCTTCTCCACTTAAGGGCACACGGTGGAAGCTGCACACACACATATCTGCTGACATCCACTGGCTAGAAGAGAATCATACAGCTACACCTAGCTGCAAAAGAGGCTGGGAAGTGTAGTCTTTATTCTGGGAGCTTAGTGTCCAGATAAAATCAGGCACTTAAAAGGGGGGTAACTGTCTACTGGTGGACAACAAGCAGCCTGTTGCACAGGCGCAGTGACTGCCTGTCCCTTCAAGAGAAGGCTCACTGTCCCAGCTCTCGGGAGTGCCATCAGCTGACAGCCTTCAGCTCAGCCCCATGGGTCTGCTCAGCCTCGGGGCACCCCTGACCCAAGGGTCTGCCCACATTCAGTGACCGACTGAGGTGGGCACATGGAGGCTGGCCTTTCAGCCCAGTGTGGGACAACTCTGACAGGCCATTTTCGCTCCAGAGCCCGCCCATGGCTGAGGTTGCTACTGGGGAACTTTGAAGTTCAATTTCTCCTTCATCCCAGTCCTGCACCAGCTCCTTCACAGCTGTTGCCCACAAGGGCACTGCCTAAGAAACCTCCTGAGCCCTAAACTCTGTTTCCCAGGGAAGCCAACCTGCCATGACAAGGGGAAGAGGACTTTAAGAGAAAAGACTACAGGAAGCAAAGAGAAAGAGTCTGGGGCTTCCCTGGTGGCACAGTGGTTGAGAATCTGCCTGCCAATGCAGGGGACATGGGTTCGAGCCCTGGTCTGGGAGGATCCCACATGCCGCAGAGCAACTAGGCCCATGAGCCACAACTACTGAGCCTGCGCCTCTGGAGCCTGTGCTCTGCAACAAAAGAGGCCGCGACAGTGAGAGGCCCACGCACCGTGATGAAGAGTTGCCCCTGCTTGCCGCAACTAGAGAAAGCCCTCGCACAGAAACAAAGACCCAACACGGCCAGAAAGAAAGGAAGGAAGGAAGGAAGGAAGGAAGAAAGAAAGAAAGAAACTCTAAAAAAAAATAAAAAAGAAAGTGTCTGGAATTGCGGAAGCACATGAGGGATACTCTTAGGGCTCTCCAGAGAAACAGAACCTACAGGGTGTGTGTGTGTGTAACTAGAAAGAGGTTGATTGTAAGGAACTGGCTCACACAATTTCAGAGGCTGGTGAGAACAGAATCTACAACGCAGGCAGGCAAGCTCGAAACCCAGGGGAGCCAATGGTGCAGATGAAGTCCAGAGGCAGTCTGCTGGAACATCCCCTCTTGCTCAGGGAGGCTGCTCCTATTTAAGCCTTCAGCTTATTGGGTAAGGCCCACCCACATTACAGAGAGCAATCTGCTTACTCAAGTCTACAGAGTTAAATGCTAATCTCATCCAAAAATACCCTCCAAGTCCACACATAAAATTAACCATCAGGGCTTCCCTGGTGGCGCAGTGGTTGAGAGTCCGCCTGCCGATGCAGGGGACACGGGTTCGTGCCCCGGTCCGGGAAGATCCCACATGCCGCGGAGCGGCTGGACCCGTGAGCCATGGCTGCTGAGCCTGCGCGTCCGGAGCCTGTGCTCCGCAACGGGAGAGGCCACAACAGTGAGAGGCCCGCGTACCGCAAAAAAAAAAAAAAAAAAAAATTAACCATCAGAGACACCTTTTCAAGGCCCAGAAAGCCCCCTCTGGAACCTCCATGGATCTCCCTTCAGCCCCCAATACACCACACACACACACACACACATGCACACATGCAGTCACACGTATGCATGTACACAGGCCTAGGTGGTGAACTTTTGTACCTAAGGTGGGATAAGAGAGTGAGCTGTGTGATTTCAGCATCCCCTCCCATGCCCTGTAAAGTTATAAGACTTTACAGGATCCTTGGGTAGAGAATCATTCCAGGAATTGACTATTAACTTTGGGAAGGGTACGAGAGGTTGGGAACCAAACATACAAAAAGAAGAGTGTCTCCCTCCATCCAGGACAGAGATGGCAGCAGCTGTTTAGTGGATCACTAGGCCCTGGGGCATGGATATGCAAACAATAGCCAAGCCAGAGAAGGCCATTCTTCCTTACTTTCCATGCCCGGGGGAAACAGAAAAGAAGCAGCCATCCCTGGGGTTTCAGCAGGAAAGGGCTGAGCTGTTGCCCAGCACAAGCTGCGGTCTCAAGGCCGGCCTAACTCCATTCATTCTTCAACTATCTTTACCCTTATTTGTCCTCGTCAACTCCTTTTTTTTCTTATCGATCTAAGTGTGTATCACAATTGTTCTTGTCTTTTCTGCTAAATCACTGGCAGCCCAACTAGGAAAGTTTAATACGTACCTAAGAGGGTCAAGGATGGTTTTACTTCTCACGTGCACTCAAAAAAGTCAAAAACAAGATCCTATCATTAGAAATACAGATTATACCAGAAAGGATATTGGTAACGTGTTACCATAACTTTCTTGTCCCCCAAATGTATATACATATATATTCTATCAATGATAGTGGGAGGTTTAGAAAATAGAAATTGCTGGTCCTCCACATCCTTGTTAGAAGATATCCAAGACACACCAAAAGAAACTTGGAAGACTTGGAAGATAGTTTAGAGCTGGGTGGCTTGTACTGATTAAAAAGCCCTCCTACCCAGAGAAATAACATGATTTGTCCACAAACAGCGAGTTAGCTGTGGGGCTGGGTTTTGAACACAAGTCTTGACCTCCGTGATACATCATGAACATATTTTCTTGACTTCTAATTTCCATTCAGTAAACCTGTCATTTTCACAAAAACAGTTTCACAGGCAAGTGGGACTTTCCATTGTTTGCTGATGGATAGGCAGATGGTACTTAAATTCTCACTGAAACCCGGCTTTTCTTCTCGTTACCTCCACGGTGGTGCCTCGCCAGACACAGAGCAAGAAAGGATTCTGCTTATGCTTCCTGATTCCTTGGGGTCAGCTAAAATTGCCCCAACCTTTAGAGATTTGCGATACCTGACATTTTATCGGATCATATAATAGTCAACCCCTCCCCACCCCAAGCCCCCATCAAAAGTGCAGTCAGGCACCTCAAAATGACTTTGTTTAAAAAAGAAGCTGAGCATACCTCCTTGAGACAAATACAGCTATGCTTCTGGTGTTGCAAATCAACAAAGGCCCTCACAGCCCCTCCAGCCAGGAAAATTAATAATCCATGAGGGTTTTCAGGAATTGCTAGAAGTATGACACCCACCCTTTCTAGATTTCCTGGAAAAACCCTGATTTCTTTCTGACAAATGAGTTCTTTAGGCATGTAATGAAATTTGCTTCGATTTTTAGACCTCTGTAAATGTTTCACGTCCATCACACCATTCATCAGAAAAAACAACCCTGTGTTGGACCTTGAGCCCTGACTGTTTGGAAGTGCGGGTGGCTATAACCCAGTGGGAAGAACAAGCTAGAAGAAGAGAACAGCATCTCCACCTAGGCCTGGTCCGCGACTCCTGCCACCCAGCTACCCCAGCCCCCAGGTCGCTGACTGCAGGCAGCAAACAGCTGCACTCCAGTCCCGCACACAGTCGTGGGCAGCACCCGGCTTTTCTCCCACAAAGCAAAGTTCATTTTGCCTTTTGCAGAAGATGCGTCTGACTCATTTTCCCCTCTGGGGGTTACGTGATGGCCAGCTACAGGCTGCAAATTCAACGGAGCCTTGAGTGGGGAACTGCCGGTTGTGCCCATTCAATCACATTGAACACTCAGAAGTTCTATAAAACCCCAAACCCACAAAAGCAACTTGACAACAGGGCCCAGACCAGATCAGCGGTGGAGGGCATCTCACTCGCTGATGTTCCCTCGGCCTTCTTTCCTGAAGCCCACTCAGCCCCTCTAGCTGCATCTTTTTCTTTTTTCCAACTAAAAATAAATAATATAGATAGTTATTCTTTTGGTTCCTCAATACCATTCTTTTTTATTATTGAAGTATAGTTGATTTACGATATTGTATTAGCATCAGGTGTACAGCATAGTGAACCAGCTTTTTTTTTTCAGATTCTTTTCCATTATAGGTTATTACAAGATCTTGGGTATATTCCTCGTGCTATACAGTCAATCCTTGTTGCTTATCTGTTTCACGTTTAGTAGTTTCATTCTTCCCACCTTTCTGTCCTCCCCTCTCTCTCTGCACCCCCGCATCTCCAGTCTGGTCAGACCTGCGTGTAAATGTGCAGGCACGATTTCTCTCCCCCTTGAGGCTGTTGTCAGTTTCTAGCTGCAGGAATAAGAATCTCGCCAACAGCCCAGAGCCAGGGCGTCCTGTGCTCCCCACCCTTTCTCCCTGTCACCTTCCCATTCATCTCCTGTGAGCTCTGACCCATTTTGGGGAGTGATAATTAACCATGATGCTTTTTTGGAGAATTCTAGGAAAGTGGATATCCGTATGACTCACACTTCTGCAGTTTAAAGCAGTTTTTACTATATCGAATTGAGGCAGATGAGTTTTTCACTAGATCCTCACTGTATGGATTTACAACCATCTGTAACCACTCTTGGAAAGAAAAAATAAATCAGCACCGCTAGTTCTTAATGAGGCTTTGCCATATCACTAAAACTCTGAGTGAAAACATATGGGACGGTTATCTTTAAATGATCTCATAAATGTCTTTACTTAGGAATACAACAGATTTCCTTTATCATGCTCGGTTTTAATATAAAGCTAACACCACCATTAGAAATTATGTTCTACCACTCTCTGCTTGATAAGAGGAGGCTTTTACAACCTATATTGTTATAAACTTTAGGAGAGTTTACAATTTATACAATCATGAGCTTGTTAAGTAAACTATGTAAATTTATGTGGACCAGGGTCTAAATTAATTCAAGCCTAAATAAATCAAACTCTAGCTAGACCATGATTTAATTAAAAATTGACAATATGACTCATGGCACTGAAGTTTACTGCCAAAAGAAGCATCATTGCTGTGACAGAGATAAATGTAGGAAGGCTGATAGGTTCTTCAAGGTTAAAATAGACAGAGGTATCAAGATGGACACGGCATTATAAGAGTTCCTATAATTGCTCAAATCAATGTCTTCAGGACAGTTTCAGAACAAGTAATCTCACAATGTACTCATGAAAATCCATAGATGTACATCTTTATTTTCAGCTTTTCTCCCTCTAATCTGGGGTTTGGGGGTTTTTAGGTTTCTCCTTACCTTCTTGTGAAGGTATATCCATATAGATACAGATATCTGCATATCTATATAGAGAGAGATCTTGTGAATATTTATATAACATATATTTTTTTCAGATTTAATTTTTGCTCCTGTTTTCATTTTCTATATACTATTTTTATAGAGTATTTTCTCCTTTTCATCTGTTTTCTGAAATATATCCCCTGTGACTGGCATCCTACTTGTGTCTGAGGTGCTTGTGCAAGTTTGACTGTTTATGAGGTTTCCTTCCTGGAATATATGCAGATCACCTTTCACCTGGCTAAGGCCCCTCTTTAGCCTGTCGTCCCCATCAAGGTCCGCCGACCACTGTCAGGTACCCCTAGGCATGAAGCAGATTTCAGGGAGGGCGAGTGCAGCAGGAATGTGTCTGAGCCAAAACCAGGATGCAGGAACAGACAGGTATGTGTGTGTTTGTGGAGATACTGGGACAGTATTTGAAGCCCAGTCTCTCCTAGAAACTTGAGGGCACATGGCCTCGGCCATCGCAGAACTGTATCTGACTCCAAACAGGGCAGGTGGAAAGGAGGCTATGGTCCCACAAAGATGCCAAGTAGGTGACCTTTGTTTCCACCTTAGCTCTCCTCTTGCTCAGCTCAGCCCACCCGCCCTGCCCCACCCCACCCATGACTGGTTCCTCCCTGGGGTTCTCTCTGCACAGCGCCATTTTGCAATGGATTCCTCCACCAACTTTTCCAATTAAAACCTTTATGTCACATTTATGTTTTAAGGAGGGTCTTTAATGCCTTCGGACATAGGAGTCAGTAATTTAGGAGTTTCAGCCTTCTGGCATGGTGGGAAAGGGGATTCTCCTTTAAGACTAAAGGTCCTCTGGTGTCCTCCACACCATCCAAGGCTTCCTGGACCTGTGCTCCCCCCTCCCTACAATGGGGCCCTCTATTCCTCTGAGAGCTGCAGGGGTGCAGGAGGCTGGGAAACACTAGGGATCTCAGGGGAGGACAAGGGTCAGGACTTTCTCACACCCTGACCTCGCTCAGGAGATGGGGAGGGAACTGGTGCAAACCCTTGAAGTACTGCCCCTTCCTTTTATTCTTCAAGATGAGTTTGGTCCTTCCTCCCCAAATTCTTGAGCCACTTTTGGGAGATTCAGATGGAAAAAACACAATATTTAGGACAAAGTTTAAGTTCCTCCAGAATTTTCCTCAAGGATAGCCAAAGCCCAGGACCTAGAAGCCCCCTCCCTGCCAGCTGTGATCAACCAGGAAGGTGAAGGGGGGAAGAAAGGAAACAGTTCATAAAATGACAGAGGCCAGAGCCTTGGCAAATAGACCTCACCTCCTGTCCGTGGATCTGATGATCCTGACTAACTTGAGGAGAACGGCAGCTTCTTTCCCTTCCTACCCTCCCACAGAAGGTGGCCACCCGAGAGCGGAGCGAGGCCCGTGAATTAGCCTACGGCGCCACCTAGCAAAACCAGAGGGTACTCAAGAAACACTGAGCTCACAGGTCTCAAGGTTGGTTTTTTTTTTCCACACCCAGAAAAGGGGGTTTCCATTTCATTCACAGAGTTCTGGGAAATGGAATTTGTATAAAATCTTTCTTGCACACGACGGAAAACATTTATTAGCACCTAATGAGAGAATGTGGCCTGAAAGCAACTGTAATAAAAACTTAGGAGGATAAGAGTTTAGTGCTCTAAACTTGCATTTTTCCCTAATAACATTTGTGACTATGCAGTTTTTGCTTCAAGAACTTGACTCTGCCTTAAGTTACTGATTCTGCCTTACGTTATAGATTTGATTCAATGACCAAGAGCTACTGTTTCTTCTATTTTCTTTTCTTTTTTTTTTTTTCTTTTCTCCTCCAGATCAGATGTAGCTCTTGTGAGGCCTAGAAGTCCTGAAGGGAACAGAAGCTCATCAAAGACAGATTCTATGGGGAAACTTAGGCACATTCTGACAAATTTGTGATATCATGGGTTCAGTCAGATGAGACTTCCCTGGCTCCCTCAAATCCAGCCGCAGGAGGAAACACTGGCCTTACATGCTGAAACCAGCTTATCAAGAGAGCCAGGTCCACCCTAACCATAAACGACACGGTCCTGCACAGGAAGCTGGAGCCATCCTTCCCATCTGAGATGGATAAATCTCTGAAGCCAACAGACTCACGGCTGCCTCTAAAGCTTCCGGAAAACAAAAGCTGTTTCAATGACCACATGGGGAAGAAACACTCTTTGCCTTTTAAAGGCTCAGGAGAACTTGAAGTGTAAACATGGACTCTGAAGCCAAACGCCTGGGTTCCACGTGTGCGTCTCTGTCACTTAAGCCCTGCCTCAGTTTTCTGTACAATGAGTGTAATTCTAGTATTTATTTCATAAGGTTTTGGTGAAGATTAAATGAGATAAACCATATAAATGCCTCAGATAAGGCCTGACACATGGCAGGCACTTAATAAACATTAACTAACATTTAATTATCCTAGAATTTAAAGGAACAACCCGAGTTTTCTTGCACTGAAGCAGTCTTTGTTAATTAGCATAGCAAACTGTGCCTGTGTAGCAAGTCTCAGTGGCAATTTCTTTGGCTAGCCTCACATTGGCAGCAGAAACAGGAGGTATACATACAGCTTTTAAGAATATTTTTTAGTAGAAAGCATGCAAAAAAATTTGAAGACCACTGATCTATCTCAAGGGATTCTCAGTTAATCCTGTTAGCTGATTGATAATCAGCGGGGTTTTTTGCTTTTTTGTTTGCTTGTTTCACTTGCCATTACTATCCTTCTCCGAATCACAGCGCCATCTCGGGTTGATTCAATGAACTTTCCTGAACAGTCCTATGGCCATATAAGGCTTTCTTTCATGTTTCATTTATTAGTTTGTAAGTTTCTTAGGTGCAAATATCCTGCCTGGTCACTGTATGCCACCAGACAACTAGAAACTGTTATGTAATTTTGGGTTAAACACCTAGACAATTTGGAACGTGGTGCTTTTTCTGAATCATGATTAAGAGATATTATTAGTTAACTGGATTCACACTGTAGTCAAGTGAAAACAAGTTTTAACTTACGGAGCATCTCTTAAGGGTCAGCCTCTATGTTTTGTCATTGACTCTGGGCCACTATTGTCTTCCATCAACGCCTCACAAGAATCAAATTACAACACAACATTATGAACAGCCCATTTCTTAGGAAGTGGCAAACTGATGCCTTTTTCCACAAGGTGAGTGCCAATTTACCAGAAAACCTTGACATGGTGAGTAATGCCAGTGAAACAGCACTTTATCTTTAGGAGACACGGGATACACCTCAACATACAAGCCTTTTAAAGCTGAAGCCAAAGTGCAATGCTTCCCTGAGCTTCACTGACCAAGATAAATGAGGCCGTGCTCAGGCCCCGGTGGGAGGAAAAATGGCTTGACAAGTTTCATATGTGTGGTGTCTCTAGGCTTCACCTGGTTTTTTAAATTTAGCCCTAATTAAACTGCAAAGAAAAAGATGAGAAATATTCATTTGACCTAAGAGCAGAGTATCACACTCTTCCTAATTTTTAATACTCATCCTGCAGCCATATTGCAGAATCACAGAGTCTCATCTGAATTGGCTCTATAGTCCTAATAAAAAAATTCTTACAAATTTTTTATAGATGAGAAGACATGGATAGATATAAAAAGGCTTTACTGACTGCTATATCATATAGCATTTGCTTCCAGGTCTAGCTGCAATGTTTTGTATTAGGCATACCCAGAAATACAATATTCATTGGTTTAAAGTGAGGTACTCATGTAACAGTCATTGCAGTCCATGAGATCTTCTAATTTAGGGAACAGCTCTTTTTAATTGAAAACTCTGTGGCAACTCGAGCACATGATCTTATTCTATATTGTTATCAGATAGTGTTATACGGCAAGTGGTAAAAAACCACTGGCTTCTCGAACCTCCATACTGAGGCAACGCCCAGCCTCTGATGTGCCCCAATGATCTAATAAAGTACAGTGCTGTACAAATGGTCTATTTGGCTGAAAAATGTGGTCAAGTACATATACACATACACTTGAAGATATATGATTTTGTGAATTCAACATAATTCCATTCAAAATTCCCCTGGCCTTTGGAGAAACGTGGCAAGCTGATTCCAAAATGTAAATGAAGGAGCAAAGGACAAGAAAAGACAAGACACTCAAAAAGAAGAACCACATGAGAGAACTTGTCTTCCAGATATTAAAATTATTCCAGGGCTAAGATAATAAGATACAGTGGTATCAGTGGGAAAACATATAGATGGATCAGTGCAGCAGAATATAGAACTCAGAATCAGACAGACACACACATAGAGATCTGACTGACTTTTTCTAGAGCTGACATTACAGATACCCAGGGGAAACATAAATTTTTTTCAAAATATGGGTATGGGGAAAACAAATTACCCATATATTTCAAAAATAAAATTGAATCCTTCACATCACACATAAAAGCCAAGTATTGGTGTAGTAAAAGCTTAAATGTAAAAGGAGAATTAGAAAATTTATTAAGGATTGCTATAAAAAAATAATTTTATGATTTTCTGGTTTATAAAAAACTTCCTTGAAAAAACATATACTATAAAAATATATGCTAAATGAAACGACTCTTAAAATGAGATTAACTATATTAAAATTAAGAGTTTATGTTCCTGGGCTTCCCTGGTGGCGCAGTGGTTGGGAGTCCGCCTGCCGATGCAGGGGACGCGGGTTCGTGCCCCGGTCTGGGGGGATCCCACGTGCCGCGGAGCGGCTGGGCCCGTGGGCCGTGGCTGCTGGGCCTGCGCGTCCGGAGCCTGTGCTCCGCAGCGGGGGAGGCCACCACAGTGAGAGGCCCGCATACCTCAAAAAAAAAAAAAAAAAAAAAAAGAGTTTATGTTCCTTACAAGACACCATAATGAAAGTAAAATTTAAGTCAGAAACTAGAAGAAGGTTTTTGCAACACAAAGGATTAATCTCTGGAATATATAAAGAACTACCAAAAATCAATAAGAAAAAGACAAACAACCCAACTGACAAATGGGCAAAAGTGTTAAACATGTATTTCACAGAAGAGAAAGAAACAGAAAAAATAAGTGGAGGGATTTCCCTGGTGGTCCAGTGGTTGAGAACCCGCCTTCCAATGCAGGGAACGCGGGTTCAATCCCTGGTCGGGGAACTGAGATCCCACATGCCGTGGGCCAACTAAGCCTGCATGCCACAACTACAAAGCCCATGTGCTCTGGATCCCACGCAACATAGCTAGAGAGAAGCCCATGCACTGCGCCACAATGAAGAGTGTGCATGCCGCAACTAAGACCCAACACAGGACATAGCTTCAAGATGGCAGAGGAGTAAGACATGGAGATCACCTTCCTCCTCACAAATACATCAAAAATACATCTGCGGGCTTCCCTGGTGGCACAGTGGTTGAGAGTCCGCCTGCCGATGCAGGGGACACGGGTTCGTGCCCCGGTCCTGGAGGATCCCACATGCCGCAGAGCAGCTGGGCCCGTGAGCCATGGCCGCTGGGCCTGCGCATCCAGAGCCTGTGCTCCGCAAGGGGAGAGGCCACAGCAGTGAGAGGCCCGCGTACCTCAACAACAACAAAAAAATACATCTACATGTGGAATAACTCCTACAGAACACCTACTGAACGCTGGCAGACCTCAGACTTCCCAAAAGGCAAGAAACTCCCCACGTACCTGGGTAGGGCAAAAGAAAAAAGAAAAAACAGAGACAAAAGAATAGGGACAGGACCTGCACCTCGGGGAGGGAGCTGTGAAGGAGGAAAAGTTTCCACACACTAGGAAGTCCCTTCACTGGCGAAGACGGGGGTTGCAGGGGGGAGCTTTGGAGCCGCGGAGAAGATCACAGCAACAGGGGTGAGGAGGGCAAAGCGGAGAGATTCCCGCACAGAGGATCAGGGCCGACCAGCACTCACTAGCCTGAGAGGCTTGTCTGCTCACCCGCCGGGGCAGCTGGGGGCTGGGAGCTGAGGCTCGGGCTTTGGAGGTTGGATCCCAGGGAGAGGACTGGGGTTGGCTGCGTGAACACAGCCTGAAGGGGGCTAATGCGCCATGGCTAGCCAGGAGGGAGTCCAGGAAAAAATGTGGACCTGCCTCAGAGGCAAGAGACCATTGTTTTGGGGTGCCCGAGGAGTGGGGAGTCAGAGCACTGCCTAAACGAGCTCCAGAGATGGGCGCGAGCCACGGCTGTCAGCACGTACACCAGACATGGGCATGAAACGCTAAGGCTGCTGTTGCAGCCACCAAGAAGCCTGTGTGCAAGCACAGGTCACTATCTACACCTCCTCTGCTGGGAGCCTGTGCAGCCCGCCACCGCCAGGGTCCTGTGATCCAGGGACAACTTCCCCAGGAGAACACATGTTGTGCCTCAGGCTGTTGAAACGGCATGCCAGCCTCTGCCGCTGCAGGCTCGCCCCGCATCCGCACCCCTCCCTACCCCCGGCCTGAGTGAGCCAGAGCCCCCTAATCAGCTGCTACTTTAACTGGCCAGGGGACAGACGCCCTCAGGCAACCTAAACGCAGAGGCGGAGACAAATCCACAGGTGAACTCCAGAAGCTGTGTGAACAAAGAAGAGAAAGGGAAATCTCTCCCAGCAGCCTCAGGAGCAGCAGATCAAACCTCCACAATCTGCATCTGTGGAATACCTGAATAGACAACGAATCATCCCAAAATTGAGGCAGTGGACCTTGGGAGCAACTGTAGACTTGGGATTTGCTTTCTGCATCTAATTTGTTTATGGTTTTATGTTTATCTTAGCTTAGTATTTAGAGCTTATTATCATTGGTAGATTTGTTTATTGATTTGGTTGCTCTCTTCCTTTTTTTCTTAATATATATATACTGTTTTTTTCCTTTTTCTCCTTTTGTGTGTATGTGTATGCTTCTTTGTGTGATTTTGTCTATATAGATTTGCTTTTATCATTTGTCCTAGGGGTCTGTCAGTAATTTTTTTTTTTTAGTATAGTTTTTAGCACTTGTTATCATTGGTGGATTGTTTTTGGGTTTGCCCTATTCTTTCTTTCTTTTCTTATTACTTTATAAATTTTAATAATATATTTCTTATTTTAATAACTTTATTTGCCTTTCTTTTTCTTTCTTTCTTTCTTTCTTTTTTCTCCCTATTCTTCTGAGTCATGTGGCTGACAGGTTCTTGGTGCTGTAGCTGGATGTCAGGCCCAAGCCTCTGATGTGGGAGAGCTCAGTACAGAACACTGGTCAACCAGACACCTCCCAGTAACCACATAATATCAAATGGTGAAAGCTCTCTCAGAGATCTCCATCTAAACGTGAAGAGCCAGCTCCACTCAATGACCAGCAAGCCACAGTGCTGGACACCCTATGCCAAACAACTAGCAAAACAGGAACACAACCCCACCCATCAGCAGAGAGGCTGCCTAAAATCATAATAAGGTCACAGGCTCACCAAAACACATGACGGTATGTGGTCCTGCCCACCAGAAAGACAAATCCAGCTTCATCCACCAGAACACAGGGACCAGTCCCCTCCACCAGGAAGCCTACAAAACCCACTGAACGAACCTTACCCACTGGGGGCAGACACCAAAAACAATGGGAACTATGAAGCAGCAGCCTGCAAAAAGGAGACTCCAAACACAGTAAGTTAAGCAAAATGAGAAGCCAGAGAAATACACAGCAGATAAAGAAGCAAGGTAAAAACACAAACAAATGAAGAGGAAATAGGCAGCCTACTGGAAAACAATTCAGAGTAATGATAGTAAAGGTGATCCAAAATCTTGGAAATAGAATGGAGAAAATACAACAAACATTCAACAAGGACCTAGAAGAACGAAAGAACAAACAAACAGAGATGAACAACACAATAAATGAAATTAAAAATTCTCTACAAGGATTCAATAGCAAAATAACTGAGGCAGAAGAATGCATAAGTGACCTGGAAGATAAAATAGTGGAAATAACTACCACAGAGCAGAATAAAGAAAAAAGAATGAAAAGAATGGAGGACAGTCTCAGAGACCTCTGGGACAACATTAAACACATCAACATTCGAATTATAGGGGTCCCAGAAGAAGAATAGAAAAAAAAAAAGGGACTGAGAAAATATTTGAAGACATTATAGTTGAAAACTTCCCTAATATGAGAAAGGAAATAGTCAATCAAGTCCAGAAGTGAAGAGAGTCTCATACAGGGTAAATCCAAGGAGAAACACACCATGACACATATTAATCAAACAATCAAAAATTAAATACAAAGAAAAAATATTAAAAGCAGCAAGGGGAAAGCAACAAAAAACATACAAGGGAATCCCCATAAGGTTAACAGCTGATCTTTCAGCAGAAACTCTGCAAGCCAGAAGGAAGTGGCAGGACATATTTAAAGTGATGAAAGAGCAAAACCGACAACGAAGATTACTCTATCCAGCAAGGATCTCATTCAGATTCGATGGAGAAATTAAAATGTTCACAGACAAGCAAAAGCTAAGAGAATTCAGCACCAGCAAACCAGCTTTCCAACAAATGCTAAAGGAACTTCTCTAGGCAGGAAACACAAGAGAAGGAAAACACATACAATAACAAACCCAAAACAATTAAGAAAATGGTAATAGGAACACACATATTGATAATTACCTTAAATGTAAATGGATTAAATGCTCCAACCAAAAGACATAGACTGGCTGAATGGATACAAAAACAAGACCTGTGTATATGCTGTCTACATAGAGACCCACCTCAGGCCCAGGGACACATACAGACTGAAAGTGAGGGGATGGAAAAAGATATTCCATGCAAATGGAAATCAAAAGAAAGCTGGAGTAGCAATTCTCATATCAGACAAAATAGACTTTAAATAAAGACTATTACGAGAGATGAAGAAGGAGACTACATAATGCTCAAGGGATCGATCCAAGAAGAAGATATAACATTGTAAATATTTATGCACCCAACATAGGAGCACCTCAACACATAAGGCAAATGCTAACAGCCATAAAAGGGGAAATCGACAGTAACACATTCATAGTAGGGGACTTTAACACCCCACTTTCACCAATGGACAGATCATCCAAAATGAAAATAAATAAGGAAACACAAGCTTTAAATGATACATTAAACAAGATGGACTTAATTGATATTTATAGGACATTCCATCCAAAAACAACAGAATACACATTTTTCTCAAGTGCTCAGTGAACAATCTCCAGGATAGATCATATTTTGGGTCACAAATGAAGCCTTGGTAAATTTAAGAAAATTGAAAACAAATCAAGTATCTTTTCTGACCACAATGCTGTGAGACTAGATATCAATTACAGGAAAAATTCTGTGAAAAATAGAAACACATCGAGGCTAAACAATACACGACTAAGTAACTAAGAAACCACTAAAGAAATCAAAGAGGAAATCACAAAATACCTAGAAATAAATGACAATGAAAATACGATGAACCAAAACCCATGGGATGCAACAAAAGCAGTTCTAAGAGGGAAGTTTATAGCAATACAATCCTACCTCAAGAAATAAGAAACATCTCAAATAAACAACCTAACCTTACACCTAAAGCAATTAGAGAAAGATGAAAAAAAATTCCCCAAAGTTTGCAGAAGGAAATAAATCATAAAGATCAGATCAGAAATAAATGAAAAAGAAATGAAGGAAACAATAGCAAAGGTCAATAAAAGTAAAAGGTGGCTCTTTGAGAATATAAACAAAATTGATAAACCACTAGCCAGAGTCATCAAGAAAAAAACGGAGAAAACTCAAATCAATAGAATTAGAAATGAAAAAGAAGTAACAACTGACACTGCAGAAATACAAAGGATCATGAGAGATTAACTACAAGCTATATGCCAATAAAATGGACAACCTGGAAGAAATGGACAAATTCTTAGAAATGCACAACCTCCTGAGACTGAACCAGGAAGAAATAGAAAATATAAACAACCAATCACAAGCACTGAAATTGAGACTGTGGTTAAAAATCTTCCAACAAACAAAAGCCCAGGACCAGATGACTTCACAGGCAAATTCGATCAAACATTTAGAGAACAGCTAACACCCATCCTTCTCAAACACTTCAAAAATACAGCAGAGGGAGGAACATGCCCAAACTCATTCTAGGAGGCCACCATCGCCCTAATACCAAAACCAGACAAACATGTCACAAAAGAGGAAAACTACAGGCCAATATCACTGATGAAAAGAGATGCAAAAATCCACAACAAAATAATAGCAAACAGAATCCGACAGCACATTAAAAGGATCATACACCATGATCAAGTGGGGTTTACCCCAGGAATGCAAGGATTGTTTAGTATATGCAAATCAATCAACGTGATAAACCATATCAACAAATTGAAGGAGAAAAACCATATGATCATCTCAATAGATGCAGAAAAAGCTTTTGACAAAATTCAACTCCCATTTATGATAAAACCTCTCCAGAAAGTAGGCACAGAGGGAACTTACCTCAACATAATAAAGGCCAAATATGACAGACCCACAGCCAACATCGTTCTCAATGGTGAAAAACTGAAACCGTTTCCTCTAAGATCAGGAAAAAGACAAGGTTGCCCACTCTCACCACTATTATTCAACATAGTTTTGGAAGTTTTAGCCACACAATCAGAGAAGAGAAAGAAATAAAAGGAATGCAAATTGGAAAAGAAGAAGTAAAACTGTCACTGTTTGCAGATGATATGATACTATACATAGTGAATCCCAAAGATGTTACCAGAAAACTATTAGAGCTAATTAATGAATTTGGTAAAGTAGCAGGATACAAAATTAATGCACAGTAATCTCTTGCATTCCTATACACTAATGATGGAAAATCTGAAAGAGAAGTTAAGGAAATGCTCCCATTTACCACTGCAACAAAAAGAATAAAATACCTAGGAATAAACCTCCCTAAGGAGACAAAAGACCTGTATGCAGAAAACTATAAGACACTGATGAAAGAAAATAAAGATGATACAAACAGATGGAGAGACATATCATGTTCTTGGATTGTAAGAGTCAATATTGTGAAAATGACTATAGTACCCAAAGCAATCTACAGATTCAATGCAATCCCTATCAAATTACCAATGGCATTTTTCACAGAACTAGAACAAAACATTTCACAATTTTTATGGAAAAACAAAAGACCCTGAAGAGCCAAAGCAATCTTGAGAAAGAAAAGCGGAGCTGGAGGAATCAGGCCCCCAGACTTCAGAGTGTACTACAAAGCTATAGTAATCAAGACAATATGGTACTGGCACAAAAACAGAAATATAGATCAATGGAACAGGATAGAATACCCCGAGATAAACCCACACACATATGGTCACCTTATCTTTGATAAAGGAGGCAAGACTATACAATGGAGAAACGACAGTCTCTTCAATAAGTGGTGCTGGGAAAACTGGACAGCTACATGTAAAAGAATGAAATTAGAACACTCCCTAATACCATACACAAAAATAAACTCAAAATGGATTTGAGACCTAAATGTAAGACCGGACACTATAAAACTCTTAGAGGAAAGCATAGGAAGAACACTCTTTGACATAAATCACAGCAAGATCTTTTTTGATCCACCTCCCTAGAGTAATGGAAGTAAAAACAAAAATAAACAAATGGGACCTACTGAAACTTAAAAGCTTTTGCAAAGCAAAGGAAACTACAAACAAGACAAAAAGACAACCCTCAGAATGGGATAAAATATTTGCGAACGAAGCAACTGACAAAGGATTAATCTGCACAATATACATGCAACTCATGCAGCTCAATATCAAAAAAACAAACAACCCAATCCAAAAATGGGCAGAAAGCCTAAACAGACATTTCTCCAAAGAAGATATACAGATTGCCAACAAACACATGAAAGGATGCTCAACATCACTAATCATTAGAGAAATGCAAATCAAAACTACAATGATGTATCACCTCACACCAGTCAGAATGTCCATCATCAAAAAATCTACAAACAATAAATGCTGGAGAGGGTGTGGAGAAAAGGGAGTTCTCTTGCATTGTTGGTGGGAATATAAATTGATACAGCCACTATGGAGAACAGTATGGAGCTTCCTTAAAATCTAAAAATAGAACTACCATATGACCCAGCAATCCCACTACTAGACATATACCCTGAGAAAACCATAATTCAAAAAGAGTCATGTACCACAATGTTCATTGCAGCTCTATTTACAATAGTCAGGACGTGGAAGCAACCTAAGTGTCCATCAACAGATGAATGGATAAAGAAGATGTGGCACATATACACAATGGAATATTACTCAGCCTTAAAAAGAAATGAAATTGAGTTATTGTAGTGAGGTGGATGGATCTAGAGTGTGTCATACAGAGTGAAGTAAGTCAGAAAGAGAAAAACAAACACCATATGCTAACACATATATATGGAATCTAAAAAAAAAAAAGGTTCTGAAGAATGTAGGGGCAGGACAGGAATAAAGATGCAGATGTAAGAATGGACTTGAGGACACAGGGAAGGGGAAGGGGAAGCTGGGACGAAGTGAGAGAGTGTCATGGACAAATATACACTACCAAAGTAAATAGATAGCTAGTGTGAAGCAGCCACATAGACAGGGAGGAATCAACTCCGTGCTTTGTGTCCACCTAGAGGGGTGGGATAGGAGAGGTGGGAGGGACGACACAAGAGGGAAGAGATATGGGGATATTGTTTATGTATAACTGATTCACTTTGTTATACAGCAGAAACTAACACATCATTGTAAAGTAATTATACTCCAATAAAGATGTTAAAAAAATAAAAAGATCCAAAACAGCCATAAATAAATAAATATCAAGAAAAGAAAAAAGGAAACCAACTGACCATAGGTGTATGAGTTTATTTCTGGACTCTCTCTGGCCCATGTAACTGTGGTTGAGTGAGAGAAGAGTGGTGGGAGATGAGGTCAGAGGAATCAAACCTGGATTGTTCAGGGTCTTGCAGGCTGTAGAAAGGATTTTTTTAAAAAAATGGAAAATGGGCAGTTGTACTCAAAATTAGAAAAAATACAAAAATTAAAGCCTCCGTGATCAGATAACATTTTATAGTTACCATACATACAAGAAGTAAGAATCCTGACAATACCCAATATTACTGAAAATACACAGTAATAGTTACACTACTTGGGAAAATAATTTGGCATCATCTAGTAAATTAGGAAAGTAGCAGAAATCTCTAACTGAGTAACTGCACCCCAAGGTAGAGTCCCTAAAGAAACTTTTGCACAGTGTACTAGGAGACATACAGAAGAATGTTCATAGCAGAACTGTGTGTTTGTAATTGGAAAAAAAATTGAAACCAGACCAAATGTTAATAAACAACAGAATGGATAAATAAATCATGGTGCTTTCCCAATGAATACACCAATGAACAAATCAAAAAGCTACACTCACCACTGATGGAATTCAGAAAGGAAACACCGAGTAAAAAAGCAATTAGTAGTAGAACACAAGCAGAATGATTACATAATATTCAAGAACACTCAAAACTAGACAACATATTCCTTGGGGATTTAAATGTATGAGGTAAGACTACAAAGAAAAGCAAAGGGATAATGAACATAAAGATCCAGGTAGTAGTTATCTCTGATGGGGCAGAGGAGTGGGAGGAAGAGAAGGCTTCCAGAAACAATGATAATGCTTTCTTTCTTTCTTAAAGTGGGTGGTTGATAATGGATCTCTCTTGAGTTATTACTATTTAAACGCCCCAATTTTTAAAAGCTTTTTCTTTTTATACTCACATAGAAACGTCAAAAAGAGCACAGAGTTCCTAGGTATCCTTCATCCAGCTTCCCCCAATGACATCATCTGACATAAGCATAGTTCAATTAGCAAAACCAGAAAATTGACCTTGGTGCAATACTATGATGTAAACTGCAGACCTTATCCAGATCTCACTTGTCTTTTGGGTTTTTTTTGTGGTATGCAGGCCTCTCACTGCTGTGGCCTCTCCCGCTGCAGAGCACAGGCTCCAGACGCACAGGCTCAGCAGCCATGGCTCATAGGCCCAGCCGCTCCGTGGCATGTGGGATCTTCCCGGACCGGGGCACGAACCCGCATCCCCTGCAACAGCAGGCGGACTCTCAACCACTGCGCCACCAGGGAAGCCCCAGATCTCACTAGTTTTTACTTGTACTCTTTGTGTGTGTGTGTGTGCATGCACGAGTGTGTGAGTTTCTGCATGTGTACACTTTATGAAGCTTTATCCCATGTATAGATTCTTGTAATCACAACCACAATCAAGATACAGAACTGTTCCATCACCACAAAGAAACTGGATAGTCACAACCTCCCTCTGACACCAACCCCTGGCAACCTCTTGTCTGTCTTCATTACTATAATTTTGCTACCCTACACATTTTTAAAAATATTCTTTTGTATCTATTTAAATTCTTTTAGTAACTTAACTCAGATGGGGAAAATCCTTAGTACCTATAAAGGTGATCCCCATCATTTATCCCTGGCCTACGTGGTAAAATTTCCCTGGGCTTGCTGAACTGTTCACCCCAACTCATTTCCCTCACCCCTGCCAAAGGCATCAAGGGGAAAGATACATACACTTTTTTCTCCTCATGAGAGAGCCATCTTAGAATCAGGAGATCACCTTGTCTTCCCCAACCTGCCCCTCCCACTTGACCTCAGGGTACTGCCATAGGTGGCAACTTTTGACAGTCTCTGTTTCAGAGGATGAAGTTAGCCCAGCGTGGGGAAAGTTACCAAACAAATCAAACACAGAGGGAGAAGTTACAGATACACTGAGATTCATTTGATCTTGACTGACAGGCTTAGGTGTTACTAAATCATGCTTCACAGTTTTCATCCCTTTCCCCCAGGCTGGCTGGTTCCTTTGGAAGCAGAGTCCCTGGCTGATCTCAGACTCCTGTTGTCCAGCTGCTACAGGTACAGCCAGTTTAGTTTGAAACAAAAGGCTATAATCCACCTGAACCCCAGGCTTGTCTCCTGCCTCTCCTGGAGGCTACCTGACCTGTCCTTTAACGCACCTACTTTCCCTCCATCCATCCTACTGGGGACAAAGCCATCCCCTACTCTATTCCTTTTTATGTAAAAACGAACAAAACTGTTTTCCATCTGGACTCTTGTAATACCCCTGATGTTTACTGCATCTTTCAAACCTGGTTCTAAACAGCCTCCAGCCCCTCCCTTCTTTCTTCCCCTTCTTTTCTTCTTTCTGGTTAGGTGTGTTTTGTTTTGTTTTGTTTTGTTTCCATTTTACAGCACTCAACCAGGCATGTATAGGCAGACCTTGGTTTCGGCCACCATCAATCAGTACTTGGAATTGTCCTCCTAAAGGGAATCATATTTCCTTTTAAGAACAATGCTGGAATTGGAAGTTGCATTCCTGAAGAAAGCCCAGCCACAGTTAAATAGGTTTATTAAAGTGTATTCTTTAGGATATTATCATGTGATTTGAATGTTGTGGACAAGTAACTCTGGGAAAGACAGGACTTAAAGTTAATCCCCAGCCCCTGTCACTAAAAGAATGCTCAGATCTTTTTGCGGGTAGAAGGAGTTGTTTCCTAAGGGCAGGCTACTTGAGTGTAGAACAGCTACCAAATTATAGGAGAATAATGTATCATTTTTTTTAAAGCAAAGTTAAAAGAGCTGAAGGCACTATTCTCTAGCCTCTGTAAAACGAGCATAAACATGCTGTATGTGGTGATTAGTCCTGCTTGCTTGCAGATCCACCCTCCACCTTGCCATCTCCCTGTGCGAGCTGACCTGTAAGAGCAGGTTCCTTTGCTCTTCACTCAGCCCTCTTCCACAAGTTGTTGATCCAAGAGCCATCCCAATAAATGAGCTCCAGAGAACTCAACCTGTAATAAGAGCTCTATTGATCTTCTTACCTGAAGGAACAGCCTCCTCCCTTCCCTCTCATTTCCAGAGGCGATTAGTTTCAACTCCTTTGATATATTCTTTGCATATCTCTGGAAAAAAATGCTTATGTTGCTACTTTTTGATAATTTGTTTTAGACATTATTCATCAACTTTCCTCTGTAGAGACTGAAGATGTTGTTCTTTTTTATACACACACATACACATACATGTACACACACAAACACACACAGTACATTTTCCATTCCCCCATGGTCCAGTAAAGTTAAAATCAATACTCAGTAAATGTATTATTATGACTATACGTAAATGATAAAGTTCAGCAATGTAATATACTATGATTGCTTTTTTCTACTTACGTTTTTCTGTCCCTAAAGTTAATATATGTCTTTCTTTTCCATTTGCTTATTTTTCTATGTATTTATTACTAAGTTATTTCCAAACACTCCCCCTGTAAACCTCCTCTGGATATATTCAAACAAATTAAGTACTCCATCAATTTCATCTTCTTGAAGATGACTCTTCTAAAGCCTTCTGGCCTGCAATTATCTGGGTGGATTGATTTCTAAGACTACCTCCTGTTTTCTTGGAATATCCCTTTCTTATCACCCTGGGAATTTCCTTTATATCTCTTTTGGATTGGGTTTCTTGTTTTCCTCTTTATTGGTTTACTTCCTTGTTTTGGTAGAGCATACTCTTCAGTAGTTTCCTTAGAAACAGTTCATGGGAGGTAAATTTTTTGGGATCTTGCTTATCTGAAAAATAGGTTATTTACCTTTGCATTTCGTTGATTTGGGAAGGTGGCTGATCTAATGCCTCCTCCTTCTTTAAGCAGATAACTCTGGTAAAATCTTATCAACTCTGGTAAAATCTTATCTCTTATACAGATGAGGAAACTTATACACAGATGAGGAAACTGAGGGCTGGAAAGGTTGGGACATGCTTAGTGATAGAGCTGGTTTTAAATCCAGCAGACTTTCCACTGCAGAGACATGAAAACTGAAGATATCTTTGGAGTAAAGTACACTAAGTCCCCTACATATGAACCAGTTCCGTTCTGAGAGCACATTTATAAGTCCAATTTGTTCATAAGTGCAACAAAGTTAGCCTAAGTACCCAAACTAACACAAACGGCTATATGGTACTGTACTGTAATAGGTTTATAATACTTTTCACACAAATAATACATAAAAAACAAACACAAAAAATAAAGAAAACATTTTTAAAATCAAGTTTTAGCTTTATTAAAAGTGACACATTCACATGATCTAAAAAATAAAATGATACTACAAAACTTATAACAACAGCAAAACCCAGAAGCTCCATGCTTCCTTCTCTACCACCATTTACTCCCCCCAGAGTCATCCTTTACTCTGAACTGTTTCTTTTGGTATTTACATTCCTATAGGGCTTTCACTTTGTTGGGCTTATTTTCACGTAAATGATTTCTTCAAATTTTCTTTTGTTTACTTGTTTCATTTCTTCCATATTATTTAACAACTATAAAATCTCACCCCATACTGTTTTCCACATAATCAAATGTATCAGGAATCTATTAGATGCACTTATGTTGTTTTTGTTTGTTTGTTGTTGAATTTTATTTTATTTTTTATACAGCAGGTTCTTATTAGTTATCCATTTTATACATATTAGTGTATACATGTCAATCCCAATCTCCCAATTCATCACACCACCACCATCCCCTCTGCTGCTTTCCCCCCTTGGTGTCCATACGTTTGTTATCTACATCTGTGTCTCAATTTCTGTCCTGCAAACCAGTTCATCTGTACTATTTTTCTAGGTCCCACATATATGCATTAATATACAATATTTGTTTTTCTCTTTCTGACTTACTTCACTCTGTATGACAGTCTCTAGGTCCATCCACGTCTCTACAAATGACCCAATTTCATTCCCTTTTATGGCTAAGTAATATTCCATTGTATATATGTACCACATCTTCTTTATCCATTCGTCTGTTGATGGGCATTCAGGTTGCTTCCATGACCTGGCTATTGTAAATAGTGCTGCAATGAACATTGGGGTGCATGTGTCCTTTTGAATTGCGGTTTTCTCTGGTTATATGCCCAGTAGTGGGATTGCTGGGTCATATGGTAATTCTATTTTTAGTTCTTTAAGGAACCTCCATACTGTTCTGCATGGTGGCTGTATCAATTTACATTCCCACCAACAGTGCAAGAGGGTTCCCTTTTCTCCACACCCTCTCCAGCATTTGTTGTTTGTAGATTTTCTGATGATGCCCATTCTGACTGGTGTGAGGTGATACCTCATTGTAGTTTTGATTTGCATTTCTCTAATAATTAGTGATGTAGAGCAGCTTTTCATGTGCTTCTTGACCATCTGTATGTCTTCTTTGGGGAAATGTCTATTTAGATCTTCTGCCCATTTTTGCATTGGGTTGTTTGTTGTTTTAATATTGAGCTGCATGAGCAGTTTATATATTTTGGAGATTAATCCTTTGTCCATTGATTCCTTTGCAAATATTTTCTCCCATTCTGAGGGTTGTCTTTTTGTCTTGTTTGTAGTTTCCTTTGCTTTGCAAAAGCTTTTAAGTTTCAGTAGGTCCCATTTGTTTATTTTTGTTTTTATTTCCATTGCTCTAGGGAGGTGGATCAAGAAAGATCTTGCTGTGATTTATGTCAAAGAGTGCTCTTCCTATGTTTTCCTCTAAGAGGTTTATAGTGTCCGGTCTTACATTTAGGTCTCTATTCCATTTTGAGTTTATTTTTGTGTATGGTGTTAGGGAGTGTTCTAATTTCATTCTTTTACATGTAGCTGTCCAGTTTTCCCAGCACCACTTATTGAAGAGACTGCCTTTTCTCCATTGTATATCCTTGCCTCCTTTGTCATAGATTAGTTGACCATAGGTGCGTGGGTTTTTCTCTGGGCTTTCTATCCTGTTCCATTGATCTATATCTCTGTTTTTGTGCCAGTACCATATTGTCTTGATTACTGTAGCTTTGTAGTATAGTCTGAAGTCAGGGAGCCTGATTCCTCCAGCTCCGTTTTTTTCCCTCAAGACTGCTTTGGCTCTTCGGGGTCTTTTGTGTCTCCATACAAATTTTAAGAATTTTTTGTTCTAGTTCCGTAAAAAATGACATTGGTAATTTGATAGGGATTGCATTGAATCTGTAGATTGCTTTGGGTAGTATAGTCATTTTCACAATATTGATTCTTCCAATCCAAGAACATGATATATCTCTCCATCTGTTTGTATCATCTTTAATTTCTTTCATCAGTAGCTTATAATTTTCTGCATACAGGTCTTTTGTCTCCCTCGGTAGGTTTATTCCTAGGTATTTTATTCTTTTTGTTTCAGTGGTAAATTGGAGTGTTTCCTTAATTTCTCTTTAAGATTTTTCATCATTAGTGTATAGGAATGCAAGAGAATTCTGTGCATTAATTTTGTATCCTGCAACTTTACCAAATTCATTGATTAGCTCTAGTAGTTTTCTGGTGGCATCTTTAGGATACTCTATGTATAGTATCATATCATCTGCAAACAGTGACAGTTTTTCTTCTTCTTTTCCAAATTGTATTCCTTTTATTTCTTTTTCTTCTCTGATTGCCGTGGCTAGGACTTCCAAAACTATCTTGAATAATAGTGGCGAGAGTGGACATCCTTGTCTTGTCCCTGATCCTAGAGGAAATGCTTTCGGTTTTTCACCATTGAGAATGATGTTTGCTGTGGGTTTGTCGTATATGGCCTTTATTATGTTGAGGTAGGTTCCCTCTATGCCCACTTTCTGGAGAGTTTTTATCATAAATTGGAGTTGAATTTTGTCAAAAGCTTTCTCTGCATCTATTGAGATGATCATATGGTTTTTCTTCTTCAATTTGTTAATATGGTGTATCACATTGATTGAGTTGTGTACCCTGAAGGTTCCTTGAATTCCTGGGATAAATCCCTCTTGATCATTTTTAACCTTACAGTACAAAACCTTGAAAAGTACAATAGTACAGTACAACAGCTGGCACACAGGGGCTGGCATCGAGTGAACAGGCAAGAAGAGTTACTGACTGGAGGAGGGAGAGGAGGTGGGAGTCGGTAGAGCTGAAGGATTGTCAGCAATAGGAGACGGAGGGCAAGCTGCAATTTCACTCACACCTGATGTTGACGGCACAGATTCTGGTTCTTTGCTGGACTCAATTCTATCCACCCTCTTGAAAAAAATGACCCAGTGATGTCTGGGTAATTCTGTACCAGCTACATCACCACTGCTTTTATGCTTGCTTCTGGACATCCTGGCTTAAAATAAAGATACTGTACTACTGTACTCCCTCTATACAGTACAGTACAGTAAAGTAAACAAAAGCGCTACCACTTGTAAAGGATGCAGGCACATGAAAATATATGCCAGACACATGAACTAACTTACATGATTGGACATGTGAATGCACACTCGCATCTTTGAAAGTTCACAACTTGAAGGTTCATAGGTAGGGGACTTACTGTAATTTATCTGGACGCGGGATGGTGTGAAGTATTCGAGGAGTGCACAGAGCAGACAGATGCCAAGCCTGAGTGTCCTAATGGAGTTCTCTGGCCAGCCTGCTGTCTAAGAGCCACTCTGAAGTGGCTGCTGCCTGGTCTGTGAGCAGCTGAGACGGCAGGTGTGGACTCTCATCATCTTCTAGGAAAACCAGAGAGCCCATCTCTTTGGGAAAACACTTGAATGATGCCAAAGGTGCTGGTCAAACCGGACCTAGATAGGTTCAGATGTGAGCCTCGCATGAACTGCATCTGCTATAGTCACCAGCACGCCCTCTGGCCACCAATATTCATTTCTCTCTGCCTGTCTCTGCCTCTGCTCTATGCTTCAGGCATGGGACAGCGAGGCTGGTTCTGCCCCAGAAAGTCACCTTGCCTTCTTGAGTGACTCCTTCGAGCTTGCCCTCTCTATGTATAGTATCATAGTTTGCTCCCTTTCCAGATTTTTAATTGCTTCTCCAACAGGGAGAAACATGGTTTCTATCATCCTTGATTTCCTTATTTGATCAAAATATTTAACTAATCTCCCATTTCCACCACACATGCGCATCTCCCTCACCCTGATCAGACTCTTACTCTCCATGCAAGATCAAGGCCGTCCCTTAGAACAGACACTCAACTCACTCTGCTTGGGCTCTGACTCTCCATGCCAAGCCAACCTTAGTAAGAACAACTTTCCTCACCCTGCTGGAGCTCTCACACCCCACATCACACCACCCTCCCTAGGGATGCCTTCCTTACCCTACTCTGGCTATGACTCTCCTACTTCAGCCTTCATATGAACACCTTCTTAACCCTACTTAGACCCTGACATCCCACTCTGAACCACCAGGTCTCTCCTGAACCCCCTAACCATGGACTCTATCTTGCTCTGTCATATCTAATCACTTTAGGACTGAATTGTTTAGGAAGGAAAGAGGAAGAGAATGAAAATATGGATTAAAAAAATTTAATGGTTATGTGTTTATGTCAATGTGTATGAAAGTATGATTAGTACATCAAACCAGTGGTTCCATAGATATTATTGCTTAGGACAAGGCTAAAGTAAGTTTTTTTTAATCATTTAAAAAATATTAATATTAACTCAGCAACTTCTGTCTGTTCCAGAGGATAAAAACATGGCATTGTTATCATTCTTAGTATTTTACATCAGGGTGTTTTGTCCCCAGAAGTAATCTGTTGGGATGAAGTTATTTCCAAGACAGGCAACCTATTAAGCCACTATCACCCATTAACCTCACAACACAACTGGCATATCGAGTATTCCACTCTAAGTTTTGGAAAGCAGATTGGAGGTCTTTGAGGGAATAGGAATGCTGTAGACTGAATGTTTGTGTCCCTCCCAAAATTCATATGTTGAGACCTAATTCCCAAGATGATGGTATTTGGAGATAAGGCCTGTAGGATATGATTAAGGCGTGAGTGTGGAGCCCTCATGAATGACATTAGTGCCCTTGTAAAAGAGGCCCCAGAGAGCTCCCTTGTCCCTTTTGCCATGTGTGGTTATAGCGAGGAGACAGCTGTCTATAAGCCAGGAACTGATCCTCACCAGACACTGAATCTGCCAGCACCTTGATCTTGGACTTCCCATCCTCCATAACTGTGAGAAACAAACGTCTGCTGTTTATAAGCCACCTAGTCTATGTTATTCTGTTATAGCAGCCCAAACAGACTAAGACAAGGAATTAAGTACAGCAAAAGGCATGGTGTTAGAGTGGACCAGCAAGGCAGAGAGAGATTCAGAAAGCAGTGCGAAGACATATTTCTTCATTATAAAGGGACATGTCAACCTCTTCATAATTTCTGAAAGGCTATTGCAATAAAGGTCAAATAATTTTAAAGAAAAACAAGAAAGAGGTATCATGGCAATGAAAATTTGCAATGATGATTTTTTAAACTAGTTGGCAAGCCTCCGATGCTTAGGGCTCAAATGGGAGTGCTATTGATCACCCTGAACCTCTCCAACTGTACACTCACACACACCACCACCACCACCACCTTATCTTCAATAAGCCACTTGGGAAATGCTGATGATAATAGTATTAAATGGCGAATTCCCTGGCGGTCCAGTGGTTAGGACTCAGCGTTTTCACTGCCATGGCCTGGGTTCAATCCCTGGTCGGGGAACTAAGATCCTGCAAGCCCCATGGCGCAGCCAAAAAAAAAAAAGAAAGAAAATTAAAAAATAAAACAACAACAGTATTAAATGACTTGGACTTAAAACATTTGAAACTTGTTGGAGAGGTAACAATAGAATGCTATAGGGACAGCCCTCAAAGTTTGATGGCTGGCTAGTGAAACCAGCATGAAAATGTATCCTGATGTATAAGGAGAAAAGAAAGTTGATTTGCAGGAAAATGTAGAGCTCAAAGGACATTTCAACTAAGATATTGGGGAACACACGATTTTCTCAAGATGGTTAATTCCCTAGAGAAGTATTCAAGAACAGTAATAGGAAGAATTTAACAAACTGGCAACTGAGCAGGAAACCTCTTGTTTTGAATTTATTTAAAGTAAATAGAATCAAACGGTTCCAATTACAGTAGCTGAAACAACATGTTCAGTGCTAAGTTTTATAGATTAATGCCTCTGTGGTTTATGCTCTGATACTCATAGAAAATGATTATTGTAGTTATTTGAAACAGTTGTAAATAGTGTCTTACCAAAAAACAACTTTGCTCCTTAATAGCAAGTTATACATTATGCTTATTTAGTTTTTAATTTTTCTTTTTTTTTGTAATTATTATTTCCTTCTTTTTTACAAACCCTTGTGTCGAGGGCTGACTCTCAATAGATCACAGCAAGGGAGCTGCTCGGCTACGCATTATGCTTACTTAAGCTATAATATTGATCCTGACAGTGATACTGGATTTTTTAAGGAACCCTTATCTTTTAGAGACAATACTAAAATATTTGCATTTGAAATGATAGAACTGTTTCAGATTTGCTTCCAAGTCATCCAGTAGAATGGAGGACAGTGACTTAGACATAGAAATGGTGTAAGATTGGCCAGGAGTAGATGCTTGTGTCAGCTGGCTGATGACTACATGGGTTTTGGATACCACTTTTTAAAAATTTTGTGTACATTTGAAATTTTCCATAATACAAAGCTTTAAAAAATAAGATTAGATCCCTTAGGTAAGAAGCTGGGGACTTGTGGTGGTTTTGATGGACGTAGTCTCTAGAGAATAGAATTCAATTCATCCCTCTGATGGGTGGCAGATGAAGTCCCTTGAAAAGGTAAAGAAACCAAACTTGGCCACAGACTAACGGGCCTTCATCCTAGATATCTTAACCCTTGGTTCCCAGAAAGCCCTGAGACCAGGCCCCTCCATGACTTCCAATTTTCATGGGCATGGGCTGCTCTCACCTTTGAGTCAGGGGTTTTCCTGATTCAGCTTAAGTGGTAAGACTGATTTGGTAAAAGTCAATTGTATAAGAAGGAATACATCTATTTTTTTAATAGATTGTCCAAAAAGAGTTTATTCCAGAGGTTTCATGTTTTCCTCTAAAGCAATTATACACATTAGCAGAAACCCTGAGAAAATGTTGGTGGGAGCCTTCTGAACTTCCTTATTTACCTCTCTCTTCAGAAAAAATAAAATACTCAAAATCAGGTGCATTTCCAGATGAAAAATTCATCAGAATATTAATACTTTAACATTTAATTTGGGTAATTAATTTGAAAACTTAGTAATATAATAAAAGTTATTTCAGGCTGCTTGTTGACTTTATATCTTTTTAAATGGCAAAAGAGATTTTCTTTCCAACAATATATCAGTATTCGTACAAGACCTTTCTTTCTTTTCTAATGGGGTTTGTTTTTGTTTGTTGTAGTTCTCATAGAGTTGAAGGTTCAAGAGGGGGAACTGTGAGAGAGAAAAGAAAAAGTTAGATCACCAAAGGCTTTTTTTTGTTTGTTTTTGGCTGCACCTCACGGCATATGGGATTTTAGTTCCCTGACCAGGGATCAAACCCCTGTTCCCTTCAGTGGAAGCATGGAGTTTTTAACGACTGGACCACCAGGAAATTCCCAATCACTAAAGGCTTTGATTGTTAAATTTCCATCCCCATTTAAAGGAATCTTTAGTCGTCCACACACATGGGTCCTAGCCCCTCTCTAGAACATCCTTTCTCTGCAGAAGTCAACTCAATCTTTTTAGCTTTTCCGGTTTATTTTATGAACTGGTAGCTATTAAACAGTAGGTAGGACATGGTCATCTTTGCGGGCAGCCTTGGAAGCAGCGTCAGCACAGAAAAGATGTCTGACATCTGGAGCCCAAGAGCAATATTCTAAGCTCAATATGTACATTGGAAGTTGAGATAAATTTGATTAATTTTTAGAAAGTATGAATCCCAATTTCTTCTCCCCCGGAGGACAAGTATACCGCCCTACCACACAGACTTTGGCCTTGACCAGGTGAATCTCTTTGGCCAAAAAATGTGAGCAGACATGATGAGAGCAGGTTTTAAATGTGCTTGTGTGATTTGGCTTCTCTTAGGCTTCTGTGATCTGCCATGGGAAGAACATACCCTGAGTAACTGTCCATCACAGAGAATGTGAAGATACACAGAGCAAAACTGAACCCAGCTGAAGCCTGAAGCCAAGCCCAGGTGACCAGCAGCTGAAGCAGAGCTGTGGGCCAAAAAATATAGAAGTTCTTATTGCAAGTCACTGAACTTCGTGATGGTTTGATACGCAGCATTATTGCCTCAGTTGGTGACTAACACAGAAATCATCTACATACACAAGGAAATTGAAACCTGAGAGCGGATGCATTTTCTAGGAAGACTGTGTAAAGCAGTGACTCTTAACCTACTTTAGAGTTATGGACTTTCTTAAGATTTCAATAAATACCTTGATCTGATTCTTCTCCAAGCTTCCTTGATTCCCTATGTCTCTCCCCAGGCTTCCACGTGAATCCACCTGATTGGCAAAATCTAGAACATGTCTGAACCACTAGCTGCACGGGACTTGGGGACATGTCATATTAGCCCTATTTAGCTTTCTAGCCATTGAAACCTAGGAGGAGGTTGCAGTGAGACTTGAGGGGGCCACCCTACTCTTTCTAACACATCACCCTGAGGAGGAGTTGTTTAGGCAGGAGGGGAATGAGAAAGTGAAGCCGGGGAGAATTAGGAGAACCTGGTATCCCAGAAATTATGACAAGAGGCAGTATGAAGAAGTGAAGGGTCAATCACTTAGATTAAATGATGCAGAGAAACACTATGTAAAGTTGTAAAGAATCTGTTGAATTGGGCAATAATGATATCCCTAGAGGCCAGAACAGCGACTATTTCACGGGGATGGTGAAAAGGTGAGACGGTAGAGATAAGGAGTCCCACAATATAACTCTTTCCAGAACCTTGGTTGAGAAAGAAAAAGGAAGGATGTGGTTACCATCTGTGTGTCCTTGTGTAATAGTGAATCATTCCCCACTGAGGGACTGGTAAAGCCAGAGGCTAAAAAAGTCTCAGCCTCTCTCTCTTCTTTGTCACTTTCTTCATTGTCTTCTCCTCATTCTCTGAAAGAAGGGGTCTTTTCTTGGGTCTCCCAAGTCTTCTTGTGAGTCAACAGAAATGACTCTCATATTCCCTGTGCATTTTCTTGTTGGTTTATCAGAGCCCACAACTGTGGGACAGTTCCCTGAAATAGCAGCCATTGCTGTGTCTGTGCTCCACTCTCTCCTGGCCCCGCACAGCCTGCATCTCATTACTACCTCCTGGCAAGGTCTGTCCCTCACTCTGTGCCTTCTTTGCCCTGCAGTTCATATTAATTCTCACACTGCACCCAGAGTTCTCAGGCCTCACAGTTTTTTTAAGTCAAACCATCCTTGGCCTCATGGTGTTGGTAAATATTGCTAATAATCTCTCAATATCCATCTTGTCTTCTTCCTGTTAGTAAAAGAACCTCCAAGTTTTCCCTGAGCTTAAACAGAGACTAATTAGTCGGCTTCTCAAGCAGCTAGGTATGACCATGTGATTACATGTGAACCAAAGGGAGTCTCACTCCTCCTTCCTTCTAGGTGGAGAAAGGTGATGGCTGGAGCACTGGTGGAAGCCATGCATTTAGCATGTCAGAGCTGCCCTTCTACCCAGACCACTCACCTCTAGACTGTCAAATAAGGAGAAGATAAAGTTAGGTTTTAGGTAGACCACAGTGTTTGGTTTTAGACTGTGCACTAAATGATACAACAGGCACAAGACCCATCACTCTCCTTAGTCACAATGACTGCATGGCCGGGCTGCCAACCTCTAGGGCTGGCTTCACAGTGACCACTGCGTCTTTCTGGTCTGACCTCTGGTCTGATGGTTTGTTCTCTTCCTCTTAGCAGTCTCCTCTGACTAAAATAACATCTAAAGATGTTTCTCATTTCTTATGATATTTGGAGAATTGGGGGCAAGAATGAATAGCAACTGGTAGGATTCCCCTGGAAGCTTCGTTTCCTTGGGAACAATATACATATTCTCCATGATCCTCTGGCATTGGCATCAGTCAGCTTGCAACAAATCCAAGCTCTACCACTTAACAGTAATGCTAATTAACCTTCCTGTGTCTCAGTTATAAAATAGAGATAATAATTGTACCTGTCTATAAAAAGTTGCTATGATGATAGTTTTAAGCGATTACAGTTCAATGACCTTATTTTTGCAAATTTTGTGGCAAAATATGACCATATGAACCAGTGCTTGAACCCCTCCCTGGATCTTGGCAAAGATTAGCTTCACAGGAAACCCATCTCTGCCTACCTTATAGGATCATTAGAGGATGACACAATGTAGACCCACGGCCACTAGCACGTAAGGCACATTTATGCTTCTTACACAAAGGTAGGAAGCTCCAGACACATGACTCAGGGCTTGGCCAGCAGAGCAGGGTTAGGTGTCAGCCCTCACTCTTCCCTTGGCTGGGTGCTTTCAGCATCACACAAATGCAACGCTGATGGTACACCTGTGAGGTGGGTGTATTCTCCAAGGTGCCTGGACAACGGGCCGGGGGTGACTGGGAACTAAACTGAAGTCCTTTTCTCTTTCAAATTGTTATGTCACGGCACGCAGTTACATATGCCTGAGAAGAGGGCATTTTTGCTTTCACACAAAGGCTCTGTCTCTCTGCCAAGACCTGCGCCCACTTCTTGGGAACGTGCAGAGGTACCATCAGGCTGTGGGTGGCCCAGCACATTACACCAGCACCTGTGGCAGCCCTGATACCTGGCACCAAATAAGCACTCTGCACGTATCCGTGCTGCGCTCTGGGGCCTCTCATTCTTTCCAGCCTGCATGATCTTTTCCTTACTTGCTCACTCTTGCATAACTCAAGGTCAAGTTAATTTGCATATTTTCAAGGAAGCAATCGGAAACCTAAGTTGCTCCAGGGAATTGCTTTACCAGTGTGTCCCTGGGCTTTATGGTGGGCGTCCACACAGACAGCACCTTTGGGATTTTGCCAGCCTCCTTGGCTGTCTGCATGGACACACCGCTGGGAAGGAATTTGGAGTTGCAGCACCCGGGGAACACCCAGAACTCATTTTAGGCAAAGCCAAGCCAAAGGACTGTTCCTGGCCAGTACCGGAACCTGGAGGTAGGGGGCGTGGGAGGCCAAGTATCAATGCCTCTCGACGTCAGATTTGTCTTTTGGTGCCTTGGTGCGAAAGCTTGAAGCATTTCTTAAAGAGCCTGTTCTCTAAAAAGCAGCCACTAGAGGGTACTTTAGGGTCTCTTTCTCTGCAGTCTGTCCTGCTGTGAACTGACAGGTTTGCTGAGCTGCTTTGGACCTTATCAGGTCTGCCAAGGGATTGAGGACAGTTTTACCTCACAGGTTAGGGTATGAAGGTGGACAGCAGGAGAGCAGATGCCTTGGGCACCCACCTACATTATTTCTGTCAAGTGAGTTACCCTTAGACATTCAATTTCTCCATCAAAGGAAACATACATTTAAAATTTTCAGGGCTTCCCTGGTGGCGCGGTGGAAAAGAATCCGCCCGCCAATCCAGGGGACACGGGTTCGATCTCTGGTCCAGGAAGATGCCACATGCCGCAGAGCAGCTAAGCCTGTGCGCCATGAGTACTGAGCCTGTGCTCTAGGGCTTGCGAGCTGCACCTACTGAAGCCCGCACACCACAACTACTGAAGCCCTCGCACCTAGAGCCGGTGCTCCTCAACAATGCAATGAGAAGCCCGTGCACCGCAACGAAGAGTAGCCCCCGCTCGCCGCAACTAGAGAAAGCCTGCGCACAGCAACGAAGACCCAAGACAGCAAAAAAATAAATAAAAAATTTAAAAATTTTGATAATACAAAGGCTAATTTATACTCCCAGCAACAGTATTTGAAAATTAACTATTGATTCACACCCTCGTTAACATTGGACATGATCAATCTTGTAAATTTTTTTAACATGATGGATTTAAAATACATACGGAGCACATTTTCTTGTTTTTAACGAGTATCTCTATTTTGTCTGTTCCTATCCTGTCAATATTCTTTGCCCTATCTAGATATTAAAAATGATACGTAGGGCTTCCCTGGTGGCACAGTGGTAAAGAGTCCGCCTGCCGATGCTAGGGGACACGGGTTCGTGCCCCGGTCCGGGAAGATCCCACATGCCGCGGAGCGGCTGGGCCCATGAGCCATGGCTGCTGAGCCGGCGTGTCTGGAGCCTGTGCTCCGCAACGGGAGAGGCCACAACAGTGAGAGGCCCGCGTACCCCCAAAAAATAAAAAAATTTAAAAAAATTAAAATGATATGTATTTTTTAATCCACAAAGTCTCCCTGTACAAAGGAAATATGGTTTCCATCTAGCTCTGTCCTACTGGAATACGTTGCCACCTTAGCCCAGTCCTCATTCTCTTCCAAACACACTTTGTCCTCCTTACAAGGACAGTGTTTGCTGCGTGCAACTGCTCTCCTCTCCTCGTTTTGTGACTGAGCCTGTGGATATGTTAGTACTGTCTGCTGTAGATGAAAACCTCCTGGAAGGCCACACCTGGTATGCTTACTTGCTCTGTTAAGCAAAATGTATGCTACTCAATAAGTGTTGCAATTGACAAAGATAGGTTTCAGACTTGGCTTCTTCCCAAAGGAGTACATCGAATACGTGATTCTGACCACAATTAATGTGTAAAACAGGGAATGTGGCTAGCATCTATGCCAAAGGAAAAATAAGCACTGAAGCAGGGAGCTGCCCCCTGTTGATTTAAACAAACAAACTTATTAGCATAACTTCATAGTCTGTAGCAACTTATAAAGTTATTTTAAGTGTCAACTCTAGTTTCAGATGATCTAATGATTTCTTTTTCACTTAAAAAACAGTTTTTCAGATTATACGTATTGCTTTTCAAAAAAAAATGTGATCACTGAAGAAAATTAACAATTTCTGGAAGCCACGTGTTCCAGGAGCAAGGCTATAACATGGAAGAAGCCTCCATCCTAGACTCACCACTTAGAAGACAAAAGATAATCCAATTGGCATCGGACTATGACCTGAGTGAAAAACAAACCTCAGTGTGCTGCTGCACAGAGCCCAGGGATGCGTTAAGTAAATAAGTGAATGGAAGACCGGCAAGTTGCTTCCAACTTTCCGTTATTGTAAGGAAATAGCAACAATTTGGTTATTGCCAATTATGCTGCTAAAATAAGTAAGAAGTATAGTATTGGGTTTTTTTTTTCCTGTTTTAAATAAGCAGAGGGCTTCCCTGGTGGCGCAGTGGTTGAGAGTCCGCCTGCCGATGCAGGGGACGCAGGTTCGTGCCCTGGTCTGGGAAGATCCCACATGCCGCGGAGCTGCTGGGCCCGTGAGCCATGGCCGCTGAGCCTGTGCGTCCGGAGCCTGTGCTCCGCAACGGGAGAGGCCCGCGTACCGCAACAACAACAACAACAAAAAAGTTTAAATAAGCAGATAGTGATTATTTTCTTCTTTATATTTTCCCATAATTTTATGGTTTTCTACAGAGAACTGTTCTTTTAAAAAAAATAAGAATATTTGGAAAGAGATAAGCAGCATTACCTGGACGATGACTCCTGAAGTTGAGGTTGTTTGGCCATGGACTTCCTGGAACAGGGCTTCCTCTTTCCCATGGGAGGGTCTGTGCCCCAACCCAGCCCCCTGGGGGTTAGGGGCTCTAGTTCCCCCAGTTCTATGAAGCCAATGTCTAAAACAGCTGCCAGGAGCCCACATTCTCAGACAAGTGCTACACAACCTGCACTGTAACTCAGACTACATGGAACCTAGGTCTGTGTGTTCACACTGGATGAAGCCCACTGGTTGACATGCTGGACTCATGCATACCAACACTTCAGATCAATGTCCTCATTTTTTTTGTTGTTATTCATTATGTTTTTAAAAAATTTTAATGTTTTACTAAGTAATATATTTATATGGATAAAAATTCAAAGATATACCAAAGGGTAGAGTTAAAACTCTCCCCTCTAGGGACTTCCCTGGTGGTTCAGTGGTTAAGAATCTGCCTGCCAATGCAGGGGACACTGGTTCGAGCCCTGGTCCAGGAAGATCCCACACGCCGCAGAGCAACTAAGCCCATGTGCCACAACTTACTGAGCCCATGTGCCATAACGACTGAAGCCTGCAAGCCCCGAGCCCATGCTCCACAACAAGAGAAGCACTGCAATGAGAAGTCCGTGCACTGCAACGAAGAGTAGCCCCCACTCACCGCGACTAGAGAAAGCCCACATGCAGCAATGAAGACCCAGCACAGCCAAAAATAAAATAAAAAAACAAAAACAAAACAAAAAAATCTCCCCTCCATCCCTCAGTTGTCTTCCCCAGGAGGCAATTAATTTTGCTTCTTTCATATCTATAAAGAGGTTATAATTTGATTATAACTTGAGCATAGCAACCAAAGTAAGTAACAAATGAGGTTCCTTGTATTCTTTGGATTTTTAAAGGTATTCTTTAAAAGATAAAAACACGTGATAAAAAAACTAATCTGTAAGACAAAGCTAAAATGAAAAGTACCAGCCTCCCTTACACATTACCACCCCATTTTTAGCCCTTCTCCCCAAGAACATCCGCAGTCACCCATTTCTTGTAATCCTCCTCAAAACAGGCTCATGCATATATGCCCATAAACATCAACGAATTAAACAGATACATGGACGCACCAATACACATTTCTGACTCTTAAATTTTTCATTTAATTATATATCTTGGATGTATTTCCATAGCAGTACATAAAGCACATAACCTTCCTTCTTTCTTTTGAAAGGATGAATCATAGAGTTTTCAGTATTCTATTGGATGATTTTAGTTTGTTACTAGCTTTTGCTATTACAAACAATATTTTTCCTACCATCTCCCCCACAATGTTTTTCTAATGAGAGTCTGTATGTGTGTGTGGTGTGTGTGTGTGTGTGTGTGTGTGTGTTATAATTTTGCAACTGTGAATGTTTGTAAGCCTAATTTCAGGTAAGTGAATATTCTTTATTATTATTTTTTCTTTCTAAAAAGAAGGGGAGGTTTCAAAAGAAATTGTCTACTGTCATTCTTTTCCAAAAACATTTATACCTTCATCTTTAGGCATCATTTTCCATAATTTCTAGGAGAACAAGTTTTTATGATTATTTTTGCTACAGAATCTATTAACATTAATTTAATAACATTTCTCTCCTTCTTGAGTTTTCATCTTATTTAGTTTAGCTCGCTTATTTTGTGTTGAATTTGAATGAACATTTCTCCCTGGCCTGTTCCCACAAAATGCCCTTGGAATGTGGAAATTACCTGAGCATTATTCCACGGTGACTAACGCGTCATCTGATATAATTTGATAATGGACAAAACAGTTGCTGTTGTGTTAGAATTAAATGAAAGAGGCTACATTAATAAGCTGACAAGATCTAATATAGAAAGTATATAGAAGTGAGTGCCTTTAGGAAGTTTTCATTTCAGTCTAGGTAAAATTATTTAAACACAAATGGAATCACTAGATAAAGATATAGCTTACCGTAACTCCCTCAAATAAATTTCGTTTTGGCCTTTGAACAAAGTTCACAGGAAATTCAAGGACAAGTTTGACCCATCCTTTTTCTGTTCCTAAAATTCTTTCCTTAGTAGTGTAATGTGATTAATACTCATAAATTTTTACCCTAAAGTGATGTTTAAGATAATAGATTAACCTTACTTGATTCCAGTAGGCTTTCATCAATTTCCAGATTGAAGTCTAAGGCAAATATATTTCAATCTTTTGAAAAAACTGGATTGTTTTCAGAGGAATATTTTATTGGAGAGAAAACTAACCTAGCAAATGGGAAAACAAAAAAAAAAAGAGTTCCTACCATTTTCTCCCAATAATCTCATCACTTAGCACTTCAAAATAACTGTGGGGGAGTACCCTTCCAGTCAGAGCTGAGTGGCTCCTATTAAACTGCCCCTCCTACATATGACAATATAAAACACTAGGAAAAAAAATAAGAAGCAGTTAAAAGCAGAATTGACAAAAACAGGAAGATTCTGGAAGGGAGTTAACACTTCGAAGCAGGGAAAGAGTAGGGAGGGAGTTTCCCACATTTTATGGCCCTTAGCCTGAGACCACACAAGTCTGGCAGCATGGGGGTAACTAGAGCTCTGTTAGAAAGACTACAACATTTCTGGCTTGAAGAACCAGAGGTCAGAGTTTGAGGCAACCACATCCTTTGGAAAATGAGGTGGGAAATGGCAGAAAAGAGATAGCTAGAGAGGAAGAAGCTTATATTCTGTGTTTAAACTTACATCACGGATAATCTCTGAATCATGATTGTGCAAGGCAGACTCAAAGGAGCCCAGCTAAAGCCAAAAAAAAACCACAACTGAACTCGGATTTGAGCTTCTACTACTGTGATCAATATCGTGTTTGGAGTTTGAGTCTCACCACGTTTACTGCCCATTTAAAAAGAAAATCAATACCTTGGAGGAATGTAACATAATCCAGTTTTCATAACATAATATTTACAACATCTAGGTTGCAGTCCAAAATTACTTGGCAATCCAAAAATGAGTAAATAAACAAGCCAGGAAAATGTGATCCATTGTCATAAGAGAAACAATCAATAAAGACTGGCACTAAGGTGTCTAAATGTTGGAATGAATGAGCAGTGCTCTAAAGGCAGCAATTAGAACTACGCTCAGTGAGGTAAAGGAAAAGATGCCCATCATGATCTAAATGATAGTAAATATCAGTAAAGAAATAGAAAATATATATAATAAAGAAAAATTTGAGAACTGAAATTTATACTATCCTATTTAGAAGATGAATTTGATAGCAAAATTAAGATTATAGGATAAGAGTCAGTAAACTTAAATACAGTTTGATAGAAGTTATACAGTCTGAAAAAACACAAAGAAAAAATTGGAAAACAATTAATAAAGCCATGTGGGTATTTGGGACTATAGGAAGGGGCCTAACATATGAGTAATTGGATTCTCAGGGAGAGATGAGAAAGATAATGGAACAGAAAAAAAAAATTGAAGAAATACTACCTGAAAATTCTCAAATTTGTTAAAAGACATAAATTTGCAAATTCAAGAAGCTCAACAAATGTCAAACCTGATGAATAATTATAATAATATTTTTTAAATCTCTAGACACATCATTGTCAAATTATTGACAACCAAAGAGAAAGAATAATTTTGACAGCAACCAGAGAAAAATGACATATTATATATACAGGGAAACAATGATTTGAATAATTGATCATTTCTCATCAGACACAATGGAGGCCAGATAACCACAGAACAACATTTTAAAAGTGTTGAAAGGAAAAAGCTGTCAACTGAGAATCCTATACCCAACAAAAATATCCCTCAAGGATGAAATGAAGTAGAGACATTAAAAAACAAAACAAGACAAAAACAAACAAACAAAAAAAAACAACTAAGAGAACGTCTCTCCAGTATACCTGCACTAAAAAAATGCTAAAGGAAGTTCTTTAGGCTTAGGGAAATGAGATAAGATGAAAACTTAGATCTCTGGGAGGACTGAAGAACATTGGGGTAAAGGTAAATATGTGGGTAAATATAAAAGACTATTTTTCCTCTTAATTTCTTTAAAATACATATCACATGCCAGTTTTATCTTGTCATAATGCAATACATTTTACTACTGTAATGTAAAGGACCGGAGGCATGGTTAAATGGTAGGTGAAATGGTACAATATTATCTCAACCAAACAGTAAAATTAAGGATGTATATTGTAATCCATTAGGCCACACACCAAAAAAATCCTGTCAAGAGGAATAACAGAAACCCAAAAGGTAAATTTAAAATAAAATTCTTTTAAAAGTCATTTAATGTAAAAGAAGGCAGAAAAGGAGAAACAGAAGAAGAAAAAGCAGAGGGAACAAAACAGAAAACGTATAGTAAAGTGGTAGGTTAAACCCAACCATATCAATAATTACCTTAAATGTAAGTGTGCTAAACATTCCCTATCAAATTAAAATGCAGAGAATGTACTTTTTTAAAAAGTCCCAATTACATGCCGTCTATAAGAGATGCTGTTTAAATATAAACACGACTATAGACTTATTTTAGGTCAAGCTTAGCAAATCGTTTTCAAAAGTTCTCAAAGCTCCCACCTAACTCTCCCCCAAAGTACTTCCTTCCTAACTGGATTAATGTTCTATCCTGTAGCATTAATTACTGCACTCATTTTTATTAATCCCCATAACCATAGGTCAAGAGAATAAAAGCAGCTATCCAAGCAAACACATATTCAACATTATCTCTAAAGCCCACGGAGCAAAAAAAGATAAAGATTCAAAAAAGTTCTCCCCACTGTCTAGTTTCTGATGATTCTGGAATAAGGTGTGAACATAATTGCAATATCCAGGAGAGGGTGGAATATGTAGAATCAATCAATTCATCACCCAATCTTCCAGTAATATTTAGTTCAAGCAAGAAACTCCTTTAGAACTATTAAGGATGATGTTATCCCTCACTTAAATTCACTTAACAGACATTGAAGGAAAGCAATTCATACTCAAGTACTTATAGGTCATCCTCTGAAATTATAAAATATGAAAGCTCCACGTGGTCCCCTAACACTCAACATCTTGCTTTGTCATTGCCAGCTCCCTTGTTTTACTTGCTTTTGGATTATATAAATATATATATATATATATATATATGGAAATAATAGCTATCTCTTAACTAACCAAGCTTTATGATATACTTTAGATTAGAAACTTTTCAAAAGGCCTGTTTAGTTTTTCACAATACAAGAATACATTTACAAAATAACATTTTAATTTCCATTAAGTTTTCTTAGAAATAATGCCAGTATCACCAATACGATCATAACCACAGCAGCATGCTTTAAGACCTAAAAGTGAATCTTTACTATGTCAAATGTGATAACATGCCCCCCAAAATAGAGAATTCTTATCCATGAGGGTAATTGTAAATCATCATCTAGTACTTACTTGATGAAGCCACTTTCTTCAGAAAACTCCCAATTCCCTCAAGTTCTATCAGTTCGGTTACCAAATACTGCCAAACATGTAATTACAGATATTTGTAGCAGTTGAACAAATAGAATAATTATTATATCTCACAATTTACATAGCTGATTTTATATACCTATATCTATATCCATAGTTATATCTATATAATGTTACTAACATAGAACTATATTTCCCCTGAGAAGTTTCATAGGGTAGGGCTACATTCCATTCATGCCTCCCCTGTCATAGTTACATATATGAGACTTTCTGGTGGAAGATGGCAGATGAGGGAGGATGGATGAAGGGTCATTCCCAGGTTTTTTGATTTGGTACCTGAATTAAAGTTTTGGCCATTCACTTAATACAAGAGAATCAAAGGGGGAAACATGAAGCGTTTGAACCTGGACATATTGATTTTGAAGTACAAATAAGTTCGTCTAGAGTTCAGATGAAATAATTGCAGTGGAGAGGAAGATTCAAGGGTCATCAGAGCACAAGTGATAATGGAAATCAGGACCATGGACGTGATCATTCGGGAGACTGTGCGGATTCAGAGGAGAGTGCCGTGGATGGAGCCCTGGGACACACCAACATCTAGGGGACACATGGAGAACAAGAAGGGGACAGGGAAATGATAATGGAAAATTTCACATACTGAGGTACGAGGAAGTCACCCTGGCTTATGCAGGAGTTAACTTGAATTTTATGCTAACTAAAACAGCCTGTTTGTGGTGTATCAAACATACATTGTATGTCTGCTTTAATTATGAAAGAAAAGGGAGCACTGACCAGAAGTAAAGAATGTCCATGTTAAAAATGAAGATTAAATGCCTTCCTTCCTGGGATGCTAACGCTGGTACTCCTTCAATGACAAGACTCCCTCCCCAGATGCCAAGGACCATACTAACTCCCTGCGTACGTGCTGATATGGGCTTTTTGAAACCTTGAAGGAATTTATCCCTGACTTGTTTAATGTTCTTTGTTTTGACAACATATGAAACTGTGTTTAAAACCATGCTTCTCTGTGCCTTTCTTCTGGCCTCTGCTGGTGGCCAGCCATCCTTGGCATTCCTTGGCTTGATGGAGAATAACTCCAATCTCTGCCTCAGTAGCCACATGGCATTCCTCCTGGGTATCTGTGTCCAAATTTCCCTCTTCCTATAAGGATAGCAGTCATTGGATTAATCCAGTCTGACCTCATCTTACCTTGATTAAATCTGCAAAAACAGTATTTCCAAATAGGGTCATATTCTGAAGTTCTGGGTGGACATGAATTTTTAGAGGACACTATTCAGCCTAGTACACCATCCTAAGGGTATGATCACAGATTTACAGGTGCTATAGTAACTAGTCTCTAGAAAGAGGAATATATTCAAGAAATTAGAGTGGTGCACAAAATAAATGAATTGTTTGTGGGCACCTGTTTGAGGATGTCATTGAGAGGACGTGACCTCCGGTTGACCCTCCAACCCCAGGCAATTAGAACCTCTTTATCCCCTCCCCTGTCCTTAGAATGTATGTTCTGTCCACTGTTCCTGTACCAGGAGCCATTTTCAAGGATGTAGCCTTGAGAGAGCAATGTGTTGTTGAGATCATGTGGTCTGTACACTGGACTGAACCCCATTAAGGCTTCTATGTAAACTTTTAAGATTCTGGCAGGCAGGAGAGGAGATGTATTTATCTTGCTTCTGCCTGAGACAAGCCTTCTATGTAAATTAGCTGCCTATTAAACACTGCCATCTACCAATCTGAATGGGTCTACCTCTCCTTGACCTTTGTGTAATGGGGCAAGTTTAGAATTTCACTAGGGGAATTCCCTGAGGTCATGAACCAACAGCACCGATTTTTTGTAACTCAGTTTCTTTCAATTGTTATAGGAGCCCAAAGTAAGTGAAGACTCACTTTGCAGAAATTCATCACACTCAATATGTTTTATTTGGCATCTCATCTGCTATAAGAAACACCCCTCTGAACTGTTTCTGTAAAGAAGAAATTAACATTTTTTTTCACTCAGTGAAATAGAGAATCAGAAAGCCTTCCTAACCCTTCCTAACCCTTGGGTAGCCACGCAGATGGCTAAACTAATGGCTCTAAAAAAACTCTTGGACTCCATTTAAAAAAAACTCTTGGACTCCATTAGTTTAGCCATCTGTGTGGCTACAGAACCTCTGTCAGACCAGGTAACCAAATGTAAAATAGCTAGTGGGAAGCAGCCACAAAGCACAGGGGGATCAGCTCCCTGCTTTGTGACCACCTAGAGGGGTGGGATAGGGAGGGTGGGAGGGAGGGAGACGCAAGAGGGAAGAGATATGGGGATATATGTATATGTATAGCTGATTCACTTTGTTATAAAGCAGAAACTAACACGCCACTGTAAAGCAATTACACTCCAATAAAGATGTTTTAAAAAAAAACAAACTCTTGGAATAATGAGAGGTGTGGCAAAGGACCATTCATTTATTTAGACAAAAGTACCTTTAACCGCATTATCATCAAACATTCACTATATGGAGCACAGTAATGCTGTCTTTGTGGCACCATTAGATATTATGTTTATTTAGGCCTAAAAAGAATTCTTTCCCTGGGATGGCATTGGGAGAGCAAAAAATGACACAAAGGAGCAAAAAGGACAAACATAAAAGTAACATTTGGGCTGATTCTGACATTATTTTGAGCCATCCAGTCAATTCCATAAGTGATTCTAAGATATGATTCATGGGCGACCCTTCTTGATTACTCGTGGCTCCCCCAGTCCCTGCCATCTGTGGTACTTTGCAGTACCTGAATCCCACCAGGCTTAGCTGACCAAAAACTAGGCCCCATGAACAAGCCTCCGGAGCTGCGGGGCATCCCTTCCCGACACCTGAGCCCCCCACTCTCCTCTCTGGGTCCAAGGCTACCACCATAGCAACCGTATTCAGTTGGTTTCCATACCAGCTCCAAAGTCGATAAGCCTTTACAGAGTCCATCATATAACTACGAGGAGAGGGCAAATATGCATGTCAAAGGCCCTGTATTTGAAATACGTATTTCAAAGTCTGGACGGCATTATTAAGAGGAAAAGTAAGCCATGCTGCAGCACACACAGCTCTTTGTGAAACTAAGGTTTCAGGACAGTTGTGCAGGCGAGACTGTGACAGGGTGTTTCTAGAGAGGAACGCAAAGCAGGATCCTAGAACTACCTTTTATTTGTATTGCTCTGACGCCAAACGGAAACACAGTAAGAAGTTTGTCTGGGGCGCTTGTCTTTTACCCAAAGACTTTCTGCCCGGGAGCCCAGGGGTTCTGCCTGTAGGTTGGGATAACAAGTGGCCCCGCGGGATCCCACCGGCTTCGCTCTGCGCCCGCGGGGTGGCCGGCCGGCGGGGTCCGCAGCGCGGCACGGGGGCGCGATGCCCGGCCTGCCGAGTTTTCGGTTTCCACTTTTCCCTTCCAGGCCTCTCCCACTTCCTTACCCCCCGGTCCCCACGTCCGGGGGCCCGCACCTCTGCAGGGTCCCGTCCGCTCCCCCCGGGGACCCAAAGGAGGCGAATTCCTGTGGGCCCCAGAAATGCCAAGAGTGCGCAGCGAGACGGGAAATTGCAAAAGTCCTCGCCCCTCTGCCCTCCCCCGCGGCTTTCCCGTAACTCCCGCCCCTGGGCGCGCGCCCCGCAGCTGATTCATTGCCCGGGCGCGGGGCCGGCCCTGCACGTCCACACCCGCGCTCGCCCCCGCCTCGCACCGCGGCGGCAGCCAAGCCGACGACTCAGCCCGGCTCACGGAGCCTTACCGCCCGCGGCGTGAGTACCCACCCGACCGCCCGTACCGCTCACCTCCGCGCGCCCCGCCTCCCTCCGTGGCTCTTCCTACGGACGGACCTGGGTGGCTTCCGGTAGAATCCGACCCCTTTGCCGGCCCTTCCCGGCTGGACGCGGCCCGGAGCTCAGCCGTCTCCTCCCCTGCTTGGCGCCGCCGAGGCCCCGCGTTTGCTTTGGTTCGGGATTCGCTCTGCTCCGAGACGGTGCTTTGAGGGGTCCTCACCCGTGGCGCGCCAGCCTGGTGCGTAACACTGGAATACTAATTCTTCCCAGAGCGCACGCTGCTGGGGACACCACGACGGTTCTTACCCTGCTTTTACGTTCGCCATCCCACCGCCTCTTTCGCAGGTAGCTGTGAGTTAAAATTCCCGTTTGACCCACTTTTGCCTCTCTCCCAACACTCCAGAGTGAACTGCTGTCTCTAGCCTCCCCTCACGCTCCCTTAACCCCCACCTGACAGTCATTCCTCTCGCAGTCCGCGATCTCCCTCCACCCGGTCTCTGTTTACACCTGGAAGCGGGAGGCGCTCGCGCGCAGGTGGAGCGGGAAATCCCAGGGAGGTGTCTGGGGTAGACGCCAAGCGAATGCAAGGAGCGCCGAAGTGTCTGGCCGGGCGGTGGGAGCCTTGCGTTTGTAACTAACCCACCCCTCATCCTTTTATAGACAAACCTTTCCTAGGCAAAAAGCACGGAGGGGTTCAATAACTTGTCCAAGACCGTAGAGCTGGCCGCGGTGGCAATGACGTCGCGAAGCGCGGGGCTTTGCCCCTGACACCGAGAGCCCTTTCTTGACAGTCCTTGGCCCGCTCACGCATCCATCCGTCCTGCCTGCCTGTCCTATGGTGGGAAGCACAGTGCGCCGTGCCACTGATCAGGGACGCCTGGTAACTGACAAGCCTGAAGACTGAACAAGCTTATTCTCCAGCTCGAGAGGTCGATGTAGGCAGAGGATATGATAGAACTGAACGTAGTGTATTGCATTTGAGCTAGAAGGAGGGAAGCTCTGGGTCTTATTCTCAAGTCTAAACTGACTTTGGGACTTGGGTCAGGTTAACTTTATGGCCTCAGCCTCTGTCTCCTCCTCTGCAAAATAATAATGGTTCACACTTACTATGGGACCAGGCACTATTCTAAGTACTGTACATACGTTAGACGATTTAAGCGTCACCAGTGAGGTAGGTAGCAGTTTTCTCATTCTGATTTTATCAGTGAGAAAACTGAGACCCAGAGAAGTTAAGTAACTTGTCTGTGGTCACACAGCTAGCGCGTGACAGTCAGGATTTGGCTTTGGAATCTGCTTATAACCACTGTGTTGTGCCTCAAACTCTAGGACCCTTTTTAGAGTGTTTCCCACCCCACCCCACTCGTGGTGCTTCATTATTGTCCTGCTTTGTCTCTCTCCTTGGCTGTTTTAAAATGCACTCAGAGACCCTTGAAGCTGAAGGGCCCCAAAGGGTCATAGTGGCCAGGGGTTCCCAAACTTAGCTGTGTCTTAGAATCATTCTTGAAGCTTTTCAGAGCGCTGGCCTCCAGCTTCACCTGCCTACTCAGAATCGTCAGGGCATGCTAAGTTTGGCATCTCCCAGATAGCGTTCAGTATTGTTAGAATGCCTCCAGTGGGAGGGAGCTCACCAGCTAACGTGATTGTTGGACAGAGCTAATTCCCAGCTGTAACTTGCCTCCTTGTGGTACCTGTTCTGTCTCCTGTTGTCTCAGCAAATGTGTCTAAACCTCTAAACCTTCTGTATCAAAGGCCACCTTGAGAGGAAAGGGCTGGTCTTAGGTGTCCAACGGGGGCTGGAGCCACACTGGGGAGAACACTTACACACTGGGTCTTTTCCTTCTACCCCATTCTTTAACCTGAAAGAGCAGAAACATCTACAGGGGCGCAGGGAGGTGTTCCAGAGTCTCTGTTGTTTCTTGTAACCCTTTGTCCTGAAAAAGGAACCAAATCAGGAAAACTATCAGGGTGTTGAAAGAGGAATCCGTGGTGCTGTGATTTGACAAGAAGAAGGTGTGTGTTTTCCTTGTGGGAGGATTTTTGGCTTGGGTGGAAGGAAAACTGAGTGTCATCTTGCTCACTTACAGGAACAATGAGCCCTGGCTCTCTTTTCCCTGGGGGAGGAAGTCCTCCTTGATTGAAAAAAATATATGGAAGGGGGAAATATAAGACAAGTAAGATTTTGTGAGAAATACCCCTCCCTCCAAGCAGGCTTCCTTGCTCTGTAAAGCACAAGTTTCTTCTCCAGCAGCTGTGTCCTTGCTTTTACAAGGTTGTCTATTTTATTTTTGTGTTTTAAAAATAATGCAAATAATAAGTGAATATATATATGAACTATATGAAATGAAATGCACTCCTACTCCCACACAGAAGAGGGTAAGTTCAGGTTGGTACCTACTATTCCAAGATTTCTTCTTTTCTATACAATTGCATAATATGTATCTATACACTATGTTTTTTTAAAGATATTTTTCTTTTTTTAAAATTGTACAGTTATCTATTTATTTGTTTATTTTATTTTACTTTATTTTTGGCTTTGTTGGGTCTTCGTTTCTGCACACGGGCTTTCTCTAGTTGTGGCGAGTGGGGGCTACTTTTTGTTGTGGTGCACGGGCTTCTCATTGCGGTGGCTTCTTTTGTTGCAGAGCGCAGGCTCTAGGCGCGTGGGCTTCAGTAGTTGTGGTGGGAGGGCTCAGTAGTTGTGGCTCCCGGGCTCTAGAGCTCAGGCTCAGTAGTTGTGGTGCACAGGCTTAGCTAGTCCGTGGCATGTGGGATCTTCCCGGACCAGGGCTTGAACCCGTGTCCCCTGCATTGGCAGGCAGATTCTCAACCACTGTGCCACCAGGGAAAACCTACACTATGTTTTAATATATGTAAATGAGATCTTACTATCATTGTGCAGCTTATTTTTTCACCCCCAAGTCTTAGCGCTCTAACATCTCCGTATGTACCTCTTTTGCTAATGGCTACGTGTTATTCTAAAGTAATAATGCTTATTCTTGTTTCTTATTATTTTAGAGACATTTTTTCATCCTTTCCCTTATTGATGGACATTTGAGTTGTTTAAAATTATCCAGCATTAGCAACAGTGCTTCAGGGAAGATTGTGCATTCATCTTTGTGCTTAAGCCCGAGTATAATATCCTAGGAGAGAGATTTGTGGGTCCAAGTGTTTATCCATTTTTCAACTTGATAGATAAAACCCTTCAAATTGCACCACTGACCCACCCCAGGTACTAATTTAAACTCAGCCCATGAGACTCTATTTCCCTCATCCTTCCTAAAACCAGGTGTTATCTCTTTTTTTTTTAATTTAAATTTTCAAATCTGGTAAATGAGTGAAACCCAATAAGGCATTTTAATTTGCATTTTGCTGATTATTGCTGCCATTTAATATTTCTAAACACAATATTTATGGATCATGTGTGTCTCCTGTCAATTACCTGTGCGTATCCTTTGCTCACTTTTCTGCTGAGTTGCTTTCTCTTATTTCTGTTTACTGCAGAAGCTCTACAGGTACTCAGTTTCTTAATCTTTTGTCTGTTGTAGATGATGCAAATATTGCTTCTAGTGCAGTGCTCATTTTCCAAATTTTTTTGATTATGGTAAAATACATAATATAAAATGTACCATTTTAATCACTTAAAGTACACAGGTCTGTGTCATTTAGTACATTCACATTGTTGTGCAACCATCCCCACCGCCCATCTCCAGAACTCCTCATCTTGCAAAACTGAAACTGTACCCATTAGACAATAATTCCCCATTCCCCCTCTCTTCCCAACCCCTGACAGCCATCATTCTACTTTCTGTCTCTATGCATTCAAATACTCCAGGTACCTCATATAAATGGGGGAATCATATAGTCTTTGCCTTTTTGTAACTGGCTTATTTCACTTAGCAAAATGTCCTCAAGGCTCATCCATGCTGTAGCACGTATCAGAATTTCCTTCCCTTTTAAGGCTGAATAATATTCCATTGTTTATGTATACCACATTCTGCTTATCCATTTATAATGCTTTTATTTATTTATTTTCAAAATAAATGTATTTATTTATGTTTTATTTGTGGCTGCGTTGGGTCTTCGTTGCGGTGTGTGGGCTTCTCACTGCAGTGGCTTCTCTCGTTGCGGAGCACGGGCTCTAGGCGTGCAGGCTTCAGTAGTTGTGGCACACGGGCTTAGTAGTTGTGGCACGTGGGCTCAGTAGTTGTGGCTCACGGGCTGTAGCGCGCAGGCTCAGTAGTTGTGGCACACGGGCTTAGTTGCTCCGCGGTGTGTGGGATCCTCCCAGACCAGTGATCGAACCCGTGTCCCCTGCATTGGCAGGTGGATTCTCAACCACTGTGCCACCAGGGAAGCCCAATGCTTTTATTTTTAACTATCTTTTGCTGCACAGAAGTTTTAAATGTTTGTGTAATCAACTCTGCAATCTCATGCTTTCTGTGCTTTGTCTAGCTTAGAAAGGTCTTTTTCACCTAAAAATTATTTTTAAGTTTTTTTCTAATACTTTTATTATTTAGGTTTTACATTTAGCTCTGCAAATTTTCAGATTTTTGTATAAGGTGAAAGGTAAAATGTAACTTAACTTTTTTCTTAAGTTTTAAGCAGTTGATCCAATACTGTTTATATAATCATACAACTTTTTTCTAACTCATTTGAAATTCTATTTTTACAGTAAAATAAATTCCTATTTATATAAGGCCCTGTTTCAGGATTCTACCCTATTTCACTGATCTATTTTTGTCTCTTCTTCTGCCAATATCACCTGTGTTAAATGCTACAGCTTGATGGTATATTTTTATATCTAGGAGTATATATTTGTGGTTTTTTCCCTCAGAACTTTTTTTGAAAATGATTCTCATACATTTTCATTTTGTATAAACTTTACAAATAACTTGTCAAGTTTAATAAAATCCTATTGGAATTTTTCTTAAGATTTTCTTGGCTTTCTAATTATCAGTAATTTTTTTATGCCTTAATGTCGATTGTCGTATGCCCTTCACACAGGCAGGAAGCAGCGTGATGTGACTGGCGAGTGACTCACATGGCTCAAGCTCTGAATTGACTGTGTCAACATGGACAAGTTACTTTTAGCCTTTCTTAGCCTTAATTTCCCTATCTTTGTATGGGGATAATAATTGAATCTCCTTTCAGGGGGCTGTTATAAGGATTCTATTAATGAATGCATGTAAATCACTTAGCAAAGCACCTAGCAGAGGGTTAGCACCCAGCACGTGCTAGCTGGGATCATTTTCACATTTCCCTTCCTATTCTGCTGTGGGCACTGCAGTGTGCCTTGTCAGAGCAAGAACTGCTAAAGCTTCTCCTTCATATATCCATAGTGTCCTAGGAGACAAAAATATGTAATAAATATTGAATATAGTAGTGCTTCTCAAACTTCAGTGTGTATCTGCATCACCTGGGGATCTTGTTTAAATGCAGATTTTTATCCCACACTTTGCATATGTAGTCTCTCACTGATATATATGTGTGTGTGTATATATATATATATTTTTTTTTTTTTTTTTTTTTTGGCTGTATGTGGGCCTCTCACTGTTGTGGCCTCTCCCGTTGCGGAGCACAGGCTCCGGACGCGCAGGCTCAGCGGCCATGGCTCATGGGCCCAGCCGCCCCCCGGCATGTGGGACCTTCCCAGACCGGGGCACAAACCCGTGTCCCCTGCATCGGCAGACGGACTCTCAACCACTGCGCCACCAGGGAAGCCCCCATTTAGCTTTTGATGGGCACATGGGTTGCTTCCATATCTTGACTATTGTAAATAATGCTGCAATGAACATAGGGGTGCATGCATCTTTTAAAATTAGTGTTTTCATTTGCTTCAGATAAATACCCAGAAGTGGAATTACTGGATCATATGGAGTTCTATTTTTAATTTTTTGAGGAACCTCCAAAGTGTTCTCCATAGTGGCTGCACCAGTTTACATTCCCATCAACAATGCAGGAGGTTCCCTTTTCTCCACATCCTTGTCAGCATTTGCTATTTGTTGTATTTTGATGGTAGCCATTCTGACAGGTGTGAGGTGGTAACTCACTGTGGTTTTGGTTTGCATTTCCCCGATAATTAGTGATGTTGAGCATCTTTTCATGTGCCTGTTGGCCATCCATATTTCTTCTTTGGAAAAATGTCTATTCAGGCCCTCTGACCATTTTTTAATTGGGTTGTTTGGTTTTTTGATGTTGAGTTTTATGAGTTCTCTGTTTATTCTAGTAAAGCTAATGGTCTTGCATTTACATCTTTGTTCATCTGGATTTTATTTTGTTGAAGGAAATGAAGCAGTAGCAATAATGATCAAATTAACATTAATTGGATTTACTGTGTGTATATTCTCATAATCTTATGTGATCCTCATGGCAATCCTATGAGGTAGGTTATTTATTCTCATTTTACAGAAAAGAAAATCGAAGCCTAGATGGTTTAAGTAACTTGTCTATAGTCATATAGTTATTAAGTGCCAGGGGGGGATCCTAAGTAGTCTTATGTCAGAGCAGCTGTACATAACTGTTACAGCTTCCTTTTCCCATACATGTCTGGGTTGGTACATTGTTCCAGTACCATTTGGGTGAATAATGTATCTTTTCTCAAATGAAGTATCACCTTTAGCATTTACTAAATGCCTACATATTCTTTGGGTCCAGAATATTCCTTGGATCCAGGTTTTCCAGTTCTTTCTTTGACTTCACATACAACTTAGAGACTCAACTTTACTCCTATCTGGAATCACAGATTGCAAGAATCGTTAACTAAACATTGCTTAAAAAAAGAAGATGAGCTGTGAGTCAATTCAGTCTCATAAATCAGGATTGACCTTACAAAACTAGTAGAAACACTTAATGGGTAGGTTTAGAGGGCGGGGAAGAAGTGCTTGAACCCTGTGTGTGCCTCCGAGTGATGGATACTTAAGGAGGAAGGGGTGGTGGAATTGGGGTGAAACCTTGTGGGTTATCAATCCTATGCTGTAACGGTGGAGGCCCTTTCAAAGGGGCTCCGAAAGACAAATGGCAGGGCTCTTAAAAAAAAAAAAGAAGAACAGAACCTGGAAGATGTGGGCATCCTCCATGAAGTGGCATGCAACTCTTTGTACTGCCACATAGAACTCTTTCACAAGGTACACACACGGATCCCGTGTCCTACTTGAACAGCTTCTTCTTTAAAATAGTATTTGCATATGACATCACTGGGGCACCCAGCCAATTTTGAAGAGTTTGGAAACACACCCATGATCTTGAGAAGCAAGTGATCGGTTAAGCTGCTTCCCATGGGGATTATTTGAGGTGGGGAAACTTCTCAGGAATAAATATTTCAGTAATGACAGAACAAGAAGTGCTGGTGAAGAGGGGCAGGTTTTTCAAAAGCTGTGTTTTCATTGCACATGTAGTTTTTATTACACATGTAGTAGATATTTGAATATCCCTCTAGTATTACACATGAGGGATATTCAAAGGCATCTTCTTTTTGCAAAGAGACAAGATTTGAATGAGAGGTTCTACGAAAGGAGTGGGTAATTTTTCTTTTCTTTCCTCCCTTTTTCCTCCAGAGAAGGAATGTCAATGAAAGACTATGAATTCGGCAACATTTGGCAACAGAAAATGTAGAAGGGCCTGAAAAAGAATCTATTTTAATTAAAATAAAATTGAGGGCTTCACTGGTAGCGCAGTGGTTGAGAGTCCGCCTGCCGACGCGGGGGACATGGGTTCGTGCCCCGGTCCGGGAAGATCCCACATGCCGCGGAGCGGCTGGGCCCGTGAGCCATGGCCGCTGAGCCTGTGCGTCTGGAGCCTGTGCTCCGCAACGGGAGAGGCCACAACAGTGAGAGGCCCGCGTACTGCCAAAATAAATAAATAAATAAATAAATAAATAAATAAAATTGAAAGCAAGGAAGAGAGAATGCAAGAAAATTGGTACAAGTTTTTGTTCGTTTACTGGCTATTGACTGGGTAGCAACTGCGTTCTGGTACTGTGACAGACGTGGGGAATAAGATGTAGACCTGTCCTCAAGCAGCTCATAGTCTGGGTAGGAAAAATGGAGATCTGAAAAATAAAAATCAAGAACAGATTTTGTCTGGATTTGTTAATCCCATAATCCTAATAACAGATACAAACTACTATATATAAAATAGATAAGCAACAAGGAATTACTGTGTAGCATAGTGAACTATATTCAATATCTTGTAATAACCTATAATGGAAAATAATCTCTCTCTGTATACACACACACACGCACACGCACACGCACACATAAACTTACTGTATGCCTGAAACTAACACAATATTGTAAATCAACTGTACTTCTTCTTTTCTTTTTTTCTCTTTGGCCGCACTGTGCACCTTTGTGGGAATCTTAGTTTGCCGACCAGGGATTGAACCTGGGCCCCGGCAGTGAGAGTGCTGAGTCCTAACCACTGGACCGCCAGGGAATTCCCTCAACTATACCTCAATTTTAAAACACTGGGGAAATTTTTTTAAAAAAGAGAGAGAACAGATTTGGGAAAGGACAATGTCATGCAGATGGGGCAGGAAAGTATTTTTCCTTTCTGAATTCTGCCACTTCGTACTTCCCAGACTTCCTTTTCTTACTGGAAAGTGGACGTGGCAATGCTCCTTGCTCATGGTCGTGGAGAGAGAAAGCCTGTTGAATGAATGGGAGAGCTGGGTAGCTTCTCTCGGGTCAGAAGCAGAGCTTCAGAGGAAAAACCAAACCCTGCTTGGTGCACCCTGAGCATCTGTAGGGGAGCTTGCCAAGCAGCCGCCTGGTGCTGAGGGACTCACCAGCCCTCATCCTTGAGGTGATGGGGGCAAGCCTGGCCTAATCTTGGATTTTCATTTTGATCTGCATAATGGGGAGAACTGTAGGGTGTAGAGCACCCCAGAGCTATGTGCTCGGACCTCTTTCTCTTTTCTGTCTGTACACCCTCTTGGAGATCTTTCAGTCCTATGGCTTTAAATACTATTTGTATGCACCAGGCATGCCTGGATTTATACCCCCAGCCACGACCCCTCCCATGGCCCCTCCACATGATGTATCCAGCTAGCTACTTGACATCTCCACTTGGATATCAAGTGAGCATTTCAAATTGAGATGTCGCAGGTTGGGTCCTTGATACAGCCCACTAAATCATTCTTCTGCTTCTCCATGAATGGTGATTCCATTTTCCCGGGGACTCAGGCCAAAATTCTTGGAGCCATCCACGATGTCTCACTTTATCACCACCCCGCACACCCTGCCAGCTCTATCTTTAAAATTTCTCCCATTTCATCACCGTTCCCATGGCCGCTGCCGTGCCCCCCGCCGGGTCTAAGCCAGCATCAGTCTCCCCTGGACTATGGCCGTGACCTCCACCTGCACTCCCTCATGCTACTCTTGCCCCCTTCAATGTCTTCAATACAGGGTCCTTCCTGTACAATATAAGGTAGACCGTGTTACTCCTTTGTTTAAAACTACCCAGTGGCTCCCATCTCAGAGTAGAAGCCGACGTCTCTAAAGCGCTTTCCCTGTCTGCTCTGCCTCACCGCATGCCCTGTGATTGCCCCGGCCGCTCACCTCCTCGCCCGTGCCAACACCTGGCTCCATGTTGTTCCTTGACTATATGCCCAGCGCTCTGCCACCTCGGGATCTCTGCACAGGTCACTCCCTCACCTGCAGGCTTTTCACTCTGTTACTGGGGGTCTCACAGGGAAATAGCTGATGCACTCAGAGTCCGATAACTCGAGGAGGATTGACGTAGGAGGCGTGGAGGGGAACCATGTGGGCTGTGCAGCAGTCACCTGGGGCTCGGAAGAAGCTGGCCCAGAGCCCTTGGTGTCTGTGTTTTTCCAGCAGCATCAGGCTCTGTGCCTACAGGAAATCTGTTCATAGGGCATTTCCCAAAGTGGGTTCCACAGGGGTCTCTGAGAGGTTCTCCCATCTGCTGACTCTTGTTCTGCAGGTTTTGATGAACTGTTTTGATTTTAGGATTTCAGACAAGGCTAGGACTCGTAGTCCTTCTGCAAAAGGTCCTGAGGTGGTCTGGAGCCTGAAGTATCGGGATGGTGGCTGCCCGGTCACAACACTGGAAATAAGCACTTTGTTCTGTGCAGGCAGTGACCACTGGGTCACGGCTATCACCTGCCCAGCATGTGTAAAACCATGCCCATCAGAACTGATGAAAGGAAAACCAGGAAATCTAAGTGGCTGCTGGAATGAAGGTCCTCAGCTTCACAACCTGCCATGTGTGAGATGGTCAGACCTTAGAAGTACATCCCTTGTAAATACTCTTGTCCTTCAGTTTTGTTATATGACAACTTGTATTCTTTAGTTTCTGGTTATCTTTAATTGGTAGGTGGCCTCTAACTTCTAGTTTTAAGTTTCTCTGCCCCATGACTTGTTTAATTTTTGTGACATGTAAAATATTTGATTTACTAAAACTCCACCTTTTTACAAACATCTTAAATAGCCCTTTCGTGCAGAGGACACGAGGCAGCGTCCATCTCACCCCCGGAATCACCTGCTTTTTTTTTTTTTTAATTGGGGTATAGTTGTTTTACAATGTTGTGTTAGTTTCTACTATACAGCGAAGTGAATCAGCCATATGTACACATATGTCCCCTCTTTTTTGGATTTCCTGGAATCACCTGCTTTTGAATTGCAGGGATGAGCTCTTCTCATGGTGGTGGCTCCTGTGTTCCTTGGGTGACGTAAGTGCCAGGAGGATGGGACCCTGTGCCGTAGACCAGGATTGGATGGATATTTGAATGAACAGTGAGTGTCAGACAATTCACTGTGCCATTTTCCTTTGCCTCCCCTTTGGTTCTCAGCAGAAGATCTTTTCTCTTGAGTCAGTTTTCCCCCAGCTTTGATATGTAGTTGTAATAGGAACCTATCTGAAGTTGCCAGTAGAGACTTCAGTGCAGTATGGATGACCTGTTGCCAAAAATTGAAGTAGCAGAAAGCAGTGCTTAAAGAATCAGGAAGTAAAGCTGTCACTTGAAGACTTGTGCTCCCACGTAAGCAGGTTTGACCACCCCAAAGTAATTGAATGGTTTGGTTTACCCTCTTCCTGTCTTCACTGTCGTCCCCATTTCTTGTAAAATGCCATTTAAAGGAAATAAATGGAGGGTGTGGGCCGTGAAAATGAATGATCTGGTTCATGGAATTTTGAGCTTTTGATGAAGCCCAAGGGGACTAGATGGGGGCAAAAGATGACTTTGAATTTTTCTTTGCTTCTCTCCATGATAAGTCAGAGTTTGAAGTAGAAAAGTGAAATTCAGTACTTCCCCTGACTAAACGTTTCTTATGAAATGAACATTTTAGCCTCCTTGAGGCCATCCAGGCTTATTCTGTGTGCCCTCGGATTGTCCAATGGTCTGAGGACCTGATGAGTCAGTGAAGCTCTTTGACCTGTAGTTCACAACCCTATTCTAAGACAAGGAAAACCGGAAATTATCTTGAACAATGAAACTCTGCCTGTCTTCGTCGGTGCCAAGTGCTCATTTCTCTCAGGTGACATTTTAAGGAGGGAGACAGGGCAGGGTGGAGATGACTCCCCCATGAGGAATTCATTCAAATGTAGCTCTTCTGTGACCGTTTTTTTAATATTTAACTTTTGTTTCTCTGCTTTATCTTTCTTCACCAACCTTTGCTTGGTTTGAAGAGATTGGTGGATCGTTATCTATTGCCACACAGACTCAGTGGCACATCTGGGAACAGCTGCTCTGGGCTGGGGCGTGGCCGGCTGCTGGCTGACCGAGGCTGGCCCCTGCTGGAGCAACTCAAGGGCTCAGCTCTGCCTCAGGTTTCTTGTCCTCCTCCTGGGTCTAATAGAATAGCCCAGAAATGCTCTTTTCGTGCCAAAGGTGGAAACACAAAAGAGAAAGCAGAAATACATAAAGTCTCTTGAAGCCTAGGCTCCAAGCTGGCCTACCATCACTTCTGCCTCATTTACGGGCCAAAGCAAGTCAGATGGAGCAGGGAGATTGCCTCATTGTGGGGCGAGGGGGGACTCCAAATTCACAGTGACGGGGGTATGGACATAAGGAGGAGAGAAGAACGGGAACCTTAATGCCATCGTCTTCCACAGTTGGTTCAAAGAAACTTGCTCAGAGCTAAAATTAAATAAAATTTCCCTTCTTTGCAATTTATCTTTTTCAGAAAACCAGAACCTATGGCTGTCTTTGCAGTTTTTCAGACAACATTCCTCTTGGCATTGCTGTCCTTGAGAACTTACGAAAGTGAAGGTAAGAAGTGGAAAGAACAGTAAAAAAAAAAAAAAAAAAAAAAAAAAAAATCACCTGGGAAAAAAAACAAGGTGACAGGTACTTTGGAGAAAAATCAACAGGTCATTTTTCTTTGAAAATTACTTGGAATTGGTAAGTAGCAGTGATTACCTTAGTCATGAGCTTCCTGATCTTGATGGCTCATTTTAGTAAGCTATACCTTAACCTTGATTTCCTGGTCAGTGGAGTAAGCTATACCTTAACCTTGATTTCCTGCTCAATGGAGTAAGCTATACCTTAGCCTTGATTTCCTGGTCAGTGGTAACTTGTCAGTGAATCTAATCCCAGAGAATGTCATGATCAATATATGGTCCATGGCCATTGCCAGAGGAGTTCCTTCTAAACTTGCTGGGTAGAGATGGGTTATGTGTCCAGTGTCAGCTGCAAGGTTAGAGCAAGTTGGGCTGTGCTACAACTGCGTTCTTTGAGAGGCTGTTACCTGCAAGATAATATGCTAAGTGCTGAAATGCTGTTTATGGGTAAAGAAATAGTATTTGTCTCTTAGCTCCTCCCACAGCGAAGGTATTTGGCCATAAATCAACTTTGTAAATAAAGTCAGTAAGAATTCAACACCATTAAAATGTTTATACATATTTTATCACTTTGAGCCAGTTTGAAGACAGATTCAAACTTGAGAGAGTTTCTACGGGTTTATAAAGTTTGTGTTGCTTTTACCTGTATTTTATAAAGCTTTACCTTTTCCTCTTTCTGCATTTATTCTTTGCTGTATACTCCCTTTGTAACAGAGGGTACAGGCATATGCTCTTAGTAATTACTCACACAATTCCTGTCCATGGATTCATGAAAATGATGTTTGCAAGAAATATCCATAGAAGTTATCCATTTCCCTTGAAACTCTGTGATAAGCTATTTGGAAATAAAAGGAAGATTTTGTTCTGATAAGAGCTCAATTCTCCGTCTGATATTCTTGAGGTCTGGGTTTAGTTTTTTATTAGGTTCAGGGCACATGAGAAGGTGCTACTTTTATGGGTTCTTAAAAATCACAGTTTGATTGTTGGTTTCTTCCATAATCTGGAGCTGAAAGGTGGAAATTAGGAGGACTCCTCTTTTGTAGTATCGATACCCCTCACTCTATCGATCTTACTTGCTAAAATCTAAGCATGACACACTGGGGCTGAGTGGGTGGTCTGTACCATAAGAATGTCTAGGCTCAGTTAGAGCTCCTGATTCCCAGACAGACCCAGGGCCCCAACTCCAGGCTCTCCAGAGAATCCAGGTGTTTAACCCAGGTGTTTAACCCTAAGCTTTTGGCCCAGCTCACTTCCCTAGTGAAGTCTCCATATCTGAGCTGACAAGTGTTCACTGTGAGCCTTCTACTTACAAGGGACTCTGCTCTCAGGGCAAGCTCTGTTGCTCACCCTTTCAGCTTCCTTTATTTAGATCCGACTTGCATTTACCTGTTTTTCTCTCCACCAGTCTTTGTTTCTGCTTCCAGCTTTCTCAGCTAAGCATACCCGCTTTGCGAAGTGATCCTGCTTTGTCCTCACCTTAACTGCTTGGATTTCTTGTCTCGATTTCTGCTGCATCTGACCCAGTACCTACTAAATGTCCACTCAAACCACTGGGCTTCTCACTCAATCACTCAGCCAGGCTCAGGCCTGAGACTCCCTTTCAGGTAACCTAGCTTCTCCTGTCCAATGAGACAGAGCCCAGGCTCACTTCCTGTTGGCCCTGGGCTCACTCTCCATCAGCCAGAGATCATGACTAGCATTTGGATGTATTTTCTTCCAGTCTCTTGTGCGTATGCACAGACAGAGAAAGAGATATAAATGTGTAGGGTTTTTTTTATAGAGGTAAAATTATACTATATGTACACTGGGAGTATTTATACTATGCATACTTTAATAAGTGTATATAGTATAAAGTTTATATATAAAGTATACTTATTGAAGTATAACTAGTGTAAAGTATATATAGTTATTACAGTATATATAGTATAAAGTATATATATTATATGTAATATAAATATATATACTAGGAAGTTATACTATATATACTTATTAAAGTGTATACAGGTAAATTATTAAACAAGTGGAGTATATATACTTTAATAAGTTTACTTTCGTATATACTTATCAAAATAATTAATACAATATATGATGAGAGTTTTTACCTTTGATGTTAAAAGTTTTTCTAGAAATAACATTATATTTAATGGCTGCATGGTATCCCATTTTACGAATGGGCCACGGTTTATTTCCTTAAGTAGTGTTGTTGGGACCAGACAGAGAAACAGGTTGGGGAAAATAGGAGGACAGTCCGTGACTAGATCTAGGTCTGTCTGATTCCAAGCCTGCCCTTTTTGGCCACACGCCGGTACAGCGTTATAAATTAAAGAGTTGGGCCAAGAGCCTTGGGTTCTGGTTGGGTTGTGTGGCCTTGGGAAAGTCACTACCCCTTTCTTAGTTTCAATTACTCATCCTCAATTTCCTTTATCTCTCTGACTTTCCTTGGCATTTTCCTGCTATTTCCCAAGGATGTCCTAGATTGCTTTCCACCCAGTTATTTCTGACTGCTGTCTCTCGAGTACCTGAGTCACTCAACACTCACCAAGAGCATATGTCCAATATAAAGAATTCCCCTTTTGTCTAAAGCGTCATATGGCAGCCTTCTAGAGCTTCCAGAAGTAAAGTTGATACTTGTAGGTGACTCACTCATTCAGCAACCAGCCATGGAGTGTCTATACCGTGAGAGGTACGTTACGGTCTTGGTTCCAGTGTGCTGAGTAAGACTCAGTCCCACCCGTGTTTCAGCTCACAGTCTGCGGAGAGACAAACACAGAACAGGCTATGACAGCACGCTGAGATCAGGGCTCACACGCTGCGTGGGAAAAGCAGCCCTGGGGAGAAGAGAGTGCCAGGCAGGACGAGATTATTAGTGAGGGGCTGCTTGTCAGGCAGGCCACTTGATATCATGGTGATGCCTGGATCTGTGATTTGAGATCCGCATCTGCTGTGGGTAAGACGTCATGCCAAGTTCTGGGGACAAGAGTTTGTTCAAAGGTGGCATAAGCCTCCGCCTCTGTCCTCCAGGAAATTGAATCTAGAGTGAGACTGACAGCAACGAACGACCATACAGGCAAGATGAAATGAGGGCTAGGAAAGGTGGGTGACTTTGCATATACCCTGCTTCCCTGGTGCTGATGGCTCCACGGCTACTGAAACAACTTCCCCCATTCCATAAGGGGATCTGCCCTTTCATCTCTCCCCATCTCCCGCCTAGTTCACTGTATTAGGCTTGGAAGACACAGATTTAGGGAGAGAATGAATAACAGCTGTTGCCTCTAACTAGAGAATTGAGACATTTTATTCACAGAGGAGATAAAACCTCTAGCCAAATAGCAATAGAATATGACCACCATGTTTGGGCTTTGAGCATTCAGGAATTCCAACTTACTTCATTTACCTTTGAGTGAATAGGGCCTGATACATGATTCACTCTGCCCAAACTCGTTAAGAATCAGAATGCCAATTTATTAACTTTCAGTGGGGAATAAAAACTGGAAAGATAACTGGGGCTCAGCCTTTTGGTGTAAATTAGAAGACTAAATTATGCATTCTGCAGTGTCATTGTAGTGAAGTGAACCAGGTATCTTAATATTTCTTTTAAAATCTAGCATATTAAGCTCAATATAAAAAAAAACAACCCAATCCAAAAATGGGCAGAAGATCTAAATAAACATTTCCCCAAAGAAGATATACAGATTGCCATCAAACTCACAAAAGGATGCTCAACATCACTAATTATCAGAGAAATGCAAATCAAAACTACAATGAGGTATCACTTCACACAGGTCAGAATGGCCATCATCAAAAAGTCTACAAACAATAAATGCTGGAGAGGGTGTGGAGAAAAGGGGACCCTCCTGCACTGTTGGTGGGAATGTAAATTGATACAGCCACTATGGAGAACAGTATGGAGCTTCCTTAAAAAACTAAAAATAGAATTACCATATGACCAGCAATCCCACTACTGGGCATATACCAGAGAAAACCATAATTCAAAAAGAGTCATGTACCACAATGTTCATTGCAGCTCTATTACAATAGCCAGGACATGGAAGCAACCTAAGTGTCCATCAACAGATGAATGGATAAAGAAGATGTGGCACATGTATACAACAGAATATTACTCAGCCATAAAAAGAAATGAAATTGAGTTATTTGTAGTGAGATGGATGGACCTAGAGTGTGTCATACAGAGCGAAGTAAGTCAGAAAGAGAAAAACAAATACCATATGCTAACATATATATGGAATCTATAAAAGAGGTTCTGAAGAACCTAGGGGCAGGACAGGAATAAAGATGCAAAGGTAGAGAATGGACTTGAGGACACAGGGAGGGGGAAGGCTAAGCTGGGACGAAGTGAGAGAGTAGCATGGACATATATACACTACCAAATGTAAAATAGATAGTTAGTGGGAAGCAGCGCATAGCACAGGGAGATCAGCTTGGTGCTTTGTGACCACCTAGAGGGGTGGGATAGGGAGGGTGGGAGGGAGACGCAAGAGGGAGGGGCTATGGAGATATATGTATACATGTAGCTGGTTCACTTTGTTATACAGCAGAAACTAACACACCATTGTAAAGCAATTATACTCCAATAAAGATGTTAAAAAAAAAATCTAGGGCTTCCTTGGTGGCGCAGTGGTTGAGAGTCCGCCTGCTGATGCAGGGGACACGGGTTCGTGCCCCGGTCCGGGAAGATCCCATATGCCACGGAGCGGCTGGACCCGTGAGCCATGGCTGCTGAGCCTGCGCGTCCAGAGCCTGTGCTCAGCAATGGGAGAGGCCACAACAGTGAGAGGCCTGCGTACCGCAAAAAAAAAAAAAAAAAAAAAATATCTAGCATATTATATGGTTCTGAAAGTAATACGTGTTTTCTAAAGAACATTCGCAAAGTACAGAAAAGCATAAAAAAGAAAGTTAAAAAAAAAATTAAAAAAAAAAAAAGAAAGTTAAAATCACTCAACCTCACCATCCAGAAATGACTGTTAACATTTTAGTTTTACTTCTCTTTATAGCTTTTTAAAAATAGTGTAAGTACTTTAAAAAATATAAAATGGAGTGCATAGTTCAATATGATTTTTTTAAGTGTATGGAAAAAAATCAAGCAAAACATACATGATTTGAACTTGGCAATGGAGTGAGAGTGGAGTTGGTAGGATGCTGGGGATTCAATTTCTGTATTATTTGAACATTTTTATCATGATCATGTATATTTTAAAAATAATTTTTATTGAGGTGAAATTCATGTAACAAAATTAATCAGTTTATGGTTAAAGTGGACAAATCAGTGACATTTAATACATTGAATATGTTTTGCAATTACCACCCCTATATAGTTCCAAAACGTTTTTATTATCCCCAAAGGAAAGCCTGTAATCATTAAGAAATTATCCCCTATTCCTCCCTCCCTCAGCCCCTGGCAACCACCAATCTGCTTTATCTCTCTATGGATTCATCTATTCTGAATATTTCATATGAATTGAAACATACTATGTATATGAGACCTTTTATATCTGGCTTCTTTCACTTAGTGTAATGTTTTCAAGGTTTGCCTAATTTGTAGCATCATTCCTTATTCCATCGAATGGATATACCACATTTTGTTCATCCAGTCATCTGCTGATGGACATTTGGGTTGTTGCCACCGTTTGGCTATTGTGAATAGTGCTGCTACAAACATTTGTGTACGAGTATTTGAGTCTCTACTTTCAATTCTTTGGGATATATACCTAGGAATGGAATTGTTGGGTCATATGGTGATTTTAACTCTTTGAGGAACTTCCAAAATGTTTTCTACCATGCTAAAGCCATTTTACGTCCCCACCAGCAATGTACAAAGGTTCTAATTTCTCAATATCCTCACAATGCTTATTTCCATTTTTAAAATTATAGCCATCCTGTGAGTGTAAGATAGTATCTCATTATGGTTTTGATTTGCATTTCCTTAATGACTAATGATGTTGAGCATCTTTTCATGTGCTTTTTCATCATTTGTACATCTTCTTTGGAGAAATGCCCATTCAAGTCATTTGCCCATTTTTTAAACTGACTTGTTTGTCTTTTAGTCGTTGAGTTGTAAGAGTTCTTTATATATTCTGGATGCTAGATAAGTGATTTGCAAATATTTTCTCCCATTCTTAGTTTTTTTTCTCTTTCTTGACAAGGTCCTTTGATGCACAAAAGTTTTTAATTTTGATGGAATTCAATTGATCTATTTTTTTCTTTTTTGGCTCATGCTTTCATGTCATATCTAAGGACCCGCTGCCAAATCCAAGGTCATGGGAGTCCATACTGAGATTTTAACTGGTACTCTAGCCATCCCCAGCACCGCATTTACAAAATATTACAAAGGATGGGTATCTTTTTGGGAAGATAGTCATTGATGGCTAATAACTTGGATTTTATGGACACTCTTGTTAACCTAACTTCCATAGAATGAATTTTCTGAGATTTTTAAAAATAAATTCTGAGGCTAATGCTTTACTTGGATCACGAACCTGTCTACCATGTGGACCATTCACATGAAAAACTTCATGCTTATATCTACCAGGAATGCTTCTCAGCTTATCTGGCTGGGTCCAGAGCCCCGTCCTTTTCATTTGTATCCTGAGTTTGGCAGGACATGGTGGGAGCCATGCAGCGTACTTCTCGACATCCCATTCCACGTGACCTTTGATTGGGCAGGATGCGCCTGCCTTAACAGTTGGCGGGCGGTGCAGTAAAGGGGAGCAAGGTTTTGGTATTAGATCTATACTTAAATCCCATATAGCTTTGTGTAAATCATTTAAGCTTACTGAACTTTAGTTTCCCCATCTATAAAAAATTACTGTCTGAGTTTTACAGTGGGCATTACACGAGACAACGTATGTAAAGCACCTAGCAGTGTGCCTGGTAAATAGTACGTGTTCAGTCTTGTCGCTGTTATTTTTACCTCTCTGTGAGAAAAATAGCACATGTAGAATGGCAGTTTTGGAACATTTTTTTTCCAGTATTAGAGATTCTTTCCATTTTTATTCTCAAAAGAACATACTCTCTTGCCTTTTAAACTAGGTGCCAGAGGGTCTCAGATCACTAGGGGAAACCCCCAAAGAACTAGAAAAATGAATGCTGAAAAGATGAAATCTGCTCCACCATGGACCATCAATTATCAGTTGTTTTTTTCTCTACAGTCTTAATCTTTTCAGTACCTTTTGCACCATTCCCAGTTACTTTAGACTCCCTCAGAAGGGAGTGAAACCAGTTGATTCGGTAATACACAATTCCTTTTGAATCTGTACAGCATTTCTCTGCTTATGTAAAAAGTGGTGCTTTGTTCTTCTCCAAGAATTAGCAGTGATCTCACTCACTCCATCAGGCCCCATCCTCTCTCTGGGCTGTTTCCTAGCTCACTGACCTCAGCAAATCTGTTTCATGTTTGAATCTCTACTCTTTGACAGACTCTATCACACCACTAAATATTCTAAACTTGCAATGACTCATTACTTCTTACGAGTCTGTTGTGTCTCTCCAGCTAGGTTCCTTCCTTGAGCTAGAAACCTTGTCACAATTATTTTATTTCACACTAAGTGCCTAGTCTCATCCGAAGAGTCCAGTGAATTCTTGCCAGAGGTGTTTTTAAGTTCAGTGCATTGAGATTAAGCAATAATATCTAGAGATGGAACTTGCTGTCACTTTATAGCTACTTAATAAACTATGAAATACTGACTTCCAAAAAGAAAACTTTCATTTTAGATGTTCTCTTATAGCAAATTTATAGCAAAATGTCCTCTTTCTTTATTTATAGCAAAAAGTCCTCTTGAAATGAAATTTATAGCAAAATGTCCTCTTTCTTTATTCAGCCTTATTACAAATTTCTGAACCATTTAGATTGTTCAATAGAGTATCCTTTTGTCTTGTGAAACTGTTTATCAATTTATTAATTTGCTGTGTATCATTGAGCAAGTCATTTCATTCATCTAGGTCTTAAATTCTTTATCTGCTGAGTGATTTCTGAATTCCCTCCAGGTTTTCAAAGTGTCTAATTCTAGAATGTATATGTGAGCAATAATTTCCACAGCTAAACAATGATGATATTGAACAGTTTAATTATCTGTGACTATTCAATCATACTCCTATTAAATGTTATTTCATATCTTGTTTTGGCCTTTCAGTCTTATCTGAGCCTTTACCATTAACTCCTGAATCGCTGAAAGTTTCTGTCAATTCTACGTGTCAGTGTTTGCATTTACAATGGACTGTCCACAGCCTCGCTTATCATCAGGAATTGAAAATGGTTTTTCAGATACAGATCAGTAGATTTAAAACATCCAATATCATCTGGGTGGTAAGTATTTTTCTTTTTCACTCAATATTTAAAAAATCCTTTTCTGACACTGTGTTTTATCTTTTATAACATCCCCCCAAATCCCAATATGGAAATATTTGGGCAACTCAGAATAGTTGTCGTAAATAATCACATTTCTGTGTTTTTAGTTAAGAGGGTCCCAGACAGGGCTTCCCTGGTGGCGCAGTGGTTGAGAGTCTGCCTGCCGATGCTAGGGAACACGGGTTCGTGCCCCGGTCTGGGAAGATCCCACACACCGCGGAGCGGCTGGGCCCGTGAGCCATGGCCGCTGAGCCTGTGCGTCTGGAGCCTGTGCTCCGCAAAGGGAGAGGCCACAACAGTGAGAGGCCCGTGTACCGCACAAAAAAAAAAAAAAAAAAAAAAAAAAAAAGAGGGTTCCGGACAAAATAACATGACAATATTGGTTTGGTAGGTTGGATGGGCTGTGCTACGAATCAGATCATTTTCTCAGTTCTGCTCTGTTCCCTGTGGAAGCTGTTGGGGTCTGTCCTTGTGAATACTGGATTCCAAAAATCCATGAAGATCAATCACCTTATTCCTCTTCCTTCTTCCTTCCCTGTCCACCAGAGATCTTCCTAAATCAGATGTAGGAGTTTGGCAACATTTTTCATGCCCCTGTGGCTCGCAGGCTGTTTCTTTACTAATGCTATGCTGAGATGCAAGGAATAAACCATTGTAGCATTTTCTGCCCTAATCAGCGAAGAGGTTCTCCATGGGCCATGTTGGAGAGTAACTTAGAGTCCTTTGTTGCCTCATATGTGGCTTTTTCTACCACAAATTAAATTAAGAAAGTCCTGAATTTCACACACTTTTTGCCTTTGAATTATTTGGGAGCGATTTTTCACTTGTCTGGTTTAAATCATGGTTGTGTCTGTTTTGTGTGATGCTTCCCCATCTAGTGCATTGGGACACTTTGGTAGTTGATTTATTTATTTTTCCTAACATCTATATTGGAGTATAATTGCTTTACAAACTTTGGTAGTTTCTTTCAATTACCATTTATGGTGCAGGGAACCTTAATAATCTATGCCCACATCATGATCATTTATTAGCATGGGATGTTGAAGGACAGTGAGATATTTTCCCACTGAAGGGAACAGAGAATTTGCGTTGGAGGGAAGGGCAACACAGTGCTGTGTCATTACTGGGGACCTCCGTTTGCTAGTGGACGGCCACTCTCCTCTCAGGTGCTGGAGGCGTGAGTACAGGGAGCCAGGTGGTCAGTTCCTTTAGCAAAGCATAAAGGCTACTAGCTTTAAAGGCTCCAGTTACTTTCCTTATCCATCACTGCATTTGAGATCTGAGTGAGTGGCCTAAGTTAAATATCATTCTGACTGTTGATTTAGGATTGATACCAGGTCTAGAATTCCACCCCTCAAAGGGCAGCTTCCCACCATGAGAGTTGTTCGGTGTTGGGTTGTTTTTTTTTTTTTTTTGAGGCCAAACTTAGTTTATTATTGTTAGTTCTGCAGGCCAGGAGACACAGATCCAAGAAGCACTTGCATTGTGTTCCCTGGTGTTCTGACTTTAAACAACAGCAATGCTTATGTACAGCTGTTCCCTCCCCACCGCCAGCCCATCTTCCCACCATCCCCCTCATGCTAATAATTTTTGTATTTTCCTATTTTTTGTATTGTTGATGGATACACTGGTTGTTGATTTGGACCCAGTACAACATCGAGCAGAGGTCATATTGAGGCTAAGAATTATCTAAGGAAAAGAAATTTGAGAGAAGAGCTGGAGGAATTCATGGAAAACTAGCACTTAACCCCATTAGCGAAAGTAACATTAACCATAGACCAAGTTGATCCTATTCTTTATTTTTCTAAAAGACACTTCTTTCTGCTTTCATAGTAGAGAAAATAACAATAGCAACATGTGAATAGACAGTTGTTCGTATCTGTTTACACCTTTGATTCAGGTAGTTCTCTTTTCAAGGTAAAGCCGCTGGTGAAACCTCCTTGTGTAACCTACCAAGGCTGGAGATGTTTGAGGGTAGATTTGCCTTGTCGGTTATACGGTCCCCATAACACCCAGGCCAGCCTGATCCCAACAGAGGAGAAAACTAAGGCACAGAGAGGTTTGTGGTGCTGCTTTTTTTTTTTTTTTCTTCTTTTTCCTGTCATTTATTCATTTGACAAAAGATGATCATACCTGCCTATGCCAGATGTCAGGAACAGGAAAAGAAAAAACACCTTTGACCTTGAATTGTTTACAGCACAGTTGAGAAAGTCCGGGACACACAGAACAACGCTAAGAGGACAATTTAAGAAAAACTGAGACGGTCTCACCCTGACCATGTCCACACAGAACTCTCCCTTTTCCTGCTGGGGTTGGGTGGTGGAGGACCTGCCACACCCAGAGGAGGGAACTGCCCCTCTCGAGGCAGCTCTGTTTCTGGCTGGAGCCCCGGGCCCCCCACAGGGGTGACAGCCGCAGGCCGTCTTCCCAGGTCATCAGTCTCCACGTGTCCCAGAACAGACGATGCCAAGAGAAGCCCTTGTCTGAACCTCTCAGGCCTGAAGTCAAGGACAGACATAAGGTCCCCCTCCGGTTAAGGGTCAGACAAAGCAGCTGAGAGAGGTCGCTTCCGTCTGGACCGTGATCTCCCTTTCATAGGGCAGGTCCCTGTAACGCACCCTCACTCATGCCTCAGACTGTTTTGTTCCCAAACAAGCCACAGGAGAAGCATGTTGACCGAGGCTGTCACAGCTGGACCAGGGACTCTGAGCTGCCTCCTGGCCGGCGCTGGCCACTCAGGCTGCACTACGTGCTCACCCTGGCCAGGGTTCTGCCCGCAGCCTCTCCAGCCGCTTGCTTTACGGTTCCGTCAATGGCAGGAGAAGGCAGAGTAGAGTAGCAGCTCAAGCTTGGAAGGAGGCTTGGAGCGCGAGTCAGTGAGGGATGAGCTCACTTCTCAGGAATGAATCAGTGATCTCAGTTGGACTTCTGTGTAAATGCCGGGTTTTTGTAACATACTAATGTCTGCCAGGGCCCAATTAAACTTGCCACTTGGATGAATGAAAACAGCCCAGACACAGTCATCACATTTTTAAAAGTTGCTGAATTGAGGCATTCAACGAAAAGTTTTATCTCCTCCACAACGGGCCTATAAAGACCACAAAGCACAACTTGTGGTCAGACGGAATCCACACAGAGAGTGTCTGGGAAAAACAGAGCTCACTGCATAGTAATGAACGGATGAAACCCTTCAGCACAGAGTTTTAGACTGTGGGCTCAGGTCCAGGCATTATTCCAGGCATGGGGCTGTGAGTGCTGAGCACAAATAAGGAGATGATCACGCAACTCAGAGTATCCCAGGCGTGAGGAGTGCAGGTCGCTGACACGGGGCTGTGGGGTGAGATCAGGCCTGACCTTCTCCAGCACCTTAGAGGAAGGGCAGTTGGAGCCAAAATAGGAAAGAAGATGAGAAGCTAATTTAGCATGGAGGGTGAGGAGGAATGTCCCAGGAAGATCCAGCTGGGGTGAGCAGAGGTCCTGAGTGAAAGGGGCTGGGAGCCTTCAGGCCTGAAAGCGCGGGGCATGTGGGGTGGGCAGGACAGGGCTAGACCACACACACACCGAGGGTCATGCCCAGGTGCTGTTTTATATCCAGGGAGCGGTGAGAAGCGGAGTGATGAGCTCTGATTGGAAGTCTTAAAGAAAGCTCACTCCGGCCACACAGTGGAGAGAAGTTGGGAGAACTGGAGGAGGTGAAGTGTGACCAGTTGGAATGGAAGCAAGCAGCGGGGTCGGTCTAGAGGAGAGGGGCCTGGAGTGGGTGGTGACCGTGGTGACAAGAGAAGTGGCCGAATTCCCAAGAGATGGGGGAGGCAAAATCCAGCCGGCGGCTTGTTGACATTACAGCGAGGTCACTAGGACTGACAGAGTTCCTTTTATTTATTTATTTTGGTATTGGTTCTTAAATAATAATTAAGAAAAGGTACCTGTGATCGCTCGTATTAGACAGTAAGTGTTGCATGGATCAGGACCACAGAACTTGTACTTAAAAATGTATGTTTTGGGGCTTCCCTGGTGGCGCAGTGGTTGAGAGTCCGCCTGCCGATGCAGGGGACACGGGTTCGTGCCCCGGTCCAGGAAGATCCCACATGCCGCGGAGCGGCTGGGCCCGTGAGCCATGGCCGCTGAGCCTGCGCGTCCGGAGCCTGTGCTCCGCAAAGGGAGAGGCCACAACAGTGAGAGGCCCGTGTACCGCAAAAAAAAAAAAAAAAAAAAAAAAAATATGTTTTGTAATCTAGGGATAAAGGAATACAATAAACCGAAATAATATAAATGTTTTACAAATGGGAGTTCTGCTTAGCGTGAGAAAGGACGTGCACGACTAGGTGCCTTTCAGGTGGACGAAGTGCTTCTCCTTCCGGGGCTGTGTTTGGTTCGGCCAAGGCCACTGTTTAAGGTTGGCGGCCTGGGGAGGGGAAGGCACAGGTGGAGGAAGGCCTCCAAGTCTGGTTGCGTGTGACGTGTGTGCCGCCCCCCTCGTCTTCACTGTAGGACTTGCCATTGGCCCTTAGAAAAATGGATGCAGACTCAGTTTTCCCCAGGAAGGGCAAGATTTTTGTTGTCCCTGTCTCCCAGCTGTGGGTGCAGAAAGCAGGCGTCCTGGAGGGGCCCACTGAAAGCATGGGTGCCTGGAGCTATGGTCCACGAAGAAGAATGAAGCCCATTCCCCGCTTTCTGGGTGCCATACTTGAGTCAGAGGCATAACCACAGATGAAATGCCACCAACTACCCCCAGTATGCAGGGGAGCTCGGGCAGAGGTGGGGATGGGAGGAAACCAGAAGGAAGAGCAAGAAAGACTTCATGAAGAAGATGGGGTATAACAGGGGCTTGGAGGTTGGGACTAATTCCCAATTCAGAGGGAGAGTTGGGGACGCGAAACCTGGAAGGCCGCGTGAGCAAGTACTGTGGAGTAAAGCATACAGCTCTTCCCGAAGTGTGGGGCGGACCACTGTGTCTGGAGACAGGAGTCCTGCAAGGGAGAGGCAGTTGGAGTCATACTGTAAATGGCCTTGGACGACAGGGTCAGGTGTAGAAGGAGCTGTTGAAGTTTATTGCGTTAAAGAATGAAAATACCACTGTCTTAGAAAGATTAAGACTAAACGCTGTGCGGGAAAAGCAAATTACAGTACAACTTGGACAGGCTTCCCAAGAGCACAGTGTAGGGCGTTCCCATGAGGTTGACATCTCTGGGGACTAAAGATTCTGAAGGTTGGAGCTCAAGGGAGGGGCGATGGTCCATGTGGCCACCGTATCTGAAAAGACAGGAGACAAAAACCAAAGCAATCATTGGGAGTCATCTATTGACTTCTGGGAGACAGTGGAATTCCTGGGAACCATGAACGACTGCCCGCTCTACTGAGATTGGGCCAACTTGATCTGATGAATATTAGAAAATTCTCATCAATCTTGCTCATTTTTAAAAGGGTGCCTCAATTAATTCTCTAGTGTGCAAGAATCTTCTTAGCACGCTCTTGTGACCAGCACTGTGTGCACACCTTCTTTCTCTGATCTTTTCCCGCAAGACTCCAGTAGCTTCTGTTTTCTCTCTCACTTGAGCCCTCTGGAATTGGAGGCCCAGAGGGGTTGGGAGCCAAGTTTTCGAAAGGCAGGAGGCCAAGGCTGGTTCCTTGCTGGGCCGTCAGAGCTCGGAAGCTGGCTGGCTGAGAACAGACTGCATTTGTCCATATCCTGGAGTTACAGTGGACTCTTAGGTGTGTGCTTTGGGATAAGTCCAGCCAAGCCATTTCCCAGGACCACACGGCTATATGTTTCCAAGTATTTCTCTTTATTTCTAGGAGAACTACAGCACCACTGTGAAGCGGAACCAAGTCCTGCATTGGAGCTGGGAATCCGAGCTTCCTCTGGAATGTGCGGCACACTTTATAAGAATGAGGAGTATGGTGGATGACGCCAGGATTCCCAAGCCAGGGTTCTGGAGCAACTGGAGTTCATGGGAGGAAGCAGATGGTAAGAAGTGAGGTGATAAAAGAGTGAAGGGGTTTACTATCTAATATTTCTCGGGGACCAGTAGTCAAATAGTGGAAGTCCCTGTTGAGAAACCCTGGGTAGACACCAGCATTATTTTTCTTTGGCTCCTATTGGGTCTAAAAAGCATAGGTGTGAAACTTGCCACCAGGAGACAGAGGTCTAAGGATTTTCCCTCTGAATTTATTCATTGAGGTAATTATGCAAATTCAGACAATTTAGTATTCATTTTCCATAGGTGTGAAGTGTGTATATTATAGAATGCTAAGTGAACAAAACAGGACATAAATTGTACATATGTTTTTGTTAGAACAACACAAAATGTGTATTCATCTAGAGCAGAATTTGGGAAGCTTTTTCTGTAAAGGGCAAGATAGGAAATCCTTTAGGTTTTACAACCCTACATTCTCTATCGTGACTATTCAACTCTGCCATTGTAGCATGGGAGCAGTCATAGGCAGAGTGTAAATAAATGAGTGGTTGTGTTCCAATAAAACTTTATTTACAAAAACAGATGGCGTCTGGAATTGGCCCATGGGCCATAGCTTGTCAACCCCTAATGTAGAGACAAGGGAGGGAAATATGGAAAACTGGAAGCAGTTCTTGATTTGAGATCATGGATAATTATGAGAGAGATCATGGATAATTATGTTTAATTACTAAAAGGTCTCTTAATTTTGATTATTTTGTTATTAAAATTTAGCATTTTGCACAATTTCTTATGCTTCAGCTAAGCTACAGGTTAGTTGTAAAGCACTGGCATTTGGTGCTCTCAACTATATACGTTGACAGATTATCTGAAATTCCTGTCAAGAGAACCATTCCTTAGCTAAGTGTTTATGCAAATGTATTCATTCAAACTGATAGCATGTTAACTCATGAGAGGCCCAATGATTAATTTAATACTAATAATAGAATCAAATCTGCATTCTAGTCACTGCTTTCGGCACTATATGTATTAATTTCATCTTCACATCAGCCCTATGAAATACATATAATTCTTATCCCTACTTCACAGATGAGGAGACTGAGGCACAGATAGCTTTAAAAAAATCCCATGCAGGGCTTCCCTGGTGGCGCAGTGGTTGAGAGTCCGCCTGCCGGTGCAGGGGACGCGGGTTCGTGCCCCGGTCCGGGAGGATCCCGCGTGCCGCGGAGCGGCTGGGCCCGTGGGCCGTGGCCGCTGGGCCTGCACATCCGGAGCCTGTGCTCCGCTGTGGGAGGGGCCACGGCGGTGAGAGGCCCGCGTACCCCAAAAAAAAAAAAAAAAATCCCATGCAGGGTCATCAGGCTACGAAGTGGTAGAGCCAGAATTCTAACCTGGACAATCTGGCTCCAGAGGCCATTCTCTTAACCATCACATCCTATTGCTGAGAGACACACTTAACAGAAAAAATAGAGATTAAAAAGGTAGCAATAGAGAAGGAAAGAACAACATTATCAACAACTTTCGTACAGTGAGCTAGGTTTACCAAAACTATAACCTCCAAACTAACTCAAGAAAAGCTGATTATTCCTTAAAAAAATTTTTTTTATTGAAGTATAGTTGATTTACAATATCCTGTAAGTTTTGGGTGTACAGCACAGTGATTCAGTTATACATTTTTTTTTTCAGATTTTTTTCCCTTATAGGTTATTACATAATATTGAGTATAGTTCCCTGTGCTATACAGTAGGTCCTTGTTGGTTATCTATTTTATACGTAGTAGTGTTTATATGTTAATTCCAAACTCCTAATTTATCCCTTCCCCCCACCCTCCTTTCCCCTTTGGTAATCATAAGTTTTTATTTTCTGTATCTGTGGGTCTCTTTCTGTTTTGGAAATAAGTTCATTTGTGTCTTTTTTTTTTCTTTTAGATTCCACATATATGTGCTCTCATATGTTATTTGTCTTTCCCTGTCTGGCTTACTTCACTCAGTATGATAATCTCTAGGTCCATCCACGTTGCTACAAATGGCATTATTTCATTATTTTTTATGGCTGAGTACTATTCCATTGCATATATGTATCACATCTTCTTTATCCATTTATCTGTCAATGGACTTTTAGGTTACTTCCATGTCCTGGCTATTGTAAATAGTGCTGCAATGAACATTGGAGTGCATGTATCTCAAATTATGGTTTTCTCTGGATATATGCCCAGGAGGGGGATTGTAGTATCATATGGTAGCTCTATTTTTAGTTTTTTAAGGAACTTCCATACTGTTCTCCATAGTGGCTACACCAATTTACATTCCCACCAACAATGTAGGAACATTCCTATTTCTCCACACCCTCTCCAGCATTTATTGTTTGTAGACTTTTTGATGATGGCCATTCTGACCAGTGTGAGGTGATACCTCATTGTCATTTTGATTTGCATTTCTAAAATGATTAGTGATATTGAACATTTTTTCATGTGCTTTTTGGGCCCTCTGTATGTCTTCTTTGGAGAAATGTCTATTTAGGTCCTCTGTCCATTTTTTGATTGGGTTGTTTGTTTTTTTGATATTGAGCTGCATGAACTGTTTGTATATTTTAGAAATTAATCCCTTGTTGGTTGCTTCATTTGCAAATATTTTCTCCCATTATGAGGGCTGTTTTTTCATTTTGTTTATGGTTTCCTTTGCTGTGCAAAAGCTTTTAACTTTAATTAGGTACCACTTGTTTATTTTTGTTTTTATTTTCATTACTCTAGGAGTGAAACCAAAAAAGATAGTGCTGTGATTTACGTCAAAGCGTGTCTTGCCTACGTTTCCCTCTAGGAGTTTTATAGTATCTGGTCTCACATTTAGGTCTTTAATTCATTTTGAACTTATTTTTGTGTATGGTGTTAGAGAATGTTCTAATTTCATTTTATTACCTGTAGCTCTCCAGTTTTCCCAGCACCATTTATTGAAGAGACTGTCTTTTCTCTGTTGTATATTCTTGCCTCCTTTGTCATAGAATAAGTGACTATAGGTGTGGGTTTATCTCTGGGCTTTCTATCCCTTTCCATTGATCTATATTTCTGGTTTTTTTGCCAGTACCATACTGTTTTGATGACTGTAGCTTTGTAGTACAGTCTGAAGTCAGGGAGCCTGATTCCTCCAGCTCCATTTTTCTTTCTCAAGATTGCTTTGGCTATTTGGGGTCTTTCGTGTATCCATACAAATTTTTTGTACTAGTTCTATGAAAAATGTCATTGGTAATTTGTTAGGGATTGTAGATTACCTTGGGTAGTATAGTCACTTTGACAATATTGATTCTTCCAATCCAAGACAGGATATATCTTTCCATCTTTTCATGTTCTTCTTTGATTTCTTTCAAGGCTGATTATTCCTAATCCCCAAAGCAATGATTCTCAACCATGGCTGCACATAGAATCACCTGGGGACCTTAAAAGAAAATCCCACACCCAGGCCACTCCACCTGGGTGACCTTAGTGATGGCAATTTTATAGCCCTGGTGGGCCAGCAGCCAGACTGCAGGGGCCTAGGTGAGCAGGGGGTGATCGACAGCTGAGCGATGGGCACAGGCAGGTCCTTGGGGAGGCTGACTGTGGAGGAGCGGGTGGAGAGGAGGCTGGAGGGAGGCATGGAGGATGGTGAGTTTGCCTAAAATGACAGAGACCTGAGGATTCTTACGTGCTGATGGGCCACACAGACGGAAGATGGAAATGAAAGGAGCTCTTTGGGTGAATGGCATCTGAGAAGGTGGAAGAGGAGTGATCTACAGGACAATTTAGAGATTATGAGGGACACGTGGCTTGGGAGCTGGGCAGATCTGGTGGGTGTGAATGTGGCTTTGCCACTTGCTGGGTGAGTGAACTTGGGCTCAGTCCTGCCCACCCCATTGCTGTAAGGTGGTAAGGATGACAAGAGAGAATATACATAAGCACTTAACACAGGGCCTCCCACATGGCTGGGATTAGTACAGAGCAGCTACTGCTGTCCTAATAACCTATAAGCAGGAATGACACGATCATCGCAGAGCGACAGTCATGGTGCAGTCTCCATAGTAAGAACAAGAGCAGTGGTATTATCGCGACAGGAGGAGGGATGGTACAGAGGATTGTTCGCACACACCAAAGTTTATAGATTTGCTGTAGAAATTTTAGGTTCCTGTTTTCTCCAGGAGGCAGAAAAAGCTAAAGTTATCTGTTGAGAGTGAGGCAGGAGGGGCTGGTTTGACTTTTGTGTCCGAGTCTAACTGAGCTGTCTTCTTTTATCTTGCAGCACAGAATATGCTTGGACATGATCCATTGTTTGTTTTCCCTAAAGATAAGCTGGTGGAAGAAGGCTCCAACGTCACCATTTGTTACGTTTCTAGGATCCATCAGGATAACATATCCTGTTATTTGGAAGGTGTACAGATATATGGAGAACAGCTTGATCGAAGTGTGTCTGCATTCGAGTTGAAGAACGTGTCTTTTATTAGGGAAAAAGGGACAAATGTCTTCTGTAAGGTGGACCAGGGAGGTGTTTTGGGAGGCATCGTTCTCTTTGTCTCAAGTGAGTATACACATCTCTGTGCCCCCCTCCCATTTCCTGTGGAATAGATCAAATTTCCTTTCCCAGAAGACAAGGAAACGTTTCCACTCGTGGCCTCAATTTTCTTTTGTTTCCCAAGTCTTCTAGGAGAGACTCTGGCAAAGACAGTCTGAAGCAATACTTGTCGGATTTCCTGTTGTTTTCTTGAGTTTACTGACAGTTTTATTCCTAGGAAGCAAGAGCGTTCGGGAGAAAGTTCAGGTCATGACCTGGACCACTGGGAAGATGTCCTGCTTTGCGTTAGCCATGCTGGAATGGCTGCAGGCTGGGAGAGGGAGGAGAGGGGCTGCAGGCTGGATGGCCCTAGAGAGACAGCCAAGGTGGTGGCCGAAGACCCAGGTTTGACTCTTCTTGCCACGGCTGGGAGTGCCTTCTTGGCCAGGTTTCCCAGCCTCTTCAGCTCAGTGTTCTCCTTTGTGAATGGGCCCAGTAACGGCTGTTGTGAGGGTTACTGCATACGGCCAGGGCCCCGCACCGGTATGGTGGCCGCACGCGGTAGGACTTCCGCAGATGAGGCCGCTGCTGTTCTTAACTGGGTGCGGAGGTGTCAGGTACCTCCATGGGTGATGGCGAAGGGAGAGAAGGCAGCGTTTCACTTTCCCTGTAGGTCTGTGTGCTCACCCAGTGGCCTCCCTTCCCCTGCACAGTGGGGCGGTATCTGCAACTCCTCCCTCCCTGCTTCCCCTGCCAAAGGCTGTTTTGATCTCCCAGACGCCTGGTCACCTGTGCCACTTGGCGTGGCCTCCGAGAACTGCGGTGCCTCGGGGACTTGGCTGCCCGTACATTTCTTGGAACTCTCAGCCTCCAGCTGCTGAGGTTAGCAGGGTCCCCAGATGTGGCTTCCCGGCATCCCAAGCACAGCCCAGGTTCCCTGTGAGCCAGGGCATCTACAATGAAACACCAAGCAACGCTGACCCCATTCATTCATTGTTCTGTTCACTCCGTCTGCATGTGGCAGTACTGTTGAATGCTGCTAGCAGGCACTGGGGCTACAACTTTCATCAGGTAGACAGAGTGCAGACCACATGCAGTACACGTCTGCCATCCTCGGTGATACCCCAGCAAAGCACCAGGGAAGGAAAGAGTAGGGACCAAGATGAGGTACCCGCAGTGTGCCTTTCTGGAGCTGCTGATGCGTTGGCCCCCACTGAAGTAATCTTTCCATTGTTCAGAGCAACTCTGTGGCCTCAGACCCCAAAGAGAACTTTCCATTTCACTTGTCTTTCGATAAAGAGCTCCAGCTAGGTCTTTCATCTCTTTTTTCCTTGTACGGACAGAAGTGCTTGAAGAGCCCAAGGACTTTTCTTGTGAAACCCAGGACCTCAAGACTTTGACCTGTACTTGGGATCCCGGGAGCGACACTGGCTTGACTAAACAGCCTTCCCAAAGCTATACTTTATTTGAATCGTAAGTGAGCTTTGGTTACATTAGTGACGGATTCTTCCTTGTTTAAGGTACTTGTGACAGTGTTACAGAAAATTGGAACAAATATTTTCAAACCACCTGCCAGGGTCAGGAAGAAATCTTTAAATGGTCACAGGTATACAATACTTTCTACCTGAGTTTTGATAAAGGACAATGTAGCATAAAAATGATAAGAAAGGCTGTTAATGGTGAATCTTGATATGAAAATAGTTCCATGTGGTAATCTAGGTCTACCTAATTTCTACCTTTTTAAGAGTATCCAAAGTAAACTAAGGAAAGTTTTCACCACCCAAGAGGAGAAGCCAGCAATTCATCATTACACATTTAACCGCATAGGTCAAATTTTTTGAAACAATATTTTCGTCATTGGTATTTGTTGGTGACGGATCGATGCTGTCGTGTGGAACATAGTTTGAAAGCCACTGAGTGTGTCTCAGGGGTACTCAGTGGATTCAGGGATACATATCTGCATTGACAAAAATGTAAACCCTGAAATTGTTGTGTGGTGTTTTTTGTTTTTTTTTTCTTTAAGATTTTCCGGAAAAAAGACACTTTGTAAACACAGAAACTGGTGTGATTGGCAAGTAGCTCAAGACTCACAAGAAACTTATAACTTCACACTCCTGGCTGAAAACTACTTAAGAAAAAGAAGTGTCAGTATTCTTTTTAACCTGACCCAACGAGGTGAGACTTGAGTGTAGCCCACTGTGGTCACGAGCGTATCTTTCTTTGACACACTGTGTGATCAAGTAAACGTGCCGTAGATTTTCACCTAATTCACATCCTAAGCGAAGGCGTTAGTTTATAACTTGTTTGTGCCAAGTTATAAACTTGGGTGCGTGCATGACTTGTGGTCCCCATTATTTGTTTATTTTGATAACGTAATAAACACCAACGAGCTTACCTCAAGTTCAGAATAGAAATCCGACAATCACTTACTTCATCTCCCATCCCACAGCCCCCCCACCCTGCTCCTTCCACTAAGATAACAGATTTAAATCGTGTGTGTGCATGTGTATGTATTCTCATTTTCTTATGAAATCCCCAAAATACTGTTTTTATTTTGTTTTAATGTATATGACACATCAAGCTAGTAATTGCTTTTATTCAATATTAAATTGCTAATATTTACCCATATTATTGAGTGTACGTTTGGCCCCTACGACAGCAGTCCATTTTCGCTGCTGTAGAGGATTTCGTTGCATAAATAGACAGTGTTTTCTTCATACATCTCTTTTGGTGGATTTTCAGATTGTCGCAAGGTTTATGCTCTTGGATACAGTGTTAGTAAGAGCATTGTGATATACATATGCAGTACACACCTAGAGTTGTAGCTGTTTTTCTTGCGTATATACCTATATACCTAAGAATGGAATTGGTGAGGACTCAGAAAATGTGAATGTTCTTCAACTTACAAGATAATGCCAAATTCGCTTCCAAAGTGGTTGTACCAGTATATTCTCTCCAAGTTGGTTTTGTCGCCCTTTGCATTTTTGTCAGTTGAATGGATGTTAAGTGGTATTTTGCAGTGGTTTGGATCTGTACAACCTGAAGTTGAATATCTCTTTCTATGTTTTGACCACACCCCTGCCTCTCCTATGAAATGCAGCATCTTTAAACTCGTTCATTTTTTCTGGAATTCTTGTACTTCTCCTTTGCCTTCTTAATTCTACACCTCATTTAGATTTCAACTTAATGATCACTTCAGTCACCTAATTACAGGGTGCCACCAGTGTAGCAGGCACTGGGCACCCAGCGGTGAACAGAGTTGAGTAACTGCCCCTAATGTGTGTACATGCTAGTGTGTGTTTGGAGAGAGGCTTGAGAGTGGGGCATGGAGACACACAGTAAACATGTAAACAAGTTAATAACGTAATTTCAAGCATCGCTAAGTCCTGGAAAGAAGATAAAATTCAGGTGAGGGATAGAGAATGCTTGGGGTGCTGCTTCAGTTGGGATGAGGGCACTGAAGGATGAGGAGGCAGAAAACATCTAGAACATTTGGAGCAAAAGAACAGGATTTGAGGGCTTCCCTGGTGGTGCAGTGGTTGAGAGTCCGCCTGCCGATGCAGGGGACACGGGTTCGTGCCCCGGTCCGGGAAGATCCCACATGCCGCGGAGCGGCTGGGCCCGTGAGCCATGGCCGCTGAGCCTGCGCGTCCGGAGCCTGTGCTCCGCAACGGGAGAGGCCACAACAGTGAGAGGCCCGCGTACCGCAAAAAAAAAAAAAAAAAAAGAACAGGATTTGAAAAGGCCTTGAGGTGGGAACATGCTCTGGGTGTTTCATGCAGGGAAGAATATCCTTGTGTCTTTCCCATGAGAGAAAGGAGATTGGAGTGGTAGGCAGTGGCCAGGTCACATAGCAACTGTGGAAGTGCGTAAGGTGGAAGGTTTTTTTATGTCAGATATTCTATTTTTCCATTCTGAAATTTCCATTTAATTCTTTTTTAAAAAAAAAATAGTTTCTGTTTCTCTGCTGAGAAGTGTTTTCCTTTTATTCATTTCAGATGCAGTTACTTTTTGGTTTTTTAATAAATTTATTTATTTTTGGCTGCGTTGGGTTTTCGTTGCCGTGCGTGGGCTTTTCTCTAGTTGTGGCGAGCGGGGGCTCCTCTTCGTTGCGGTGCGCGGGCTTCTCATTGCGGTGGCTTCTCTTGTTGCGGAGCACAGGCTGTAGGCGCACAGGCTTCAGTAGCTGTGGCACATGGGCTTCAGTAGTTGCGGCTTGTGGGCTCTAGAGCGCAGGCTTAGTAGTTGTGGGGTACAGGCTTAGTTAGCTGCTCCACGGCATGTGGGATCTTCCTGAACCAGAGCTCGAACCCATGTCCCCTGCATTGGCAGGCGGATTCTTAACCGCTGCGCCACCAGGGAAGTCCCTGGATGCATTTACTTATACCTCATGGATCCGTTTTAAACTCTTTATCTAATTGTAGCATTCTAAGGGAGTCATCTTGAGGCGTGGGTCATCTCAAAGTTGACATCTGCTGATTGTCTTTTTCCTCGAAAATTGGTGACATTTTCTCTTTTTTGGTTTTGTTTTGTATGTCTAATAATTTTGGATTGTATCCTTGAAACTGTTAATGTTACGTTGGTTAGACTCTGGGTTCTGTTATATTCTCTTTGATGGGCCACTTCAAGTTTTGACTCCCCTCTACATTCTTGACTGCTTTTGTTTAATTTTAAAAGTCCTCAGTTTCTTTTTGTATTTGTTCAGAGTTTCTAATGTAATCAGTGAGAGAAAAGGCTATACTTGGCTTACTCCATCTTGGCTGCAAGTCTGGTTTTGTTTGCCATTTTCTCAGAAATAAACAAAAATGCTTATTGAACAAATCAATATAAAAATGAACTGCCTATTTACCAGTCCTTTTGGATCTGTGCTTGAAATTTTTTCATTTTTTCATTTTTTTTTTTTTTTTGCAGTTCATCCAATGACTCCCTATAACTTATTACCTAAAAATGTTGGTGCCACAAAAGCCACCATGACCTGGAAGGTACACTCTATTGGAAACAATTCCACACTTTTGTGTCAGCTTGAACTCCTTGCTGAAGGAAAAGTGATACAAGTAAGTGTTTAACTTTCTATTTTCAAGAATTTCTTTGTGTCTAAACAGAGAGACTGGTGAGTGAAATCTCTTTAAACTCTTATTCCTATGTGTGTTCAAATGATATGGGTCATCTGTTTAAAAGGTCCAGGAAATTAATCATAAACTTTTAGAGTCTAGAGATTTTTTTTTTCTCAAAGAAGAACTAGTCTTACTCCAAATCAGGTCTTACTCTGTGTGTGATTTGGCTTTGCAATGAAGTATGCTCACCAATACTTCTGTCTTCTTCTCCCCCCAACCTTTTTTTTTTTTTTTTTTTTTTTTAATCAAGCAAAGCAATGTTTCCATCAAGGTGAATGGTGAATACCTCTTAAGTGAACTGGAGCCTGACACAGAATATGTGGCCCGAGTACGCTGTGCTTATACCAACCACTTCTGGAAATGGAGTGAATTGATTAGTCAAAAATTCAACACAGCTGAAGCTGGTACGTTCCGCTCCCTGACATCCCAAGGATCTAAACTGACTGACAGGAGACGGGTGGGCTTCTCTGAGAACTTTTGTTTGTACCAAAAACTCAGGGGAAAGTATAACAACAGAGGCTTGGTACCATCTTTAAAACACAACAACAACAAAAGACTAAATTAAATGCCTAATGAAATACGAGTGGGAAGATATCTACCTCAGACATTTGCCATCTGAGTTATTTCTACTGAACATTTTCTCTCTGATCTTCAATTTGCCAAAGTGGTTTCTAAGCTAAAGGTATTGCTGGATTCCCGTTGGATCTGGGGCTGTGTAAATTAGTATAAACTTTTAATTCAGGACTGGGGACAAACAGTAGCATTTGTGCTGAGGAAAGCACTGACCTCATGCTAAACAGCTGTGTTTGGAAATGTAATGGTATTTGGAAACTGAATCATCGTTGTTAAGTTTTTGGTTCCCCCGGTGACAACAAACTGGGAGCCTTCTCATCATGCTCTCCGGGGTCATTTCCTCAATAATGACTGAATGAATGACTTTTTCCCCCAAATAACTATGTCTTAGACCTCAGATAAACCTCAGGAGATGAGATGGCCCAGCCTTGCTTTCACCTCCTTCCAACCCCAGATGATAAAGTCTTACTGTTGCCCACTTTACACACGAAACAACTTGGGCCCCTAAACTGGGGAGACATGCCTGGTTTGCAGAGTTAATGAAGGGCAGAGACGTGACAACAGTAACCAGGGCAGTTACCGTTTATCTAGTGTTTAGTGTGTGCCAGACACAGCTCCAAGTGCTTGCAATGTTTTCCCCTCAAATCCTCCCACCATGCAGTAGGTCCTGTTATTATCCTCACTTGATAGATGAGGCCGCGGAGGCCCAGGGAGGGTGAGGAGTTTAATTGGCCCCGCTAGCAAGGGACTGAGCTGTGACTGTAGCTCAGGCCCAGGCTGGCTGACTCCAGAGCGCCCCCCTGATCTGACCCAGACTGGCATCTGCGTGGTCTGTCTCTCGGGGGTGTCATTACAGCCTGGAGATCTTTGTGATTCAAGTACTGGCTATTTTGCTGCCTAAGGAAGGATTGTATATATTTATTTTATTCCATCTTATTATTTGTGTTTGTAAGCTGGTGAGTTCTTTCTGTTTCAGCCCGGGGGGCACGTTTTAAAGCAGTGACTCTGATTGGCGGGCTGGTGAGGGCAGTGCCTGAAAACCCACACCCAGGGCTGGTCACCAGAGGTGCTCAGCAGGCCTCCTCCCCTTGTCAGCACCCCCACCACTCCCCTCCAAGACTCCAGTCATTTTTCTTGGGGGTAGTCCCCTCCAGAGCCCTGTTCCTGATGGTAATTTGGTTTATTCCTCAGTTGTGTTTCATTAAAGAATTTTTACTTTATTAATACTGCATTGCTTTGGGATTTTTTTGCAAATTTATTCAACATTACACCTAAAATTTAGTGCAATGAAAAATAACAGAAAGATGGCATTTTTAGTAGATAGTTTCTTTTAGATTATAGTATCATAAACTTGCAAAATACTTAACTTTGCTTTCGATGATGACAAGGAAATGAGATGCATCTACTGAGGGTGAATCCATAGATTTTTTTTTCATCTTGAATAACACTTTGCTTAATGCTGGCAAAGTCAATGTTTATGTGTATTATAATCCTACTTAAGCAGAGTCACGGTGAGCAGAGCTAAATGACCCCATGGGAGAAATTATATTGACATAAAGATGGAGCACCGTCAGCTGTGCCGCAACTCTCTCTTCTTGCAGGTAGTCCTGTACAAACCAGCTGAAGATTCTGCATTGAGCTTGGGGGTCTCTCATTGAGTATTTCAATGTTTTTGATTTAATATTGGCTTCTCCGACGGCTTGTTGAGAAAATTGAAATCTGCCTCTAATAGATTTTAAAAATATATGGTCACCTTTATGTTGAGTAGAAAGTGTCAGTAACTAAGGGGGAGAAAAAGGACTTTCTTAAATTTCAATTATTGGGGACTGTAAACTATATTTTTATGAAACAGAGAACTAAATCTGTATGTGTTATGTTGCAAAACAATGCTTCTTGAACAGAGATGTGTTGAAGCAAATCATAAATCGCTGGTCCTACTGTTTACCGGCAAGAAAGACGAGGAATCAAGCTCTTCTAGAACAGAGTGGGGAGAGGCATATGCTGGGGAGAGGTGTGCAGCCAGTGCCCTGAGGGTCCACATGCAGGCAGCTGGCCCAGGCCAGGAACTTGGGGGGCTGGGTGTGCATGGGGAGGAGGGTGACAAGGAAGGGGTCCCAGGCTCTGACTGCAGCGACAGGCCAGCCTGTGTGCAGTTAGGAACTCGGGGAAGAGTGCAGCCTTCCCCTGGGGCTCTCCACTTGTGTGTGTCCATTGCCACCTTCACAAGTGGGGCAAGGAAATAGCGACAGTCTGCTGCTCCTAGAAATTCCAAATATGGGAAATTTACCTGACTAACCTCCTAGAATTGGACTGACAAAGGATTCCAAAATTCCTTGGTGGCTTCCAGAAGCTCTGAGGCTTGAGTTCACAAAGGCCCCATGTGATGTCCCATTCAGATGTAGCAGCCCTTTTGTAAAGCACCTACTGTGTGCCCCTAGTGAGGCGAGACCAGTATGGCCACGGCCAAGTGGGTAGAAATCACAGAGAGTGAAAAAGCGAGAAGCAGGCTCAGGCAGGACAGGCCGTGGTCACTTTTGTTGACGAAACTAGAGAAAGGTTGAATGTATTATTGTATGTGCATATTGTGACCCTAGAGCTTTTCTTTGGTTAATTTCAGCTCCCTCAGAGGCTCCCGATGTCTGGAGAAACTTGAAGATGGTGTCGGGACATCCTACTGTGAGTTTATTCTGGAAGGTGAGATACAGACGTTCAAAGAGACAGATTTTTGCTTGGCAGTTATCTTTCACTGAAACTAGACATTGGTGCAGTCTTCTGATGGGGAGGGCTGTTAACATGAATCCAGTAGAATTTGTTACCCAGTGGAGGAATCCCAGCTCCACATCCATGTCCCCAGCGCCAGACCAGTAACTCCTTCCTCAGCAGCCTCTTGCACAGTGGTGGCCAGTTCTGCTTGTTAGAACTGCATCTCCTAACTTCTCCTCAGGCCTTCCCCTAACATCTGCAGGGCCCAGTCCATGAGTGTAAGTGGAGAAATATATACCATAATTAAAAGTTATAAATATTTAACTATTCAGAGTATTTATATTTAAAAGTTATAAGTCAAGCTAAAAAACTGCAATATAAAATTAATCTTGTCTTTCTATCTTAACTGACGTGCCTTCACGACAACGTGGAAGGCCTGGTTTGCGTTAAGAACTCTCGGATTCCTCAGTGTTTGATGCTAAAGCATGGCCGTGCTGAGGGAGCTGGTCCTTGGCCGCAGGCCACCCCACTCTTTTTCCCATCTCCACTCCGGTCCTCCCCACCAGGGAGGACCGCCATGCACACACATGTGGACGTGCCAGTCTGTACGTCCAGGTTTTGTCCACACCCCAAGCTAACAGTTGCCCCAGCCCAATCTCAGGTCTGGGGGTGCACACACCAGGGGCACTGTCTGTCCTCGGGAAGGTAGGCCGGAGGTTCAGGCCCCTCCCGTCTGGGTCTACTCCTGTCTTTCCCACTCCATACTCACTGAGTGTGTTTTAATCCAGGCTAAAGAGTCCCCCTTTCTCTCTATTCCTGACTTGGTCACTCCTCTCTGGACACAGTATACTCTGAGATCTCCCCCAAATGATCCTATTCTCTGCTCAATTTTAGTTAGAATAGAATGTCTGATTTCAAGCTTGGTTTAGAAGGTTATTTTCTCTCTTAAGCTGTTTTAATTAGCCCGGTGTGTGTGTGCGTGTGTGCGTGTGTGCGTGTGTGTGTGTGTGTGTGTTCAATCAAGGGACAGAAACTCTTTTCAGAGGAAAGCCCATTTTGAAATGATTGTTTAATATTTTTTTCAGCCACTATCAAAAGTGCATGCCAACGGGAAGATCCTGTTCTATAATGTAATTGTAGAAAATCTAGACAAGCCATCCAGGTTCGAGGTCCTCTCCATCCCTGCTCCCGCCAGCAGCACAGAACTAACCCTCGATCAGTGTTCTTACCAAATCCATGTCACAGCTCACAACAGTGTGGGCCCTTCTCCGGCTTCCGTAATTGTCGTTTCTGGAGACCCTGAAAACGGTGAGTGTTTTTGGTTTTGTTTTTCTTCTCTAGAAAAGTGTTGATGGTGTTATTAGGCAGAGATGGATAAATCAGAAAGACAGTAATTTGGGGAGACAAAAGATCTAGCTGCCAAACGCTGTCCATCATTTTCTTTGGGTTCAGGCGTGTCAGCGGGTTTCCGGCGCAGTCCTCCTTTGTGTGGGAAGAAGATTTCAGCCATATCTCAGGGATTCTTCCACCAACTTGGGAAATTGTCTCAAATTTATTCAAATAAATGCAACACCGACAAACAGTCCCAGCTGAGAGTTAGAGATGGTATGAAAGTGCTTTGTGGCTTATGAAACATGAGGTGCATTTATTATATGGCAGAATATTTTGTCAGTCTTGGCCACCTATAAAGAGCCCAGGAACATTTCTGGACATCACGAGGAGAGCTAGCATCATCTTTCGAGAAGGGCTTTGCCAAAGCTGTGGAATAAAATGGTGATAACTGGCTAAACCCTTAGCCTGTGAGAGACCAAACAAGGTGGAAATGACCTTACCTGTACAATTAATAATGGTGTAAATTTCCTTCTTGGGAGAGCTGTGAAAAGAGGTTGGCTGCACTAACCCCGCCCCCAGCAGTACACACTCTGAGACACTGCACACTTGGACATGACCCAACAGACACCCTAAGGTCATTCATGAACCTTGCAATAATGTCACCCTTCACTTACTGCTATAAAAAATTTCAGACCCTGCTTGTAGGGTTATGTCACGTTGCTTTATACCTATCATTCAAATTAGGCTTAAATTTAGGTTAAGTGGGCTAGATTAGAGGGTGTTATTATTTTGTTTTATTTACTTTGTTTAAGAACTATCCCGTGTGTCAAGTAAGAAAAAGAAATTGAGATTATGCCACAGGAGAAAAACTAAGGAGTCACTTAACCTAATCTTTGCTTGTCAAGAACTGTATTAGAGAAGGAAGTGAATAGTTGTATTCTGTCTTTATTAGGGCCGAACGGGAAAGGTGGGCATTTCATTCACCCTGGGGGAGCTGACAGATTAAAAAAACACTGCCTCCAATGAGGCTCAGCTCAAACAACTCTGCTAAACACTATTATCTCTATGGGGTCATCCCTATCTGTGGGTTCCTATCATACCTTCCTTCCCCATGCCCTGCCTTTAGAACCCATTCCTTCACCTTGTGAAGCCCTATCCAGCTTTCCTGATGTGGTCCACATTCTTAAGTATCTAGAGTGGATAAAGGCACTGATGTGCTCTGAGACAGACCAAGGAGGTTTAGCCAATTCACACTAGAGTATGAATGACTGAAGAAAAAGAAAATAGACAGATTCCCTTTCTCTTTCCCTCTACCTCCACTCCTCAAAACATATTTGCAATTTTAAAGCAGCAGCTTAGTAAGAGTCATGCTTCTAAGTTTGGGGTGAAATTTTAGTCAGTGTGAATAAGTGAAGTAGAAAATGTCAGTTTTAATATGAAAGAGATTTGTCTCTCTGATGAAGGAAGACAGAGAAGCCATGTGGGTAGGATAGGCACAGGCCTTCTTGGGGAACCTCTCGCCTCATGCCTGGGGCTGCACATTCCTTTCAGTGTTCCCAGCTGGGTGATAATTTGGTGCCCTAGAAAATGTCATAGCATCCTGCTTTTGCATCAATGTTCAGCTCTAATTAGAATTGCCAGATAAATTAAAGATGCCCAGTTAAATATGAATTGCAGAGAAGCAACAAGTACATTTTGAGTGTTAAGTCTGTCCCATGTAACATTTGCGCCACACTGGCTGCCTCTCTGAACAGCTGCTTGCAGGTCCACCGCTTGATCAGAGTCTGATTTCACTCGAGTGACCACCAGGGACCACTGCCCTCTGAACAGTGGCAGGCTGTGGAGTTAGCCTCGGAAATAGGAGAAATTCTCATCCCTCAATATCTAGGCTGACCCGCTTGAAATCAGTAGAACTGTAGTCCATTGAGACAATATCACCTTTTTTCCAATTGTCAGACCTTAGGAAAACTACCCTGGTGCATAAAATACGTTGAGGTGGTATCCTAGGTCATACGTACCGTGCACATCCGTTCATAATCTGGCTTAGTACATACCTGAATTGTTCTTTCCTTTTTTTCTCCACACTCACCTCAGTTTCTGCCCCTAAAATCTAGGAGACAGTAGTTAGTTCAGGAGCAGCCAGCATTGTGTGGGACAATTAAGCCAAATTATTCATTCATTCAACAGATGAGTTTTGAAAGCAGATCAAGTACCAGACACAGTTCTAGGTCAAGGGTCAACAACTTTTTCGGTAAAGGGGCAGAGAGTAAATATTTTAGGCATTATAGGCCAGACAGTCTCCAATCTATATTCTGTATTCTTTGTTTTTAAAAACTCTTTAAAAATCTTAAAACCAGTCTTAGCTTAAGGGTCATAAAAACAAGCTTCCAAGGCTGGATTTGTCCTGCTGGCGGTGGTTTGCTGATCCCTGTTTTAGGGGCTGACGTCCCTTTGGGTCTCAGAAGATCAGGACAGGGGGCATCTGAAGGGCAGGTGTGAATATTTGTTTGGAGTGAGAGGCAGGAGAAGATCCCTCCTGCCCCTAACCCAAGCCCCGTAGCAATTGCAGAGGTAGGGCTTTTACCTGCTAGATACACTGCACGTTCAAGTTTATTTTCTTCTTTAGATACTTTTGCAAAATGTATGATTAATTAAATCTGAAGCATTGCCCTCTTTGTATGTACAGAAGAGGTTGAAAAAGGAAGAGTTAACGGCACAGAGGATGGATTTTCTGTGTCTTGGAAACCCCAATCCGGAGATGCCACAGGCTATGTTGTGGAGTGGTGTGATGGTCCCCAGGACCTGCCCTGTGTCCTCCAGTGGAAAAACCTAGGCCCCAATACCACAAGCACAGTCATTAGCTCGGGTAAGAAGAACCTTCTGTATTACCATGCTGCTCCATTCACCTGGCAGCAACTTCAAAGGGGTTTCTGGATCATCTCAGATACTTTGTGCTCAACTGATAACTACAAATCCAGCTTGGGTCTTGGAGTTCAAATTTTGCAGTGATGTGGTCTAAGTTTTGACCTTTATATCTACTTTTACAGAGACTATCTGGACCAAAGGCTGGAAGAGGTGTTCATGAGTTTCATGAATTTGTTCAGCAGTGAGTCAGCAGTCTCAAATGAATGGCAGAGGGACATTATAACAGTTGTCCTGAGAGCTTTTACAAAAGCAGAGAAGTGTGTGGATTTGGGAAACATGGGAGTAGAGCTGATGGGAGTCGATTATCAACTTCAGTTTCAATGGAACATATAGAACTTGGTCTCTTTCCTCCCACACTGGATTTGTCATTTCGAGATTACTAGTGTAGCAGTTCAAGGAGCCTAGGTTTGTGGCTTGATTAGGGGTGGGGGTGGGGGTGGGTGGGTGTTGGTGGCGCCATCTGCTGGGCTCAAGATAAAGATGTGGGAATTGTCCAGGTCCAGAGGGTGATTGATGAGACTCCAGGAGGGCATTCAGCGGCTGGTGGGGAGTGAGGAGGGGAGTCTTCCCTTGGCTTGAGCAGTGTCAGTGGCATGGTTCAGAGGTGTGGGGTGAGGGGAAAGTGAGGTACTGGAAGCAAATCTTCCAGATGCTTGCCCTTCATGGGCAGAGAGAAGGCCAGTCGCTGGCAGGGGATTTGGAGTCAAAGGAGAGTTTTACATGGTTTTCTGTGTCTGGTTGAATTCTGCGCCCAGTTGCATGCACGTGGATAAGGGCATGTTTGCGAGCTCTTGATCAAGAGGACGATGTAGAGGACAGTCGCCCAGACTTCGTCGGAAATGCTGGAGGATTCAGGGGAAGGAGGGAAGATGGTGGCGATGAAGGGCAGAAACCCCGAGGAGGAAATTCTTAACGGGACACAAATTCATTTTTCATTCTTCTTCTTTTCAGAAGTAAAGAGAATGGCATCCTGTGTTATTGAAAATCTGTTGACTTTTCTTCTCTAGGTGATTTTAGACCAGGGGTTCGATACAACTTCAGAATTTATGGGATTTCTACCAAAAGGATGGCTCATTTATTAGAGAAAAAAGCAGGATACTTGGAGGAACTGGGTAAGTTTAAAGCATTTAATGTGTCCGTTGTTCAGAACAATCCAGAAACTCTTCACTTTGGGTTTAGGAAGAATACAGCACCTTTCCTAATTTTCAGTGTCCCGCTTATTCTGGCAATGGGGTTTTTTAAAAAGTTATTTTTTAATCATACAAATAGAAAACATTTTCGTTAAAGACAACTTACAAGATGTTATGCAAAAGAAGACAAAATGATTGCTAATTTTACCACCCAAGGGCAAATACCCAGAGTTAATATTTTATGTGTATCCTTTTTCAGTACAGATATACACTTTTAAATAAACATGGGATCTTTTTTATTACTACTCTGTGCAGTTTTATAAAGTGTTTTTTGACTCATGTCACTAAGTAATATTTAACTGTATCATTTTTTAGTACTGCAAAGTGCCTCATGGCTTGCATATGTCAAATCACCTGTCGTTGGACTTTTAGGATGATTACAAAAATATTTCTCAATTAAAAACTATAAAATTCACCTTCAGTTATGTTGCAGTCTCAAATACTCAATCTCTCTCTTCTCTCTTGGCCAAATCTCTTATGCCCTATCTGACTCACCATCATTTTAGCTGAATCTTTGTTCATTGCTCTGATAATGGTTTTTCAACAACGCCCCGGAAGTAGAATACTCGAGCCAAAAGGTTTGAACTTCTTAAATACAATTTTATAATTTTTAAGACTTTTGGTAGATATTGTGAAATCGCTGCCCCCCCAGAAATTGTACCATGATCCCACCAGCAGTGGGGGGGAGTTTTGATCCTCCCATGTGGTTGCTAATTCACCTTCTCGGCATCCAGGGTCTCACACCCACTGGAAGCTGGGCAGCTGTGTCCTTGATTGCCTCTCAGCAATCAGACCAGCTCTTGGGGTTCTTCGTTGGGTGGGAGCTACCCCAGACAGGCAGGAAGGGTGTGTTGTGTGTTTTGGCGGACATAGGCCAGGTGTGCACCAGCGTATGTGCTGAAACAGGCTCTCAGGGAAGCCTCAAAATAAACGCTTTCCGATTCTCCCGTGACACCTGGACAATTGTGCACTGCTACCACTTGGGAACTAGAGTTCTTCAAAGTTGCCCATACCTCTTCAAACATAACCCTTCCTCCTCCTCCCTTCCTCCCTACTTCAGTTCCTCCTCCCAAACACTGTTGAGAATTCAGACTCAGAATGAAGTCTAGGAAAGCCTTTCTTTTTTGCTGTGTGACCTTGCCAAGTTACTGAGTCTCTCTGGGCATCCATTTCTACACCTGAGAGATGTGAGGCTTGAACAAGATGATTGCTCAACCCCTTCCCAGCTCTCACGAGCTAAGTCAGGGCGTACATCCTCTGGAGAAAAAGATGAGACTCCTTCTCTTGGCACACGCGCCTACAGAGTGGGCCGTGGTTCTGCTTCCAGTTTACACCAGTGCACCGAGACTCTTTCCAAATCGTAAATCTTACATTGTCCCAACTTCCTTTCCTAGCTCCTTCAGACAACCCTCAAGTGGTCATGAGTAAGTTGACCTCCCACTCCTTCACTCTGAGTTGGAAGGATTATTCCACTGAATCCCAACCTGGCTTTATACAAGGATACCATGTCTACCTGAAACCCAAGGCGGGGGAGCAGTGCCACCCGGCATTTGAAAAGACAGTTCTTCCAGGTGACTTTTTTTTTTGGTCTGTTTACCGTTTCAAGGTCTCATTATTTGAAATCATTGGAAAGGCTGCCGGCCGTCTCTGACTGTGGCCAGGCTGAATTCTGTGCTCACGTGCTTTTATGATGGAATGGTGTTCTTAAACAAATTAGTAGGGTGGACAAGACCGTGGGGGCCAGGATTTTAACTTACTTAAAAACAATGTGGCCCAGTATTTTTAGAAGCACCTGAAATACCCTCAGCTCCTTAAGAAAACCTACCACTTAGGAAACATTCTTGCTAACCTCATTTTTTCTTTGACTTCATTAAAGTTTATTAAAATGTATATCTAAGAAGCACTGGCAGGCTCTTACTCTCTCTCTGGCAGGTCTGAGTGCTTCCCCTGGATCAGGAACATCCCTTGTTTAGTGGGGTGCTTGCTTTGCTTGCCGTCTCCCGAATATTTTACCAGTGTCCCCATTGTGATGAAATTATGATTTCATTTTTGGTTGGTTTAGAAATGTTGGCAGTGCCAAGTCAACAAGAGTATTAGTGCCCCACTGTCTCACAAGATCTTTATCACGCTCTTAATAGTTTTTTCTTCTTGAAAAAAAAAACTTTTTTTTTTTTTTTTAAACTCACAGAGGATTCAGTTTGTTGCAAATACACAATTGACAACCCGGAACAAAAGACATTTGTTGTGGAAAATCTACAGCCGGAATCCGTCTATGAGTTTATCGTCACTCCTTACACAAGTGTTGGCGAGGGTCCCCTGGATGCCTTCACAAAGGTCACAACTCCGGATGAATACTGTGAGTTTCTCCAAATCAAAACTCTTAGCGGTTCTTGGGAAACTGACAGATGACACACACCACGGGCATGGGTTTTGTCTAGATTGGGAATTTTTAAACCTTTCTTCTCTTTCTGTGTCTGTCTCTTTCTTTCTCTAGATGAAACTCACCAAAAAAAAAAAAAAGGAAACGTTACGCAGAATCCCACTACATAAAATAGATAAGAGTGAAGCTAATCCAACTGATCTATAACCTGGAATCTTCCTCTTGCCTCTCTCTGGCCCCTGAGGCACTTCTCTGGAACTCAGTCCCAGAATAGTTTGAAAATCACTGATGGTGTATTTTAGTGTTGACTTGGGAAGAGCCTTGTGAGTTCTGTCTGCAAGAGGGGTGGGGGTGTTCTTCTCAGCAGAACTGCTCTCTGCAGCCAGCCTTCTGGCTGATTTCTCTCAGTGGCAAATTACTGGCTTCTTGACCTTGCGTCTCTGGGGCTACTAGAAAGTACGGTGGGGCAAGCAGTGTTGGCTCACGGACCCGGTGTTTGCAGATTTGATGGGGAAAGGGTGAGATAAAGAGAGCCATCCTTTCAAAATGCATTTGTCTTGAAAGATGGAGAAAGAAGAGGAAGGGAGAAGAATGGCAGCTTACTGGTAAATAAGATTCTGCTGGTAAATCCTGCCCTCCAACGAAGAGGAAGGTGGTGGGAGAAAACAGATACTGACGGAGGAAAGCGGGGAAAGTAGGTAGCAGATAGGCATCATAGGAGGTCCACGCTGGAAAGGACCTCTCAAGATACGTCTCCATGAAAAACAATTAGGCTAAAATATCTGCCTGAGTTGCCAAGTATCATAAGGTGGGGCTCTGGGGATGGGGTGGGCTCGTCAGGTAGAACCACTGGACCTGGCTGCCTGACTGGTGATGAGGATGCCCACGACCACAGTGGCAGGTTGGGGCCGAAACATGGCCCCAGGTCTCTAAGCCAAAGGCCAGAACTCTCATAGTCAGGTTAAGATTTCAGTCAACAACTCACATTACTTGAGCATGCTTGCCATTTTAGAGTTAATTTTAAATTTATTTTCAGGCTGTTTTTCTTCCAGCTTCAGTATTTACTTGGCTGGTAGAGGTGTGTGTATGAGTATGTGTAAGACACACACACACACACACACACACACATATAATACATATGATTATCTTTATCTCAAGTATATTTTCTAGATTTCATTTATCTCCCTTACTCATGAGAAACCTCCTTAGCCTTGGCTGTGACTCGATTATATTGATTATTATGAAAAAGTAAACCAAGTTGCTGCATAATTGCAGCAGTGAGAATGACAGTCCACAGTTAGAAAGATAGTGTGGAGGACTCACAAATGCAATGGTGAGTGACAGAAGCTGGGCCCCGCTCTTGCTGCACAATTCCACACACAGAGTATAGACAGAGGCAAATGCTGTTTATGTGGTTGAAAGGCAGGCTAGTGGTTACCGTGGGAGGGGAAGATGCCTGGATGGGGACACTGGGGGACTCACGGGGGAGCTGGTAATGTTCTTTTCCTTGATCTGGGTACTGGTTACGTGGGTACGTTCAGTTTGTGAAAACTCATTGAGCTGTACACTTAGGAGCACTTTTCTGTATGCACATATTATACTTCAACAAAAAGTTTAGCAAAGCCTGTCTGAAGTTTGGAAACTACTGTGGGTAGCTCCCCAGGCTGCTTCTCAGATACATTACAAATTTGTAATTTAACCAAATTTTAAAACCAATTGTAGTCATCAAAAGTACTGCTCTTGAGAGCAAGGTGTTTTTTAAACATATGTGTACTGATTTATTTTTATTTATTTATTTTTGGCTGTGTTAGGTCTTCGTTGCTGCATGCAGGCTTTCTCTAGTTGTGGTGAGCAGGGGCTACTCTTCGCTGTGGTGTGCGGGCTTCTCATTGCAGTAGCTTCTCTTGTTGTGGAGCACGGGCTCTAGGTACACAGGCTTCAGTAGTTGTGGCACGTGGGCTCAGTAGTTGTGGCACAGGGCTCTAGAGTGCAGGCTCAGTAGCTGTGGTGCACGGGCTTAGTTGCTCTGTGGCATGTGGGATCTTCCCAGACTCGAATCCGTGTCCCCTGCATTGGCAGGTGGATTCTTAACCACTGCGCCACCAGGGAAGCCCAAGAGCAAGGTGTTCCTTAGTGGTGTCAGGAGGAGTTTCTTTCGCCTTACCTGGTGTCAGGCATAATTTTAGGCCAGTTGTCGAGGTGCTTTCTCTGCCACCCTCTTACCTTCCCATGTCCTTTTCTCCAGAGCCCTGTGCTTCCTCAGAGCACTGGGTTGGGCCTGCCCTCCCTGACAAAACTCCAGCGTTATCCACCAGCACCACAAGTCAGGCCCCATTCCTGCAGGACAGCTGTGGAGGGGGATGAGGAGGGCAGGGAGGCAAAGGGATTGAACAGGAATATATGTACATGTGAATGACTGTCAGCCTCCAAACCCCTTTGTGCGATTTGCTTTTATAAAAGAGGATGTTTACCAACCCAGCTGAAATATTCTTTGGCGGATTTGCAAGCAGTGAGACCAGGAAGATGGGCATTTATGAAAGTGAAGTACAGGTTGACATATCTGAGAAATAAAAATAGAATAATTATCCCGGCTGATGACTTAGGTAATTTTCTCAGAGCCTAACTAGAAGGGGTGCATTCGTCAAATTTTGACGTGTAATAAAATACCTCAAAATCTCAGTGGCATACAAAAATAAATCTCTCTTTTCATGCTCCTGGCTTGGCTCATGTAGGCTGGGCCAGGTGGGACTCCAAGCTTCAGGCAGGTTTGTTCCATGTAGGTTCACCCTGAGGCTTAGGCTGAAGGGACAGTGGCTCTGAGGGACCAACTCTTCTCAGAGTGGGTCACAGGAACACAAGAGAGCAAGCCAACTACAAGCACACTGAACGCAGCTACCAACCAGCATGACCACTACTCACCTCCCATTGGCCAAACCCAACTCACGTGGCTGAGCCCACAAGTCAAGTGTGTGGAGTGTAATTCTCATACAGGGAGGGAGTAAAGAATGGGGAGTAATGATCCAGTCTGTCAGGAGAGGTATGGGTTTGAGTCACAAGTGTTGAGGGCAAATGGTTCCTTGTGTTGGCTGGTTGGTCTCACTGCCCTGTCCCCCAGCAGTCAGACAGAACTCATATTGAACCTTGCACAAATGGAGTTTTGAGGAATAAAAGATACGTAAAACTATTTTTATTCCTTTGAGGGAAAAGCAGTCATTAAAAATATCCCTTTCTTTTTCCTCTCCAGCCCATACACTGATACACATCATCCTGCCCATGATTTTCTGCATTTTGATCGTCATGATAATTTGCTACTTAAAAAGTCAGTGGTAAGTGTGCGGGGAAGGTTTCTATCCAAGAAGGAGTCAAAGAAAAATCTAGAAAGGAGATAGAAGTCACACCTGATAATATGAGGAAAAGTGCTGAAAAGGAAAGAACAAAGGAGGATTTGGTGGAAATATGATAAGTTTTAAACAATCTTGTTTATCAACAGATAAGCAATAAATCAATACATAAGGAAACTAGACTTCCCTGGTGGCGCAGTGGTTAAGAATCTGCCTGCCAATGCAGGGGACACGGGTTCGAGCCCTGGTCCGGGAAGATCCCACATGCCGTGGAGCAACTAAGCCCACGTGCCACAACTACTGAGCCTGTGCTCTAGAGCCCGTGAGCCACAACTACTGAGCCTGTGTGCCACAACTACTGAAGCCTGCGCACCCTAGAGCCCATGTGCCGCAACTACTGAAGCCCTTGCGCTCTAGGGCCCACGTGCCACAACTACTGAGCCTGCGTGCCGCAACTACTGAAGCCTGCGCACCTAGAGCCCGTGCTCCGCAACAAGAGATGCCACTACAATGAGAAGCCCACGCGCCTCAACTAGAGATAGCCCGCGCACAGCAACAAAGACCCAACGCAGCCAAAAATAATAATAATAAGGAAACCAACTATTTTAAAACGTTGCCAAATTTGTTCATAGCAAGAGCTAATATTTATATTTCACTTACCATGTACTTGGAAGTGTTCTAAGTGCTTTACATATAACAATTCATTTAATGCTTCCAACACCACCATCACCACCGTAATGATCTCCATTGAACCAGTAAGGAAATTAAAGCATAGAAGGGTTAAAAAGCTTGCTTAAGGTTACAGTGTTAATGAGTGATTGATAGAGCACGGATTAGAACCCAGGAATCTGACTCCAGCGTTCTCACTCTTAACCATGCCGCTATATTGCAAAATTCCGTCTAATTTTCACTGTTTTTCTAGGCTGAAGGAGAAGTGTTATCCTGATAGTCCAAACCCTTACAAGAGCAGTGTCCTGTCATTAATAAAATCCAAGGTAAATGCTGGGAAATTGTATGGATACTCATATGCTTGTTAAAGACCAACCCAGGGCTGGGGCTATAGTAATCATACACTCCTAGACCTTCTCAGGAAGATGTCACAAAGCAAAAGCCTCTTCTGCTCCCATAGCCATGAAAGGGTTGAACACAACTTTGATTTCTTCTGTCGGGATATCTTTTGGTTTTCAACATCACCTCCAGTTAACTTGTGACCAGGATAAAACAACAAAAACTGAAGCTCTAAGTGCGTTTCACATACTTTATATACTGTGATACACACACACACATTATCTTTGCACATTTTTTGTTTCTGTTCCAGGAGAATCCTCATCTAACAATAATGTATGTCAACGACTGTGTTCCAGATGCTATTGAAGTTATAAACAAGCCCGAAGGGAGTAAGATACAGTTCTTAGGCACTAGGAAGTCACCCACAGAAACTGAATTTACTAAGCCTGCCTGCCTTTACCTCCTTCCGACGGAGAAGAACTACTCTGGCCCTGGACCTTGCATCTGTTTTGAGAACTTCACCTATAATCAGGCAGCTTCTGACTTTGCTTCTTGTGGACATTTCCCAGTAACCCCTCAAGCCCCACCACATCAGCTGGGACCACTGACTTCACCTGAAAATTTACTAAAGGCACTGGAACAAAACTACATGAATTCCCTGGGAGAAATCCCAGCCGGAGAAGCTAATTTGAATTATGTGTCCCAGTTGGCTTCACCCACCTCTGGAGACAAGGACAGCCTGCCAACAAATCCACCAGAGCCAGCACTCTGTTCAGAGTATAAAATGCAAACGGCCATACCCCTGGGTCTTGCCTCCGCTCCCCCAAGTGAGAACAGCAGCCTCTCCTCCACTACCCTTTTAGGTCAAGGGGAACACTGCCGCTAAGCAGTGTACCCATTTCGTATCCTTACGCTACACAGACCCTAGGAGCAGCATAGCCGGCACCATTCCATCACCAGATACCTCAGGGCTTAATCCCAGTGAGCTATCATCACCATTGTCAGGTCTGATTGATTTATATAATCTTGCTAGGTTCTGAAGGTCAGAAGCTATGAAACTTAACATTCATCCTTGGAGCAGGCTCACTGTAGAAATGGCAGGATCATGGGAACAGGCTTACCTTGCTGCTGCGTGTTCCACGTTCACCTCTGCAACAGCAGACTGGGCACTTGACATAGGGATAGACCCCATCCACTCAGTACTGGACAGGTCCTTGAAGTTCAGTTTTTAGTAGGAAAGTATTTCCATTAAGTTTTACCCCACATTTAATATCTCAAGAGTAAAGGAACTAGATTTCAGGCTTTAATAAAGGCTACAGAAGATTCGTTACTGGAGCATAAATTGTCAATGTTAATTTATTCTGGGTGTGTTTAATGAAGTCGCAGATATTTGAGACCAAAACAGATTTTAGACTTACCTTGAAGTGATGATAATTTGTAGTTCATTGATGTAGTAAAATGAACTCTTCCTATTAGACCTTATCTAATAGGTAAGACATGTGAATGAATCGATGAGATCCCCACAATTGTCCTGTTTAGTGTACCACGGTTAAAGAGTGGGACTGGCATGGAACCCCTGCCTCAGTGTTAAGATTATAGCACTCCTACTTAGTAGGCATGTCTTCTTCCACAACTTTTGATGACTACCTCAGAACAGATAAAAGGATAATGTCATTAACTCCATTCACATTTATGGTTCCTCTTTTTTTTCAAGAACTCTGGTATATAAATGACCTATTTTCAGTAAGCATCTTTTGGACTCTGCAGTAGGCTGTCTGGGTCAAGATAATGCCTTCACTGTCTCCTTATATTCCTATTATGCTAACATAATAAAGTGAAACCTCATTGTTGAACATCATTTAGATATAACTGCAAAAGGCTAAATGGAGTGGGAACTCCTGTAGTGGCTCAGCAGCAGTTTTGTCCCTTTGAACCAATATATGCAAAGCACATACCTGGTACATAGTAGGTGTTCAATCATGCTAGAGTTCTTTTCACTTCTTTCTGCCCGACAACCCTTAATGTTTACTTATCACACTTCTAAACAAGCATAATCAGGGGCTCCTTTTTCTTTGTTGTGGTGGACATGACGCTGCCTGTGCTTCTGGTACCGAATGCCCTGCGCTGTGCCATTCCACACTATGAAGAATGAGAGAGAAGGAGCCACAGCTGAAAGGAAGATGGCTGTCAACTGACCTAAATATACACAAACCCGGACTTCTGTTCAGGCTTTTCAACTTTTTCCTTCTATATAACTAAGCCTTTGGCCGAATAATGGGCTATGTACACCTAACATAGTACAAACAAGTATCTTGATTAAGAGTTCTGAGAAGACTCGGGGGCCAGTATTGTTATCATTTAGCCTCTTTGAGTTTGTCATGATGCAATTATGAAAGTACATAGAAACATCAATGACAGTGATGATTGATTTGTAAATAGTATCTTTCATAAAGATTTTCTTTAAAAAAAATAATCCACAAAACCTTGAAGGCATTTTTGTTGCAATAAGCTTTAATTAAAATATTTCACCATTGCATTATTTTGTTTTCTCTACCTCAATGAAATGAAAACCTTAACAATTATTATAGCCGATAAATAAGCTTACTAGAAATGTAAATTCCTGGGTACCAGTCCAAATCTCATAACCAGAATCTCTGTGGTCCAAGGCCTGGAATCCATATATCTCATAAGTTCCCAGGCATTCAGGTGCACACTCGACTTTGAGAATCATTGGTCTGAGTCAAACGAAGATGTCTTTCTGAAATAGAACGACATACCAATAGGAAATGCTGGGCTGTATAACTTTGTCCTTACGGTATCACTATGACTATAGTTCTGGCTGTAAACATTCTTCTCCCATCTTCGTAAATAACCAAATAACTTAGTATTTGAAACCTATATGCCATTTAACAGCATCATTTTAAGAAGTGTTATTCAGAAACTTCGAAATTTGTATTCATGTGTCAGAATGATGATGATTAAAAAAAAAAACAACTCATGGAGAATTTCAAATATATACAAAGGGAGAAGAGTTTAACAAACCCTTATGTATTGTCATCAATCCGAACAGCCGCTAAACCATGTTTATTTTAGTCCATCTGTACTCTTATTCAGTCTCCCTCCTGATATGATTTTGAAGCAAATCATTTCATCTGTAAATATTTGTTTCTCTAAAAAGGCTTTACTTTTTCTAATATAGCCATAATACCTTTTAAAAGATCATACCTATCAAAAAATCAAACAACCCAATCAAAAAATGGGTAGAAGATCTAAATAGACATTTCTTCAAAGACATACAGATGGCCAAAAAGCACATGAAAAGATGCTCAGCATTGCTAATTATCAGAGAAATGCAAATCAAAACTACAATGAGGTATCACCTCACACAGGTCAGAATGGCCATCATCAAAAAGTCTACAAACAATAAATGCTGGAGAGGGTGTGGAGAAAAGGGAACACTCTTGCACTGCTGGTGAGAATGTGAATTGGTACAACGACTATGGAGAACAGAATGGAGCTTCCTTAAAAAGCTATAAATAGAACTACCATATGACCCAGCAATCCCACTACTGGACATATAGCCTGAGAAAACCGTAATTCAAAAAGATACATGCACCCCCCAATGTTCATTGCAGCACTATTTACAATAGCCAAGACATGGAAGCAACCTAAATGTCCATCAACAAAGGAATGGATAAAGAAGATGTAGTACATATATACAATGGACCGCTAGCCATAAAAAAGAACGAAATAAAGCCATTTGCAGCAACATGGATGGACCTAGAGGTTATCATACTAAGTGAAGTAAGTCAGAGAAAGACAAACATGGTATCACTTATATGTGGGATCTAAAAAAAGCTGATACAAATGAATTTATTTGCAAAACAGAAACAGACTCACAGACTTCAAAAACAAACTTATGGTTACCAAAGGGGAAAGGTGGGGGGGTGGGAGAGATAAATTAGAAGGTTGGGATTAACATATACACAATACTATATATAAAATAATCAACAAGGACCTACTGTATAGCACAGAGAACTCTATACTCAATATTCTGTAGTAACCTACATGGGAAAATAATCTAAAAAAGAATGGATATATGTATACATATAACTGAATCACTTTGCTGTACATGTGAAACTAACACAACATTGTAAATCAACTATACTCCAATATAAAATAAAAAATTTAAAGAATTAAAAAAAAATCACATCTAAAACCTAGTAATATTCCTTAGCAATATCAGGATATTTTGATGGTGGGAAAAACTGGCAAATAATGACCTACAAATAAATAATGCCTGGGCCTGGTGACTGGTCCTCAGCTGCAGGTAGATAGGCTGGGAGCAGGGACCTAGTCACATAGCAGAGCTATGGACCTGCTGAAAGTGCCTGCTGACATTCCAACACCTGACACACTAATTCTAGTGAAACTAATTCTCCACTAGAATATGATTAAGAAAATCAAGTTGAATTAGACAACATCAAATATTTCTTCTAAGAGCTCTGTGGAAAGATTAGCTGACTTTCAAAAAAATTACAAAACATACTAAACATTTTGCATAAAGTAGGACTTTGAAAATCTTTGAAGAGGTACTTCCCTGGTGGTCCAGTGGTTAAGACTGCAATTCTACTGCAGGGGGGATGCGGGTTCAATCTCTGGTCGGGGAACTAGGATCCAGAATGCCAAAAGGTGCGGCCAAAAAAAAAAAAATTAAAACCTTCGAAGAGATACAACAGATGATTAAAAGCCTTCAAAATTAGCAGTTAAAATATTACTTACAATGACTAAATACATTCAATTTAAAGGACTAAGCAAATGTAGTTGTCTTTGTCTTCTAAGCATTAAAGAAACAAAGTTTTAGTACATTTTGGGTTTTTTTGAAATCAATACAAAATTAGTTGCTATGGTTTTAATGATGCCCCCCCCCCCCCCCCGCAAATTCCTATGTTGAAATCCTAACACCCAAAGATGATGGTATTAGTAGATGGGGCCTTTGGGAGGTGATTAGGTCAGGAGGCTAGAGCTCTCATGAATGGGATTAATGCTCTTATAAGAGACGCTAGTTTCCTAGTCCCTTCTGCCGTGTGAGGACACAAGACACAAGAAGTCTGGGACCTAAAAGAGGGCCCTCACCCAAACATGTTCACACTCTGATTTCAGACTTTCAGCCAACAAAAGTGTGAGACATAAATTTGTTGTTTATAAACTGCCCAGTCTGTGGTATTTTGTTACAGCAGCCCAAATGGAGTAGGACAGTACTTTTTAAAATTTTTTTAAACTTTTTATTTTGTATTGGAGTATAGCCAATTAACAAGGTTGTGATAGTTTCAGGTGCACAGCCAAGCAACTCAGCCATACCTATACATGTATCCATTCTCCCCCAGACTCCCCTCCCATCCAGGCTGCCAGGTTGCCACTGAACAGAGTTCCCTGTGCTATACAGTAGGTCCCTGTTGGTTATTTTAAATATAGCAGTGTGTACATGTCGATCCCAAACTTCCTAACTATCCCTCCTTCCACACCCTTCCCCCCTGGTAACCATAAGTTAGTTCTCTAAGTCTGTGAGTCTGTTTGTTTTGTAAATAAGTTCATTTGTATCGTTTCTTTTTAGATTCCACACATAAGGGATATCACAGGATATTTTTCTTTCTCTAGGACAGTACTTTATATACCAAAGTTTTTAAAAATGAAACAAACTGTCTGAAGTTCAGCTATATCATCACAGTTTTCAGAGGTGAGCTGTGTGATGATGGTTAAGTGTGCTTTTAGTTTATTTGGGGGCCAACTACGTTTTTGTTGAAAAACAATAGTAGAAGGCAATATGAAAATGATACACATGTGCTTAAAAACCAAACTATCCAAAACAAATCTATTTCTGAATACATTTTACCACATTTAATCAACTGTAACAGACCCTAGCTTTGACATTGAATTTTATTCTCCAGGCTTGTAATTCCCCTTGTGGTATTTTCTTTTGCCACTAGGTGGCTGTAGGTTACCTTACCTGATCCAGGCCAGTTTCTGTGTGAGAAATCAAATAGCTTATACAGAAAAGTTACCATCATACCATCATTGCTCATTTTGTATATTAATCACTAAAAGAATCAGAATTGTTCTATAGATCGATCCACTTTTTCAAACCCTTTACAATAAACTGCAGTTAAAAAATAAAAACTGTAAAGATATTTGATTAGATTATGAAGTGTTTAGAAAGTATAAATAGCTATTTTAAAACATTTGGAACAAGCCACTATGTGTTACTGAACCAGATTCGTAATTATGGTACCTAAAAGTCACTTTTACCAGCCTCAGTGGTACATAAATCGACACTGATGGTTTTAAAATTTCAAATAGAATGACACAAGTTTAAGAATTTTTAAGTACATTTTATTAAGAATGTATCCCTTTGATAAGATTATGCTTCAGGAGGCTTTTAATGCCCTTGACATAAAACTGTACACATTATACAAAAACAAGAAAACCACAAAAAAAAATCAAGGTGAGCAAAACCATTAGAGGACAAACCTTATTTAAATTATACACAACTCAATGAAATATTCTTACGGAAAATATATAAATACTTTTTCTTTCTATGTTACAGTTATACAATATAAATCAGATTTCAATGTCTGTTCAGTGACCTACAAACACCAGAACCTCCAAATATGTAGCAGCGTATTACTAAATAAAAAAGAAAATTTTGTGGTTAGGGAGCATTAAGTCAGATTTTTTTCACAATCCCTTACCACTTTTCAAAACTAATTTACACCATTTGTTTTACAATGCAGCTTTAGGGTTTCTGACAGGCCAATAATGGAACATTTTCAACTATTATCTATGAAAGTTTTAATCTCCCCCCTCCTCTGCCCCAAGACTTTGCATTTTGTGCTAAATCAACCTATTTAGTGGCAAAATTACAAGATATACTTTTTTGGCATAAATTATATTTTTCAAATTAAATATTTTATAAAGAAGGTCAAACAAAATGTGCAATTTATGCATGCTGTGGCATAGCTATCCACCTATATTACAAAAATACTCTAAAGGGGAGAAAATCCACATTCTGTGTGAGTCATAAAACACTACTATGAATGAAAACTACCCTGGGAACCTAAAACTAAAAGAAAAAACAAATGCTCCTAGAAAGATTCTCACAGATTTCAATATTGTCTGATAAGCACTGCTATTAATTTTACCGGTATGCTTTTATAATCAAACTCTCACTGTAGTGATACTCTTGAAATGAAGCTGGTAATAATGTATTCCCTGAATGGGGAGACAAGGGAGACCTTTCCCAACTTACATTTTGGAAAATGTGAAATGTTCTTTTACTCCAACAGCTCTTCTCATAAAACTCTCTCAATTGTTTCTTTTTTCCCATGTTCAATGGATTGTGAATTTGAGACCAAACTGGAAGCACAGGACAAAAGGGGGAAAACCTTACTTCCAAAGGACCTTTCCCAAGGTAGTTTACAAAGCTCCTCTCACACAAAATTAGCACCTCACTCTTACCATGCAAAACTAACTGCAGTTATAATTTGGATGACAATTTGATTGCTTTTTATTGCTTAATGATCTGTGCTTTAATGTGGGAATAAAAGGCATCCTCTGAATGGAATGAAAAAAAATTTATATAAATAGCAGGAGACAAATCTAAATAAGCATTCCCACCTCACTGCTGAACACTCTGCCATTGTAATATGCCCAGAAAAACTCAGCTTTAATTACCTCAAGCTCTGGATAAAAGAGCTCAAAACTATTAAAGCCACCCCATTTCAAAAGGACTCACACACCTGATGTTAGAGTAATTACCATAATAAAGTATATACCTTCAAAGAGCCTCTTTCAAAGTCAATGTCTTACAGAATGCCCTTATGCTACCAATCTTCATTAGAAAATTTTTTATTAGGGAGAAAAGACTTTTTCCCTCCTCAAGTCTATCTAAGCATAAATAGGAAGTAAAAGTATAAGAAATTTTAGACCATATTTAATTACAAATACTAATTTCTAATTTCCTTATTTATCAGTATTTACTTATTAGTATGTGAAGCTGAAATCTGTTCTTGAAAAAAATTTCAATTAGAAATGACAATTCACTTTACAATTAGAAATTCACAGTTTACAACCAGCACAACTGCCCCAATTCCTCCAAATTATTCAATAATTACCAGTAGTACAAATTTATATGGACTAAGATTAATTCTAAAATCTTGGAAAACTACAGTATTGACATTATTTTGGTATTTTATAGTCTGGTAATATCTATTACATATAGGTGCTTTTCTCAATTATTTCTATTACCACTGACAACATTCCTAACCTTTTCTGCTATAATTTAATATTTTAAACACTTAAGTAAATCACTTGGCACCGCATGTGAGCATTTTTCATCACAGAAGTCTACTTTTATACAAATAAGTACTTAAAGGAAACATATTAGACCTGTCAGTGAAACATGAATAAACCAAATAGCACTATACATTTAAGTATAGACATCTTTTTTTCATAGATTACTGAGAACCACAAAGCTCTGTCTCCCCAAACTAAGTGCTATAGGCAAATATTATGATATATACACACATCTTTCAAAGTAATAATCAAAAAAACTGTTCAGGCTAATAGTAATGAAGACTTCATTTCAGGATGGATGAGTGAGGTGGGGTCCAGGGATGGGTGTGTGTGTGTGTGTGTGTGTGTGTGTAACAAAAAATTTACTGTTAACTTTTGAGGGATTAAACCACAGATTTTATATTAACTGAGGTAGTGTTTAAAATGAATGTCTAAAATATGTTAATCCCATTATTCATAAGATTACTACATCACCTCCTTTGGAGTTTTTAATCACTATTTGGTCTAGTATCTCTGACATTGGTTCTCTGGAAGGCAGTTTAATCATCCAAGACCAAAGACCAAGGTGACAGGCAACGTTCTTAGAAGTACTGTTAACATTTAAATAAACACTTGGGTTCAGTGATAAATTAAAGTTAAAAAAAAAAAAGCATTTCTTTTATCTTCAATTGTATTTTATGAAAGAAAATCTGAAGAACCACTTTTTAACATAAGCAGAAGCTTACAGCCCTTATCTGCTTTGTTATAATGTAAGTTGCTACACAGTGCACATAAGAACAATTCACTGAAGTGCAGTCAAAGAGGTGTTATGAAGTGAGATGAAATGCTTCATCCCAATTGGAACTTTCAGTGCCAGTATATTAAAAAAAAAAAAAAAAAAAAATCTCTGTGAGTTACATTTTCTAGTTCACAGGGTTCTTTACAGAGATCTCAAAGAACAAGCCCATTATAAAAAGGATCTGTAATATGGGAAGATAGTAATCCATGTACTATGACTGTCAGAGCTGATGCATAACTGTAAAAATGGTCTAAACAAATGAATTAAAAAGGGTCCTAATCAGTCCAGCTGGGTTTTTTTTCTATTTATATATAGACCTCAAAAAAGATAATCCTTTCATTTACAAGCATCTAATGAGGATGGCCATGCTTTTTTATATACAAATTTGCATATATGTTTAATTCCTGTAAAGATTTCCAAATAGTTTTTAGACATACACAAATTAAACACACAAATAAACAAAACCTTGCCCTCATCAACTTAATTTTGCAAATGTGATAAAGGCAATTACTGTACTCATAAACTCACCTATCACTGCATGTAGTTTGTGCAAAACAAGAACACTGATATAAAAATTAAATTACTGCTGCTTTAAAATTTGGTACTTAAGGCTTTTCACTACAATTTTTAATCGTAATAGTAAGTTTCATTAATGATTTTTTAAAAGGAACTATGGCTTTTCTTTTCCCATGGAATGTATAAGTTGTAGGCAAACTTATCTTTTCCTCAAGAGATGCAAGATTTTATTTAATGCTTTCTTTTGCTTTAGGTCTAAATTAATAGTGCTTGTTCAAGTTACGGTTTAAAATGGTGATATGGGAAGCTGATGAAAATGGAAGTCCACTGAAAATATATGCATTCTATGAATGGAAAATACTTTGAATTATAAAATAATTTTCTGATTTTAATCAGGAACTGTAGTGAAAAACCTTAATTAGTTCAAATAGCCTACAATAACACATTGCAACAAAACTGAAGAGATGGAAAACAAGAAACTTTATGTAAGTCTAGTAATGTAAAAATAATTTATAAGTCCTGGTTGTTGAGGCTCTTCTTTCGCTGTGAGGCTACAAACCTCTGAAGTAGTGTTATAAACATGAAGAAAAAAGTGGAAGGGCCAAAGATCCCCCTCTAATACCAGCAGTTACAGCACACCCCATTGTGCTAATAGGATGCACCCTCAGAGACACTGATTCCTAGTTTCCACAAATTAGTTAACAAACAAGGCATCTTTATATTTACCCTAAAAAAAGAATTCAGAAATAACGGTGTGAAGGGTGCTTCTGCATATCTTATTATTGTTCCACTGTTATTATGCTCTTAAAATGAAAAAATAGAAAACCTATGTAGGTATTCAGTGCTTGGCTCTTGCATACAATGGTAACTAAAACTCTTAAAACTGTGGTAATGAACAATGAACCCCTAAAAGGGCTCAACGGGGGAGAGAGGAAGTTGTTTCGGTTAGGGAAGTCCGCAGTTCCAACTGCTCATGTACCAGTAATTGCTGAAACAGCGTAGAGAAGATACTCCTATCTCTGCTGCCCAGTCAATCGGCATTTTCTGAGGCTTTTAGAAGTCCACAAATATGAATATATATAGTATACATCTATATACATCATAAATATGAGGTCAGGATTCAACAGATGTATCAACTATAGGTTCCTTTGGTGGTGTTGCCAAGACAGCCTCTGCTTCTTCATGCATCTAGAAAAGAAGTGGTAAATTATTAATGACTTTCTAGTGTATCAACAGATATAATCTTTTAACTTAATTCAAAGAGAATTATTTTTGAAAGATAAAGTTCAAAAGTACAAATCCTACTTACTTGTAAAAACTGTACATCCTGAAATAATTCTTGTATGAACCTCCGACATGGAAGTCTAAATGTGCAGTGTGACAGCAAATGGGAAACCTCAGAGTAAAGGCATATGTCATCAAATGTTTGAGGATACTTCTCCTTAATTCTAAAATGGAAGAAAAGACTAGGATGTGATAAAAATTATAATAATGACTTTGCTATTTTCTTTCAAAATATCACTTTTAAAATATCTTTTTCCTCCAAATATTGATTAAGTGGCACATCTGGGTGATGGCATAAGAATATAAAATAGTAAATATTCCTACCTCACACTTACATTAGCTATTTTAAGTTTGGGATTATCTCTTAAAATGATAAAAACACAAATACTTCTTGGAAAGTCAGAAATATTCTTTATCACTGGCATGAGAAATTACAAAATTTATTTATCAGCCTAGGATAACTCAAGTATTTTCAAAACTAAGTTTTAAAATAGAAATAAGTTTTTAAAGTTAGACTGAAATTATTAATATCCTTGACTGGGCTCTCTCTCTAAATCTTTCAAACTTTAACAGTGGCTTTTAGCTGGCAGAGCATCTCAGAGTCAGTGGTGGTGTGGGGTAATGTACAGATTAAGGACACACTATACTTAGAGCTTCTGACCAGGAGGTCTGCAGTGGGACCCTGGCATCTGTGTTACTATTAATTTTGTAAAGCCCCACAGGAGACCCTGAGGTGCATTTTTTTTTTTTGAGGACCACTGCTTTAAATAGTGCAAATCAGAGATGTTGAAGATTGCCTGAGTTTTCTTTTATCATGTTGCTGTGATTTAGAAAAGCAATAAAAATTCTGCAACTTTTATTAAAAGAAAGGAGTAAAAATAGGGAAAAATTAAACCAAGAAAATATCAACTTATTTTTATGTATGCCAGCTTTTCTTAAGCTTTATGGTCTCAGGATACCCCTACTTTCTTAAAAATTACTTGAGAACCCCACAAATTTTATTTTTTGTGGGTGATAGCCATCAATAATTACCATACAAGAAAGTAAAACAGAAAATTTCAAAATATTTATTAATTCATTTAAAAAATAAAATTATTACATGTTAACATAAATACATATACTGTAATGAAAAAAAACTATATTTTCCAAAACTAAAAAAGTGAGAAGATTGGTAGTGTTTTACATTTTTACAGATCTCTTTAAAGTCTGGCTGAATAGAAGACAGCTGGATTCACATACCTGCTTCTGCATTCAATTTGTAACCGTACGCTAGTTTGGTTGACGTATGTAAAGAAAATCTAGTCTCACTCAGATATGCCATGCAGTTGAGAACCACTGATGTAAGCTAATTAGTCTAACTTTTGAAGTATTTCAAATATCTTTTTCACCATAAAAAGCAGAACAAAGAATACTCATGCTCATAGCTTACTTACGTTAAAAGCCCAGTTTCATGACATTTAGTTGAAACTGAACTACTCAAATTAATGACTAATCTCAGAACTTCTTTGCGAAGGAGTATACGGCACATTGGTGTATCATCTGGAATTGTTTTAACACCTGAAGAGAAGATTAAAATATTTTATCTATATCACAATAGAAAAGTATTATAACTCATGGAATTTGTTTTTTCAACTCTACCAAATATATAAAACTGAGATAAATTGCATGTGACCTGATAATCATTTTGGGAGCAAAATTCTTTCTAATGAAAGCAGATAGCTAAGAGGGTATGTATCAGCAGCTGATATAGGTGCAACAGTTATCTAAACATACATCAGTAAAACTGACTTGTCATAGTTATGAGACAACTTTAATTAACAGTATGTATCTACAACAACAGACTAAGTATAGTTATATTAACAGGACTTGGATTTAAATCTGAAAACTTACCTAGTAGCAATTCTGTGCTTTTGGTGCTGCTGGCTGATCCTTCTTGAGACACTCCATCACTGCATCCAGAAATGCCCGAAAATTTAGAGGGAACTACTTCTAAGGGATTATGGATAGTCTGCTCACACCAATCAGAATATGGAATGTCTTGAAGGTCTGAAGAAAAAATTAAATCAATTAACAGATCATAATGGCTTAATTCCTATGCTTGCACTGTATACTAAAGAAGAGATGATTCCTTGTAATCTCTTTCCAGTCTTCAATAATTATTTTCCCTGATGAAGATTTTCAAAGTAAATTCAGACCACTCAGATAGTAAAATTTGTTAAATTCTAAAGACATTTATACATAAAATTTTATACTCCTAAATTATAAAAAATACATAAATATGTGTTTATTTAAAGAATTCAAATAAAGATGTATACAGAAGAAAAAATGAAGGTACCTTATCTACCCCCTCTCCCATCCCTCCCACCCCCAAACTAAATACCCCTCTCTTAAATATATAAAAATTCACATATTTGCTATTTTAAATTTCTCTTTCTTGCTCTTTTGGTGTATAAGTGGGATTATACTGTATCTATTATTCTATCACTTGTTGTTCCCACCATTTAATAATTACCAATATTAGAATCACAGTTCCCTGGGCTTATCAGTTCCTTCCTTAGAGTTAAATTTACTATACTACCCATGCATTGCTAAGGTATACTCCTAGATGGGATTTTAAGGTCAACCAAACATCTTAGTGCTGTTAAAATGACATCAATGTTTTTTATTTAAAAATTTCCTGAGCACTTGAAGTGATTAGAGCAAATGGAAATCAGAAAGTCTTTGGTTATCCTTTTAGGAAGTAACATTGGGCAACCCAGAAAATCATGCAACCTCAGTAGCTACAAAAGAGATTGAGAGAGAAGAGACACACTCAGCCAGAAGGTGAGACCTCTTGATAGCTAGTTCAGTCCTCTTTCCACTACAACACATTGTCAGAGTATTAAAAAGAGCTTTTAAAAAAGCTTTTAAAAAGTCCAGGAAACTAGACCAATGTAAACACACACTACCTCTCCCTATGCTGTTTTCAACAGAATAGATATCACCACCTCATCTCATCTTTAAGCACTTCCTAAGATTAATATTTACATAGTACTAAGCGGAATATGCTTTGGTTCCTCAGAAAATCAATTTAGCATAGCTTTGATATTAAGGAAATCATGCATCTGTCAGGCACTTAAAAGTAATGTATGGTACTTAAATTATACATTGATTTAAAATATAAAACTACTGCCAAAAGATCTGAGAACTAAAGATGTACTTAAAAACCAGCAATGCTGAATAACCAGGTAAGAGATGACTATGTTATTTTAGACTCAGTTGATGAGCTTGCCAGGGAGTAAAATGACAAAATATTCCAGTGCAAGGAACAATAAGAAAATTATACTTCTTTCAATCAACATGTTTCTGAAAAGTTATAAACTAATTCATTTCAGCCTCACCTTCAACCAGTGATGACTCCTAACATTTCTAACCTGTTACAACCACATCTTATTTCTAAAGATATCATTCATTCTCATTAAAAAAAAAAAAAAAAATCATGAGTCTAACTAAGCCAGGCCAAAAGAATTAGTTTCTCCCATTGGAAGACGTGAAAAAGCATCCTAAGTATAGTGATAACAGAAGGCTTTTACTACATGGGGTATTTTTTTGTGTAAAACCTGCTATAAACCATAAGAATAAATTTTTTAATGAAATAATTACATGTGCTAAATGGAAACTTCAGAGAACAAGTGGGTAGAATATAGGCACTATTTATAAATTGGCACAATAAGGAGAACCAAAACTTCTTGAAACTGGGAAAGGACCAGCTAGTTGGCCTCCTTCTTCTTATGCATGGAAGGTGATGTCTAGGACTCCGCTGAAGGCAAAACTGTGCATACTATATTGATGATACTGACTTTTAGGGACCTTTATTTTCTATCTTCTCTTAAAAAGTATTCAATGCAATGATACTTATACTTTTACTCAACACATTTTATTTCAAGATTATTTTTAATTTGGATGAAGTATTATGTCCATAAACTGAACCATTTTATCTATGTGATTGATGTTTAGTTTCTTCATTGTAGTTGTTTGCTTTTACTGCTTCCTCTCTTTTTAATTAACAATATTCTAGCTCAGCCTTATTTTATCTTTTAATTAAAAATGGAGACATGAAGCATAGGACAGACGAGACTCTAAGAAACTGGATACCTTCTTTATTCCCTGTATCTGGGCATAAGGCTGACTCCAGCCACTATATGTGGGAAAGAACAAAAAGCTCTAAGCAAAAAATTACATAAGTCCATATGGGTTAATTAAGAAAAATCATAAGCTCAATTTTTCCTATCAGAAAGTAGTCAAGTCGCCAAATAGCTTATCTGAAATGCTGAAACAATTCTTTATGAAAAACATTAAGAATTTCTGTGAGGAGCTCTGTCTCTGGTAGATATACCCACCTGATCACCAGTTCCCCTTGGCAGCAGGGATGTAAAATGAAATGAACAAGGAGATTTTCCTTAGGGGCACAGTAAGATCATTCTAACTGACCTATCAGAATTTATGAAAGAATATTATTTCTAACATAAACAACTTACTGTGAGTTACCATTAACAGAGAGCCTACTGAATGTTAATCTTACATGTTAGTAAGTACCAAAACCACACCATAAGGCAGGTATCGTTATTCCTATTTAGAGATTTAAGAAAAAATTAAAAGCTCAGTGAAACTAAGTAGATTGCCCAAGATCAGATAACTAATAAGATGGAAAAGTTTGGCTTTGAGCCTAAGTCTCCTTGATACCAAAACTCACACTCTGCTTTGTTTACACCAGGGGTCTTCAGTGTTTCTTGAAGCCCTGGCATTTCCTAGCCTCCTCTACCCCCAATTTTATACTTGGGCAAGGCTAGTAGATGGAGTGCCACCCCACTGTTCCCCTTACATCCTCATCTGCATACCACTGAGCTTTTGTATAGATTTTGATTGAAACATGGGTTTTACAGCTAAAATAATTTTGAAAACCACCACTGTCTCTTTAGGGCCCTCCCCTACCCCATGTAGTTTCTACCCACTCCTCACAAATTTGTCAGTTTAATAACCTAGACATTCAAACTGATCTCTTGCCATTATCTTTTATAGTTAGCTGATTTTTTTTCCAGTGCTCTCTCTTTCACAGATGGACTGGTCTACAACACTTAGAAGGTTTCCCACTCAGTTGGTTAGCTACACTAGGGCAAATGTGGTGGTATACATAAAAGTGGACCCAAAAGAAACATATAATACTAAATGTTGAAAGGCCAACATGTTGCCTTGCACACTAAAAAATACAATGCACAAGTATCTGTAAAGGTGGTAGACACAGAATAAAATGTTAGGAAATATCCTAATAGCCTTTCCATTGAGCTTTAACATTTTTTGAACAACTACCACTACCAACACTACCACCAGACTGAAAGTTTCAAAGAATGAAAAGTCTTGTGTTCAAGTCCTGACATCCCTTTAAAATGATCATTACATAGTAGAGGGGGGACAACTTCAGACTATAACTACAAAGCTACAGTAATCAAAACAATATGGTACTGGCACAAAAACAGAAATATAACATATAGACAAAGGGAAAAGAATAGAGAGCCCAGAAATAAACCCATGCACTTATGGTCAATTCATCTACGAGAAAGGAGGCAAGAATATACAATGGGGAAAAGAAAGTCTCTTCAATAAGTGGTGCTGGAAACACTGGACAGCTACATGTAAAGGAATGAAACTAGAACATTCCCTGGCACCATATACAAAAATAAACACAAAATGGATTAAAGACCTAAACTCCTAGAAGAAAACAGAGGCAGAACACTCTTTGACATAAATTGCAGTAGTATATTTTGGATCTGTCTCCTAGAGTAACTGAAATAAGAACAAAAATAAACCTAATTAAACTTAAAAGCTTCTGCACAGCAAAAAACAAAACAAACAAAACAAAAAAACACCCCATAAACAAAATGACAACTTATGGACTGTGAGAAAATATGTGCAAACAATGCTACTGACAGGGGATTAATTTCCAAAATATACGAACAGCTCATATAGCTCAGTATCAAAAAAAAAAAAAAACCCAAACAACCCAATCAAAAAATGGGCAGAAGACCTAAATAAACATTTCTCCAAAGAAGACATATAGATGGCAATGAAAAGGCCAACAGGCACATGAAAAGATGCTCAATATCACTAATTATTAGAGAAATGCAAATCAAAACTACAAGGTATCACCTCACACCAGTCAGAATGGCCATCATTAAAAAGTCTACAAACAGTAAACGCTGGAGACTGTGAAGAAACAGGAATGCTCCTACATTGTTGGTGAGAATGTAAATTGGTGCAGCCACTATGGAGGTTCCTTAAAAAACTAAAAACAGAGTCACCATGTGATCCTGCAATCCCACTCCTGGGCATATATCCAGAGAAAACTCTAATTGGAAAAGATACATGCACCCCAATGTTCATAGCAGCACTATTTACAATAGCCAGGACATGGAAGCAACCTAAATGTGCATCAACAGATGAATGGATAAAGAAGATGGAATATTACTCAGCCATGAAAAAGAATGAAATAATGCCATTTGCGGCAACATGGATGGACCTAGAGATTATCATATTAAGTCAGAAAGAGAAAGACAAATATATGGTACCACTTACATGTGGAATCTAAAAATGATACAAATGAACTTATTTACAAAACAGAAATAGACTCACAGACATAGAAAACAAACAATGGTTACCAAAGGGGATGGGGGGGGATAAATTAGGAGTTTGGGATTAATATATACACATTATTATATATAAAATAGGTAAACAACAAGGGCCTACTGTATAGCATAGGGAACTATATTCAATATCTTGTAATAACCTATGATGGAAAAGAATCTAGAAAAGAATATACATACACACACACAACTGAATCACTTTGCTGTACACTTGAAAGTAACACAAATATTGTAAATTATCTATACTTCAATTTAAAAAAATAGTATAGGAACTATTTTTTAATTATCTGCCAAGGAAAATAAAGACATCTCCTTTCTGATACACAAAATACTTAATATGGCTGATACCAGTGCTTCTCAAACATTCATGTGTACATGAATAACCTGGGCATCTTGTTAAAATGCTGATTCTGATTCTGCGTGTGGGGCAGAGTCTGCATTTCTAATAAGTGCTCAGGTGATACTGATGCTGTTGGTCTGCTGACCACACTTTGGGTAGGAAGGGCTCTGCAGGACTTGGTCCCTATCCATTTTTCTAGGCTGATTCTGTATTTCCTCTCCCTTTGCTTTCTGAGCTCCATTCCCACAGGTGTATTTTTAGTCCTTCCTACTTCCCATACTTGCTCCCATCAGAGAAGACCTTTGCTCATGCTGCTTCCTCTCCCTCAAAATTCTCTATACTCCTGTCTTCACTTAGGTTCTATTCATTCTTTCAACCACAGCTCAACAGCAATTCTTCGGAAGTCTCTTCTTTGATCTGCCTACTTGGTTATATTCCTTTGTTAATACCATGTACCTACCCTTGATGGCGTTTGTTACAAATGCAGTATTTATATTAATATTTGTGTACTGATTGATCGAGTGGTCAGTCAATCCATTTCCTTCTCCATTGGATTAAAGCTCAAAGAGTGTAAGAATAATATCTATTTTTCTCTCTCTCAATTGTTTTCCTAGCATCTAGTTTAATGCCTGATCCACAGTAGTGATGTAATAAATATTAAGTTGAATGCATAAATCCATAGAGGTTCAGTGACTTTTTAACAATTAGCCTGCCTCCCTTCATACCTCCAAGAGGGGTATCAATAGTAAACTGTAATCACTTCCCAATTAAGAGTTATTCTCCTCCCCACTTCGTATCACTAGAACAGGTGGAGGGGTTCTGATCCTGTGCCAAGGTGAGAGCCTTGCTGACTGCAGCAAGTCTTCCACAAGTCCCACACTTGATGTGACGCCACTTGATTACTAGCTCAGTAATCACAAATGGATTAGAACTAGCTGGGACTGTCTTGTGACTGGGTAATTAGGGAGCTGGCTTCCCTATCTCGTTTGATAAATAAAGAGAAAACACTTACATAGCAAAACTCCACAGTAAGTGCTTCATAAGTATTTGTTGAATGAGTAAATGAAGAAACAGAACTTAGAAGAACTAAAATATCATAAACAATGTATAGACAAATGATTTTAAATAGCATCTTCTTTACTGTGTACAATACATCAGAACAATAATGCCCAAACCTTTCGCTCACAGAAAATGAAAATAATTATAGCACTCTGGGTCCCTGGACAGGACTGTTCACAGTGGTAAGTGCCTAGTCCAAGGGTTTGTCAAACCCAGGCCCGACTGGGGCATGGAGCCACGGAGGGGATTAATCTCTCAGCACATCCATATCCTATTTGTGGATGTGGTACCACAGTGTGCTGCAACCCATCAGCTGGGAAGTTCTGAATCAGGATGCCATGGAGAAACGTGGATGAATGACCCAGAGAACTTTGGTTATCACTAGATTTTTTTGAGGGTGTCTAAGTGATATTCACCAAGAAAAGCTATCTACACATACTTATAAAAAAGCTGAATCCGGATCTGATTCATTCACTCCCTCACCAAAAAAATATTGAGTGCCTAGTATATAAAGCAGTAAGCAGCTGAGTATTAGAAAATAAAAATGAAAAGGCACGACAGACCATACCTTGAAGGAACTTATTGAGTAGAAGGGAAAAAAATAACCAAGCAATAATTATCATAAGAGATCTATGTACAAAGAGCAATGAAAGTAAAGAGGAAGAAGTGTCAACATACGACTAAGAGGGTCACAGAAAGCTTTGAAGATAAAACAGCCCCAACTCTGAGGATGAGGTGGGCTTGCCAAATGGACTGTGTGTGAGCTTGCATGTGTGTGAGGAGGAGAAGGCGCAAGAGGGAACAGTAGAGAAAACACACTCTTCATGCCTAGAACCATGAAAAAGAGCAGTCTGTTCAAAAAACATCTAGTCAGTAGCAGTGTATCAATTATAAGATAGGAGAATGGTAAAAAAAACAGTAGACAGATCACACAGAGTCTTGTGTGCTGGACTTGAATAGGCAGTAAAAAAAACTGTCAACAGCCTAATCCAAGGCAGTAGTATGAAAGATGAATTGGAAGGGGAAAAAACTGGAGACAAACTTACTAACATTCCCACAGGGAGATGCTGAGTGACCGTACTAAGGCTGAGGTAATGCGAATGGAGTAAGAGGGATGATCAATCGGGCTGGGAGATGACTTGTGACTGGAGCAGATTCAAAGGCAGGTGGGTTCATCTTGAAGGACATAATCACTCACCTGAATGACTACATATTGCACTCAGTTGGTTACTGGGCTGGAAACCCAGAATTTCAATACAGACACAATAAAGGCAGTTATCATCTGTATGTTCCTGTAGTCCAGTGTCTTCTGTGCTTTCTAAAAACAGAGAAGCATCTGAATGGATTGAATTCATTATTTCTGTAAGACTCATCTGCTGTCGTAGCAAGTGAAAAGAGTTTTTTACAAGACCTCCAGTTCCAGATGGAAGACCTGTGCATAAGTAAATATAAAACATAATCTGATGAAGATGGTATCAATGACACCTCTTTCAAGGTGCCTTAAACTATGTGAAATTTTAAAGAAGGGAAATTAGGGAAGAAAACCAGAACTCCTTTTATGATTCAAAATCTAACCTTAACTGGGGAGAAAAACAGGATAATTTGCTTTAAATTATGAAAATAATTAACATCAGCAGACATAGTACTTTAATATGGGGTTTTAAATACAAAATAAAAAATTAAGATTATACAATTAGGTATCATTTCAATTCTTAATATTTGTGTAATCAATTCTTAATATTTGCATAAAGAAAAGTAATAATTCTGAGTCTAAAGAGGTCCTTGTTAAGAAAAAATCATCAAGATTTTAAAGCTTTAAATTTGTGGCTGATACGCATATATTAATTAAAATACCACAGCTCATAGCAAAGAGAAATCATGTAATGTATAAGTACATTTTTCTCTCTCTCCTTTCCCCAAACAGCTGTTGCTTAGACCTATGAGTGTAAGTGTTAAAATTTTTTCATGTATTGTTTGTTTAAAACAGAAGCAACTGATCTGGTCTTTGTCTTCTTGAGAGGCTTGTTAGTTGGAAAAACACTTTAAGTCTCTCGCAAAAAAATACTGTGGTTTAATTTAAATTGACTCAAACAATTATTTTGCTATAATTTTTTAAGTTGACCCAAAAGTAAGTATACCTGAATTTTTAGTGTCATCCTACTGAAAAGAATTTTCTTTTTAATATAAAGAGAACAAAAACCATGCATTACCTCCTGCATCATGGGCAAACACTCTTGCACCTCGATCATCATGTGGAGGTATGTTTTTTGCCTGAAAATAGGGAATATCCTTTACCTAAAATAGATATGTCATGGTAAGTCCTGTTATAAAAATTCACTTTATGTATATTAGCATAATTAAACGAAATGTAATTTAAACAGAATTACTATAGCACATGAACCTATAATGAAAAGATACTGAAGAAGGTTAAATCACCAAAACTTGACAAAATAGCATACAACCCTTAAGGTCCTTATCTATTCTTGGTGACTTAAATGGATATTAAAATAATTATTTTAGAATTTATCTAAAATGTTTTTACACTTCTAAACAAATGTGTATTCTTTAGTACTATCTACCTTCTAGAGATTTGTGAGTATTTCATGGGATTAGCACAACATGTGGCTGCCATGTTTGGGATAAATAGGATCAAGGATTAAATAAAACAAGGAATACATTGTACATTTCAAACTTACACAATGTTATATGTCAGTTATATCTCATTTAAAAAACAATAAGGAATAAGTCAAGTGTGACTAAAAAGCAAGATTAGGCATTAAAATTTCTATAGAGAATATACTGGTAAAGAAATCAAACAAGATGCTGATTTAGTGTGAGGAGAAGGATAATGTGCTGGGGACTTAGAGATGCTAAATAAAAGAGTATAGAATAGTTGAGAAAAGTGAAATAATTCTCATGGTAAAATTTCTTTAAATAACACTGCCTAAAAATACCACCTTCCCCCAAATTAGTATTTGCTCTAAATTATAATTTCTAATAAGCAGTTATAGAATATGAAAAAAACCGTAAACCAACTCATAAGAAAACAATAGAATTTATGATACCTGGAATATATCATTGATGTCTACTGGAAGAGCAAGACCAATATAGTCATCTGAGCTACCATATGTTGCACTGGACACCATGGACCTCACTGAGGAGGATCGCTGCAGGGTATTTTGGTTAATAGGGCTTAATAAATCTTCTTTATCTAGCGAAGCATAACTTAAAGCTTTCATGAACCTATAATACCATTAAAAAAACTATATTAGTTTCTTGATTTGTTACAGCAATCACATTAAGAATTATAATTTATTTTCATACCTTCATAAAAGAAAGGAAGCTAGTCAAGTACTAAAGAGTGCCATCTTATTTACTGAGAACATATGAATACTTGAAAATATTTCTCTCTTATAAATTGATATATAAAGGGTCGTCAGTAATGTTGACTGTTGACCAAAAACAACTGTTACAGTCTCCCAGGTAAAAGTGAAAAGGTGAGCAATTAAGATAACTTTCAACATCTAGCAGTAAAAAATAAATTAAAAACTGACCTCAGAAAACAGAGGTATTATCCAAGAACTAACTTCACAACCATTTGAGACTGCTAGATTTGCTATCATACAAGTAAGGGCACGTCTACTAATTCTATTTAAGATTATTTTTATTAAAGTAAGGATAATCACTTATTCTTTGTGTGGTAATTACTTTATCAACATAAGATTTTGTAACACAGAAGACAGACACAAACCAGTAAAAATGGGACTCCCCTGGTGATGCAGTGGTTAAGCATCCACCTGCCAATGCAGTGGACACGGGTTTGACCCCTGGTCGGGGAATGCCACAGAGCAACTAAGCCCGTGCGCCACAACTACTGAGCCTGAGCTCTAGAGCCTGCATGCCACAACGACTGAAGCCCGTGCACCCTAGAGCCTGTGCTCCGCAACAAAAGAAGCCACCACAATGAGAAGCCTGTGCACTGCAACAAAGGGTAGCCCTCGCTCGCCACAACTAGAGAAAAGCCCGTGCACAGCAACGAAGACCCAACACAGCCAAGAATTAAAATAAAGTACACATCTAAAAAAAAACAGTAAAAATGGTATCATATATAAATATTACAAGAGACAGTTTTATATGAAGCACTGATATTTCCTCAATGCATTCCTTACCAGTGATTCCATAACATAGAATAATGACATTTCCATAAGATACACCTTTCTTATACAGATTTTTATTCATGCAACAGACATGCTAAGATATTTATCATACGCCTGCTTTGTATATACAAGGCAGTATACAAGGTTCCACACTATATGTATACTGCTATTTGAAAACTCAAGTCATTTAAAATGTAATAACATACCCTGGTATTAAAATGAAGAATTATTTTGAAAAGAACACAAAATAATGTTTTATAAATAGTAGCTATTAAAATTATCATAGCAAAACCCACTGATTTCTACGAATTTCCACCTAAAAACCACTCATAATTGAAATTTACAAATTTTATAAAATAGGTCAGTAGTTTTTAAATTGTACTCTGTTATACCTCTGTGATTCCCGAGAACTCTTCAAAGACTACTGGAGTGAAGGGGAAGAAATTACTGGAATACTCACCTCCACAATACCTATTTCAACCAGAATAGCTCTGTTTTTACATATTCTACGTTTTGGGTTTCCATAGCAATGTTTTTGTGAAGAAAGGTTTCTCTACTTAAAAAGCGACATTTAAAAAAAGCTTAAAACCACTTGATCTAGTCCAATCTCCACTAGATTAGGCAATTGAGGCCTACATACTGCAAAATTCATGAACTTTACCATACAGATTTACCACGGTAAACAATTGAGAGGTTTGCCTGGGTTTGTTCTGCATTGATGAGGCTTGCAAAACTTTTGAATTCCAAGCAGATGAGACATTATAGCATAATTTATGGAACTTTTTCCAAGTTCACTCATTCAGTGCCAGGATTATAACTCAAGATTAAGGATTCCTACTTCAGTGTTTTTTCTGCTATGCCCCAAGGAAATACTCAGTAAGATATGGTTTTTAAGAATGCTGGATTCATGCTAACCATTATACCATAGGTATCAGTATGACTACTCTTCTAATTTTATAAGAAAAAAAAAAATCTTCTCAGCCTAGATTCCAAACTATTATTTTACAGTAAATGTGTAGTTATCGTCCATCATTTTCATTTTCTCTGAACTAACCAAAGGAAACAAGTGGGAATAGGAAGACTAATGTATACACAATTTTTTCCTCCCTGGAACCCAGTACACAGTTAAGTACTAAACACAGTTTGAAGAATAAGTGACAGATTTGACCAATATGAGATTTTTGTTAAGCCTCATGCCTCTGTACAGCTGTTTCTGTTTCTCTTGACTGCTCTTTCTTTTTTTTTCCCCTCCCAAGAAATTAAAAACATCTATTAATCCTTTATAGTGCTGATAACTTGGCATTTTATTCCAGGAGTAAGATTTCCAAATATCCTTCTCTTGATCTAACAGAGAATACAGGAAATAAGATCCTAAGAACCCAGAATGATTAGGAAATAGTGATTTGGAATAGTTGTTTCTGGTTTATTCTAATGAATATTTAAGCAATGAAACTTTTTATCTGTGCTTTAATCAGTTTAGATAGAAATGCCTGCTTCAGTGAGACAGAATAACCCTAACTGGGTGCTTCAGAGTTAACAGCACTTTGGTTATTGTACTGAGCTCTAAGATGGTGGTACCCTTACTGCTTATTTTGGTGTGCTACATTACTGCCCCTGGCTGAATGCTACTAGCTGCTGTAGTCTCTGAGTTTCCAAATACTTCGTTGTAGTATAAAAGTTTCCTCCTTTGCCACCAATTTTATCAGCTCTCCTTTCCTGTCACAGTGTCCCTACCAGTAGAAGCTTATAACTGTTGCTTCCATAGGCCTGAAAATCTGATATACAAACTTGTTAGAATAAACATCAACAAACTATGAATGTGGGTCAGAGGTACTTCCTTTGAATAAAATCTGTGAAGTTCACTGCATAGGTTTATACTAGTGAGCTGTTGGGAGGGATGAGGCTGTCAGGTAGATAAGACATTACTGCATAATTTATGAAATTCTACCAAAGGGAATATAATTTATTATTTGCTACAAGGGATCTCTTCTACTAAATGTGTTAACATTCCTGAAACAAAATTGCTTAAAAACTTAAGAATTTGGTTATATAAGAGCCAAATGGATTACATGAAAGAAATAACTATCAATAATAATAGTGATGATGATGATGATGATAACAGCTAACTTTCATTGAGTGCTTAGTATGTGCTAGGCACTAGTCTCAGTACTTGACAAATACTAATCCATTTAATAAATGAAAATGAACAATCTAAAACTAAAGAAAGTTTTTAGAAGTATTTGGTCCAACAAAAAAGGAAGGTATAGAAATTTTTGCAACAATAAAATTTAACACTGCATATCTTTTATAGGTAAAATCTACTACTTTGACCAGCTTGATATAATCTTTAGATATGGCATAGAAATCTCCCAAATGCTCCTGAGCACAGGCAAACTGCTATTGCTGAATTCTGAGGGCCAAGTAATTCATTTAATGTTCACTTGGTTCCTACTTAATAATCACAGCTACTTAAACTGAAAAGAATTATACTGAAATTTTCAGTTATCTTAAAAAAAAAAAAAAAGTCAACTTTTGGAGCCTTAAATTGACCTACCTGAAAAGGTTGTTTGTTATTGTAGGTCTTAAGCTCCTGATTCCCCCGACATGCTTCTTTTTAAAATCGATCCTTGCAGAAGCGAGAAATAAATAAAAAAAAGCTTGTGACTTATGTGTCATTGTAAAGCATATATGTTTATTTTCAGGACCTAAAGGAGTTTCTTTTCCCCCCTCGCAGCTGCAAGAATCCATTTCAAATCATATCGGGTAACTAGGAGCTTATAGCCTACTATAGTAAACAATTATAATAGGTCAGTTCTGAGGTTTACGTAGATGTAAAACCTGGCTAATGCTTTACATTTAAGTCTGTTAAAATGCAAACATTATTGTTCATTTTAAAATGTATATTTGCTCACCTGCTTGGTGTTAACCTGGACTCAAAGCTGTTGGCTTTCATGGTGATGGTATCAGTAAACAGCACATCTTTTGCTGGAGACGCCAAAGCTTCAGAATGAGATAAGGATGGATGCATTCTTTGCTGCTGTAATCTTTTCAGTGTAGCGTAGCCAAAGGCATCTCTAGAACTTGTGTAACTAAAGTTACAGTCTGCTAGACTTTTAATTGTAGCAATAGAGGGTGCTTTAAGGGACTGTGCTCTTCTAGGAAGTGTATGAGAAGAACCTGGAGGCACCAGGGACACTGAGTTTGATTTAGAGAGAGAGAGATGGTTAGACTGTGGCGTCAAATAGTGGCTTGTCTTAACAGTTTTAGTACTTACCACAGTACTCATACTTCCACAGTCAGTGTCCACAGTCGTAGCATCTACACCTACTGTCTCTCGTGAAGGACTTGAGCTCATCGAACTTATGCCACTTGTTGTAGTGTCTGTATTAAAACTTTGGCTACGTATCTTCATATGTGAGCTCGCTGAACTTTCTACAACTAATCTCTCTCGGCTTGTGTTTTCTCTGTGATTCTCTGTACCAAGACTCTTGGTGAATTTTAAGTCATTCTCTCCAATACTTGGAGTACTACCAGTGTCTTCAATGTGCTTATTCCCAACAAATGAAGTTTCTAATTGTAATGTTTTCTGTACTGTGGATATGGGTGTGAAATCATCACTATGATTAAAGTCAACACTGGGCTCTGTAAGCGTTCTGATCCGCCTGTTGCTTGTCTTATTTTCAGATGACAGTTTCCCTCCTTTTGGATCACTGCTACTACGATGTTTTTTATTAGGCAAAGTAAGCGAATTTAAGATACGATTCTTCACAAGTTTACTAGAAGCAAAGAAAGGGAATGAATTTTTATCCTTCATAGGTCCAGATCGATCATAAAATGCTGGCTCTGCATCTTCATTGATATCAAGGAAAAATGTACTAGTAGAGCTGCTGCCAAACCGGTCATCTTCCATTATGAACATACCTATGATCAAAGGATTAATAAAAGCAGATAAAAAAGGACAAATAATCATAGTAACTATTAGTGACATAATTCAGGAAATTTTTGTTTAATAGTCACCTGGGGAAAAATTTTTCAAAAATAAAGAGTTAGACTGCTGAGCCACATAAAAAGAGCTTCCTTGAGACCCAGAATTTGTCCTTGAATAAAATATAAAATTTGTCATTAGATGATCTTCTGTTATTTCCAAAGAAAAACTACAGAACTCATTATGTCACAGCTTGCATAAAGTTTCTGTTATCTCAGTGAGTTTCCAAACCCTCCAAATATTAAAGATAAAATTAAAGGCAAAAAGGAGACTTGACCCTGGATATTTACTCAGTTGGTACAGATTCCTGGTGGTTTATTCCTCAAATCACAACAGGCAAGAAAAATCAATCTTATAAGAAATGAATGTCCAATCTTAAGCAAACTATACTTACAAAGAACCGAGTCACAACATTTTAAATTCATGTTTAAACCAATTATATTTATTTCTCACTTTGCCTTAGAAACTAAGAAACTCATCTAAATTCAGGGCCTCTAATAAAAGACTCAATCCAGGTGCCTAATGACATCTATGGGATTTTATTCTATTTTTATTTTTAATTTTCTGTTGAATAGTTATAAATTACTTCAAATATATTCTGAAAGAAGGCAAAATAAAATCTTAAACTTGCACACTGCACTGTATTTCCATATTTTGCCAATTCTAAGATGCACATTTTTCACACTTAAAATCTCTAAAATCAGCATGCATCTTGCAATAGGCAGCATTTTTTTTTTTCTTAAACAGTGGTGCATATTATAATTTATGGTATCTTAGATCTGGTGAAATATGGTTTGATAAATATTGCACTATCTTCTTTAAAAAAAAAAGTGTCTAAAATTTTCTGCACCTAGTAGCATTTAGCACAGGGCTTAAAACCGCAAACCATTTTTCATTTAATTGATTTTTGATACTCCATCTTTTAACAGTTTCGCTAATTTTAAAATTTAGCTCTTCTTTCAAAGATGAGTATATGAATATAATATCTCTTAAATATATTCTAGTTCAACAACCCTATATCTGAAAAATGAACAAAAGAATTAGGTAAATGAAGAAAGTAGATGAATAAACATTTACTTATTAGAAATTGCAAAAAAGGGGAATGGGTCTTCTGGGACATGGCTTATTATTTAACTCTGTAAGTAAACTCTATAAGCCTTTTCCAAGGCCTATTTAGAAAGCAAAGGGAGAGAACAATGTAGGCTGGTAACTATATTCCCTGTTGTGAAAAGATATGCATTCTCCAAGACACTATTACTGCCAAATTATCTCAGAGAAAAGTAAATTAAGAATGTAAAATTCATTTAAATTTCGATATCACAAGTGTTAGTTTCGGCTAACTTTATTATGACCCTGTCACAATACTCACTTGATGGCGCAGATTCACTTTCACTATTATGTCTAGAGCTGGTTGACTCTGAGTTCAAACTCAGAGTGCTTGGAACAGATGAGAGTTCATTACAGAGTTGTTCTACATCATCTGGAACCACAGGCCACAGATGTTTGCGACTGTGCCTTACAGCATCCCAGTTGTGACATTTTAGAATATCACAGCCTTGTTTGGTTTTGGCTATGAGCCCAAGCACATATACACAGGTCCTGTAAGTAAAAGATACAGTAATGACAGTTTATAATTCCAAACTGAGATTTCTTAAAGCAACCATAAAATATTAGTTTGCTATATGTACATTTGCGCTTTCTTTAATAGCCATTAAAAATAACATGAAAACCTTCATAATAAAAATATTAATTCAAGGAAAAAATCTAAAAGAACATATTGTGATCAGGGAAAAAATATATATACATTAGCTTTTATGAAATAAATTTGGAATATTTGCACTACTAGATTATTTGGACACACTATACTCTGTTTATCTGCAAGGTAAATGTCAATATTACAATGATAAGAATAAAATATCAATAATATTAATAAACAAGGAGTTCCTTAAGATGTTTAACCTGATGCACTGAAAAACTGCAATCATAAAATACTCTTCCCTCATACTCATCTGTGAACAAAAATATATACTTCAGAAAGATGTGAGTTAAATGACACACCCTCTGATGGAAAGAACTTCACACTGTTTTGCAAGTTTTAGTATATCTGGAATCACATTTTCTTCCTGTAGCAAATTGAGACCCCAATTTGATGAGCCAATATTTCCCTAAAAGAAAAGAAATCACATATCAAATATATTTACAAGACTAACTCCTTCAAGAGATTTGGAAAGCTACCCAAAAAACCAAAAAATTTAACCACGTCTATAAGAGAGAAAGAACTGTGAAAAAAACCTCACATAAGGAACTTTAGGAATTAAAGTTCCATCTGTCTCAGCAAGAAAACTAACAGTTTAATCATTTATTTTCCAACATAAAATAATATTTAAATGGGCAGGAACAATCTTTGCTTTAGAATACTAAGAACACGTTCCAAATAAAATTATTTTTATTTATTTAATATTAACAGGAAAATGAGTAAAATCTAAAAATTAAGAAGATCTTACAGAAGTGTTTATTACAAACCAAGGCCCATAGAGATGCTTTCAGTTTTTTAATTTCTTCCCATTTATCCAAATCTGGTGTGCGGACACTGTGACAGAGTTCTGTAATAATATTCTGGAGAGAGGAAAAAAATACCATATGATTAACAGTATGTCTTTAACATATTTTCTTATTGTATCTTAAAACCAATTTAAGGTTTGTATTTAATAATTTCTGCATATTTAAAATCCTAAAATAATTTTATGTCGAATTTCTTAAGAAGCAGCATTAGGACATGGGCTCTGAATTCATATACTAGAGTTAGAACTTATTAGCTAAGTGGCCTTGAGCAAGTTACTTAATCTCCCCATGTCTTGATTTCCTAAACTCTGTTTCATAAAGTTTAATGATTTAATGAATTATTACATAAGTGTAACAAAGTACTTGGGACTTAGTATTAGAAAAATGTTAGCCATTAACGATCATTATTTCTTTTGGATAGAAAATAACAAATTAACACCTAGACTTTATCATACTATGTAGGTAATGATACTGAGAAAATCATTTAAATTTTCAGTGAATTAAAAAAATATATAGTCTCAATAGTCTTCACAGACAATATAAAAATACATGAAACTGTGGAGTATATTTATGCAAAACTTTTGCTCCTGAAATGAACACTGATATGAAAAGGAACTAAACTGCTAGGTTACTATTGTTCAGAAACACAAATACAAATACCATTCTTAAAATAAGGGTTACATTTATTGAAAACACCTAGTAGCAAGACATATTCCCAGCCAAAATCTGGCGTGCATACTATACTCAAAAGAACAACTGCTTGTCTAAGCCTTACATTACATGAAATATATGAAAACAGTGAGGCACTAACAAACAGCAACTGATACTTTGTTTTTGCTCACCAAAGGTAACTGAATATGTTTCAGGTTCAGTTTAACTTCCCAACAAGAGGAATGAAGAAACTCAGTTTTTCAGTATGTTTTCACTAAGGAGATGAACTTCCCCAATGAACTAGAAAGGAAAGAACTCAGACCTTCACTGGATTACTTACTCTACATAACAAATTAGCTATGCAAATAGTCATATGCAAGTCAGGGAAATGCATGCATGCCAGTAATATCTCTAAGCACTGCAAACAAAGAATGCTAAGTCAATTACAAGATGGATGGCTTTAAAAGCAACTATGCCACTGACTTTCTGAAGGCTTTTGAGAAGTTTTTGAAAAGATAATACTTTAGCAATACTAAGTTTTTTCTACTACTGTAGCTATTTAAAATAAGCAAATTATGTTTTTACCTGTACTTCCAACAAATGACAGCCTGTTTTGTGGTGTACCAGTTGTCCGTAAAGGTGTACAGGTAGGTAGACGTGAGGACGCTGTAATCTAGTATAATAAAAATGATTGATATACCTATTGGTTCATTCTAAATAAGCTAATTTTAAAAAATGACTTATAATAAAGTACTAGATAAACAAAATTAGACATAATCACTCAGCATAAATAAAAATACGGAGGTGGAAAGGCATGAGAATTCCTCTAGAAAAATAATAGTTTAGCTGGTCTCTTAGTAATGCTAAGAGAACTAAGACAAGAAATACACACTAGGGTAAGGACATGGAGGGATCTGAACACTATGCTATATTAGTCAGGGTATTCAAGTTATGAATGCCACTGAATTTTTGAACATTCAATGCTGTGCTTTAAAAAGACTTTTCCTATGTCAGTGTAAGAAACAAAATAACAACTCAGAAAACTTTAAAAAGTAATGATTTACAATAATTTGATTTTAAATTTTATGTTTGAGGACTAGCAATAAATTATTCCATTAACTGGACTATATACCTTTGGTTACTCCGACGAACATAGTTGTCACCATCAATTGGCTTTCGGTAAGTAGTAAGTGCTTCATTAAGTTGTTCTTCAATTAAGTCAACATATTTTGAATTATATTCCTAGAAGATAATATTGTTTTAATTATATATATCATAACAACATTCACTAAATTTCTAATATGTTAGGTACCTAACAAATCTTTGGAAGCATAAATATGAGAAAAATGAACATCTGTTCAGGAAATTTAAGAAATTTTTGAAAAGAGTAGATAGAACAAGGTATTATGAATGCAAATGTTCTATCACATCCATACCTATAAGCTTTCTGCTTATACGCTTTTCCTCATTTTCAATTAATATTTTAGGGTCCATACAAGTAAGCTAAAAATTTTTTTGTCATATTTGAATTCCTGTCCCCATTAAAAAATAAAAATAACAGCTTTTTATTTATTTGTTTGTTTATTTATTTTTGGCTGTGTTGGGTTTTCGTTGCTGTACACAGGCTTTCTCTAGTTGTGGCGAGTGGGGACTACTCGTCGTTGCAGTGCGCAGGCTTCTCATTGCCGTGGCTTCTCTTGTTGCAGAGCAGGGGCTCTAGTTGTGAGGGCTTCCGTAGTTGTGGCATGCGGCCTCAGTAGGTGTGACATGCAGCCTCGGTAGTTGTGGCTCACAGGCTCTAAAGCACAGGCTCAGCAGTTGTGGTGCACGGGCTTAGTTGCTCCACGGCATGTGGAATATTCCCAGACCAGGGCTCAAACCCGTGTCCCCTGCATTGGCAGGCAGATTCTTAACCACTGTGCCACCAGGGAAGTCCCAAAACTAGCTTCTTAATATTAAACCCTGAAGATATTCACCAGAAATTTTAAAAGGAAATTAACTGAGTTCTACCATTTTAGCACCGTTTGGTAAGAAACAATCTCTCTCCCTTTAAATTAGGTCAAATGTAAAAAATACTTCCAACTAAAACTTGGAAATTTTCTAGTTAAATTCTTTAAACCGAGACAGTCAATCACACCACCATCTTTATTGCAAAGATCTCCACTTTAAACTGTTTAGAAGGAATTGGTAGAAACTCTGAAAAGCAATTTGGCAGTATTTATCAAAACTTTACATTCACATACTTTCTGACTCAACAATTATACTTTAGAAATTTGTTCAAAAGATATACCTGCACAAGTATGCAAAGATATACATGCAAGAATATCCAGCAAACACTGTTTACAAAACTAAAAAAGTTGGAAACAGTCTAAATGCCCATAATACAGGTGTGATTATAAAAATTAGGGTACATTGCTATAATTTACTATGCAGCCATTAAAGAGAATTAGACAGCTCTAAATGCACAGCTCTGAAAAGATCTCTTAGATACACTGCTAAACAAAAAAATTAAATACAATTTTATTTACAGCTGTGAATGGATTCATTTGTATTTTTATATGAAGAATATATACTTATAGATGTATAAAACATCTTTCAGTGCATACAAAATATTAACAGACATTATCTTCAGAAAAGATAGAAAAAGGGGGCAAGGAGACATTTTTCATTTTAAACCATTTTAGACTACTTAAATTTGGTGGGTTACCTTAACTCCCTACTTAGAGACTCTAAAAACTTACTTTTCCTGCTTTTCTTTTAGCTTCTTTACTTTGCAAAAGTAATACAAGATTTTAATTACATTATCAGCATACCAAATTTCTACTACTGCTACTACAACCACTATATTACTCTATATACTATACTACCATAATCTCCCTATACATGAACATCTCAGTACAAAAATTCTAATTAAGGAAAGTATTTTGAGCTTTATGCAGGAATAGTTACATTCACATGGTATTGCTTGGTTAGTCTTTTGACCAGTGGCATCCATGTGGAAAACACTAGCAAAGTTGAGGGGTATGGTTTATAGCTATGAAATGCACTGAGTTTCTGATGTGGATCATCTTGAGGATTTTGCCCAAAAAGGACCTACTGGAGGAGCAAGAAGACCCCAAATGAGGGTGAACCTCTAGCTACTAGGAGGTATTGTAAGTAGGCAGCCAGAGGAGCCATTGATCCAGTCAAGGGAACTGCAAATGAGAGATCCCCAGAATGAGGTCTTCGAGGAATTCATGAACATAACCCTCGAGTAAAAGAATCAACATCTGAAATCTGCCCCGCTCAAAGCTAACAACCCCAGATAACAGTTGCATCAGTTGAGTAAGACTGTCCATGACCCTGTACCCCCTCCTCCTCCTGCTCTAAAGCTGGAGAGGCTCCAAATTTGCACCTGGTAAATGGAGAGGAGATAAATAACAGAGTGATGAAACGAACCATATCCTCCCTCCATTGCAGGTTTCTAAGTCTATACCAAGCCTGGGCTAGGGATGAAAGTTTTAAATTGAATGAGTGAATTTTCAATATTATTCAGGCCTGGATGCTTTATTACCTAGAAAAAGCGACAGTCTCAACTTCATCTTGGCATGCTGCAAGCTACTGGGAGGAAATCAAATATAGTGGAAAGAGCATGGGCTTTGGAATCAAAAAGTGCCCCTGCTCTGTTATTTTCAAGCTCTGTGACCTAGGATAAATTAGTTTACTCATCTTAGCTTCCACATTTTCATTCACAACATAGAAATAATACAAAAACACTTCACAGGGTTGCTGTGAGGATTAAGTGAGGTAATACTTGAAAGGCACTAAGTTTAACTGTAGGCAATCACTAAGTTAGTTCCCCTCCCTTTCTCCCTTTCTCTAATTTGAGAGAGTAGACTATACTGTCTTTATTTTTACATCTCGCATTTACTGCCTAACTAACTGCAATTCAGCATCTGTTTATAACTTGTTACTGAAATTGCACTAGCAAGATTCACCAATGACTGGTCAACTTCAACAGGCTTTTTTTCTAGTGTTCACCTTACCTGACCTCTCTCAAGAATATATACCACTGGCCTCTCCTTCCTGAAGCATCCTTTAGTGAAGCCATGCTGATAATTTTTTCCTCAATGTCCCTGTCCTTTTATTCCCCTCATGAAGGCAGAGTGTTTGTGCTTCCCTGGTGGCACAGTGGTTAAGAATCCACCTGACACGAGTTCGAGCCCCGGTCTGGCATGATCCCACATGCTGCAGAGCAACTAAGCCTGTGCGCCACAACTACTGAGCCTGTGCTCTAGAGCCCGTGAGCCACAACTACTGAGCCCGTGTACCACAACTACTGAAGCCCGCACACCTAAAGCCCATGCTCTGCAACAAGAGAAGCCGCCACAATGAGAAGCCCGCGCACTGCAACGAAAAGTAGCCCCCGCTCTCTGCAACTAGAGAAAAGCTGCACACAACAGTGAAGACCCAATGCAGCCAAAAATTAAAAATAAATAAAGTTATATATTAAAGAAAGCATAAAGATAAAAAAAAAAAAAGCAGAGTGTTCTCTAGGGAGCAATTTCCAGTTTTATTTCTTTGTTCTTTACATTTTCCTTGGTGATCTCACTCAATTCAAATTTCAACTACTACTATTCACTGACAACTCCCAAACTTCTATCTTCAGCTCATATCTGAGCTCCAGATGCACATTTCCAAATATTTTCTGGATACTCTCACTTGCCATACAACAGGCAATACCAGTTCAACTTATTCAAAATTCATTATCCTCATTGCTGCAAACCACCTTTTGTAATCACAATCTTTTAATGGTAAGCCATTATGTATTCAGTCATTCAAATCAGAAACCTTAAGGGTCAAGTGGGACCCCTCATTCATTACATCCAATCAGTTCACAAATCCTGTCCATCTTATTTCAAAAATGTCCAGAAAATGTGTCCCTGACTATGGAACCTAACCACCACTAAAGTCCATGCTCTTATCAATTTTGCTTCTAAACTGGTCTCAGTATTCCTAGATTTCTTTACCTTGATGACCATACTTCTGCTACTACACTGTGATCTTTTTCTAAAGTATAGTTCTGACTATGAATATTCTTTACACTTGTAAAGATTCCCCCTACTTCCTACAAAATTGAAATCCCTTAGTATGACATAATGTGGCTTATAAAAGCCTAGTTCTAATTCTAATTCAATCTAGTTCTAATTCACCATTCCATCCTCATCTTGCCACACCCCACTTATCCTAGCCCCAACCGCACTGGAATATGGCTTTCCTCACAAGTCTGTGAAGTTTCAATAACCTATACAGATTTATTGTTCTGCCCCCTCATCCTTGAACATCCTTCTTCCAATTTGACTATTTACTCCTCAAGACCACTTCAAATATCACATCCTCTCCTCAGCCCAACATTTTTTTTGCTAATCCCTGAGGCGGAATCATTAACCCTTCTTCTGTTTCCTTATACACGACACATGATTTTGTTATATCAGTTAATATTTTGTACCTACTCTCTGAAAGTGCTGTACCAGATTTGCTAAGCAATTTCCTAATATAATTTGTATAATAAAGTGACCAATCTTATTACGGTAACTAGTTTAAACATCTTCTATTTAGAAAATAAAACTATCATATCTCTCTCTTTTTTTTTTTTGGCTGCACTGAGCTTCACTGCTGCACGTGGGCCTTCTCTAGTTGTAGCCAGCGGGGGCTACTCTTCATTGCAGTGTGCGGGGCTTCTCATTACGGTGAGAAGGATAGGCTCTAGGCATGCAGGCTTCAGTAGTTGCAGCACGCGGGCCCCAGAGTGCACAAGCTTCAGTAGTTGTGGCGTGCGGGCTCAGTAGTTGTGGCGCATGGGCCTAGTTGCCCCACAGCATGTGGGCTCTTCACGGACCAGGGATCGAACCCATGTCCCCTGCATTGACAGATGGATTCTTAACCACTGGACCACCAGGGAAGTTCAAAACTATCACATCTTTATTTTAGTTTTCTAATTCACCAATTACTGAAAGACTTCAGGCCTGAAGTTGTACACTTTATAGTTATAGTATTTTCTTCCCTTTTTTTCTTCCAATTTTATTGAGATGTAATTGACATACAGCACGGTATAAGTCTAAGGAGTAAAGCATAATGATGTGACTTACACACATCGTGAAAGGATCATCAAAATAAGTTTAGTGAACATCCATCATCTCATACAGATACAAAATTAAAGAAATAAAAAAAAATTTTCCCTTGTGATAAGAACTCCTAGGATTTACTCTCTCGACAACTTTCATATATAACATACAGCTGTGTTAATTATATTTATTATGTACATTATATCCCTAGTACTTATTTATAACTGGAAGTTTGTATCATTTGACTGCCTTCATCCAATTCCCTCTCTCCCCACACCCCACCTCTGGTAACTATAACTATAGCTATAGTATTTTTTAAAAATGAGAATATCTTATGAAACATGGTTCAATATAGACAATATAAATAATGATCTGAAATAATGGAAAATCTGAAAATCATTTACATTAGGATTGATTAATCCATGAGTTTCTAAGATGCTTTGACAATTTACAATGCGTCAAATGAAACTGAAGTCACAGTGATGACCACCTAAAGAAAAGCTAGGAAGTTAACTAATACCTTCAAACTACTCCCTTCTTCCTAGATTTCCCTATTATATACAACAGCAAGAAGTTTGCTCTCAGATTTATGAAAAGTACACCTTAAAATGAAGTTTAATTAGATGATTATATCTGCTTGGTAGAACTGTTTTTTAATCTTCATTTAGGAAAATTGTTTTAGTTTCAGCTTAAAAGGGGTGTGAAAGGAACCCAAGAATAAAAGAAATGATGGTAAGTAGGGTTGACAAACGATACCAATAGATTATATCAATTAAATTGAAAGCAAAATTTCAACAGAATTTACACAAAATCAATAGTTCTCTCTAAAATAACTATAGTTTAAAAAGTGGACAAATATAAATACAAATAATTATACAGAATTTTAAGACTTGACTTCACATGAATGTTTAAATATTTAACTTTTTTAGTTTCAAAATACTGACAATATTTTAAAAATCCTCTAAATTCACAATCTATTTCCCAAGATAAAAAGATACAAATTGAAACTTATTCAATAGTAAGTTACCTTGTGCCACTTTTCCAACTGTTTTGCTACATAACCCCTTTCATTCAAATAGGAAAACCCTTTTGGAATGGAGAGAAATCTGTAAATTAAAACAGGCAATACTTTAACATTAAGTCTCACAAAAAATGTTTAAGGAGCTAAAACATCTCAAACAAAATATGTTTAAGGAGGTAAAAGACTTTAAGAACAGCTCCTTCCTAAAACTAAAAGGTCAATTTTTATTCATTGTAATTTCAAATACAAATAAATTTTCATAATCTTTGCAAAAACACATGAATCCAACCACAGTAAAGAAAATGTCATGAAAAGAATGAGGACACATGGAAATGTAAAAGAAACATTAAGAAAAACAATGAAAAGACAGAGTTTCAGTAGTAAAGGATGTCCAATATTCTAAAATAGGCCTCTTTCAGAAGTTAACAGCTAAACTCTTTAGAGTGCTTCCTTTACAGATTTGAATCCAGCTTTAATACACACTGCCAGAGAGAACACAACAGAAAACATAACTATAAGAAAAATTTTCTTCAAATTTACCTCAGGAGGAGAAGCAAACCCTTGTCCCCAAGGTGAGATAAAGCTGGCTTCATCTGAATAAGAGCATGGAGATTGGCCTAAAAGAAATAATTATCAGGCAAATTAATAACTGCATGAAGATAGTAAATTCTCTATTTCTAAAACCACTATATTATATAAATTATAATTTCACATAATTTTCTATCAAATTTGAATGTTTTAATAAAAATTCATGTCTAAGGGTTTTATTATAAAATAATGAAACTTTACCTTGTCTTCACATGCTTCATCGAGAATATCAAGAGCTTCAGAAGAAATCGTTTTGTTTTTATCATGCAGCTGGGTCACTAGTAATTCAATTCCCCAATTATTGAAGAATTCAACATTAGCTCTCAATAATACTCTTAAATGTTTTGTTGCATACAGCCTGCAGGCCTATAAAGATAAATAAGAACATTAAAAAAAAAAAAAAGAAAGAAAAAAACCACCACCCAAACTTCACTATGGACAGTCTATTCGACTTTGTTTTGGGACAGTTCTGCTACTTGAAAAGGGCAGAAAGACTGGAATTGATGGTATAGCCCTTGATATGAATATTTTTTTATTCCGAGTAAAGTAAAATACTTCTGTTTCAATCTAGCTGCTTCTTTCCCTTTATATAAAAATATGTGTACTGTATCGAGTTCTTTGGAGGAACTAAAATTTTAAAGTAAACTAAACTTCCATCCCATAGTCTTAGAATTTATAATGCCAAAATTTATAAAATACTGAATTAACTGGTTATGAAATATATAGTTTTATTGCCTATGTTATACTCACATCAGTGGCTGCTGTTAAGATTTTGGAAAGTATGACCCTAGCCAATCCATCTCTGCTATAGTCCAAGCTCGAAACAGTCAGTTTCAGCAAGTGATCTTGGTTTTTCAAGGAGCAAAGGTTAAGTAAACTAAAATAAGGATTGAAAATAATGAAGGTTACTAGAAATTACTGTATTGATTCATTAATTCAACAAATATTTTTAAATCCCTAATAAACAAGCATTTCTAAAAGAAAGCACTTAATAAATATCACATTTTAAAAAAAAGCATCGGAGTAGAGCATCAAGACATCTCTAATTAAATATTTTTTGTATTTTAATAAAAACTTACCAAACACAGGTACACAGACTACAAAGCATGCCCTTTCTGATCACATTAAAAATAGTTTAGGTATATACTGAAACAGAATTTAGGAATGCTCACCATTGAAATACACTGCATTTTTCCAGCATTTTGACTCCATGAGGGTGGCAAGAAAGTGTTCCAATAAATAAAAAGTAGTGTTGACTAAGAGTAGTCAATAAACCATTATTTTGAAGACTTCTTTCAGGTTTCATGCCAGATGAGGCATTGAGCCACTGAACAATATCCTTTACTAGATCTTCTAAGTATCCTTGCCCATCCTGAAAGCAAATACATTATGATATTGCTAGAAAAGGACTTAGTGCCTACAATTAGAAAAATCAACTCTAATAAAGTCCAAAAAATTTAATGATAATGATGAAGTTACTAATAACAGATATCAATCACTGAGTATCTGTTGTTTTTAATCCCATTCAACACAGTGCTGCATGAGATGGTATTATTTTCCATCTTACAAGGAGAAAACCAGGTCTTCTAGAAGGTAAATTAATTGTCCAAAGTCACATAAATAGCTAGTGACTAAGTCAGGATAAAAATCTAGGTTTGGTCTCATTCTCGATGTTTCTAAATATAGCTTATGCCTCTTCAGAAATAAAAGGAAGGGGGCAAATTCAGTGAAAAACGTTTACTCTGGAAAATATACAAAGTGCTTATTACCTCTTCAGACTCAAGAAGAAATTCTGTAAACTGGCAACCCACAACGGTGAGCTGCTTGGACTTGGCAAAATCCAGATCCAGATTGGCATATAATTTACTGCTGGGCTTGTAAAAATAAAGTAGTCTTCGTACAAACCTAAGATCAAAATAAAAAATCAGCAACAAAGTAATAAACCAAATAATTCTTTTAGAATCTTAACCACAACTTATGATGTAATAAGGTTTTGAATATGTTTTGGGTTTAAACCATTGAGCTAAATGGCAAGAAACTTAATAAACACATTTGGTACATTCCACACACAAACCAACCATAAAAAACAACAAAAAATCCCCTTCATTATAAAAAGATCTTTGTGAAATAAGAATTTTATGGTGAGATGCCTGACATAAATAGTGGAGAAGAAAGATGCTAGCAGGAAAAATGCATATATAACATAGCTAGAAGATACAGCTGGAGAAATATGAGGAAGCCACCTGGATATAAATTTTCATTCTTTTTTTTTTTTCTTTTGAAATGCACACATTTTATTTTACTATCAGGTCTTTTTTTCTTTTCAACTCTCTTTTAATCCAGAGTATATAAATTCTTTTCTACTGTACTTTATCAAGAACTTTGTCCCATGGCTCTATAAAATAATCTTATACTAAACTGTAAGCAAATGTTACCACACTATGATTTTATCAGTTTTTCACAATTAGGCAAAAAAGTCAACCATAAAAGTTCCAGGTAAAATTTAAGCAACTGAATTTATAAAGCAATGGATTATATTTCAATGTTATAATTTTCAACATTATCTTCTAAGCTTCCATGGAATTTAGTTCAATTTAATTTCGAGCACTACAATCCAATCTAATAAAGGTGCCAGATCCAGGAGTTGGAGAAACAAAGTTGAATGAGACGTCACCTCTGTTCTCAAGGAGTCTGAAAAGTTAGTGCTATGCTTCTTTACCCCAATGTAATTCTTATGTTCTATATATTTCTCAAAACTTAATACAGATATTAAGTTAAATATCACTGAGTAGATGAATTCAATCAATTATAATGCCAATGATATGAACTTCTCAAAAACATGAAGTAAAGCCCCTCTTATCCAATGAGATCAACACTGGTGGTTGGTTAGTCTAAACTCAGAAGGAGTAAAAATGCATGGGGTACTAGAAAAGAGCACAATACCCTGAAGTACTGTATATGCTATAAACATTAGCATGTTTTATGGAAGGTGTGGTTGGTTACAAGGAGTGTAAAAACAAAGAAGAATGAATAACCCTTCAAAGTCAGATTCAAAAGAAAGTAGAATTGGAATATTTTAAATGGCCATCATTTTGAAAGGGAAACACTATGCCCTTAAGTCATTCTCATACATTAGGGCTAAGATAAGTACACGGCTGATATTCCTCGACTTGAGAAACTTTAATCTCAAGTATTTCTTTGTTCCAAAACTAAAACCAGAATGTAAATAACCAGAAAAAGAATTCGCTGATGCTTTTTGGTTGTAAAATACAAACTATGTATAAAAAATATATATATGTACCTACTGAATACCAACTATTAAAATGTATGTATGTATCTTTAAAATATCAATTATTACTTTTAGTAGGTATCAGGCATAATATAATTCAAATCTAACTTCTTTAAATGCAAAACAGTTCTTACATACCTGTGCAACTGTTCATCTTTATAGTTTCTTAGATTTACATTTGGCCACTAGAAAAACATAATACGTTATATTATGTATTTATCAATTCCTAAACATATAATTATGATGAAGTACAATGAATAAGAAAATGAAAACAATCAAGCCATCACCAAGATGTATCCTATCATACCTTAAGAATGGTCCCTATAAGATTCCAATTCCATTCAAGATTCTCTTTATGTTGAAGGACTTGGCTATCTCTAAGGTTCATTAAAAGAGCTTCCTCTGTATCCTAAAATCACCAGAAATATGAAAAATTAAGACAAATTGGCCTCACGTCAAAAAACTAACTTCAAATATTAAAAACAAAATGGAAGGTTTTTCATTTAAGGAAGATTATCAAGATTTTCTAACTTGAAAAAGTTATAAAAACTCAGCTCCAGGGCTTCCCTGGTGGCGCAGTGGTTGAGAGTCCGCCTGCCGATGCAGGGGACACGGGTTCGTGCCCCGGTCTGGGAAGATCCCACATGCCGCGGAGCGGCTGGGCCCGTGAGCCATGGCCGCTGAGCCTGCGCGTCCGGAGCCTGTCCTCCGCAACGGGAGAGGCCACAACAGTGAGAGGCCCGCGTAACGCATAAAAAAAAAAAAAAAAAAAAAAAAAAAAAACTCAGCTCCACTGCCTAGTCATTATAAAACTTAGAAGCCTTCTGAAAATCCATATGCATGAATAAAACTGCAAACTCAAGCATGTATGCCTACTAAAATACAGTGGTTAAGAATTAGGAAATTAAATTGAAAATTGCATCTTCACATCAGTACCTTAAGAACAAATATATCTTTCTGAACTCGGAGATATTGATCCCGTTTCTGGTGTGTTGCAATTGCTTTCTGAATAATGTGATCTAAATGAAGGCTATAAGGCTTAGGTCCTCGTTTCTTCATTTCATGGAAGCGTTTTAAACAGTTCAAGGCTGCACTGGCTCGCCTAATGAGAAAAAAATTAGTACAATTAATACAAGGCTAGCGTAATTTTAAAGAGACCACTTTGGTAAATTATTCTATTAAAACTTACATAAATCTATGCTAGAGAGTGTTACTAAAAAGTAAATTATTTAACCAAATTTGGAACCACAAAGAAAAACAACAAGAACACTGCTGATTTGTATGAAGAAACACTAATTATTTAGATTCAACAAAACGTACTTACTAATCTTTTCTTCTATGGTGGTGGGTACTTTCGGTATGTTAGTTTTAAGAACTCCTTCCTCAAGGTCAGAACCTAGTGACCTTACTTTCTTATTAAAGTTTTAAAACTCTGCTTTTCACATTTAAGTCCTTAATCCATATGAAACTGATTTTTGTTTGTGATATGAGGTTGGATAACCAATGATTCCAGTATCAACTGAACATTCTCTATTTTCCCCACTAATCTGCAACTGTAAATGGGATCCTTTTAAAAATTATTTTATTTTGAAAATTAATTATTTATTTATTTTGGCTGTGTTGGGTCTTCGTTGCTGTGCACGGGCATTCTCTAGTTGCAGCGAGTGAGGGCTACTGCTCATTACGGTGCACAGGCCTCTTACTGCTGTGGCTTCCCTTAGAGCATGGGCTCTAAGTGCACGGGCTTCAGTAGTTGCAGCATGCGGGCTGAGTAGTTGTGGCTTCTGGGCTCTAGAGAGCAGGCTCAGTAGTCGAAGTGCATGGGCTTAGTTGCTCCGTGGCATGTGGGATCTTCCCGGACCAGGGATCGAACCCGTGTCTCCTGCATTGGCAGGTGGATTCTTAACCACTGTGCCACCAGGAAGTCTCTAGAAATTATTTTAAATTCCCTTTTTGTGGTGCATAAAATACAGTTTTCTAGAATTTGGTAGCAATCAAGTCTCAACTTAAGAAATTCTGGTAAATACAAATCAGATTTAAAATTTAAAAACCTTAGGATGTGTCCAGATTAGCAAGTACTTATCAGTAAACAGCATACCGAGCTAAAAAAATCATTCTTAGATTATTACTGGAATTTTGAAGGTAAATTTGAATTCCTGATGAACACTAAATAACATGGCCATAATCTGACCCAGAGAGTTCAGGTCTACCAGGCTTTGGGAAAGTACATTTTCCCATCAAGAAACTACTAAAATAAAAGTTGAATGCCACCACTACCGATGTTAGCTTAAGAGTCAGAACTGATGGTCCTTAATGCCCTCAGTTTATAATACAACTTCAGTCTGTTAAATAATAGTATTTTCACTGACAGATTTAAAGCTAATAAAAAGAGTATTATTTATTTATAGTGAGGCCCTTATGTGTACTTTTGAATTAATAAAGCTAACTAAACTTTTGAGAAATATATTATAACTTAACAAAAATTCCTAGTTCTGAATAGCTAATGAACTACATTTCAAAACATTACAAAAAAATAATGAAGCCTAAATATATAAATTCCAACTTTCTTTTTCCAACATTTTTAACCACACATACAAAAGAATACACTGTTAGTCTTTGTGCTTTAATTTGAAATAATTCAGACATTGAAAAAGAGACTGAACTGTTGCTCAAAACATAAAACAGTCCAAAAAACTCTCAATCCCAATATTTTTACTGATCTGGTAGAAAGTTTATGTCCTTGTCCAGAAACATGCTAGAAAAGGTTGATTTTACTAAAGTAAAATACTCTGTAGCCTAAAATACAAATTATTTTTAAAAACTGTTAATTTTCCTCTTATCCAAAGGCTTCCCTAAATAATTCCCAGGCATAACCTATATATACTACTTCCTTATAAAGAATATAAGGTCATCTAAGTGGGTATTAAATATATAGGCACAAGCTTTGCTAGAGCTCTGATACTTACAGTCTCTTTTCCTTAGGGATATCAAAGGATGCAGCCATATTCATTAGGGTTGGCAGGCAGTGCAAATGATGGCTATGTGAATGAGGAAGAATTGTGTTTGCCTAAAATGAACCATAATATTTTGAAAAATTGATTATTTTATGTTACAGATTATCCACAGATATAATGCTAAAAGGTTTTACTCATGAATTATTCATTTTCTAATATATACTTATAGCTAACTTTTATCTCATCTACTTTCAACAAGGATGAGCTATCACAAATACAAAGATACAGGCTCATATTATGTTAATAGAACTCTAAATTTCATACATCCTTTATTATAACATTAAATTATAATTTTAAGTGGTACCCAATTAAACTCACTTAAATAATCTAAAAGGACTATATGTCAAAACTTGGATCCAGTGTTATAATGTTATGTTAAAAGTAGCATTTAGGGCTTCCCTGGTGGCGCAGTGGTTGAGAGTCCGCCTGCCGATGCAGGGGACACGGGTTCGTGTCCCGGTCCAGGAAGATCCCACATGCCGCGGAGTGGCTGGGAACGTGAGCCATGGCCGCTGAGCCTGCGCGTCCGGAGCCTGTGCTCCGCAACGGGAGAGGCCACAGCAGGGAGAGGCCCGTGTACCGCAAAAAAAAAAAAAAAAAAAAAAAGTAGCATTTAAAATGCTGGATGCAATATCCTAACTTATGAGTTGACTTCTTAGGTTTAAAAACCACCTTCTCAAAACAGGTTTGTCTCATAGTCCAACAATCTTTAAATAAGAAACTTGTCTTCTGCTTTCCAAATGAAGTCCTACCACCCAATCTGCTTTCTACCAATAAAGATAAATTCATTAAATGTGGAAGCCAGAAGATGTAAGAATAACAAGCAATGAACTAACACTGCTATACTCAAAATGACTAGCTTTTATATTTCAAGGGAATCACAGAATTCTGGTGTATGGGGGAAGGGAATGGATGAAATTTATTAAAGAGATTCCTTCACATAAAGGCAAATAATTCTAGATATTGATATCCTTACAGAAATGATATCTTAATTAAAATAAAAATAATCACACCTGAGATTCTGCAATATTACTTAATTATCTCATAGACAGACTGAAGGAAAACAGAGCAAGTGGCTAAACAATTCACTGATAAACAAGACAGTTATCATTAAACTCTGTTTAATTCTCTTTTGCTCACTCACAAAGCCCAACTGCTATGTAGAAAAAAACCCTGGTGATGGAGGGGACCAAAAACAACGACAAAAACAAAAAATATTCTGCCAATAATAAACCATAACATAATTTTAAAAGATTTGCCATAAGTTTACTTAATGAGTTTAAAGTGGTTCTTTTTATTTAGTGTTTATTAACTAATTGGTGACAGAAATATAAATTTCTAATTTGCAAATAATCAGAGTACCCTCACTGCTTGATCTGCTGGGAGTAGAGAATGATCAGATTACTTTGCTAGCTCCTTGTTTCCAGAAGTTACTGATGTCATAAAATCGTGGCCAAAAAAAAAAATTCCCACCCTCTAAACCTAAACCTACAAGTTTACAGAGAAGTATGTGTTCTAATGAGGCAGTTATATTTAGATTTTTTTCCACAAAGTTTTCTAAAATTCAGGCACTGACTATTATATATCAATTCTATTTAGCTGACTGAAGTAATACCTATAGTTTTGTAATTTCATGCTTTTTAGGTAGGAAGTCATTCTAAGAGAAAGACTTTTAGGACTCAAAATGTCAGCATCAAAAGTGAGTATAAAAAGGCAATATTCAGTTCTCTGTATTTTTTATATTTGTTCCATTTAAAAATCTAGCCTATATATATAAGATACAAAGTATCAAGGGTTCTTTGTAATGCAAAGATAAACATTCAAATAAATGCAAACTTATTTTTTGAGATAATACAAAGTAACATCGTTAAAATAGCCTGTTTCATAAATTAAAACATTAATAGTATGAAACATAATCAGAAGTTGTTAAACTTACCATATGTAAAAGCTCTCCTAAAAGGATGGTAGCTCTAACTGAGATATGGTCATCGCTGTTTGTTATCACCTCAACCAAACCCTTTGAAAATAAGAAGAAAATATCATAGTTGCAAAATATTATATATGAATACAATTATGCATCATATATGTTTGTTGCTCTGAAAGAATTCTGTTAGAGAAAATAAAATAAATAAAATAAGGTTTATAACTCTTACCTCTAAAAGCCCATTACGAATAAATGCTGATAGTATCAGTGCCAAATAATTATCCATGAGGTCTGGCCTGGAAATAAGCACGGCACAGAAAAATTTAAATATTGTTCCATACACTACAAAATTTAACATAAAAATAGTAATTGTAATAAATGTGAACTATTTCTATATCTAAAGTCTACCTGGATCTGGCACGATGAGGAAGAATAGTTTTTGCCTCAGCTGCTACAAAACCATCTGAAAGCCTCCAACTGTCTTGGAATCTACCTGGATCTAAAATAGTTAAATTTAGATAGTTAGAAGAAAATAATATACCAATGAAACACTTCAAATAACCATCAGCTAAGCAGGCTACAAATAATTTTCTTAAACGTTCGTTAAAAAAAAAAAAAAGAGGGCTTCCCTGGTGGCGCAGTGGTTGAGAGTCCGCCTGCCAATGCAGGGGACACAGGTTCGTGCCCCGGTCCGGGAAGATCCCACATGCCGCAGAGCGGCTGGGCCCGTGAGCCATGGCCGCTGAGCCTGAGCGTCTGGAGCCTGTGCTCCGCAACAGGAGAGGCCACAACAGTGAGAGGCCCGCGTAACGCAAAAAAAAAAAAAAAACAGACTCAAGAAGGCATACAGAAAAAAACGATTTATGTAAATGAACACAGATTTAACTTCCTTCACTGAGGGACTCAGAGTCATTTGGGCTAAAATAAAATAAGAATCAAATAATCCACTGTGAGAATCACATAAGGTTTCTTATTAACTCCTCTCTTCCTTTCTTAGTCCATCCTTCTATTAATTTCACTGCTCGTTTCAGAAGCTAGGGTGATGGAGAAGAAATTTATCTGAGATTTTATTTTTATATTGATTTCAGGCCACAAATAGGCAGTAAGAAAATGATATTTAGTTCAGTATTTTTCCTTTGAGGAACTCTGTCTCCATTAGATAATCCATTTAAAAAATTACAATATATGAGTAGTGAATGCACTTCAATACTTACCTACACTGAGCAGTGCTTCTATGAACTCTTCAGTCACAACAGGTAGAGGAAGACGAAATATATCATAAAGCACTTCAAGGAGACCTCGCTGCAAGTACAAATAAATACAGTTCGTTTGTTTTTATGGAATAAATCTTTGTTTGCAATTTTTTAAATGTCCTATTCACAGATTAAAAAATCGATAAAAACAGAACTACTGTATTTTAGAAAACTACCATTATCAGGCCTATATTACAGAAGAGATAACTACTGAATGCTTACTACATATACATGATGTAATCTTGTCAATAAATCTTTTATTATCCCCACTGTACACATGAAGAAATACATTTAAAGGTTAAAAATAATTTGCCCAAGGTCATGGAGCTATAAATAATAAAAAAAGGAGTCAAACCTCGGTCGGCCAGACTCAAAGGACCATGTTCTTTCACCATTTGCTGAGTAAGAAGTCAACTGAATTGGAACCTTTCCATCTATAATTACATCCTTCCATGGTCTAAATGCTTTTATTTTTAGTTCACATTTTAAGCAAGGCACCTCTAGCTAATATTTACTACTAATAATAAGAAACAAAGGGGCAAATTTTGTCCCTTTGAACAAAATTAAAACAAAAACATTAAAGAGGAAAAGGAAGAACCACATGAAGAGTTCATTTTTTTCCTCTAATTTCAATTTGTTTTAGTTGTTTAATACAATTCCTATACACTAATAACTTAGGACTATGTCTAAAAGAAGGATATAAATACCCCAATTTTAATCAGAACCACTACTCATAACATATAAAAACACAAGTTAGAAGGCATAAGTTGCATAAATACTATATTTACTTTTTAAGTATATTTTTCTATATTGCTTGAACCTTTTACAATGAGAATGCCCCTGTGTATTATTTGCACTTTTTATTGAATAAAGCATAATTAATTTCACATTTTTAATCTAATTTTAATACAGCCCTAGTTCCTAACAACAGCAGTGTTTCAAATGATTCATATTATATTCTTAGGGTTCAACTAAGTAGTAAATATTTATTCATGTATTTTTAAAATGCTCTGTGATACAGATTAACAATTCATGAGGAAAAAGCATTACCTGAAATAAATTTTTTCCAATTAATTTCCTCCACTAAAACTCCATGAATGAAATAATCATAACTTTTACCTACCCTTATTTCCATATTTGGAATGCAAAGGACTCCAATTAGAGACTGAATCCCAGAATTTCCAGGCTTACATAAATTAATAATACCTAAAAAAGATAAAGAAAAAAAAATAACTGATTTGAATTTCAAAAAAATTTTCTATAGTAATGTATCCATAATACAAAATGTGACATTTTTCCATGCTAAATTACACTATTACATTATTTGATTATCATAATTGATAGTATATTTCAAACATTCTCTGAATTTGCCAACTAATTAGAGGATATCAATAATTTTATCCTTTAAATTACTTCTTCTATTTGTTTCATACCCAAAAAGTTTTCATGAATCTGACTGCCTATTATTCCCATTTGCTGATGAGTGATTCTCAGGGATATTGGAGAGAATAAGACAATGTCTTGTTTATTTAACACTTTCTCAACCTAAACTGATAAACTTTGCTTGGCATTTGCCTTTTAAAAGTTTAAGTCTAAAACTTAACGAATGCACAGACGAGTATAACCAACAGTCTTCAAATAAACTGAATGGATCAAAATATTAAGTGAGAGAATTTACTCAAACAATTTTAAACATATTAACACCATGTCACAAAAGAAGATATGTATCAGTAAGTAGCCAATAAACACAAAAGTGTTCAATATCATTAGTCACTGGGGAAATGCAAATTACAGTCAAAATAAGATACTGTCACACACCCACTAGAGTGGCTGAAATTAAAAACTGGTAACACCAGATGCTGGCAAGGATGTAGAGCAACTGGAACTCACATACCTACATGATAGGAGTATAAAATAGTGCTTCAGTATTTTGAGAAAAAGTCTTGCAGTTTCTCATACAACTAAACATATATCGGGACTTCCCTGGTGGTGCAGTGGTTAAGAATCCGCCTGCCAATGCAGGGGACAGGGGTTCGAGCTCTGGTATGGGAAGATCCCACATGCTGTGGATCAACTAAGCCCGTGCGCCACAACTACTGAGCCTGTGTTCTAAAGCCCGCAACACAACTACTGAGCTCACGTGCCACAACTACTGAGCCCACGTGCCACAACTACTGAAGCCCACGCACCCTAGAGCCTGCGTCACAACTACTGAAGCCTGAGCACTGCAACTACTAAGTCTGCGTGCTGCAACTAATGAAGCCCATGCACCTAGAGCCTGTGCCCTGCAACAAGAGAAGCCACTGCAATGAGAAGCCCGCGCACTGCAAAGAAGAGTAGCCCCTGCTCGCCACAACTAGAGAAAGCCCGCGTGTAGCAACGAAGACCCAACACAGCCAAAAAACCCCCATATATCCACCCTGTGACTCAGCAATTCTATTTGGTATTTACCCAAAAGGAAACAAAGCTTATATCTGAAAAAAAATTTTACAATGCTGCTCATAGTAGCTCTATTTAGAACAATCAAAACTGGAAACAGGGGCTTTCCTGGTGGCGCAGTTGTTGAGAGTCCGCCTGCCGATGCAGGGGACACGGCTTCGTGCCCCGGTCCGGGAAGATCCCACATGCCACGGAGCAGCTGGGCCCATGAGCCATGCCCGCTGAGCCTGCACGTCCAGAGCCTGTGCTCCGCAATGGGAGAGGCCACAACAGTGAGAGGCCCGTGTACCGCAAAAAAAAAAAAAAAAAAAAAACAAAAAACTGGAAACAGGTCAGGTATTCACTAACAGGAGGAAGGCTAAAAACAGTGATATATTTACCCAGTGGAATACTACTCAGCAATAAAAAGGAACATATTATTGATATATACAACATGAATCAGTAGCATTATGCTGAGTGAAATCAGAATCATTAAGTTGAGTGAAAAAAGCCTACACACAAAAGTATACATATACTATGATTCCACTTAAATGAAGTTTCAGAACAGGCAAAAATGATTTGTGATAAAAAATAAACAGAGCAGTGGTTGCTTCTTACAGGAGTGGGGTCAGGGATTAACTAGGAAGGGACATGAGAGAACTTTCTGCGATGATGGTAATGTTCTACATCCTAAAAAGAGTTTGGATACACAGGTATAAGCATTTGTCAAAACTCATCAAATTGCAGACTCAAGATTTGTGCATTTCACTGTAAGGGGTAAATTTTACTTCAAAGTGCCCCCCCCCAAATAACCTCAGAAACAAACAAAAATAACCAAATAAGAACCCTAAACAAATAGTGAACTTTAGGTAATAATGTGCATGCTGGAGTGTTTAGGAATCAGAACTTAATTTTGCAACTTCTTTAAAATGCATTAGAATAACATGAGGACTGATGAATTCTCAGAGGACTATGCAGATGGGTAGATATGTAATAAAGCAAATAGAGCAAAATCTAAGTGGTAGGAGTATATGGTGTTCACTGTATAATTTTTCTGTATAGTTGAAATTTTTGATAATAAAATGTTAGGGAAAACATTTTTTAAAAGTAAAGGAAAACATTTTTAAAAAGTCATATAGGATTCTGAAGTTCCCTGTTACTTCTACTTAAGCACATGTACTTATATCTATGAATAATATGTATCTTCTCTTTGCACTTAGGTTCAAATTAAAACATAATAGACAGACTTACTTAAAATACCAAAATAGTGTTTCTCAAACTTTGATGTCTGACAGTAAATTGAGAGATTATAGATTAAGATACAATAATCCGCAATCATAGTCTGCACTAATAGGGAAAACAGGCTTCTGCAACTCAAGAAGAAACTGTGTTCTAAAAGTTCATTTTTCAGTCAGTTTTTTGGATTTTGAAATATATGATAGAAATAACATTACAAACATACAAAAGCTCATTTAACCCAAACACAGTATCACAGAATCTAATACTATTTAGGAAATTATTTTTGTGAGAAAATGTTTTCAGAATTCTAACTTGAATAATATTCCAGTTCTTACTTCAATAGAAGGGAAGAACACTCCGACCTTTTAAGTTTCTAATGATGGATCAGTGCATTAAAGGACTCTAGGACAAACTGAAGCACAGCAGAAAAACGTTTAAGAGAAACAAGAGACTGGCAGAGATTAGAGGTACAGTGACTGGAGAGCAGAGTCTACAGTAGGGAGAATGAAAAGACAGTAGCTAGGCTGTACTGGTGGTCAGAGTTGGATAGAATTCATTCTTGGGGGGAAGAAAGAAACTTTAACGGCAAGGAAGATGAAGAATGGTGAAGGACGGTAGCTGTAGCTACAGAAAATAAAGTTATACGTGATTTCTAAGGCAAGGGCACTGACGGTTAACCCTGGCAGGAGGACTGTGTTGGTTTTCTATGTCGAAAGAGTGTGTGGAGGCTAGTAAAGTATAAAAAACGATGTGTGATGGTTGAGCCCTCATAGAATCCTAGGTTGTCCATGAGGATAAGGGGAAAAAGGCAGTCATGAGGTATAGCAAGGTTGGGATTTTTACCAAAATGTGAGAGGCCAGAGGAAGTCCTTGTACATATATTGGCTAGGGCTGGGATAGTCATTTTTATGGAAAAGATGTTAACTGGTTACTTAAGTATACAGAAATGTTCAAGTAAATTTTCCTGTTCTATTTATTGCTATACTCCTTTGTATGCTATCCCTTAAATTATTCTGCAAAGTCAAGAAGGAAAAGGTTGGCTTCCCTTGTGGTGAAGTGGTTAAGAATCCACCTGCCAAAGCAGGGGACACGGGTTCGAGCCCTGGTCTGGGAAGATCTCCCACGCTGCGTAGCAACTAAGCCCATGCACCACAACTACTGAGCCTGCGCTCTACAAGCCACAACTACTGAGCCCACGTGCCACAACTACTGAGGCTTGGGCGCCTAGAGCCCGTGCTCTGCAACAAAAGAAGCCACCACAATGAGAAGCCCGTGCACTACAACAAAGAGTAGCCCCTGCTCGCCACAACTAGAGAAAACCTGCATGCAGCAACGAAGACAATGCAGCCAAAAATTAAATAATAAAATTTTTTTTTAAAAAAGAAGAGGTAATCATTAATACAAAATAACACATTTAGTGCTGGTATTATTTTAAGAAAAATGTTTGCTTTTTATTCCATGGAAAGGTAAAACATGTATAATCCCTCTTTTCAAGAAATATTGGACTACTAGGCAATAGAAATAAAAGAAAAAATATGGTTTTCTCCGGGTATATGCCCAGGAGTGAGATTGCTGGGTCATATGGTAGTTCTATTTTTAGTTTTTTAAGGAACCTCCATACCATTCTCCACAGTGGCTGTACCAATTTACATTCCCACCAACAGTGCAAGAGGGTTCCCTTTCCTCCACACCCTCTCTAGCCTTTATTATTTGTAGACTTTTTTTTTAAATTTTATTTATTTTTTTATTTATTTATTTTTGGCTGCGTTGGGTCTTCATTGCTGCACGCGGGCCTTCTCTGGTTGCGGTGCAAGGGCTTCTCATCGCGGTGGCCTCTCTAGTTGCAGAGCACTGGCTCCAGGTGCGTGGGCTTCAGGAGTCGTGGCTTGCGGGCTCTAGAGCACAGGCTCAGTAGCCGTGGCGCACGGGCTCAGTTGCTCCACGGCATGTGGGATCCTCCTGGACCAGGGCCCGAACCCACGTCCCCTGCACTGGCAGGCGGACTCCTAGCCACTGCGCCACCAGGGAAGCCCTATTTGTAGACTTTTTAATGAGGGCTATTCTGATGGGTGTGAGGTGATACCTCACTGTAGTTCTGATTTGCATTTCTCCAATAATTAGTGATACTGAGCATCTTTTCATGTGCTTTTTGGTCATCTGTATGCCTTCTTTGGAGAAATGTCTATTTAGATCTTTTGCCCATTTTCTGATTGGGTTATCTGGTTTTCTGATACTTAACTGCATGAGCTGTTTATACATTTTGGAGATTAATCCCTTGTCGTTTGCTTCATTTGCAAATATCTTCCCCCATTCTGAGGATTGTCTTTTTGTTTTGTTTATGGTTTCCTTTGCTGTGCACTTTTAAGTTTAATTAGATCGCATTTATTTTTGTTTTTATTTTCATTACTCTAGGAGGTGGATCAAAAAAGATCTTGCTGTGATTTATGTCAAAGAGTGTTCTGCCTATGTTTTCCTCTAAGAGTTTTATAGTGTCCAGCATTACATTTAAGTCTTTAATCCATTTGGAGTTTATTTTTGTGTATGGTGTTAGGGAGTGTTCTAATTTCATTCTTTTACATGTAGCTGTCCAGTTTTCCCAGCACCACTTATTGAAGAGACTGTCTTGTCTCCACTATATAGTCTTGCCTCCTTTGTCATAGATTAATTGACCATAGGTGAGTGGGTTTATTTCTGGGCTTTCTATCCTGTTCCACTGATCTATATTTCTGTTTTTATGCCAGTCCCATACTGTTTTGATAACTGTAGCTTTGTAGTACAGTCTGAAGTCAAGGAGCCTGACTCCTCCAGCTCCATTTTTCTTTCTCAAGATTGCTTTGGCTATTGGGGTCTTTTATGTTTTCATATGGATTTTGTGTTCTAGTTACATGAAAAATGTCATTGGTAATCTGATAGGGATTGCACTGAATCTGTAGATTGCTTTGGGGAGTATAGTTATTTTCACAATATTGATTCTTCCAATCCAAGAACATGGTATATCTTCCCATCTGTTTGTGTCGTCTTTGATTTCTTTCATCAATATCTTACAGTTTTCTGAGTACAGGTCTTTTGCCTCTTTAGGTAGGTTTATTCTTAGGTATTTTATTCTTTATGTTGCGATGGTAAATGGGATTGTTTCCTTAATTTCTCTTTCTGATCTTTCATTGTTAGTGTAAAGGAATGCACCCCAATGCTCACTGCAGCACTATTTCCAATAGTCAGAACATGGAAGCAACCTAAATGTCCAACAACAGAGGAATGGATAAAGAAAACATGGTACATATATACAGTGGAATATTACCGGCAATAAAAAAAGAACAAAGTAATGCCATTTGCAGCAACAGAGATCCAGAGATTATCATACTGAGTGAAGTAAGTCAGACACAGAAAGACAAATATATGATATCGCTTATATGTGGAATCTAGAAAAAAAAGGGGGGTTACAAATGAACTTACAAAAACAGAAGTACAGTCACGGATGTAGGAAACAAACTTACGGTTGCAAGGGGATAAGAGTGGGGGAGGGATAAACCGGGAGATTGGGACTGACATATACACACAACTACATATAAAATACATAACTAATAATAATCTGCCATATAGCACAGGGAATTCTACTCAATACTCTGTAATTGCCTACATGGGAAAAGAATCTAAAAAAAAAAAAGGGCTTCCCTGGTGGCGCAGTGGTTGAGAGTCCGCCTGCCAATGCAGGGGACACGGGTTTGTGCCCCGGTCTAGGAAGATCCCACATGCCGCGGAGCAGCTGGGCCCGTGAGCCATGGCCGCTGAGCCTGTGCGTCCGGAGCCTGTGCTCCGCAACGGGAGAGGCCACAACAGTGAGAGGCCCGTGTACCGCAAAAAAAAAAAAAAAAAAAAAAAAAAAGTGGATATATGTATAGCTGATTCACTTTGCTGTACACCTGAAACTAATGCAATACTGTAAATCAACTATTCTCCAATAAAAATTTTAAAAAAAGAAAAAAAAGGAAAGCAAAAATAAACAAATGGGACCTAATGAAACTTATAAGCTTTTGCACAGCAAAGGAAAACCATAAACAAAATGAAAAGACAACCTATGGAGTGGGAGAAAATATTTGCAAATTAGGCAACCAACAAGGGATTAATTTCTAAAATATACAAACAGCTCATACAATTCATAACAAAAAAACAAGCAACCCAATCAAAAAATGGACAGAAGACCTAAATAGACATTTCTCCCAAGAAGGCATACAGATAGCCAATAGGCACATGAAAAGATGTTCAACATCACTAATTATTAGAGAAATGCAAATCAAAACTACAATGAGGTATCACCCCACACCAGTCAGAATGGCCATCATTAAAAAGTCTACAAATAATAAATGCTGGAGAGGTTGTGGAGAAAGAGGAACCCTCCTACACTGTTTGTGGGAATGTAAATTGGTGCAGCCGTTATGGAAAACAGTATGGAGGTTTTTTGAAAAACTAAAAATAGTTACCACATGATCCTGCAATCCCATGCCTGGGTATATAACCAGAGAAAACTCTAATTTGAAAAGATACATGCAGACTCTCATACAGAGTGAAGTCAGTCAGAAAGAGAAAAACAAACATTGTATATTAATGCATATATGTGGAATCTAGAAAAATGGTATAGATGAACCAGTCTGCAAGGCAGAAACAGAGACCCAGATGTAGAGAACAAACGTACGGATACCAAGGGGGTAAAAGTGGGGCGGGGAGGGGATGAATTGCAAGAGGGACTGACATATATACACTAATATGTATAAAATAGATAACTAATAAGAACCTGCTATATAAAAAAATAAAATAAAATTCAAAAAAAGAAAACATGAAAATAAATAAATTTAAATAAATAAATAAAAGATGTATGCACCCCAATGTTCACTGAAGCACTATTTACAATAGCCAGGACATGGAAGCAATCTAAATGTCCATCAACAGATGAATGGATAAAGATGTGAGATACACACACACACACACACACACACACACACACACAATGAAATATTACTCAGCCATAAAAAAGAATGAAATAATGCCATATGCAGCAACATGATGGACCTAGAGATTATCATCATACTAAGTGAAGTAAGTCAGACAGAAAGACAAATACCATACAATATCACTTATATGTGGAATCTAAAATATGATACAAATGGACTTATTTGTGAAACAGAAACAGACTCACAGACAGGGAAAACAAACTTATGGTTACCAAAGGGGAAAGGGAGTGGGGGAGTGATAAATTAGGAGTTTGGGATTTACAGATACACACTACTATATATAAAATAAACAACAAGGTCCTACTGTATAGTACAGGGAACTATATTCAACATCCTGTAATAAACCATAATGAAAAAGAATGTAATTTGGGATTACTAATGGCCTATCTTGCTTATTTGGTATTTATGACATTCTACATTACATTTTTAGGAACAAACTTTAGTTACATATTCAACTAACACTCTTAAAAATTTTTTTTGGTATAGATCTTATTTAAGTTTATTTTAATGCCCAGGTTATCATTAGCATATTGACTTACAAATGGTCAATTTTAAGACTTGTGTACAAACCCCTCTTGGTTCTAATGATAACATATAAAGAAAGACTAGGTTAACATCTAAAGCAGATGCTACAATAATAATTTAACATTTGAAAAAATAGCCAAGCTTTTCTTATTGGATGTTATAAAGCAGCACAGAGGAACTTACCTGCCCATGACCGGAATGTTGCTATGATTCCCATTTTACTTGCTAGAAACCTTGCTTCTCTGTCTTCTCTGTTGGGTGAGGTGGGGGGAGGGAGGGGGGGGGTCAAAGAAATTAAATGTTAAAATAAAAAGTGAGTTTTTCCTGCCACTGTATCAGAATAAGAGCTATCATTACTTAACATTTAAATATTTACATAGGAAATTCAACAATATATTAAAAGAAAATAAAGATCAGATCTACCTCAAAGCAAATTACCCAATTATGTACTGATCACGCGTCCCCCCATTTAAAATTCACAACATCTTTTAAAACAAATTATAAATTCCGCTTTCCCACTGAGTTCTACTTTTCCTGCTCTTTCTGAAAACTATTCTTAGGTAGCTCATTAACACCTTTAATTGAGCATTAGAGATAACACCAGCCTGCTTAATAAGCATCTCTGTCAAAATACTGCCCCTTAGCAAAGAAAATTACCACATAAACCTCTTACTTTTACCACATGTATTCTCTTTACTTCAAAAATCTTGTCCCAAATTTATTTGAGCATTTCTACCAAGCAAGCTCAACAACTCAGATATTCATCGAGGTATTACTAAATAACTAGATATTATTATTGATCCATTTCTAAGCTCATTCAGGTTGTTGGCAGAATTCACTTCCTTGGTGTTATACAACTGAGGTTTCTGTTTTCTTTCTGTCAGCTGGGGCCTACTACCAGCTACTTTCTTCTTTTATAACTGGTATCCAATCATCTCACTTGTTCCCTTCTACGTAATAGTTTATGACAATTAATTAACCAACAGTATTACTTACATTGTTAAACATATTCCATATATGGTCTACGGCCAGTTTTAATACTTAATAGCAACCTTGTACTCTTTATTTATGCCACCTCAACCATCTCTACCCTGTAAACAGTCCATTTTTTTTTCTGTGCCATCTTTTTTACTTCCCTAATGTTAAAGTTCTTAACAGTTGTGAGAATACAGAAATCCAGAGAACTGGGAAAGAAAAAAACAGAAGGGATAAAGAACAATGACAGAAAATCAAATTAAAGAATGGTAAGCAAGCAGATAGTTTACAAAAGAGAAATGAAAGTTAAAAACATCCCCCACACATACAAACCAACCACACTAAGCTCTGTGGTACTAATCAACATGACACTATAACAGAAACTAAAATGGGGAGGGGGGTTGGTGGAAGAAATGAGAATCAGACAACTGTGTGATTAAGCTTTTGGTGCTCCTTCTCTTAAAAATGTTTGTGACATACTTATACTGATTGCCTGGTAATCCAATCTCTAACCTATTTGATAAATTAGTAGTATTGTAAAAAAAAAAAAAAAAAAAAAAACCACCCATTTCCTTATTCCCTAGCTATAATGTACTCATGCTCCAGAAACTGCCCATACTCCAGAAACTTAAGGAAAGCAAAGTATTGAACCACACAGAAAAGAAAGGATTTTGGTGGAATGTACTCCCCCCTCCTCAACTCTAAAAAATATCCAGGTTTGTCTCTTGCTTATTCTGGTAGGCAGAATTCTAAAAATGCCCCTATCCTCTCAAGATTCTAGGTCTTAATCCCTGGATCCCTGTGAATATGATATCATTGCCATGACTGTGATTATGTTTATGTTATATAGCCCGGCAGACCTTAAGATAGGGAGATCAACTGGTAGGCTTGATCGAACTGGAGAGCTTTCTCTAGCTGGAGGCAGAAGAAAAAGGTCAGAGAGATTCAAAGCACAAAGATTCAAGGAATTACTGCTGTGTTTGAAGATGGAGAGTACCATGTGCCAGGAAAAGAGGGTGGCCATTAGAAGCTGAGAGTAGGCCCCAGTTGACAGTCAGCAAGAAAACAGGAACTTCAGTTGTACAATAGCAAGGAAGTGAATTCTGCCAACAATCTGAGTGAGCCTAGAAATAAATGGCTTCTTCACCAGAACTTCCAGATAAGAACTATGCCAGACCTCTGACCTACTGAACTGTGAACTAATAAACTGATGTTATTTTAAGCTGCTATATTTGTAGTCATTTGTCATGCAGCAATAGAAAATGCATACATTCTTCATCAATAAAGAGCATGCCCAAGTGTGATAGGAGAAGCCAAGAAAGGGGCTTAAGAATCCCAATTCATAACTTAGTTAGCAAGAATAAGGTCTGAGAAGTCTTAAACAGAGAACGACTATTCTAATTTCTTAGCTCAGGTCATGATATGTTAACATGCAATGAGTCCACAGTGACGGAGGTGATTAAAGATATGAAACCACTATTTTTAATTCAGGAGAAAAATGAAAAACAACAAAAATATGCCCATTTCACAATGTTCCCAAACTTAGTGAGGAATTTTTAAAACATACTATCTCTCAAAATAAGTGTGTCTACAATCCAACAATCCTACTATGCTACACCTGATAGCATATTTATTGGAACTGTGTCAGCGGCAAAATCTTCACAGACAAGTTCATTATTTGATCCATAAATCAATTTAAATATAGCTATTCCAGAATACCTAGTGAACATGTTCATTTCTCTCCAGAAAAATTGAAAATTATCCTGCCTCATTTCTAGAAAATAATCTTTATCTCCTCTTACTTCCCTATGAACCTTACTCTCAAAATTCTACACAGTATATTTTTCTGCTTACTCAATTTAGGCCACTCTTCATTCTACTCACAATTAATTCTTTTAGTCTCTCAATGTAATTGCGCTAAAAACATGTACAATAGAAAAATTATTAAAGATCTAGGTTTCTACTCCTACCTATCTTACATTTTTTAAAATAAGAAACTAATTCCAAGTCTTTAAATTTCCCGATGCTTACTTTTAATTTTTTAAACCATAGCTAATTGTGAGAGAACTATAACTCCATGAAATAGGAAATTTACTTAAACTCATTTTTCTCTGGCTCTACGTACAATCAGGCAAATCTAAACGTTTTAACAGTAACACGCATGGTACTTACTTAAGCTGTCCTTCAGCTGTATCTGGACTATGTCTGTAGTGAAAATCAGTATAGGGTGCTAAAATTCGCTAATAAAAAGAAAAGGCAAAAAAAGAAGAAGAAAAAGAGTCCTTATTATAAAATGTATTCTTCCTGTAACAAGCTAAAATTAATTCCACTTCTCTGTATCTCTAACTGGGTACACTGCTTGAGAGACTTATTTCTTCAAACTCATCATCAAGGAATATATTTGAGTGATTTTTTTAAATGTACAAACTGAATTTCTAAACTGACGTTTAACATACATATTAAGCAGTGCACAAATCATGAATGTGAGGTTTGATGGATTTTTCTCAAACTAAGCACGTTCCCTATAATCCTCAAAGCCTCCTTATTTTCCCCTTCATTCTCACCACAGGACTACTATCCTGATTTCTAACACTATGACTTGTTTTGCATATTTTTGAACATTATTTAATTATTTTTACTTTATAAATTATGTTCATTTTGTTACTAGTATAAGGAAATCCAAATTATTTTTGTGTATTGTCCTTGTATATAGCAACCCAGTTAGGCTCACTCATTTTAGAACTTAAACCACTGTATCTCATTTACCAACCCCCCTGGCCCAGCCTTGTGCTGACTGCATTACTGTGGCCTGAATTTTAATTTTAAAATGATTTAAAATACCTAAGACATTACAAATATTGTTTTAGACAATCAGTAGTCTTTTATATTTTGTCATGTGTACGTTTTTTGCCACGCTTCATTCCTTCCTGCATTTCCTCATTTGTCTCGGATCATTTTCCTTTTAAGGATTCACTTTAACCTTCCTCTGAGTCTGTCTCATTTTTTTTTTATTATCTTTATTGGAGTATAATTGCTTTACAATGGTGTGTTAGTTTCTGCTTTATAACAAAGTGAATCAGTTATACATACACATATATTCCCATATCTATTCCCTCTTGCTTGTCCCTCCCTGCCACCCCTCTAGGTGGTCACAAAGCACCGAGTTGATCTCCCTGTGCTATGCGGCTGCTTCCCACTAGCTTTCTATTTTACGTTTGGTAGTGTATATATATCCATGCCACTCTCTCACTTTGTCACAGCTTACCCTTCCCCCTCCCCATATCCTCTAGTCCGTTCTCCAGTAGGTCTGCGTCTTTATTCCTGTCTTACCCCTAGGTTCTTCATGACATTTTTTTTGCTTAAATTCCATATATATGTGTTAGCATATGGGATTTGTCTTTCTCTTTCTGACTTACTTTGCTCTGTATAACAAACTCTAGGTCTATCCAACTCATTACAAATAGCTCAATTTTGTTTCTTTTCATGGCTGAGTAATATTCCATTGTATATATGTGCCACATCTTCTTTATCCATTCATCCAATGATGGACACTTAGGTTGTTTCCATCTCCTGGCTATTGTAAATAGAGCTGCAATGAACATCTTGGTACATGAATCTTTTTGAATTATGGTTTTCTCAGGGTATATGCCCAGCAGTGGGATTCCTGGGTAATATAGTAGTTCTATTTGTAGTTTTTTAAGGAACCTCCATACTGTTCTCTATAGTGGCTGTACAAATTCACATTCCCACCAGCAGCGCAAGAGTGTTCCCTTTTCTCCACACCCTCTCCAGCATTTATTGTTTCTAGATTTTTTGCATTCTGACTGGTGTGAGATGATATCTCATTGTAGTTTTGATTTGCATTTCTCTAATGATTAATGATGTTGAGCATTCTTTCATGTGTTTGTTGGCAGTCTGTATATCTTCTTTGGAGAAATGTCTATTTAGGTCTCCTGCCCATTTTTGGATTGGGTTGTTTGGTTTTTTTGTTACTGAGCTGCATGAGCTGCTTGCAAATTTGGAGATTAATCCTTTGTCAGTTGCTTCATTTGCAAATATTTTCTCCTGTTCTGAGGGTTGTCTTTTGGTATTGTTTATGGTTTCCTTTGCTGTGCAAAAGCTTTTAAGTTTCATTAGGTCCCATTTGTTTATTTTTGGTTTTATTTCCATTTCTCTAGGAGGTGGGTCAAAAAGGATGTTGCTGTGATTTATGTCATAGAGTGTTCTGCCTATGTTTTCCTCTAAGAGTTTGATAGCTTCTAGCCTTACATTTAGGTCTTTAATCCATTTTGAGCTTATTTTTGCATATGGTGTTAGGGAGTGATCTTATCTCATACTTTTACATGTACCTGTCCAGTTTTCCCAGCACCACTTATTGAAAAGGCTGTCCTTTCTCCACTGTACATTCCTGCCTCCCTTTATCAAAGATAAGGTGACCATATGTGCGTGGGTTTATCTCTGGGCTTTCTATCCTGTTCCATTGATCTATATTTCTGTTTTTGTGCCAGTACCATTATGTCTTCATTCCTGTAGCTTTGTAGTATAGTCTGAAGTCAGGGAGCCTGATTCCTCAAGCTCTGTTTTTCGTTCTCAAGATTGCTTTGGCTATTCGGAATCTTTTGTGTTTCCATACAAGCTGTGAAATTTATTTTTCTACTTCTGTGAAAAATGCCAGTGGTAGTTTGATAGGGATTGCATTGAATCTGTAGATTGCTTTGGGTAGTAGAGTCATTTTCACAATGTTGACTCTTCCAATCCAAGAACATGGTATATCTCTACATCTATTTGTATCATCTTTAATTTCTTTCATCAGTGTCTTATAATTTTCTGCATACAGGTCGTTTGTCTCCTTAGGTAGGTTTATTCCTAGATATTTTATTCTTTTTGTTGCAATGGTAAATGGGAGTGTTTTCTTGATTTCACTTTCAGATTTTCATCATTAGTGTATAGGAATGCAAGTGATTCCTGTGCATTAATTTTGTATCCTGCTACTTTACCAAATTCATTGATTAGCTCTAGTAGTTTTCTGGTAGCATCTTTAGGATTCTCTATGTATAGTATCATGTCATCTGCAAACAGTGACAGCTTTACTTCTTCTTTTCCGATTTGGATGCCTTTCATTTCCTTTTCTTCTCTGATTGCTGTGGCTAAAACTTCCAAAACTATGTTGAATAGGAGTGGTGAGAGTGGGCAACCTTGTCTTGTTCCTGTTCTTAGTGGAAATGCTTTCAGTTTTTCACCATTGAGGACGATATTGGCTGTGGGTTTGTCATACACTGCCTTTATTATGTTGAGGAAAGTTCCCTCTATGCCTACTTTCTGCATGGATTTTATCATAAATGGGTGTTGAATTTTGTCGAAAGCTTCCCCTGCATCTACTGAGAAGATCATATGGTTTTTTTCCTTCAATTTGTTAATATGGTGTATCACAGTGATTGACTTGCATATATTGAAGAATCCTTGCATTCCTGGAATAAACCCCACTTGATCGTGGTGTATGATCCTTTTAATGTGCTGTTGGATTCTGTTTGCTAGTATTTTGTTGAGGATCTTTGCATCTATGTTCATCAGTGATATTGGTCTGTAGTTTTCTTTCTTTGTCACATCCTTGTCTGGTTTTCGTATCAGGGTAATGGTGGCCTCGTAGAATGAGATTGGGAGTGTTCCTCCCTCTGCTATATTTTGGAAGATTTTGAGAAGGATAGGTGTTAACTCTTCTTTAAATATTTGATAGAATTCGCCTGGGAAGGCTTCTAGTCCTGGGCTTTTGTTTGTTGGAAAATTTTTAATCACACTTTCAATTTCAGTGCTTGTGATTGGTCTGTTCATATTTTCTATTTCTTCCTGATTCAGTATTGGTACGTTGTGCATTTCTAAGAATTTGTCCATTTCTTCCAGGTTGTCCATTTTATTGGCATAGAGTTGCTTATAGTAATCTCTCATGATCTTTTGTATTTCTGCAGTGTCAGCTGTTACTTCTCCTTTTTCATTTCTAATTCTATTGATTTGACTCTTCTCCCTTTTTTTCTTGATGAGTCTGGCTAATAATCAATTTTGTTTATCTTCTCAAAGAACCAGTTTTTAGTTTTATTGATCTTAGCTATTGTTTCCTTCATTTCTTTTTCATTCATTTCTGATCTGATCTTTACGATTTCTTTCCTTCTGCTAACTTTGGGGTATTTTTGTTCTTCCGTCTCTAATTGCTTAGGTGCAAGGTTAGGTTGTATATTCGGGATGTTTCGGAAGGGAGGATTGTATTGCTATAAACTTCCCTCTTAAAACTGCTTTTGCTGCACCCCATAGGTTTTGGGTTGTCGTGTCTCCATTGCCATTTGTTTCTAAGTATTTTTTAATTTCCTCTTTGATTTCTTCAGTGATCACTTCGTTATTAAGTAGTGTATTATTTAGCCTCCATGTGTTTGTACTTTTTACAGATCTTTTCCTGTAAATGATATCTAGTTTCATAGTGCTGTGGTCAGAAAAGATACTTGATACAATTTCAATTTTCTAAAATTTACCAAGGCTTGATTTGTGACCCAAGATATGATCTATCCTGGAGAATGTTCCATGAGCACTTGAGAAAAATGTGTATTCTGTTGTTTTTGGATGGAATGTCCTATAAATATCAATTAAGTCCATCTAGTTTAACGTATCATTTAAAGCTGTGTTTCCTTATTTATTTTCATTTTGGATGATCATATTTCCATTGGTGAAAGTGGGGTGTTAAAGTCCCCTACTATGAATGTGTTACTGTCGATTTCCCCTTTTATGGCTGTTAGTATTTGCCTTATGTATTGAGGGGATCCTATGTTGAGTGCATAAATATTTACAATTGTTATATCTTCTTCTTGGATCGATCCCTTGATCATTATGTACTCTCCTTCTTTGTCTCTCGTAATACCCTTTATTTTAAAGTCTATTTTGTCTGATATGAGAATTGCTACTCCAGCTTTCTTTTGGTTTCCATTTGCATGGAGTATCTTTTTCCATCCCCTTACTTTCAGTCTGTATGTGTCTCTAGGTCTGAAGTGGGTCTCTTGTAGACAGCATATATATGGGTCTTGTTTTTGTATCCATTCAGCCAGTCTGTGTCTTTTGGTGGGAGCATTTAATCCACTTACATTTAAGGTAATTATCAATATGTATGTTCCTATTCCCATTTTCTTAATTATTTTCGGTTTATTGTAGGTCTTTTCCTTCTCTTGTGTTTCTTGCCTACTAGAGAACATCCTTTAGCATTTGTTGCAAAGCTGGTTTGGTGGTGCTGGACCCTCTCAGCTTTTGCTTGTCTGTAAAGGTTTTAATTTCTCCATCAAATCTGAATGAGATCCTTGCTGGGTAGAGTAATCTTGGTTGCAGGTTCTTCTCCTTCATCACTTTAAATATGTCCTGCCAGTCCCTTCTGGCTTGCAGAGTTTCTGCTGAAAGATCAGCTGTTAATCTTATGGGGATTCCCTTGTGTGTTATTTCTTGTTTTCCCTTGCTGCTTTTCATGTGTTTTCTTTGTATTTAACTTCTAACAGTTTGATTAATATGTGTCTTGGTGTGTTTCTCCTTGGATTTATCCTGTATGGGACTCTGTGCTTCCTGGACTTGATTAACTATTTCCTTTCCCATATTAGGGAAGTTTTCAACTATAATCTCTTCAAATATTTTCTCAGTCCCTTTCTTTTTCTCTTCGTCTTCTGGAGCCCCTATAATTCGAATGTTGGTACGTTTTATGTTGTCCCAGAAGTCTCTGAGACTGTCCTCTGTTCTTTCCATTCTTTTTTCTTTATTCTGCTCTGCAGTAGTTATTTCCACTGTTTTATCTTCCAGGTCACGTACCCGTTCTTCTGCTTCAGTTATTCTGCTATTTTTCCCATCTAGAGTATTTTTAATTTCATTTATTGTGTTGTTCATCGTTGCCTGTTTCATCTTTAGTTCTTCTAGGTCCTTGTTAAATGTTTCTTGCATTTTCTCTATTCTGTTTCCAAGATTTTGGATCATCTTTACTATCATTATTCTGAATTCTTTTTCAGGTAGACTGGCTATTTCCTCTTCATTTGTTAGGTCTGGTGGGTTTTTATCTTGCTCCTTCATCTGCTGTGTTTTTCTGTCTTCTCATTTTGCTTATCTTACTGTCTTTGGGGTCTCCTTTTTGCAGGCTGCAGGTTCGTAGTTCCCGTTGTTTTCGGTGTCTGTCCCCAGTGGCTAAAGTTGGTTCAGTGGGTTGTGTAGGCTTCCTAGTGGAGGGGCCTAGTGCCTGTGTTCTGGTGGATGAGGCTGGATCTTGTCTTTCTGGTGGGCAGGTTCACGTCTGGTGGTGTGTTTTGGGGTGTCTGTGGACTTACGATTTTAGGCAGCCTCTCTACTAATGGGTGGGGTTGTGTTCCTGTCTTGTTAGCTGTTGGGCATAGGGTGTCCAGCACTGTAGCTCGCTCGTCGTTGAGTGAAGCTGGGTGCTGGTGTTGAGATGGAGATCTCTGGGAGATTTTCGCCATTTGATATTATGTGGAGCTGGGAGGTCTCTTGTGGACCAGTGTCCTGAAGTTGGCTCTCCCACCTCAGAGGCACAGCACTGACTCCTGGCTGCAGCACCAAGAGCCTTTCATCCACACGGCTCAGAATAAAAGGGAGAAGAAGAAAAGAAAAGAAAAGAAAAGAAAAGAAAAGAAAAAAAGAAAAGAAAAGAAAAGAAAAGAAAAGAAATGAAGGAAGGAAGGAAGGAAAGAAGGAAGGAAGGAAGGAAAGAAAGAAAAAGAAAGAAAGAAAGAAAAAGAAAGAAAGAAAGAAAGAAAAGAAAGAAAGAAAGAGAAAGAAAGAAAGAAAGGAAGAAAGAAAGAAAGAAAAGAAAAGAAAAGAAAGAAAGAAAGGATAAAATAAAATAAAGCTATTAAAATAAAAAATAATTATTAAGAAAAAATGTTTTTAAAAAGAAAAAAAAATGCTTTTAAAAAGAAAAAAAATGTTTTTAAAAAGAAAAAAAAAAAAGATAGAACCCTAGGACAACTGGGGAAAGCAAGGCTACACAGCCAAAATCTAACACAGAAGCATGCACATACACACTCACAAAAAGAGGGAAAAGGGCGAAAAATAATGTATCTTGCTCTCAAAGTCCACCTCCTCAATTTGGGATGATTCGTTGCCTATTCATATATTCCACAGATGCAGGGTACATCAAGTTGATTGTGGAGCTTTAATCCGCTGCTTCTGAGGCTGCTGGGAGAGATTTCCCTTTCTCTTCTTTGTTTGTACAGCTCCCAGGGTTCAGCTTTGGGTTTGGCCCTGCCTCTGCATGTAGGTTGCCGGAACGCATGTGTTCTTTACTCAGGACGGGGTTAAAGGAGCAGCTGCTTCGGGGGCTCTGGCTCACTCAGGCCGGGTGGAGGGAAGGGTGCGGATGCGGGGCCAGCCTGCAGTGGCAGAGGCCAGCGGGACGTTGCACCAGCCTGAGGCACGCCGTGAGTTCTCCCAGGGAATTTGTCCCTGGATCCCGGGACCCTGGCAGTGGCGGGCTGCACAGGCTCCCCGGAAGGGAGGTGTGGAGAGTGACCTGTGCTCGCACACAGGCTTCTTGTTGGCGGCAGCAGCAGACTTAGCGTCTCATGCCCGTCTCTGGGGTCCGCGCTGCTAACCGCGGCTCGCACCTGTCTCTGGAGCTCCTTTAAGCAGCGCTCTTAATCCCCTCTCTTCACGCACCAGGAAACAAAGATGGAAGAAAAAGTCTCTTGCCTCTTCGGCACGTCCAGACTTTTTCCCGGACTCCCTCCTGACTAGCCATGGTGCACTAACTCCCTGCAGGCTGTGTTCACGCCGCCAACCCCAGTCCTCTCCCTGCGCTCCGACCAAAGCCCAAGCCTCAGCTCCCAGCCCAGCCCGCCCCGGCGGGTGAGCAGACAAGCCTCTCAGGCTGGTGTGTGCCGGTCGGCACTGATCCTCTGTGCAGGAATCTCTCAGCTTTGCCCTCAGCACCCCTGTTGCTGTGCTGTCCTCCGCGGCCCTGAAGCTCCCCGCCTCCGCCACACACAGTCTCCGCCTGCGAAGGGGCTTCCTAGTGTGTGGAAACTTTTCCTCCTTCACAGCTCCCTCCCACTGGTGTTGGTCCCGTCCCTATTCTTTTGTCTCTGTTTATTCTTTTTTCTTTTGCCCTACCCAGGTACGTGGGGAGCTTCTTGCCTTTTGGGAGGACTGAGATCTTCTGCCCGCGTTCAGTAGTGTTCTGTAGGAGTTGTTCCACGTGTAGATATATTTCTGGTGTATCTGTGCTGAGGAAGGTGATCTCCATGTTTTACTCTTCCGCCATCTTCCTGTACTCTGTCTCATTTTTTAAAAAACAATAAATATTTATTATCTCACAATGTTTCTGTGAGTCAGGAATCTACAAGAGTTTAATTGTGCAGTTATGGCTCAGGGTGCCTCATAAAATTGTAGTCAAAATATTGATCAGGGCTGCAGTCATCTCAAGACTTGACTGAAGCTGTAGAATCTGCTTCAAGATGGTTTACTCACAACGTGCTAGTTGTTGGCAAAAGGTCTCAGTTCCTTCCCACGTGTGCCTCACCATAGGTTGCTTTACTGTCTTCATGACATAAAGGCAAGGAATCGAAGAAAGAATAGTGTTTCTTTAAATTTCCTTGGGTTGTTTTTCTTTAGTCTATAAAATCTTTATTTTACCTTTGTTTTTGAAAGACATTTTCTCTAGGTAGGTTGACATTATTTTCTTTCTGCACTCTAAATATGCCATTCTACTGTCTTCTGCTTCCATTATTTCTGTTGGGAAATCAGCTGTCAGAGTTGTTCCTTTGAAAGTAGAGTCTTTTATCTCAAGCTGATTTTAAGATTTTTATTTATCTTGGTTTTTGACAACCTTACCATGATGTGTGTACATGTTGTTTTCTTTGTATTATCTTGAGTTTTCTGAGCTTTATGAAGTTTCATCAGTTTTAGAAACAAAAGTTTTGACCACTGCTTCTTTGGATATCTGCTTCTGCTCATTTTCTCTCTCTTCTCCAAAGACAACAATTATGTTTTATCCCTTTTGTTATGTTCATTTCCTTTCTCTTCCCCTGCCCCCAATGTTTTACTTGATATTTTTATTGATTTTTATTTCAATTTACTAATGATATCGTCTCATCCAAAATGGATTTTTAATTTCACTGAGTTCAGAATTTCAGGTTTTATATTTTTCTGTACTAGTTCCATTTGATTCATTTTGCACACTGCAATTATATGGTGAAATTCTCCATTATTTCATCTATTTTCTTCTTCTTCTCCATTTTCCTTAATAAGTTAATCATGCTTGTTTTAAAGTCTTTTCCCTCTAGCTGTAATATCTGGATCACCTGTAGACATGCTTCTATGGAATTTCTTTTCTTCTGAGTTTTCAGTTACATAGTCATGTCTTTTTGTATGACACTCAATCATATTTCTGACTGAATGTCAGACACTGTAAATTTTATTAAAGGTTCCAAGTGATGTTATCTCCATCAGAGACGGTTTATCCTTTCCTCTTTTAGTCAGGTAGATTAACGGGACTGATGAGCTTATCCTAGTCACCAACTGAGTTAAATTGAGACTATGCTGCAATTTTGTTAAGATTTGAGTGTACCTCTGGTTTTCTTGTGTTTCTAAAGTATGGATCTCCAAAACTTTCAAGAGACTTTAGCAAGTTTTTTTTTTTTCTCCTTAGCAGTGAGAAATTGGGGATTTTTTCTACACACTTCATAAGTTTTGAACTTAGATCTTTAGGCACTCATCCACAATTACTTCAGAATTTGGGACATGTCAAGAACAGGAAATCAGCTATGAAATACCCAGTTCGTTACTTGAATACTACATAATTGCCAAAAGCTGTTCTGATTTTTCAGGTCCTAGGAAAAGCGTACCTGGATTTTCAGCTTCTAATTATGTCCTGATCAGTAAGTGACCCCAGGGAAAAAAAGCAACTGCATATAATCAGTGTAAATTCACTACTTCTTAGAGGCCTTTCCACTTCTGCCCATGACCCCCCTTCCTGGGAGGCCTCTGTGTCCTATGCACAGGAGACCATAGCCTATTCCACTGTGTTTTCCTCAGTGGAAACATTTTAACTTCTGCTCTCCACAGATTCTTATCTCAGCAAACTTCTAGAAGGGTAAATCAGACTTGATCTGGGGGCTTCTCACATCTCTAGGCTTGTCACTCACATACACATATGCTTGCCAAATAGTCTGGTCTTCTACCTAGGTCTAGGTCATATTCTTAACCTCTAGTCTGTGGCCTAAATCTATAGTGCCCCCAATGGCATCTCTAGATTTTTCACTCCCTCTGGTCCTTATTGCTTTCACAGCTCTATACTGCTTTAAATATATGATTTCCATAATTATTCAACTTTTCTAGTTTTCCATAGCAGATGCTATGAACTACACTATCCTACTCTGAAGTTTAAAAAATACGTTGTTTTTAAAATTTACTATAAAAAATTAAAATTACAATTTTACAATCCTTACTGACTGCCTATTCTAATAACATTATCATATTAAATGTACCTTTTTTTTTTCCTGTGTGAGGTCAAAATATATTACAGTTTATAGAAATAGAAGCCAGGGTAAATTTTAAAAGGGATTTTTTTTTTTTAACAGAAGAAAGATTTGGGCCTAATGAGACAGTAGCAATGAAAATAGCTCCTTTGTATGTGGAAAAGAAAAACCAAAGTTATCAAGTTAGAGTGAAAATTTATAAATATAATTAATAAAACTGAGGACAATATTCTTGTAACAGCAGACTCTAGGATGAAGATAATGATAAAGTAGAAGATGATAATGATTAATATCCAAGGCAATCAGTATTTATTGAATACTTATTATGTGCCAGGTACTAAATAAAACATCTATGTAGATTAGAATGAATATGTGTAAAGCACCTGGAAATATTGCCTAACTCATTATAAGCTTTACAAGAGTGTTAGTTGCTGCTATTACTACTACTACTATTATTATTATAGTATTTATTCTTCACAATAATTCTTTAAGGTAAAAATCATGACTTTTATTTTACCTAGGAAAAAATGGGTCCAAGAGAGGCTAATAACTTGCCCCAAATCATAAAGCTAGTAGGTTACAGAACAAAAAACCAAAACCAGATCTGTATAGCCCGAAGTCTATGCTCTCAATCACTATGATACTTTAGGGGGATCTTGTTAAGGAAAAAAAGAACATTTGTGGCTTTAAAGAACTTATGCAAATATAGTCGTGTACTTAAATATCTACCATATTCTTTTTGAGTTTTTTTCATTTACACAAAGGCTTTACTAATCTGCTGCACAATTATATAGGAATAAAAACCAGGCCTATACACAATATCTTCCTTTATTGCAATCATCTCTCCAATCTTAAAATATCATTTTCTCCACTTGATAAATAAAAAAGTTAAATCGAAATACACTGTGAAATATCAAAAATGCCAGCTTATTCCCACTGGATTCCCATGAATAATGTATTTAAAATCACTTATTAAGGAGAATATTGTACATAAATTTGTTAGTTAATGATACAGGCTAATGTCAATTTTATAATCTCAAAATATTTCTAGTAGCCCTAATAAAACCAGAACTATAACATTTAAGACAAGTTTCATAAAATGATTTAAACAGGCAAAGTAGGGAACAATAAATCTTTTATAATTTGCATAATTTCATACCCAAATAAAGCCTTGGTTTAAACTTACTCTGAATGATATCTGCAATGGACAACAATGTAATACATTCACACAAATAAACTATAAGAGTACATTTTGTGGTAACTCCCTGGTGGTCCAGAGGTTAGGACTCCATGCTCTTACTGCCGAGGGCCCAGGTTTAATCCCTGGTCAGGGGAACTAAGATCCCACAAGCCACGGGGCATGGCCAAAAATGAGGGGGAAAAAAAAAAAGAATACAGTTTGTGATAATTCTGTTCCAACCTCTACTACATACTTATTATAGAAAAGGGCATATGGTAGCCTTACTATTTTAGACCAACTGTAAAAAAAAAAAAACTGAATTAGTAAAAATAAAAAAGGAATTGTAGAGTATTTTAAAAAAGATATGTATTCTATTTCTTTCAATTATATATGGTCTTTAGTTGCCAACAAGTGTCTCCAAGTTCAGAGAGTTTTAGCATGGTTTAATAAATAAATAGTATATAATTAGCAGGAGCTATTCACACACAATTAACATACTATAGTCCTTAAAAAGAAATGGTCTTCTTAAATAAATACGTAAATGTCTGTGAAACCTTACTTGTGCTCTAATTTGCTCAGTCAAGTTTTCATAGATTATAAAAAAAAAATAAACTTCACTTTACATGTTGATGAAATATTCTTGAGAATTTTTTCAATTCAGTCCAAATTGAATGAGCTATAAAATACTGCTGGGATAAGCCAAGCTTATTAGTTAATTTAGGTTTAATAATTAATGCTGTGCTGCATATTAACTTTAAAATTTCAAAGTAAGAGTATGTATTTAAAGTCATATTTTAAAACTAGAAAGAATATTAAAGTTCCTACCTCTAATTCTACATCAGCTCGTACATACTGTCGGGTCTTTGGATGATTAAGGAGGTGTAAAATTGTAGTAATGAGAGCCTCATTTATTCGACTTAATTGGCAATCGATCACATTTTTCAAGATGGTGTTTAGTCCACCTCGAAGGGCCACCACCTCTGGATTCTGAAGTGCTAAAATAAAAAAGAAAAACTTAATATATTATATAGGGGATAATTAATAAAATGTAATCAGAAATCTGGGATTTTAATACTTAATTTGCTTTCTGACTTGAAAAACTTTCCAGTCAATGACATTTAAAAGGACACGTGGATAAATTACCTAATAAGAGTCACTGAATATACTTTCCAAAACTCTGATTTGTTTCTTAATGTCTCTGAATTTTTTCATACCTTTTGTTCATGTTTTACTGAATGGTTCTTCTTTCCTATCAATTGCAAGGAGTTCTTTATATAATGGGAATATTAGCCTTTTATCTGTTTCAAATCTTTTATCTGATTTGTAACTTAACTTTAGATTTTAAGCTCAGAAACTCCTCCCTTACTTCAAATATCAGGCATTTTCTCTGTATGCACGCACACCCAAGTGTGTGTTTTAAATGAGTTCATGATTAACATTTCAGTTTTCAATCTGTCAGGAAACAGACTTTGGCTTAATATTGATAAGCTCATTTTTTCCCAAATGTTTATTCAACTATCCCAGCATGCTTTCCAAACTGATTTTCATACTTTTGATATACTGAAGTCTTCTATGTATCAGGGTCTGCAACCCTTGATTCTTTTTCATTTTTTTCTCTCTTAATAAGCCAGCTTAACTTTTTTAAAATATGAGAAAAAAATCTTTGCCTTCTCCTCCATTTAATCTTTTTCAAAAATGTTTTTTTCATAGTTGAATTTTTCCTGTTTATTCTGGTTGAACTTTAGATTTAGGTTTCTTCTCCATTTTTTCTAAATTGAGGTATAATTACTTACAGTAAAATACACAGATTTTAATGGTACAGTTCAATAAATTCTGAACAATATCTATACCCCTGTAACCAATACCTCAATCAAGGTATAGCACTTTCATCATCCTAGAAAGTTCCTTCACACCACTTTTCAATCAGTCTCCCTCCACAACAAAGGCAACAAATATTCTCATTTCTACCTATAGATTAGCTCTGCCTTCTTGAAAATCAATTAAACAAATTGAAAAGTACCCCCTAAACACACACACGTCTTCCACATTTCTTATTTTTATTTGTTATATATAGTTTTCTTGTCTACTTTGGAAATAGTATCATTTTTTTCCATTATATTTACTGATTATTGCTGAAACACAAAATAAATCTATTAAATCTATATTTTCAGGTTTCCGCTGTACTGAATTACTGAAGTTGTTCTTCAGTTGATTCAGAGTTTTCTAGATATATCATCTACTATGTATGATGCCTTCTTTCCAATATGTAAAACTCATTTATTATTTTGTCTTGCTAACCTGGTTAAAACGCTAATTAAGAGCTTTTAAAATGATGTAGTATTTGTAGAGATCCACTATTAAGAATATGATTGGTGGACTTCCCTGGTGGCTTAACAGTAGTTAAGAATCCGCCTGCCAATGCAGGGGACATGGGTTCGAGCCCTGGTCTGGGAAGGTCCCACATGCCACCGAGCAACTAAGCCCATGCGCCACAACTACTGAGCCTGTGCTCTAGAGCCCGTGAGCCACAACTACTGGGATCGCATGCCACAACTACCGAAGTCCATGTGCCTAGAGCCCATGCTCCGCAACAAGAGAAGCCACTGCAATGAGAAGCCCACGCACTGCAAGGAAGAGTAGCCCCCACTCGTCGCACCTAGAGAAAACCTGCGCTCAGCAACGAAGACCCAACGCAACCATAAATAAATAAATAAACAAATTTATTAAAAAAGAGTATGAGTGGTGATTTGAGATGAATATTCTACAATGTTAACATAGTAGCATTCTAATTATTTCATTTTATGTATGCGTGTATTTGTGTGTATGTGCATATCTGTGTGTTTATGTATATAAAATGCTAGTTTCATTTACATTAAAATTGGTAAATTTCCATATTTTTAATGCTCTCAATTAGATTATACTATATGAGAATTATTTGTTCCTTGAAACAATTTTTTTAAGACAAAACTAACTAAATGACTCTTTGGAGGCAATTAATTCATCAAGTACTTCTATGGTTTTTGATCCATCACGTGTTCTACTCTTTTGAGTCAAATGGATATTAAAATTTTCTCTGAAAACCCATTCATTTCAATAAGATTTTCAAATATATAAAAAAATTATCTCATAATTTTTAAAACTATTAATTCTCTTTCTCATTCTATTAATCTTTTCTCTGACTTTTGCATTTTTCAAACAATAGTGTATGTTTGCCTGTGTATCATTTTTTTCTTCTTCCATTAACACAGATTAGATTAAATAATCTATCTTGTTCTCTAAGACTCAGAATCATTATTGCTTTCCTCCTGCTTATGTTAAAATTTATTTTTTTTCTTCTTTTTCTATTTTTTGGGTTCGCTCACTTATTTTCATTACTTTTTGCTTAATTATAAAAGCATCTTATAGTGAGAAGCTAACTCGAGTATATAACTTTCCAAGCATCTCATACATTGACATGTAGTCAAATTTTTATTATATTTCAGAATTTCCTTAATCAAATTTCTGACTTTTTCTCTAAATCAACAGGTATTGTGGACAGTATTTTTACATTCTCAATGATAAGGCTTGGCTCTTTTGTTTCTTTAAACTTTTGTTATTCATTTATTTATTATATCAAGAGTGAATGTAACCTATACCACTTCTGCTTTTGGTGGGGAAAAATATTATCTTCTCTTGTCATTAAAAATTATATTTCTTTGGTTATAAGTGAGGTTGAACTTTTAAAATACTTTGACTAGCCATGCATTTCTTTGAGAATTACTTATTTTTCCTACTGATCTGTATATAAGTAAGTTCTTTACCTGTCATGGTAAAGAACTTATTTATTACATTTATTTTTTCCTTTGTTCTGGTACTACATGTTTTCTTACCTCCTTATAATAAAATCTACAGCTGCTGAAATCTGTTTGATTTCTTTTGGTAATTCAAAATTCCTTTTCCTTACGTGATCAGATAGTCATCCATTCCCCCCCATATTTTCCCCATTTAATTCTTAAATCCTTTTTCATTTAGAATTCTTTTTTAATGTAGAGTGAATTGTTGTTTTGCACTCACATCAAGATACAATGTGGTTAATTAATGTCTGAGAGCCAGACTTTAAGAGATTTTATTCTAATTACTGGAATCTGGACAATTCCTATATATTAAATTTCATGATGAGTAAAACTTTAAAATTTATAGAATTTTAATGTCACTTTGAAATGATTTGTTAAACAAGTCCACTACTTCCTTATCAGGAATGTCCTACTTTTTCATATCTTTTTACCAATACCTAAAGAATTAATGTATTAAAGGCATTAAGAAGTGTTATATATTCTTTCTAAAATACTACATTTTCATTACTCAAAGAAAATTCTGACCTAGTTCACAGATAATGGCGATGCATGCTCGAACCATTCTGTCTCTTTCTTGGAGTCCATCGTTTCCAACTGCTATTAATGAGTTGGCCACAGAGCTAGGAAACAAGGAAGCATTCACAGTAATCATCTGTAACAGGGAGAAATCAGAAAAAGAAGTTACTTCATAATGCATTTTTCAAACCTATTTTATTCAGACTTAAGTGTTTAAGACCGTAGAATATTTATAAGATCCAGGCACTAATTTTAATCTTCTCCTTCAAATGAACATGTCAAAGGACTAATATAACTAATAACTGATGCAATAAATGTTAATAATCATTACGATGGAAAAAAGTGTTGGCTTTTTTTCCCTAATAGTCCAGACTATAAATTAGTTGACTACCAAGATATAACGTTTCTGAGATTCTAAGCTCCTTTAGGATAGGAACTCTATTTTAAACAACTTTTCAGTAACTAGACAAAGTAAATCAGTGGTGACAACAGCTGCAAACATACTACTGTACTACTACATTCCTGACTCCTTCCCCATTTATTATCACCACTACATCCTATCAATTTACTTCATTAACTCAACTCTTTCCACCATCAAACTCTGACTTGGGTCCTCATTCTTACTTTGATTGCTGCAACTGATGTCTCATCATCTCCCTATGTCTCTCACTTGTTGCTATACTGAAAGGCAAACTTAAGAATCCATAATCTATTTTTTTTGAAGTCCCCATTTTCTTTTTGGTTGTAATGGGGACTGCCCTCAGCTCTTAGAGGTTGCCCTCAGGTCCCTGTCATGGGCAGCTCACTCATGGTTATTTGCTACTTCAAGACAGGCAGCAGTCTCTCCATAATCTATTTTTAATATTTCAAACACTGTGATGGAAACAGTATGTCTCTGGTGACAAAAACTTTTGTTGAATCTCATTTTAAATGAAAAGTTTAATTGGCAATAACATATTTGGAATACTGAAAACAGATAACATGTATCTTCAGTTTGGAAAACAGAAGGAAAAATTATGTAGTTAATTACTCTTTAATAAATAAAAGACTATTTGGTAGATGAAGTATTTCAAAATAGCAGGTCCTTGGAGTGGGAGTAGAAGAAAATGTTTTATTCTGTTTGGGTAGTGATAAATACTGGGGATAATTAATCTGTCCTGGGTGTTACTATTTATAATCCTGTTGAAAAATAAGACTTACACTCTGACAAAATTAGGGGACACAATATAACTAAACTAATATCCAGTTAAATCCTATAGAGGTTCAAAGGAGAGATCTATATTGGATAGAGTACTTGTAAATGGTTTACATCATTTAAGCAGCATTATGTGATATGACAAGTTTCAAATGAAATTATAGAATACTGTTCCACAACCATAAAATAGATGTCTAATAACCTTAGAATCTACAAAACCTTTCACATTTGTTTCTAAACAGTATTTTTCATTAATCAAAAATGTTGGAGAAGAAAGAAGAGGAAAGGGAAAAGAGGTATAAGAAACTGATCTTCCTCAGTGAGAAAATTCTAACTTCTTACGATATTAATTTATATTTTAATACTTATTGATCTATTATTATACTTACAAGGGGCTTGTAAGAAAAATTCCCAAGACAATAAGACGTATGTAATGTATTTTTAAAAGAGTTGGCTAGAAGCCAGACCAACCGGCTTCCAGGGCCAAATCTGCCATTAATAAACTGTTACCTTGGCAAACCAATCCTCTCTGTGCCTTAGTTTCCTCATTTGTAAATGAGGATGTATAGGATCCGATGATTTCTAGAATCTCAAGTATAAAATTCTATTCTATGAATCTCAAGTGTAGAGCTATGAAATGGATATCAGTAATTTAAAGTTTTTACAAGTGAAATCACTCTTGTTATTTTTCAGGGAAAATATACACAAAGAAACTCTTAAATTCTGTGTAAATCAGAATACTTTTCTTGTAAATCAGTGAGTAATCAATGAGGGAAAAGTCATAGAATTTAGTCTCTGCTGAAATAAAAGTTTAATCATCTTTTTTGCATGATAGGACATATATAAAACAAATCAAAGATCATAAGTAGGTAATAAATTTGTAGAACTGCTATAAAAGAATGAGAGAAATATTGAGTTCTCTAAGGGAAATATTTAAAATTTCAGCTGGGACTGCAAGATGAATATAATATAGAAAGGGGTGGAAATGAGAAGAATAGGATAGAAGCAGTGATCACAGCAGTGGTGGAGGGCAGCTTGTCTACACATATAATGGCATAATGAGATGGGTCATAATTGGTTGCCCCAAAAGTGGGCTCTGAATGCCAAGATAAGCAGGTTGTGCTTAATACCAAAAGGATTTGTGGGCCAGTGTAGGTTTGGAAATTTGGAGAACTGGGCTTTTCACGCTGGCTTTGACAATATCTTGCTGTGTATCAAGGGCAAGTGATTCCTTTAAATGAATCCCTTTCAGCTATAAAAAAAAAAAAATCTGTGATATATTAATCTCATATTGCATGAATATAGAAATGATATATGAAGAAAATAATGGCTTAATTAGGCAGGCAGTAAGAAAACTTTAAGTTGGATAAAGAGTAGCAAGAGCTGACTAGTGTGAAAATAATACAGATAATGAGAGAGACAAGAATTAGGAAGGATTGCCTGGATTAGAGCAAGAAAGAGACATGAAAAAATCAGAGACACTGAAAAAAAACCAAGCAAACAAACAAAATCTCCTAAATGAATGAAATAGGTGAAAGAGAAGAAAAAGTAACATAGTATTCCTTAATTATTCATAAAGCAAGTTATCCTAAAGCAACAAATGTTTTTGCTTTTCCTTTAAAAAACATTACTTTCACAGAAAATTTTAAAACTGTTCTGAACGCATACAAAGAACCCACAGTGACCTAGCAATTATATTATTAACATTAATTTCTACTAGCTCAGTTGCCAAAATGTTGCTGGAAAAAAAGAAATATGTGCTTCAATTGTTAAAAGTATTAGTGAAATTATAGTTCCTCTGGCCAATAGAGGCCACTGTTCATTCAGCAACCTTGCTTTCCCTTTTACTCTGTTTTTAGCTAACCCAAGGAGGAATCCTGTGACATAACTCTACCTTTGAGCCTGTATTTTACCACCAGGTACAAGCAGTTTTCCCGCCCTTGAATCCACAAATGATATCTGCCTTCTTCAAAAGATAACAAAATAAAATTAAATTTTTGTTATGGCATTTCTGAATTGTTTCAAGGGTCTGTTTATTTTTACCGGGCTATTTTATAAATTACACTGTAACTTGTACAAAACACTGTAAAAAACAGAAATAAAATATTTAGTGAATAATTCAAAGAAGCTGAATTTAATTTAATCCATTTGGGGTTCTTTTTTCATCTGAACGCAGTTTCTAAGGCAGCAACTCTCAAAGTGTGGTCCAGAAAACTGAGGGTCCTGACGATATTTTCAGATTCTGCAAAGTGAAAACTATTTTCATAGTAATTTAAAGACATTATTTGTCTTTTTTACTCTCACAAGTACATATGGAAGTTTTCCAGAGGCTCCACTGCATGTGAAATCACAAGAGACTGAATACAAAAGCAAATATGACAATCCAGGTATCTTCTATCAGGACAAACACTACAGAAATTTGTATAAATCTAAAATAATGCCACTCTACTCATTAACTTTATCTTTGGAAAACAGTTATTTTTATAAAAATATGTTACTTATGTTTACTTGTAATGAGTTTGTTATTTTTTAATATGTTAATATATTTTTTAATTTCTCACTTTTAATTCCTAGTATGATAAATACTGACATTTATATAACTCAAATAACCAAAGAGCTATTCTAGGTTCTTCAGAAACAAATTTTGTTTTCTTATCTTGAATTCTCAAAATCATGCAGTAGAAGAGGTTGTACGTATAAGTAAAAATCATAAACCTAATTTTTATATTTAAATATGAAGAGTCAAATCACGGTGCCAACATAACAATTTACCCTATAACAAACATTTTTTAAATCTATCTCCAATATCACTCTTAACTAGAACTGCAAACTTCTTTTAAGACAACTCATCCATTTACTTCTTCCTTACTATGCTCACCTGTGGGTACTATTACTAACCATAAGCTGAACAACTGGAAGAAAAAGGAAAAAGGAGATCTAGTTAATGCACAAACTCAACAGTCTGCAATTCTGGAGCATGCACTGTATTCAAAGGTGGGAAAAAAGGAGAAGAGCTAAAAAAGTTAACTGTTAAATAATCTTAGATGTTTTTACATTAAAACAAACATACACTGCATCAGTTTTATGAATTTTTAAGATGAAACATGATACTTTATGATGAAACATGATAAAATTCTTACACAAACTGTACCCTAACCAAAGTAACTCTCAGTTTACTCTATTCCTCTGCCATTAGGGCATCACATCACATTAAATAACAATAAAAAAACTCCTGGAAGGCCTCTCTCATTAGAAGCATTATGGATTATCCTCAACACCCTCTCTTGGGGAGTTTAGATTTTGACCTTTTATCCTGTACAATGGCCTGAATTGTTTATTGCAAGTGCCTACTGATGTATCCAAATTCATCTTCAAAACAATCAGCCTGTAATTATTTTTGACATTCATTTAATAGAATTAACTCCAAGCATATAATTAAGAAAAAATAAGGGTTGGGGGCAAGTAATCCTCTTTCTCCAGTAACATATAAAAGCAGTAATTTCATTTATATGCCTACTGCAGGAAAAAATATTCTTTACAATAAACATTTTATAAAAAATACTGCCCTAGCTATACCCACATAGAATAATTACACAACATATTTATGCTTATCTTTAAGTTTTAATACTTATTTAACTCATTTTAACAAAATAAAAATGTTTAATGAGAATTCAGTCTTTCAATTTTAATAGAAAGATTTCACAGTCTAAATCTAAAAATGTAAAATGCTTAACATGAAAATCATAAATCTGCCTTTATTCTCAGACATAGAGCCTACCTTTCTGACTAATCGAAGTGCTTGTGTCCTCTCTACCTCGTTGCTCTGCTGTATGTCAATGCACCTAAATAATACATAAAATATTTAATTATTGATAAAAATCTTATTAAACAATTTTTTTGTATAATACCATGATCAGACCCATGTTCATGTCAATATAGTATTTGTAAATGTTAATACAAGTTATTTTTCAGTACCAGCAAATATTTATTTAATATCTCTAGTGATAAATACTTATTGTAATAAAACATTTCAAAACTATTTCACTTAAAACTCCAGGAAAGAAGAATACCGTAATTTATAGAATTATATATATCTATACAGAAATAATAAACATATTTATAAAGCAAAATATCAGAAATCTACTGAAAAAATATTCACCTATCTTTGATAAAGTTCAGATACTTTATAAAAATTGTGAAGGAGAAATATTTCAAAGTCTATGTTTTAGTTTAATTGTGATTTTAACCAGAGCCTAAATTTTACATGTTATAACTAAGTTAAAAGTCTTATATTAGCCACAATAATTCTATTTTACCAAAATATAATTTGAAATGTGACTGTACTTCAAAAATTAATGCTCATATATCACTTAACTGACATTTCTCTATAAAATTTATTAAATTATTCAATTTCTAAAGAGTCTTTGGTATATGTGGAAGAATAATTCATTTTTACTTATGTCTAGACAGTTCACAATTCTAATTAATACTTTATATATCAATACATAGATAGTTTGCTATTCAAAAGCATTTCTGCTATCTGAATATAATTAATCTAAAACAACTTTAATAAGAAGCAAATAGACATATAATTTCATTTCTGGCCACAACAGATCAGACCAATCCTCCTGCCAAAAATAACTATAAAGGCTAAACATAGTACTTTGTAAAGCAACTGTTAAAAGGGCAATGGATAATACTCCCTGGAAAGAGAAGCACAAGCTCCATATCCACTCAGGCTTTGTCCCTGGGGACACCTGCCAATCCCCAGTTTTAGGGGAACAGAATCCTAAAAGAAAGCAAAAATCTTCCTGTACTGGAGAGACAGACTGAACTTTAGGGCAACCAAAGTGGCTGGGACTTGAGGGGAAAAAATCTCAAAGAAAAGAAAATAGGAGTATAAGCAAGAATCTGCATGCCATCCCCTTTCCAACGCACTTGCCAATTTCTATGTTGTACAAATGCAGAGTTAAAGTCCAAGAAACCAAGCAAAAAGCTACTGCTGAGAAGCCAAGGAACTGAGCAGACATTTTAGCAGGTACATAATATTCTAAGAAAGATGTTAGGGCTCAAGGCTGGTCGGGATGAAGAGGTTCTGCTAAATATCTACATTTTCACTTGAGACTCCATATAGCCACTTCCTAGAGCAAAGGCAAAGGAAAAAAAAACAAATTTTAACACAATCAGTGTGATAAGCCAACATTCCAGAATAAAGCTTAACCCTTTTAAGAGAAAAATAACATGATCCAGAGCCAAAAACTTTTAACATACAATGTTCACATCCAATCACATATAATATGAGGTATGCTTTAAAACAAAGGGTTGAGTAACCAAAAACCAAGAAAAGAAAATGATAATAGAAACAGAACACAGGTGACTCACATACTGGAACTGTCATAAATAACTATGATTATTATGCTCAAGAAAATAAAGCAGAGACCTAGAATGTTTAAGTAAGAGTAAAATATAAATCACAGAAATACAATAACTGAAATTAAAAATTCAAGAGACTGGGGGCTTCCCTGGTGGCACAGTAGTTGAGAGTCCGCCTGCCGACGCAGGGGACACGGGTTCGTGCCCCCGTCTGGGAAGATCCCACATGCCGCGGAGCGGCTGGGCTCGTGAGCCATGGCCGCTGAGCCTGTGGTCCGGAGCCTGCTCCACAACGGGAGAGGCCACAACAGTGAGAGGCCCGCGTACCGCAAAAAAAAAAACAAAAACAGGTAAGTAGAAAGTAACAACACTGAAGCACAAAGATTAACAACAACAAAGATTGAAAATACAGTAAGGGCATTAGAGACATGTGGCACAGTGAACAGATTCAACACTCTGCAGCTGGAGTACGAGGGGATAGGAGAGAAAGTAACAGGAAAAAAAACCTTTAAAGTAGCCAAAGGAGAAAAAGAAGCAACAAGAAGAGACAACTTACTGTTCAACAAAAAAAAAACAAAATCCAGAAGACAATAACTTATTTAAAGCATTGAAAAATAGTAACTGGTCAAAAAAATACCCTTCAAATGGGAAGGGAAATAAAGGATTTATAGACAAATAAAATATGAGAGAATTCAACTCCAGTATACCTACACTATGAGAAAATAGTAAAGGAAATTCAAGAAAGTGACCCAAGATAAAAGGGTGGAATTGCAAGAAGGAAGAATATTGGAATGGGTAAATAACATAAGTAAATATCTCTAGTTCCAATTTAATACAGTAACAGGACTATCCTGTGGGGTTACAAATATATGTAGAAATAAGGCAGAGGGGAGCTGATGGTCAAGCTGGAAGAGGTTTCCTGCATTGTTCTGGTTGTAATAAAAATGGTAAACCTTAACATATCAAGGATAAATGTAATCTCTAGGGCAACTGCTAATAGAAGAAAAGGCTTTAAAACCAAGACATTAATAGAAGAGGAAAAAAATTCTTGATTATTCCCAAAGAAACAAAAAAGGAGCAATGCAAGACCAAAGAATAGACGTGACAAATAGAATATGAACAGCAAGACAGCAAAGTCAAATATATGAGAAAACTAATGGCAAGATGACAAACTCATAAATATAATTACATTAGATAAAGCACATAGACCCTGCACATAAAAAACCACTAGACATAGTCTAATCCAATTAGAAGACAAAGATGGTCAAACTAGATTTTAAAAAATCTATATGATGTTAACGGAAGAGAAACTTAAATGTAAGAACAAAAAAAAAGAAAGTGAAAGGACTGAAGAGGATATATTGCGCAAACCCTAAATAAAATAAAGTTAGTATAGCTATATTAACATTAGATAACATGAACACTCATAAAAGAAGTATTACTAGGAATAAAGAGAGACATTTCATAACCAGGAAAGGATTAGCCAATGAGAAGGTTTAACAATTCTAAATATGAATGCAATAACAAGGTTTCAAAATATATAAAGCAAGAACTGACAGGGGGACTTCCCTGGTGGCGCAGTAGTTAAGAATCCGCCTGCCAATGCAGGAGACACGGGTTCGAGCTCTAGTCCGGGAAGATCCCACATGCCACAGAGCAACTAAACCCATGTGCCACAACTACTGAAGCCCTCGTGCCCTAGAGCCCACGCACTGCAACTACTGAGCCTACGTGCTGCAACTACTGAAGCCCACGTGCCTAAAGCCCATGCTCCGCAACAAGAGAAGCTACTGCAATGAGAAGCCCACGCACCGCAATGAAGAGTAGCCCCCGCTCGCCGCACCTAGAGAAAGCCCACGCAGAGCAACAAAGACCCAACGCAGCCAAAATAAAAAAAAATTGAGTCCATGATATTAAAACTTCCTAAAAAAGAAAACCCCAGGGCCAGACAGATTCGCCAGTGAACTCTACTAATCATGTAAGGTAAACAGCAATATCTTACATAAGTTCTTACATAAATTCTTCCAGAGAATATAAAAAGGGGGTAACATTTCCTTAGTTGTTTTATAAACATACTCTTGATACCAAAACCAAAAAGAATATTAGAACAATGGAAAAACATAGGCCAATACCTCTCATAAACATAACTGCAAAAATTTTTCCACAGAATATTAGCAAACCCAATACAGTTATATGTGAAATAAAAAGACATCATTAAAAAGTGGTGTTTACTTCAGGAATGCAAACAAGGAATATAAAGAAATCCACTAAGAGTCTACAGCAAGTATCATAAATAATGGCAAAATACTGAACACTTTCAACTTGAGTTCAGGAGCAAAACATAGTTATCCAATTACCATTTCTAGTCAGTGCAATATTCTAACCAGTGAGATATGGTGAGGAAAAGAAAAATATAAGGATTGGGAAGGAAGAAATAAAAGGGTCATCATTTGCAATTAATGCTAATGTACACAGAAACTCTAAAATAACCTTAAAAACAATTAGAAATAAAAAGTGAATTTAGTCAGATCACCGAGATAAGAATATACAAAAACAAAACATTAAAACTTACAATTATTTTTCTATATATTAGCAGCAAAAACTATGAAAAAGAAAAATTTTAATTACATTAATACTATATCTAATAAATGCCTTACGATAAACCTAACAAATATGTGCAAGACCTCTCTGCATAGAAAACTACAAAATGTTGAGAGAAATTAAAGTTCCAAATAAATAAAGGTTTGGAAGATTCGATATTATTACGATATCAATTCACCCCAAATTAACACAGAGCTTCAATGCAATTACTATAGATATCCCGGAAAGTTTTATGGAAATAGACAAGTTGATTTTCTAAAATTCACATGGAAATACTGAACCCAAAATAGAGGAAAAGCTGGAGGACTTATACTAATACATATCAACACTTACTGTTAAGATGCAGTCATTTAAGACAGGGAGAAAACGGAGCAAGAATAGACAAATAGACCAAACAAAGAGAATAGGGAAAGCAAAAACAGAAACATACTTATCATTTACCTGACTTACAACAAAAATGAAACTAGTTTAGACATGAAAGGAGAATCTTTTCACTAAATGCCTCTAATATTTATTGGATATTGATAAAAATGAATTGTGACCTAACACCTATTTCAACATATACGGAATAAAAACTTTAGAAGAAAAAATAGGATATTATCGTCCAAAGAGACCAAAAACATTAACTATAAAAGACTGCTATATTGGATTTTATTAATTAAGAAGAGTAAGAAGACAAGGTAGACTGACTTGGAGAAGATATTCTCAATACATATACTAGAAAGGAATCATATCCAGAAGATACCAAGAACTCCTACGCAAAAAGATAGACAATCCAATTTATAAATGAGCAAAAGATAAAGAGGATATCCAAATAGTCAGCAAGCAAATGAAAGGGAAACAGAAATTAAAACCACAATGAAACTCACAATGAAAACCACAGCAGAAAAAGGTATAATTAAAAACTGAAAAGAGCAAATGCTGATGAGGATGTGGAGGGACTGGAACTCTCAAACATTTCTGATAGGAGTGTAAATCAGTACAATCACTTTGGAAAACTGTTAGGCAGTAACTACTAAAGTTAAATAAACATAAAACTTATCACCCAGCAATTCCACTCCTACATATATACCTAAGAGAAATGAGTGCACACGTCCACCAACAGACTTGTGCAAGAATGTTCAGGGCAGCTTTATTCAAAATAGCCAAACACTGAAAACAACCAAGAAAAAATCAACAGAATGGATTAAGTAAATTGTGCTCTATTCACAACATAAAATACTACACAGAAATTTTTTGTTTAAATCAACATGGATAAATCTCACAGATAACACTGAGGAAAGAAAAGAGTAATGTATACTTCCAATATATGATACTCAAGAATAGGAGAAACTAGTCTAGGATGAAAAAGGCCAGAGTAATGTTTCCTACTGACTGGGGACACAAGGGAACTTGACTGGGATGCTGAAAATGTTCCATATCTTACTCAGGATAATAGGGTAATCGGTTGTATCTACCTGTAAAAATTATCAGGCTTTACACTAAAAATGTGTATACTTTATGGTAGGTATGCTAAAACTTAATACACAATTTTAAAAAACATATAAAAACATAGGGAGCTCTAAGAAAATTACCTAGCTATTAAATAGTCCACTTTCAATTTTAGCACCTTCTGCAGAATACTGGAGTCTTGGATGAGATACCGAAGAGCTCGTAGCCCTGCCGCCCGCACTTCTTTTGCTTCATTCAATAAAGCTAACCGCAAGCTATATGAAAACAAACAAACAAACACTCTTGCTGCATGAGTTTCAAATACACATAAAATTATGATACCAAATCCTTCTTCAGTTGAAATAAGCAAAGCTACTTGTCATTTTACATATATAAAAATCATTCACTGTAAGCCATGGAACTTCACTAATGTTATTTTTTAATTTTTGTCTCCTTGGTATATTCCTACCAATCAAGAAAATGTTAAGCGTTTTGTTCTACCTTCTGTAGTTTATTTTATATAAACAGTGGGAAATTAAATATGCCTTTTTCAAGCTGTATCACATATGCCTCTACAGTCTATCCACCTCTACCTACTTGTTTCACTTCTCCCAAAGAATCATTGGTTTAAACCAATAAATAAAAATACTTTAAAATGACAGTAGGAAGAAACTACTTATACCAATTTTATTTTATTTTATTTTATTATTTATTTATTTTTTTTGCGGTACACAGGCCTCTCACTGTTGTGGCCTCTCCAGTTGCGGGGCACAGGCTCCGGACGCGCAGGCTCAGCAGCCACGGCTCACGGGCCCAGCCGCTCTGCGGCATGTGGGATCTTCCCGGACCGGGGCACGAACCCGTGTCCCCTGCATCGGCAGGCGGACTCTCAACCACTGCGCCACCAGGGAAGCCCTATACCAATTTTAAACGATGCCAAAACGATGGCTATGAAACTGTAACATTAAGCCTCTCGTGGGCTTGAGCAAATCAAGTTTGCCATAGCACACTGTGTCTTAGGTGAGATCTAGAGATAACTGTACAGGTTCTTCTTGCTCTTAGAAATAATATGAGAACTTTTATTCTGCGATTTAACTTAGAAGTTTAGACTGTAGAAGTCCAGGTACTTTTCGAAAACATTAGCTTTGGTTCTTTATATTTGACAATTACAAAATATCAGTAAGAATAATAGGATAACAGTTAAAAATGCTGGAGATCCTGAATTTTTCTAACATTCAATCAACTGTTTCTATAAAATCAAAACAAGGTGTTATAATCTATTTTTAGTTTAAAATTACTAAAACTGAAATTACTAAAATCCAGAAGGGATGAGGAAGGCAACTGAACTATACTTACCAAATTATGATATCCTCATAGTTAAAACCCAGTTTTTCTTCATTGTGGCCAATATCACAAAGCAGCTGTCAGAAAAACAAGTATGCATAAACATAAGCATGTATTTTTGCTTATTTACATACATTACCCTTTTAGACTGGAATAAAAAGATGTTTTTCTCTAATAAAATTTTGAAAAATATATGAGTCTACTGTCTAAATATGACTTATTTCTATCATCCTATCATTTATTTGACCTGACAGTTCTAGGTTTCTTGCCTTTGTCTGAATTAACCAGCTGTTTTTTATTATTCTTTTTTCCCCCTCCATACTCTTACTGTTTTAAAAACTATTCCTGGGACTTCCCTGGTGATCCAGTGGTAAAGAATCTACCTTGCAATGCAGGGGACATGGGTTTGATCCCTTGTCAGGGGACTAAGATCCCACATGCCATGGGGCGACTAAGCCTGCGCGACACAACTACTGAGCTCACGCACCTCAACTAGAGCCCACATGCTGCAAACTACAGAGCCCACGCACCACAACCACAGAAGAGAAAACCCACACGCCACAGCTAGAGAGAAGCCTGCGTGCTGAAACAAAAGATCCCGCAGGCCTCAATGAAGATCCCACATGCTGCAACTAAGACCTGACACAGCCAAAAATAAATAATAAATCTATGAAAAAAAAACTATATTCTTTTAGTGGTTACCATAGAGATTACAACATGCATTTTTGACTTATTACAGTCTAACAGAAATTACTACTTTACCATGTTCTCAATAATATGAGACCCCAATACTTCAACTCCATTTACTCCTCTCATCTTTCACTTTTTGTTTTTTCTATCTTTTAAGCCCCACAAGACACTATTTTTATTTTAGCTAATATTTAGTCAATATCAATTTATATTTACTCTCAAATTCACCACTTCTATTACTCTTCACTCCAGTGGTACCTTTATGGGATGTTCTCTCTTCTGCCTAAAGAATCCTCAGTTCATTGTTGTTGATCTGTTTTATTGGTATCTTCATTTGTTTTATAGCCAAGGTTGCTGGCAATGGATTTTTTTTGTTTTTGTTTGTCCAGAAATGGTTTTTTCCCACTTATGTTTTTGGAGGACATTTTGCTAGATTTATATAAATTGTTAAGTTTGCTCTTTTCTTAAAACAATTTCAAGATGGCTTCCATTGTTTGTTGAGAAGTCTGATATGAGTCTTACTGTTGGCTCCTTTGAAGGTCTCATCCTTTTTGTCAGACTCCTTTCAAGATTTTTTTATCTTTGGTTTCAGCACTCTTGCTGTTCAAGGGTGGTTTTTTTTGCATCCCTGCTTAGGGAAAACAGAAATTTCCGAATCTCTAGGTTGATATATTTTATCAGTTTTAGAAAATTCTGTATCTCTTCAAAAGTAGTTTTGCCCAATTCTCTCTCCTCTTTTTCTGATAATTCAAATGTTCAATCTTTTTGTGTATACCATAAATCTCTAAGTCCTCTTTTCTGTTTTCTCCTTTCTTTTTTCTGTCCTTCAGCTGGGTATTTCCTATTTACTTATCTTCTGATAAGTCTCATCTTCTATTATACCTACCTAGTGAATTTTTAATTTTACCTATCATGTTTCCATTTAACTTTGTACACATCCAATATCATAATGAAAAAATCTTTTTTCACCTATTTTCTCCATAGTTTCCTCTATTTTCTTGATACATTAACTACATTTTAAATATTTAAAGTGCTTATCATCTAAATGGAATGAATGATGTAGATAATCTCTGAGTTTGTTTTTATTATCTGTTTTTCCATTTGTTCTGGTCATGTAGTCCTGTCTTTTGGTGGATCCTATAATCTTTGTACATAAAAACTTGCAGAGATTCCTGACTACGTTATCTTTCTCCACAAAGCACTGAGATTCCTGACTACATTATCTTTCTCCACAAAGCGTTCATCCTTTCCTTTGTCAGGCCAATAGACAATGGTGAGTCCATATTAGGCTGCTGCCCTGGTAATACTCAGTCTACCTCTGGTTTTTCCCCCAGGTTTCAACTGAAAGCTTGTTGTTCAGGGGACCAATCTCAAGAGGATGACATGTCTCATTTTTGTTTTATAAAAACACTAGAAAGTCCACCCTGATTTTCAAAGATTTTCTGCTTAGGATTTTATATTTCCCATCCCAGGATTCAACAAATAAATGTACTGAGGGGAGAATCTCCTTTTACTTGATTTCTCCCATTTGATGGTCTCCATCAAAAGTTCTGTGCTGTTTTTCCCATGTTTCAGCAATAGTACTCCTGGGACTACAGTCTAAATATTCAGCTTCCTGTCCACATTCCACATTAGCCAGTATCCCCCAGGTAAATGTTGCTGGAGAAGTTAGATCATCTCCACAAGATTCTCTCTTCTCTGAAGTCTTGGTTCCTATCCCACTTACAGCCAGAATAGTTGCCTGATGCCTTCAAACAGGCTTTTTTTTTTTTTTTATTAAGAATACTGATCTAATACTAGCTATTTGCACCCCACCTGGATAACAACATATCATGTTGATCTAGTGTGAGTTTTGAAAACTGACTTTTATCTAAAAGTTACATAAAGCTTCGCAAGTTATTTATTGGGCCTAACTGAAAAGGATTAAAGAGAAAGTTGATCATTTCATTAACATGAAGGATCAGAAGGGTCTTCAAGTGCTGTTATTACTCTTCCTCAGTATGAAGTTATGAAGTTAAAAACCAACCAAAGTGACCAGCACATCTGCCTCTGTGAAAAGCACAATATTGTAGCAAAAAAACTGATGATATAAACTCACTGTTCTATTGGTAGGATCCTTGTAAAACTTCCTGTCCAATTTCTTCTTCAGAGGCAAAAACAAAAAAAAGAAAGATGTTGCAAATAGAACAGGGTAGGGGATAGGAATGCAGGAACCCTCAGATACTGTAACATTTTCACAGCAGGGGAAAAGACTATAAAAATGATCACTTTATGTGGCAGGAAACTGCTGTGTAAATAGGTAAATAGGCAAAACAAGCTAAAAAGCTTTCCTTCACAGGCCTTTATCCAAAATGATTATACTGTATCCTATAAATTCCTTAAAATTCTGCAATATGATAAACAAAGAAGGTTTAGAGTGTCAAAGTGTATGAAAAAATTTTTATTTGTTTTTATTGTATTGTTATACAATGTTGTAAGTACTTAAATACTGAGAAGGATGAGACTTTTTATACATACGTGTATCAATAGAACTAACACACCATTGTAAAGCAATTATACTCCAATGAAGATGTTTAAAAAATAATAATAATGTAAGATTTCCTAAGCTTTGGGACAAGACAGGAAAATTTCTATATCTCTAGAAAACCAATGGCATACCTAAAATTAAAAGTTAAATAACGTATTAGTCAAAAATATTTGGAGGGCTTCCCTGGTGCCGCAGTGGTTGAGAGTCCGCCTGCTGATGCAGGGGACACGGGTTCGTGCCCCGGTCCGGGAAGATCCCACATGCCGCGGAGCGGCTGGGCCCCATGAGCCATGGCCGCTGAGCCTGCGCGTCCGGAGCCTGTGCTCCGCAATGGGAGAGGCCACATCAGTGAGAGGCCCACATACTGCAGAAAAAAAAAAAAAAAATTGGAAAAACATAATAGGCAAAAGGTTTAGGCCCTATATTAGTTTGCTAGGGCTGCTGTGACAAATACAGCAAATCTGGTGGCTTGTAACCCAGAAATTTATTTTTTCATGATTTTGGATGCTAGAAGTCCAATATCAAGGTGTCTTGACAGAGTTTCTTTATTCTGAGGGCCTCATTCCTTGGCCTGTAGATGGTTATCATCTCTCTGTGTGTCTTCACATGATCTTTCCTCTATGTGTGTCTGTGTCTTTATCTTTTCTTATCAGTACATCAGTCATATTGGATTAGGGACCACCCATATAATTCCGTTTTACCTTAATTACCTCTCTAATGGAATTATCTCCAAATAGAGACACATTCTGAGGTACTGGGATAGAGCTTCAACAAACAAACTTGGGGGCAGGGGGTGGAGGATGGAGCACAATTCAGCTCGTAACACTCCACCCTCACAGCAAAGTAATATGGGCAGGACCTTATAATGTGAAGGTCTAAACAAACTGCAGAAAGATTTATCAGAAGAGGTAAATAAAATGCACAGAGAATTTACTGAAGAAATAAAACTGATAAATAAACATGACATATTTCCTATTTCCTAAAATCTGAATCAAATACATTGGAAAATGCCATTTAAATAAAGCTTACCAAACTGGCAAGAAACTGTTTTTTAACATGATTATACCAGATAAGAAAATGCACTGTTGATGGAATTATAAACTAAACACATATTGTAAAATAAATTGGAAAAATGCACCAAAATCAGGACCTGCTTTTGGTGATTTATATTAATAACTTAAAATATAAAGTAGGTTCAAGCACAAGATCCTTAAGACATAATTTACAATAATAAGGAACTAGAAACAAAATGTTCATAAAGGAGGAACCTTATGCAGATGTTAATATTACATAATACTGAAACACAAGAAATAACCTGCATAATGTATTGGTGAGTTAGGGAAAATATTCTAAAAGATATACATTTTAAAAAATATATACATTTTTAAAGTACATTTTTAAAGAAGTCTATACATCAACATTTTAACATCAAAAAGTGAAAGTACACTAATAAGGACCTGCTGCATAAAAAAAACAAAATTCAAAATAAATAAATAATGAAAAAAATTTGAAGTATCATAGGTGATTTATTTTCCTTTCTGTGCTTTTCTGTATTTTATAAATGTTTACAATGAATATCTATTACTTACCTAATCTGGGAAGGGTTATACATACAGTACAGTATTCATAAATAGTAATAGAAGTAGCATTTATTGACTATTAATCTTGTCAACCCTAGAAAGTAAGTAATATTTTGGTAAATAAAGACTACTGAGGCTAGAGATGGTAATATGACTTCCAAACACCACAAAGCTATCAAGTGGTAAAACCAGAAATCAAACCAAACCAGTCTAAGTCCAGAGCCCAATGAAATGTGACTGTACTTTAGTACTAAAATTATCTACATGGGAAAAGAAAAAACAAAAACAAAAAACAAAAAAAATTTACATGGGGGCAGGGGATGAATTTAAAAATAGAATAACTGAACATTACCATCTTATTTCATTTCTCCAGCCTCAAAAATGGTATGAATCAAGAGTCTGGAGAATCACACTCTGGCTATAAACACATAAAATGAGTAAGTGAATTTATTATTTTTTTCCCAGAACAGCTAACTAAAAACACACATACAAATATTGCCCATTTCAAAGGATTAAAACACACACAAAAAGAACCTTATCACTACACTACTAAAAATAATTTAGTATTCGAGATTCCCCAGATATTTCAGATTACTAGCACTGTCACTATATGGTACCATATATTAATGAAAAAGAAAAATAAAAGGGCTCCTTAACATGGTGTTATCACTTAGACCTTGGATGTATTCTAATTCATAAACTTAAAAAAAAAATTCTAAGCTTCATTTTTCTATTATTAACATATAAGATACTGTGCTTTTAAAATGGGAGAAATGTTTTCTTAAAACAACTCCATTTCTAAAAAGGCAGTGTTTCCTTTCTTCTGCTACAGTTTGTTAATAAAATGAAATGCTTTGAAATGTAGAAGTATAAAAAATCTTACCCTGTCAAGGGTTAGTTTCTCCCCTAAGTATGCACTTGGTTCTCTTTTCCTGCATTTTCTTTTTCACACTTAGATATCCTTGCAGAAAACTACAGATTCAGAGAAACATAATTTCAAAATTACTCCCCTTCTCAAACCACAAAATGTATAACTGTTCACTATTTAACATTTGCTATAATTAGCAGTTTTGTTGAAAAGGTAAAAATTTTTTCAAAGTTATTATTATGATTTCCAAAAAGCACACACAATTTGGAAATTATTTAGAAAGGAGTTTCATTTTCTGCTACCCAATATAAATGTATTTGAACTGCAAGAAACGTTTCTGAGAAAAATGTCCACTCAGTTGGAAACTGGAAAATCACCAGTAACAACTAAAAAACACTTTGCAATGAAACACAGCATATTAGTCATAATCATCTGCCTATTTTCCAGGGACAGTAAGAGACATTAGGGCTATGCTTTCAATGGTGGCTAAATTGTGCTGTCATATTGTTTACAGAATTATAGAAGGGGGTCTTATTAATCAGTCTTAAATGAAAATATCCCTTTTCAATTAGAATTATCCCAAGTAGAGACTAAATTTTCTATATGTAAGTAATTCACATATATCAGGAATAAGAAATCAGAGAAGGGCTTCCCTGGTGGTGCAGTGCTTGAGAATCTGCCTGCCAATGCAGGGCACACGGGTTCGAGCCCTGGTCTGGGAAGATCACACACGCCGCAGAGCAACTAGGCCGGTGAGCCACAACTACTGAGCCTGCGCGTCTGGAGCCTGTGCTCCGCAACAAGAGAGGCCGCGATAGTGAGAGGCCCGTGCACCGCGATGAAGAGTGGCCCCCGCTTGCCGCAACTAGAGAAAGCCCTCGCGCAGAAACGAAGACCCAACACAGCCAAAAATAAATAAATAAAGATTTAATTTAAAGAAATCAGAGAAGACATTGATAAGATTCTAAATTTTCGATTATAAAAGACACATTACGCTTTCACTTTTAATCACCAGTTCATCTATTGTTAAGTTTCAAAATATTAGGAATAAGAATAAATTATTTTAATAAAAAATTTTTGTACTGACTGACTGGACTACCTTACTCATCTACTGATTTAAATAAACAAACCCTACAAATCAAACCCTTTAACTCTTTTTTTTTAACATCTTTATTGGAGTATAATTGCTTTACAATGGTGTGTTAGTTTCTGCTTTATAACAAAGTGAATCAGCTATACATACACATACATCCCCATATCTACTCCCTCTTGCGTCTCCCTCCCACTCTCCCTTTCCCACCCCTCTAGGTGGTCAGAGAGCACCAAGCTGATCTCCCTGTGCTATGAGGCTGCTTCCCACTAGCTATCTATTTTACATTTCGTAGTGTATATATGCCCATGCCACCCTCTCAATTCGTCCCAGCCTACCCTTCCCCCTCCCCGTGTCCTCAAGTCCATTCTCTAGTAGGCCTCCGTCTTTATTCCCGTCTTGCCCCGTCTTATGGTTCTTCATGACCATTTCTGTTCGTTTTTTAGATTCCATATATATGTGTTAACATACGGTATTTGTTTTTCTCTTTCTGACTTACTTCACTCTATGACAGACTCTAGGTCCATCCACCTCACTACAAATAACTCAATTTCATTTTTTTATGGCTCAGTAATATTCCATTGTATATATGTGCCATATCTTCCTTATCCATTCACCTGTTGATGGACACTTAGTTTGCTTCCATGACCTGGCTATTGCAAACGGAGCTGCAATGAACACTGTGGTACATGATTCTTTTTGAATTATTGTTTTCTCAGGGTATATGCCCAGTAGTGGGATTGCTGGGTCGTATGGTAGTTCTATTTTTAGTTTTTTAAGGAACCTCCATACTGTTCTCCATAGTGGCTTTATCAATTTACATTCCCACCAACAGTGCAAGAAGATTTCCTTTTCTCCACACCCTCTCCAGCATTTACTGTTTGTAGAGTTTTTGATGATGGCCATTCTGACTGGTGTGAGATGATATCTCATTGTAGTTTTGATTTGCATTTCTCTAATGATTAATGATGTTGAACATCCTTTCACGTGTTCATTGGCAATCTGTATATCTTCTTTGGAGAAATGTCTATTTAGGTCTTCTGCCCATTTTTGGATTGGGTTGTTTGTTTTTTTTGATATTGAGCTGAAACCCTTCAACTCTTAACTCTGGGAAAGAGATAGGCAGAAATAGTAAGAAGAACGCTGAATTGGTAAATTTAAACAATGGGAATCTCATCCTGCCTCAACTACTGACTGAATTACTAATTAACCTTCAATCATTAGGTAGCAGTTTCTTCAATTCTATCTTATAACAATGCCTGCCCTACCACATAGGTTTGTTAATATTAAGAATAAATTACTGTTGATGCTTAGAAATCATTAAAGACCTTTCAAAATGTAAGAATTAGCATCCTAACAGTCACTTAAAATGCTAAATTATTAGACATCACATATTTCACTGGAGTTCAGTCACTCCCCACCCCATGTGTTTTTATGACTATCAGTCACAATACCTAGCTTAATGTCACTAAATAGGACCAGAGTTCATGTAGAAGTTGTAAGAGAGGGCTACCCTCTCCTTTTATGACTGAAAGCTATAAATATGATGTATCTTAGTCATATGGAAAGTGTCTGAGGATGAAGCTAACCTAAAAGAAAAGAGCTGAGAAATGGAGAGACAGAATGTAATTAACATTTTTTCAACCTGTAGGTCATTCTGCCTGAAATTAAGACCTGACATGTGGTCTTCCTCATCATGAGAGTAAATAACTTCCTTTTATGGATACTTTAGCTCAGTTGAATTAGGTTTGTTACATTTGTTACTTATAAACCAACTTAAGTATTCAATATCATCAGAAGTCCACAATTATTTTGAGCATAACTATTAATTTTAATTTTTTAATATAAACAAACAAATACTGCTACATAATATCTTATTTTTAAATGCGGTATGGGGCTTCCCTGGAAGTCCAGTGGTTAAGACTCCACGCTTCCACTGCAGGGAGCACTGGTTCAATACCTGGTTGCGGAACTAAGATCCTGCATGCCGCATAGCATGGCCAAAAAATAATATGAATGAATGAATGAATGAGGTAAAGGTTTTGATAACATATCACTGGTATATTTTGCCTATTAGAATCCATGTGCAACATCAATCTATTTGTTATCATTAATCCACAGAATTTTCTTACAAATACTAAAATAATCAAAGGGGGCTATCAACAATATTATATTCTGACAAAGTTAAAATATAAGTCTAAACCGTCTCTAGGTAATAGAAATGTCTGAGCTGCTTATTAAAATTATTAACTTTAAAAAATATATAATGATCAGTTAAAACTGGGCAGTTAAATGCTATTCCTATTTTACTTTTATGGCTCTGAAGGTTAACTAAACAGTTCTCCTCAATGAGCAACCGAAAGAATAATCCAAACTTCAAAAAATCTTATCACAAATTAGAATTCCACAGCATAGTCTTTTCAGAAGGCAATTTATAAGTAGGTTTTAAAATATAAAGTACAAATGTTCTTGGCTAAATAATTACACTTTTAAAATTCTATTCTACACAAGAGTGTTATGAATGCATTAATTTAAAATGCAAAAAGGAGGAAAAACTTCTATTTTCTAATGGAATGATTAAATAAATTACGGTATATGTATTACGCATATGTATGTATACTTGGATGCACATACATATACATACATACGGATGGATATGCACACACACATACATCTATCAACACACATAAGCAGCTACTAAAAAGTAGATCTACATTTATAGAAAATAAAGGACTCTATGATATATTGGAAAGTGGAAAAGACACAAACTACAAATCAATAAATCTCAAGATCTCATTGAAAAAAACCTTTATGTATACATATAATAAATGGTAAATAAACTGAGCATTATATTAGACACTTCGTTTTGTTTAGCTTATTTAATTCTCACAACTCACTGAAATACACACACACACACATATTTATAATTATACCAGAGAAGAATAAATACTTTCTAGTGGTTACCTGTGAGAAATGGTATTTTTGTCAGGGTAAGGAGGTGGATGGGAAGGAGATGTGAAAGAGGAATTTCACTTTTTACCATATATTGTTTAGTACCATTTAAATTTTTATATTTAACTTATATAATTTTGAAGTTTTTAAAAACAGAACAAAATAAAGATTCCTCTGGAGCTTTTAATATATGAGAAATATAGGAAAAGAGAACATTAAAATGTAAAAGAGCTAAAATATTTTCATCTTTAAAAACAGGTCTTTAGATTATGAGCATGTTGTCAGTTTTAAAAATAGAATACTAAGATTATATTCATCAGCAGCCTGTTATACACATTACTTTATCTAGTGAAATGATGTCAGAAGGCAAGCATGGGTGTGTGACATTCACATGGTTCTAGGATCACAACACTAGCACCCTCTCTTCATACCTTAAAAGGAGGTTTAATTCTGTAGATAAAGACCACCCTCTAAAACATTTTAGCCCCACTGATCTACTAAATTAACTTAATCCTAGTTTGTTTTGTTACTTAATAACAAAACAAATGCTAGTACAACAAAAACTCTTATTTAAACTGCAAAATCATCCCAATGTAATACAATACCTTTAATTAAACACTTGATATGTGCCAGGATTTGGGAAGAGGAGGGATATAAGAGTAAAAAATTAAATACATATTTCTTGTATTTAATAAACTCAGTTTAATAAGATAGTCACACACAATAATAATAATGATAACAAAAGAGCAGATAAAATTTAGTAGACACACATATAACCTATTATAGGAACAGTGAAGGGTGACCAACTAACTCCTGTCTAACCAGTCTCCTGGAATCATAATCCTGTTTCTTATTTTCTTATTCTATAGAGCTATTCTTAGAGATTCCTAAGAATTTATAAATTTTACTCTGTAAATTAACGAACTTACAGATTTTAAAAGAATACCAGCTCTGTAAATATTTATTAACGTAGCTCGCTAACAAATGGAATTCAAAGACACATTATTTATGATTAAATTCAATAAGCATTTATTTTGTGCTAGGTGTTTGGAGAAATTTTATAATAAAACCTACAGACCTTTATTTATCACCTAGGGGATGACTCTGTCCCCTAGGAAACATTCAGCAATGCTTTGAGACATTTCTGCTTGTGACAACTAGTGGAGGTGCGCTACTGGTATCTAGTGGGTGGAGGCCAGGGATGCAGCTAAACACACTACAATGAACAAGACAGCTTCCCAAAACAAATAATTATCTGGCCCAATATGTCAATGTTGCTCATGTTGAAAAACCCTGTTACAGTAACAGCTTACCAACCTGCAACTCAAGCTATTAAGCAGACTCACCTTTTTAGAGTCAACAAAAATTCCTGAAAAGTGGCAAAAAATGCAAAAGAAAACAAAAAACAAACCCTAGATTGTAAGGCATTACCTGTTATGGAGTATATATTATGTACCGGCACTGTACTGACACCTTGCTTCTAACTGCAGCAAAATTATCTCTGAGTAAAGAAATCTGCCCAAGACTGCCTTGTTAGGGTCAGAGCTGGGCTGTAAGACCCCATTTACTTGATCTGAAGTTCATGCTTTCCTCACTGTATCACCAGGCAGCCAAGTGAGTTTTTATCAAGTCTCATGTTCATGGATTTTAATAATTGAACAGCCCCCCTCACACCCTGACCCAAGGTTTAGTCCCTCATATTGTAGAAAAATTCCAGTAAGTATGTTTATCTGATTTTTAAATCCATAAATAATTTAAAACAGCATATAAGAGGGCTGCTACAAGCCCTTTTCAGAGAGAAATATGAAAACTGTAAACAAAGGATATGGCAAAACAAAAAAGGGGAGGAGGAGAGTGGAGGGAAGGAGAAACGGGAGAAGAGACTGGGAGAACACAAATCAAGGAGAGACCAAGTGGAGGGAACAACTTAGTGAAATACTATGGGATAAACTCAAAAAAACAAAGAAATGTAGCAGGGAAAAAGGGAGAGAAGGCAACTGACCTTAACCCTAGAGAAACGGGGATCTAGATAGAAATAAATGGAGAATAGACAAGGGAAAAAGAAAGGTGTCCAACAGATTCCTAGAAATAGATGTTTAAACCACTCCCATTCCAAAAAGTTCTGTATGTACAATGTCCATTATGGTTAGTAGTTACTAGCCATACACAGGTGGCTGTGAACATGGAAATATGGCTAGCCTGAACTGAGACGTGCTATAAGCATAACATACACACTTGATTTCAAAGATTTAGCATGAAAAAATATTAAATATCTCATTAATGTTTTATCCTTACATAAAATGATAATAATGTGGATATACTGGACTAAAGAAAATATATATTAAAAATAACTTCACTTTTACTTTTTTTTAGTGTGGCAACTAGAAATTTAAAATTACGTATGTGGCTCACATATATGTCTACTGCATAGTGCTACTGTAGATTTTTAAGATTGCTTTAGTACCCATTCTGGTGCCAAAGTGGAATAACAGAAATCACTGCCATTCTTACATTCACTCCCAACTTTCAGAATCCCAGTTGTCAAGAGATTCGGAACTACATATCTAGATGTCAACCTGATTGTGACAGGAACCATGAGTTCAAACAGGACAAAAACCTCTACTAATTGTTTTTAACAGTTAAATCTAGGCAAGTGGTAAGACGTATTATTATTAGGGTTGGGTGAAGAATGATGACATAAAACTGGGAAATTTAATAGAGGGAGTGAAACCAGGAGATGCCATTTGCAACTGTGGAACGACTCTAGGTCTTAAAAACTTGGTATTATCTGACTAGCACACTGAAGAAATGTATTTGAAGACTTTCATTACATGGATAAAAATGAAAATATACACAGGGATATATTTTTAAACATCTTTATTGGAGTATAATTTCTTTACAATGGTGTTAGTTTCTGCTTTATAACAAAGTGAATCAGTTATACATATACATGTGTTCCCATATCTCTTCCCTCTTGCGTCTCCCTCCCTCCCACCCTCCCTATTCCACCCCTCTAGGTGGTCACAAACCACCGAGCTGATCTCCCTGTGCTATGAGGCTGCTTCCCACTAGCTATCTATTTTACGTTTGGTAGTGTATATATGTCCATGGCACTCTCCCACTTTGTCACAGCTTCCCCTTCCCCCTCCCTGTATCCTCAAGTCCACTCTCTAGTAGGTCTGCGTCACAGGGATATTTTTGAAAACCCCTTCACAAGCACTCATTCAGTGTTTTTGAAAGTTGTTTTTAAAAAAATCACTTTGTCATCCCTCATACAAAATAATTTTCTCATCTGTTATATAAAAATAAAATGCCAGAATATTTCCAAGTTTCACTAAGAAAAAATAAATGCATATCTATGTTTCCCTAACTATGAAAAGAAAAAAAACTAATCTATTTTGTAAATATTTATCACACAACACCATACTGAAAAAAACAACTTGGTTACATAGTGACTATATTCTTATCCCCTTCTATTTCTATGAAATAAAATCAAATCCAAGCCACAGTCTAACTACCAGGTAGCAGAGAATTAAACATTTTGGAAGGATTAAAACAGTGCCGCTCAAACTTTAATGTACACCCAAATTCACTTGAGATATTCATTAAAATGTAGATTCTCGCTCAGTAGGTCTGGGGTGGGGTCAAAAACTGTACATATCAAACAAGCTCCAAGGTAACACCAATGCTGCTGGTATATGGATCACACTTTGAGTAGTAAGGGGTTATAACAAACAATTATTCCTACATTTAAAATGTACAACAGGGAACTATACTCAGTATTTTGTAATAGCCTATAAGGGAAAAGAATCTGAAAAAGAATACATGTATATGTGTATGCATATATATATGTAATCTGAACCACTGTGCTGCACACCTGAAACATGACATTATAAATCAACTCTACTTCAACAAAAATTATAAAAAAATAAAAAAAAATGTATAACAGTTTATATTTAGTAAACTAAAGAGGGAAAAAAATTTTCCCAAAGAAGGCATTTTGCTCTCTATTTATGGCATCACCTCAAATAACGGCATTTTAGTGTTTCCAAGAGTTGGCTGTCCAGCATTACCAGGCTCAAAAGCACACCAATCCATCTATCAAACTTGGGAATTCTTGGCTGCTAACAGAGATCAAGTCAATATTTATCTGGGACAAGGGCCCCTACGTTTATCTTGAGCTCTAATTGAGATCCAGATAATGGGAATAGAGTATTAGGGAAAGAGAGAGGAAGTTGTAATACTTCTCTGGAAATTATTACACCTATGAAAAGCAACACACACATACTTATGTACAAACATATTTATCCTATAGTATCACATAAAAATGAATATAAAAAGGCAAAAGAAATACATCATTCTGTGAATAATAGTGGAGATTGAATTATGGACTTCTCAGTGTTTTTTTTTACTTTATTCGCTTCTGAACCTACCAAATTTTTTACAACAAGTATATAGTGCTTCCCATTATTCAAATATACTTTTAAATTTAAAAACATATGACAAAAATCCATGAGAAGCAGCAGAGGAAAGCACTAATACTGAAGGAATACTCAAGAATTTCTTGTTAATGGTGGTTAAGAAGCATCTAAAAAGTACAATAAGGAAAAAAGAATTTAAGATGGTAATACAAAGAATGAAGTTACTTACCTTAGTAAAGTTATTCAGATGGCCTAGCTTTCTCATATTTGATACTCCTTGCAATTTGGCCACATTTTGGAGAATCTCCCTTAAGTTATCAGAAGGTTCTAGAACAGACAAAAGAAATTTAACATAATTTTAAAAGAGTATTTTCTTAACCAAACACACAAACCGTGTAGTATTAAAACTTCACAACTTTGGCTCTTGGCTTCTTTAAAGTCTTACACTCTCTCTGAAATCTATCTACTTAGGAGACTTCAAAGTCCATGTGGATGACTCACTGAATGACCTTCACATCTCTACTCCACTTATACCTATGGTGCAACTCTGTGTATCATCACCTGGAATTATTCAACCACTCATTCTTAAATTTCAACCCCAACCCCAAGCACAATTTTCACTTCTGGCCACAATGTACTGACACAATAGTAACAGGCACCAAAAATACTGTCCTATTTGAATCAACCAAAAAACTGAACAAAACATATAAAATGATAGTTCAAGACACTGGACATCAAGAAGTAAAGAAAAATAATCCCTGAGAAATGAGAAATAAACAAGCATGCTCTACAACTGCCCCAGCTTACTGTCTTTAGAGTTTCCAGGCCTTGGTGCTGAGAGGAGAAACCCAGACAAACTGTCTGAGTTGAAGAGACAGAGCTCAGAGTCCCAGTAGACCAAAAAGTGTTACAGAAGAGAGCACTGCACAGAGAGAGAACACTGGACATCTGCAAAGGGATCCCTTATGTAGTCAATATAGCAATGATTGGTGCATGTTTGTGAGGAAATTACCACTCGAAAGAATTAAAGGGATGAGTACCTTGTGCTCACACAGCGCAGGGAGCAGTGCTTGTTCCTAATGTCCATATTGAAAACCTTAATAGTGCATGGGGCATTGGTTACAGTATTCAGAAAAGTCTTGGCTTCGTGGTGGGGAACAATCAGACATAGACTAAACATTTCTTTGATCCCACCTAACAAATCTCCAAAGCAAGACTTGAAAGAATTAAACTGTTTCCAAGTGACTAAAATGTGTCTCAGACCAAAGCTCAAGAAGAATCATAAGAACAGAAAAAATAGGGAACACCTAATGAAGCAACATTTAAAATGATTAGCATTCAAATATCATCAGACATACAAAGAAGCAAAGTCATACTATGACTCATAGTAAGCAGAAAAATTAATCAACTGAAAATGACCCAAAACTGAACTGTTAGAATCAGCAGAAAAGGACATTAAAACAGTTTTTATAACTGTATTCTGTATGTTCAAAAACTTAGGGAGAGTCATGAAAAGTGTAAAAAGCACTCAAACTGAATTTGTGGAGATGAAAACTACAATGTCTCAGATGTAAATATACTGGATGGGAATAAAAGCATAACGGTTTTTATAGAAAGTAAGAATTGTGAATTTGAAGACAAAGCAATAAAAACTAACCAAAATGTAACACAAAGGGAACAAAAAATAAACGAAAAGACTATCAGTGAACTACGGAACTTCAAGCAGCCTAACACAATTACAATATGTGTAACTGGAGTCCTCAAAGGAAAAAATTAGGCGATAGAAGAATTGAGGAAATAATAGATGAAAACTTTCCAAATTTGATCAAAATAAGCCAATAAATCCAAGAAGCTCAATCAACCCCAAGCACAAGAAACAGGACCAAAACTAGACCAAGGCACATCATAATCAAATTGCTCAAAACCACTGGTAGAGAAAAGTCTTAAAAGCCACCAGATAAAAAAAGACAAGTTACATACAGAGGATTAAGAATGACAAATTTCTCGTGGAAAACAGGCAAATGAGAAGACAGTGAAGCAACATCTTTAAAATACTGAAAGAGGGACTTCCCTGGTGGTCTAGTGGTTAAGAATCCGCCTTCCAATGCAGGGGGCATGGGTTCGATCCCTGGTCCCTGGGTTCCCTGGGGAACTAAGATGCCACAGGGCAACTAAGCCTGCACACTCTAGAGCCCATGCACCACAAGTAGAGAGCTCTGTGCACCGCAACTAGATAGAAGACCATGCACCGCAACGAAGAACCCGCACACCACAACTAGAGAGCCCACGGACTCTACAGCCCGCACGCCACAACTACAGGGAAGCCTGAAGCCTGCATGCGATGAAGATCCCACGTGCCGCAACTAAGACTCAATGCAGCAGGTATAAATAAATAATTTTTTTAAAAAAGGCTCATCTATATAACACGGCACTATGCAGTGATTAATGACCTGTGTGAGATTATTTCAAAAAAAAAAAATACTGAAAGAAAAAAAAAAAGCTTTTAAAATGTAAAAACCATTCTTAGCTCACTTGTTTTACAAAAACAGGCCAAAGCCAGAAATTGCCCTGCGGTTGGTAGTCTGCCAACCCCTGGAATAGAGTGTCAATATTCCTGAAGCTATTTTTCTATTAATATATTCAGCATCCTATTTGCTTTAAACAAAAGCACAATCTAAAGAAGAAAAAGAACCTGTTACATTACGGGTATTTTAGTTTAAGAGCCATTATGCCTTCCTTTGAGATATTTAGATGTTAACACAGAACTAAGAGGCTATTTGTTTTGAATCAGTCTTTTCCTCAGCAAATGAAACTGGTCACATTGTTCTATAAATTTACCTTGTATTGCCTACATTCCGCCATTCTATTATACTCAGTGTAAGCCGTGACAACCATAAATTGGCTAGTGTCAAACCACTAAGCATATTACATAACCCAGTTATTGCCAATCACTTTGAAATTACTACATACTCAGATCATTCATTTGATTTCAGAGCATTTCCTACAAATTTCGCATTTTTTTTAAACTCCAATGAAATTCTATCTACTTTTAAATGGTTTAGCGTATGACTTTAAAATTAGTGACTCTTTTAGGTTGTCTTAAATATGGAATGAAAACAGCTCACCATTGGGTGGGATCAGAGCTCATTAAAAAAACTGCAAGGGACCATGAATAGATCACTGCTAGTACTCAGTAATATCTTTTTGTTATAAATGGTATCTGTTTGGAGACATTGAGGAAGAAAAATTATGAGTAAGCCAATGATTTTTAAATGATTTAACTATACTTGCGAACTTAATACAATTTTTATAACAACCCTTACAGTAAATCAGAACCTACAGTAGTTTGCAAAACCAGAGTTAAGGATCTATAAAGCCAGTGTGAAATCCTCCTAATGGAAATATATAACCTAACCATTTTACATCAATTTATAATTAAATTGTCAGGCATCAAACAGTTTCGCTAACGTAAGGACACAGTTACTACTATGCAATGTGATAGGGCTAATAGCTAAGATGATTAGTCTGAAGATATATTCTTCACAAAGGCTTGCATATTTCTAATTATTGCCTATTTTCTAAGTACAAACTGATTGCAGACATTTTTGAAAAGCCACAATTTTGTGACAAAAATGAAATCTCGAGTCTGAGTTCATTCGTTCAGAAACATTAATTGAACCACCTATATGGTCAGGTACTGTTTTAGGTACTGGGAAAATACATCAACGAGCAAGACAGATCGTTCCTTACTGGACTTTACATACAAATGGAAGAAAACTGATAAACAACAACAACAAAAACCCCTATGCACACAATATGAAAATTGACAGATTGTGAGAAGCCAATATTGGGTCAAATCTTTGCCTGATGAATAATGACATATAATGAACCTAACATACAATGCAGGTGTTGTTGTCAATCCAAATCAAAATGAATCAGCCTTTCTTCTTCTTTGCCCTCTTTACCCCTTTCTCTTTTATATAATTAATTACCAGGAACACCCAACTAGAATTGTAATATGGAAGAATTTCAAAGTTTCTTCATAATATATTTCCTGAAAGACAGAACATGTTTCCTCCCAGAAACTATGTTACTTCCTAGACCAATTCAAAAATAGTATTCAGGGCCATTTTAGACATGAAATACTATGTAATGCTCATGTGCTACAATGTTCCTATGAGGAACTCTAACTTGAAATATTAGGGTAAAGTTCCCCTGGTAATGAAATAAGAAGTCCCTGGTTTCTTCTACATGCTAGATTAGGAGTATACAAACTTTTTAATTAAAAAAGGCCCAGACAGTAAGTATTTTATGCCATAAACTCTCTTTTTCTGTTGTAACCAAGAAAGCAATAGTAGAAAATACATAAGTAAATGAATGTCGCTATGTTTCAGTAAAACAGACCTGGCCTCATGAGTTGTAGATTGCCAACTCCCATGCTAGACAGTCAGAACTTAAACTATATGAGCAAGCTGAGATCAGTGTGCTTTTTATTGGCTGGGGGCGGGGACGGGGAGAGACTTTAAGGAGAGGTTTACCTCTCTCTATTTCTTCCCATTCTCACTTAATGTTTCCAGTTCAGCCTCTCCAAAACTGTGCTACGTGAGAAGTATTGATATAAAGCACAAATGAGATAATCCGCTAGGATTTCTCTGAAGCCCAGTAGTTTAGCCCAGAGCTGCATTAAGGGAAAAAAGCAGGGGGTGTGGGGGGGGGATGTGGCTAGGAAAAAGAGAAAAAAAAGTTGTGGCTAGCTGGCTATGATGGCCAACCATTCAAATGCAAGGAAGCAAAACACAAAAGAACTGCTAAAATTACAGTTGCTCTTTTCCTCTTATTGTGTAACTTGTAAGTCCTATGAGTGTTCCCAATGACTCTTTCTGGAGGTAATGGAATAACTATAGTCAATATCCAGCAATTTAATATTATATAAGCACATACATGTATATATAGATACATATATACATACAGAAAACCACCAAGAGAAAACTACAGTAAAGAAACCTTTCATCTATATCTCTATACATCTACAGACATATACACACATACATAAATATATTCTTTCCCCCTTTAGCTTAATTCTCCATGTATGTGCACATATGCACACGCACACACGTCTATGTATATATGTGAGTAAACATGCATTTATTTTAAAATGTTTTCAATATATACTGCTTTGTAACATACTGCAATAAATCATATTAATAGCTTTACCTGTCAAAAAATATACAACATAAAATTGATTTTTAAATAAAGTTAGTTTTAAGTACACATAGTAAATTAATGACCAAAAACTACTCGCATACATCTATTTGGGAATAATAGAAAGAACTCTGAAATAAAAAAGAACTGGATTCAAATCTAGCTTAATCACCTACAAACCATGTAACCTTAGACTAAGTCACTAAACCTGACAGGCATCCATTTTCTCATACCTATAGTGAATATACTAATTACCTAACCTAGAAGGCATTGTTACAAGGTGTTAGGTGCAACTTACTTAGCACAGTGCCTAGCCCAGAAGAGATGTTCAATAAATAGTAGCAACTATAACTAAAATTAGTTATTATTTGCTTAGCAAAAACAATTTTTATGGATCAATCATGTGAAAGTTATGTGGCTAGCCCAGGCAAATGCTTAATTCACATATTAGTGTGTCTAAATTAATGAATTTTGGTTACATGTTTTAGTGCATTACTTTTATTTTTTTAATAAATTTATTTTATTTATTTATTTTTGGCTGCATTGGGTCTGTTGCTGTGCATGGGCTTTCTCTAGTTGCAGCACGCAGGGGCTACTCTTGGTTGCAGTGCGCAGGCTTCTCATTGCGGTGGCTTCTCGTTGCGTAGCGCGGGCTCTAGGCATGCGGGCTTCAATAGTTGTGGCTTGTGGGCTCTAGAGTGCAGGCTCAGTAGTTCTGGCGCACGGGCTTAGTTGCTCCGCAGCATGTGGGATCTTCCCAGACTAGCGATTGAACCTGTGTCCCCTGCATTGGCAGGCGGATTCTTAACCACTGTGCCACCAGGGAAGTCCCGTGCATTACTTTTATGATCCAAGATCTGCTCATTTTTGAAGTAAAACTTTTCTTGTCTTATTTGCCTTCTTGAAAATGTCAGAGGAATTAGGAGTGGGAGCACAGTTGAGCAATATTTTCTGTGATTTATTTGTGAATATACATGAACAAATGCTAATAAGCAACAAGCTAGAAAAGTTGGGTGCATAAGAATTTAATAAAATTAAACACGACTACATAAATTGGATATGTATTTAATTATACATTTAATATTATCTATGATTACTGTGAGCAGACATAAAGGATTAGAAGTATATGGCAGGAAAAAAAAAAAAAAGAAGTATATGGCAGGGCTTCCCTGGTGGCGCAGTGGTTGAGAGTCTGCCTGCCGATGCAGGGGACACAGGTTCGTGCCCCAGTCCGGGAAGATGCCACATGCCGCGGAGCGGCTGGGCCTGTGACCAATGGCCGCTGAGCCTGTGCGTCCGGAGCCTGTGCTCCGCAACGGGAGAGGCCACAACAGTGAGAGGCCCGCGTACTGCAAAAAAAAAAGTATATGGCATAACTACAGTTGGTATTACCTCTGTAAAAGCCAGCAGCAAATCTGTCTCCTCTACCAGCAAGGACACTGGGAGTACACCTTCTCACCACTACCCACAGGTCCAAAAGTTGAGGAAGCACCGCTTCAAACTCTCTAACATTTCCTGAAATTCTAACAATTATTAATATCAAAGAGTTATATAATTTAGTAGGGAAAGGATCTATCCCAATGATAGCATCCTGGAAAAAGGGCCTTCCTTTTACCTATAATCAGAGGAACTCAAAACTTCCTAAGAGAGCCTATTCCATCTTTGATAGAGTAGTCGAATATTGTCTCTTATACTGATGCCAAACTCTGTCCCTTTGTAATTTTCATCGATTTGCTCTGGATTAACAATCTGGAATGCAAAACAAGTATTATCTACCCTCACATACTGAAAATAATAATTTTTCCTCTCAAGCAACTGTAGCAGATAACCGTTTTAATCACTGGTATATTTTAAATATCAATACTGTAGTAGAGATAGGCAAGGAAAACCTATCAATTACTACTGCAAGTAAATCAGTTTAGTTATAACTTTTTTGTGTGTGTGGTACGTGGGCCTCTCACTATTGTGGCCTCTCCCGTTGCGGAGCACAGGCTCCGGACACGCGGGCTCAGCGGCCATGGCTCACGGGCCGAGCCGCTCCACGGCATGTGGGATCCTCCTGGACCGGGGCACAAACCCATGTCCCCTGCATCGGCAGACGGACTCTCAACCACTGCGCCACCAGGGAAGCCCTTCTAACTTTCTTAAATGTTAGGTTTATTATACTAAAAACTGAACACTTTCGTAGGGGTACTTTAGAAGAATGATGGACATGAAGCACCTCTTGAGAGTGAATGATGCGTACAGAGGCAAGACTACACAGACAGCAAGATGGCACTAGGTTTCTTCAGCCTGGCATGCCCTTTGTTTCCCTACCCAATTTGGAGGAAATCCTCACTCTTCAGAAGTCTTACTCAGATGTGTAAAGATTTTCCTTAACCTACAAGCTCCCTTCTTTATGTTCTGATACATTCTTCATACCACTATTGCAGCAGTTATGACAGAACACATATCTCAACTGCCTAGGTTCTAACTTATACCTATTGTGCCAGTGTAATTATTAATACCACCTCCTTTCACTCCCCAAAGTATCCCAGGTTGTATTATAAATGACATGACCACCATAAGAGTAGACAGTTAAAATTCAACGACTGTTTGTAAAATTTTCTTACAACTAGATCTCTTCTCTATCTCCTTTTCCCAGAGGCTGGAAGAGAACAGTTTTGTTTGGGTTCCTGTTCCAGTATCCTACTCTTCTCAATACAATTTTGTAAGAAGAGGTAAAGGCAGCTTCCGCTGATCTGCAACATTTTAAGATTGTCTTCCCAGTGACCCAGGGGTTCAGGTCTCTTTTCCTCCACTTCAATTTTGGATTTAAAAATTACCTCATTTTATACATTCCTCTTTCTATTTTTACAAAAATATGTCTTTTTTTCTATAATCCCAAAGAATTGCTCATTTTGAATGATTTCAAGGGAAAAAGATAAAAGCAGTAATGGGGGTGGCAGAAAATGTCCTCCTTGAGGCTTCTCATTGTACCTTTGGCTGGATAAATTAAACAAGTGACATCTACCAGTTCACTGATGTGATCATTTAAAAATTATATGAACAAACCATGTCTTTAATTGCTTATTACAAGCATGTCATTATATAACTGTAAGATACAGACCAGGTCTGACCTAGGCATAAAACATTAAAAATAAAGTCAGCTGGAAATAGTTAATAATTCACTTGAACAGAACTTCAATTAAAAGTTGTATGGATATATAATATCAATAATTAGAATACTGTCTATAACCTTTATTTCAAATCATTATTTTGAATAAATCACAAAATAAATGGCTTAAAATACTTTTAAGTTTCAAATGACAGAATATTCCTCCCAATTTTCCTTAAAATATTTTCTGTAAAGAATAAAATAACAATGACATTATATAGTGGGGACAGTAGAGTGGGAACACAGGTTTCCCCTCTAGATTGTATTTAGTCCATTTTATTACTTATATAACTGAAAGTACAATGTCTCCTACAATGTATAGTTTTGATCTATCCTGGGAGTAAGCTTTATATTTAGATTCCTAAGTTTTATTCAACTGTACATTCAGGGCTCACCAGAAGCCATATACTGTGCCAACTGCTTAGGTGAGGAATATTAATAAATACAAGATACGGTCTCAGCCCTGGAGATCAAATTAAATGGAATAGAGGTATATATAACACTTCATAGTAATACTATGGGAATAAGATAAAAAGGAGGGTGTTTTGATAGAGACTTCACTTAGACTGTATGACAAGTGAAGACAGGAAAACTGTCTTGTTCACACATGCATCCCCGGCCCGGAAACAATGCCAGGCACATGGTGGGTGCTCAATAAACACTGGGTAAGAAAGACTGAGCAAAAGAGTGAGACAGTTATTTGGGGATGGATTGACATGGGAACTGATTCTTGACTATAAGCAATAAGTTTTCTAGGCATATACAACAGGAAAAAGCAGAATGTACACAAACAAGTAAACATGAAAAAAATATGGTATTTCTCAAGGAACGGCAAGAAATTCAATATTCCCAAGAAAACAAGATGATAGGAAATATAGGAAAGTGGAGCTTCATTCCAATGGCCTTATAAGATATACTAAGAAATTTAGACATCTTTGGGCAATGGATAATTATTAAGGAAGGCATTTATGCAAGTGGATGGCATGATCACCTCTGTGTTTTAGAAAGACTGTAGGGGAGAAGAAAGTCAAGTTTAAATAGAGGTTACAAAAACCTTCCATGTAAGAAACTTCATCAGTAATGGATTAGAGCTAGAAGGAAAGGTAGGAGGAGGAATCAAGGATGAATCCAGGATTCTAGATTGGATATACTGATGTATGACACTGTTTACTAATAAGTAATCCTAGAGCAAGTACAGATTTAGGGGAATTTTTTTTACCATTTGTAGTAAGCATATACACCAAAAATAACAAAAAACACCTTACATGTTATACCTTAAAATGATGAGACAAAATAATTGACTATTTGGCCTGCATCGGAAACAGACTTACAGACCAGTGGTTTTCAAACGTGTGTTTCTAAGAAATACATGAATTATAAGAAATACTGATTCCAGAATCAATATGCCTTTAAAGTAACCCACATTTGTACCATTTGTAGGAGGCACCCCAGTCATTCTTATGCACACTGAAATTTGAAACATGCTATAAAGACTACCACAATGTCATGTAACTAGATTCTGATATCTCTTTGGATTTATCTGATCTGAACTTTTGAAGAACAGATAAGAGCTACTCTATGAAATATGCTTCTGTATCATTTTCAAATAAGAATATATTACAATGTGAAATAATATCCAGACACAAAAATAATAACTATTAGTACATTATATGCTACAATATACTGTACTAATATTTTTACATGAAAAATCTGTTTTAATCCCCATACGAACCATAGAAGGTAGATGCTATTATCCTCCTCATGCTAAAAAGAGTCTTAGAGACATTAATTCACTTTCCTGAAGTCACACAAATACCAGACATGGTAGTAAGATTTGAACCTAACCAATCCGACTCTAGAGTCTTTCTCACTCCCCAAAATGCAATCGCCCTACAGTCTACCTCATTATACTGTTCTGCCTTTCAAAGGAGAATGTACCTTCAGTGTACACACCAGTTTGCAATTATACATTTACTTGTATGATTGGTTGACATTTATCTCCCCATAAGTCAGCTTTGGTTCACCATTATGGTGTCATCCTAATACCTAGAATGATGTCTGACACACAGTAACCACCCCGCAAAAATTTTATTGAATGCCCCAGGTCACACTGTGAATATTAAAACACAAGAATTTACAATGGAAATACTGTCTTATGATTATAATAACAATAACTGTAGAAGAGATGTATATAAAAGAGGAGCAAATAAGAAAGATCACACTGCTTTAATGGATCTATTTTTCAAATTCTGAGGACCAAAACAAATTTACTCCCCCAAAACCTAACCGTAAGTAACGTTTTTCTATTGCTTTGAAAAGGAATCTCACCTTCTAAGGTAAGAACATACCTATTTAATATAATTAGCAATGTAACTGCCATGACCCATTCAAATTTGTCAAATATAAAAATTTTAAATGACAATGTCTAGAAAAGGTAGAAATTTGAGCCTGCCATTTACCTTCAGAAAATCACCTTCCTGATCTTTGTCTACACACCCCCTCCCTCCAAGCATTATATCGATATTTACATTCATACCAGCACTAGAAATCATGTCCCCAGGTTGTACTAGTTAGATAAAGAACTAAAGCCTAACTATTTACCTAATAATCTTCTAATCATTCCATCATTATCTGTTTTTAAATGGTAAGTAATTTGTGAATTTTTAAAGATTTTCCTGGTAAAGATGGCTTAGATGTTTGTGGTGGAAAATGAAGAAGAGCTGCTTGTTAGGAAAAAAAATATGAAGTGCTTTCTTAGAGTTCATCTCTTTCCCTTTTTCACAATAAAATTAGAGATCAGTAGAATGCTTGGGCTTAGAGATAACTGTAGTACAGAACTGTAACCAAATTCACAAAGCACTTTTACTTTGTACACACGTACAAAGTATACACAAGTATATACAAAGAATACACAAAGGACATTCGCCAGGCTACAGAAAAGATTCAAAGAATCTTTGTCATGGCATTTATTTTAATGCTATTTTTCTGCAGAAAAACAGTATGAAAAGTACTGTCTGCAATTAGAACATTTTCTAATGTTAGTAAAAATAACTAAAAGCAATTACTATATAAAGATTACAATCACTGGATGTTCTGCTAAAACTTCTATGTCTTAATCTATTAAATCATTAGGTTTCCACAGTCCCCTAATTAGAAATCTTTTATTGTAAGAGAAAAATTCTGTTTCTCTCTGAAACAATTCACTATGTAAATGAACGCTGTAAAAGAACTGAACAGCTGTGCCTAAAAGCTGAGGCAATTAATTGTTATATACACCCAGCCTATTAGATTTATTTACAAAGTTAGTTGTACATTTTGCTTGTACAGCTACTTTCACGTTTTTTATGAAACATGACTATAGTTCAGATCACTTGTCTGACAGGTGGCTTCTATGAATGTAATTAAGGACTTCCCTCTTAGAAACTAATAAAGGAGCAAAGAGTACAAATACACTTTGGCTGCAAGACACAATTTGAGTGTGGGTTAGAAATCTGAAAAATGCTATTACAATGTTATTTTCTAACCTTTCCATTTGTATTCTTGGTTCTACATCTTACTGCCTAATTCCAGTACTTCCATCATTTAATTATTCACTATTTCTCATTGACCTAAGTCTCTCACTAGTTTTTACCCACCTTTAAAAAAAAAATGCTTCTGCCCACTGTTTCCCATTTTTTGAAGTGACATTACACCTTTCTTCTACCAAATCTCTCTGAAGCTCAAGTTAATTAATTCTTACCTCATCTTCTAAATTCTACCCATCAGGTATCTAGGCCACCATTCCACTAAAGTTGTTCTCTACGAGTTTACTATTTACCCAATACAAAGGCTTTTTCTCAGCTTTTCAAACTCCCTGACTTTTCCATTAGAGAACTACTGGCCAATGCTAACCAAATTCACCTTCTCTCCCTTGGTTGCTATAATTCACTGTCTTGGTCTTCTTCATACCTATTTTTCACTGTTCCTTGTGTACTTCTCTCAAAGGTCTGCATTCCCTCCTCCTATTTTATACTCTTTAATATTACCTAAAGTTGTATCATTTGCCCTCAGGTTTCTCTTTCCACTGTCTCCATAACTCTAACAAATTCAATACAATGCCTCAAATTTTCAATTCTACATTTTATCTTCAATTAAAGAAACAAATCTCTGTTTTTATGTTTGGTGGTCTGTCTACGTCGAATTCAGTATGTCCTGTGATCAAATTAACTCATCCTTTAAGGGAAAAAAAAAAAGCTTTCCAAAATTTCCTTCTTTAGGCAATAGTAATATTGTCTGAACTAGAAAATCACATTCAGGTAGTCAACAAATATCATTGAGACATCTTAGCATATGTATCTTCAGCACCTCTTCTACAGACTATATCACAACAGTATCTTATTTTTATAATACTACTAAGTTCTGAATCAGTGCCTTGCTGATATTGCCGTATTTGGCATTGTTTATGTTTTTATGGTTATATACATCAAAGACCTCACCTAAAATTATCAAGACAAAAACATATTGACTACTCTGGAGTCCCATGCATATGGGAAACACATGATAAATTAAGCTTTTTCATGAACATTGGGCAATGGTGATCTTAACTGTGCAAAAATGCCATAATATACAACTGATCTGTGTAATTCAAGTGCAAACAAGTCCTCTAGTTACAAATTTACTACTTGTTATTCTTCTGTACATTCCACTTGGGCATGCATAAATAATTGCATTAACACCAATAATCAAAATCTAAAAGTAAATTTACAAATGCTGTTTGAATTTTAACCTTTAAAAGCTCTGAACTATTATTAATATAACAATATAATGCATTTCTTTGGTTATATCTTGCATGAACAGGAGGTCTGAATATGATCCACCCTAACTGCTAATATTTTTATATTTATTTATGCATTCTGATAGTGCTTTTAAACATAATTCTTTCCATACTTCTACTATACGACCTTCAGATGATCCTTCATCGGACATGCTGGGGTTAGATAGGTTTAGGAATTCAAATTTTTTTTTTATTTTAAAGGTAATATACCACAGATTTAACAATCCCAACAAGGTTTGGGGCAGTATTACATATTCACATACAATAATATTTTTTAGATGAACATGTGAGGAGACACACTGAGATAATATAAATTGTGGTCAGGTTTTGCTGCCAAATGAGTTTAGGTCAGGTTACGTTTTGTCAGGTCACATTATTTCTGAAAAACAGCTTTCATTTTCAGAGTTTTTGGTTTTTCAAAGTTGTGGATAAGAGATTGTGGGTCTGTACAATTAATATTACCAGCAGTCCAGATCCTTCATTCTTTTCTACAACAAAGTCATTGAAAGTCACTTTTTCCATTCTCCCAATGACACAAAATATGCCAATATTGAAGTATAAATTTAGATCTCCTTATTCAAGTTGGATAAAGTTTAATACGAAATAAACCATATCACTCCAGGAAAAAAAACTTGTTTGTCAGCACAGAGAATTTAACCCCCAACAAAAAACTTTTCTACCAATTCAGAATAAAGACCTAGTGTTTATGATAAAAATACTATTGGAAAGAAGGACTTCTGGCCTTCAGGGCAACTACCTGGCTACTAAAGTACATCTGTGAACTACCGACATGGGTACTACCTGGCAGCATGTTAGAAATGCAGACTCTTGGGCCCTCCCATACCTACCCAATCTGACTCTTCATTAAATCAACATCCCCAGGTGCTTCATTTGTACATTTATGCAGAAAACGTTAACCTAACAGGCCTAACTGCTTTTCCTTAAAAATGTCTGCTTACCAGTTCAGTCACTGGCTTACATCCGGAAAAATACTTGCAGAGGTTTCCTACAGCCCTAACTGGTTTAAGAGTGGCTCACTGGGCCTAAACCATTTATGCAAACAATATGGTTTTTGCCAAACGTCTGCTTTCATTCTGTTAGTCTGGAATTTTGTTACCTGCCAGGCAGAGGCTGCCTATTTCTCAAGTCCTCAATAAAAACCCTGGGGCTGAGTCTCTAACAAACCTCCCTGGTGGACAATATTTCACATGTTATCACAATTCATTGCTGGGAGAATGAAGCATGTCCTATGTGACCCCACTGGGAGAAGACACAAGACTCTTGTGCCTGGATTCCCCGAGATTTCGTCCAATGTACCTTTCCTCTTTGCTAATTTTGCTTTGCATCCTTTTGCCATAATGAGTCTTCCTAGCAAATTACTGAGGTCGTGGGGACCTCGAAAACAAGACTAGAGCTTGAGGACCACTGCTGTAGAGCTTAAGTACATGACTTGAGGAGTGTGGGCTTACCCCAAGACAAGGAATTCATCAGCCATAAAGTCTGATACACTGAGAAGAACACTCATGCAAAAGGGGCAGAGAACAAAGAAAAGTATCTCTGGGTAAAGCTGAAAACAAAAACAAAACAAATAAAAAGAGACTTCCCTGAGATTCTAAGCCAACCACAGGTGTCTTTGGAATATATTCTTTTGCATGATCCAAAAAAAAAAATCTCAAAATGAGAATTTTAATTTAAAGTAGCCATTGGTATACCATATTCCTGGGCAGCAGAAGCAAATTCAACCATCAACCACCACCTCAACCCACCCACCCACCCACCCACCCAACTAGGTAGCCACCCTTAGTCTGAGTAACCTAAAAAATTTAAGTGCACAAGCAAAAATCACAAACACAGAAGGAAACGTGAAAACAAGCCACTATCAACAGAAACAAACAAAAAAATCTTAAAAGACTATAAATATTAGAAGTACCACATACATAATACAAACAATGAAATAATTATGTTTTATATATCTAAAGCAGGGAGTTTGGCAAACTTGTTCCATTAAGGGTCAGACTAAGTATTTCAGGCTTTGAAAGCTATAAGGTCTCTTTCGCAACTAAACTCAGTAGCCGTAGCACCAAAGCAGCTGTAGGCAATACTTAAATGAGCACAGCTATGTCTCAATAAAACTATTTACAAATGCAGCATCTGTAAGCCTTACTTGCAAAATTTGCAGGCCATAACTTGCAAGCTTCTGGTTTAAAGGAAAGAAAGGACTGAAAATATGATTCAAAATTTACAAACAGGGCTTCCCTGGTGGTGCAGTGGTTGAGAGTCCGCCTGCCGATGCAGGGGACATGGGTTCGTGCCCCAGTCCGGGAAGATCCCACATGCCGCAGAGCGGCTAGGCCCGTGAACCATGGCCGCTGAGCCTGCGCGTCCGGAGCCTGTGCTCCACAATGGGAGAGACCACAGCAGTGAGAGGCCCGCGTACAGCAAAAAAAAAAAAAAAAAAAAAAAAAAAATTTACAAACAGGGCTTCCCTGGTGGCGCAGTGGTTGAGAGTCCACCTGCTGATGCAGGGGACACGGGTTCGTGCCCTGGTCTGGGAAGATCCCACATGCCGCGGAGCGGCTGGGCCCGTGAGCCATGGCCGCTGAGCCTGCGCGTCCGGAGCCTGTCCTCCGCAACGGGAGAGGCCACAACAGTGAGAGGCCCGCGTAACGCATAAAAAAAAAAAAAAAAAAAAAAAAAAAAAAAAAAATTTACAAACATCCAAGCAGAACTTCTTGAAATAAAAATAGCATGATTGAAATTTAAAAAACTCAATGGGGGGATAAACAGAATAAACACAGCTGTGGGGAGAACTAATGAACTGAAAGATACATCTGAAGGTATTATAACATGATCCCCAAGAAAAAAGGAGACAAAATACATGAAAAAATTTAAAAAACAAGAAAGATAATGAGAAAGTCTAACATGCATTTAATAAGAATTCCTAAACAAGAAAAAATGCAGGAGATGCACTACTCAAAAAGTCAGATTGAGAATTTTTCAAAATTGTTCAAAAACATGAAAAATACTTAGAATCAGGATGCCCAATGAATTTCAAAGTAGGACAAATAACCATCTAAACACATTTTATTCAAGATGTTTCAGACCAAAGCAAAAGAAATACTACAGACTGAAAAGACAGATTATGCAGAAAGAGAAGCAATGTGATAGACATATTCAAAAAATTAAATTAAAAGTGTGTGAACCTTGTGTATGAATCCTGACTCAAAATGATATCTGTAAGACAATCAGGAAAATTTGAACACTAAATACTAGATGATATAAAGAAATCATTGTTAATTTACTTAGTTGTGCTAATAGTATTACAGTTATATATTTAAAAGTCCTTATCCCTTAGAAATACACACTGATGTATTTACAAATTAAATAATACTTGCCTAGGATTTGCTTTAAAATTATCCACAAAGGGAGGAGGAAGATATACACATGAGGTAAGACTGCCCCATATGTTTACAATAGTTGAAGTAGGATAAGGCGTACATGAGGGTTCCTTACATTTTTTTCTCTGCGTATGTGTATGTTTGAAATTTTTCATAATAAAATATTTTTAATGAAAGTCTGATAATCCCAAGTGTTGACAAAAGTATGGATCAAGAGCAACTCTTACATATTGCTACTATGATATACATATATTTTTTCATATAAGCAGTAATTCTACACCAAGTTATATAACCTAGAGTAACTTACGTATGAGTACCAGGATTCATGTACAGGACCATATATAAAATCATTGTTTATAAGAGCAAAAAACTACAACCAAATGTCCATAATTAAAAGAATGGATAAATCACTATTATTTATTTAATAACATTTGCCTTCTGGGTTTTCACCCTAGCACTTACCAGACACTATACTAGGGTCTTTGAACAAGTTTTCTCATGTAATACTTATACTTCAACTATACTATTTCTTGCCTACCTCTTCTAGTCTCACATCCTCCACTCTTCCTCTCCTCAAGCACTTTCTTTCTCTGGTTCTTTCCTATCTCTGGGCCTTTGGATCAATATTTTATGTTCCTTCTACTTGTTGAAGACTTTCCCCCTACTTCTTCACTTGGTGCCTCCCCATTAGTCCTGGATCAACTAAATATCACTGCCTCAGAGAAGTTTTCTCTGACCAACCCCCTAACCACCTATCAACTCTCTTTCACATACTCCAATTTTACATTATTCAGAGCATTTATTCATACTTAAAATTCTGTGTTCACCTGTTTACTGTCTGTGTTCTCCTTACTAGAACATAAACTCCTCAGGGGAAAGATTCAATGTTTTTCACCACTGAATCACCAGCAAAAGAACAGTACCCAGCACACAGTTAAGGTAAATAAATATTTGTCAACTATGACTGAGGGAGGCAGGAGTGAACAAATTATTACAATATTACAAGAAAGGTAACATACAATATACTATAGAAGCCCAAAGAAGGAAGATATTCCACCCAGCTGAGGAAATTAAGATTAACTTTGTAGAAAATGTGTTTCTGGCTAGAGTGAAGAGAGTAGATTGGGAAAGGATAGAACTAGAACAGGGATAGTAGTTATGAAGCCAATGCAATCACCCAAGAAAGAAAATGAGGCCTCAAGAATGGCATGGCAACAGAAATGGAAAAAAAGATTTTACCAGTATTTCAGAGATAAAATCATTATTATCTGGTCACAGATTTGATGTGTAGAATAAGGACAAAGAATGAGGCTAGAATGTCTCCTGGGTGTCCTCCTGGGTGACATGGCCCCATTAAAGTAATTCTCTTAAAACCCAAATGGAAAATATAGAAAGATTTTTAGAATAGTAAGATAATTAGTTAAGTATGAAACACAGAAAGCTTGAAATACATGACTACATTGTTAAGATGTTGAGTAAGCCATGAAAAAATGGGCCTGGAGCCCTCAAGCTAAACACAAATTTGATGGTCATTTATTCAGCCAATAAAGACTTATCAAGCACATATAATGTGCTGGAGCTCTTCTAGGCTCTGGGGATACAATGGTGAACAACACAAAGTGCTTGTCCTCACAAAACTTACATTCCAGGGAGACAGACAAATGATACTGTAATTGGCAGCAGTGACAAGAGCTACAGAAGAAAACAATATAAAAGAATAGAAAGTGGGCTTCCCTGGTGGCGCAGTGGTTGAGAGAGTCCGCCTGCTGATGCAGGGGACACGGGTTCGTGCCCCGGTCCGGGAAGATCCCACATGCCGCGGAGCGGCTAGGCCCGTGAGCCATGGCCGCTGAGCCTGCGCATCCGGAGCCTGTGCTCCGCAACAGGAGAGGCCACAACAGTGAGAGGCACACGTACGGAAAGAAAAAAAAAAGAATAGAAAGTGATGCAGATGAGGGCTACTTTAGATAAGGTGATCAGAGAAGGCCTCTCTGATAAAGTGATATTTGAACAGAGTTAAATAAAGTGAGGGAGCAAGCCTCCCAAGATTAGGGGAAGCATAATCTAGACAGAATGTAACAGAAGTACGAAGGCCCTAAAAAGAGAATAAGAGTAGGAATGAATAAAAAGGAGGCTGTTTTGCCAAATATAGTGAACAAAAGGAAAAGAGTTAGGAAATGACAACGGTTGTGAGGAAGCCAGGGACTAGATTATAATGGCAGTCATCACATATAGTGGTTGTATATTTTTTAGAAAAATTATCTTCTCACACATATTCCAGTACAGTGCTAAAATACAGCAAATGCTCGATGAATTCTTTTCAAATTAATGAGTGAATAAATCACTGAGTTAATGAATTCCCACTACATTTGAGTCCAACTTATATTTAACCGTTTCCTGAACTCCAATTCATCCCAAAGGACAAACCAAATACCAATTTAAAAGTCTAAATTTTAAGCTTTAATAATCTTCAGAAGCAGAATTTTTAAAATGTTTTTGAACAGTGACATCACCACTAGAACAAGTACATGCCCTTCCAAGAGGACTGCTTAGAAGGAAAACATTTACTTCGAAGTATGTAATTTCTAGATTGCCTGCTAAAACAACACATCATGTGATAAATCCCTCACACAATTTGAAATGTTCTGATAATCAAAATATCATTTTAGACCAAGTCCTGATCATAGTAGACAGCAAAAAATTACCACACTAGTTCAGCTCTAGGCTAGGAAAAAATCATTTAAAATAATTTGGAAAAAAAATGCATGTCCCAGTAGGTAACAAGAGCAATAACTAATATAATCCTGAAAAAGATGGTTCAAAATATAGATTTACTGCATTTTACCATTCCTAATACAATCAAACAAGCCCTCACTCAAAATTCACCACTAAAAACAAGTATTCTTTCTTTCTTTTTTTTGGCTGTGTTGGGTCTTCGCTGCTACGCATGGGCTTTCTCTAGTTGTGGAGAATGGGGGCTATGCTTTGTTGCAGTGTGCAGGCTTCTCATTGTGGTGGCTTCTCTTATTGCACAGCACGGGCTCCAGGTGCACGGGCTTCAGTATTTGCAGCACACGGGCTCAGGAGTTGTGGCTCACGGGCTCTAGAGCGTATGCTCAGTAGTTGTGGTGCACAGGCTTAGTTGCTCCGCAGCATGTGGGATCTTCCCAGACCAGGGCTCAAACCCGTGTCCCGTGTATTGGCAGGCGGATTCTTCAGCACTGAACCACCAGGGAAGTCCCAAAACAAGTATTCTTTTGGGAGCTAATAATCCACACTCTGTTTAGATCTGTTCAGTGAACTGAACAGTCTAGACTCAGAATCAGCAAGGATATTCCAAGGTTATTAAATGTTCCCACCTTCAGGGAATTCCAGTCATTGTTTTCCATAATTCCAAAGAGTAGATGCATAAAAATATTTTAAATGGAGTGAATACTAATATCTTTAAAATTACCAACATTTAGAAAATGCACTTCATCAAAACTTCTTCACCTTCAGTATAGTTGAATATTTTTGTTTCACTTTCATATTTACTCTTGCTTTTGCATATTGAAATAAGTAAAATGCTCTTTATTTTACTCATCTATGCTAAGCACATGTTGCCAAGTTGCTGTCAAGTATTTAATCAATTTCCTATGCAATACTCAGTTCTAAGTTCTTCGGGATATGCATACCAAGAGATGGGCAGTGGAATCTTTTTCTAACAAAGCATCACCAACTCAGAGACAAAAACCTAAAATTCAATGAAGAATTAATTAAAAAAAAACAAAAACTTGACAATTAAAATTTATTTTAAATCAAGGAATATAAAACACTATCAAGTACGGGAAAAGAAAAATGTGAAGAGTCACCAGAAGACTAGAAATAGAATAAGAGAAATACAAATTGATGAGAGAAATTGAAAAAAACAAGGGTAAGATGGAGAAACAATCAAACGAAGATACTTTAAAACTATTAATGATGTCTTCCACATGAGATTATTGCAGTGAAGACCAAGAACTGTTTACCATCCTCCCTTTTTCTCCACAGAAATACTAAGCCAATTTCTGTAACCATTCCACCAATTTAATTAGGTCAACACAAAACTTTTATCGGATTGGAATTCTAGTTTTTCCAACTTTCTAACTGGTAGCTTTGAACTCTTTACGGTGATTTGACTATCTATAATTTTTCTTTAAATAGTCATTATGAAAAAAATTCACCTATCTAGATGTTTTCATGGCTAAAACATTAAAAGGTCAGGCTGAAGAGGAAAAAACAGAGATATTCAGAAAATGATTTTAAATGTTTTAAGCTGGAATTAGTGTAATTATTCCAAACTCTAACCACTCATATAAATCCACTGCCCAACCAAATGAAAAAAAAATCCATACACATCATGACATACCTAACACACATAAGTAGACTTGGATTAAAATAACTTTAACTTGGGCTTCCCTGGTGGCGCAGGGGTTGAGAACCCACCTGCCAATGCAGGGGACATGGGTTTGAGCCCTGGTCACAGAAGACCCCCACATGCCACGGAGCAACTAAGCCCGTGTGCCACAACTACCGAGCCTGCGCTCTAGAGCCCACAAGGCACAGCTACTGAGCCCGCGTGCCACAACTACTGAAGCCTGCGTGCCCAGAGCCCGTGCTCTGCAACAAGAGAAGCCACCGCAATGAGAAGCCCACGCACTGCAACGAAGAGTAGCCCCCGCTCACCGCAACTAAAGAAAGCCCGCATGCAGCAACAAAGACCCAACACAGCCAAAAATAACATAAATAAATAAATAAATTAGAAAAGGCAGCTTGTCCAGAGTCAAAAAATTCTAAGAGGCAAGGTCAAGATTCAAATCCAGATTCAAATCCAGATCTATCTGGTTCCAAAGCTCAGGCCCTTAGTTACAGTGTTAGACTGTGCATGTTATTAAATGTTATTTTGTCCATATTAGTATCCTACTATCTATCTTTATACATATAATGCTACTATCCATATTGTAGACATATATAACAACTTTGTCGAGTCACACCTCACCTACCTTGAACTATGCTATGAAGCAATTACCTATCTGGAAAACAACCAGGATGCAAAATCAAGCACTCCAAAAGATACCAATAAAAATTCAAAGTATGTATCATCACCAAGTTTATTCACTACAGTTAGTATATGTTACTGACAGCAGGGCCCCTTAATTCCTCATAATCACAACCTAATTATCCCTATTTTCCATATAATGTTAATAAGTCCAGTTATATAGTTTGTATTTTACAGCACAGTAAAAGTAAAAAAAAAAATTTTAAAGTAGCTTCCATATATGCTTAAAAATAGAAATAATATTTATACACACACATCTGCCCCAAATCTACTCATATTCAAGTACCCCCGGTGAATATTTAGTGGTAATATTGTTACTTACTTTAAAAATAGTTACACTTCTTCCTGTGGTACTTTTATAATAGAGACACAATCACTGATATAAGTAAAAAATTTTTCCTAGGACTCAAAAATTAAATCTAAACTTTTTTAACAAAACAAAATAACTATTACAAAAAACAATAACATAGCAAAAGGCAACTGCCATAGTTTATCCAAATCTCTTAATCTTTTTATTTCCTTTTGAAAACTAACCAGCATTTTGAAAAATTTCTTCCGTTACGCTAGGTAAAACAGTATACACTTATATATTCAAAACAATGTTGAAACATGAACACACAACACTGAATTCTCCCGTGACAAAGGAGAAAAGGTCTATTTTAAGGTTTATTAAAAATAAAAAGTGATTTAAACTTTTTTAAGACTACATAATCTAAAATTATAACTTTTTAACTCATTGAAAAGTTATAAAATCTTATGTTAAGAATTATTCTTACATGACATACGAAATCTTATACAACATAAGAATTAATCCGACCTGCTTTATACCAAGTTATGACATTCGAAAATACCATTAGAAATTACAACATATAAAGTAAAACCACAAGTCACTCTAAATAAACAAGATAGGAAATAGCTATCTGTATTCAAATATCCCATTACCATGATTTTATACGAATGTTATGTGACAGATATGATTAAAATCTTACCTACAACACGTGTTAAATAAAACTTTCCACAATATTCCACTTGCCACCCCAGATACTGCTGTATAGCTAAAGGTTCGAGTTCACAGCTCACCTACCTGCAACCTGGAGTCTTCTCACTTTTTCTGCAACTCTATTCCCGTCAGTTTTACTTTTTCTCATTTTTCTTGGGGGAAGGGGTTGTGGTGATGGTGGTGTGGTGAAGGTTAGGGAGTGTATTATACAGAATTATGAGTGGAAAAAAAACCAGGGCAATTAAAAGTTTTATAGGGATGAACATTAAGCATGGAAATAACTAGCAATACTATTTTAAGATGTGATTTCTCAAAGTATGAAACTATTGATAAAAATATATATGTACACACATCTAAAAACAGTTAAAATACACTTTCATCTGGCAAGTTGTTTCTTCTTAGCAACTAAAAGTAAATTACTTGGCAATCTTCTTTGTTTACAGCTTCTGTGTTTCTTCACTATTTATTCATTATAAGAAACATGTGAAATTACACTGGGTTCTGAACAAGATTACTAAAATCCCTGCAAGTGGCAATTCAACTCTTGTTTTGCTCCTTTAATAGAGTGTTAATTTCCCCAAACACTGTTTATCCTTTACCCAAGTAACTAGAGGGTAGGGTGTCTGGATTTGGCAATGAAACAGTCCATGTTTTTCAGGATAAGCTTAATTTCAAATATTCTCTCTCAAATATAAACTGTCAGGCCACATGTTTAAATTTTGAAATCAGAAAATACGGTCATTTTAGCATGGAAAATAACAAAAACACTACTCATCCCACTTATAGTCTCTATTTCCAAATTGCACACATCTAGAAATAAGTTTGATACAAATTTATAGAGCCCTTTGAACATGCAGTATTAACGAAGGGGAGAGGAGACACATATACTACAAAACAATGAAAGAAAAAAATCATTTATGCTTGGGTTTGGAATGCAGCCAAGCATCTATATACTCTTAATCAGAAGCACACAATTACTTCACAATATGCATAAAATCTCTCAGTCCAGTCCAGCACTACCTTCAAAGGTTTGAAAAGCCCTAGCCCAAAATACAATCAGTCTTCAATAGTTAAGAGATTTATATACAGAACTCATCATCAACTTTTCTCAACATTATCTTCAAATACTGAATAATATGCCAGGAACATGTTAGTTCACAAAATTAAGCATGATTTTTATTTAAAACACTGACTGATCCAGGGCTCTAACTATTCAAATACTACACTTTTATGCAAAGGTCCTAACAGATGTCAACACTTCTATGAGGACTCTCCTCTAGGTCATTCCTTACCTATCTCCCATTTTTTTCTGAATTCCTCTGGCTTATGATTCCTTTATAAAGATAACTGGCAGGTGCTTCAAATACTATGCCCTGTTACACGTATATCCCAAATATAATATAAAACTCCTTAAAGCCAAGAATTATGCCTTCCTGATTCACATTAACACTTACTAACCTGATAATATACTAAAAATATGCTGTCTTGATATTAACAAACCACTACAAATCCAAATTCTTCAACATTTTGGGATTAAAAAAATGGCAGAGTAATTGAAGGAGCCAGATTCTTTAAAATCCAGGTAATTAAGGTTAAAAAGCTCTTCTATACTGCTTACTGAACTCAACTGACTCCTTGAACAGGCATGTTTGAAGCCCTGGCACACCCTCAATTTTATTATATTATATATAAATTTCATCATTACCAGGCACATTGCTCAGTTTATGCAATCTGTATGGCTAGAGGACTTTGTAACAGGAATTTTTAAGAAGGTGCTTAGGTTTAGGTTCTCTTTCAACCCTATGACTCTGAACACATGAATGTTATATTCAGCTAGTTTTACACAATTATTTTCAATTTAGTTTGGCATCTATATAATCTTGTAAGTACATTCATCATAGTGATATAATTTTAAAGTAGCTATTCAGCTTTAACCTGGCCACACTAACAGAAAAGCACAGATAATACAAAACAATGGATGATCCAAAAAGCATTAACAGTCAACTCTCAACTATTCATATTTGGATTACCTAATAAATATTTTAGCCTGTTTACATCCACTGTTCTAAGAGTATTTGCTTAGGAAATAAAAATTGATGCTAATAATTCAAATGAAAGATACATCAATCTACTGTAGGGGAGGAAAAAATATAAAATCTTCCCAAACCATATATAAATAATGCTATTGAGATTATATTTAGCAATCTTCCACCATTATTCACCTTTTTCTTAGTGTAGGTAACTGAGAGTGGACTGTATTTAGCTTGTAATAGAAGTACAGATACACAGGCACGCAAACCAGTCACTGACCCCACTGTGCTTTTCACAGCCCTATTTCAGTAGCCTGAGACCTGAGAGGGGGAGGAGGTAGCAAGTCACTGCAGATGATCACTTACAAGGAAATTGAGAGTTGACTATAATTTACATTTAAAGTGCTATGAAACACCATACTGCTACATGTATTCATTGCTGTTTATGGGAATCCTTCTCACAGTAACTTAACAAGAGATTTAACAAGGCTTTCTCTTTAACCTTTCAATATCCCAGAAACATCGTGATATCTGAGAATCACAAAGACTGATGGTGAAAGTGCTACGCATGGAAAGTAGTACGCATTTCAGAGATCAGGAAACTGAAGCCCAGAGAAAGTAGCATGGCAAGATCATCCTCAGATTAAAGAAGAGAAGAACTGAGTTCTCCAAAACCCAACTTCAGTGCTATGCCTCTCAATCTCTTCAACCCCGAATTCTCCACTTGGCTTCAAAGATCACAATCTTACTAATTTTTAACTTTCTTCTCTGTTTTTCACCCCTTTCTTCTTATTGATTCCTATGCTCTGACATATACTCTAATCAGCTTATCCTCTAACATTCAGATCTTCAGCTCTTCCTCCATTTACATTCTTCCCTCTCTCAAGGCCCTAAAGCAGAGAACAATCTGATCACAAGAACAGCTACAAAAACATCCATTTCAGCATTCACTACCTCTTACACATCTCTGACAGAGTCAATCATCTGAAACTCAAAGTGAAAAGCTGAACTCATTACCATCTCTTCCAAAATGATTTCTCCATTTCTTGGCACCATCGCTTTCATTGTCCCTCAAGTTTGCAAATTTAAACTTTTACTTCTACTCTCCTTAATACTGTCCTCCTTTTCTCATCTCTCTCTCCATTCCTCCTTGTAATTAATGTCTCGGTTATTATTATATGATATATGCTGGGGAAGACGCTTAAATTCTAGTGAGAGAAGTAGTGAACAAGGAACTTAAATAGGCAATGGTAAGTGATATTTACAAAGTAATAAACAAAAATGTGGAAAAGTAGAGGAGGAAGCAATGAATTCCCACTGGGATGATAAGGAAGGATTTTCCCAGAAGTGGCATATGACCTAGACCTTAAAGAATTAGGATTTCTCTAAAGAGTGCTGAAAATGGAATTCTTGGCAGAGAAAACAACCTATGCAAAGAAAAGTAAATAGACACTGCATGCCATGTGCAAGGAAGAACAAACAGACATCCTTGACTAAAGCAGGGATTCTCAATCACAGGCATAACACAATCTCCAAGGGGAAAAGAACAGGAATGGGGAGGTAGGTACTTTAGGCTAGCAAATTCTCCCCAACCCCCTTTGAAAATCAGTGTGAAAAGAAGGGAGGAAGTGCGTTACACAAGTGAACTATGTGGAGAGGCAGACTGATTTAGAATAGTATGGTTAAGATAGTACAGAAGAAAATACTTCTAGAATAAATCATAAAAGGCCTTCAATGCCAAGCTAGGAAATTTGGACTTTATTCTGTGAGCAAAAAATGAAACCTGTAAAGTGTGTGTATACAGTTTTTTGTTTGTTTGTTTTTGTTGTTGTCGGTTTTGTTTTGTTTTATATAAGGGAATGAGATCAGTTCCAAATTTCAGGGAAATAATCCTGGCAATCATATAGCAGAGGGAGTGAAAAAAAGAGAAAAAAAATTTTACTGTCATCCAAATGAGATAATGAGGATGTGAACCAGACCAATGACAATGAGAATAGAAGGAGAGAGAGATTTCAGAGGCAAACTGGGGAAACGTGGCAAATGAACCAAGAAGATGAGCAATAGGTCTCTAGCTTGAATAACAGAGGATGGTGGTGGTACCTAGAAAGTGAAAAGTGGGTATGTGTTGGAGTGCAAAATTTTATAAACCACAACTCTGAGATGATTACCAGACATACATGCTAATATGTTTTGCAAGCTTAGAAGAGAAAGTATGAATAAAAACGTAATTACTGTAACCATCTCAATTCATGGATTCTTGAATCCATGAGTGAAAAGGGTGCTCAGGGAGCTAGCATCAATAAGAGAGCAGACAAGAAAATCAAGGACAGAACCTTAGGGCACACTTGCTTAAGGAGCTGGAAGTCCAGCCAGCAAACAGAGAAGGAGAGGTAGGAAAAGAACCAGGAGTTTTAAGAATAGCAATAGTGTAGTAGCTACAAGTCCATGATCTGCAGTTAGTCACTCACTAGCCCTGTGACCCTGCCTGAATAACTTACCTTTCTGAGTTTCAGTCTGTTAGAATTTGAAAGCCTATACCTTCAACTGTAAAATACGGATAATAGAAGTACCTCAAAGAGTTATCGAAGATTAAGAAAAATAATGTTTTAGTGCCTGGAACAAAACTACTAATACAGTAAGTAGTCCTAATAATAGAATGGGGAACTTAAAAATACCAATGAATTTTGCATGAGGTTACTAGCATCCCTTAAGAAACTATTTTAAGTACAGGGGGAGAGCTGTGTTTACAAGACTAAAGGAGTTAAGGAAGAAAACTGTGTGTAGAGCCTACGAAAAAATAACTGTTTTGAAATCTTTGTCCTTATCATTCCACGCGTCTCACCATCATTCCATGCTTAGCAAAGTACCTGCTCCATATGAATACAACAAGAAATGCTGAATACGAGAAAACTGAGCCAAAAGAAGGAAGAAATGAAGAAGCAAGAAATCTTAGTTCTACAAAGAATCTTAGGGGAAACAGAATTAGGAGCAAAAAATTCCTTTCCAGTTTAGCCTTGGAAATGAACAGAGATGATTTATCCTCCGACTCGGGAAAACAGAAGGTAAGTATAGGTGAAATACAAAGGGGAGAAGACAAGGGGACTCACATTAGACAGCCTCTGTCATCCTAATAAAGAAATAACAGTTCCCTGCGCAGAGTACGAGGATTCCAAAGTCAGTTTAGAATCTGGAGAAAACAAATTAGTTGGTTCCTCTATTCCAATATATATTCAACTTCATTTCTGTCTCCAATACCCTGGTCTAGTGTCCCATGATCTCTTAGATTCTACCAGGGACCTCCAGAGCAGCTCCTCTTCCTACAGACTTTACCTTTCCCAAGGTGTGGTATATTCTCTTGAGAGCCCACATTTCCTTCCACTATATCCACAATTCTTATAAGACGTCAACCCCTCTGTGAAGCTGCCTGATTCTCTACCCACCAGAGTTAATCATTCTCTCCTCTAGGCTACTTCTGTTCCTTGTACAGTTTGATTACTCAGTTTATTGTTCCGTATCGCAATCACTTCTTTATGTCTGTTCCAGCAAACTCCTAAAAAGGGAGTAACATCTTCCTCATCTTTACTCCTCCAGCACTTAATTCAGCATTTCTTATATAAAAAGCAGTCAATGTTTGTTTTGTCTAACTGAAGTAAGGGATTAAACAACATGAGCAATCTCTTGACTAGAAGGAATCACAAAACAAAAAGTTAAGTGTTCAAATCTGCATCATTCAGATAACCTTCCTACTTTCCTAGCTATTAAACAGCAGCTAAGACAGTCAATCTTTTTATTCCTACTAATGGAAAAGTAAAAGGATTGGACAGTCAAAAAATACAAAACTCAATACTTAAAAATAAATTATATTCTAACAGTTATATTTGAATATACACGTTTCCATGTCCCTGGAATTCACCTTGAACACAATAATTAAATTATACTAGGAAGGGCTTACACAGGAAGAATATTCTGTCTCTCTTCAAGTTATTCAGTACCAGGAAGAGATGTACTAGTGGAGTGATAAAAAAAAAAAACAGACTATCCTTGCAGTGGAAGTGGTTAAGGGAAGCATTTTGGTTTCAAAATAAATTGGCATGCAAAACAGAGAGAGTATTTAATGATACCAATAGCAAGTATCAGGGACTTTCATGATTAAGTACAGTAGTTGTCTGAACAAAACTTAAAGCAACAATCACCAGTATATCAACTACAGGATCTCCTACAATGAAGTTCCTGAACTAGATCAAAATAAATCCAGAAACAATTTTTAATTAAAGCACTTTCGTATAAACCATAGCACTAACATCAATATGAAAACCAAAGAACCTTAAGCCTCTCCTGGGCTTAAAGAAGCTTGCAAGGCTGGCCATGTCTTATTACTAAGAAATTTTCTGGAGTCTGGGAGAAAAATTCTAAGGTTCTGTTAAAGAAAATATCACATTTTTTCTTAAGTACATATAATAGATTGTTCCTTGCTTAGGCCTAATTCTGGTAATGTTACAGTTTGTTTTTTTTTTTTTACAGTTGTTACATTCAAGAACTTATACAGTGCTGTATGTCAATTACATCTCAGTAAAACTGGAAGAAAAAAATGATCACAGCTGGGGTGGAGGCACCAGGAAACTAAATGATGGGGGACATATAAGAGCTCCTTATATTTATTATATTCATACATTCACATATACTTTATACATTTTGAAGCTTTTCTTAATAAATTAAAAAAAATAAAAAGAACTCTAGTTCAGAAAGACTACCCAATTAAATGTATGTCTCAAAAAAAGAAAACTTCACTACCATAATTCCTTATTAACAAGTTTATAATATTCAAAACAATCATCTGAAATATTTTAAATGTGATATAAATAATTTTGATTTCATAGTTTAGGAAAGCAACTAACATTTAGTTAACATCACTCACAAAGTACTAGGTCGCATGCTGAGTACTATATGGCCTAGCTCATTTACTTATCACATTCTTAACAACCTTCAAGAATAACCTGAAATTAATCTCTTTTTTTTTTTTGAGCTGAAGAAACCAAGAGTTAATCAAGGTCAAATAACCTGCCCCAAATCACCTATTATGTATCACAGCTGAGATTACAACTCAGAACTATTTGACTTTATACTACACATTGATAGCTCCTTCAAGAATTACAATGATCATGGCCTCTATTTTATAATGAACTTTGTTATACAGCTACACAGTGAATTTCTCAAAGGTTACATAAAAATAATGAGAATGAGAGCAAACACTGCCTTAGCGTTAAAAAAAATTTTTTGGTTACCCAAACTTTATCTAAAACATGCCGTAATCCAATCCACAAACAGCTGCCCTTCAGCTGCAACCCAGACTGCCCCACAGTTCTCAAATGATTACTAAAGTTTAATTCCTCATGAACTTTCTTCATGTTAGATCCATAAGCCTTCTTCTAACAATGAATGTTTGTCAGAATAGCAATTTCTCAAACAACAGGGTCACTATACAATGAATCTAACTCAGATTACTTTTTCAAAACTTCCTTAAGACTCTGGAACACAGTTCTCAAATGCCCTCTCACTCCTAGTTGTATATTGCTTTTGCAATCAGATTCAACTGGCTGTGTATATTTCATTCCAAACTGAAATACATCTTGTCAGGGCAAGCAGAAATAGCATTTTCTGCACTATTTGTATTATCCCAGAAACACCTAAGGACATAGGTATTTACTAAATTCTCAGGAAATATAGTATTTTAAATAGTAAATATACAGTTATCTGTGTACTTGAGTAAAACTGGAGTAAACCAAAGGTATCAAATTTGTACATAAGCTCTTTTACTACCCATAATTTTGACACCAACCAGAGAAACCACTATATATAGGAGCTCAGTAAAGTCAATTTAAAGCACAACTGTAACTTATTTCTAGCACCACATTCAAACAGGTCTTCAATACACAAATTAGACCCAAGATCTATCTAATAAATGGTCTTTTCACCTCCATCTAAAACATATGCGCATGTATAAAATAAATCACTAAAACTACATCTGCTACAAAACTCAAATGCTAAATTGAGCCCTGTGGGAATTTTGCTTATTTTGTTAGCAAATTTACTAGAAAATCTTTTTCCACATATATTGCATATAGACTTTTCATATGTGTTATACACAGTCAAGTTTCCAAACAGTTACACAAGTCAAAAGCTTTACATCTCCCTACATTAATATTCAAACTCTATCTGCTGAAAAAATGTTCTAATTTAGTGCATTAGTGATCTAATTAGTTGTCATTTCTATTACTTAAGCCCTATTTTATTTTAGAAACTCTTCTGCCTGTAAAAGGACCTAGTTCACCCGAAACAAAGTCCTAGAACTTTCAGAATAAAATATTGTTACAAAAATGTACTCTTGTATCTAAATAAAAACTAGGCTTTTAGTTTACAAAACAGTAATCTTACATTATGATACACAAAATAAAACAAATTAGAGAATGCGCTATGCTTTAAATACAGAGATGATCCTCAACAATGAGCCCACATCTAACAAATACTGTAGATAATAGTCATTATGTTAAGTAGAACGTAGGTTAAAAAAATTGTTTTAATTTTATATAGAATGTTTAAAACGACGTTTTTTCAAACTTCCTAAAGTGCTTTTCAGATCTCAAAAAGGAAACTGAATTCTATACAGCTGAACCAGGTTACACGCTAAGTTACAGCCCGTGTGAAACACGACTTCTTCGGAATCAATAGACCAAATCTTGTTTACCGTGGAAGAGAAAAGAGAAACCTTGTATATAACTACTAAACGCTCAACGAGATATTGTCGAATAAACTCCAGTACGGTGACTGATAGAAGATATACTGGCCAGTAGCCGGCTGGGGTCCTTAAAAATATAGCAGGGGTTTACCCAGTTCCGAAGGTGTAAACAAACCCATCGCCACTGCAGAAGGTAAACAATGAACCTGCAACGAGGGTGAGGGGCCGGTTTTTGCCAACTACAGTCTCAGAGGCCCGGGAAAGGGAAACAAGAGGGAAATACAGCGTACACCAGACACTTCGCAGAAATCACGGGCTCCAGGTTTCACTACCGAGTTATCAATGCTGCGGGTCCCCCAGGGCAGTGGGCAAAGAGAAAAACAGTCACGCAGTCAGCAAGGACCGAGCAGGTCCGGCTTCGGCGCTGGGGGACGGGGAGGGCAGGATGTGGTCGCTCTTCCCTCAGACGTCCTCCGGCAACCTAAATAACAGCCTCTACCTCCCTCCGGCCGCCCCTGGGATTCAGCTGCTCGAGCTCCGGGACAGGAGAACAACGCTCTCCCGCGGGTCTAGAGAAGCCAGAGGGTCGGCGACTCCGCCGAGTCCCGCTCGGTGCTCCCCGCAGCACCCAGAGGCCCGGAGAAGGGCTCGGAGCGAGGAAAGCGGGCACCGGGAAGGGGGATGGGTCCGGGGAGACTGCCCCCGGCTCGGCTCCCGCGGGCCGGCAGGCGGGGCTCGGGCTCTGCCTCCCGCACCCCCGCGGGTCCCGTGCGGGGCCGGACCCTGCCCACGGCCCCGAGCCCCCGGCTCCTCCCCACTAGGATGCCCTCGCCGGCGCCCGCGGCGCCCCGCGTTACCTCGGGTCAGATCCAGCGGGACGTTCTCCTCGCCGCTGTCATTCCGCCCTGCGCGAAACAGACACATAGCCCCAATTAGGATTCGCTCCCAGGCCAGCGGAGGCAGCCCTGGCTCCGGCCAGCGCCCCGGCTCGTTCCCCCCGCCCATGACCAAGGGTAGGCAAGTGCCAGGGGTGACGGTTGCCCGGCGGCGAGGGGTGAGGGCCGCAGCGGACTTACCTCGTATTCGGAGGTTCTTCAGCGAGCGGCCGCGGCCGACCGCCGCCATATTGACGGGTTTCAGTCACAACACCGGAAACCTCGCCCAATCGCGCGAGAACCCCTTCCCCTCCCCTCGCGCCGCGCCCGCCCCCCGCGGCGGCTGGCGGCGGGCGGCGGGTGGTGCCGGCTTAGCCCGGGGCGCGGAGGGAGTGCGGTGCCAAGTCGGGATCTTGATGGAGTCTGCGGAGCGCGCCCTCGCGCGCCCGCCCGTCCCGGAGGCGGAGGGCGCGGCGACGCGCTCGGCCCTCCGGGAGCACGTCCGCCAGGAGGGGGGCATTTCCCACGAGGGGAATCCCATTGATGCGAGTTTGCAGCGTGGAGGATGCTTCCTCTCCAGCCGCCGCGGAAACCGTAGTCAAAACCGACACGAAGTGGGAGGAGGCCTTCATGCGCCAGGCTGGCCACCTGCTGAAACCATCCTGCATGATTGTTTTCAAGTCCTGAGATAGCCCTCCTTCCTTATTCGTCAATTAAAACGATTTTATTAAAACAACAACAACAAAAATACAAAACACTGCGCAGCTGTAACGTAACTAAATCCCGCCTAGAGTCGCTTTGCTCCAACCAAGTTAACACGTAACAAAGTTTATTTTCCAGCCTCACTGACCACCGTGCTAAGCAGCCTTGCACTTGATCTTCAAAGCCACACTCAGCCAGGCTGGCTTCTCTAAGTGGAAGTAGTCGGGTGGAAGTTTTGCTTTTGACCGCTTGTAGTAGGGACCCGAGAACGGGGTGAAAAGTCGGGAGTGCCGGGTGGTGGTCCCTGGCGGTGGGTGGGATTGTTCCCGCGCACGCGCGGGGGCCTGGAGGCCCGAGGAGAGGGTTTCCTCTCTGCCTGGAAAGAGAAGCTGCTACAGCCTCTGTCTGGGTTTTCCCCTCTATGTAGCTCCTGAAACAATGGGCAATGTGGATGTTGTGGATTAATATTTTTTATAGACGAACCTAACAAGTATTAAGTGTAGAGACTTTAATCAATATATATACACCTGGCCCCTGACCCAGCAACTTTCTCCTAAACTAGATTAACTTTGAAGAGAGGGGTGAGCGTTTTGTCGCCTCCTGTTCCTCAACACTTGTCTTTCTATATTCCATGAGACTGGAGGTTAATTAACAGTGGAGATCTTGCCTTAACCTGTCTCATCCCGGCTACTAGTTAATGCAGTGCCCAGCATAAATAAGTGTTCAATAAATAATGAGGTAGCTGAGTAAATGCCCTGGATTCCTTCTTTGTTTCAATGTTCTTTCTGCTGTTTAAATAAAAAAAAAAAAAAGCTATTTGGAGATATCAATTGCAGTCGTTAAAAATAGGGAACAATTGGAAACACTTAAATAACCAAAGTAGGGATTATGCAAATTATTGCAGCCATTAAAAATGACGATGCAGGTCTAGTTTATAGGAAATACTGTTCATGATATTAAATCAAGCAAGAAATTACAAAGTTCCCTTTTTTTATAAACACTTAAAGTACATAACAAATTAAAAGTATAACTTTATAAAATATCTTACATGTCTATGTATGGAGAGAAAAATCTGAGATGTACCTCAAAATGTTAACTTGTTTTTTCTCCTTAAATTGTGGAATTACACATACAGTTTTTGTTCTCGTTTGTCTGTACTTTTAAAATGTCCTATAATTAATACATATCAATTGTAAAATAAGTAAAAACTTTAACGAGAAAACTAAAAGCAGCATGGGGTAGCATCATCAAGAAAATAAAAGAGGAACACTGCTTCCTTAGGATACTGTTCTCTGTATATTCCAGGTCCTTTTCTTAGGAGAGCTGCAATCAGTATCTGCTGCTGATACTGCTCTTAGATTCAAGAAGGCAACACAATTAGAGTGCTTTTTAAAAATGTCCTCTGACATTACCAAGCAGTTACAGCCTAAGGCAAAAATCACAAAACTTGAGGTCTGGATAGGACATTAAATTTTTGTATTTCATCTCTTCATGTATCACATTTCACCATTTTAGAAAAGTAGAAAATCTGTCAATGAAAATTCTACCAGATTCTTAGAATGGTTTCAATTTTCAACCAACCCCTTTTACCCTATTTCTGAAATTCCTATCTATTCTGAATTAACCCTTTCCCAGTACAATTTAACTTCATTTTCTTTTTCAGTCTTCGTGAAAACTGAGAACAACCGATCCACTTTTAAAGTACTTAGGGTACAGGAGAGCCTGAATCTAATAGTCTTTCATCTTTATAACTATATGCTCCTATTTAAAGATCATTATTCAATTACTCCATCTCTTTCAGGAGAAAAAAAATCATCTTTCTCCAAGACTTACATCTTACAGTGAAACTAGTTTTTTCCTCTGTTACTATCCCAGTCATTTGACTGGCTGTGATCTCCATGTTTGTTCTTAAGGTGAATGGCATTTCTGGTAAAAAGAACACGTTCTTAGTGTTTGCAAGAGACTTTCAACTAGGAAGCAGGAGTTTCGGTAAATTTTAGTAAGGAACACATTTTACAATGTTATGTTTGCTTTTTAAACCATAACACTACATTATCGATCTTAGTCAGCTTGTTGTTAAAATCTCTAAGCTATTTTCTAAACTTGCCAATAGCTAGCCATTCCTCTTTTTGAAACTTGTTTTTCTTCCCTGTTTATTTTAGCCCACTCCTCTGTCTTACTCATTTTGTTCACTTCTTACTACTTCTCCAATTTTCCAGGTCATTTTGGTTCTAATCTGGTCATTGAGAATGTGACTTCCTCTTCTTAGTTTTCATTTCCCAATTAAGTTTCATTTACTGTGTGAGTGTTTTTTCTCATAGTATTAGTCATTGATAAAAAGTATTATATGAGATTAGGTCCAGGACCACACCTCTAAAAGATAACTGCTTGTTTTGGAAGATACAATGACTTCATTGATAGTCACTCTGGGTTCTATTCCCTATCCAATTACATACAGTTAATAATTCTAGTTTATACACCAAATTATATGTTTCAGATACACCGATAACATTGAAGAGAAACAAAGCCTTGCCAAAATCTTTGTTCCCTTTATCTATCTGCCTTATTACACAGGCCATACGAAGATAAAGCAAGTCAAAGACCACAACATTTGGTCAGTCTATTTTTTGGTAATTTCTCTTCTTAGTTAAACCACACATTTAACATCTAGATAAAGGCCATTAAAATGACAGGCAATAGACTAAATTAAACATATTATAATCCTACACAGGGTAAATTATGAAGATTCAGCCTTGGTCACAGCACAAAGTTGCCTCTTAGTATTGTTCCTTTAAATTTTAATCTCTGTCCCAAAATCTCGTGTAAATTTAATTTTTAAAAATTCTGTAAGATATAAAGGCCCTCAATGAAAACAGCTTTAAATGAAGTATAAGCACATGTTTGTGAAAGAAGATGCACAAATTCATAAAATCTGGAAGGGTATGCACTAAAATTTCAACAGTGATTATCTCTGGTTGGTAGAAATTTGAGTGATTTTATCTTTTATTTTTCTCATTTTAATTGTTCTAAAACAAATTTTTACTTGTGAAAAAAATTTTTAAGGAAAACTGTTTTAGAGAAATTTTGTTGGCTACCCTAAACCACAATTATAAACATTTGATTATAATAATTTGTTAAGCAGTGGACCTATCAAAATTTATGTATAAACAAACAAATCATTTAAAAAGTGCATTTGTGCACATACTCCAATACATGTGTATTAACTTTCTTATTTACTAGAATATAAAACATAAAGATGAAATTAAAATGGTTCAAAGTAATTTTTTATGTTGCTTTACTAGTGGCAAAAACAAAAGCAAAGGAGCTGAATATACTTCATTATTTTAAAAATCTGTTGTTAAAATCTTTGTGGTACAGCAGTTCAAAAGTCCAATTCTAAGAGTTTATTTGGATATTGAGTTTTAGTGGCTGGAATCACAAAATACAAAGTTAAAAGTGGAAGAATTACTCTGTTGGCTGCAGTTTCTAAATCATAACACTCATTTTTCAAATCCATCCAAACTCCATCCATTCAAAAAAATTTTTTAATGTAATTTGGCTACTAAATGTCCATCTTCCCTAGTGTCAATTCATTTTCATAGCAAACTGGAAGGCATAACATTTAGAAATGTTTAGCAAATGATCTCAAAACGGTTTTGAAACTCTTAATCTGAAAGATTCTAAGCATGTTAGAAACTCTGTTTCCATGATTTTTAAGTGTAGATATAAAACTTTATGTAGATGACACATTTATATTTTTGTTTTCAGAAAAAACCCCACAAAACTATGGAAGTGTTTCCAAATGCCTATGCTCTCTTCCTAGCACAAACCTCTCTGAAAATTAATAACTTTCTTAGCTATTGTTATATTTACCTTGAAGGGAAAGTTTAGATTTAATATTTTTAAAAAATTTCTGTTAAGATACAGTGCTACTGGAAATCATCAGCCATCATGAAAAAGTTTGGCACTAAATAAATATCAGACATCTGCATGGTACAAAAGATTTTCATAGTCACTCCTCATTTCAAAGTGTGTGAAAACTAAACTGCATTTTTCTATTCTTCTGTGAATCCCTTTTAAATTCTCATTTAGAACAACTGCTTTGTTGACTTTTTCATAAAACATTGTTTTTATTAAGGAAGTTGTTTACTGATAAGAATATATATTCTTTGATACACCTTTACTTTGGTCGTGCAGAAAAAGAGTAGTTATTGGTGTATTTTACCACTGAACAGAATTTAGCAAACACCATAAACTGAGACGTGTAGAAACATCTATGCTTCCATCCAGCTGCACTGAAAAGCTTCCATAATGCCTATTTGTTCAAGTACCTTTTTCTTCAAGTCTTCAGTTTGTTTGTTTTTTCTTTTCCTTTTTCTGTTTTGGTTGATCAATGGGACTGCATTTTAGTTTTGTCAACAAATTGTTTTCTTTGTGTGTTTTCTAAGCTATTTTTTTTTTTACCATAGCAGGAAATGCCACTATATTCCCCACTGGTATGGACCTCTTTGTTGACAAAAAGAAGGGTCTTTCTGCAAAGCAATGAATTCAATACTGCATGGCTTCTAACGTTACAGGAAACAATTATTTTCATAATATCTTCAATTAACTGCATAAGATTTTTAAATATTTTGCTAATCAGATAGCTTTATACTATCATTAGCTAACATCCTAAGGAAGAGTATACACTTAGAGTTAAATAATATTAAAGGATAATGTGCATAAATTTATATTTCACATAATCTTAATAATTTCAATATTTTTAAATGTTGGCTGACATCGTGACATCTGATTACATTATCATTGCTTTTTTCTTGTAATGACGTTGTTAAAGTGCTAATATCAGGAATAAGAATATCTGATCTTCCATATTTTAAAATCTTGTGCTTGTGCTTTCATTCTTTGTGTTACATACACATAGTTCCTTTGCAAGATTCTTTATAAACCATGTATCCACTTTGTTAAAGATAGTTTAAAATATACTCCTTAAATCCAATTATCTGGATGTGATATATGGACATATGCCCAAGTGAAAAGACTTCCTAGGCGAGTGTTGTGAGTTCCCCTGAGTTGCAGAACCCCCAGTTTTCCCTCAGGATACCTTACATGACTCATGCCAATATAACCTACTAATCAAATGATAGGTTGATTGTTAATCTGTATAATAAATATCAATAGCTTAATTTATTCTTTTCTTTTCTTTTTCTTTTTTTTTTTGGCTAAAATAAATCTCCAAAACTTCTCTACCAAAAAACCAAAAACCTAACACTGTACTAAAATTAGAACAACACTGAACAAATAGAAAACTGGAAAAGCCCAGCTATCTAGAGGGCAAATGCCAGTAGTATACCTGGGCTTTGAAGGTTAAGCAACTACCAGAAGGTAGAAAAGCAGAACATGACACTTCTGCGTTAAACCCAGTATCCTAGAAGTGGACCGAAGTGGACCCAGGTTGGTAGTGCCCCCTGGCTTCCAGAATTAGCAATTACAAATCCTTTCTGGAGAAAAATACCCACTACATAACTCCTAGGCTCTACACATTTAAGATCAAACAAATAAAAGTTCATGGTCAAAGATCATTAAACTCATAGGAAAAATTCACCATGAGTAAGAATCAATAGAAATAAAAATCAGCAGAATTATAGCCCATGGACTTCAGATATCATGATCAGAAGCAGAATATAAAAAGATATCTTGATAGATAGATAGATAAATAGTTAATTTTTTTTAACGAACAATTTCTGATTCCATCCATGATGGAGAATAGGTATTGGATTTACTTTCCCACAATAAACAACTATTAATCTAGACAAAATATATGAACGACCGTTTTTAGGCATTGGACAATAGATAGTGTGGATCATGACCTTGAGATATAAGAAACAAATAGGGTGAACTCAACATTCTCTCTGGCTTTTTGCCTGAGGGCACCTTTCAAAATAAAACACAAAGCTGTGGAAAACAAATAGAGAGCAGTAGTCTCACTGAATAGAGGAAAGAAAGATTAAAGTGAAGATTAAAGATTAAAGAACCAAGTGAAAATTCTAGAAATGAAAAATACAATATTAAAATTGTAAAAGTCCATTAGATGATGACATATTGGACACTAAAAAAGAAAGGAATTTGAAGACCAATAGAATGACTAGATAAGAAAAAGAAAGAAAGAAAGAAAGAAAGGAAGGAAGGAAGGAAGGAAGGAAGAGCAAGCCTCTGTGATCCATATTGAAAAAATAAAGGAAGTTTAATAATCTAATCTGGTTGTTATAGACACTAAATAAATTTTGTCCACCACTCACTCACACAAAAAGGCCCCTCATTATTGGCAAGTTGGATAGCTATAGAGTGGCCTGTGCTCCATCTATTTCCCATGATAAATGGCTGACGTTACAGATGGACCCCATGGGTCAAATCTGGCCCATAGTAATTTGGGATAATAATTAGGATAAACTGTTTGGTCTGAATAGTGCTTTTAAGAAAACTTGAATCAGCAGTAAAAAAAAAAAAAAAAAAAAAAAAAAAGTAGGAATTATATATATAAACCTTGATATCGCTTCTTTTGAAAAATTGGAGACTCTACCGACACCAGGCCCATAATCCATCAGATTTGAGTCATATATCGGTAGGGCCTAAGTGGGAAACAAATGGCAAACTCAAACTGGGGAATTTGAGGAAGGCTTAATAAAGAGATTGATTACACATGTGTGGACAGTGTGTTGGGAAACCACAGTGTAAAGAGCAGTAGCCTGGAACCGGTATAACCTCAGGGAGCGATTGCAATCTCAGAGGAAGCAGAGGGAGAAGCATTGGAACCAGAGAGGCAGCACAATGGAGAAGGCTGTCTGGCAGAGCTGTGACTGTGGGTGAAGGACACAGCTAGCTCATGACAATGCCTCAGGGAGGAAGCCAGACGAATAAATATCCAAACCTCACTCTCTGTCTGTGTCTGGTAGTGCTCCTCAATGGCCAAATGAAACCGGAAGCTATAAGTCAAGGGAGCCTCTTGAGTCAGCCCATAAAGTGTAGTCCTGAGGGGCACAGAGCAGGGTGGAAAGGATTGGAGGGGGCATCTCGAGGGCCAAGCAGGAGATATCCAGTATAATTAGCAACTGACTCCTGTAGACAGAGCTTATATTCTACTGTTTGCCACAGTCCCTACCATTCTCTATTATCCCCACATCAAAGATGAGTATCAGTTGCCAGTGATCATCACATTGGCACTATGGTGTTTCTTATAGGACAGAACCTTTGCTCTATGTCTCTATCAAAAGTGAGCAAGGAAAGATAGAAGACCAAATTCTTCAAGGAAACTGAGAATATATATATATATATATTCCTTGTAGAAGAGAAATATTACTATGTGTTTAATATATAAACAAAATATATCTTTGTCTTTCATATAAATATATATAACTAAATATATATATGTGTGTGTATATATATATATATATATATATATATATATATACACATATACACACATACATACCTTGCCTGCTTTACTGACAAGGTTAGGTCCCCTTTTGTTAGTAGCACTCTGATTTTTGTATTGGGAAATTATCTTGAGTATAGTCTTGCTTGAGAGGATAATTCTAGGTGACTCTCTTTCACTTGGGAGCCAAAGCATTAGGAGCCTCCCTGCCCCCACCACGTGGGCTGGCACATGAATTAACCAGTCAATGGAGTTCTCTCTCTAGGGACTTTGATTCACGAGTGAGTTATGTAAAGGCAATAGTTAATTTCTGTTGCTTGTAGCCAAGAACTCTGAATCTTTATCTAAACTTCAGTAGGAATACCATTAATAAGTTGGTGTTTAAACATGCTTTTTGACACTTGCAAAACTCTTCTAATTCAATAGATTGTGGAGACAGAGAGGAATTGCTACATGCAGATGAACCCCCAGAGACAAGAGGTGCCTCTTGCACATCCATTATTTTACCAAATTTGCAGTTAAAGCTGAAGATTGTGACTACGCCCCAGCCTACTCTAAGAGAACATATACACAGCTTAATATATATATTTTTTTTGCGGTACGCGGACCTCTCACTGCTGTGGCCTCTCCCGTTGCGGAGCACAGGCTCCGGACGCGCAGGCTCAGCGGCCAAGGCTCACGGGCCCAGCCACTCCGCGGCATGTAGGATCTTCCCAGACCAGGGCACGAACCCGCGTCCCCTGCATCGGCAGGCGTACTCTCAACCACTGGGCCACCAGGGAAGCCCCTAATATTTTCCTCAATGAAACAGGGTGAAAACTGTCACTGAATTAGAAAACAGATGTTTCTATTATGAAAACCAGGATGACTATCTCCCTAAGAGTTGCAGGAAATATCAAATAAAAAATGATGTCCACACTGTAACCTGAAACTCAGATGCAGGAACTGGACCTGGCTCAGACATTGGGTTTATTTATTATTATTTTATTTTTGTTTATTGTGTTTAATCTTAAGTGTTTCTATATTACTCTCAAATATCAGCTGGTAAATAACTGGGAGTCAGAGCAAGTTTGCCATCATTAAAATAATGCTCATCTCAACAGAATTCCATTCAGTTGACATGTTCAAAACGTATAATAGCAAACAAGCAAGCAAGATGATAATGATAAAATTAACATGGGTCAGGAACTTCCCTGGTGGTCCAGTGGTAAAGAATCCACCTTCCATTGCAGGGGACACGGGTTCAATCCCCCTGGTTGGGGAACTGAGATTCCACATGCCTCGGGGCAACTAAGCCCGCGCGTCACAACTATTGAGCTCGCGCACCTCAATCAGAGAGCATGTGTGCCACAAACTACGGAGCCCACGCACTCTGGAGCCTGCGCCCCACAACTAGAGAGAGAAAACCCGCACGCCACAACTGGAGAGAAGGCCGAGCAGACTGCGTGCCGTGATGAAAAGATCCTGCATGCCTCAACAAAGACCCCATGTGCCACAAGTAAGACCTGACGCAGCCAAAAGAAATAAGGAAAATAAATAATAAATAAAATAATATTAAAAAAAGATAAAAAAGTGTATCTAGATACCTTTTAGAAAAAGTTAATATGGGTCAGACACTGTACTAAATGCTTAAGTACATAGTTTCAATTAATTTTCACAGCACTGTAAAGTACGTACTTTCATATTTTATAAATGAAGATCCTGAGTCTTAGCAAAGTTTAGATTCTTATTCAAGGTTATGTAACTTAGCTGATAATCTCAAGCAGGAGGCAGAAGAAATGACATACGTAGTCACTAAAATAAACCCTTAAGTATGTGGCATAATTGTGACAAGCATCAGCATGTATTTCAAAATTAGTCATAATAATAATGTGATAATATTTGAGTCCTTATGATGTGTCCAGAACAATGCTTAGCATTTTACAGATGTAATGACACATAATTTGCCAGGGAAAAAAATTGTAATTTGCAGTCTATTTCTGTCCAATCCTCCATCTTTTTACCTTTTTCTCCCAACTGGATCCTTCCCATCTGGTTTTGAATAAGCTCAAGTCTTTTCTCTCTTAGAAACAATCTATTCCCCAGAACAAAATAATAAAGCCCTTTCTTCACTTTATTTTCCCATCTGGCTATTACTTATATCATTTTCCTTACTGTTGCAGTAAAATTTCTGGAAAGAGGTGTCCATTATGTCTGTCTCAATTTTCTAACCTTCCATTCACCTCTCAGTCCATTTGTGGACATGGGATGCTAACCTCCTTCAAGGAAGTACTCGCTGCCCAGCTGAGGGGAATGTGGTCTGCAGACTGCCTCAAACTGTCTGCTTCTTCAGGGTCTGCCTCAGACTCAGTGTCATCTTGCACAAGGTCATGCCCTTCCAAGGGTGGCCCACGTATGGTGATGAGTGAGGTAAAAGGACTGGCCATTTTGGCCTGGGTAGAGTTTATTCCGAAGGCCCCCATCTGGTTGGCTGAGGATGTTGGGCTTGGATCCCAGTTTAACTGCTTTCTCTGCTCAGTCATATTTCTCTCCCTTCCTTCAACAGATGTTCATCCCTAATAGATACTCCAAACTCTATCCCAGAATCTGCTTCCTAACGCAGGGCACCATTGCAGTCAGCTTGGGCTTGATTGCTTCAGTCTTTCTAAGGTCACCTATTATCCACATGTTGATAAATCGAACTGGCATTTCTCAGCCATCAATTTACTCAACCTCTTATGGCATTTGAAACACCAATTAAGGAAAAATTACAGTGGCAGCCTACTGGATTAACACATTCTTTGCAGGCATCACTTATATTTTCATTGTCAAATATATAATAAAAGGCTTCAAATACCATGTAAAGTATAGGAGTATAAAACAAGTAAGACAGAGTCTTTATTTTGGGGACCTCTGCTTAATGATGAGTCATTGGACACTGAGAATGAATGAGCAGAAGCAGAGAAACTTCTGGTTTTGAGCTTGGGCAAATGGACGATACATTTGTCACTGAGATAGAATCTACAAGAGGGATCATCAACGGAAAGGGGGAAGAGAATGAGCTCAGTTTTGAGTCACGTGAGTTAGAGGTACTTGTGGGATATCCACATAGAGCTGACTTGAGAGTAATTGCAGCAGAGATCAGACTGCAGCAAGTTGAAGATTGAATATAACTTAAGACTGTGGCAGAGGGTGAATAGAGGCCAGGGATTCCCAAACCTGGCTAAGCATTAAACTCATATTTAGAGTTAATCAAAAATTGATGGAAACCAGCAAGTTTCTACTGTGTAGCACAAGGAACTATACTCAATATTTTATAATAACCTATAAGGGAAAAGAATCAGAAAAATAGATAGATTATATATATGTAAAACCGAATCACTTTGCTGTATACCTGAAACTAACACAACATTATAAATCAACTATACTTCAATTAAAAATAATGATTGAGGGCTTCCCTGGTGGTGCAGTGGTTGAGAGTCCGCCTGCCGATGCAGGGGACACGGGTTCGTGCCCCGGTCCGGGAAGATCCCACACGCCGCGGAGCGGCTGGGCCCGTGAGCCATGGCCACTGAACCTGCGCGTCCGGAGCCTGTGCTCCGCGGCAGGAGAGGCCACAACAGTGAGAGGCCTGCGTACCGCAAAAAAAAAAAATAATAAAATAAAATAATAATAATAATGATTGAAAAGTTTCTTCCCCAGAGATTCTGATTCAGTTGATTTGAGGAGGATGTGTATTTTTACAAACTCTCCAGCGCTACTGTGTTCAGTGCAGGTCCTCTGGAAAGCAAACACCAAGATGGAGTGAAAGTGTAGTAATTTTCTGTGTGTGGGGGGAGGGTGGCACAAATATATGTGTCAGAGGAAATGGGAGGGAGGTGGGGAAGGCTGGAGGAGCCATCAGGCAGCAGCAGCGCAAGTCTGACCTCATGAAGGGAGGAAGGGGAGATGATTGGGTAGAAGCATCTCAGAGTGCTATGTGGGATAAGGAAGGGTTAGCCAGGCTGCTGGAAGCTTATGTATCTTTCAGGAACAGGCCTGCCATGCTCAATTGCTGGCTACACAGGAGCAGTCTGTGGGAAACGTGGCATTGGCACAACTGTGGGGATGGATTTCAGAGTGCAGAAGCTGGGGTCTTTGGTTAATTAAGCTCTCCGTGGTTGAAAGTCTGTGAGGCACGTTCTCCTGGCTGCCACATATACCCTACTTTTTTTTTTTTTGGCCACACCGGGCGGCATGTAGGGGTCTTAGTTCCCCAACCAGGGATTGAACCTGTGCCCCATGCAGTGGAAGCATGGGAGCCCTAACCACTGGACCACCAGGGAATTCCATATACCCTACTATTTTAAGACAATGAGATGAGGAAAGGAAGATAGAAATGGGCTGTAGTTAGAGAGGTATTTGGATTCGAGGCAAGGTTTCCTGCTGTTTTTCAAATAGGAAAGACTTCGGTATGTTTGTAAGCCTAGAAGAGGGAATCTGCAGAATGGAAGATGTTAAAGATAGAAAAGAGGAAGGGAAGGAGGGAGAGAGGGCTGGGGAAGAGGTGCAAGAGGGAGGTTGAGAATGAATTAATTGTGGAGGAAGAAGACTCCAGAGAAGGTAGAAAGACGTGAGATAACAGGTTGTGGCTTTGACTCTAAGCAGTGACATCTTATTTTCTGGGATAGTGTCTGGATAGGGTTAAGGTTGAACGTTGTAGGAAGTTAAAGGGAACTGCACTTGGTTATCTCAATTTCTACCACAAAACAGGAGGCAAAGTATCAAGGGCACCAGTGGTGGAAGGTTTCGTCTTGAACAGGAGGTACCACCCCATCCGCTGAGGCGGAAATCAAAAGAGGTAAAAATGGGCTCAAAGACTCATAGATTTGGGATCAAGTTACAGGACAGAAGGGCTGATGGCCTTGATTTCTTGATAAGTAGGAGGCAAAGTTATCTGCTGAAGGTATTATTTATTTGTCCCTCTTCTCACACGACAAAATTCCTCACATAAAACCATAATAGAAATAATATTTAGTATATTAAAATTAATACTTCAGATATTTCTTTTATATTAAGATGATTGTCTATCATATAAATCTTTCATAAACATGTGTCTGTTTCTTGGTGTATAAACCATAACTCTGAAAGATACTCTTGATATGATTTAGAATTTTAAAAACTGACATTGGGGCTTCCCTGGTGGCGCAGTGGTTGAGAGTCCGCCTGCCGATGCAGGGGACACGGGTTCGTGCCCCGGTCCGGGAGGATCCCACATGCTGCGGAGCGGCTGGGCCCGTGAGCCATGGCCGCTGAGCCTGCGCGTCCGGAGCCTGTGCTCCGCAACGGAAGAGGCCACAACAGTGAGAGGCCCGCGTACAGCAAACAAACAAACAAACAAACAAAAAAAACCCCAAAACTGACATTGTATTGAGTTTATACCATTCTCAATCAGAAGATAAAATTACTGGAAACATAATGTCAGTGTATGTTGTATATTTGTTACCAAATGTAACAAACAAAAACCACTTCTGGATGCTGTAATTTTATCTAGTATTAAAATAAATTCATCACGTGAGCAAATACTGGCTCTCCCTATCAAAAAGTAGACATCAAAATATTTCATAATTGGAGGGGGTCTTTGAGATTAGTGGCTTCTAATTTGGGGGCCTCAGACCCCCAGAGTATACACATTGAACAATAGTAGTTGATGATCTATTTTTAAATTTCAAAGCACCTAATAGAAATCCCACTTTACCCACATGAAGACTTTGAGTTCCTTTACAATTACTTGAAATTATTTCAATTCAGTGGGGCTACTCTTCAGACTCTCCAATGGGCCTCTGCAATATTAAAACATGGATAATGCATTAATCATTATTTAATCAATGAGTTTTAAAAATCAGCAAAACTTCTGAAAAACAGGGCTAGGGTAGAGGGAGGATTAAAGGCATTTGAGGTAACTGATAGTGAAAACGTTGGGAAAAATTGACTTAGTCTAATCCTGAAATTTGCAGATGAGAAAACTAGGAGGAGGATAAATAATTTATCCAATAACACATCATGGCTCATTAATAGCAGAGCCAGCATTAGGATTTGCTCGATTCATATTTTGGAAGCTGTGAAAAAATTTCCTAATATGCTATTTTCTTGGGTGTTAGGTTTCTGCATTTTGTATCGTGGTGTTTAGTGTTCTTAGCATTTGGAACCCAAATGCTTCACATTTTGTTTTGGGGTTATTTTTGGTTGAGTACATACCAATAGGAAATACCCCAGCCCAAACGCTAAGGTTTATTAATTTGTATTTCCTCTGCTGGCCAACTTTCCAGTAAAGTGGTTTAAAATTTTTTTTCCATAGGGGTAATAGAGAAACAAAAACAGAAACCTTTAAAAGAGTCTTCATAGTAAAGAGGTGCCATGAAAGGCTAGTCAATTTTGAACTCCATTCTTCCATTCTTCATAATTTTGGGGTGGTCTTCATTCATATCTACTCTAGTTACAACAGTATTTTAAACAATTATATGGTAAACTTTATACAAAAGTTCTGCTACTACTATAATGTTTGAAAACATTTAACCCACCGGTAAGAGTGGAGACAGCCCTGCCTTTTAAAAGATAGATAATTTGAATAGAGAATATAAGATAGGATCATTAGAAGTACAAACAAGAGTTTTTCTTCTTATGAAAAGTTTAAAGATTTCCTTCCTTATATTTTTGTTGTTCTTTATATTTCTTTAGACAACAGCCATTTTTTCTCAAAAGATTTTTTTTTTTTCGGAAGGGAGAGTTGTCTATTGATGGTCTAAAAGAAGTGCTTACATAATTGTAGCTGAGGCAGAACTGGGTATTTAATATTTCTTACATCTCATTGATGCAGTCTTCCAAGATGTTGATTAAGCAGGGAAATCATTTTCTAAGTCCAAAATCTCAAAATGTATAAAAATAATCATAATTTTATAACAAATGGTAATAACTAGTTTTGTGCATTCATTTTCTATGATACCCGATAACATAGGACAATTAAAACACAGACTTCACATTGTCATCAAATGAACATAGCAGAATGACCAAAGCTGAGAACTAGTCATTGTCATAGATGCAACCTAAAAGAAGAAAATACAAATTTAAATTAGTTACACAAAATACATATCCTCTAAGTGTTCCAACACTGTAAATGTAAATGATTCATACTCTCCTGGTTTAGGATAAAAATAGGAGAATTGCCTCACTTTATGAAAAAGCATTTAAATCGAAGGCCATATATTTATTTAACATTCATTGCTCAGTGTACTTTTCCAAACAAAGTTTCTGGACAAATCTATTCTCTATCAAAATGAGGCTCAAGATTATTTTACCTGGTACTTAATTAAATGTACTTTTTGATAGTAATTCTGAATGAGGTTGAAAATATTAGGTATCAGTAAGAATCATACATTTAAAAGGAGACTAAAAGGAACATAATTAACACTATGCTTCATTTCAGGTGAGATTAATGTTTTAGATCATAATTTAGAAATGTACAATGCTTAGATAATACTAGTGAGTAATACAGGTTATGAAATAAGTACCTACTTATTGTCGAGGCACAAATGTTTTTGTGGATAAAGCAATTCTTATTAAGATTCATGGTATAATGAAAAATACACTAATATTTCATTCTTTTGTTTTCAAAGAAAATAAATAAGAGATTTTTCCTTGATTTTCAGTCATGTTCAAAAATAATTTTATTTCATTATACCATGGCATTTACCTTTCTTAACATTTTCAGGTGATTCAAATTCTAATCAGATTGGAAGGCTCTAATTAATCCAGCAAGCTATTTTCAGTATTTGTAAGAACAGTAAATTCACCATGACTGTTCTCTGTGCTGGATGCCACGTGAGACTTACCATCAGCAATATCGTCATAAATCTCTCCATCACTGTAAATGTAGAAAATAAATTTTATTTTAAAGAAAGAATCTTCTTAACATTAAAGCAATATTTAGGTTATAAGTTTAATAATGTGATTTTATGTGACATAAGGCATTTAAGGGTGAGAAGTTACATTTATAAGTGGGAAGAAATTTCATATTCATCTGTATCTCCTTTCATTGATTTAATCTAATCCTCTGTTTCATTCTTATAGCACACGCGCGCACACACACACACACACACACACACAAAATTTATTCCATATCATAGACATACAGAATAATGAAAACATGCCCCAAGAGCATAGACCATGCCTTACTCATCTTTAGATAGAACTATAAGCCCAGCACACAGCTGTCCTTGGTCAGTAGCGTTTGTTGAACTGAACAAACTGAAAAATCACGGCACAGTACTCCACTGGGGGCCCTAATCCAAAACTGTGATGGATTCTTTATGTTCAGTAATATCAGATTTATACTACTTTCACTTGAACTTCAAATGTTGAATCAAATACAGAAATATTTGGCATAGGAAATGGGTGCATCATTTCTGCAATGTTTCTAATTATAATTTGTAAATATTAATTTAAAATATATAAATATTGGTTACAAAATAAGCAGCCAGGATATGGTTTGTATGGTGATTCTTTTTTTATTTATATATTTTATTTATTTATTTATAATTAATTAATTAATTAATTTTATTTTTGGCTGCGTTGGGCCTTCATTGCTGCACGCCAGACTTTCTCTAGTTGTGGCGAGCGGGGGCTACTCTTCGTTGTGGTGCGTGGGCTTCTCATTGCGGTGGCTTCTCTTGTTGTGGAGCACGGGCTCTAGGCACGCAGGCTTCAGTAGCTGTGGCGCATAGGCTTAGTTGCTCCACGGCATGTGGGATCTTCCCGGACCAGGGCTCGAACCTATGTCACCTGCATTGGCAGGCGGATTCTTAACCACTGCGCCAGCAGGGAAGTCCTATTTTTTACTTTTTAAAGTTTTGGGCCATGCCGCGCAGCATGTGGGATCTTAGTTTCCCGACCAGGGATCGAACCCATGTCCCCTGCATTGGAAGCATGGAGTCTTAACCACTGGACTGCCAAGGAAGTCACTGTATGGTGATTCTTATGTTATATAATTTAAAAAATATTTGTGGTTATAGGCGGCAGCCATAATAATCGTTCTGGTGAGTTTTACACATTTTAGGTTTTATCTGGTCCTGAATCTTTGTGAAATATTCTATTCTACACACACACTGAGTCCCTCCTAGGTACCAGGAGATATAAGTAAGACACAGTTTTTATTTCAAGAAACTTATAATCTAATGGAGGAGAGAATGATATGCAAGTAATTAAAGTAGAAAGAATTATAAATATTAATATAGCCTTGAAACGTAGGATACACAAATGTAAGGTGACTTTGTCATTTAGACCAGACCTACTCTTGGTTCCTATACTACCTCTGTGCATTTATCATGGAAACAGCAGCAGGCTTTTCAAATTGCTGCCAACTATGGCAGATGCTGTGAGTTCCCTAGGTCTTCTGTTTGGATCCTTTCTCTGAGATTGAGGGAGGATTTGGCTAATGGAAATCTGATACAAATGCAAAGAGGACAGATTTTTTTCTATTATTCATTCAATAAACTTTTATTAAGTATTCACTTCAATAGGTAGTAAAGCAATAATTACTTAGAAAGTACACTTTCTGAATTGTCTCTTAATCATCCTGTAGTAATCACTGATGAAGACGTGGTCCCGTTATTTGTCACGCATTCTTTCCTTGAAATTTGTATCTTTCATAGAGTAAAACCTATTGAAAAGTCCCATGCCTACTACTGTGATTAATGCTCTGAGGAAAATAAAAGTATTGTGATTATTTTTCTTTTGACTCTTTCCTGGTTTGCTGACAGAGCCCTTAACATTGTTTTGCCTCTTTCTGATTGGTGTCAGGTTATTTATGGATACAGTTTGTGAATCGTCCTTGATTTCTTAATCATGCTGAATTCTGTAAATCTCTGTATTGGTATATGACCTACCCTGATAATGGAGTTCATTTCTTGCACTGGTTTACTTGGAATAGGATCTTATAACATTGTGGGTGGACTCTAATAGCACTAGTACCAGACTGTGACAATGTCCTATTCATAAAAATAGAAGAATCATTGACCGCTATCTTTTTCTGGCATGCTTCCAAAAAAGGCAACTTAATACTCTACTATGCCTAGTGTGAGTAAAGAAAAGCCTTCAGTTAGGCGCCAAGCCATAAACCGTTTACAGGCGATATTTGTACCTACTCTGCAGACACTAATCGATACCTGATTAATTCAATTCAATCAACTGCATTAATAGCTAGTGAAATGCAAAGTGTTAGTGGTTTTGACCTGTCTCCAATATTTGCAATGTGTGTATCCAATGAATATCTAAAACTATGAACTGTATAATCATGAATGAGAAGGGCTCCTCCTTTATATTTAAAAGAGTGACACTTTATCAAAACTAACTTCGTTATGGGTACTACCATATTGACATTAGTATAGCATATTGTTTTAAAATTTATTTATGATAGTTTAGTAGATTATATTATGTAAGTGATATTAGGAAACTTTCTTAAAGAAAAGCATATAATTATTTTTAGAAGTATAGTAGTAGAAGAAAATGGGCTTACTTGTCTACCAAGTAACTCCGAAGGACATAACCGTCTAAGAAAGAAAAAGAAAATAAATTTTATTAACAGTACAAACTAGAAAAATCCCTACTATTTTTAAAGAAATTGAAATAGAATTTAATAATTAAAAGAATATGATATAATATATTGAATAATTATATCTATCTCCAAATATGACTTATTTTTCTTATTTGTGTCCACTTTTCTCTCCTTCCTTTTTTTTTTAACATCTTTATTGGAGTATAATTGCTTTACAATGGTGTGTTAGTTTCTGCTTTACAACTTTTCCTCTTCTCTCTAACTTTTTTCTCTCTCTCTCTCCTACATGACTCTTTTCCTCCATTTACAATCTTTCCTCCTTTCCCCCTTAAATTAAAAACCAATATTTTCTTTTCTAAGCTACTGTAGGTTGTAGCATAATCTTCTTTCACATTTTAATCTATTTCTTTAAGGTGTTACCCATTTGACACAGTTTTAAGAATTTATTAAGCATAATTTCTTCTATGAAAAAAGTAGGTCACAGGTAGGGATTTTAAATATCACCAGGTCTAAGACTTAACTTTTCAAATTTTATTATACTGAACAGTCAGAACTATGTTCCATTCCCCTTTCAGATCCGCAATCTAGTGTGTACTTGGGGGAGTGTGCATTCTAAATGGTTTCAAAACACCTCTCTTATAATGAGCGTGAAAGATCTTTCACTATTGCTTTTGCCATTTGACAGAGCGTCGATGTTTGCATTTTCATCTTTCATGGAATAAATAACTATTAGAAGAGCACGTATCAGGGATTCTAGTGATTCCTCTGTTAAATGGAAAATAAACATTTTATACAAGAAAGCAAAGTTTTTTTCACTTTATTTTTGCCCCTCTTGTGCAAAATACTCCTAAGAAAACATACGGGCTATTTTTCTTAAGAAAATGTCTGCTGACATCTAATTAATGTTACTAGCCTTTGGAATTATTGGTTTTGTGTTAGCACCTAGCCACTGTTGTATGCTTGATATTAGTACCATTTATAGTCTTGTCAATACAGCTTCCAAATAACTTCTTTCACTGAGTCAGTCTATTGGTTTTGCTCCACCTCAGATCTAGTTTTGGTTCTAAATAAGAGTAAATGTGTAAAAAATGATAAAGCAGGAAGCTCACAAGCAAAAATTAATACCAACGTTAATAAACTTACATAAACATACTAATATCATATTGCCATTGATTTAACATGCAAAAATTTTTTTAAAGTTAGAATCATACAACTGAAATTGTGGATTAAAAATTAAGCGAATGAACTTTCCCTTGAAATATTCCAGGGTAAAAACAATTCCACCGAAATATTTTGTCAAGAAATTAACTACTTGTTGATGAAAATTGTTCATAAGAATCATATTTGGAAAATAAAGAATCGAAGTTATCTCTGAATTCCCGCAGCATGGAAGTAGTGAAGCATATGTCAAAATGATAAAAGTACAATAAGTAATATTTTTCTCAGAGTATGAAAAATGAGACAATGTTATACCTTCCTTTTTATTTCAATTAAAGAAGTGGAAAAATTAATATAAAGGTCATCTAAAATTAATATCTATGATCCTTGGGTAGACTTTGATTCCACAGTTCTTTCAGTCATTTCACGTTAACAAACTTTAAAAAAAAGTTAAGGTAGACATCATCATTTAGCGCAATTTTTAAAGGGGGATAATCTCATCTCGAACAAATTCAACTCTATGTGTGTCTCTCAAAAGAGAAACTCTGTGCAAATAACAGACTTTTTGAACAAAGTGTGGATTTTGTGTCAGGCTTCCAATAATTGAAGTCTGTCTTTACTCGTACTTCTGTTTAGGGCTAACATAAAGTGTGAACCATTTCTACAGACAGTAAGAGTCACAAAGTTTTTTTTTTCGTTAGTTAAAATTGGTGGTTATGTTTTCATTTTGAATTTTCTCTTAAAACAAATTGGAAAATAAAACAATACAAGTAAGTGTTCCCATTGATATTCATGTTTAAATTAATAATTTTAAAATAACGACTGAAGCCTTTAACGATGAAATCAATCTCATTGTGAGTTGTCTGGGCTTTGTAAAGTGTCTGAACTAAAATTAGCATGTAGACAATTAGAGAAATGTATAAGAAGTAAGAAAATATTGCCAGAGATTGGAATTATTCTGGCCTCAAGTATATTTCTGTTGTTGTTTGTAAAAAATATTTAGAAGGTCAAGAGAAACAAAATCCAAAACAAAGAGAATATAATCACCATTTCTGGAAGTAAAAGGTCTTTATTTTCTTGTGCTTGTAGGTCATCTACTTTTTAAAACTCAGTTATGCTAAAATTGTGTAGACCTGGATAAAACACTATCTGTAATTAGGCATAAAACAGTCCTTTCAATGACCAAAGTTAATAACTCATGATATAGAGCTTAATTACCTAACCTCACAAAGTTTATTTATAAAAAAAATATATTTTCCTAGCTTCTCAAATCCCTATTACATTTCCTCCTATATCTTGACTCTTCAAGAGTTCTATGGAGCAGCTTTTTCTTTTGTTGAAAGCTCTAACGTTGTTGCCGTTTTGTTGTTTTTGTTATTGTGTGAGCTACATAAACATCAACGATTGTGAATATTATTTAAGAACAAACTTATCAAGGGGTTGGGGTGTGGGATGGTACTGTGCTGCTCTACTTTAGTTGCCTGAAATGATGTGATCATTTGGGGCTCATAAACTATGAAATCACTATTATATAGCACTTTTGTAGGGTTAACGACTTTTAATACAGCATAGGTTTTGCTGTCTAGTACTTTTAAAAATCTGTGCTGAAACTTCATTCTATTACAAGCATGATTCATGACAGTGTCAAAACAAGTGTCTTACCATGGAGTTTTAAACAACTTCTCCATGATAGTTCCTAGACACAAATTTTTTTTTTTTTGCAGTAGAAAAATGCTCTCTGCTCACATGTTCCATGAACATTCATCATAGGGAATGTCATGAAAAATACAAACAAATGAAATAAACAGAAAACCTCATCATAGTTCTGTAACATGCAGAGTGGCTGCTGTGTTTAGTTAGCTCTATAATATCATGGGCACTGGCACACCAGGGATGCTCACACGTAATATGAAATTATCATTAGGAAATCTCACATTCATAGAGCAGAACACAGTGACTTGAAACAAATGTTTTGAAATATGTGGTGGGTAGAGTTGGTTAAGAAAGTAACACCCACCCACCATATGTGCCAGCTAATTTCTTCCCAAAACATTTACTTGCTGCAGTGCAGGTGTGTCGCAGGACTAATGACTCACCTTTCAGAAGGGTGTTGTGAATATAAAATTACCAAGGATATACAAAACCATCTTTGGAAAAAATATCTTTGTTCTAATATTTTCAAATTTTTTACTCAATAAAAATGACAAATTTTATTATTTCCTTATTATTTCGTTTGTTGTGAGCAAGTCCAGAAATAAAGTTAAACTTACTCAATTTGGCCTCACGCAGTTTAAAAACAATGAAGTCATACCGCATAGATTTACTAAGGCAAGTGGAACAACGTCCGACTTCAAGAGAAAATGCTCATAATGTAATAGAAATTAAAAACAAAATGCAGTGTATAATGCTAAATATAAATTATTATCCTAGTTCTATAAAAATGTTCTCTTGCCCTCTCTCTTTTTCTCTCCCTACTTATTTTTAGGGCTTCAAATCAGGTGACATTAAATTTCTGAATACAAAAATTTTCTTCAGTGAACATGTGCTGTTTTAAAATCGAAACCAAAATTACCTAAGCAAAGAAATCATCAATTGGATTTGGGGACACCCAAAACACCTTTAAAATTCCCCTTCCTTTGGTGCCCAAAGGAAATGGACAACATTTTGATCACAACTCAGCTCGTGTCTCATTCCACACTTTTTTTGTAGAAAAATTTTCTCCAGTGACAGGAGGTGGGAAAACTCACAGCTTATGAGACTTTGAGTTGAGGAACATGCACAAACATTAGCGAGAAATTCTAGACATTTGGGAACGTGCCAGACATATATATTTAAGATCTCAATGCCTCTACAACGTGCTTTTCTACAAGTCAGCGGGTGAGACCTGATCAAATGTGATAATGCCTGTAAAAGTGGCTTGTACTCTACTCCACAGTGGGAAGGGATTACTGTTAATGATTTAGCCTCTCATATCTATCATTACAAATTAGGTTTAAGTAAACTATGGTTTTCTTTTTTTTTTTTGGATGGATTAAAGAAGAATAGAAAGTAAGGAAAATGTTAGGATCATCGTGATGTTGGACTGCAAATGTCGTTACTGCTAATTAGATGTAGAAAAAAGGAACTGAAAGATTCAGAGTCTCCCAAATGATACACAACAAGTGAACCACATCACTATGGCTAAGACAGAGAACTTCTGTCTTCTAACAAGTTAAACTATTCAACGGACTTCTTCCTGTGAATGTCAGTATGTCAGATTTTCATCTGGTTATCCAACTGCAATCTCCAAATTGTTATACTCAATTCAGCAAGCCCCAAACAAGGTGCCAGGCAGTGTAGAATGTGTTGGCAATACAGTGTTGAGAACATTCCACTGAAGCTACTCTCAAGCTCCGTCTCATAAGAGTAATCGATTGGAAAAACAGTAAGGACGGTGACCGCAATAACAGTAGTGGCATGGTGCAGCAAGGGAGAGATTAATTGTGTTAGGGTGGCTGCAGAGGAGGGAGGGAGTGTGCTTCCAATTTTAGATGACAACTGGGTTGTTTTTAATAGATAATTTATGGGCATTCCAAGTAGAATAAAATAGCATAGAAGGATGAAATAGCATAATTTATTCAGGGAATGACAAATGAGTAGTTTACATTTCTGGAGTGTTAGTTGCAGATGGGAAATAGTTGATGAAGGTGATGCTAGATCACAAAGGGCTTTATATACTAACCCTAAAGACTTCATGTTTTTAAAAATAATATTTGGGTAACAGTATGGTGAGTGGATTGGCTGAGAGAAGGGTAAGGAGACATAGCATTTGAAAGGCTATTGCAATAATCCAGGTGAGGAAGGGTTAAATCCATACAACAATTGTCCCAAATCCTATGGAGGTATTTGAGGAATAGATCAGAAATTAAGAAAATTAAACATGTTAAGGATCCAGTTCAAGGAAGGACTAACCAGCAGTTTTAGAAAAATTAAGAAAAGCAAGAGATTTGGAAAAATAAAAGGGAAATTAAGCAGATATGATCATTGAATCGTGGAATAATGAAATCGCAGATGCTCTTGGTGGCCCTCCCACCTGCCCAGGAGTAGGCTTCAATTCCTGATGGACACGGAGTTGATGTATAAGTACCCCAATTTGTTTCCCACCAGATGGGATAACACTGCCACTCCGATTTCCCAACTGATTAAACTCCTACTACCCAAGTGTACCTTTTTTTGATAACAAGATTTTATTAGCTGCCTTCTCTTCCCAGTTTATTAACAAGATTTTATTAGCTGCCTTCTCTTCCCAGTCTACTTCTCCACGTGCTCATGGGAGTATCCCAGAATCTCCTCCCAAATGGGAAAGCCAAACTAAGACAAAGTCCTGGCCAAAGAAAGTCTATAAATAAAAAACAACTAGTACGCAAGTGCTACTGATATAATCATATGGTTTTCATTCTGTTCGAGGTGGACCCTAAAACCACCTAAGAATTGAATTAGTTATCAGTGAGCTTGAGAATTGTAAAGTGCATTGGTCCTGCCACAGAAAAAAAAAAAAAAGAAGAGAAAAGTTACAAGGAACTCTTGATTTTATCTACCAGGATGTCATGTAATGTTTTCACCTCTCATTTTTAACAGATGATAAATTCTAAGAGGATAGGAGTCCTCCAGTATTCATAGCAGTATTTAGAATTATTGAGGTCGAAGTAGAAAATGATAGCAGATTACAAATTATCCCAGAATGGCTGTTGCTTTTCCTCATTCTTAAGGTCTACTGGCTCCTAGGTGGGAGTCTCCTCTGAATTTCTGTTTTTGATGCTGAATCTACATCTGCTCATCTGTATCTATACATGTTTGTTGTTGAGGTCATTTACATCCTGTTACTCAGAGTATGTTCTGCGGACCAGCAGCATCAATTACCTGCGAGCTTGGGAAAACACCTTACCTCAGACCTACTAAGTTAGAATCTGCATTTTTAACAAGATCCCCACGTGAAGTGTATGTACTTCGGAGTCGAGGAGCATTGCTCTAGATGGGATTTGTTGCGGGGACAGAAATCTCAGGACAGCAGGTCAAGATAAGTCTGAAGCTTGTCCTCTGGAGAAAGGTCCACATGACAAGTACTAGAACAATTCTCTGTTGTGAAAAATGTGAAATAATTTGGAAAGTAGAGGGAAGGAAACATATCATTTAGGCCCATCACCCTAATCAGCCACTATCAGGATTTTAGTTTGGTTTCTTTTATTTACATATTTTTTAACATGGCTGTAAATAAATCCTATCCTACTTTAAGCAGGCTTCTTATTCCTCTCACTGTTGTATCATGAGAATTTCCTCATGCTATCATAATCACCCTGGAAAATACACAGTTTATATATTTATCATAACTTATTTAATAATTTTAAAAATTTGAACATTTTAAAATATTTTGATGACCTTTTAAAGCATGTAGTTATTCTGCATTTAAGACTATTCCTTGGGGTACATCTTCACAAATCCAGGTCTTAATGGGGGTTTTCTTTGTCTTCTGGAGCTCCATCTTTGAATTATCTCCAGTAACCTTCAAGTCGTAATGCTACATACCCCTGCCTCTTATCCTTTGCACCCACATTCCATTTTTTTCCTTTAAAGCCAACCACACCCCTTCCATAAAAGCTTTAGATCCATTTTCCCCACCCTTGAGTCACTGTATTTTATTCTTAAAACATCTACTTCGGTTCCTGTCCCTGAGTCACCTTCCTGTCATTAAAATTGAACTCAGAGTTTGTGTTTTCCGTGCAGACTTACCGAGCTGATATGGGACAGCCATGTTGGCCATTCAATTTTAAATATAGGACAACATAATTTTGACTTACTCTTCCCTGGACGTTAAATGAAATAAGCTTCCTTTTAAAACTGGACAAAAACATTTCCATCTGCCAGCTTTAGTAGCTCAGAAAGTCAGAGAGGACAGGACACTCTTGTGTTTATTTGGAATAGAATGTCATATTAAATGTGGCCGAACAGGAAGTGAAAACAAGTGAATTTGCAAGGTAGGAAAACTGGAGATTCTAGGTGTGACATATGCGATATAATTTCAAACCAGACCAGAGCAAGAACCACTCACTACTTTAGCAGAGTGGTTCTCACTTTAGTGTATGTAGGAGCAAACTAGGGAAGCCGTTATGATCACAGACTCTGTCTGACCCACAGAGTACATGACTCAGCAAGTCAAGGGTGGGTCCAGGGTGTTAGAATTGTAATACACACAGGAGTTTTCTGATGCTGGTGGTCTGGGGGACCACATTTCCAGAAGCACACATTTGGCATAACTTTGGCAACTCAGTGCCAAATATAGCAGGTGGGAAATGAAAAAAAAAAAAAAATTAAAGTAAAATACATTGATTCCAGCACAGCAAGGTCTCCAGTTTCTTAATGTTTTCCACAACTCACAAAGCATGGAGCAAAAACAGTTAATACAAATAGGAGTGATCACTAAGACTTGTTTAGTCGTTAAATTCTGGGGTGTCCTATCGATAAAGAATAAATAGTGACTTACATTTTCCTTCTTCGTTCCTGCAGAGAATTTTTGTATCATCTGTGTTTTGTATAACTTCCAGGGATTCTCCAGGCTTCACCTGTAGATCTCTGTTCCCCCACTTTTTAGAAGTTAAGTAGGGTGCAACTTTGGTGTAATAGAGGACTCTAATTTCACCATCATACTGGAAAAATAAGGAAAAGCATTTACCTTATTGATTGATGTGTATTATTAAAGTAATTCATTTATTGACAGATTTAGTAAGAAAATCTTTGTTAAATAACTAGTTCCTTGTTTTCAAAAAATAACAAAAACTTCTTTGGAGAAAAATCACTCATAACTTCACCAACCTAATAATAATAATAATTATTATTATTATTATTTTTTTGGCGGTACGCGGGCCTCTCACTGTTGTGGCCTCTCCCATTGCGGAGCACAGACTCCGGACGCGCAGGCTCAGCGGCAAGGGCTCACGGGCCCAGCCGCTCCACGGCATGTGGGATCCTCCCGAACCGGGGCACGAACCCGTGTCCCCTGCATCGGCAGGCGGACTCTCAACCACTGCATCACCAGCGAAGCCCCTAATAATTATTTTTAAAATAAAAAGTTTTTTTAAATTTAAGATGTAATGCATGTGTTGATTTGTCGCACTCATATATTGCAAAATGATAACAATCAGAACATAAGTTCTATTGGCTTGATCACCTCGCAATATTACCATTTCTTTTTTTATAGTGAGAACATTTAAGATTTGCTCCGTTAGGGACTTCCATGTATATAATACAGTATTGCTAACTATAAGCACCGTGCTGTAATTAGATCCCTAAAACTTACTCATCTAACTACTGAGTATTTGTACCCATTTGACAGACATCTCCCCATGCTCCCCTCCTCTGGTAACCATGATTTTACTCTTGATTTCTGTGGGTTTGGTTATTTTAGATTCCACATATAAGTGATATCATACAGTATTTGTCTCTGTCATTCTGACTTATTTTGCTTGGTATAATGCTCTCAAGGTGCATCCCTGTTGTCACAAATGGCAGGAGTTCCTTGCTTTTCATGGCTGAATAATATTTCACATATATCTATCTATCTCACATCTTTTTTATCTATTCTATTTTTAGCTTACCTTCTTATTAAGTTTCAAAGGACAGCTAAATTTAGATGATTATCACAGTACATATATTGTGCATGTATGAGAGTTTACTTAATTTCTTATAGGAATAAATTTAAATCTAAAATAAATTTTGTAGAAAATAAAGGAGTTGTGATGGAGGACTGTGATATTGATAATCACACTTTTAAAAATCATCAAATTTTTCATTAGCACTTTGAACTTTGTATGATATTTAAATATAAACATACTTTAAATTTTTTCCTGAAGTCTTTTTCTTCTTTTTCTTGCTTTTTTAGTTTCTTAGGGTCTTTTTCTTCTGCCTTGGCCTTGGCTCCTTGACTAGGATGGCAGAACACACATAAAATAGCATTTAGTTTCAAAATATAAGAAGAATAGTGTATAACAGACAATTCATAACATTACATTTTTGCTAAATTTCATTTTCAATTATCATTGTTAGAAATCTAGTACATTCATTGTAATAAATGATGACATTTCATAATGCAGAATAGATTTTCAAAAGAATACAGACTGAGTTAAAATGGAAGTGAGAGATAATGTATTATGTTGAATGGTATAAAATGACTAAAGTATAGTTTAAACATGGTTACATATCAGCAGTTTCATATGATTCAACCTATTCTTGAACCCCTTATATTTTTCAACCTTTCCTAGATAATTAAGTGGTTTGGCTAATGTCATAGAAAAGGCTTTTTAAAAAAGAACACTTTGTGAAAGACTGATTTTTATGGCTTAAAAAGTTTATCTATATATAATCTACTTAAAACAAAGCCAGGGTCACATCTCATGATACCAACTAAAGCCAATTATTATAAGAGAGGTGAACAGCTCTGAGGTAGTGATTCTCCAGCCTGGCCACATATAGGATCACCTGGGAAGTTTTTAAAAAATACCACTGCCCTTGTCTAATTCCCAGAAATTAAATTAATTAAAAATTCTAATTAATTAAATTGAGTGCGGTCCAGGTACTGACCTATATATTTTAAAAGTTCCCAGGTGATATTAATTTGCAACCAAGGTTGTGAACAATTCCTGGGTTAAGTATGGATATTAGGGAAAGGCTGTGACTCTCTGTAGGAGGGAATTTAAAAAATCAGAATATTTGTGAATAATGAAAAATTTTAAACACTGACATTAATTTTGATTACCTAAGGTAAAGTTTTGTTTGTAACTGATTTATTTAAAATTTTTGAATCTTAGAATTTAGTTCATTCACTGGGAAATGAATTAGCACACTGTCCTGCCCTAGGTTCTGCATTGTCCCTCATACCTTCTCTCTGATGGTACCTGGGTAGTAGTGGAATCGCTGGCCCGGATTAGCACTCTGGAGCGATCAGAATATACATGAATGTTAAAAATGACCCACAAGCTCTCTTTAAGGGTAATTTATTGAAATTTATTTAAAAAAATAGAATGCTGTGTTAGAGACACACGATTGCCTTGAACTCTGAAAATAAGCAATGGGAAAGAAATTAGTACATATCGCACAAAGTTTAATCAGCTGGGGCTTATTTTGCTTAAAGAAAAGGGCCAGTGGGTGACCTAGAGAGATATTTAATGGAATGTGGTGGCATTTCTACGGTAATATTAAACACAAAAATGTGCTTAAAACTGTCAGGAATAGAAGCGACTTCCCAATGGTGAGGAATATTAAAACTTAACATATTTCTGAAGATTAGATTTTCCTTTCATGGAGAACTGAAAAAGGAGAATGATTCTCCTTTCATATTTCTGGTGTGTTTTGCCTGTAGAACTTGATCTTCTTATATAAATAACAGGATATTTTCCCCTCAGTTTCTTTGATCTTGCTCTTGTTGTGTAAAATTAGTTTAACAATGTTGGTAAAAAAAAACAAAAAAGAGGGGCTTCCCTGGTGGTGCAGTGGTTGGGAGTCCGCCTGCCGATGCAGGCGACACGGGTTCGTGCCCCGGTTGGGAAGATCCCACATGCCGTGGAGCGGCTGGGCCCGTGAGCCATGGCCGCTGAGCCTGCGCGTCCGGAGCCTGTGCTCCGCAACGGGAGAGGCCACAACAGTGAGAGGCCCGCGTACCACACACACACACAAAAAAGACAAAAACAGAAACTTAGAGTTCACTCATGCATTTTTACCAGTACAGCTCAGAAGACACCACTTACTGTATTCCATTGATGTTACTTTTATCCTTTAACTGATCAACTTCAAGATCTTTTTATTCATCTTTCTTTTTTCTTGAAAAAGCTAGAGAGGTGTTCTTGCTTCCATACATAGCATGTATCAGATCATCTCACATATTTATTGGAGTATAAAAAAGCATCCTAACATGTTATTTTCTATTACAAAAGAATTTTCAAAAGGTACTCCTCTTCTATTAATTGATTTTAGATTTTCTTACAACTTTTGTCTAAAATTAAATTGAAGCCTTAGGTAAGCTAAAGAATGTCACTATTCACTGTTGACTGTTTTTGTTTGAATGGAACCTTTGAGAATCAGATGATTTTGTGAAAAAGTGACATAACTCGTAAAAGTCCTTTCAAAACACAAATCTGCTGTCTCTTTTTTTTTCATAAAAGGAAATGATCTTCTTGTGGAGGATGGAGGAGGCTTGAAGCAGGTGGGTTAGGATTGAGACATAAACTAAGCAGTGTGTTCAAGACAAAAAACGTTTTGAGAAAAAAGTAAAAAAGGGAGCGAATGAATCAGTGAGAGCAGTTGCGATCAGGCTCTCAAATATTCTCCCAGTGAATGAGTGAATAAATGAATGAAGACATTGGTGAGTCATAGGTCAGAAGATAATCAGGGGACAGGAAGAAGGACCACTGGGAAGGGGTGAGGGGAAGCGAGAGAGAGAAGGAGGAGGAGAACCTGGGCTATCCATCCATTCACAAACCTGGCAGAGAGGTCAGAGTTGGGATCAGGGAGAGGACGACAAAGCCAACAGGATGGCACACAGTACACACGCCCTCACTGGGGTTTTATTCCAGCTGAATTTTCTTAAACCGTCTGATTTTCATTACTTCATTGTAATGAGAACATTTAAATTACCTCATCTCTGGTGGTGGAACAGGGAAATCAGAGGCATCCACATCGTCATAAACTTCATCTCCCATGTCTAACGAAAGACAGAATAGCAAATGTTGAAACACTGTTAATGTACATTTTGATGTGAGCATTCAATGGGATTTTAATATAAAGATTGTTTCAAGGACAACAAAATAAGTTTTCCTGAGGTCTCTGTACATTTCTCCTGGAAGCACTGCCTATTCCTTAAAAGGGAGAGAGAAGTTCCTCTCTTCCTTGATGCTTGTGTTAAATATCCCTCAAAAAGAAAAACAACAACAACAACAAAATAGTGACAATGATAATAACTATTGTTATCAGGAAAAAAACCCTAAAGCAGTGACTGAGATTATTTGAATATCCACAGGTGTGATGAATTGTAAGATTAGTAGATTGCTGACAAGCAAATCAATATTACTGGCCATTGGCTGCAGGTAGAGATTGAAGTAAAGATTTTTATGGGATTTGGGGTGCTAGGATAATATACATCACTTTATTTATATGTCTTTGTCTTTGTGCCTATCTATCTATCATCTATCTATCTATCCCTCTTTTTTGCTCATTGATCTGTCTTCATTAACTTTTACCTTATAGGAATATTATGTGTGGCACTATTGTAAAATAAAAGACACTTCTGATACCAGCAGGTCTTGAGAATCAGTATTGGTGGAAAAGTTGCTATGACCTTAACTGGTTCAATGGCTTTTCCAATATGTAGACATTTTTCTTGATCCTAGACTTCTTGTTAATAAAGTCAGGAGGAATGCATCCTCTCTACACCTATTAAGTTGCTCCACAGCAAATTAAGCTGAAGAGATGAATTGAAGAGAGTACAAATGTTTTAAGAAATGATTATCACAGAAAGTTTAAAATGCTCTCTGGTAGTGGTAAGGATTTGATTTCCTTTAAAAAATACCCCCCCGCCACCTTGGGACTTCCCTGGTGGCACAGTGGATAAGACTCTACGCTCCCAATGCAGGGAGCCTGGGTTGATCCCTGGTCAGGGAACTAGATCCCACATGCATGCAACAACTAAGAGTTCACATGCCACAACTAAGGAGCAGGGGAGCCGCAAATAAGGAGCCTGCTTGACGCAACTAAGACCCGGTGCAACCAAAAAAAAAAAAAATCCCCCTCTTCTGTATATATGTACACACACACACACACACACACACACACATATATATATATATATATGCTCTGTATATGTATGTATATATGTGTGTGTGTGTGTGTGCTTGTGTGTGTATTTTCCTCCCACTCAGGTTAAGTAATTTCACAGGATAAAACGTGCTCAACTATATGAAGAATCTATAATAAATACGTAAAAATATTACATATCACTGGTTTCCAGAAAGGGAAAAGTTACTATTCCATGCACATGCACTTAATACACCTTTGAGAATGAAAGAAAATTAAAACAAGAAACACATTTTTTACTTATTTGATCACATTTTTTCCATTTTGTACCTACTATTTGTGGAGCTAAGTTTCTTTTTTTTTTTTTTGCGGTACGTGGGCCTCTCACTGTTGTGGCCTCTCCCGTTGCGGAGCACAGGCTCCAGACGCACAGGCTCAGCGACTGTGGCTCACCGGCCAAGCCGCTCCGCGGCATGTGGGATCTTCCCGGACCGGGGCATGAACCCTCGTCCCCTGCATCGGCAGGCGGACTCTCAACCACTGTGCCACCAGGGGAGCCCAAGAGCTAAGTTTCTTGAGTACTTTTTGAAAATTATAGATTAAGATATAAGCTTATCAGTTATTGATCAATTTGAGTTAGAGCCTTACATATTTTCAAATTGATAACTGAAAACAAAATCAGATAAACAGTCTGGAAGAATAGTTTATCTTTGTGTTTGGTTTGCTCTTTCTATTTATTTTCATGTTGGGGGTAGGAGTTTATTAATTAATTTATTTATTTTTGCTGTGTTGCATCTGCGTTTTTGTGCGATGGCTTTCTGTAGTTGTGGCAAGTGGGGGCCACTCTTCATCGTGGTGTGCGGGCCTCTCGCTGTTGCGGCCTCTCTTGTTGCGGAGCACAGGCTCCAGACGCACAGGCTCAGTAGTTGTGGCTCACGGGTCTAGTTGCTCCACGGCATGTGGGATCCTCCCAGACCAGGGCTCGAACCCATGTTCCCTGCATTAGCAGGCAGATAGATTCTCAACCACTGCGCCACTAGGGAAGCCCTCTTTCAATTTATTTACATGTCAAAATAAACTTTTTGAAAGCCCCTGAATATTCTTGTGAGACATTTTATTTTGTTCAAAGTAAACTTAAGAAAACTCCTTTAAAGATCTGTCTCAGCAGGGGTAAAAAAATAAGCTGATCAAAATTGTACAAAGAAGAAACTGTTTCACATTGAGCAGTGGAAAATTTTCCAAAGACAATATAAGTGATACATTTTAAAAATCAAAGAAATTTAGATTTAGAAGGACCTTCATGGCATATAATGTGGCATGTTTTCAGAAATCTTTATGCATAAGTCCAATACACCAAGCTCTGACTGAATTGGGGTGGGGAGGGTCCATGGGGAATGTTGGGGTCCATCCCTACTCGGCCCTTTCTCCATAGTGATCCTATGGCTGGAAGAACTGTTTAAAATTCATGATATTTTAAAATTTCCTCTTCCCACTATTTTACTGTTGAGAAACTGTGGTGACCCCAGGTGCAGTTACTTGACAAGGTTACACAATTTATTATTTTCAGAGTCAGGACTTTAATTCAGACAGCGTGACTATAGCCAATCCTTTCCACTACCTCATCTGCAAGAAGTGAGATATAAAATATGCAATTAGCTTTTATTACTTACCCACTTGTTTAGGAGGAGAAGGGAAACTGGAAAGAAAATGATAACACAGTTATAATCAGACCAATATAAACACAGAAATTAAGTCTTTTATTTAGGAGTGACATGAATAGCCTGGAGGCTTATAAAGTCTAATTAATCTGTTGACTGTCATTCCTTTCTCATCCTCCATTTCTCTGCTAAGTCCCAAGTTTCTGTCCATCAATCTGGAATTTAGCAAAACTTTTTGTGAACTCCAGTGTTGACCAAAAAAGTCAAGAGTCAAGATATCCAGTGATTTGTTTTGCTCACAGCCATTAGACCAATGTTTGCAGATTTGTTCTATGAAGTTTGGGCATATTATCATACCAGAGTAATTAAATGGTCTCAGTATTCTGGAGTCACTGTGGCATAGCTCAGGCCCAGAACTGTTTATTTGACTCAAAGAATAGAAATGCAGAGTCAAAATCAGCAGAGGTCATAGGAATCTTTATATGACCATGTTTCAACAATATGTACATGTATATCTCCAAAAGAAGAATGGTGAATAAGAGAGGAATATCCACTGAAACTAGAGAGTGAGAGCTTATTAACAGAAGTGATTTGAAATCAGGATTGGGTGGCTTTTAGTTGCAACAGAAAAAGACCTTTGCTTTTATTACTTTCTGAGCTTTAAACACACACACACACACATCACTGGAAGAATGGTGCACAGTTACAGTAAAGTGTGAAAGGTCATTAGTTCAAGTGATCTAAAACCAGAATTAGCTGGTGTGTAATTAGAGCAAAAAAAAAAAAATCTCTTCTTTTATTTCTAAGGACTACATTTGAGTAATGCTGCATGAAGAGAAGATTTGCTATGTTTACTTATAATTTTAAGAGTCCTGTTTATTGAGTGTTGTTTTAGTGTCTCACAAAAGGGTTTAAAATTAGGACTTCTATGTGGAATTAACATCTTATAAAGACTTCAGTTAAGTGTGGTGAATCTATTAGGCACATATAAAATAAGGATATCCTGTACCAGCGAGTGTAATTAAGATCCTTCAAATTCACACACATGGAACTTATACTAAAGGGTTATTTTTGTATGGAAAGGTAAAATTTATGCTTTAGTTTTATTTATACAAACTGAAGATATTTAGAATAATTTTATTATAGGATAAATATGTAATTCAAGTAGAATTAATATATCACAATTGTGATATAGCGTTACAAAGACTTTAAATACTGTACTTAGAGAAAAGAAATTCCAAATTGTGTCCTTTATTTCTAGCAATTAATTTTTAAAAGAGAATGTGTATTTTGAAGAATAGTCAGTATACAATATTATATAATAAAATGTGGCATTGGAATTGTGAACATTCAGATGTGATGCCACAGTTAAAAAAAGTCCTACTAAATGGAGGGTGAGTGTGTATGAATGTGTGAGGGTGTGTGTATGTACACTTGTGCGTGTGTGTGCTTGTACATGTTTGAATGGAAAGCAAAATATATTTTTGAACCATATGATGATTTTCGAATACTTTGTGCTCCTCTTATATAAATGCATGAGTTTAAGGGTGACACAGTAAATGAGGCTAGAATAACTAATGGGAAAAACACATTAAATTGTTAAAAGTTTGTCAGAAATTGGTTATTGGTTATAAAATATTAGCAGCATTTGATTAAATTATTAGTGCTGTTATCGTGCACTGTATTTGGTGGTTGGTCGACTCTTACGATGAACCTTCATTGTCTGACTCAGAGTCTTTTGGTTTCCCTCGTATACTTTTCTTTCTGTCATCTTTTCCCTTTAACATCTTCAAAATCCCCCAGGACCACGTGTTACTCTTCTCTTCAACCTGTAGCGTGGAGCTTTGGATCATGCAGGCATTGATCAGATTTTTTTATAATTATACTGCTTTGATCGTTCAGGCTGTAAGCTACTCATTGTATTGAACAAAATGAAGCTATTACGTTTACAGGTTATGGTCTTTGAGTACTGCTTCTACTAGGTAAACAGGTAAGTTATTTTTTCCTATTTGGTAGATTTCTCCTGGTTCTTAAACTAGCGAGCTGAGTCAGGATTAAGTTTTAGACATCAATTTAGCTATACTGTATTAAAAGTAAGTTGTTAATAGATTAAAAATATTTTTAAATGTATTTAAATTTTAAAATACACCATTTCAAAAGTTTAAACACCCAAAGGATTCAATACTGGTTTTGCCACAGAGAGCATATGATCTCAGTTTATTTGGGTTGCCTACAACTATGATTAATATACAAAGGATAGCCATGCGACTGATTAACTTTCCAGATTGTCATAAAAATAAATTATTGATTGATAAATAAATGATAGGGAAAAGTTTGAAAAGAAAATCTGCAACATTTCTAATCCTTTATCCCTTTTTCATTTCACTTCTTTTGACGTAGTTGTCAAGGTTATTCCAAACAATATACCACTTCACTTGAAGTGTGTGCAGTTACACTTCCGCATTTACTAATGCTGTTAATTAAACATTCAAATAATTTTTGGTAACGTAACAGGGAATGCTATTTCTGCTTTTTATTTTAAATAGAAATCAAAACTATACAACTCCAGTATATACAATACTTTGCAAAAAGGCAGTTTGCTGATCATTCTTACCCATTAACAGCATCCTCCTCTTCTATCCCATCATAAATATCATCGTCTGGGGGAGGTGGGAACATCCCTTCATGTGAATTAGGGGGAAAAAGTCTTCTGTTAGTTTTATAATTTGGTCACAAATGTTCACTCAAAATTTGACAATAAATCTGTCTTATTTAATTGCAGAAAGCATCCTACTTTCATATCAACTATTTAAATAAAAACTAGCTTTATTTCCCACTCTCACATAGGTAGTAGGTAAATTAATTATTTTTAACATTATCTTATAAGGAATTTTTAGAGGGGAAATGTAATAAAAATATGAGGGAAAATAAAGAGTAGTATGCATGGGAGATGAAAGAAATGGGGGAAAATAACTATGAAAAAAGTCAAATTAAATAAAGATGGAGTTAGAATTTATTGTGGGAAAAGATGGGAGAGGTGATAAGAAAAATTTAATTAATACTGAAGAGACATTCAGAAAAAGCTACTGATCAAGATATAAGTAAAGAAAGGCAAATAAAATGAAAGGTGAATTTATAAACATTGATGGGCTGACTTTTCATTTCTCTATATCATTTCATCAATGTGATATTTTAAAAGTTAAACCTTTTTTTGATTTGTTATCCTATAGTCCTTAGGAACCTTTCTATTTGACAAATATTTATTTAACAAATCTTTATTGAGTACCTTCTCTGTACAGGAATATGTACAATCAACTTGACATTTGATTTTTAGGATGAGAATTTTAGCACTGTCAGGTATTAGTAACCCTTATTTTGTTGATGAGATAACGAGGAGTCTTTAGGAGTCATAGCTAAGGTGACCATGTAAGTTATCATCCAAACAAGGATACTTCTGAAAGTGAAGGGGGATACTACTAAAAATTGTGCTCAGACAATTGGCATAAATCAAGACTGCCCTGGGCATACTGGAAGTGGAGTCACCCTATGACCGACCCATAACAAACTTGGAAGAAAGAACTGACTTGCTCAGGGTCACTCAGTGGCCAGGGCTGGACTCCAGGTCATTGGTTTCCAGTCCAGTGTTCTTTCTACCACATTAAGATCCTCCTCATTGTTTGCAGACAAAAGCATTTTGTCATTAGTACACACAAAAACGTTGAAGACTTGCAGAAACTGCTGATGAAAGTGTGTGGCTTACCTCCACTTCCACTCTGATTGTGGCTAGGAAAAAAAAAGTGGACCAATTAAATTAATATATGAAGTATTTAGCTATCAGGGAGAGAAGTAAATATATTGAGCAGTTATACAAAAGAAAAAATAACATTCCAATCAAAAGTTTATCAGGATGTTATTTACAATAGCCAAGATATATCAATAGAAGCAACCTAAGTGTCCATCGACAGATGAATGGATAAAGAAGATGTAGTATATATACACAATGGAATGTCACTCAGTCATAAAAAGAATGAGATTTTGTCATTTGCAACAACACTGGTGGACCTACAGGGTGTTGTACTTAGTGAAATAAGTCAGATAGTTAAAGACACATACTGTATGTTATCACTTATATGTGGAATCTAAAAAAAAATAAAACAAATGAATGAATATTACAAGACAGAAAGAGACTCGCAGATATGGAGAACAAAGTACTGGTTATCAGTAACAAGGGGATGGGGTGGAGGGGCAAGCTGGGGATAAGGGTTTAAGAGGTACAAACTACTATGTACAAAGTAAATAAGCTACAAGGATATATTGTACAGCATAGAGAATATAGCCAATATTTTATAATAACTTTAAATGGAGTATAACCTATAAAAACATTGAATCACTATGTTGTATACCTGAAACTAATATAGTATAGTATACCTGAAACTAATATAGTAAATCAACTATATTTTAGTTAGAAAAAAAGTTATCAGATGTTATATGTGAAAAGGAAGAAAAACTGTTCCTTATTGTAATAGATGAGTAGTAACAAAGCAAAAAACAAAGCAAAACAAACCTAATAAGAATCAAGTGAGATTCAGCACCATAAAGTATTCTAAACAATGATACTGTTTGCTTCTAGTATTTTCCCATGAGGCAGTTTTCAGATTATGCTGTATTACATCATTCCATAGATGGACTTATTTATAAAAAGAGAGTATTATTCCAGAACCATTATTGCATTAAATTCAATTTTCTTTTGCTATCTCATAGTCACAGCATTTAACTCTTAGTCCAATAGCATTACATTTTTTTAAAAGGGAGAACTTAAAAAAAACTGAAATCCTCTTCATGGGGCCTTTGTAGAGTGTGGCTCCTGATTCTCTAAATCCAGAATTCTGAGTTTTAATTTATTTTGATAACATTCTATATTTCCCCTCTTTTATAATTGTCTGTTTTCTTGCCCATTTCTGCCACTAAAATATGAGTTCTGTGAGAACAAAGGAAGTGTAGAGTGTGAGAACTAAAAAAAAAAATCTCAGAAGTCATCTAGTTCCTTTTGCAGAAAGCAATTGAGGTGCTGAGAAATGACGTGATATGACCAAGCCCACTTTTAAGTAAATGAACAGATGAGAGGAGAACTTCAGCATCCTGCCTTCCCTTACAATATCCTTTTGGCTACACCTCGCTGCGCTCCCTGTGTCACCATTTGAGCCTTTTGGATCATCTGCCAGTAACAGATATCAGTCTGATATTACAATTGTATAGTGTAATTATACACTTGTATCTGATTCCTCAACCTTTAAGTCAGAATAAAAGAAATTGGTCCGACGCAGATCTACTGCTGATCTAGAAATAAAAAATATGTTTGTTAATGGAACTTTGGAGAAAAACATGCTATAAGTGTCCTAATATATAAATAAGAATTGATTTTTGATGAATTTTTAGTATATTCTCTACTTGCTTACAAACTATTTTCACATTCATTGTCCTCAACACTTCCCTTTGAGCATGAAGCAAGCAGATAGAATTATGTGAAAAATTGCAATTTGGGTTGGCTGCCACTCCTGGCAAATACAATATATTCCCTTGGAGAGTCTCACACCCAATTCCTAAAGAACAGAGTTATAATCAGGAGCAAAGCCACCATACATGATTTCATCTCTATAGCCGTTCTTCAATTTCCTATAATGGTCTTTTTGGAATACAAACCATTGATCAGATGAATGAGAGGTAAGGATAGGAGAGTGTGAGAAAAGAGGAGGAAAGAGAAAGAGGAAAGGATAAATCACAGGGAAAAGGTTGGAAACATACATAGAAGAAAGTTTTTTTATGTGATGGAAGAGTGGTATTTGCACTTGTAATTTCCTTTTGTTCAACGTTTCACATTTAGCACAAAAAATTGCTTAGTTGAGAAGAAAGGGAGAAGAACCGCTGTCAGGTCCTGTGCTTTTAAGCCTCCTGTCTGCTCACAGAATTTGAAGTACACAGTCAGCTCTCCTTACCCTGGAGGAATTGGGAAAGAGCTGGTAAAGAGTGCAAGGAACCAGGAGGCATCTGGGGGAGGGAGAGGAGAGGATGGTGCCTTCTCTTATTCTTGCCAGGACAAGCTGCCAGCTATACTCAGCATCTTTCCTTGTTCTACTAAGGACAAAGCATATTCTTTCATGAGATCTCTGCCAGCAGCAGCTGTAGTTTCAAGAAAAAAACTTGTGTAGAAGTGATGTCTCTTATTCCATTTTCTTATTAAATGCGCATAAGGGAGGAATAGATGCTAGTAAATATTGTGGGGCTATACTTGTTTAAAATATTAAGCATAAAAACCTTACACCTCCTCCAACCCCAGTTTATTAAATGGAAGATTCTTTTTCTGCTACATGTTTACTAACTAGAGATATCTTTTAGAGTTGTGGTATGTATAGACTAGATAAAAGGAAAAGGTAATAGCATTAGTTTTGGGAAATAGTCACCTATTATGGAAAATAATGCTTCATTTTAAGGATATCATCCCTTTTTGTGGGTTTATCATCTTTTTCTTGAGTATGTTCATCAGTGTAAATATGTATATATTAATATAACTGGGGTTCTTTAATTCCAAAATAAGAGAAATGTGTGTGTTTTTTTTTAAAAGATAAAAGTCAAACACAAGGTATATATGTTGCTAATATACATGGTATGGCATACTCATGTCCAGAAAATTCTGTAACTCTCAGAATATGGCCATTTGGAACTTTGACCCCCAAATTAGCATTTACTGACTTTCAAATTAGGTCAAGGTGTTTCTTATTACTAAGGCCAATTTACAATCTGTAAACTCCAGTGCATACATTGCATGTTTTGCTATATATTGCATAATTTATGATCATAACATGGTAAGAAGGCATGGAAGGCCATCATTCTTTTTTTTTTGGCTGTGCCACGTGGCTTGTAGGATCTTAGTTCCCCAACCAGGGATTGAACCCAGGCCCCAGGCAGTGAAAGCCCAGAATCCTAACCACCAGTCCGCCAGGGAATTCCCTACTATTCATTTTAGAAAGACAAAACTGCCAGAGAGCAACATAAGTTTAATTGATGCCATGAGCTCAAAGTCCACAAGAGGGAAATTTAATTCTTCATATAGTTCAAAAGTATATTACTGTTTTGATCATTTTACGTTTTTAAAATGGTTGATAATGAAAATATTTTTCCTTTAAAATTTGAGTTATGAAGAATGCAGACACATTTTTTCCCAAGTGAAGATCTAGCACAGATCATGTGTTTTGGGATCACTTGGGGGATTTCCCAATTTCACAAATGGGCATAAAAAAAAAAAGAGGATTCTTCACCGTGCTGGAGATTTTCCTTCTCCTTTTCCTTCAACTTGAAGGGATTATGGCTTTACCAGAAAAGGGAGATATTGGAGGCAAGAAGGAATGAAAAGAAAAGGGGAATGGAAAAGGAAGGAGAAGAAAGGACAAGGAAGATCAGAGCTAGGAAAAAGAGACAGAAGAGGAGGCAAGGATAAGGGGAGCTGGAGACAGAGAAAAGAGAGAAGGGAAGGAAAGGTACGTGGAAGAAGATCGCCATCCTCTCCTCTGGACTCCTCTACCCCAGAAAGATGTTCCCATAATTCTTGCAGGGAAGGTCATGCCATTCTAGTGGAATGAATGGAAAGTTGGACCCTTAGTTGATTGCCAGGGATCATAGGGGATTTTACATTTTTACTCTTAAAGAGCAAAGTAGAGTTGGCTTAAAAAAGCATTTTTGTCTGTTATGTTTTTAAATAAGAATGATGAATATATTTAGACTCAGATTTCAGAAAAAAACACTTTATATTTTTCAGAGCTAACTTCTACATCTCATCCTTCAGTTTTACAAAGTCATACTTACTTTAGGCATATCCTTAAGATCAAATCAGAATAAATACTGTAAAACAGCATTTTGGATTGACAACACGTTTGGCAATATCTGGCAAATGGCCGATTATATTTCAAGTAGTATTTGATACATACAATCAAAGAGTAAAATAAAAGACTATGGAGTTTCAAATGACTTTTCATCCATATTGAAGTGATTGTAAATGGTAATTCAGTTTAGTGATAGAGGGCAGTAGGAAATAGGGAAAGTAAAATTCTAGCATCTTAAAATCCACAATATCTGACAAAGAGATGATTTGATTTGCTTTACAATTTGTATTTACACATACCTGTTAACATCTTCCTGCTCTGCGACATCATCATATACTTCCTGGTCATCTTCAAAAGGTCTTGATGAAAGAGCACCAAGCGAATTTTTTTTCCGTTTCAAGGAATCATAGTCAATCTCTACAGCCGTTGTTTTAATATAGCCATCTACCAAAAGGGGAACAACTTATGTTCAGGTAACTGTAGTTTAAATATCTTAAAGTTGTGGATAAAATATTAATTGCACACTTACTCTTTAAATTTTCCCTTTATTTCTTTGCTTGAAATTCTGATTTATAGACTTGTTGACACATGTTTCACTGTACTTTGTCAAAGTCTTATGCTGTTGTGGTTTGGGGTAAGCCTAGAGTCTATTTTCAAGATTCCAAAGTGATTTCATATGAATCATTTTTGCCTTTTAACCTCAATGAAGAACCTAATGCTCTTTGCTCCTCCCTGAGATACTATAAATATTTACATTTTTCCCCACTAAAAAGATTACACAGATGAGGTGAAGATGGAGCTATACCTGTCATTTAAAATCTTCCTATCTTTGTCCACCCTGTAACGTGCTCCCAACTTAATGCTTATGAGTAGCTTTGGAAGAATTTTCACATTAATATTGGCTCAAATAGAAAACACTTCGAAGTCATAGGAAAATGTGCACTCACATGACCCCCTGGCTGTTTTGCCCAGCCATTTTCCTTCAGGGTTGTCTGTGATTCGGATTATCTCAATTTGCTCTCCTTGCTTGAAGCTCAGTTCATTCTTTCCTCCTTTGACATCACAGCAAGCTTTTGCTTGGTGGATGACTTGAATAGGGCCTGTTAGCTGCAAAGAGGAAAAAAAATCACGACTGGCTTCTTTACTATTCAGAACATCTTTAAGGAAGGCGGTTTTGAAAGACAATATGTCCACCACTTGCCAACCTGCCTATTACCAACATTTACAAGTTTGAACTAGAAGTTGAGGGTGAATGTCATTCCTGGTGAATGTTCTTAGAGGAGGGGTTAGGGGAGAATTGTAGAGGTCAGACAGAACCAGCAAAGAACAGGTAAGCACATGCTCGGGGGCCAGGAGAGAGTGGCAGTGATCTGTTGACCTCGGGAACTCTGTGGAAGATTTGCAGAGAAAGCCACCGAGAACCGAATACCACTTATGTACGACATGCTGGGTGCTATGTGTTTTTATGGGGTATGCTGGTGGTTTGCTTGGTAGACAGAGAAATAGCTTTGTGAATAATAAAAATAACAAATATTATGAGAGGTTTTTAAATTAATATCCTGAATAGTACAGTGTTTTCTTGACAGCAGGGGAATAATCTAGTTTAGAGGCCATGAATCCTAAACATTTCCTAATCCAAAATTGGTCTTTTCAACAGAATTTCTTGGACCTTTTGATATGCAAATATGCATTGTGAGTTTTGAAGAAGGTCTACTTTATTTTATTGAACTTGTGATGTGATGAATTGTGAGACATATCATTAATTATGCACCACCAAGAAAGAAAGAAAATAGCTTAAGTTAAATTTTGATATGCCAACGATGTTAAAACGCATCTTAATATCAGAATTTTAAAATGTGAAATATTTTGTCTTGGAATTAATGAAATGTGAAGCTGTGTAACAGTTCTCACATTTATTTATTTAATTGGAACATCTATTAACATTTTGTGGAAGGAATATAGCGTGTGAAGTCCTAGTCTCGACAAACTCTTGAGTTCATATTTGGTGGTATATCTTCCATATCCTATTTTTTTCTTACTAACAAATGTTATTCAAATGAATGAGTAAAACAATGCAAAACTGATTTCTCAAAAAAAAACCCACAAGGGAAAGCTTCACACCATTCCTTCAAAACTACAAACAATCTCTTCATAAAAAGTATGTTATAAAGATTTTCATTTAAGAAATTAGTTTTTCATGTTTTCCACTTGAAAACTATAAACGTTGGTAGCCATACATTCTGTATGAGTAAAATGTTTTAGTATTCATACCGTAATCTTAATTTTGCTTAATGTAGTCAGCAAAATTGAATGAGATCCTATAATAGATACAGTGCCTTCCGTGCATTATTTTATTTAATTCCATAAAAATCTTTCAGGAGAGGTATCATTGACTCACTTTAAAAATAAGGATCTGAGATTCAGAGAAGTTTGGTAATATGCCCATGATCACATAATCTGCATGTGCAGTTGGACTTTGAATCCACATCTGTCCAACTGACTCTAAGCTTTACATTTTCCCTTTGCCCTGCTGTTGAATCTTTGTTTTACTATAATCAATATACTGGGAAATTATATATAAACCACATTTTTATAATTCAAACCATATTGTAAATGTTCAGGAGGAATTAAATATTTAAAGGAAACTTGATATGAATCCTTTTTATAGTGAAGAATAGTTTTGTAGCTAGATAATCACTTTATAGCTGACATACTAGACCCACCCCAGAAGGGCCATGTCATCAAAGACGTACTGGACAAGAGAGTATAGTGTGCAAGTATAGTGGTAGTGGTGGTAGTAATAGAAAGCACACAATTAGAAATCAGAGATCAGAGAAGACAGAGGTCAGAAATCCAGGTGGATGAAGAGGGAGGAGAAACAGCAGGTATCAAGTCAGAATGTAGGTCAGCTTAAAATAAAGGCAAAAATGTAAGTCAGGTCTAGACAGCAGCAATCAGGTAGCTCATGGAGCTTTATTACGACAGGTCTGGTTAATCCAGAGACACTTCTGTCCCTCGTACCACTGTAATACATGCCACAGGGATGTGTATGTGTGTGGTCCTGAGCTCATATTATGAGTAGGATAAAATGAAATGCATAACAAGGAGGGTCAAGATGGGTCTGAGAAATCAAGTACTCTTTCACTCAATCGACATAAAATTTCCTGAGCTCCCACCATATTTTATTTGGACTTTATTGCATTAGTTTTTTAGTGCAGGGGTAAAGGAGATTATTGGACAAAAACATTACTATTGTGAAGGTAGTTACTCTTTAGAAAATAATGATTAAGTAATTCTCCAACCATGTAAGGTTTCAAGAATTGTGCCCCTTTTGTGTGAAAGTTATAAAAAGAGGTTACTCTTTTTCACCCTTCGGCAAGCAAGCTCTTACTTTAAATTTCTTCTTTATTTCCTGTTCTTTCTTTTCTCTCTCTTTCTGTTCCTTTTTCTCCAGCTCTAATCTCTTCTTTTCCTCCTTTTCCCTTTTCTTCTCTCTTTCTTTGGATGTTTCTCTGTGGATTAAAATTGTAAGTTTGTTTTAGCATCCACGGGCATTGACGTGTCAGGGCTCCCTATCCAGAGAGGTTTCTACCCAGAACAGAAGATAGTATGTGAAGAAGTATAGGTGAAGGTATAAAGCCAAGGCTTGTCAAAATTCCTGGGTGTATGAGACTGTTCTTAGAACCAGCAGGAGGCATTCAAATGAGGATGCCTTCCTAAGGTTCTGCTGCCCTTACAGCTCGTGCAGGCAAGTGGAAAGCACAGTTTATAACGGTTCTTGCAGCCTGTCGGCATGAATAGAATTAATCTCTCTCTCTCTCTCATGCACGCACTAGTACAAGTTCACATACACACATGGACTTGCACACACATGTACAAACCTTAATTCAGAAACTTTAGTCAGAATTAGTTGAATAAGAACTGGGTAGGGAAAATTAACATATTTGAATCAACAAAAGATAAAATAACATATTCATTCTACTTCTACTCATTTTCCAAGAAATTTCTTAGTCTCGGGCTACCCAGAAACCCATTTTGGAACCCATTCTAACACCTTTCTGTTTAGCAGGCTAAAACTTTGGCATCTGGTGCTGTGTTAAATCGTCTCTCATAGCAAGGTTGTGAGGTGAAGCGCTGTCTAGGTGAGGGCATTGTAATGTATACACGAATTCATGTGCCCAAGGACACACCGAGAGCAAGAAATCAGATTCCCGGTCCCTGTGATTCCCTGCCTGTGGGCTATCTAGTGGGCTGCAGGCCTCTGACCTCTCCGGGGATGACATTTTAATAGAATCCTCTGTAAAATCCTTAGACAAGAAAAGAATCTTTAGTCCTTTGTATTGAAATAAAGGTTATCATTTGAATGCCCGTCATTTCCCTCCCAGTGTTGAATATCCCTCCACTCTCCCTCATACAAATCATTATATTCATCTTAGAAGGAAAATATCATGGTAAAAAAATGTAACTCATACATGTCTTCATATGTTTCTCCTTCACTCTCTTGTTCCTGTCAAGAAAAACATTAATAATGATTAACTGTAATTATTTAATAAGGGAACATACACATATTACATTGCTCAAATAATCAGTAAAACAAGCATACATTTGTGTGTCAATTTGGCTTATTTAAGATATTTTTGTTTCCTTTTTAGAGACAGACTGGAAAAGGAAGCACAGAAAGATTTCATTTTATATCTTGCTATGTAATTCAGATGTGTAGCCAGACTTCAGTCTATGTTTAGCATTACAAAATTACTATGAGTCAGTGTAATAATGGGTGTTTAATGTCTCAAGCATTTTAGATGAAATAAGATTATAAATGGAAAAAATCACCATTACTCATAAGGATTTTCATTTGTTGGTTTATATCAATAGAAAATGAATCACAATAATTGTTACATATTCTAGTTACAGCAATATAATATGAGAAGGAAAAAAAAACTGACCTCATCCAGATTTCCAGTTCCTAAAGTGTTTAAAAAAAGAATACAATTTAATGTACTGTAATTAAGAAGTGCTTTAATACAGTATTATTAAATGTAATATAATATTCAAAACAGTTCATCATGTAACAGAACTTATAATTTACCAAACGTATAGAAGTACAAAATAAAATATGCAGTTTAGATTCTTACTATGGCTTTTTTGAATCTTGTAATTTAATTATAAAATCATTTCACTGACTTTCATAAAATAATGCAAAAGCCAAAAATTAATGAAGACACTCTTTATTCTCTTTATGAAAAGCATGCACATTTGGTTTTGTGGGCTTGCAGTATGGAACAAAGATTTTACCAGAAAATCACAACTTGTTCATACTTTTCGACTTACTTGTTCCCAAGGATTTGCTTTCATGTGTCAAACAAATCAAGTTAAAAAGATTTTTTAAAAAGATATTTTACTGCTCAAGGGTTTGGTAATATCAATAAATTACCAGGTACAAAGACATCATCTAAAACAATAATAATAAAAACAGTGTGGAACTGATATACAAATGAATAGACCAGTGGAATAGAGCAGAGAGCTCAGAGACAGATACACAAATTTACACACACACAAATAGAAGCACACATTATGCACACACAAACACACCTATATATGCAAAGACACAAACACATCGATAGAGCTAATACAGTAAATGTGGCATTATAAATTAATGAGAAAAGGGTGGATTTCAGAGTATGGTAATGGGAAAACCGGCTTTGTACATGAGACAACAAATCTAGATTTCTACTAATGCCTCAAAAGTGGACTGCAAAGAGATCAAAGACCTAACTATAAAGGCTAAAGTTCATAGAAGATAATATTTGTATTTCCTAGGGATAGGACTTCTTAAATAAAACTTAAAAAGTATAAATTACAAAGTAAATGTTAATGAATTTGATTATATCAAAATATATTTATGTTCAGTGAAGGACAGCATGGACTAAGTTAATAGACAATGGACAGAATGAGAGAAGATATTTGCAGTGTCTACAACTGACATAGGATTAATATCTGGAATACAAAGGAACTCCTGCAAATCATCCAGAAAAGGATACCAACCCCAAGAAAAAAATGGTCAAGGAATAGGAACTGGCAACGTACAGAAGAGAAAACCACAAAGGCTATTAAACAAATCAAGTATTCGAACTCAGCAGCAAGCAGAGATATGAAAATGAAACAAGTCATCATTTTATGCATGTAAGACTGGAAACAACTGGAAAGCTGCATAGTACTATGCACTGGCGAAAGGTAGGCATCTTGGAATCTTCATGCCCTGTGATGGGAGTACACAGAGATGCAGCTCTTCTGGAGAGCACTCTAATCCTACTCAGTTGGAATGAGTAAATCATTGCTTACAAGCAGCCACTCTACTGCTGGATATACATAAAGGAAGGCTCTCAGAGGTCCACATGGAGATATGGACAAGAAGGTGCATTGAACTATTATTTGTGGTACCAGCGAGTTGAAGGTGAAATGTGAATGCATAGGATGCATACCATGGAGTGCTGTGCAGTAGTTAACAGAAAGAAATTAAATATACATATATAACATGGAGGAGCCCCCCAAAACACATTATGCTGAATATAAAAAAAAAGGCCAGAGTGAGCTATAATATACAGTTTGTGTAAATTGAAACATGTACATATACACATACAACAGCATGCAAAGAATATGTACAAAAGACACACACTAAGTACATTAGAATATTTGTCTCTGGTAAAGGGGAGGAAGGAAAGGGAGTGAGTCATGGAGATAAAAGGAAATAAATAAGTAAGTAAAATAAGAGACGGGTCTTTCATGGACCAATGACGATAATGACCCATTAATGATCCAATGAGAATAATTAACTCAAACTTCCGTATCGGAGGGAAAAAATAAATAAAACATCTTTCGCCTCTTACCATCAGAGTGCATGACACTATCTTGATATTCTTCATTTACAGGGCTTCTGAAAACAAGAGAGAAGAAAAAGTGAAAATGGAACAAGTAGATGCTCCCCTTACAATGAAAAAGAAAAAAGAATAAAAGGATCATTTAAAAATAACTCTTCTCTTTCATATCTGCTCTGATTTAAAACTTCAGAAGTCAGTAGAATAGGCTTTAGCCTTGTATTGATGCCACTACTGCTGCAAAAAATGGAGAATCGGGGAGCTTGAGCACAGCACTGCCCATTCAAAGTGAGTATCTACAATTAATCAGTAGTTTAGTTTCAGAGCAGAAATATTTTTCTGTTAAAAGGACAGTATGTCAATAAGTCAATTCTGGGTTCTGAAGGTATATGATCGGCTGTACAGTACAGATTCCAAAGATCATTAGTTCCAATCCTGACTCATCACCCTTTTCCAGATGTTTTCCATCTGGTTTTGCTTCCATCACTTGTGGCTTGAACTCCAAGGTGCTTCATTCCAAACCACTTCACTCCAACTGCTCATAACAGCTATCAATACCTGGGCTTCATGAATCCCTAATGATTTATGGAACCATCTATATTTTCTATTTCTATTCTTGGGTTGATTTGCATAACTGGGGAAAATTGCCATTTTACTGATTTAGGATATTACCAATAATTGACATTCAATCTCAGCTATACCCCCAACACTATTCTATAATCTCATTACACTTTTTTTCTAGTCAACCCTCTCTTGCATCATCCTTCCCAATTGCTATTCAAAACGTTCATTGCTTCCCTCAGATCTCCTATTCCTCTCCTTTCTCTTTTCATCAGATGATCTTGTGTCTTATTTCACTGATAAAATAGCACTTATTGGGGGTGAACTCTCTTAAAATACATTCCTTTAACTCCCAAGCTTATCTACAGTTACGCCCATCCTTACCTGTCCCTACCGAAGTTCCTTCCATCTGTGTTCTGAATCCTATCTGAATGATCAATTATTTTACTCCTTTTATTCGCTACCTTCTGTGTGTCATCATATTATTTATATTACTATTATTGTTCTTCTTCTTTCACTCCCCATCCCTAAATATCTCACTACTGTTTTCTCCCTCAGCCCAAGTTACTCTCATTCATGAAGGACAAACACTTCTCTTCACCTTTCTAAATCCTCCACATTACCATAAGGCCATCATCCTTTTCCCAAAGTAGAAAAAACTGTCCATACTCACCGACTTTACTTGCTCTCCTCCTTCTCATTTCTTCATTGACTACAATCTGGTTTCCCTTGCTAATCCTTCACTGAAACTATTCTTAAAAGATTTGATTACCAAATCCATTAAACACTTCTCAGCCAGCACCTACGTGATTGCTTTGTGGCTCTTATCACAGTATTGGCTATTTTGCCTTCCTGGAGTCTCCTTTGTTTCCATGAGAAATCTCTCCCACTCACTTCTTGTCCCTCTGGTCACTACCCCACAATTTCCTTTGTCGGTTAATTTGCTCTGACTTCCCCTTTTAAGTGATGGTGTTCTTTTGTGTTCCAGTCTTGGCTTCCTCATTTTTATTTTCACTCTACATTTGCCTCTAGATGGTCTCATGTTCTCATATAACTCCATAGTTTCACTTATAATCTTGGTGTTGAAATCTCTAGCCCAGATCTCACTTCTGAGCTTCAGACTCATCTATCTATCTATCTATCTAACTATCTATCCATCCATCCATTCATCTATCTATCTATCTATTCATCTTCCTATCTATCTTTATTTGTATGTCTCACTGACACTAAACCTGTTTTTCCTACTAAGTTTCTTACCTTGGTCAATCGCACCACAATTCCCTTAACCACGTAAGCCTTAAGTCATCCTTTATTTCTCACTCTTCTACAGTCCCACATCGAATTAATCAAGTTCTGTAAGTTCTGCAAGTTCTGAGTATTTAGTGTCTCCTATAATGCACTTCCCCTTCTGTCTCTCCTCTATCCTGCTAGACACAAGAACAGGATTCTATCATTGCTAGTGTGGACCCATGTAGTAGCCTTCTGGACAGTCTTCTAGTGATGAGAATTGCTCTTCATCTTTCCTACCCTTAAAGTCCCTCCTACATGCTGCTGCCAAAGTGATCTTTCTAATGTGAAATTGACACCATTTGAAGAATGTGAGCAGGAAGTGCCTTGCTATCACTGAGACCATAAAAAAGGGCTAGTGGGTACTCTTGTAGCCCAGGAAGAATTGCCATGGATATACATGTCTCAGTTTCCACCTGAGATGATAAACATGTGTGGTCATAAACTGTTATCTAATAAACTCACTTTTTAAAAAAATCAAACATTTAAAATTTAACACATATGCATAGCTTACTACCTAGGTAAGTGTAAAGGCCCAGTGAAATTGATCATGACACGACACTTGTTTTTCTTAGTCAGCCTTTTTTAGATCTTGGATGATTCAGAATTAAATACAGAAACAATGAAGTAATTCAAGCCCATGGTACAAAAATCTGTTTCTAATCATTGGGACAATATATGTATGTTCAATATTTTAAGTATTTGTAGTATTTAAGAGATTTACTATATTAGATATTCAGTTGAAAATCTGTGTCACATCACTTAAAAAGTTGTCAGTTAGACTTAATATTTTAGTTGAAAACTAAGGACTCTAAATGTTAATGTCAATGGCTGCTGGCCTCATAAAACAGAGTCAGCCAAAATTATGAGCTCCTAATAAAAGAATATATCATCACCAAGGAAGGAGTCTTACCTAACTAAAGAAAGAAGTACATTTAGAAAATAGAACTAAATTTGATCAAGCACCCATCTGTATCCAACTACCAATTTCCAGAGGAATAGGGAACACACAAGCTATACTGTGAGGAAGCGATCAGTGCAATCTAGACTGTGGGCAACTATAACGCCCACGAACAACTTGATTTGCTCAACAAATAAATTGCAATAATTAAAAAGAAAGAAAGAGAGGGTGAACATAGAGATTGAAAGAGAATTACAAAACATATAAGCCCTAGACTTTGCTTGGATTCTTATTCAAAAAAACAAGAAAACCCACATACAATTTAAGGGAAAACTGGAAATTTGAAGACTTTATGTCTTAAATTAATACATAGAGTCTATTTTTAGGGAAGCCTACTGAAATATTTATGGTTATTATTACATGATGCTTGGCATTAGTTTCAAAGTAATATGAGAAGAGAGAAGTGGGGGAGTATAGATGAAACAAGATTGGTAGTGAGTTAAAAACTGTTGAAGTTGAGGAAGGGTGCATGGGTGCATACTATGCTATCCTTGCCTTTTATACACTTAAAATTTTTTAAAATAAACGTTTCTTAAAAAGTATAAGAAAAGGACTAGGAACCAAGATGGCAGAGTAGAAGGACATGCTCTCACACCCTCTTGGAAGAACACCAGAATCACAACTAGCTGCTGGACAATCATCGATAGGAAGACACTGGAACTCACCAACAAAGACACCCCACATCCAAAGAAAAAGGAGAAGCCACAATGAGATGGTAGGAGGGGCACAATCACAGTCAAATCAAATCCCATAACTGCTGGGTGGGTGACACAGACTGGAGAACACTTATATCACAGAAGTCCACCCACTGGAGTGAAGGTTCTGAGCCCCACATCAGGCTTCCCAACCTGGGGGTCCGGCAATGGGAGGAGGAATTCCAACAGGAGGAGGAAGAAGCAAGAAGAACTACAAACCTGCATCCAGTGGAACAAAAACCACATTCACAGAAAGACAGACAAGATGAAAAGGCAGAGGGCTATGTACCAGATGAATGAACAAGATAAAACCCCAGAAAAACAACTAAATGAAGTGGAGATAGGCAACCTTCCAGAAAAAAAAAATCAGAATAATGATACTAAAGATGATCCAGGACCTCAAAAGAAGAAAAGAGGCAAAGATCGAGAAGATGCAAGAAAAGTTGAACAAAGACCTAGAAGAAAAAAGAACAAACAAACAGATGAACAATACAATAATTGAAATGAAAACTACACTAGAAGGAATCAATAGGAGAATAACTGAGGCAGAAGAATGAATAAATGACCTGGAAAACAGAATTGTGGAATTTACTTCTGCGGAACAGAAAAAAGAAAAAAGAATTAAAAGAAATGAAGACAGCCTAAGAGACCTCTGGGACAACATTAAATGCAACAACATTTGCATTATAGGGGTCACAGAAGGAGAAAAGAGAGAGAAAGGACTAGAGAATATATTTGAAGAGATTATAGTCGAAAATTTCCCTAACATGGGAAAGGAAACAGCCACCCAAGTCCAAGAAGTGCAGTGAGTCCCATACAGAATAAACACAAGGAGAAACATGCTGAGACACATAGTAATCAAATTGGCAAAAATTAAAGACAAAGAAAAATTATTAAAAGCAGAAAGGGAAAAACGACAAATAACATACAAAGGAACTCCCATAAAGTTAACAGCTGAATTCTCAGCAGAAACTCTACAAGGCAGAAGGGAGTGGCATGATATACTTAAAGTGATGAAAGGGAAGAACCTACAACCAAGATTACTCTAACTGGCAAGGATCTCATTCAGATTTGACAGAGAAATCAAAAGCTTTACAGACAAGCAAAAGCTAAGAGAATTCAGCACCACCAAACTAGCTCTACAACAAATGCTAAAGGAACTTCTCTAACTGGGAAACACAAGAGAAGAAAAGGATCTACAAAAACAAACCCAAAACAATTAAGAAAATCGTCATAGGAATATACATATTGATAATTACCTTAAACATGAATGGATTAAATGCTCCAACCAAAAGACACAGGCTTGCTGAATGGATACAAAAACAAGACCCATATATATGCTGTCTACAAGAGACCCACTTCAGACCTAGGGACACATACAGACTGAAAGTGAGGGGATGGAAAAAGATCTTCCATGCAAATGGAAATCAAAAGAAAGCTGGAGTAGCAATACTCACATCAGATAAAATAGAATTTAAAATAAAGAATGTTAAAAGAGACAAGGAAGGACACTACATAATGATCAAGGGATCAATCCAAGAAGAAGATATAACAAATATAAATATATATGCACCCAACATAGGAGCACCTGAATACATAAGGAACTGTTAACAGCTATAAAGAGGAAATCAAGAGTAAAATAATAATAGTGAGGGACTTTAACACCTCACTTACACCAATGGACAGATCATTCTAAATGAAAATAAATAAGGAAACAGAAGCTTTAAATGATGCAATAGACCAGATAGATTTCATTGATATTTATAGGACATTGCATCCAAAAACAGCAGACTACACTTTCTTCTTAAGTGTGCATGGAACATTCCCCAGGATAGATAACATCGTAGGTCAGAGATCAAGCCTTGGTAAATTTAAGAAAATTGAAATCATATCAAGCATCTTTTCTGACCACAATGCTATGAGATTACGAATGAATTACAGGGGACAAAACGTAAAAAACACAAACACATGGAGGCTAAACAATACGTTACTAAATAACCAGGAGATCACTGAAGAAATCAAAGAGGAAATCAAAAAGATACCTAGAGACAAATAACAATGAAAACACAACTATCCAAAACCTATGGGATGTAGCAAAAGCAGTTCTAAGAGGGAAGTTTATAGCTATACAAGCCTACTTCAAGAAACAAGAAAAATCTCAAATAAACAATCTAACCTTACACCTAAAGGAACTAGAGAAAGAAGAACAAACAAAACCCAAGGTTAGCAGAATGAAAGAAATCATAAAGACCAGAGCAGAAATAAATGAAATAGAAACAAAGAAAACAATAGCAAAGATCAATAAAACTAAAAGTTGGTTCTTTGAGAAGATAAACAAAATTGATAAACCATTAGCCAGACTCATCAAGAAAAAGAGGGAGAGGACTCAGATCAATAAAATTAGAAATGAAAAAGGAGAAGTTACAACAGACACACAGAAATACAAAACATCCTAAGAGAGTACTATAAGCAACTCTATGCCAATAAAATGGACAACCTGGAAGAAATGGACAAATTCTTAGAAAGGTATAACCTTCCAAGACTGAACCAGGAAGAAACAAGAAATATGAACAGATCAATCACAGGAAATGAAATTGAAACTCTGATTAAAATTTTTCTGACAAAAGTCCAGGACCAGATGGCTTCACAGGTGAATTCTATCAAACATTTAGAGAAGAGCTAACACCCAGCCTTCTCAAACTCTTCCAAAAAATTGCAGAGGAAGGAACACTCCCAAACTGATTCTATGCGGCCACCATCACCCTGATACCAAAACCAGACAAAGATACTACAAAAAAAGAAAATTACAAACCAATATCACTGATGAATATAGATTCAAAAATACTCAACAAAATACTGCAAACAGAATGCAACAACACATTGAAAGGATCATACACCATGATCAAGTGGGATTTATCCCAGGGATGCAAGGATTCTTCAGTATGCGCAAATCAATCAATGTAATACACCATATTAGTAAATTGAAGAATAAAAACTATATGATCATCTCAATAGATGCAGCTAAAGCTTTTGACAAAATTCAACACTGATTTATGATAAAAACTCTCCAGAAAGTGGGCATAGAGGGAACCTACCTCAACATAATAAAGGCCATAAATGGCAAACCCACAGCAAACACCATTCTCAATGGTGAAAAATTGAAAGCGTTTCCTCTAAGATCAGGAACAAGACAAGGATGTCTGCTCTCATGGCTATTATTCAACATAGTTTTGCGAGTCCTAGCCACGGCAATCAGAGAAGAAAAAGAAATAAAAGGAATACAAATTGGAAAAGAAGAAGTAAAACTGTCACTGTTTGCAGATGACATGGTACTATACATAAAGAATGCTAAAAATGCCACCAGAAAACTACAAGACCTAATCAATGAATTTAATAAAGTTGCAAGAAACAAAATTAATGCACAGAAATCTCTTGCATTCCTATACACTAATGATGAAAAATCTGAAAGAGAAATTAAGGAAACATTTCCATTTACCATTGCAACAAAAAGAATAAAATACCTAGGAATAAACCTACCGAGGGAGACAAAAGACCTGTATGCAGAAAACTATAAGACACTGATGAAAGAAATTAAAGATGATACCAACAGATGGAGGGATATACCATGTTCTTGGATTGGAAGAATCAACATTGTGAAATTGACTATAGTACCCAAAGCAATCTACAGATTCAATGCAATCCCTATTAAATTACCAATGGCATTTTTTATGGAACTAGAACAAATCATCTTAAAATTTGTACGGAGACACAAAAGACCCCGTATAGCGAAAGCAGTCTGGAGGGAAAAAAACGGATCTGGAGGAATCAGACTCCCTGGCCTCAGACTCTATTACAAAGCTACAGTAATCAAGAAAATATGGTACTGGTACAAAAACAGAAACATAGATCAATGGAACAAGATAGAAAGCCCAGAGATAAACCCACACACCTATGGTCAATTAATCTATGACAAAGGAGGCAAGGATATACAATGGACAAAAGAAAGCCTCTTCAATAAGTGGTGCTGGGAAAACTGGACAGCTATATGTAAAAGAATGAAATTAGAACACTCCCTAACACCATACACAAAAATAAACTCAAAATGGATTTGAGACCTAAATGTAAGACCAGACACTATAAAACTCTTAGAGAAAAACATAGGAAGAACACTCTTTGACATAAATCACAGCAAGATCTTTTTTTTTTGGTGGTACGCAGGCCTCTCACTGCTGTGGCCTCTCCTGTTGCGGAGCACAGGCTCCGGACGTGTAGGCTCAGCGGCCATGGCCCACGGGCCCAGCCGCTCCGCGGCATGTGGGATCTTCCCAGACCGGGGCACGAACCCGTGTCCCCTGCATTGGCAGGTGGACTCTCAACCACCACGCCACTAGGGAAGCCCGCAAGATCTTTTTTGATCCACCTCCTAGAGTAATGGAAATAAAAACAAAAATAAACAAATGGGACGTAATGAAACTTAAAAGCTTTTGCACAGCAAAGGAAACCATAAACAAGATGAAAAGACAACCCTCAGAATGGGAGAAATATTTGCAAACGAGTCAACGGATAAAGGATTAATCTCCAAAATATATAAACAGCACATGCAGCTCAATATTAAAGAAACAAACGACCCAATCCAAAAATGGGCAGAAGACCTAAATAGACATTTCTCCAAAGAAGACATACAGATGGCCAAGAAGCACATGAAAAGCTGCTCAGCATCACAAATATTAGAGAAATGCAAATCAAAACTACAATGAGGTATCACCTCACACCAGTTAGAATGGGGACATCATCAGAAAATCTACAAACAACAAATGCTGGAGATGGTGTGGAGAAAGGGGAACACTCTTGCACTGTTGCTGGGAATGTAAATTGATACAGTCACTATGGAAAACAGTATGGATGTTCCTTAAATAATGAAAAATAGAATTACCATATGATACAGCAATCCCACTACTGGGCATATACCCAGAGTAAATCATAATTCAAAAAGACACATGCACCCCAGTGTTCATTGCAGCACTATTTACAATAGCCAGGTCATGAAAGCAACCTAAATGCCCATTGACAGACGAATGGATTAAGAAGATGTGTTACATATATACAATGGAATATTACTCAGCCATAAAAAGGAACGAAATTGGGTCTTTTGTTGAGACATGGATACAGAGTGTAGTAAGTCAGAAAGAGAAAAACAAATATCGTATATTAACGTATGTATGTGGAACCGAGAACAATGGTACAGATGAATCGGTTTGCAGGGCAGAAGTTGAGACACAGATGTAGAGAACAAACATATGGACACCAAGGGGGGATAGCTGGGGGGTGGTGGGGATGGTGGTGTGATGAATTGGGCGATTGGGATTGATATGTATACACTGATGTGTATAAAACTGATGACTAATAAGAACCTGTTGTATAAAAAAATAAATAAAATAAAATTTAAAAAAGAAGTATAAGAAAAATCCAATTGCAAATGCAGTTGGAGTAGATAAGAGAAATGGATATGGTTTAATAGGTTTACAAGAGTTGTTTAAGTTCTTGGGAGGTTTTGCTGAGTGGAGTTATGAAATTTGTTCAGTCAGGTAGGTACCAGAAATGCTTGAAAAAAAAATTCAATATGTAAATTTATACACATAATGGGAAACATGTAAGGGAGTTTAATTACTTAAATTTATTATAAACATAACTATTGATCTGAAAGAAGTTAGTCTGAGTTTTCCAATCATTAATCAGAGATCCCCCTGAAAATAATTATTCTTATTTAAATAAAAATTGCTAGGTGTATAAATTGCATAGCAAGTTATATTATGTGAGTTTAAGTATTTAAAATAAATTAGGCCTTTGCATTATTAACTTTAGTGAATTAAATATTAATTAAAAGCACAAGATATAAATACCTTAGACATCAAAATACACTGACATTTTACAGAATAAAATCTATAGTTCTTTTCATGGTATATAGTTCTTAAGATCTGTCCTGCTCTTTTAGAGTTTTATTTTCCATATTTCCTCTTCTTACATTGTCTTCTTTTCACATATTAATACTGAATTCACTTATTCTCTGAACACTGCTTTCTTGTTTCTCCATGCTTAGCCCCCCTGCTGTTTGCCTTCTCTGGAATAATTCTCCCTTCTCATCATCCCCTGCTGTGGCCCTCCTTAATCTTTAAATCTTTAAGCCTCTTTTTAAACACTCCCTCCTCTGTGAAGTTATCCCAACTCCCCCAAGCTCACACAGTTGCTGCTTCCATATGTCATACATTGCTCACTACAGAGATTATTCTGGATTGCTATAATTATAGAGCAATTACTTGCAGGTCTCTATTCCTACTACAAAACCATAAGCCCTTGGAATAAAGAGATTATCACTGTTAGTTAATTTATTATTATGACTGTCATTTTTAGGAAGCTATTAGAATAATTCCTCTTATGTATAGGACTTTGATTTCTTTTGGCCAAATTAACGATGTCTTAGTAATACTAAGAAACGAACGCTTATTACTAAGGTGAATTGTTTATTATCATTTTTGAAGAAGAATATAAGTTAAAAAGACTACTAGACTTGCAGTTTACTTCCTGAAACACTTGGATGAATTACAAATATTTGCAAAATGAAGGGGATCTGCATAGCACACTCATACATATACACCTGTACTTTAATGTCAACCAATTATTACTTGTAGATAATGTTTGTATGCATATATATATTCATGGAACCAACATTATAGCATATAAATTTTAGTTTTATATAGGTCTGAATTCACCATATATAGAACATTAATATAGTCACTAAATATGAAATTGTGTTAAGAATAGGAATAACAGTGAAGAATAAAAGGAAGAAAGATGAGGGGAAGAAATAGGTGAGTGTCAAGGATAGACCCAGATCAAACTGTCACCAACTGCTCAAAAAAGTGTTCCAGGCATTGAGAAAAGCCACACAGAGAGATAAAGAGACAAACAACGACACTAGCCACAACCCAAGTCCTAGAAAAGTAAACAGAGGGAGCGGGTAAAGAAGAAAAGGAAGCTTATCAGTTGTTACAATAAGGACATCTATTCAAGAAGGCCTTTCACCATAGTTCTTTGTTTTAGTATAAACAAAGCATACAGAATTAAACAGGAAAAGCAAAATTAATTTAATGTCATGTTTAGAAAGCTATTAGAGCTCTATTTCCTGACTTTTAAAGATGGGAACTGTTGACCTTTATACCTTATTCGCTATTCATGACCTTTATTCCGTGACTTTAGCTCTTAATTCTCAGTTTGATTTTTAAAGAAGAAGGAGGAAATCTAAGTGACTTATAAAACTTTGTTCTATACCTGACCTTACTAAAAACGAAATCCCATGAATTTTTCTCTGGAATATGACTTCCTGTATTTAACACATGAGAAATTATAAAACTATGACTTCTTAAAGCAAATGGACTTAGGTAAGACTGTCTGGGAGTGCATGACTGATATGGCAAGTCTCAAAATTCCAGAAAGTGTTAAGCATTTCTTTCTTTTTTTTAATGTTCAAAATATGTTGAAGAAAGTGCTATTTTTTTTAACATCTTTATTGGAGTATAATTGCTTTAAAATGGTGTGTTAGTTTCTGCTTTATAAAAAAGTGAATCAGTTATACATATACATGTCCCCATATCTCCTCCCTCTTGCGTCTCCCTCCCTCCCACCCTCCCTATCCCACCCCTCTAGGTAGTCACAAAGCGCTGAGCTGATCTCCGTGTGCTATGCGGCTGCTTCCCACTAGCAATCTATTTTACGCTTGGTAGTGTATATATGTCCACGCCACTCTCTCACTTTGTGCCACCTTACTCTTACCCTTCCCTGTGTCCTCAAGTCCATTCTCTAGTAGGTCTGTGTCTTTGTTACCGTCTTGCCCCTTGGTTCTTCATGACCATTTTTTTTTTTAAGATTCCATATATATGTATTAGCATATGGTATTTGTTTTTCTCTTTCTGACTTACTTCATTCTGTATGACAGACTCTAGGTCCATCCACCTCACTACAAATAACCCAATTTCGTTTCTTTTTATGGCTGAGTAATATATGTGCTACATCTTTATCCATTCATCTGTCGATGGACACTTAGGTTGCTTCCATGTCCTGGTTATTGTAAATAGAGCTGCAATGAACATTGTGGTACATGACTCTTTTTGAATTATGGTTTTCTCAGGGTATATTCACTACTCAGCAATCCCAGTAGTGGGATTGCTGGATCATATGGTAATTATATTTTTCATTATTTAAGGAACCTCCACACTGTTTTCCATAGTGGCTGTATCAATTTACACTCCCACCAACAGTGCAAGAGGGTTCCCTTTTCTCCACACCCTCTCCAGCATTTGTTTTTGTAGACTTTCTGATGATGCCCATTCTATCTGGTGTGAGGTGATACCTCATTGTAGTTTTGATTTGCATTTCTCTAATAATTAGTGATGTTGAGCAGCTTTTCATGTGCTTCTTGGCCATCTGTATGTCTTCTTTGGAGAAATGTCTACTTAGGTCTTCTGCCCATTTTTGGATTGGGTTGTTTGTTTCTTTAATATTGAGCTGCATGAGCAGTTTATATATTTTGGAGATTAATCCTTTGTCCATTGATTCCTTTGCAAATATTTTCTCCCATTCTGAGGGTTGTCTTTTTGTCTTGTTTGTAGTTTCCTTTACTTTGCAAAAGCTTTTAAGTTTCAGTAGGTCCCATTTGTTTATTTTTGTTTTTATTTTCATTGCTCTAGGGAGGTGGATCAAAAAAGATCTTGCTGTGATTTATGTCAGAGAGTGCTCTTCCTATGTTTTCCTCTAAGAGTTTTATAGTGTCCGGTCTTACATTTAGGTCTCTATTCCATTTTGAGTTTATTTTTGTGTATAGTGTTAGGGAGTGTTCTAAATTCATTCTTTTACATGTAGCTGTCCAGTTTTCCCAGCACCACTTATTGAAGAGGCTTTCTTTTGTCCATTGTATATTCTTGCTTCCTTTATCAAAGATAAGGTGACCATTGTGCATGGGTTTACCTCTGGGCTTTCTATCCTGTTCCACTGATCTGTATTTGTTTTTGTGCCAGTACTGTACTGTCTTGATTACTGTAGCTTTGTAGTATAGTCTGAAGTCAGGGAGCCTGATTCCTCCAGCTCTGTTTTCCTTTCTCAAAATTGCTTTGGCTATTCGGGGTCTTTTGTGTCTCCTTACAAATTGTGAAATTTTTTGTTTTAGTTTTGTGACAAATGCCAGTGGTAGTTTGATAGGGATTGCATTGAATCTGTAGATTGCTTTGGGTAGTAAAGTCATTTTCACAATGTTGATTCTTCCAATCCAAGAACATGGTATATCTCTCCATCTATTTGTATCATCTTTAATTTCTTTCATCAGTGTCTTATAATTTTCTACATACAGATATTTTGTCTCCTTGGGTAGGTTTATTCCTAGATATTATATTCTTTTTGTTGCAATGGTAAATGGGAGTGTTTTCTTGATTTCACTTTCAGATTTTTCATCATTAGTGTATAGGAATGCCAGAGATTTCTGTGCATTAATTTTGTATCCTGCTACTTTACAAAATTCATTGATTAGTTCTAGTAGGTTTCTGGCATCTTTAGGATTCTCTATGTATAGTATCATGTCATCTGCAAACAATTACAGTTTTACTTCTTCTTTTCCAATTTGTATTCCTTTTATTTCTTTTTCTTCTCTGATTGCTGTGGCTAAAACTTCCAAATCTATGTTGAGTAATAGTGGTGAGAGTGGGCAACCTTGTCTTGTTCCTGATCTTAGTGGAAATGGTTTCAGTTTATCACCATTGAGGACGATGTTGGCTGTGGGTTTGTCATATATGGCCTTTATTATGTTGAGGAAAGTTCCCTCTATGCCTACTCTCTGGAGGGCTTTTATCATAAATGGGTTTTGAATTTTGTCATAAGTGTTAAGCTTTTCTAACTAATAAAAAGGTTATAATGGTAAATTCTTACTTTTCCTCTAATTTTAGAGCCAGAAAAAGAAAAGTCTTACACTGACTAAGAATGACCTCAGGGTAAGAACTGCTTAACATTTCCTTTTCCAACCTTAGTCATTTCCATTATTTATTACTTCACTTTTCCTGTTTCATTACTGTTAGTAACCATGTAATTTGCTTTGTATACCACAATATTCAACCACTGGTTCTGTGTTCATATGAATGAGTTATACTGTTAAAATTATAATTAATTTTTTAAAATGGTACCAAGAAATGCGTTACCCTAAAGATATTGATTTGAACACTAAAACTGATAAATGAGCTCCTTTGACCCATTTCAGTTCCTCTTCAGATGTCTGAGTAAAATAGAAAATGGAACTAGCTGATTTCTGACCACTAGGTGGGGAAACAATACAATTTAAAATACAGTACAACTTTGGCCTCAACTACTGTCTTTTTGAAGATGTTTATTATTCGTAATTCTCACCTGCCTCCAATTCTTCACATTCTTAAGGCATACTGACCTGAAAGATATAATTACAAGTGACTTCTGGGAAGTAGGCAGGTGATAAAGGCCGGGAGATCTCCTGAAATTCTTTCTTTGATCCCGATTCCTTTTCTTGCCATAAGCAATACAGACTCTACACCCTGGGGAGAACTGTGAACCTTATCAGTCTTTTATGCCTTTGGGAAGCCAGTCCCTCACCTGAGCACTAGTTCTTCGTTGTTCTAATTCTTGGTTCTAGGAATTCACTTCCTTAGTGATCTTAACAGTGTCAGGACTTTAAGTGTGGAATATACACCCATAACTCTCAAATATATATTTTTAACCGAGAACTCTCTCCCAAACTCTTCACTTCTTATACCTAATTGCCTCCTCAACATCTGCGCTTGTGTGTTTAATAGATGCCACAAGCTTAACATAGCTGGGCTCTCCTGATCTTCCCCAGGCCCAAACTTGCTCACCTTCAGCCAATCCCATTTCGGTTGATGGACACATCAGCCTTGGAGTTACTCAGGCTCAGACCTTGGAGCCACATTGGATCCACTTTTTATTTCATACCCCAAATCCAAATTCTGTAGTCTCTACCTTCAAAATACATCCAGAATCTGGACCTCGTACCATTTGCCCTGCACCCTCCTGGTTAGAGCCACCTCTGCACCTTGCCTGCACTTCTGCCCTATCTGCCTAACTGGTTTCCCTTCTTCAATTTTTGCCAACTGTCCCTTTTCAGACAGCTGTTAAGGTGATATTTACAAAACATAAGTGTGAGAACGTCACTGCTCTGCTCTAGCTCTTCAGGGTTTCCCATTTCACTTAGGATAAGAGCTGTAATCTCTATCATGACCCACAGGGACCTGCATGAGCTGAATCTTTCCCTCCTACTCCTTCCCTTGTTCATCTACTCCAGCCCCAGCTACCTCCTTCTGAGTCCCTGGACATTCTAGGGCTCTGTTCTGTCTGTCCTCTCTGCCTGGAATGGTCTTCCTCCAGATATCTGCGTGACTAACTCCTTCACCTCCTTGAGTCTTTGCTCCAGTATAACTTCCTATAAGGGAAGTGACCCTCACCTGTCCCTTTAAAGTTGCAACATGCTGTCCCCAACCCTCACACTACACCACTAACCTGCTTTACTTTCTCCTATAGCACTTGATATTTCCTAACATGCTATATCCTTTACTTGTTTATTATTTTTTTTTCCCTTGTGTCTCTTGCCCCCTGTTTTATGTGGGCAGGAATCTTTATTTTGTTCACTGATATTTTGTGAATTTCTATTGCAAAGGCACAAAGTAGTGGCTAAAAAAATTATTATTGGAAGGGTGGTGGTGAGAAGAAAAAGCATAGAACATACATCACTCACAATTTTACTTAAAAATCATTCCATATATTTCCCTCTCACATGAAATATAAATTTGTGAGACTGAATATCAAGACCGATGTTACTTTCATTTCCTCTTTGTGTCTTTTCTAGCTTCCCCTCCTTGGGGGAAAGTTTCCAACCCAGATATTTCTTCATTTTGGATTTTACTTGAGCTCTCTGATGGGAGCTTGAAAGCCGTACACCATACACCACATTTTTACTTAAAAAAAAAATTGTCTTATAGATGTCCCTTGGCTTTTGTTTTCTCTGTTCTCTTCATTCGACATTTAACTTTCAGATGTGCCAGTTCTAGCTTATCTAGGCAATGTAACATCTAAGATTCTTGTTTCTCTCCATCTTTTTTCTGAGAGTAAGAGTAACTCTTAGATGAATCAAACTTTCTTATTAGGAGTCCTTAATAAGATGGAAATAGGGATGAGGTTAAGTTTATTACAATTGGTGGATTTTGCTGATTTCTGATGAAAACACTATTACAAGTGAAAATTTGAACCTGGCTGGTTGGCGGGCTCTTTTCAACTTTGTACGAATTTCCTACAAAGTTGGGAAATTGACCAGCATTGGTATGATGTTGTAGTCCAGGCTACTGGTCTCTTTTTGAAATCCTTTCTTCTTTTTATAACTTTTTATTCTCCACCTTATCACAGTGGATTCTAGGGTGTAGGTTTACAGAAAAGAGTTATCATAGCAGGCCTGAAGTTGCTATTTTTAAAAGAATCTTCTATCAAAATGGGCTGTTAGTTTGTAACTGGGAACTCAGCTCCGAAAGCATTTCCTGCACTGATAGGAAAAGTTGCCTAATGATAAGAATGCTTTGCTGTGCCTAGATTGTATAAACAACATGACTTACGGTGAACACCTGCTTTCCTTCTAGAAGTCTGGTATTTTGGTAGTTGCTAGGCAGAAGGTGTCTAGGTGCCAGCTTTCAGTAAAAGCTGCCTCTAAAAGGCTTTCCTGAGAAGCAACATTACACTTGTATTGCATTTTTGTACATGGAGAAAAGAGCAGTCCTACTCTGTCCACTGCCAGGTTTAGAAGGAGAGTGGGAGTGGGATAAATCTTAGCCATGAGTACTACTATGTTCTGAGTCCCGTGTGTCCTTTTAGTGGATCATCAATCATATGGGTGGTCTTGGGGACTCCCAAACAGCAGGAATAATGCCAAACCCTCCTCCTCTCCATGATTTCTTCAATCAAAGAACTACCAGTCTTTATGCCTTAGAAATTATCAGGAATTCATGCTCAAGCTATTTACTGAAATTTCTCACTAGAATTAAACAGGATCCAGAAGCCTAACTGAAGCCAGGAGCTGGGATAGAGTCATATAATAAAATTCAAAAGTACTAAGATCGAAATCTAATGGGTTAAATTCATCAGAGTAAGAACAAAATTAGGAAAAAGACACAGGATTTAATACATGTGAAAGGAAAGTAATTTACACAGAAATCAAGTGTATATAAGAACACCTATTAGTTATTTTAATTAAACTAATATTTATTTGACACATATCTTAGTAGGCAGATGGCTAACACTCTTTATTTGGTAGCTGGTAATCATAAATTAGGATTCATAAACTCAAATGCCTGGAAGGGCATGTAGTTAACATAAATGCACAGTGCAGCTTATACAGAGGATTGTAGCCACTAAGCTGCTCTAACACCTTCTAGTTAGTTGAAGTTATGCCTTTAACCACACCCCCGACCCAAAGCCTAATAAAGTGAAACATAGTGGTGGCTACCCATGGCAAACATGTTTTCAACCCCTGCTCTAAATTGTAATCATCAGCATTAAAGGAAAGCTGTCAATCGGATTTTGATATTAATAGATTTTATCAGAAGGATTAAGGATATTAAGTACTTTAAATGTAATGAATATCAATCTGATAGGGGATTGAAGTGAAGGAAAAACAAACGTAGCTAAATATTTTGGCATATTACTTACTTGTGGTAAAGGAGAATCATGCAAAACAATTTTCTAGAAGAGGAAACGGAAGATCTACTCTGACTTGCCAAAGGAATCTATGCTTGCCATCGTCTGGCTATTTCTTTTTAAAACATTTCATCTATCCCAAGCTTCTGCTTGCTTTTTCCTCAACCAGCTATTCTGGTAAATCACGGATAAAGAGCCCGTGCATACAACCCATACAGTTTTGACATTTCTAAAACTACCATCTAAGAAAAGTGAGAGTGGGCTTGAATAAGTTTCCTAGTGTTTTAATACACAGTCAAAAATCTGACTATTCAGAGAAAATCTCCATTTTTTACTTAAAGGAGGTTATTTAGCAGAGTGGTTAAAAGCTCACATTTTCTTTGGACTCAGACTGACATTGACTCACATTTGGAGAAGTTACTTAGCCTCTGTAAAGTTCCATTTACTCATCTGTGACAGGATGATAACACTATCCACTCAATAAAGTTATAAGGATTATACATGTAACGTGCCTAGCACATCATAGGCAGTGAGTAAAATATGGTGGTGGTGGTGGTGATGATAATGGTGGTGATGGTGGTTGTGATAGCGGTGATGATGGCAATGATGGTGCTGGTGGTGATGATAATGATGGTGGTGGTGATGATGATAATGGTGATGGTGGTGATGGCTGTGGTGTTGGTGATGATAATGGTGGTGATGATGTTAATGGTGGTTGTGGTGATGCTAATGGTGATGGTGGTGGTGCTGACCTGAAGAATGCTTCAGAACTTCTAAAAAGGCACTGGAAAATTTCTTCAGATGAACTCTTAAGGGGAAAACCACTGAAAAAACAGAGAAATAAGAGTTGCTCAAAGGTATGGTGTGTGAGAGCAGCTCGCTCAGCCATCTTCTCCCCCTACCAACTGCTCATCTTTGTGGATCCATTAGCTTACCATGGAACCCACAGCATTCAGCCAAACATAGTTTGAAAATCCATGGCAAGAGACTGACAAAGAAATGGCAAGATAACCTTTTGCTTACTTGAGATCTAAGGGAGGTTTAATGTTTCTGGGAGGTAGACTTGGGACTGCCGATTGTGTTGGGTGAGATGCTGGCAATGGTGGCTGGCAGGCTGGATGGGATGGTGGAGGTGGTGGTAGGGAAGTTGTTGAGTAGGACGTTGAGACCTTGCTGGTACCTAAGAAGCAAAGCAAAAAATACTGTGAATTAAGACAAATCTTCAAACTATAAGAACTGGCTATTCCAAGTATGTAGAAATGAGGATTTTAAACATAAATATGTAAGAAATGCATTCTAATTATTCTAATTAATGCTGTAAAGAGTTTAATACTCTCAGTATCATGTGACATGGCTTTTTTATTTTCTTTCTGCATACCAGCTTTTATATTTACACAATTAAAAGATCTACATATTTTTATTCTTAAATGCTTACAAAATCTCTATAGCATTATGATTCTCTGAATCCTCCTCAACACTCTTGCCCTCATAAAGTCATTTGTTTTTCCTTCTTATTTTTCTTTTTAAGTTCATTTTTTTCCACACACACACACACACACACACACACACACACACACACACTGTATTTTATTTTTACAAGAGATAAATAAACTGACACCAAGCATTGTAAATGGATGACCACAACAAAAGCAACAACGGTTGCAATTACCAAACATGAAAAATACTCATACTGTGTCATAATATTGACATTCAGTCCAGTAATCCTCCACTGTAACAGCTCCTTTACTTTGCAGTGAAAATTGATTTGTATATTTTTTGCCTCTGAGTCCTTGTGGGATTTCTTTTTTTTAATTCAAACAGAAAGTCACAAAAATTATAATCATCCACATCAGTTCACTCAGTCCCATGTAATTAATTTGTTTTTATCTTGATCTTTTGTTAGCACTTTTATGAATTCATCAGGTTTCCTTTAGAGTTCTGAAAATGCTCATTCATTCAGTTCAGCAGTATAGTCAGTTACCAGAAACCTGTACTTGTCAGAGGCTTTTCATAAATTCCTTGAAGATGAAACCCTTTTATAGGAACACTTTTGCAAAAGCATCAGAGTACACTCAGAAATGTCTGTAAATGACAAAAGACTTAAAAATGACCACGGTTTAAAGATTTGAAGAAAGTTCATAATAATGCAATTGACAAGGAAATTTATTTATTTCTGAGATATACATTTTACATTTTAAAGTAATAACTAGAATTATGATTTATAACTTTATACCAGAACATATAAGATTTTTAGAAGTTTCATGTAACATCTAAAACATTTATATTAACATATTTCCATACAAATAACCCAAAGAAAGTTTAGTATTAGTTGTTGTTTTTTTGTTTTTTTTTTATACTGCAGGTTCTTATTAGTCATCAATTTTATACACATCAGTGTATACATGTCAATCCCAATCGCCCAATTCAGCACACCACCATCCCCCCACTCCGTGGTTTTCCACCCTTGGTGTCCATACGTTTGTTCTCTACATCTGTGTCTCAAATATTCCCTGCAAACCAGTTCATCTGTACCATTTTTCTAGGTTCCACATACATGCATTAATATATGATATTTATTTTTCTCTTTCTGAATTACTTCACTATGTATGACAGGCTCTAGGTCCATCCATGTCTCAACAAATGACTCAATTTTGTTCCATTTTATGGCTGAGTAAGACTCCATTGTATATAAATACCACATCTTCTTCATCCATTCGTCTGTTGATGGGCATTTAGGTTGCTTCCATGACCTGGCTATTGTAAATAGTGCTGCAATGAACAGTGGGGTGCATGTGTCTTTTTGAATTATGGTTTTCTCTGAGTATATGCCCAGTAGTGGGATTGCTGGGTCATATGGTAGTTCTATATTTAGTTTTTTAAGGAACCTCCATACTGTTCTCCATAGTAGCTATATCAATTAACATTCCCACCAACAGTGCAAGAGGGTCCCCTTTTCTCCACACCCTCTCCACCATTTGTTGTTTGTAGGTTTTCTGATGATGCCCACTCTAACTGGTGTGAGGTGATACCTCATTGTAGTTTTGGTTTGCATTTCTCTAATCATTAGTGATGTTGAGCAGCTTTTCATGTGCTTCTTGGCCATCTGTATGTCTTCTTTGGAGAAATGTCTATTTAGGTCTTCTGCTCATTTTTGGATTGGGTTGTTTGTTTCTTTAATATTGAGCTGCATGAGCTGTTTATATATTTTGGAGATTAATCCTTTGTCCATTGATTCCTTTGCAAATATTTTCTCCCATTCTGAGGGTTGTCTTTTCGTCTTGTTTATGGTTACCTTTGCTGTGAAAAAGCTTTTAAGTTCCATTATGTCCCATTTGTTTATTTTTGGTTTTATTTCCATTACTCTAGGAGGTGGATCAAAAAACATCTTGCTGTGATTTATGTCAGAGAGTGTTCTTCCTATGTTTTCCTCTAAGAGTATTATAGTGTCCAGCATTACATTTAGGTCTCAAATCCATTTTGAATTTATTTTTGTATATGGTGTTAGGGAGTGTTCTAATTTCATTCTCTTACTTGTAGCTGTCCAATTTTCCAAGCACCACTTATTGAAGAGACTGTCTTTTCTCCATTGTATATCTTTGCCTCCTTTGTCATAGATTAGCTGACCATAGGTGCGTGGGTTTATCTCTTGGCTTTCTATCTTGTTCCATTGATCTATATTTCTGTTTTTGTACCAGTACCATATTGTCTTGATTACTGTAGCTTTGTAGTATAGTCCGAAGTAAGGGAGTCTGATTCCTCCAGCTCTGTTTTTTTCCCTCAAGACTTCTTTGGCTGCTCGGGGTCTCTTGTGTCTCCATACAAAATTTAAGATGATTTGTTCTAGTTCCATAAAAAACGCCACTGGTAATTTGATAGGGATTGCATTGAATCTGTAGATTGCTTTGGGTGGTATAGTCATTTTCACAATATTGATTCTTCCAATCCAAGAATATAGTATATCTCTCCATCTGTTGGTATAATCCTTAATTTCCTTCATCAGTGTCTTATAGTTTTCTGCATACAGGTCTTTTGTCTCCCTAGGTAGGTTTATTCCTAGGTATTTTATTCTTTTTGTTGCAATGGTAAATGGGAGTGTTTCCTTAATTTCTCTTTCAGATTTTTCATTATTAGTGTATAGGAATGCAAGAGATTTCTGTGCATTAATTTTGTATCCTGCAACTTTAACAAATTCATTGATTAGCTCCAGTAGTTTTCTGGTGGCATCTTTAGGATTCACTACGTATAGTATCATGTCATCCGCAAACACTGACAGTTTTACTTCTTCTTTTCCAATTTGTATTCCTTTTATTTCTCTGATTGCCATGGCTAGGACTTCCAAAACTATGTTGAATAATAGTGGTGAGAGTGGACATCCTTGGCTTCTTCATGATCTTAGAGTAAACGCTTTCAGTTTTTCACCATTGAGAATGATGTGTGCTGTGGGTTTGTCATATATGGCCTTTATTATGTTGAGGTAGGTTCCCTCTATGCCCACTTTCTGGAGAGTTTTTATCATAAATCAGTGTTGAATTTTGTCAAAAGCTTTTTCTGCATCTATTGAGATGATCATATGGTTTTTATTCTTCAATTTACTAATATGGTGTATTACATTGATTGATTTGCACATACTGAAGAATCCTTGCATCCCTGGGATAAATCCCACTTGATCATGGTGTATGATCCTTTCAATGTGTTGTTGCATTGTGTTTGCAGTATTTTGTTGAGTATTTTTGAATCTATATTCATCAGTGATATTGGTCTGTAATTTTCTTTTTTTGTAGTATCTTTGTCTGGTTTTGGTATCAGGGTGATGGTGGCCGCATAGAATCAGTTTGGGAGTGTTCCTTCCTCTGCAATTTTTTGGAAGAGTTTGAGAAGGATGGGTGTTACTCTTCTCTAAATGTTTGATAGAATTCACCTGTGAAGCCACGTGGTCCTGGACTTTTGTTTGTCAGAAAAATTTTAATCAGAGTTTCAATTTTATTTCCTGTGATTGATCTGTTCATATTTCTTGTTTCTTCCTGGTTCAGTCTTGGAAGGTTATACCTTTCTAAGAATTTGTCCATTTCTTCCAGGTTGTCCATTTTATTGGCATAGAGTTGCTTATAGTACTCTCTTAGGATGTTTTGTATTTCTGTGTGTCTGTTGTAACTTCTCCTTTTTCATTTCTAATTTTATTGATCTGAGTCCTCTCCCTCTTTTTCTTGATGCGTCTGGCTAATGGTTTATCAATTTTGTTTATCTTCTCAAAGAACCAGCTTTTAGTTTTATTGATCTTTGCTATTGTTTTCTTTGTTTCTATTTCATTTATTTCTGCTCTGGTCTTTATGATTTCTTTCCTACTGCTAACTTTGGGTTTTGTTTGTTGTTCTTTCTGTATTTCCTTTAGGTGTAAGGTTAGATTGTTTACTTGAGATTTTTCTTGTTTCTTGAAGTATGCTTGTATAGCTATAAACTTCCCTCTTAGAACTGCTTTTGCCGTAACCCATAGGTTTTGGAGAGTCGGGTTTTCATTGTAATTTGCCTCTAGGTATTTTTTGATTTCCTCTTTGATTTCTTCAGTGATCTCTTGGTTGTTTAGTAACGTATTGTGTAGCCTACATGTGTTTGTTTTTTTTTACATTTTTTTCCCCTGTCATTCATTTCTAATCTCATAGGTTTGTGGTCAGAAAAGATGCTTGATTTGATTTCAATTTTATTAAATATACTGAGGCTTGATTTGTGACCCATGATGTGATCTATCCTGGAGAATGCTCTGTGCACACTTGAGAAGAAAGTGTAATGTGCTGTTTTTGGATGGAATGTTGTATAAATATCAATTAAATCTATGTGGTCTATTGTATCATTTAAAGCTTCTGGTTTTTTGTTTATTTTCATTTTGGATGATTTGTCCATTGGTGTAAGTGAGGTGTTAAAGTCCCCCACTATTATAGTTTTACTCTCGATTTCTTCTTTTATAGATGTTAGCAGTTGCCTTATGCATTCAGGTGCTCCTATGTTGGGTGCATATATATTTATATTTGTTATATCTTCTTCTTGGATTGATCCCTTGATCATTATTTAGTGTCCTTCCTTGTCTCTTGTAACTTTCTTTACTTTAAACTCTATTTTATCTGATATGAGTATAGCTACTCCAGCTTTCTTTTGATTTCCATTTGCATGGAATATCTTTTCCATCCCCTCACTTTCAGTCTGTTTGTGTCCCAAGGTCTGAAGTGGGTCTGTTGTAGACAGCAGATATATGGGTCTTGTTTTTGTATCCATTCAGCAAGCCTGTGTCTTTTGGTTGGAGCATTTAATCCATTCATGTTTAAGGTAATTATCAATATGTATATTCCTATGACGATTTTCTTAATTGTTTTGGGTTTGTTTTTGTAGATCCTTTTCTTCTCTTGTGTTTCCCAGTTAGAGAAGTTCCTTTAGCATTTGTTGTAGAGCTGGTTTGGTAGTTCTGATTTCTCTTAGCTTTTGCTTGTCTGTAAAGCTTTTGATTTCTCCATTGAATCTGAATGAGATCCTTGCTGGGTAGAGTAATCTTAGTTGTAAGTTCTTCCCTTTCATCACTTTAAGTATAACATGACACTCCCTTCTGGCTTGTAGAGTTTCTGCTGAGAAATCAGCTGCTAACCTTATGGGAGTTCTCTTGTATGTTATTTGTCATTTTTCCCTTGCTGCTTTCAATAATTTTTCTCTGTCTTTAGTTTTTGCCAATTTGATTACTATGTGTCTTGGTGTGTTTCTCCTTGGGTTCATCCTGTATGGGACTCACTGCGCTTCCTGGACTTGGGTGGCTATTTGCTTTCCCATGTTAGGGAAGTTTTCGACTATAACCTCTTCAAATATTTTCTCTGGTCGTTTCTCTCTCTCTTCTCCTTCTGGGACCCCTATAATGCGAATGTTGTTGCATTTAATGTTGTCCCAGAGGTCTCTTAGGCTGTCTTCATTTCTTTTCATTCTTTTTTCTGTATTCTGTTCCACAGCAGTGAATTCCACCATTCTTTTTTCCAGGTAACTTATCTATTCTTCTGCCTCAGTCATTCTCCTATTGATTCCTTCTAGTGTAGTTTTCATTTCAGTTATTGTATTGTTCATCTCTGTTTGTTTGTTCTTTAATTCTTCTAGGTCTTTGTTCAACATTTCTTGAATCTTCTCGATCTTTACCTCCATTCTGTTTCCAAGGTCCTGAATCATCTTTAGTATCATTATTCTGAATTTTTTTTCTGGAAGGTTGCCTACCTCCACTTCATTTAGTTGTTTTTCTTGGGTTTTACCTTGTTCCTTCATCTGATACATAGCCCTCTGACTTTTCATCTTGTCTGTCTTTCTGTGAATGTGGTTTTTTTCCCACAGGCTGCAGGACTTTAGTTCTTGCTTCTGCTGTCTTCCCTCTGGTGAATGAGGCTATCTAAGAGGCTTGTGTAAGTTTCCTGATGGGAGGGACTTGTGATGGGTAGAGCTGACTGTTGCTGTGGTGGGCAGAGCTCAGTAAAACTTTAATCCACTTGACTGTTGATGGGTGGGGCTGGGTTCCCTCCCTGTTGGTTGTTTTGCCTGAGGAGCCTACCTGGGCTCTTTGGTGGGGCTAATGACACACTCTGGGAGGGCTCACGCCAAGGAGTACTTCCCAGAACTTCTTTTGCCAGTGTCCTTGTCCCCATGGTGAGCCACAGCCATCCCCCACCTCAGCAGGAGACCCTCCAACACTAGCAGGTAGGTCTGATTCAGTCCCCCTGGGGTCACTGATCCTTCCCCTGGGTCCCGATACGCATACTACTTTGTGTGTGCCCTCCAAGAGCGGAGTCTCTGTTTCCTCCAGTCCTGTCAAAGTCCTGCGAACAATTCTCACTAGGCTTCACAGTGTGATTCCCTAGGAATTCCCCCTCCTGTTGCTGGACCCCCAGGTTGGGAAGCCTGATGTGGGGCTTGGAACCTTCACTCCAGTGGGTGGACTCCTGTGGTATAAGTGTTCTCTAGTCTGTGAGTCACCCACCAGCAGTTATGGGATTTGATTTGACTGTGATTGCGCCCCTCCTACCATCTCATTGTGGCTTCTCCTTTTTCTTTGGATCTGGGGTGTCTTTTTTGGTGAGTTCTAGTGTCTTCCTGTTGATGATTGTCCAGCAGCTGGTTGTGATTCTGGTGTTCTCGCAAGAGGGAGTGAGAGCACTTCCTTCTACTCCGCCATCTTGGTTCCTCCCCTCATACACTCGACATGGCTTTTTGAATATTCCATTTCTTTCCCTACCTCCCCCCACCCCCAGTTTGTATGTATAATTGACAAATAAAATTGTAAGTTGTTTAAAGTGTATATATGATGATTTGATATACATATATATTGTGAAAGGTTTCCCCCCATCAAGTTAGTTAACATCCATCACCTCACATATTGACCTTTTTTAGGGTTGGTGGTGAGAATATTTAAGTTCTTTTAGCAAATTTCAGTTATGCAATACACTGTTATCAACTGTAGTCACCATGTTTTATTTTAGATCCTCTGACTTTACACATCTCATAACTGAAAGTTTCTACCCTTTGACCAACCACTTCTTCCTTTTTTCCCCCCATTCCAGCCCCTGGCAACCACTTTTCTACTATTTATAGACTGTACAAAAACCTTCCAAATTCCTTTTAGATATTTCTGCCTCTCTCCAAAATTTTTCACTTATGGTGATTATTAAAAATACTACCCTCTCTCCTTTCTCTCACAGTCCTCTTGGAGTTTTCAAAATTGCTCAGCCCCTGCACCCCTGACTTGTGACACTTCTTGCAAGGTGCAAATCTCACAGGAATAGCTCATTTTCTCTTTTGGCACCTATGTTTTTGGGTTGAGGTGGGGAGAATTAGTTCCCTTATAAATCTGGTAAATAAAAATTTTTAACTGATTACATTTATGTTAAAAATATTTTGTCTAGGGCTTCCCTGGTGGTGCAGTGGTTGAGAGTCTGCCTGCCAATACAGGGGACGTGGGTTCATGCCCCGGTCCGGGAAGATCTCACATGCCGCGGAGCAGCTAGGCCCGTGAGCCATGGCCGCTGGGCCTGCGTGTCCGGAGCCTGTGCTCCGCAACGGGAGAGGCCACAACAGTGAGAGGCCCGTGTACCAAAAAAAAAAAAAATATATATATATATATATATATTTTTTTTTTTTTTGTCTAGTTCATTTTTGTCATAAAGTTATTTTTTTTTTGATATATAGGACTTACTACTTTTTCTCTAGTTCAATTAGTAAATTCTTACTACTTTTTCTCTAGTTCAATTAGTAAATTCTTGGGAATTCCCTGGTGGTTCAGTGGTTAGGACTCCATGCTTTCATTGCCAGGGGCCCGAGTTCGATCCCTGGTGGGGCAACTAAGATCCTGAAAGCCCCACAAGCCTTACGGTGCAGCTTTCTTATGGGCATCTGGGATGCGCCCCTGCTCTTCTGCCTGCCCAGCATCTACTCTCCCTCCCCTGGGTAGAATAACTTGAACTGCCCAGAAAGGGGTGTCACTGCTTTTCCACTGGACTTGGAACGCCAAGGGGGTCCTCTGGGAATTCTGCAGCCATCTCACCACCACCACCAGAGGGCTTGCCTGAGGGTACAGCAAAACCAGAGGAAAGCAAGGCTGGGAGATGGAGAGGGATTGGTTGGATTTTTTTTTTACTTTTGGAATATTGTTAGAGATAATTTGACAGGTTTAATGAGACACTAAACTGTGTAAGTGTCTTATTCCTCATTAAGTTTGGGAGAACACATGCTAAAGTCTTTCTATGTTACACTAGTATTTAGCAGTGGAATGTTTTGCTTTGCAAAATTTTTTTTTTAAAAAAACATGTATTCATACAGTGATCATTTGGTTAATAGGATTTTTTTTTTTTTTAGATGTTGGGGGTAGGAATTTATTAATTAATTTATTTATTTTTGCTGTGTTGGGTCTTCGTTTCTGTGCGAGGTCCTTCTCTAGTTGTGGCAAGTGGGGGCCACTCTTTATCGCGGTGCGCGGGCCTCTCACTATCGCGGCCTCTCTTGTTGCGGAGCACAGGCACCACACGCGCAGGCTCAGTAGTTGTGGCTCACGGGCCTAGTTGCTCTGCGGCATGTGGGATCCTCCCAGACCAGGGCTCAAACCTGTGTCCCCTGCATTAGCAGAAAGATTCTCAACCACTGCACCACCAGGGAAGCCCTTGCTTTGCAAAATTTATGGTCACTTTCAAATACTACAGGGAATATATTTGCATGTATACAAAATAATTCTAAGGAAAAGCATCTTAGTATTTCAGGGGGAAAAAAACAGGTAGACTTACCTTACTATAATATGATTAGCTCTAAAATCTTAATGTGGACTTTATAAAATATACCAAAATATAATTAGTAATATTGGAATTCTCAAAAACAAAAATCTAGTCTGATGTGATGGAAAGAAAAGTGTGGATATTGAATTATAATAAAGCAAGTAAAGAAGAAACAGAAACAATAAATCTATAGGAAATTTCTGAGATTAATGATAACATTAATAAATCACTTTTTTGCTAGGAACCGTTTTAGGCATTTTGCATATGGAATTTTATTTAACTTTCATAACATTCTTTTGGGTATATATTATTATCTAGCTTCCATTTGATAATTAAGAAAACTACCCAAGATCAGAAAGTCAGTAAGCAATAGAGGTGGAATTCAAACTCAGCCAGTATTTGAACCTTAGTTGATTTCTTATGATGTCTGTGCCCTTTCTGCTATGTTCTGCTCATGCCCTCAAAGTGATGAAATGGAAATTAGTGATATGTTCCAATGGACATATTAACTCATTTTTGTAAGTCCGGCTTTTCTAATTGGTACTTCTCCTCTTAGTGCAGTTTTGACAACTGTTTTCAGTTTCATTAGGGCAGTACTAGCTCTGGAGACTATAAAGTAATCTGTAAAGGAATTCAAATATATTGGTGTTTTGGATATATGTTTCAGAATTTGATCTTGGAAACCAGATAGGAGGAAAGTAGATATTCAGGAGTTAGTGGAAAATGGGCCCCCAAAGATGGATGACTGATGTGGGCTGACAGGAAAAAAAAAAAAGTCTCATGAATTGGAATTGAGGAGTTTGAAATAAAATCATGAAAGGATTTAAAAGATATGAAATAAATAAAATAAAGGGAAAGAACAACAAGTTTAGAATTTGGTGGGCATCAAGAAATAGAAATGTAAAATTTGAGACCTAACACACAAAACTCTGATCTATCTGTTTATCTATCTATCTATCCATCCATCCATCCATTTATCTATCCATCTATCTATCTATATGTGTTTGTGTATGTGTGTGTATATATATATATATATATATATATATATATATATATATATATATATATCTTATCCCCCAAGTCTCAGGGGATATTGCCTAGGTAGTCTGTGGCTTTACAAGAATTGAAAAGACAATTTGGAATTTCTTCCCCAAAGAATGACAAGTTTGTGTAGGGATATGGGCCTCATAGCAGTAGGCAGAGCTAGTCTCTTGGACAGTATAGGACAGCTCAGTGGCAGTGAGCTAATCAGGTGAATATGCATCCTACTGCCCACTCTCATCCCAAGTCAGATTCAGGAACTGTGTTCTTGGGTCTTTTAACTGGAGCCCAAGGCTTCAAGGAGATACTGAGCATTTTGCTAAAAAGCTGAATGGGAGCTTGACTTACACCTTGCTGTAACACTTGAACTTCCACAAGAGATGTAATTTTGATAATAAAATTCTTAGACATAATTTTAAAAATGTGACTAATAGAACTCACTGTACTTATAGTAGGGAACAGTTCATACTGGTTACAGAAAAACTGGGGAGAGTTGGGAATGAAGGGGAGAGAACTTGCAAAACCTTCTAGAGCAGGAAAACAACTCTCAAGAATCTGGGAAGTTAACAACCTCTGATTCAAACTTCATTCTCTTTAATTTTGGAAGCTCAGAAGAGGTCTTGTGCAAGTCATGTGCCCTGGCTCAGGCCGGCCTGGATGGGTGGAACACAAGGGTCATTTTACCAGGAGCAAACTACTGGGAGAGGCTTCCATGTGCCTAGGGGTTATCTGGCCTTGCCCTGAAGGGTGGCTCCAGGTTCACTGAACCACAAACTACCCAAAGTGGTGACATTATGTCAGGATTTAAAACTATAAATGGGGGGCTTCCATAGTGGCGCAGTGGTTGGGAATCACCTGCCAATGCAGGGGACACAGGTTCAGGCCCTGGTCCGGGAGGATCCCACTTGCTCCAGAGCGGCTGGGCCCGTGCACCACAACTACCGAGCCTGCGCTCTAGAGCCCATGAGCCACAACTACTGAGCCCACGTGCCACAGCTACTGAAGGCCGGGTGCCACAACTACTGAAGCCTGTGTGCCTAGAGCCTGTGCTCCACAACAAGAGAAGCCATTGCAATGAGAAGTCCTTGAACTGCAACGAAGAGTAGCTCCCACTCACCGCACCTAGAGAAAGCCCGTGTGCAGCAACAAAGACCCAACACAGCCAAAATAAATAAATAAATAAAATAAATGTGAAAAAAGAAAAAAACTATAAATGGAAAGACAGAGTTGAGCGGGAAGGAAAGAAGAGATGTGGAGAAGGGGAGGGGGTGATTAATGAAGAAATGGTGATGGTGGTAATGTACTCATGTTATAGAAAATGGAAATCGTATTATTTCACAAACTTTGCACTTTAGATTTTTTTGACAACTAAATACTGGTTCCTGATATTGTCACAATAATCTTGTAACACAAATATCTATGAGGACTCGGGAAATCTACCCCACAGATTCTGACATTTATGACTTTTGATTAAGAAGGTGCTTGTAACCTTCATGTCCCAAGGCGTCTAAGGAGCATCTTGAGTTGTGGTTCTGGATTTCCTTTTTAATCCATGGATTCCTCTACAAAACCAAAGACACTATCACCCAATTGCCATAAAACCCTGACTCTAGACCTAATTTCTAATTATGGTTTTGCTGGGATGTCTTAGAACTGAACCAGGAATTAGAAAACTTTAATTTTACCACCAGCTCTGTCACCAAAGAGCTCTTTGTCGTTGGCAAATCATTTAACTTCCACGTGATTTAGATTTTCCAGCTGTCAAAAGGGAGTGATATGACCCCAACTACTTCACATAGGTTTAAGGATTAGGTGAGCTGATATGTATGAAAGCATCTTGAAAAGTCTGAAGCATTATATGAACATAAAAGATGATCACACAACGATGGGGGGGGTGCCACAAATAAAATCACTACTAAGTTATCCTGACTTGAAATACTTTAAAATCATTTATATAAGGTCATTTATTTATTTGGGAATTATTATGTGCCTGCCCCAAGATTTAGCCATTGAACTGGCAACATGGAATAACTTTTATTTTCTCTAGGCCTGGATAAGCATATGGCTATTGCCCATCCAGACAGGATGAAAAGCTCTAGCAATTGTATGGCATTTCCAGAATCTGGACTGGTGAATTCTGCACTAAGAACAATCTAAACGCACACCTGATGGAACCTCTAGCAGTTGCCTGCCCGTGCACAGTCATTTACACCTAACTAAACATGGGCTTTTTCAGGATGGAGTCTCACTGAGATCTTTTCACGTTTACCATAATAGTGGTTTCAAAGTTCTCCACATTACCGGACCCTACTCATGCCTTCCTCAGTCACCACAGATTTTCTTACCTCTTGTTTTACTAACAGCATGGAGAACACTCTACCTGACCATTCCCACTTAGCCTTCATTCTAACTTAAAGTCTCCTTACATCTTGCTTCCCTCATTTCCTTTACCACTGATTCTCTGGAAAAACATCAGTCTTACCAATACTAGCTGCCATTCTTGGTTCGTATTAGTACCCGCTTCCTTATAGACCCTGCTTCATTAATCACCAACTCCCTCACTTGCATCAGGTAAGAAACATTTATTATGAAACTACTATGTGCTCTGGACTGTGTTTCATCCTTTACGATGCACTTCCCATCTTAAACATGGTTTGATCTCCTCTACTCTAAAGAAACACAATATCCTTTCTTCTTTGTCCCCCACTCTAGTTACCAGCTGCTTTTTTTCCTTCCATTCACAGCCACACTTCTTGGAACACAAGTCTATATTTGCCACTTCTATACCTTTATTGTGCTTGGGTGGCTTCATGGCAGAGGGAAGAATGAAAAGTTCTGAGGTAGAGAGGCTTGGGTTAGAAATCAGACTTCACCACTCTTATGTTAACCTTTATTTAATTGTTTATTACTCAATTTGGGGCCTTAAGTAAGTTGTTTGACTTCTCCAAGTCTTCATTTTCTCATCTGTGAAATGGTCATATACACCCACCTTGCAGAAGCACCTGAACATTGCAGCTCTTAATAAACATTCCTGTTCTTAACTGTTACTTGATCAGGCTGCATCATTGATATATGGCAGTCTGCCCACCTCAACTGTAAAAACCAAGACCTTTTCCCCAAACCAACTATGCATAATCTTGGTTCTGTTAAGATATCTTAGAATGGGTTAAGAATCAGGAAGTTTAACTCCTTACCCAGCTTGTTAGGTACCAAACAAACAAACATTACTTTCACTTTCTTGATTCCTAAACAACACCAGAAGCGAGTTTTCAACATGGGAAGTAGAATGGTTTGGTAGAAACAATATTTGTGCTAGAATCATTCAGATCTGGGTTTGACTACCAATCCCAACTAGTACTAGCTGTAGGACACTGGGTAATGTATTTTGCTTCTCTGGGTTTTATATTCCTTGCCCGTTAAAATGGGACTACTGCTTCCTAACATGCAGGATGGTTATGAGAATTAGAAATGATATGTGTACCTACCCAGCACATAGTGGGTGTTCTACTTAAGAATTATCTTAGAACCTAGAACCGTTGTGTTCTACATGGGACAGGCTCTCATTAAACCTCCGAGGGCACGTTTATGTCTCTCTGTGTACTGAGACTGGGATAATCACACTCTACTACGATTGACATTTGATCCAGTATAGAATATCATTTACAATATAGGCATATAAGTAGTATTGCCATTTATGTTAAATCATAAAATTTTTCAGAAGATCCTCAGTAGCTTTCAAAAGTAAGGATTTGAAACCCCTGGGTCACAGGCTTAGAAAATCCTGTTTTACAGAAATTTTTTCTTGCCTGATTCAAAGTCATCTATTCTTATCTTCAAAGAATTTATAAACCCATAGTGGATGTAAACCCATAGAGGATGGGAAATTTTGAAAACCAATTTAGTTGAAAACAAAGTACTGTAACTATATTAGTAAAAAAAAAAAAAAAAAACCTTTGCTTTGAAAGAAAGCTGCCAAGAAAATGTTGGCCAGCTTAGAATAGTCCATCAACATGGAAAGAAAAGTAATACTGAAACGTTCATGTTTTCATAGATAATCAAGGCAGATATTAAAAAGAAGGTGAAGAGGTAGGGATCAAAACAAATATGATCAATTAGAGGAAAATAAGTAAAGAAAGCCTTTGATCACTACCTTAAACTTCCCTATCTCAGATCTAACTGTAACATTCAATGTCTCCGAATACTTTTTTAATTCTTAAAACTTCACTTGCCCAATAACTTTGTTGGCTATCCATTTGTTTATATCGTTATTTTCACAATTAGACATAATCATGAAATGTAAGTTGTTTTTATAAAAGTTTTTATTTCTTTTTTTTTTTTTTTTTTGTGGTACGTGGGCCTCTCACTGTTGCGGCCTCTCCCGTTGCGGAGCACAGGCTCCGGATGCGCAGGCTCAGCGGCCACGGCTCACGGGCCCAGCCGCTCCGTGGCACGTCGGATCTTCCCGGACTGGGGCACGAACCCATGTCCCCTGCATCGGCAGGCGAACTCTCAACCACTGCACCACCAGGGAAGCCCTGTTTTTATTTATTTTCAATTCAGAAAATAACATGAAATCAAATCAGACAGTAATTTGACTGAAGACTGCTGACTTCTGAACCTTTCCTTGTAAAAAAATGTTAAGTATCATATGCAAAGGAAAAAAGCCAGTATATAGGAAAAGTTTTTTGTCAGATGCTGACAGCTTACAAGGTGCCTTTCTTGTTCTGAGATAGAGCATATTTGAGCAGAAGACAACAACTGAATTTCTTTTCTTCAAATGCTAAAATTGTTTTAAAAGTATACTAAAACTCATATAGGAGTAAAGGAAGTACTAGAACTCAAGGTTTAGAAAATCCTCATATGAACTGTTTTATATGTTGAAGGAATAGTGAGTGTTTTGAGTAAATCAATACTTTAAAAATAAAAATCAATCCAGAAACGTAACATCTATAAGCAGAGAAGGAGTAAACATTGTTGATGCAGAGACAATATTACAGCTTCAGAATGTGAGAAAATAGAGGGACAACTAAAGCAGATGCTTCAAACTCAACTGTCAGTGGAAGCCAGACAGGAACATGCATTTGTACGTAGCTCTGGGAATCGACTAGTGAGGAGGAGATTCATGCCCTGGCTCAATGGAGTGGCTACTGCAGGGCTCCAGCCAACTGTAAATTTGTGGAGAACAAGTCTAGACTTTTCTGTGAAATCTTTCAATTTTTGAATGTTGGCAACTAAGTAAACAAAACAAAACAAATACATAAAGCAAACAACATCCCCCAAATTCTGCACACCAAACAAAGTGCACTTTTGGATTAAACTACTTTGTGATAGACACCTTTTTTAAGTTAAGTGAGAGGAAGTGCCATAAAGAAAAGGTCTATTAAGGGAAATTGCCTGATCATAGGTTCCTCCAGGAACCTAGTTTTTTTCCTGCTAAAACTATAAGGGCTTGAAAGGGGTAAATTAGACCACCAGACCAGGTAGAATCATGAATTGAGGAAAGAGGACCAGAACTGCCAACAAAGAAGACAGAGCTTCCCTGCAGCGCCTGGACAGAGACTCCAAAGGAAGAAGCGCTGGAGAAGCAAAGTGACCACGACCCAGTATAGCTGAAAGAAGCACAGCTATGTAGACAGATGGATGTAAACAGAAGGTTCAGTTCAACTAATGTTTGTCATTTCTATGGCAATGACTATTCTTGTCATTGCTAGTTTTGGAAGATCACCAAGGGAGAAGAGTGAAGGGTCCCTGAATCAAGAGGCAGCACAAAAGCATCAGGTGATTAATCAAGACCTAGAGGAGAGAAAGACATAGAAGAAGAGAAGACCCAAGAGAGAAAATATAAAAGCCACAGAGAAGCTCCTACCAGAGGCGTGACCTCAGGCAGGTCTTGCCCTCTTCTTTCTTTTCTTAAAAAAAAAAAAAAAAAAAAAAAAGGTATTTTAATTTACACAAATAACATTAATTATTTCTTGAAAAAGTTTTAGGACAGAAAAAATAAAATTTCACATGACACCTCACTCCCCATTCCAACCATTGTTTATCTTTGCAGAACTTTTTCTATGCATTTACTCACCTACGGATGTATGCATAGAAATGTCTGATTAAAAACCTAAATATTGCTGTATGCTGAGCGTCATATCGCATAGCATGGGCCTAGCTCATTCTTTGTAACTGTGGCAGAGTGCTTTGTGATCAGGATATTTCATGGTTTGTTTAGTCTTTACCCACTTTCTACTAACAATGCAGCCGTGAGAAGCTACCTACATGCTTCTCCGTATATCTGTGGCAGTAGCTTTCTAGACTAGGTATGTAAGAGTAGAATTATTGAGATGAAGGATTTGCACATTTTATATTCACATGGTTTCTGTGAAACTGTCCTCCAGCGGAGCTTTAGCAGTAGAGACTCTCTGAAGGCTTGCCCCCTCATACCCTCTCTACCACTGGACATTTTTAATCATTTTTTTTCAGTTGTGTCAACACCAACACTTAACTTTTCTGAGCCTCAATTTCATCTGTAAAATGATAAAAATCCTACTTTCCAGTGTTAGGATAATTACATTAATTAACAAAAGTGCCTGTCACAAGTGCCTAGCTCACAGTAGGTAATCCATGAACTTTCATTTCCTTCCCTTATTATGTATTCCTCAGTGAAGGACAATTTAATCTAGTTAGTTGCATTTGTATAATTTTCTTATGGTGCTAATAAACCTTTTCTATTAGTAACATGTGTTTAACCATTGAGTAAATCCATTTTTAATTTTTAACCCATATTCACAGTCTATTTTTAATTAAAGTGCTCTAATGAGGAATATTTCTTTTAGAGTTTAGTATTGCTATAGTATTATGTCCTGTGTTATAAGCCAATTTTACCACTACATTCTTTTTTCAGTTACTGTGAAACCTTTGTTTTTATTTTCATTGTGACATTTTTTGGCTTTCACTTGTACTTTTCATTAGTCTGGGGTAAATAAAGGTGTATTTTAATGAAAATTAATGTAAATGTATGCTTACATTAATTTTTTTTTAGATTTTCACTAAAATGATAATTTACAAGTTTGTCTAGAAGATCTAAGGAACTCTGAGAATGTCTGAAGACCTCACGTTGAAATATACTACCTTGTCTCTCCACAGCTCAGTCAGGTTTACGAATCGCAAATAAAGATTTCTCCACCTCATTTATCTCATCTGTGTGCTTTGCTTAATGATTCTAACTGATCAAACAATACCAAGTTTTACTGCTTCTAAATCTAATTCGTAAATTTCTTCACTATATTATGCAAATTAAATTAAAATAATATAGTCACATTTACATTGTGCATCTAATCTTGTATGAAGTCCAAATATAATAGTAAATTGGTGAAATCAATGTATAATATTTAACAACCATTCATATGGATTCCTGTTTTGTGTTTTCTTACTCCCTACATCCAGTATGTGAACAATTCCTATCAACGCTACCTCTGAAACATATTCTAAATTCATCTACTTGTGTCCCTTCCACCCTGGTCCAAGCCACATCATTTCCCACCTGAAAATCTTCTAACCTGTCTTTCAGCTTCATTCTTATGTGCCTACATTTTATACTCCACTCAGCAGTCAAAGAGAAGTCCCAAAATGTAAACCAGATTATAATACTCTTCTTCATAATGGCTCCAATTTCAATGGCTTCCTTTTATAAATTCTGAACCATGACCTTCTAGGACCCATTGGATTTGGTCAGTGCCTACTGTTCCAGCCTCATCTTGAACCACTCCCCCTTCACTTACGGTATTCCAGCTGACTGAGGTCTTACTATTTCTTTAACCAAGAAATAGGCTGATTCTTGCCTAAGGAATTTGCACTAGCTGCTTTCTGGCCAGACATTCCTCTCCCATATCATTGTATAGTTGGACTCTCTCATCATTCATGACTCTGCTTAAACATTATCTTCTCAGAGAGGTCTTCACTGACAATCTCATCTAAAGTAGCTTCACTTTGTCTGACCTCTCAGTCACATCATTGTTTTTATTTCATTCACAACACTAAGCCTTCTCTGAATTTGTTTATCCATTTACTTGTGTATTATCTGCTCCTCCAACTAGGATGTAAGCTATATGAAAGCAAAAACCATATAATCATTCTTATTGCTATATCCCCAGGCATAAACACATGGTAGTCACTCACTAAATATTTGTTGAACGGATATATGAATAAATAATCTTCTGCTAGGAAAAAAATATCAAACCCTCTTGGATCTTTCACTCTTGGAACAAAGCAAAGGTTAAACACAATAAAGAATTTATTATGTAATTCATGTTTATCATTAATATTCACACTAAGGGTTATCATTTTTTGCACGCAATAGTGAAACTGAATGTTACAGGGCACTGAACAGAAAGAATGACAGTCAAATATAGGCATAAGTCATATAATTAGTAGAAAGAATAACATTTAATACCAGACTTGGAGTTGGAATAAGAAGTCATCCAGTAGAAAAATTCACTGGGTCTAAATACAATTAAATTTTAAATCACTGACTTGACTGAAAGAAAGGAAATCTTTGGTAATAAGAGAGCAAGGCCAGTAAGCAGTATAGGATCAAGACTAAGGATTCTGAATAGATCAGAATTGGATGGGTCTAAATTCATCCAGAAAGGTCAGCCAGGAAGGAGAAAAGAGTCCAAGATAGCCAGCCAATGTAGAGTTCCAGTCAAAACCGTGTACTTTGGAGTCAATCAGACTTGGAGTCAAATCCCCTTGACCTTGCACATAATTGATGCTCTTGTCCATATTGGAGTTTTAGCATGATGAAACTGGGAAGGGGGGAGGACAAGGGGCTTGGTAAGACCCCATTTTGCTCTTTCCACATGTGCCAGGAATTCACAAACAAAACAGTACATGTCCAACATATAATGGAACCAAGCCAAAGTTATCTTGAGGAACCAGGAGATATAGAAAACTATGACCACCGAAACTGCCCCAGTCTGATTTCTTCTGATATGCTTTGCTAAAACTGTATTACTTATACTTGTCTTGGTAAACTCTGACGGCTACAAATTGCGTCATACTGTTCATTTTGACCGAACTTCCAATGCAGTCTTTTGCAGGACTGCATCAAAGGAGCACACTTAACTTAGGTTGTTGATAACACCTTGTTGAAGGGCCTACTGCTACTTTAGAAGCTAAGAATTATATTTAAAGAAACCCCAATAAGTTAGAGAGCTCTAACTAGAATGACATTAAACAGAAAAAGTACAAGTTAATTACTCAGTGACCAAAAATTTAGTATGTGATGGGGAAAAATCAAGTATGTACAGCAATCACAGAAAAATTTTAGGGTACCCTTATTTCATCATAGATCAAATATTAATAAATTATATAGCATACCTATTTTAAAACTTAAAATATTTAATATTGTAGATATTTCAACTGAAATATGACCCCTAGTTTCAAAAAGGAATCACCTTTTAGGCTCTTATTAAATTGTCAGAATTTAATTATTCAGAAGTTGAGTATAAGGCTGATTATTGAACTTAGATCTACAGCAGTAGTTTCAAAATTTAAGAATAACTTGGGTGCGTATTTAATAAACAGGTTCTAGGAACCCATCCTTAGAGATTCTGATTCAGAGATACTCTTGGATGGGGCTCAGTGATCTGCATTCTTGCCTAGAATCTCAGGGAGTTGTGATGCATGTAGACTATGGACCACATTTTGAGAAATGTTAATTTTGCTTTCTTCTCCTTTAAAGAAATAGTGAAACTCAAGCCAGCTAATGTTGGCACTACTGATGCGGTAAGAGGTTTAGATTAAGGTGTGAAGAGATGCTTTAAGTAGATTGCTTAAAAGAATTAAAAAGAATAACTTAGAGATAGTATTTGTCCATTTTCTTCTATTTAGCATAGGACAGTGTTTCTTGAAGTGTAGACCCAGCACCAGTAGTATCAGCAACATCTGAGAACTAGTTAGAAATAGAAATTCTCAGGCCCCATCCCAGATCTAATGAATTAGAGATTTGGGGGCTGGGACCCAGAAATCTGCATCTTAGCAAGTTCGGGGGTTGTTCTGATGCACAGTCAAGTTTGAGAATCCTGGTGCAGACTAAATGGTGGTAGACCAGGGCTGTGAAGAGACTGGTAATTTTAAGTAGTCATTGTGCTACTAAGGTGTGTAGCTTGTTGCCTGAAATGTATTATTATCACAACCTCTCTTTCTTAAAGCACAACTTGTTTATTTTTGACCCTCAATAATATCATATTGGCTACTAGCTGATGCTTTCAGTTTGTACTTCATTTTCTAAGCGTTCTTTCTGGTTATTTCTTGTCCTGTCTACAAGAACCAAACCTTACATGATCCACCCATAGCTGAAATAAGAGAACCTTGTGATTATGAAATGGGAAAAACCTCATTAAGATGACACCACACTGAATTAGGAGATTGGGATTAACATATACACACTATTAAATATAGAACAGACAACCAAGAAGGACCTACTCTGTAGCACAGGGAACTATACTCAATATTTTGTAATAACCTATAAGGGAAAAGAATCTGAAAAAGAATATATATATAAATGAATCACTATGTTGTTCACCTGAGACTAACATGACATTGTAAATCAACTATAATTCAATTTAAAAAAAGAAGACCACACTACCCCTTCTTTAAATGGATGGATGAGGAAGTGACAAGGAGGGGTGGTGAGTGATAAAGGCAAAGGGGAAGATCAGAAGATAACTTTAGGATATGGCAGACTGAAAAGATCGGAGAAAGGAATACAAAGTGATCAGGAGCAATCTTTAACGTACAGCTTATAGAATACTGACCACCAGTTTTCTCTCCAGAAAGAGAGAAAGAACCAGGCAAAGTGGATTCGTCAAGAGGGTAGAATCCATTTTGACTACCTACCCTATACAGTTTATGGAGCAAATGGCTGAGGAATTAGAATCTCTGTGCCTAAAGACAACCATAAAATTGTAGGACTGGAAGTTCTTGTGAGTTTACTGTTTCTGTGCCTTTCACATAATTTGGCATAAAAAGTTGATTGTTAATTCTTTATGAAGCCATCTTCCTGCTTCTGCATAGGACTTTGAAACACAGAATGAGAGAATCATTTAGCCTTATGGATGACAAAGCACAGAATAACTCTTTAAAGCACCCTGAGTTCTGATCAAAGATAAGAAGTCTGAGGTCCAGATAAGTTTAGTGATTCATGAAGGAACACAGATCTTAAAATCATGAGATCCTGCTACTAGAATCCTTTTTCCTTATTCAAGCCTTATGTTCTTTCTACCATCCCAGGAAAGCAAATCTCTCTACCTCATTTTTTCCAAAACCCTAAGGAGATAAAAGCTTAACGCCTTCCTTTTGAAAGTTTTTTCAGTATCTCAATGGTGAAATAACTGAAAATGTACATGTTACTCTTCAAGATGGAAGAAGCAGCTACGGAGAGACTAGGCAAAACAGAAAAATCAACAACTAATAGACTAAAGGCAAACATAGCAGGCAGAACTCTTCCCCCACACAGAAACAGTTCTCTCAGCTGTTCTCGTGAAGGGGAGGACCTTAATAATTCCCCAAAGTCATGAGTACATGTTCGCTTGCTCATACATTTGTGTGCATGTGTGTGCTGAGATGATTCCGGCTGTGAGCAAGGTTGATACCTAACTTCCAGGAAGGAGGGGAATTGTTGATAGCCAGATCTCTGAATTGAGGGGAGGAAGAAGGGATGTAGGGTGGGAAGATAGAGCAGAGTGGAGATTCACCCAGGCAGATTCTATGTCGGCTGTTGAGCCTTCTTTATGGAGAATCCAAGAAAACATCAAAGAAGGGACCCGGTTGGTGGCGGGGAAGGTCATGTGTCAACAGCAACTGGGTTAGACATCTCTTTGATAGGGCTTGGAGAAGACCCTAGTTGATTGATGTTCCTGATATAAGCAGTGAGCTGGGTTGGATTGAGTTGAAATGGTTCTGAAATGAGAATGTCTCACATGGACTGGAGTATGGGTGTGTGAAGTGTGGAACTAGAGAGGGACCTCTTTTGACCTCATTGAGCAAAACACCTGCCTTCTTCTGGAGACAAAAAGAGAAGTATGACAAAAGTTGCTATGAAAGTGTGTGGAATTGCCACTCTATAATTTCATAACGAGCTCAACTCTTAATGTACCTTTTACGTGCAGGTTTCCTGCTGCGTAGGATGTTTCCAAAAGATTTTTAACTGCACGTTCATACTGCTCAGTGCTCTTCTAGGCCATCCTGATAGGACGCTAGGCAGAAAAGAATATCCATGTGCGTCTGGTCAAGGGTCCAAATGGGGGTGGGCAGTACAAGCTTCCAAAGAAGCATTTGGAATTGGGGATGGGGTGGGGGAGAAGGGGTTGATCTTAGCTATTCCAATGGCTACTGACTTTTCAGTGGCTAGAGATCAAGGAGGCTAAAATTCCTGAACTAGGCAAGACAGCTCTACTTGAGGAGGAATAGTGTGTCCCAGCCTGCTGGTGGCATTCCAGAAAACTGAAGACCTCATTTTATACACGAGATCCAGGGTGTTAAGTGCCCTAGAGGCAGGTGCAGAGCACGGAGCAGCCCCCACTAAATACAGCAATGTAACATCCCTGCCCCAAAGTGGCCCCCTCATGGTTGTCCTCTTTTATTCAGAAAATCCCAGGTTGTTTTTATATCCACCTAAGGACTGTGTGATTATAAAGACACACAGCTGCTATATTCCCCGTCATCAGCAAAAGCAAATCTATATTTTCAAACAACTAAACATATGATAGCTCACAGCTCTGGAGGACCATATGATCAGTCTTCCTTTGGCATCACGATTAGGAGTGGCTTTACTTTGAGAGTGCCAGTCTCTGAAAAGATAAACACCATTGATCTCTCAAGGCAGTCATAAATGGTAGGAAAAGAAACAAAGATGGAAACCTTCGAGTTTTTCAGAAATGAGCCTTTTTCTTCAAGTTCAGAGTAAAATAAAAATAGTGATGCAACTTCCTGATTTTCTGATTCAAGTCGTTTCATGCACTAGTCATTTGGTTTGCTTTCCCAAGCCCAGTTTAATTGAGATGGTGTAGGCAGTGAAAACTGCACCAGTGAAACCACGGCGAAGTTTCACCCTGAGAGACAGGAGCAAAAACAGGAAGGTAAGAGGTTAGCCTAATTTCCAGAGACTGGGTGGTTACAATTTCAATTAGGCATTATGAACCCATGGGAGGAAGCCAGTGATCTTCCTTCTCATATATATATATATAGTATTTCTGATTTTGTGGACTCTGTCTTAGGAGATTTTGCCCTGGCAACACTGGAAGATCACAGCTGTCATTATTTCCAGCCATTCATGGCCTACACTTACTATTTCAGGCCCATCCTGAATATAGTAACATGACACAGTGGCCTGCAGGCTACAGCCTAGACACCTATCTGGTTTCCTCAGGGCTGTGGCTAACCTCCAAAGTTTATTGTTTCGGTTGGTGCCTCCTTACTGCCATGCCCCTGCTATCCAGATAGGTCTCTATTTTCTTGGGGAATTAACGACCAGAAGAGGTCTGTGACCCACCTCTTCCTTTAATTTCACAGATTTCCAGAGCAGGAAGGTACCTTAGGGATGATCCAATTCAACCCTCTCCTTTTGCAAATGAGAAGGCGGTCAAAGAAATTGCTTGTCCAAGATCACCCAAAGTTGACAGAATTGGGCCCAGAAAGGAACTCTTGACATTAAAGACTGTTAATAACTGTGGGTTGATCACAGTCACTGCAACTCATGGTGCTGAAACTGCTGGTTGTCATAGAATTAGTGAATCATTTAGAGTGCAAAACTACTTTTTTTTCCAGTAAGTTTTTAAACTTTGCAATTGCTTTACTTCCAGCTTTTGAATCTCAACTTTTATATATAAAAGGGTGCCACCAAAATCCCCAACGTTCTTCATCACCTCTCTCTGGTCCTTGAGGTTGTGTGTGCATGTGTGTGTGTGCTCTCTGAGATAAGGCATCTTACAGCTCTGGCTCTGAACAACAAAGCTGCTGAAGCTGTTAGAAGCTGCAAGAATACCCACTTCCTACTTTACTGGTGACATATTTTTGCAAAGTTGTTCTCACTCAGCTTCCCCATCTCAAGCAAATTAAGATGTAGAACAATGACTTCAAATTCTTTTTCATGCAGTTTCTGCTCTGTACAGTAAAACGTCTTTCCTAGCAAACACAAAATATTTTTCACCAGTGAATTTGAATTGTAAGTATTATGTTACTCTGCATTTATATCATGCAGCATTTCCTTCAAAGTTAGTTCCTGAGCACGTTGGTCTTACTGAGCTATTTTGAGAGAGGGAGGAAAAAAGAAAGAGGTCTGTAGTCAAACATGATTTGGAAATTGCTGCAAGTTATATTCTCCATTTGATATTCGTAGTGCTCAGTAGTATATTAAAGACCTTACACTAAAAAACTAATTTAAATTTGCTTAACCCAGGATTTCCCAAACATACTTGAATTACTTTTCCCCATAACATTTATAACATCCTGCAGAAATCTCAGTAGATGGGCAATTCTGAGATAACATTAGCCTTTCAGTATGTCTGTGTTCCGAGCACCATATGATAATGAAGTTTTTTTAAGGCTCAAATATCAGAATACAAATGCAGACTCTATAGTCAAAAGGCTCAGGGTTCAATTTCGGCTACATCTCTTACTAGTTGCATAAGTTTGGGTAAATTACTTAAGTTCTGAGCCTCAGTGTCTTCATTGCAAAATGGGGAGAATAAGAATGGATTGTAATATTAGGAGAAAAGAAAGAAATACTGGTAGAATATCCAAATAAAGTAAAAGAACTTGAGCAATACTTGTGTTTTTTAACTGAACCAAGATTCAAAAATGTACCGAAGGCCTGATTTTATGTTTCTGATAACAACTGAGGCTAACAATTTTTAATCTCTAAAGAAATATCACTCAGGAATTTATTGTTGGGTGTGGTAAGACAGATTTTTCTTTTCCCTCAGATCTTTTAACATATTGCAATAGTTTTCTAAGGTACCTGATAATTTTCTCAAAATCTTGGGAAATCCCTAAAAAACATATTATCTCATGGAACACACAGAAAATTTGCTAAGTTTAAAAATCTTCCTAGCCCCGGCTCCTAGTGGATTGGGACACAGAGAAGTTTGTAAGTTGTTTCCCATGGAAATGTAGGTTAAATGCTTGCTTCCATACTAGCTAACAACAGTCTTTTTAGCCTATGCTAATAACAAATAGCTTTTGTAGGGTGCTTCCTATGTGCCAGGCACATATGTTCTCAAAGCTCTGCTTTTGGAAATATTCCTGTAATTCCTCAAAACCCTCAGAAGGTAGGTAGCATTATTGTTCTCATTTGTAGGTGAGGAAACACGCAAATTATTATAACTTGCCCAAAGTCTGACAGCTACTGGTGTGCAGAGCTGGGAATCACACCCACACAGCCTGGCTCCAGAGAGTGTGCATTTAACCACTGTGCAACCACGTGTTGTGACTGAATGGCAGGGTTGATTTAGATTCCTGTGGGGGAGGAAGAAACATGGGGCAGAGCAGGAAAGGAGAAAAAAAAGATGAGATCTTTTCCATTTCTAGGGGACAGAGAACAGTATGTAGGCTTTAACTTTTCAGTACTTTTTTGTACTTCCCACACCTTGCCACTTCTCCCACTGATACTCTGAGTTACAGAAAAGTTCACTTTGGGGCCCCTGACAGCTCTCACTTCTCTTCAGACATCTGCACGTGCTCATCTATCTCCCCACTCTTCCCTCACTGGCCTGATTGACACTCTTTTCTGAGGGCTCTGCTTAGGTGTCAATTCCAATAGGAAGCCTCCTCCTTTAAGTCTCACAGCATCCAGCCCGTGCTCTCCTTTCCTTAGCACTTGTCAGGGGTAGTATACATGCCCACTGACTTGTCCGTGGCTCCTAGTACAAGACAAGCATCAGGAGAGTAGAGACAGATCTGTCTCGTCTCTGTTGGATCCCTAGGCTCCTGCACAGTACCTAGGGCATACTCAGTGCTAAACAACTATTTGCTGCTGTCCACACCGTACCATCACCCAATGATTTACCATGTCCAAAATCATTATCTCTCACCTACAATTTCCTTCTTCCTTGTGCATAAACAGGAAAATTACAGCAGAACATTGTGGTGCTGGAGGAGGAGGAGGAGGAGTACGTTTCTGCTCAGGCTTTGGCACTCCCGTCCTGTGCCATTTTCATGTGCCTCATCATTCCTCCTGGGACCTCCACCGACGTTTAATTTCTATTCCAACCCTCCCATCCTTATGTGTGAGGAGGCAATCCCTTGCAGCAGCATTGTGACGAGCGTATGCAGATGGGGTGTTGACTAAGGCTCTTGGGGAAATCCTTATCGTGACACTGACCAGTCCCAGGAAGACTCTGTGGCCAGAACTCTCAACAACACCACGGTTATCTGGCAAGGTATCCTGGCCATTTAGGGGCAGAACACTTGAGGGATGGAAACAGAGATGCTATAGCAACAGATGCTATTGCTGCTGCTGCCTCCGTGAAGTGGTACATGGTGGTAGGTGTTACCCACTGAACGCTGGTCTCGTTAAAACTGGGTACAGTAGAGGCAGAAGGTAACTCGGGAGTACACCATCTACTTTCTACCTCTCCTGCCTCTACTCTAATTATGTTATAATTATGTGCAATAGACCCTTTTACTGAAGCTGTCTTATAAACCAGGCTATAGTATTCTATGGTTCCAAATCTCAGTAGTTATCTCATCAGTATAAATCTAAGAGGTTACATAAGTGATTACTTTTCTACATATTTTTGGGACAGAATTTTAAATATTGTCCTGCTCAGTTACTCATTCAATCAACCAATGCTTGCCAAGCACATAGTACAAGAGCATTTGCTGGTACGGGAGGACTTGAGGATTAGTAGGTCATGGTTCTTGCTTTCATGGAACTCACAGTTTTCAAGAGTTTAGGTACAGAAATAACCAGCACCATATAACATGTAATTGGTGTGATACTCTTGGTGATATTAATTCAGTTTTGGAGATGTAGCTGAGGCACCAGGAGGTCATTAGATGAGTGTAGTTCAGTAGAATGTTCTGGGATGATGGGAATGCTTAATATCTGTGCTGTCTTATACTATAGCCACTAGCCATAGGCGGCTACTGAGCATTTAAAATGTGGCTAGTGCAACTGAGGAACTGAATTTTAAATTTATTTGGTTAATTTAAATTTAGAAAGCTCCCTGTGGCTAGTGGCTACTATATTGGACAGGGCAAACCTAGATAACAGACTATCAGACACGTGGAAATGTAAACACTCAGAAGAGCATTGGGTCCCAAGAGACAGGCTGAAGTGTCAACAATGTAGAGAGAGAACTGAAGCTCCTATGAGCTCCAGACCCTTGTAATTATCTGCCTATGCGACGTCTCAAAGACTCCTCTAATTGAACATGTTCAATATAAAGACCATGGTCTTCTCACGTAGTTAATCCATCATTTCCTAGTCTAGATATCTCTCAGATTCACTCTCTTTCGCCATCTCTACTGCCACCTCTGTAGTCCAAGCTCTTGCCTGGATTACTTCAATGGTCTCCTACTTCTTTATACTGCTCCTAGAACAATCCTTCCCAAACGTTAAATCTAACCAGGTCACCTCATATTTAGGCAAACGTCCCAGGTCTTTAACGTAGCCTATAAAGTCTGACCCCTGCCTACCCCCCGGTCCCATCTTTTACTGATTTTATTTCTTTTTTTTTGCATTCTTTTTTTGATCTTTTAATAAAGAATAAAGCATACAAAATATTTTAAAATAGCATCATTCTCACATTTAAAAATAATAGCTTCTTTATTTTGATATTTTTGCCTTTTTAAAAAGGAGTAGCCAAAAAACTTAACATTTAGCTACTAGCTGTTTTACACACTTAGGAGCATGTGTCAGAAATCTTTTTTTTTATTTTATTTTTTTTAAGTTTGAAGTTTTATTTATTGTGGTAAAATACATATAAACTTTACCATTTTAACCATTTTTCTCCTCCTTTATAAATTGAATTACAGTTGATTTACAATGTCGTATTAGTTTCAGGAGTTCAGCACAGTGATTCAGTTATACATATGTATATATCTATTCTTTTTCAGATTCTTTTCCCTTGTACGTTATTATAAGATGTTGAATAAAGTTCCTTGTGCTATACAGTAGGTCCTTCTCATTTACCTTTTTATTGCTCATTAAACAATGCTGGTGTGCATGGAGAGCAGGTGGCATGTACAGATGCCACTAATGTGTGTGTGTGTGTGTGTGTGTTTGTGTGGGTGTGTGTGGTCAAATATTATCTACCACTGCCATTTGGTTTCACTAAAATTTGAGGAAGCTCCAATAGGTGCTGTGCAGGTGGCTCTAACCAATAAAAACAGATGCTTTTATTTCGGCCTGAGGTCTATCTCTGTTTTAAAAAAGCTTTAATTAAATAGAAGGCTTTCAAAGAGACTCAGGTCATATACATCCTTTTTACTAGGTTAGTGTGAACTGTGCTGGTACAATGTGGGAAAAGTAAGCTTATTTTAGCATGATCATATCCGTAGCTAACTGGTTCATCACAGACCCAAATCAGGGTGAAAACAAGGAGTCAAAATTTAAGATCCTTGTAGGTCAGAGTACTTAGCATGTGGGGGATGTGAAACATTTGGTAAAATAAAGTACCCATCTGGAGATAGAGGAGTAGGAGAAGGCTTTCTTCACAACACTTTCTCTATAATAGTTGGCACCTCAGTCTGACATACTTTCGTGCTATTGTTTCTTTCCTGTTTGCTGTTGTTATTATTAATTTTTTTAGGTGTTTCAGGAAAATTTCATTATCCTCATAAGTTGTTCAGGGCAGAACTGTCTTCTCAGGCAAAAGGAAATAAGTGTAGACAGGCCTAGCTCTAAGCAAAACTGAGTTGACAAAGTTCATCTTCAAAGGCACCCATGTCCCCTATTTGTAAATATTGGTATTTGTTTCTCCTTTTAGGTACTCTCAAACTCTGGTCCAGGAAGGAAAGGGGTTGGTTTGGTTTAGTCACAACCAAAGCCAAGCATAATCTATGCATTTGACATGTTTGGATCTATCCTAAGAGCGCTTAGCTCTTTTAGGAAGATTGTCTGGAATTCCTAGCATGATGGGAGAATGAATGTTATCCAGCAGTCTCCTCTGATTCTACACAAGCTAACTGTCAAATGCCAGCTCTCGTAGCACTTCAGGCCAGCGTCTATGACAAGGCTGTGTGGAATGGTTCAGACCAACTGCCTGGTTTACCAGTTGTCCTTTTCCTTGATATCTCTACCTTTCCACTCCTATTTAGTCCAGGGCTTCCCTAAGGAACATGAGTTTCTAACACTGCTCAAAACAAGCTATTATTTACTTTATAACACAAGCAAAAGTATTTGCCAGTTAAAGAAGGGCTGATCTGAGTTAAAATTTTTCTACTGTCAATGTACACAAGCATCTCCAGGGCAGTTATTAAAAAATGGAGATACCTTGGCCCCAAAGCCAGAAGTTCTCATTCAGAAAAGTGGCTATGGTGGTGGTAGAGTTGTGGGGATGCAGCGATTTTAAGTTTTGTAAAGTGCCTAAGCCCGTTCTGATGTAGATGGTCAACAGGCCACACTGGGAGAAACACTGCCTTGAGAAACAATGGGTGAAAAGGAAATTTTATAATAGTTGTCAGGTGAGATACTTTGAGATGATGAAAATTTACTTCACCTAATGGCAGACCCAGTCCTATTTAGCAACTTAGAAGAAAACCCAATTTTCAATTATTAGAGAAAACAGAAAAATGTATTATAAATTGATTTGCTAGGCTAATTTTGTGACCATATCAGAAAATGTGATTATAATATTCATAAAACTTTCTAAAGCAGATAGTTGCCAAAGTTATGAGGTAAATTATAATTTAACAAATTGACCCATGAAGTCTAAAACTTTTTTTTTTTTTTTTTTTTGCGGTACGCGGGCCTCTCACTGTTGTGGCCTTTCCCGTTGCAGAGCACAGGTTCCGGATGTGCAGGCTCAGCGGCCGTGGCTCACGGGGCCAGCCGCTCCGCGGCATGTGGGATCTTCCCGGACCGGGGCACGAACCCATGTCCCCTGCATCGGCAGGCGGACTCTCAACCACTGTATCACCAGGGAAGCCCTAGTCTAAAACATTTTGTGTTGCTGTATGTGGAACAGAATAACAAAAGTTAAAATAATAAACAATTCAAGTATTTTAACCAAAAGAAAGTTTGATGAGTTTTCTTCTACAAGGAAGGTATAGTTATCTTAATAAAATCAGTAATGTTGTTGCCTGTTTAAATTATTTTAAATTACCAAAAGGTGAAAATTCGAAAACAAAAGTTAAACGGGTTATTTTGGTGAGTTTGAATGTGAAAATCCTAAACTATTGGGTAGTATAATTAAGTCAAATCTCTCTTTTTTTCTCTTCACTCACAGACTACAAAAAATTCCAAGAAAATTCCCAAAGAATTTTCACATTGGGTGATAAGTCCATTTGAAGGAAAGACTCATTTCATATTTGCAGAGTATGCTCTCAAATGTGCTACTGCTACTGCAAGCTGGGCTTTTACTTAAATATTCTTTGTTGAATCAAGACGCTGAAGTAACTCCCATCAGTTTGCTGCTGTGGCTTAAAAAAAAACTCTTCAGTAATTCGTATATTTTTTGATAGTTCACCTTTCGCCCCGAGATTTCTTTAATAGTGTTATAGAGAGATACTTGTTGAATATATGCTTTGAATCAGTGTTCATTTTAAAGTGAGAGATGATGCACAACCTATTCTGACCTATAGACCTATCAAATCTTACAGAAATTATATCGATTTTACTTATCAAAGATTAATTAATCTCTATCCCATGGATATCTTTCAACATGAATTTATATTATTTTCCCCTCAATTAAATGGAAAGCACTTTAAGTAAAAACAATTTTGCCCCAGCTTTAGTTAATCTTGATTCCAGCTCATATGCTGTTAGCATTTATAAGCCTTAAGTCTGGAATCTAAGTAAAAATCTTTTTTAGAGAGTATGTAATTTTTAAAATTCCAAATAATGAATTATGTGTCCCTTTAAGGCACTCAAACACATTTCTCAACGTTCTCCCTTTAGATCTTACAAATCCTTGTAAATAGGGAAGAGTACTCAGTATATACAAACATTGTTTTTCTTGTAACATAATTCAAGAAGTGAAAAACCCATGTAAACAATTATCTTCTTTAGGATGGCTGTCATTTATTATGACCAGGTGCAAAGTCTACACTGACACATACATACTATCAGTACATGAGGATGGTTGAATTTTTCACTGTTTTTTACATTGTGTAAATCCAAACTTTAGATGATTCATGTACGGTAACCCATTAAGTACTTCTTCTGATATTGATGCTTTACAACAGTTATATGCCTTACTAATGTTTTCCCCCTTAGATATATGATTAAAAGTTCCCAGTCAAGATGGCTGGTTGACTACACGCCATAGCAAGCTCTGCTCACCCCAGATCTCTAGAAATGATGGAAAAGATAATTAATGAAAACAAGCAAGCAAGCAAACAGACAAACGATAAACGTACTGGAAAACAAGAAGGTAAATCCACAATGGACCAGAAGCCATGAGGAATCCCTAAAAAACAGATTTGAAGAGAGATCTGTTGAAAGAAGAAACAGAAGCCCAACCAGAGCACACGAGAGAGTGGGACCCCACCCAGAGTGCTCTGCACTCAAAAGACAGAGAATGGGGGGGACAGGAAGGGGCTTTGGGGGAGTACTTGGAGGGAAAGATGCAGTATAGATATGGCCAGGAATCAAGGGAACAATGACTGAGCCCTTGGGTAGGTGAAGTGGAGCAGAACTCCGGGGGCTGCAATGCCCAGGAGGCAGGGGCTGTCCTGGGGAAGACTAGCCATCAAGGCCCTACCCCTCAGCACTCAGCCACTCCCTCACTCCACTGAACTCTGTCTCCCCCAGAGCTGGCTGCACAAACAGAAACGGCAAACAGCCGAACTGCATCACCACTACCAACCTGTGCACAAACAAACAACCTCCAAAATTCAAGAAAAGCCAGCGCCAAGAAAGAACTCTGTAGTGAACAAATAGTAGAACTCACACCTAAGGAGACAGTAATATTGCAAGAGGGATGCAAGGCGATGCTGCATCTCAAAGAGGACCAAGTTGATGCTGTGATAATGAAAATCTTGTATGTTGTGTTGAAACAAAATAAACTATGATTTAAAGTCTGCAACAATTGGATGATGTTCTTACTAGTACTGATTGATACCTGAGGCGACTTCTAATGGCTGCCATCTATTACTCATGTATTTTTCAATGAGGTCTTTATTTGAACATTATCTCTGTTTCCCCTTTAATACATGTAATTAAATTACTGCTAATGGTTTGAGTCTTCAGGATACGCCAGGAACTTTAAAAGTACATTATATACATTTTCATTTAATCCTCACAATAACCCTATGACAGAATTGATTTCTTATTTCTGTTAACAGATGAGAAAACCGAGGCTTGGAGAGGCTAAGAACCCTTCTCGGGGTCCCACAGTAAGTAATGGAGCTTGTACTAGACCCCGAGTCTCTCTAGCAACAAAGCAACTGCTCTGAACTCTCTCTGATGAGAAACAATTGTGTAAACACTTACATTTTTCAAAACAAAAAAAGCACTACTGTCTTTAGAACACATCTCACTTCTCATAGATCATAAGTGTTCAAAGCGCTTTCCGTAAGCTCACCTATCAACTTCACAGCGAGATTAAAAAGAAAGTTTCCAGCTTACAAAATTACAGTGACAAGCTTGAAAATAATCTGTTTTTATCCATGCCACATCCACCCTCTCCTTTTATCATTAGGCTCACAAATGCAGGACTCTGCAGCATCGGAACTCGAGAGAGCTTTTCTCCGAACTCGAATAGCTCTGAACATCAACTAAATAGCATTACAGAGGAAATCCACCCTTTATTTTGGGACAAATGCCCAGCTTTCTTCTGCATTGGCTTAATTACTCTTAAGCACCATATGAACATAGGCCTATTTTGAAGATTAGTAACTTAATACACTAAATATTGTTAAAGAAAAAGATGAATGTTGTTACCAAGTGATGAGTTATATAGGTAGTGGGGTAACTAGGCCAGTACAGTTGCACTTGGGCGCTGATGAGATTCAGAGCATAGAAAAACCCAGTGCTTTTAACTCTGCTTATGCCCTGGCCCTCCTGGTCAGTTTCAGTGGAGGGAACCCTCCATCTCCAAGCATGGAGACCTCCCAAGGGAACAAGTACAGCCACCTTGGGCAGGACTGTGGGCTCTCCTGTCATCCTGGCCTCCATCAGTATAGTGGTAGTTCTTACAGTGATACACAATTATTCAGGTTTCCAAAGTCTGTTTATTTTAGCACTTACATTGTTTTTCCTTTGCCTTGAGTACCACCAGTTGTGCTAAACATGGCTTTTTAATTTGATGCATAGTAAGAATATGTGCCACGTGAAAAACACTGCTGAACTAACCTGAAGGCCACTACAGGGCAGAAGGGGAGAAAAGGAATGAAAATAGAAGGGAATAGAGAGCAGAAAAAAGGAAGAAAGGAAAGAAGCAGAGAGAGTAGTGAGAGTCCTTGATTACAGGTGTTCTGTGGGGGAGACGGGAAGCACTGCGCTCCTCCAGGCTGATGGGCAGGGTAAGCTGGGGCGTACCAGCCAGCTGGTATGCACAATTTAACCATCAACTTTTAAAACACTCTAACTAGCTGAAGCCCTCTGAGGGTTCCAGATGCCCCTCAGTAACCCCTGGATGTCTTTGCAATCCATCAACGAACAGGTTAATGCCTGATATAACAAAAGACTTTCGGGACTCTGGTGCCAGCCACCCAGATGTTAGATATTTGAATAGCATCTTTGCATTTTCCCACTCATTTCCATGTTTGATATAATCACTAACTTCTAAGATCCTGTCTCAGTGTTACAGCATTTCTTTTGTTTTCAGGAAAATACCGCTGGTTTAGAAACCCTTCCTCTCCCCATCATCCCCTTTACTCCTCCCCCACTGTAATAGTTCTCATAAATGGCAGTATTTCTCAACTGTGGTCAGGGAACAACTTGCATTAGAACCACTTGATGATGTTGATAACTATTCCACTTTCTGGGTTTCATCTCAGGCTTCTTGAACTAGAAACTTTGGGGGCATTCCTAAAGCAATTTAAAGTTTGAGAACTTTTGAAAGACTAAGGCCTAATTTTTATGTCCTCTGGCTCCTTCTGAATACATACGATGTACACATTGTTGATCAGAGCCACTATTCATTTTGGTCATCTTTCTCTTTAGGACCCACTTAGTGTCACAATGATCATGAAGACATGTAAGAGACATTCGTTTGCATGGTTGTCCTTATATTAAGGCAAAAGTCTGAAAACTTGCAAATCCCAGATCTGATAGAAGAAAACTGCTCTCCAGCACTCGTATTTTTAAAGAATCTCTGGTTATTAGGCACTGAAAATAGACAAAAGGATGAAACAACCTGACTCTCACACCAATTTGGAACAATTCAGTTCCTATACTTCTATCAGGATAGACCAGACTCTCTTGGATGTATTCTATTTATCAGCAGTTGTTTCTAGTACTAAAATGGCTACCAATCACAATAAAAAATAAAACCACTTCCACCCCGCCCGGGCCATCCCATCCCACAAACTCCTTCCATTCTTAAAAGAGATGGTGAGGGCTTCCCTGGTGGCGCAGTGGTTGAGAATCTGCCTGCTAATGCAGGGGACACGGGTTCGAGCCCTGGTCTGGGAGTATCCCACATGCCGTGGAGCACCTAGGCCCATGAGCTACAGCTACTGAGCCTGCACGTCTAGAGCCTGTGCTCCGCAACAAGAGAGGCCGCGATAGTGAGAGGCCCGCGCACTGCGATGAAGAGCAGCCCCCACTTGCCACAACTAGAGAAAGCCCTCGCACAGAAACGAAGACCCAACACAGCAAAAATAAATTAATTAATTAATAAACTCCTACCCCCAACATCTTTAAAAAAAAAAAAAAAACGAGCTAGTGAAATGGCCTTTGAATAAGAAACTCCTGCTTTTGTGCAAGGGAAGACATCAGCTGAGTTCAAGGGTTTGGGTTAGAGGCAGCTGAACTTTTCTGAATAAGAAAATGGAAAGTGTGTTCTCATTTTTCTTTGCCATTGAGAAGGAGGGGTCAAGGAAGTGAGGAAAAGAAAGAAGAAGGTGAGTCACAGTGCAGGGGACAGGAAGCTGAGCTGCAAAATGCACAGTTGCTTTTGAAGAACCGTGGTTGCCGGTGTTCCATTTTACATTTCTAGCCTCAACGCAATGTGAACTCCTGTCTCCACAGACCTTCACTGAAGTCTGTCACTCACACACACAAATGGCTTCAGTGAGTGGTTTGCAGTGAAAGTTAAAGAAAATAGCCCTGTCTTGTTTGGGTGACTGCAGTACAGCACAAGGTCAGGGGGGCAATTGCTAAACCAATCCAAGTTAGAAGCAGGAGCTGAAAGACAGAAATGACCTTGAGAATTCAAGCCACGTGGTTATTCATTTGTCTTCTGTGGAGACCATTAAATTCGTCCATGAAACATGGGCTAGCATTTGGAATGAACTTTATCCAGATTTTCAGGAGCACACTAGCAGATTTTATTTATTTCCTACTTTAGCTTTTCCATTTCAAAATCATGTTGACACATGTAATTAGCCATGTTTTCTTAGTAGTTTAGAATCAGCAACCTCTTTGATCCTCATGCCTTCAAAAAGCTCAGCATTTTCTGTGGGTTTTACTCCCAGGCTTCATTGTCCCAAAAGAAAAGAGATTTGTGGTGATGGTGTGGAGGGATAGAAAAAAATAAGATTTTTTAAAAGGAACCATAGGTTAGAAGATGAGAAGGAAGAAGAAAGCAAGAAAATAAGAGGGAGACAGATGGTTGGGGAGTGGTAGACTCTCATTTGCAAGTCTGAGTGGCACAGGAATGTTTTTGTTCCTCCAAAGTTTACATGAAACTTAATCACTAATGTGATGATATTTGGAGGCAGAGCCTTTGGGAGGTAATTATGTCGTCATGAGAGTGGAGCCCTCATGAATGGGATTAGTGCCCTTATCAAAGAGACCCCAGAGAGCTTTCTAGCTCCTTCTGCCATGTGAGGACACAGAGAGAAGACAGCCATCTATGAAACAGGAAGTGGGTTCTCACTAGACGATGAATCTCTTGGTGCCTTGATCTTGGACTTTCCATCCTCCAGAATTGTGAGAAATAAATTTGTGTTGTTGCAAAGCCACCAATCTACGGTATTTTTGCAATAGCAGGCTGCACTGACTAAGATACTACTGCACTTTGTAATAGTTCGCCCAAGGTCCATTAGATAATCACTCGGAGTCAGTGGAAAAAGTAGGCGTTCCTGAGTGGTAGATAGAGATGTAGCAGAAGATAGTGGTCTGGAAACGTCATCTGGTTGCACTCTACTCAGCCAGAGCACAACTAACTTCTCCTCCTGAGGACTAAGAACTCAAGCCTTCAGAGAAATAGAAGACAGCCTCTTAAAGAGTGAGATTTCCTGCTTGTCAAACTGTTCATATCAGGTCTAGAAAATTCTCTTTAATTTAGAGTAACGTGAATGACTGAAATGTATTTTATAGACTTACCTTATCCTCCTTTCATATAAAACAGCTTTTGAAAAAATGGCTGAGGAGCAAGTCAAGGCTATGTTGTGTGTGTGTGTGTGTGTGTGTGTGTAGCTTTACCCACTCTACATGAACCAGAAGCTAAAGGCTGGAAAGCAAGGAGAAGCCACACTCCAGACCCTCCGTAACTGAGAACACATGATGTATCTCAACTTCCTTAAGGAGACAATTTGGAAGAGAAATAGGAACTACTGTAGGATTTAAAAACAAACCACTAAAGACTGTTGCGGCCTCTCCCGTTGCGGAGCACACGCTCCGGACGCGCAGGCTCAGCGGCCATGGCTCACGGGCCCAGCCTCTCCGCGGCATGTGGGATCTTCCCGGACCGGGGCACAAACCCGTGTCCCCTGCATTGGCGGGCGGACTCTCAACCACTGCGCCACCAGGGAAGCCCGCGGGGACAGATTTTTAGCTCCCTGGTCGCAGTAATCCTATCACCACACAGGCTGCTTTGGAAAATCAGATGAGCTATCTTATTGCTCTAAGAATTATAAAAAAAACAAGAAAAGAGAGCAGGGGTGGTATGTGGCAAAAACTTCCCTGTGCCCCTCTTTACCTCAACAGACCTACTGCCACCCCTGGAGAAACACCTGCCCAGTCGCCAGTAGCATGCTGGCGGAAAGAGCTGTTGTGGTGTGCAGAAGCACAGCTGCAGACTTTTGTAACAGATACGAACAGCTGATTCGACAATGCAAGTTCTTACTTTGGGGAAAGAAAAACCTCACATGGGTTTTTGTTCAGACTTTTTTTCTACTGCCAGATGTCTCATTTTTGGTTGCTCTCTCCTGATGGCATCTATTGCTATCAGCTGTTCTAGATGTTTTTTTTCTAGCTTGCTATGCCAGACAAAATGAAGTATAGTCTTTTTTCTTTAGTGGCAATTTAACAGAAGAGAAGTAGGTTTCTCGTCTGTGTATTTACTAGTGGTTAATGTAGCAGTCACATTCTCCAGCATGTGGACCTTTCTCTCTTCTTTGTTTCTCATATATTGGAAGAACAAACAGTCTAGTGCTCTAGATGTTTCTCTGGGCTTTAGAGCCACGCCACAACTATCATGGTTGTGCTTGCTCTAAAAGGATAAAACATTTCCAGATATTTTTGTAAAATCAGGTAGCTGGATTTTTGCTCCTGAGGCCTACTTTTGCTCTTCTAATAATTGAAGTTATTCTTGTGTTATAAAAGTTAATTCGTTTTGTTCTGAGAATAAAACACATGTGCACAAAGAGGTACTTTTTGCATATGAACTCATCATATTCAGAAACAGTTGTCATCAGGGGAAAAAAGGAGCCTTCAATGGCAAATGACTATTCTGGAATTCCAATTCTTAAAACAAAAAAAGATTTTATTTGGCTTGAATTGGAAATTATTTTAGCAGATTATATGAAGCAAGGCATCTCCTGCCCAGTAACTGGACTGAATTATCACACGTACATTTGTCCCAATCTTCCTATCTAATGCTTTTCTTTAAAAACATTTTTACGTGTACGCACAATTGAAAGTAAATCAGGAAAAGCTTTCAGGTATTTGATTACTTGACTCATATGTATTTTTATTTGACTCTTAGATGTGACTTTCTTTTTTTACCCCCTTCCTTCCTCAAGTAAATTGCAATTTCATTTTAATGCTTTTACCTCTAAGGGTTGCATGCCTGTTTCTTTCCAGTTTTATTGAAATATAATTGACATATAGTACTGTATAAGTTTAAGGAGTCTACAGAAACATAATAATTTAACTTATATACTGCATGAAAAGGTTACCAAATAGGTTTAATGAACATCCATCATCTGAATATGGCTAAAAATTAAAGAAATAGAAAAAAAGTCTCTTCTTGTGTGAAAACTCTTAGGAGTTACTCTCTTAACAACTTTGCATGCCTATCTTAAGAATTAAATAATGTTGATCAAATTTTTTATATATTAAATCATCTCATATGCATTTTATACTTTAAGGGTAAGTCAGCCACTGTAAAACAAAATATGCATTTATATTACAAGTGGTCACAGCTTCTTTGATCTAGCGCATGTTACAAACGTTGATATAATGCCAGTTGGTTGGGCAATATTTCCAAATTTTCCTTTGTAAGTGGCTTAAAAATATACCGACTTCTAGCCTCTTGATCACAGGAAGAGTTATTATTACATCATGGTAAATCACGGCATGTTGCTCCAAATCGGGTTTACAGAAATTTCTCTTCTCATAGTTAAGAAAACAATAGTCTGTTTTACAGGCCTGGTAAATATCACTGTAAGGAAACTTTTTCCTGTAAATTAAATAATAAGTGTGGTTTATCGTGTCAAAATTAATATTAAAAGACTAGCTGATGCCCAGGCCATTAAGAAAGAATTTTGATGGCCCAACTGAGCGCCCGGCAAGAAACCAGGAACCTCAGTATGCTTAGGGGACTTTTCAGTGGTGACGGTGGCCCTGAAGAGGGGGAATCTGCCTTCCCTGGGGGTCAGTTCAGTGGTCCTTTCCCTTTCCTGGTTCATCTGCATAGTCAGTATTCGAATCCTCTCTTAGTCCAAGTATAAACTGATCGGCTGTTAAAGGCTTAAAATATGACTGCTCTCAGGGATTTGCAGGTTAGTGGAGGTCAGATGCTATCAACAGTCTGAGTGAAGCCCACATGGGGGTAGCTGGATCTCCCCCTAGCCCCTTCTTGATTGCGTCCTGAAGACTCCTCAGAATAGGAGACTTGGGAAGGGGATAGGGAGTGGTCATCCAAGTGTCCATAACCAGTGAGCACAGTCCAGAGGATACGAAACACAGCTCTCAGTGGGCACTCAAAGTCACATGAGTTTCCTTTCTGCCATCTTGCTGCCTGCCTTGTGAAGGGGTGAACCTATGGTCCCTTTGGAAATACCGCTGACTCCTGGATTATAACTGAAATATTTAGTTGGTATTAAATAATGAGGGAGGGACTTACAGGATGTCCCTCCTCCAATTCCCAAATAAAATAGGAAAAACAAAATAAGGCAAGATAAACATTATCCCAAACTCACTAGGAGCCATGGCACAAGAAAAGGAAAATAATTGCATTAAATGAACTTCAAACATTAGTGGCTAAGGGAAGAAACAGGAGAGTCTGGTGCCACAGGAGGCAAGTGAAGCTTCCCACTTGTTCCCCAGGCTGAGAAGCAATACGGGGGGCAGACAGTGATCCTAGGAAAACCTGTGGATTCTCCCTAATGCACGCCAGGTTGGAGAAGTGGACTCAGAGGTGGTGAACAGCCTGGGGAAGGTTAAGGCAAAACCTATAGCACAAAAGCCCTACATACCACAACAGGATCTTCCCAGAGACAAAGGGGGAATGAGCTGCCATGGTTGGCCTTGTCCTGGTACAGGGCTCTGAACGAGACGTCAGAAAATGGGACAGCATTCAGGTCCCCAGCAAGGACTGCCCTCAAGACCAGCACAGCTAACCTTCATTTTACAAATGAGGGGATTAAAAGCAATACTCAGAACTCAAATCACAGCTCTGAAGGGAAGACAAATTTATCACACTGGATTAGAGTGAGTAGATGCGTTTGTCATCCATCAGCCAGATCAAAAGAAGTGGTGGGCCCTCCTTATACACGGAACAGAAAATGTCTGAGAGCTAAGAGGAACATCATCTCAGAAAATACTGGTGATAAAATGATTGACACAGATACATCTTGGCTGTTTTTAAATCTTAAAGACAGATTTCTTTGGGAATCTAGACAGAAAAGCAAATCATTTTCAAAGTAATTGCTAAGCTATAAAGAGTATGAATACTAAATTCTGATTAAACGATTTCGGTGGGAGGGCAAATCTGAGCAATCAACAAGAATATATTATTTCTATGCCCCAAATAAATAATGTTAAACAGACTGGCCTCTGTTTACATGGAGCTTATAGTGGTATTTATAGTAAAACAAAAAATGACGTGTTTTAACCAAAGGACAGAGAAAGGGAGAAGAATGAAGATTCTTTGGGTTTCGTTTATGCTTTACTTATTATCTCATAATATCCTATGTTTCAAGAGAGGGACCATAGCAAGGAGGGTGGCAAGGGGGGGCACAGGCTCTGAAATCAGAGAGACAGGAGGACCAGCCCTGTCTTTGCCTAGTCACATTATGGCCTTGGGCAAGTCACCTAACCTCTCTGAGCTTTAATTTCCTCATTGAATTCCCATTTCATTGGTTTCTTGGGAGGAATAAACAGGGGTAACATGTATCTAATCTGTAACAAGTCCTCAATAAATGATAAGCACCCTTAATGGCTAATATATTGGACAGAGATGATAAAAGAGGGAAGGTAGATCTGGGGAAGAGGTTTAAGGAATTAGATGTGAACCTGGAAAGGAAGGAACCATGTAGAAGCCTAAGAAAAAAGTTCTAGAGTTTTGAAAACCTACAGAGTTACCAGGTGAAGCTTCAGTTAATTTGAATGCTATTATACACTTTCAAGTTCTGGTATTTTTTTTAACCTTTCTAAATGGAGTACTAAATTACTTAGTATGGTTTAGGAAAAATAGCAATGGTAGGATTAGGAGTCAGCAGACCTGATTATTAAGAAATTCTCTGTGTTCAGAAAGTAAATGCTCATTTTGTGACACATATACAAGGTTATTTTCTGTAGCACTGTTTGGAAGAGCAAAAGTTTGGAAACAATACAAATTGTTAAATCAATTAAGTGAGTCATCCATTTACCTGAATATCATGCAGTTTTAAAGAATATTCAATAACCTCTTATTAAAGTGTGGAAAGATAGACAGGAATTTTATTTTTATTTTTAAAAAGCGAGGATCAAAGCATTGCATATAGTATTTTACTTATTGAGTAAAAAGCAAGGAGATTAATATTTATATTTGCTTGTGCAAACACAAAGAAACTTTGGACAGATATACAAATGAAGAAGAGTGGTTTCTGTGGAGCAGAGGCTGAGAAGACCCAGGAAATGGTGGAGACGGACTAAAGTACTTTTTACTCTATATCATTTTTGAGCCAGATGTAAATTTCTATTTAAAAAATAAGTTAAAAATTTAAATGCTTTAAAAAAAACTGTGAATGCTGTAAAGGGGTGTTACTCAGAATTTAAAGTTATGAATCAGATTGCTTTATCCTGACACCAACCTGACATCAGTTCAAATTAAGAAGATTGAGTTTTGATTTGTGGAAGAGGTGGATGAAGAAGGAACAGGGTCCACTTTGAAGCATAATATATATCGAGGGGATCAGAGGGTGGAGGTAGGGTACATTGATGAGAGGATTTCGAATCTAAACTGTGTCAGGGGGCACATGAGCAGGGGGGAGGCATGTCAGGATGGGGACAGGGAGGAAGAAGAGGACAAGGATCAACTTGGCTTCCTAAGTAGTTTTGCCTGGGTCTCTTGGAGCTATGCGGCACTGAAAATCAGCTCAAGGCTGACCTTGCCAGGACTGCAGAGCCAAAAGAGGACTTCACAGGCATTTCAACAGCACGACAGCAGCCATCTGGGTACTACCACTCAAACCAGGTCGTGGAGTGTAAATAAAGATGGAAGACGTGGAAGAAAACTCTCAAGGATTTCCGCTTCACATCAGGACAGTTTCCTTGGCATGAACTCAGAGCCGTAAAATGGAGGTTATGATAGTTAATTTTTTATCGGGGGTGCAGAACTATGACAGGGAATTAAGAAAGGGCTTTTTTAGAAGGTTTCAGAAAAACAACATTTCTGAGTTATGGCCCAGTATTAAAATGAGAAGGTGACACACGAGGACACAATAAGTGTAACAGGCTAACTCTTTCTAGAAGAAAGGTGATCACGGGGTCATTCCAAACTTGCTTTCTACGAGACCGATTAATGGGGGATTTGATTCCTAACATGTTGGTTGACACCGAGAATATTGGTCTCAGGAAGATGACACTGTGAGATGCTTCTACAGAGCCAAAATAAAAATGAACTACCTTTATACCCAGAACTGCATTAATTAGATCCACTTTCGTAAGTAAAAAATATATATAGTTGTGGTGTGGTCACTCGTAAGTATCCTTTTTCCTTTCTCACAATAAACAACAGTTGTACATTATTTGCCTAAAATAGTAATCATTTCAAGCATAAATGAGCTTCTTTCATCACTATGAGGGTTACAAATCTTTACCAAGTCATTCCGGATCAACTTTTAGCATGTGCCATAGTATGGTGGTAACATCTCTGGTAGAAAATTAAACTATTTACCCAGAAGGAAAATAATGTATCCCTTTGTCTGGCTTATTATCTTAGTTATGTACTACTTCATGAATCAGAAACGTTCAGAAAACTTTGTGCTGACAGAGCAATAGAAAACAGTTGAAATATAAAACAGTAAGCACCGTTTCACAAGAGTCCTGTGCATCTCTTATTTGAATATTGGGCTTAGGAGACCTACGATAAATTTGTGGACATTTAAAATCATTTGGAAAAAGGTTTCTCAACCTCTGTACCATTGACATTTTGAACTGGATAATTCTTTGTTGGGCGGGGCTGCTCTGTGCATTGTAGAATGTTTAGCAGCATCCCTGGCCTCTACCCACTAGACGCCAGTAGCACCCTCCAGCCGTGACAGTCAAATGTCCCCTGGGCATCCACCACTGACTTAGAGGTTTGCTCACCTTCTAGCTCCTTTGTGGTAGTAGAGGGAACACACCTCGGTCGCATTCAACAGAAATGAAACCCAACAAAGGAAGTAACCACTTGGCAATCAAATGGAGGTATTTCTCCCCACGCCCCCAAATCAGCCCCCCAAGGCACTTCCTCACAGAATGCCGACCTAAAACCAAGGATTTCAACCTTCTCAGACGTCCCACACTGGAGGAAAAAAATGCCAAACAAAAGTCATCATACACACAGGAGTACCGGTGACAACATCGGTTCCTTGTTACAAAATTTTCCCTGGAAGCTAGATCACCCTCTGCTGGGAAAAAAACATGTGCAAAATAGCAAATGAGAGAAGAACTCACTGTTTCCAGAAGCGGCTTTCCGGAATTTCGTCAAGTCAACGTGCGGCGGTCTGCTGGGCTTTTGTGGAGGGGGGCCCAGGGTAAACAAGGAGGGCAGGGGTTTCCGCTTGGGGGTGGCTGAATTCTGGTCCTCCTTTTCCTTTTCTTGACTTGGGCCCCAGGGCCCTGCCGTTGTCCGCTTTGAAGGTGTCTTCAGGAACTTGGCAGGAGGGGCCCCAGAGGCCGGCTCTTCCGGATTCACTTGGCTCAGAAAGACGTTCTTAGCAGCATCCACCTTCCTACCTTCTCTTTTCTCTTCAGCATTTTTGGAGAGGCCTGGGGCCCCTCTGCTTGCAGCAGGTTTCAGAACGACTCCAGGAAAAGGAAAACTTGACGTCTCGCCTCCACGCTCTTTATTCTCTAGGTCGTCCCTGGCTGGTTTCAAAGGGCCGGATTTGGCCTTGGCTCCCAGGGGGGCCGGGGGGCCTCTCTGTTGAGCCACAGTCTTGGTGGGGCTTTCGTCTTCCTGGGGGTCATCTGTATTCAGGGATGGCTTCTGGCCAAAGACAGGTTTGGGGAAGAGGGGCGTGGGGTCCTGATCTTGTGAGGCTGACAGAAACTTGCTTTTAGCCCCAGCCAGCTTTGGGAAGACTTGCTTCGGTTCATTTTCCTGGGCTGGATGATTTGACCCCGGCTTGGGGCCTGGTGGCTTCAAGTCATGGTCTTGGTTTACACTGTGAAGTGAAGGCTTATTCCCAGGAGGCCGGGGAACCGCAGGTTTGGAATCTTCTTTGTGCAAGTTGATGGGCTTGGGGCCTACAGGTTTCAGAAATCCCGGTTTCACCTCGGGGTCTCTGGTGGCCGAGTTAGCCTGCGGTCCAAACCTGGGACTCACTCCAGTCGGCTTTAGAAATGGAGGTTTGGGCTCCTTGTCAGGCTTTTCCTCAGAAGAAGGTTTCACCCCCAGAGGGGGCTTTGGGGACCCAAACCTGGGCACATTGCTCGGTCCTGCAGGAGGGCTGGCATTTCCTTGGTTGTTGAATAAGTTCTTTTTGACCTGTACTCCTGAAGGGGAGTTTTGGCCCGGGACCTTGAAGGGCCTGCTGTTGCCCGAGACCTCCTCCATGGGGTTGCCCCCTGTGTTAAACTTCGCCATGAGAGACTTCACGTTCGCATTCCCATCCTGCAAGCACAGGGAACAAAAACTCACTGAGAGCCCAAAGTCTCACTTGCACAATTTAAAGTACTACACTTTAAAGGGTTTCCTGGTTTGAGGCCTGCAGCACCGCTGATTGGTTTGTGAGATATTGTAACATTTATCTTCCTCTATGGCAAAATAAGTTGTGAGAATTTCTTGAAGGGGGCGGGCTATAATACTTAGACTATTCTTTTTTTTTTTGGTTGTCTTAGACTGACTTGCTTTTTTTGGTTGTTGTTAAGTCACAGCTTATATTTTCTCCTTTCCTCTCACTGGTTCTCTAACTCTCTTGTTGGATTTACTCTGAACTTGGTATTTATGTGTTTTGTTGAACTTGAAAAAATATGAACGTGACTAACAAATGACCTCTTCCATATTTTATAGCTGAGTCTCTTAAATAGAAACTGCATTTAAAAAATGAAAGCAAGCTCTTCTGTAAATCTGGGCTGCATGCTTCACACAGCATAGCCACATTTGACATTTTGTGTTTGCAAGCCTGTTCTTGTTCCCACCTATATTTAAGGTCCATCTGTTTCCTAACAGGGAGATGTGGCAGAAAAACCCACTCAGTTTTATACATAAGCAATAAAATGAGTTTTTCTACTTATTGATACATATGAGTGTAAATGATTCAACTGGAACCAGACTAGCAGGCAGACTGTGCTCATTTTCAAGGGGCATAGTCTGGAGCACAGGGAAGGTGACAAGGAAAAAGCAGGGACAGGCTGGAAAATCTCATTTCCAGGTGCTGGTTTCTCCAGTCTCTGTCCCCCTGGTCTAGAATTAGGGTATAACCTAGTAAAGAGGGCGGGCAGTCACCTTTCTCTGTGACTATAATCCCATGTAACCTGTAAGAATTCATGGTGGGTTTGCTTTTTCTCTCAAAAGCCAGGGGTTGAACTTTTCTAGTTCTTTTAGGAATATTGAAAATCTGAGGCTTAGAAAAAAAAATCACAGGTAGCCACAACAGTTTCCATTTTTTGCCTTAAAATTCACCTAGAAAACGTTTTCTTACTTCCTATCCTCACCTGTCATTGCTAAGCGTATTTCTTCTCTCAAGGCCCCACTCAGATACTACAAAACCAGATCCTGTCCGGTTGGGAGGAACTGCTCCCTCCTCTTATCTCATGTAGCACAGCAGGCCCTGCTACATGCCCCTGTATTACTTCCTTTCCTAATACTAAGAACCACCGTTTAGCACGTAAACACATGTGCTTGATTCTGAACCAGGCAAGTTATCTATGTCGCCTCATCTCATTCTTTTGGATGATGGCATTATTTAACTCCATGTCACAGGAAAGAGGATTGAGGTTGAAACTGCAGGAGGACATCACGTAAGAGCATGGGAACTTGGCTGGAATCCTAGTTGATTAGCAGGGCCTCAGTTGCACAATCTGTACAATGGGGATAAGAGAGCATATCTGCCAGAATTGTCATGTGTGTTAGAGATAGAATTTGTAAAGTGCCTGCCTGGCCCTCAGCCTGGGCTCAATGTAAGGAAATTATTATTAGAAACGTTAAGTAGCATATTCAGGGGCTCACAGCCAGGAACTGTGAGGACAGGGGTGCAGACTCAGGTCTGTCTCGGGCTCCAAAGTCCAGAAACTGTCTCATTCCCCTTTGTATAGAACTCTCAGGATTCTAATATATTTGGGAAATTGTTCAGGTTGGCACTGAGATGAATACTGTGAATAGTGATTTTAAAAGAAATGGTCCCTTCAGCAAGGGTTTCTCTCCATACCAAACTATAGTCTTTCAGGACTGGGGTAAGCAACCTAGGCAGGAGGCGAAAATGAGGTGAAAGGAGCAATTTCCAGCTTGGTTTTGCTTCTTTAATTTACTACCCTGTATCCAAGTTGCTGAAAATATCTTGTTTTCTACCTTGCCTCCTTTGACCATTTTTTTTATCCCCATGATTTTCTCAAATCCTCAAGTAATCCCTGGAGGTAATAGGCAGGAAGGCAGCAGAACCAGGGAGAGTTTGGGTGCTGGCAGAGGGAACAGATGAAGACGGATCCTACCCTGTGCCTCCTGGGAGATCATAGCTGCAAAGGACTTTAAACCTTAACACAAGATGCATAAAAAAGTATCAATACAAAAATTTTCTCCCCACCTGGAAGAAAGTCTGTCTCTAGGGAAGAATCTTTTATTCTAGACTCACTCTATATTTTGTCATTTATATTCTAGATCTACAATTTAGTCCAGAATGATAAGAGGCTGCAGAGTAAAGTGGTTAAGAGCATCGACTAGGGAGCCAGGTTTTGAGTCTGATCAGCTATTTACGTAACGTGAGGTATATAAGCTCCTTGGGCCTCAGTTTGCTCACCTCTATTAAGGGAATAAAGAGTCGTGTCATAGGGCTTTAAAAGAAATCAATATCTGTAAGGCACTTTAAAGAATGCCTGGAACCTGGGAGGGTTTCCTATTTTTATAAAGAAAGTGAAGACTTTGAAATGATCTATTCTACCTCTCTCACTGCATTGGTGACAAAACAGAAACTAAAGGATTTAAATGATATCTTATTTAGTCACAACAACTTCACAACTTGGATTTCATGGGAGGAAATCCATGAGACACACTAACACATTGTCAAACTGCATACCCTGGTTTTAGTTTAGAAAATATGGAAGTGGTTGATTTGGAATTTAAGTCCCAGATGCCAACTCAAAACCAGGAGGCAGTGCAGTATCATGGTTAATAGCAACGTCTCTGAAATCATTGACTTGGGTTCCAGCCTTGACTTTGCTACTCACTAGCTGTGTGATCAAGCAAATTACTTAACCTCTCTGAAACTCAGTTTTCTTTACCTATAAAATGAGAATAATGAGTACCTATTTCTCACCGGGTTTTGTTTTTTAATTAGGATTAAATGAGTTAATGCATGTAAAGTTCTTAGATAAAGAATTGCATGTAATATACATCCAAGGATTGTCTGCCATCATGATTTTTTTTTTGAATTCACTAGTCACATAACATCATTTCTCCAGGTGACCAAATTCTGAAGTTACAATCATTAATGTTGCATCTTAATTTTAAATTAATATGACTGAAACAAACATACTGCTGGATAACATCATAGAGTTTATGATGTTTGAGTTTGGTTTCCCCCAACCTGAAACTTTCAACTGTATATTGAAAGACAGGGAAAGAGCGAGCCACAGCTTCCTACGTGGGACATATTGAAGAAACAGTAACAGCATCTGAACTTACTAATGTCTCGTAAATCAATAGCTTGAACTCTACAGCTATTTAATCTCTTATACTGACTGCTTAGCTTTAGAGGTTTTTAGTTGTTATAACTCTTAATAAGTTTATCAGATAAAATTTTCAACACCCAGATTCACCCTTAATCTTAATAGCTAGATTTCTTTCTTTATGATAATGATAGGCAAAAATGATTAAAAAATTTTGACATTCTCTCATTCTCATTTCATTCCATTTTCTAGGGCTCTTTTTACTCTAAAAAAGTTTAAAAGAGGGTAAGAGCAATGTATTTCATGAAAAAGGGAAAAGTAAGCCTGCTCTAAACCCTGACCCTCCAAGCCCTCATGCCCCTGTTCTATGGGGGTCATAAATACTGACTTATCAGTACAGTACAAGTTCATGCCTATTGTTCTGGAATAATTATTAATAATGCTCCCTTTTACTCTCAAAATTGACCTGCTTTAAACAATAATTACATGGTGAATTTACCCAGTTCCTCTCTAGAGTCAGTCAACCACTGTTATCAGCTTTTTATGTATATTTCTAACTGTGCATATACAAATATATAAAAATAAACACACACGCACATCCTTTCTGTCCCTGCTTTTTGCACAAATGGAAACCCCTGCTTTGCACCTTGCTTTCTTCCTGAACCGATACTAAGTTACTACACACCAGCTCAGCTGGATGTGTGGTCAGCAGCCACTCTGATTGCTTGGTGCCCGTGCAATTCCAGTTGTTAAATATTTTCAGTATTAATTCTCCTTTTTCCCCCTTGATAATTGGATCCATATCAGTGCATATTATTTGCACCATCTCTTAAAAAATAGACTTAATTTCTTTATTTTTTACAACAGTTTTAGATTTACAGAAGAATTCAGAAGATAGTACAGAGAGTTCTCACAAAATTTACATCCAGTTTCTCCCTTACTAACCCCTTACATTAATTTGCAGGACCTCTTTAACTTTTAATGATTTAAAGATGGGGCTTCTGTTTATTCTTAAGAAGAGGCATTTCACAATCTAGGAGATCTCAGAGTTTGAGATATTTAAGTAAAACAAACATTTTGTCTTGAAATTTACTTGAAATTTATTTTCCAAATTTATTTGAACAAATTGTTATTAATTCCAGCTGTTAATGAGTTTGTGCAGCTCTTTCTCCACTTATGATAGTTACATCCAGATAAACCCATTGTAAGTTGAAAATATCCTAAATAGAAAATGCATTTAATACACCTCACCTACCAAGCATCATAGCTTAGCCCAACCTCAACCTACCTTAAATGTACTCAGAACACTTACATTAGCCTAGAGTTGGGCAAAATCATCTAACACAAAGCCTATTTTATAATAAAGTGTTGAATACCTCAGGTAGTTTATTTAATACTGTACTGAAAGTAAAGCAGGATGGTTGTATGTGTGTGTAATAGCTGCAAGTATATGGGTTGTTTACCCTCATGATTGCACAGCTGACTGGAAGCTGTGAGCACCACGAGAGAGTATCGTACCATATATTGCTAGCCTGGGAAAAGATCAAAGTTCAAAGTTCGGTTTTTCATAGATGCATATTGCATCATTATAACGTTGAAAAATCCTAAATCAAACCATTTTAAGTCAGAGAATGTCTGAACAATGTTTAGCCAAAACTACTCCCATGCATTGCTCTATAATCATACATGTGTAATTGTAGAGATGCTCTTGACAGAAATGAATTTCCTTTAGCCCCCATGTTTTCCCCTTCCTCAGAATTATATACCTTCACTAACATAAATTTAACATGCTTTTCACAGTCCCTGTGAAGATGCAAAAATGCTTTAGCTACATCCTCTGTACTTCTAGTTAACAACTCCAGATTCCAGAAAATCTTTTTTGCTTTCAGCAACTTACATAAAGGCAATAAATCAAGTACATACTTAAACAAAGGCTGAGATGGCATTTAGGACAGACGTCAAGGAACTACACATCAAGAAAATGTTTTCTTTTGCAGCTAGTTCATCTACATATTTTCATATGGAAAATTAACAACATTGGTAACTGGATTTTGTTTGGTTTTAAACATATCCTGAGCATTAGGTTAATGCAGCAGTTCTCAAATTGGGGCAATTTTGGCAATGTCTGGAGATATCTTTGATTGAAATGGTGGACTGAGAAAGTGCTCTTGACAACTAGTGAATAGAGGCCAGGGCTGCTGCTAAACATCTTACAATGCCCAGGACAGACCCCGAAACTATGAATTATCAGTCAAAATAGTGTTGAGATTGAGAATCCCTGAGCTAATCCTCTTGCTCCTGAATAATTGGAACTATCTTACCAGAAATTCTGCTTTTAATTTTTATAATGTAATACACTCTAAAACCTACAAGTAACTGTAGAGAAACTAATAATACAAAAGACTATCACTAGATTGTTTTCAAAGTTCCTTGTCTTTGAAAGTCTCATCTTTGTAAAGTCTCATTTGTAAAGCACAAAAGAAATAAAACACCCATGAATCGTGGGTAACTAATGAATTTAAAATAACTTTGAGCCTAATTTTACCTCCTTAATATGTGTTAGTGTCACTTTTGTAATTAAAGCATGAGGAGAATGAACCACTCTTATGGATGCTGTTATTCTTTCCTAAATAGAGCCCAAAGAATAAGAGAAGAAAATGATTTCACTTGATTGCATCTAATGCTTTTAATCATGGGGGAGTTGGTAAATAACAATAGTTTATCCAAACTGGTCTCTTTCTCCCTCTATCTCTCTGACTCTCCTTGTTCTTTCTTTCTTTCATCATTGATCAATTCTACCATGTGTAGGTTTTCTTTTTTTTTTATTGCTATGTTGAGATAACTTGTCAATACTCATGATTTATTTGGTCCGAATTGCTAGCGCTTCTCACGGAACAAAATTAGTTCCTACCACTGCCACCACTGTCCAGAACAGAACCCCAGGTAGAGCGGCATCTGTGGCATCAGGGTGCAAGGAGATGCATATGTAGTGGGAAATTGTTCCAGGAAGCCCGCCCTAGTCCTGCCCAGCATGGGTAGAAGAGGAAAGAAGGCAGGTGAGTGTGGCGTGCTGCATGGGAGAACACAGCTTCTGCTGAGGTGATGGCTCATGTTATTCAAATTTAGGATCCACTCAGCCCAGGATTGACCAGAGGTATAGCAAAAAGACAGAAAAGATAGTTCTTCTGTTAAGTCAGATACATTTACCATCCTTGAGGTAGGAAGCAGGCTGGTGAAAATTTGGAATAGACTCAAGCAGCTCAAACTTTCATAGAGCAATAGTAGTATTTAGCATCATGGATTTATATTGCCTAGATTAAAGAAAATAAAACAACAGATATATTCCTCATGACCAAGCCAAGCCCTCCCCCACTTCCCAACACACACACACACACACACACACACACACACACAGTGATAAATTGTCTTTTCTTTTCAAAGTGACTTGATCTGCTATACCCAGTAAACTTGGAAAAGGGATTTTTTTGGGGGAGGGGGATTAGTTTTGTCTGAAAATAAATTTTCTTAGAACTTCTATTGTTAGAAATTATGTAATAAAACGACTTTAATTGTTTTTGGTTGTCAAGATAGAGTTAATGGTTGAAAACACAGTACTTATGACAATGCTTCACAAGATAGTAGATGGCAAGCTCCACTCTAGACCCTGAAACTGCAGTAAACTTTTTTTCATCCCTGTTAACACTGTCTAAATATTTAGGTACTTAATGAATCATAATTTATGTATTTAATGTGTGTACTCTGTTTTCTTAAGGAGATGTAAAAGCAGGGACCTGGTTTTATTTTCTTCCTCAAAAACAACCCCCCTCTGCCACCCCATACCCAAATAAGCACTCCCATAATGCCTGCACATTTCTTTCCATAATCGCTATTAAACATATGGCTGACAGGCTGAATTTACTTGAATTTCTTCATGACTGATCACACAGATGAAAGTAGGAAAAAAGATTTCCTCAGCCTCTTAAGGAGCATTGAACCCAGTCATGAATCTATCCTCGAGAGCGCCTTGCTTAACGGAATGTTTACTTCATGGCGAATGGGCTGTGATGGATTCCAGTTGGCTGAGACTCTGATGCTGAAGGGAGCATCAGGCCCCTCTTCAACAGGATGTGGGAACGTGCTTCTCACCACAAATTGAGTTCTTGGGGTGGGAGCGGTCTGCTGCAGGCTGGGCAAAGCATAGGGAGGAGGAACTGGCAGTGGGAGAAGTGGTGGCAGCCCCGACTGTGACAACCCCTTACATTTTTGTCAGTGACTTATGAAGGTGGAGAGGGAACTGCAGACCACCCCAACCTCGTGTTGTGAGGTGAAATATAGTAGGAAGAAAACACCTGGCATGAGTGGGGTCTCTCTGGGAGCTGTGTGTGCATGGCTTTCCTTGACGCAGGTCAGTGTGGCCTTTTGTTCTCAGGAGGCTGGCCTGGGCATCTTAGCAGAAAACCTCTGCATTTGTCACTGTGTATCATCATTCCCTCTTCTGGGATCTCTGGCACCTGCTGCTCTGCACTCTTTCCTGGTTCCTACTGGGTTCTCTCTTCTAGGGTGAATTGAAGTAGAGGAAGCACGGTCACACAGCAACTTAAAGCTGGTAAAACTTTACTGGTAAACTTAACCAGTAAAGACCCACCTCCCAAATGCTGTGGCACCTTGAACTCTCCAGGCATATTGATCAGTTAGGCTTTTGGGTACCCTTTGTCTTTAAAGACAGGCTTGAAAATCACCATCATTCTACAAATTAGAACCTTCAAACCTCTTCCTGGTCATCTGACCAAATAGCTCCTGCACAAATACTGTTTTGACTTTGGCATGGTCTCTGATGGCTTAACCATTAATGGATGAGGAAATTACCTGTGACTTTCTATGGTTTCTGAAATTTGTTCTGCTGTAAGTTTTTGCCTTCTTGATGCTAATGGAATGGCGATAGGATGTAGATAATATAGGACAACAAACAGTCCTGACGCCATGTGTTTTTGTTATTCCATTTTATATAGCTTTTACAGCAAATTTATCTTACATTTGCTTATGATATTATTCACTTAGCCTGCATAAACTATACCAAATCAGAGGATAAGCTCGGAGGAATTTACATTTTGTCTAATGAACTTGTAGATAATTGAAGGATTTTCATAGATCTCTTCCTAGGGGCTTATTTGGATCTTAGGATAATATTTAATATGCACATCATAATACAATATAAGTCCTTTCATTTTTCCTGTACCTCCAACTCTGTCACCTCAAAGAGATCTTATTTTCATCTACTATTTCTAATGGTTATTCTATTTTCAAATAAAAGGAGTATAAACCAGCAAAAGAAAACTCACTTTGCTAAAAACATATGAAATTTGAAATAAAACATTCTTGATGGCTGAGAAAGACACTCCTTGGCATAGGAAAAATAAGATAGAAATGTCCTGCTCTCAGCCCCCAGATCCCTCTCAACACACATAAACACACCTTGACACCAAGCCTGGGATTTGAGTTCCTTTCTGCAGTTGACGAGGAGTTAGAAACTGAAAGTGCCGGGGTGGGGAGAGGAGGCCATCTCTGGGGTTTTCTAGACACTTCCTTCCCAGTGTGTGAAAAGTTCTGTGTGAAGAGAACTGCTTAGACAAGGAAGATTTCAACAAGCCCATCAAGACAGGGGGCGGCACTAACAAAAGATCAAGATGAAAAAAAAAATTACATGGGACTGAGTGAACTGATGAGGATGATTATAATTTTTGTGACTTCTGTTTGAATAATAATAAAAAAAAGACAGGGGGCGGCAGCTCATCAGCGAGGGATCCAGAATGTGATTTGAGGAAAATAAAAACTAGATATAAGAAATGGAGGGTGGGGCTTCCCTGGTGGCTCAGTGGTTAAGAATCTGCCTGCCGATGCAGGGGACACGGGTTCGAGCCCTTGCCCAGGAAGATCCCACATGCCACGGAGCATCTAAGCCTGTGCACCACAACTACTGAGTCTGTGCTCTAGAGCCCGTGAGCCACAGCTACTGAGCCCACGTGTCACAACTACTGAAGCCCGCACACCTAGAGCCCGTGCTCCGCAACAAGAGAAGCCACGACAATGAGAAGCCCGCTCACCGCAATAAAGAGTAGCCCCCGCTTGCTGCAACTAGAGGAAGACTGTGCACAGCAAAGAAGACCCACACAGCCAAAAATAAATAAATAAATAAATAAATTTATTTTGAAAAAAAGAAATGGAGGGCTATGGAAGATTCCACACAGAGATGGTTGATATTTGAAACCTCAGTCTACAGAATATGTGGAATCCTTCCCCCACACCTCTCCCCAACTCATTTTTATTCTATTTGTTCTCCTTTTGAATGTGGAAGAAAATGCATTCAGTATTTTGTAATCAGGATTAAATAATATAACCACCTCACAGTTCTGACCTCACTTTTTCTCTCCTATCAGTCACAGTAACAAGACTTTGCCATGAAATGAACAATTTCTCTCACCTTTGTCATCATGGGGCTCTTTACTGTCAGTTGCACCTTTTCTCTTTAAAACTGTGATATTCTCAATTTCAACCTTTCAATGGTGTATATCCTGATCTTAACACCTAGCCACCCTCTTTTCCCAGGGGCCTCTTTTCCAGGGTGCTACATGACTTCAGCTACTCTGGGTTTTCACAAACCCTCTCATTCATGCATTCCATCATTCCCTCCTGAGGGTACTGGTGATTCCTTGCTTATGTGCTAGTTTTGGTACATGGCACTTTGCCATTATCTAGATTAAAGTCTGTGCTTTACTAAGATCGCTTATTCCAGGCTATGAATGATCTCAATATTTTTCTATGAACACTCGTATATCTGGCAAAAGACATTCTGGAGTTTGGTATTTTACACCCATTACTAATTCTATTATTAGAACTATTAATCACATTTTTTAAAAATTCCATATATAATATCTCTTTTGATCTTCCCAAAAGCCTGGTAAATTCTTATTGTTACAGAAAGGTAAACGGAGTTCAAGCACATGGGAGAAAGGAGATCTAAAGCCAGAGTTTCTGATAAGTCCTGGTTTTCCCTGATACATCATAGGATCATGACTTTCTTTCTTTTTTATAAATAGGTCTTTTCTATTTTTTTTATACAGCAGGTTCTTACAAGTCATCAATTTTATACACATGGGTGTATACGTGTCAATCCCAATCGCCCAATTCATCACACCCCCACCACTACCTTCCCCGCGGATTTACCCCCTTGGTGTCCATACATTTGTTCTCTACATCTGTGTCTCAATTTCTGCCCTGCAAACCATTTCATCTGTACCATTTTTCTAGGTTCGACATATATGCATTAATATACGATATTTGTTTTTCTCTTTCTGACTTACTTCACTCGGTATGACAGTCTCTAGATCCATCCACGTCTCAAAAAATGACCAAATTTTGTTCCTTTTTATGGCTGAGTAATATTTCCTTGTATATATGTACCACATCTTCTGTATCCATTCATCTGTCAATGGGCATTGCTGCCATGACCTGGCTATCGTAAATAGTGCGGCAATGAACATTGGGGTGCATGTGTCTTTTTGAATTGCGGTTTTCTCCGGGTATATGCCCAGTAGTGGGATTGCTGGATCATATGGTAATTCGATTTTTAGTTTTTTAAGGAACTTCCATACTGTTCTCCATAGTGGCTGTATCAGTTTACCTTCCCAGCAACAGTGCAAGAGAGTTCCCTTTTCTCCACACCCTCTCCAGCATTTGTTGTTTGGAGATTTTCTGATGAAGCCCATTCTAACTGGTGTGAGGTGATACCTCATTGTAGTCTTGATTTGCATTTCTCTAATAATTAGTGATGTTGAGCAGCTTTTCATGAGCTTCTTGGCCATCTGTATGTCTTCTCTGGAGGAATGTCTATTTAGGTCTTCTGCCCAGTTTTGGATTGGGTTGTTTGTTCTTTTAATATTGAACTGCATGAGCTGTTTATATATTTTGGAGATTAATCCTTTGTCCGTTGATTCCTTTGCAAATATTTTCTCCCATTCTGAGGGTTGTCTTTTCGTCTTGTTTATGGTTTCCTTTGCTGTGCAAAAGCTTTTAAGTTTCATTAGTTCCCATTTGTTTATTTTTGTTTTTATTTACATTACTCTAGGAGGTGGATCAAAAAAGATCTTTCTGTGATTGATATCAAAGAGTGTTCTTCCTATGTTTTCCTCTAAGAGTTTTATAGTGTCCATCACTACATTTAGGTCTCAAATCCATTTTGAGTTTACTTTTGTGTATCGTGTTAGGGAGTGTTCTAATTTCATTCTTTAATATGTAGCTGTCCAGTTTTCCCAGCACCACTTATTGGTGCTGTCTTTTCCATTGTCTTTTCTCCATTGTATATCCTTGCCTCCTTTGTCATAGATTAGTTGACCATAGGTGCGTGGGTTTACCTCTGGGATTTCTATCTTGTTCCATTGATCTATGTTTCTGTTTTTGTGCCAGTACCATATTATCTTGATTACTGTAGCTTTGAAGTCTGAAGTCAGGGAGTCTGATTCCTCCAGCTCCGTTTTATTCCCTCAAGACTGCTTTGGCTATTCGGGGTCTTTTGTGTTTCCATACAAATTTTAAGACTTTTTGTTCTAGTTCCATAAAAAATGCCACTGGTAATTTGACAGGGATTACATCGAATCTGTAGAGCTTTGGGTAGTACAGTCATTTTCACAATAGCGATTCTTCCAATCTAAGAACATGGTATATCTCTCCATCTGTTGGTATCATCTCTAATTTCTTTCATCAGTGTCTTATAGTTTTCTGCATACAGGTCTTTTGTCTCCCTAGGTAGGTTTATTCCTAGGTATTTTATTCTTTTTGTTGCAGTGGTAAATGGGAGTGTTTCCTTAATTTCTCTTTCAGATTTTTCATCATTAGTGTATAGGAATGCAAGAGATTTCTGTGCATTAATTTTGTATCCTACAAGTTTACCAAATTCATTGATTAGCTCTAGTAGTTCTCTGGTGGCATCTTTAGGATTCTCTATGTATAGTATCATGTCATCTGCAAAAAGTGACAGTTTTAATTCTCCTTTTTGAGTTTGTATTCCTTTTGTTTCTTTTTCTTCTCTGATTGCCACGGCTAGGACTTCCAAAACTATGTTGAATAATAGTGGTGAGAGTGGACATCCTTGGCTTCTTCATGATCTTAGAGGAAACGCTTTCAGTTTTTCACCATTGAGAATGATGTTTGCTGTGGGTTTGTCATATATGGCCTTTATTATGTTGAGGTAGGTTCCCTCTATGCCCACTTTCTGGAGAGTTTTTATCATAAATCAGTGTTGAATTTTGTCAAAAGCTTTTTCTGCATCTATTGAGATGATCATATGGTTTTTATTCTTCAATTTACTAATATGGTGTATTACATTGATTGATTTGCGCATGCTGAAGAATCCTTGCATCCCTGGGATAAATCCCACTTGATCATGGTGCATGATTCTTTTAATGTGTTGTTGGATTCGGTTTGCTAGTATTTTGTTGAGGATTTTGGCATCTATATTCATCAGTGATATTGGTTTGTAATTTTCTTTTTTTGTAGTATCTTTGTCTGGTTTTGGTACCAGGGTGATGGTGGCTGCATAGAATCAGTTTGGGAGTGTTCCTTCCTCTGCAATTTTTTGGAAGAGTTTGAGAAGGATGGGTGTTAGCTCTTCTCTAAATGTTTGATAGAATTCACCTGTGAAGCCATCTAGTCCTGGACTTTTGTTTGTTGGAAGATTTATTTATTTTTTTGCAGTACGCCGGCCTCTCACTGTTGTGGCCTCTCGTGTTGTGGAGCACAGGCTCTGGACGCGCAGGCTCAGCAGCCATGGCTCACGGGCCCAGCCGCTCCGCGGCACGTGGGATCTTCCTGGACCGGAGCACGAACCCGTGTCCCCTGCATCGGCAGGCGGACTCTCAACCACTGCGCCACCAGGGAAGCCCCGTTGGAAGATTTTTAATCACAGTTTCAATTTCATTACTTGTGATTGGTTTGTTCATATTTTCTGTTTCTTCCTGGTTCAGTCTTGGAAGGTTATACATTTCTAAGCATTTGTCCATTTCTTTCAGGTTGTCCATTTTATTGGCATAGAGTTGCTTGTAGTAGTCTCTTAGGATGCTATGTATTTCTGCGGTGTCTGTTCTAACTTCTCCTTTTTCATTTCTAATTTTATGATTTGAGTCCGTTCCCTCTTTTTCTTGATGACTCTGGCTAATGGTTTATCAATTTTGTTTATGTTCTCAAAGAACCAACATTTAGTTTTATTGATCTTTGCTATTGTTTTCTTTTTTCTATTTCATTTATTTCTGCTCTGATCTTTATGATTTCTTTCCATCTGCTAACTTTGGGATTTGTTTGTTCTTCTTTCTCTAGTTCCCCTAGGTGTAAGGTTAGATTATTTATCTGAGATTTTTCTTGTTTCTTGAGGTAGACTTGTATAGCTATAAACTTCCCTCTTAGAACTGCTTTTACTGCATTCTAACAGTTTTGGATTGTTGTGTTTTCACTGTCATTTTTCTCTAGGTATTTTTTGATTTCCTCTTTGATTTCATCAGTGATCTCTTGGTTATTTAGTAACGTAGTGTTTAGCCTACACGTGTTTCTGTTTTTTATGTTTTTTACCCTGTAATTCATTTCTAACCTCATAGCATTGTGGTCAGAAAAGATGCTTGATATGATTTCAGTTTTCTTAAATTTAATGAGGCTTGATTTGTGACCCAAGATCTATCCTGGAGAATGTTCTGTGCACACTTGAAGAGAATGTGTATTCTGCTGTCTTTGGATGGAATGTCCTATAAATATCAGTTAAATCTATGTGGTCTATTGTGTCATTTAAAGCTTCTGTTTCCTTATTTATTTTCATTTTGGATCATCTGTCCATTGGTGTCAATGAGGTGTTAAATTCCCCCAGTATTATTGTGTTACTGTCAATTTCCTCTTTTAGCTGTCAGCATTTGCCTTATATATTGAGGTGCTCCTATGTTGGGTGCATATATATTTATAATTGTTATATCTTCTTCTTGGATTGATCCCTTGATCATTATGTAGTGTCCTTCCTTGTCTCTTGTAACATTCTTTATTTTAAAGTCTATTTTATCTGATATGAGTATAGCTACTCCAGCTTTCTTTTGATTTCCATTTGCATGGAATATCTTTTTCCATCCCTACTTTCAGTCTGTATGTGTCCCTAGGTCTGAAGTGGGTGTCTTGTAGATAGCATATATATGGGTCTTGTTTTTTTTTTTTTTTTTTTTTGTTTTTTTTTTTTTTTTCGGTACGCGGGCCTCTCACTGTTGTGGCCTCTCCCGTTGCAGAGCACAGGCTCCGGACGCGCAGGCTCAGAGGCCATGGGTCACGGGCCCGGCCGCTCCGCGGCATGTGGGATCTTCCCGAACCGGGGCACGAACCCGCGTCCCCTGCATCGACAGGCGGACTCTCAACCAACTGCGCCACCAGGGGAGCCCTGGGTCTTGTTTTTGTATCCTTTCAGCAAGCCTGTGTCCTTTGGTTGGAGCATTTAATCCATTCAGGTTTAAGGTAATTATCGATATGTATGTTCCTATGACCATTTTCTTAATTGTTTTGGGTTTGTTTTTGTGGGTCCTTTTCTTCTCTTGTGTTTCCCACTTAGAGAAATTTCTTTAGCATTTGTTGTAGAGCTGGTTTGATGGTGCTGAATTCTATTAGCTTTTGCTTGTCTGTAAAGCTTTTGATTTCTCCATCGAATCTGAATGAGATCTTTGTCAGGTAGAGTAATCTTGGCTGTACATTCTTCCCTTTCATCACTTTAAGTATATCATGCCACTCCCTTCTGGCTTGTAGAGTTTCTGCTGAGAAATCAGCTGTTAAGCTTATGGGAGTTCCCTTGTATGTTATTTGTCATTTTTCCCTTGCTTCTTTCAATAGTTTTTCTTTGTCTTTAATTTTTGCCAATTTGATTACTATGTGTCTCGGTGTGTTTCTCCTTGGGTTTATTCTGTATGGCACTCGCTGTGCTTCCTGGACTTGGGTGGCTACTTCCTTTCCCATGTTAGGGAACTTTTTAACTACAATCTCTTCAAATATTTTCTCGGTCCTTTCTCTCTCTTTTCTCCTTCTGGGACCCCTATAATGTGAATGTTGTTGCGTTTAATGTTGTCCCAGATGTCTCTTAGGCTGTCGTCATTTCTTTCCATTCTTTTTTCTTTATTCTGTTCTGCAGCAGTGAATTCCACCATTCTGTCCTACAGGTCACTTATCCGTTCTTCTGCCTCAGTTATTCTGCTATTGATTCCTTCTAGTGTAGCTTTCATTTCAGTTATTGTATTGTTTATCTCTGTTTGTTTGTTCTTTAATTCTTCTAGGTCTTTGTTAAACTTTCTTGCATCTTCTTGATCTCTGCCTCCATTCTTTTTCTGAAGTCCTGGATCATCTTCACTATCAATTTTCTGAAACTTTTTTCTGGAAGTTGTGTATCTGCACTTCATTTAGTTGTTTTTCTGGGGTTTTTTTCTTGTTCCTTCATCTGGTACATAGCCCTCTTCCTTTTCATCTTGTCTGTCTTTCTGTGAATGTGGTTTTTGTTCCACAGGCTGCAGGATTGTATTTCTTCTTGCTTCTGCTGTCTGCCCTCTAGTGGATCTCTTTCTTTCTTGTGTAGTTAGTGTTGGGAGTTTAAATTCTCAGCTCACATACAAAACTTTCTAGTTTCCTTTTCTGATACAAAAAATTTTCACCAAACTCTCATAATTTACCTTCTGTCCAAGAATCCCTAATCATGTCAGGTGATGTGTTAACATTTGTTCTACCCATAGGATGAGATGAACAAGGAGACAGAACAAGGTGTAGTGGGTGTATAGCTCTGGCCAGAACATCTTGATTGACTTTGCAACATCACAGGCAACTTGGAGAGGGGAAACAACTAAGAGAAGAAAAACAATGCTGCTTGCTTTTTTTGATATTTGGTCTAAGGGCGTCTTGGTGTGGGGGTGGGGCTTTAGGCAGGTGACTGTATTAGTGTCTCTTTCCAGCAAACAGCTGCCCCTAGAGTCCATAAAATGAGTCGTCCAATTGTCAGTTCAGGGACCTGGGGCACCATTCTGGCTCATCCAAGTCCCCTGGGGATGGTGTTGATTGCTCACCTGGCTGAAGTTTAAAGTTTATTACCCGAATGAGATTGAAGATGGATGTGAACTGATGTGAAAAATTTGATCTTATATTTTCCCACAGTGAGATGTTTTCTTTCTTTTTTTCTAAGTTACACTGATTGCAAGAGCAAAGTGAAAATGTCTCAATCCCTCAAACCATACATAAAAATAAATTCAAAATGGCTTAAAGACTAAAGTATAAGACATGACACCATAAAACTCCTAGAAGGGAACACAGGCAAAACATTCTCTGACATAAATCGTAACAGTGTTTTCTTAGGTCAATCTTCCAAGGCAATAGAAATAAAAGCAAAAATAAACAAATGGGACCTAATCAAGCTTATAAGCTTTGGCACAATGAAGGAAACCATAAACAAAAGCAAAAGACAACCTATGGCCTGGGAGAAAATATTTGCAAACCGACAAGGGCTTAGTTTCCAAAATATACAAACAGCTCATTCAACTCGATAACAAAAAAACAACAAACAACCCCATCCAAAAATGGGCAGAAGACCTAAATAGACATTTCTCCAAAGAAGATATACAGAATGCCAACAAACACATGAAAGAATGCTCAACATCATTAATCATTAGAGAAATGCAAATCAAAACTACAATGAGATATCATCTCACACCAGTCAGAATGGCCATCATCAAAAAATCTAGAAACAATAAATGCTGGAGAGGGTGTGGAGAAAAGGGGACACTCTTGCACTGCTGGTGGGAATGTGAATTGGTTCAGCCACTATGGAGAACAGTATGGAGGTTCCTTAAAAAACTACAAATAGAATTACCATATGACCCAGCAATCCCACTACTGGGCATATACCCTGAGAAAACCAAAATTCAAAAAGAGTCATGTACCAAAATGTTCATTGCAGCTCTATTTACAATAGCCCGGAGATGGAAACAACCTAAGCGCCCATCATCGGATGAATGGATAAAGAAGATGTGGAACATATACACAATGGAATATTACTCAGCCTTAAAAAGAAATGAAATTGAGCTATTTGTAATGAGATGGATAGACCTAGAGTCTGTCATACAGAGTGAAGTAAGTCAGAAAGAAAAAGACAAATACCGTATGCTAACACATATATATGGAATTTAAGGGGAAAAAAAATGTCATGAAGAACCTAGGGGTAAGACAGGAATAAAGACACAGACCTACTGGAGAACGGACTTGAGGATATGGGGAGGGGGAAGGGTGAGTTTTGACAGGGCGAGAGAGAGTCATGGACATATACACACTAACAAACGTAGTAAGGTAGATAGCTGGGGGGAAGCAGCCGCAAGGCACAGGGATATTAGCTCGGTGCTTTGTGACAGCCTGGAGGGGTGGGATGGGGAGAGTGGGAGGGAGGGAGACGCAAGAGGGAAGACATATGGGAACATATGTATATGTATAGCTGATTCACTTTGTTATAAAGCAGAAACTAACACACCATTGTAAAGCAATTATACCCCAATAAAGATGTTTAAAAAAAAAAAACAAACAACAACCCAATCAAAAAATGGGCAGAAGACCTAAATAGACATTCTTCCAAAGAAGACATACAGATGGCCAACAGGTACATGAAAACGTGCTCAATATTGCTAACTATTAAAGAAATGTAAATCAAAACTACAATGAGGTATCACCTCACACCAGTCAGAATGGCCATCATAAAAATATCTACAAACAATAAATGCTGGAGAGGATGTGGAGAAAGGGGAACCCTCCTACACTGTTGGTGGGAATTTAAATTGATACAGCCACTATGGAGAACAGTATGGAGGTTCTTCAAAAAACTAAATAGAGAGCTACCATATGACCCAGCAGTCCTACTCCTGGGCATATACCTGGAGAAAACCACAATTCAAAAAGATATATGGACCCCAATGTTCATTGCAGAACTATTTACAATAGCCAGGACATGGAAGCAACCTAAATGTCCATCAACAGAGGAGTGGATAAAAGATGTGGTACATTTATACAATGGAATATTACTCAGCCATAAAAAGGAATGAAATAGTGCCATTTGCAGAGATGTGAATAGACCTAGAGACTGTCATACAGAGCAAAGTAAGTCAGAAAGAGAAAAACAAATATCATATAATATCGCTTATATGTGGAATCCAGAAAAATGGTACAGATGAAGTTACTTGCAAAGGAGCAATAGCGACACAGATGTAGAGAACAAACTTATGGATTCCAAGGGGGGAAGAGGGGGTGGTGCACCCCAGTGTTCATTGTAGCACCATTTACAATAGCCAAGATGTAGAAGCAACCTAAATGTCTATCAACAGATGAATGGATAAAGAAGATGTGGTGTATATGTATGTATATATATATATATATATATATATATATATATACACACATATGTATATGTATATACATATATATGTATAAAATGAAATATTGCTCAGCCATAAAAAAGAATGAAATAATGCCACTTGCAGCAACATGGGTGGACCTAGAGATTATCATACTGAGTGAAGTAAGTCAGACAGAGGAAGGCAAATATCATATGATATCATTTATATGTTCTAAAAAATAATAAAAATGAATTTATTTACAGAACAGAAACAGACTCACAGACACAGAAAACAAACTTATGGTTATCAAAGGGGAAAAGGGTGAGAAGGGATAAATTAGGAGTATGGGATCAACAGGTACACACCACTATGTATAAAATAAACAACAAGGCTTTACTGTATAGCACAGGGAACTATTCAATATCTTGTAACAGCCTATAATGGAAAAGAATTTGAAAAAGAATATATTTATATATATACATTTATATATATATAATATATATCCGAATCACTTTGCTATACAACTGAAACTAACACAGTATTGTAAATCAATTATACTTCAATTTAACAAAAAAGAAAATGACTCAAAAGGGAGGAGAAAATGGCATTTCAATAAGATCAAACTTACATGTAAACATCTTACACTCCAGATGAAACTTTGATTCAAAATATTTTTTTAACTTTTAGAAAAAATTAAATGACTTACATATAAGTGTGGCTAAAATGTAACAATGGACCAATGTTAAATTTCTAATATGAATAAAAACAATAAAAATGACTTGAGAGGTACAAGCATATTTGTCACTGACTAAAGTTATTTTTTGACTGATAAGGTAAATAAAGGTATTTTGGATGTCCTCTTTGAGGTGAAGGCAAGGAAAGAGGAAGGCAAGAAGCACAGGGTGTGATAGAATCACCCTGGAGATTTTTTCAAGCTGCACATGCTAAATGTCCCAACGCATCCTGCTTTGTTTCTCTAAAACTTTCTTTATGGAGAATCACCAGCCCAGCCACTACAAATGGGAGGGTGTAGAGTCCCCTGGTGTATTTAAGTACAAAAATGGTGCAAAACCATTGGGATCCTGGATCCCTCTTGCTCTTATCCTCACATCTTTATTGATCAACTCCTGCTAACAGAGTTGCAGAAATTCAATGGCAAGGACTGGGATATCTTTCGGGGCTACCCTGATTCGGCATGGGTGAATGGAACTGGGGTGCAGATGTTGGCTGCTTGTCTTTCTAAATTTCCCCTCTATCTTCTATGCTCACTAAGTAAGTTCAATGGTAGCAATCTCAAAATATATGTCCATGTCTCAGAACCTGTGCATGTGACCTTATTTGAAAAAGGGGGTTTTGCAGATGTAAGAATTATGTGAGGGGATCATCCTGATTATCTAGGTGGCACTAAATCCAATCACAAGTGCCCCTATAAGATACAGAAGAGGAGAATACAAGACAGGAGGAGATGGCCATGTGAAGGCAGAGGCAGACTTGGAGTGACACAGCCACAAGCCAAAGAATGCAGGCAGCCACCAAAAGTTGGAAGAGGCAAAAAATGGATTTTCCTCTAAAGCCTTTGGAGGGAGCATGGCCTTGTCAACACCTTGATTTCAGAACTCTGGTCTCTAGAACTCTGAGAGAGTAAGTTTCTGTTGTTGTAAGCCACCTAGTTTTTGATAATTTGTTATAGGATCCACAAGAAATTAATACATCCACCCTCACAAAGATTCAAAATGCCTTTGTTCTGTATTTCTATAAATGTCCAAGCACTTGCATGGATGAGGTTTAGGATGAAGGGCAGAAAGTCTTGTTTCATGATTACGTTTACTGAGCCACCATTTGTTACCACCCCAGAGCAAGGTGTCCATGCTGGGATGGCACCTGGCTTGGAACAACAGAGTGGGGAATTAGTCATATGCAGTAGGTGAGCTTTGGTGGCATTTAACGTGCTCTTGGAAGAAAGATCAGGTACTAGTTGAACCAACATTGGTGGCACACACTTGGCAATACTACTAATAAAGTATATATTGAATTTATACAGCTCAATGGTTTTGCTGGTTTCCTATCCATGTAAGGAGGCTAGTTAGCAGAGATTAAAAAAACAAAGCAGGTTCTGAACCCTCCAAATGTATCAGAGAAACCCCAGACCAGCTTCTGATGGGGGAATATTCTTCAGCTTCTAGGACTTCCCTTTGGATTCTAATCCCTGCCCAAACATGTACTTGGTCTATTCCTAGTGGCTGATACAGAGACAATTCCAATCTCTATTTCTCATCAGTCAGCAACTATAGAAATAAATGCCTGGGACATGCTTGCCCCTGGGCTTTGGTAAAAGGAAAGATCAAAATGAGCCTTAAAGGTGGGCCGATTTTAATGGGAAGACTCACCTTAGACTCACAGTGTTTGAGAAAGAAAATAACCTAAAACATCAGTGAGTTCAAGCTCTTCATTTTACAGGAAAGGAAACAGGGTAAGTGATCTGTCCAAAGTCACACGGCTACTTAGTGGCAGAACCAGAATCTGGGTCTCCTGTTTGCTCGTCCATTGGGTCCACTGTCCTGTGCTACCTGACCCGTGAGACATCAGCTTCTACAGCATCTTCCTTTTAAAAATAGTCACGACAGGCTTCCGGGAAGATGGCGGAAGAGTAAGACGCAGACACCGCCTTCCTCCCCACAGATAACACCAGAAATGCATCTACACGTGGAACAACTCCTACAGAACACCTACTGAACGCTGGCAGAAGACCTCAGACCTCCCAAAAGGCAAGAAACCCCCTACGTACCTGGGAAGGGCAAAAGAAAAAAGAATAAAGGTTAGGGACGGGACCTGCACCAGTGGGAGGGAGCTGTGAAGGAGGAAAAGTTTCCATACACTAGGAAGCCACTTCGCGGGTGGAGACTGTGTGTGGCGGAGGCGGGAAGGCTTCGGGGCCGCGGAGGACAGCACAGCAACAGGGGTGCGGAGGGCAAAGCGGAGAGATTCCCCCACAGAGGATCAGGGCCGACCGGCACTCACCAGGCCGAGAGGCTTGTCTGCTCACCCGCCGGGGCGGGCGGGGCTGGGAGATGAGGCTCGGAGCGTTGGAGCTCCGGGAGAGGACTGGGGTTGGCGGCGTGCAGTGACTTGCAGGGGTTACTGCGCCACGGCTAGCCGGGAGGGAGTCCGGGGAAAAGTCTGGAGCTGCCGAAGAGGCAAGAGACTTTTTCTTCCCTCTTTGTTTCCTGGTGCGCGAGGAGAGGGGATTAAGAGTGCTGCTTAAAGGAGCTCCAGAGAAGGGCGCGAGCCGCGGCTAGAAGCGTGGACCCCAGAGATGGGCAGGAGATGCTAAGGCTGCTGCTGCCGCCACCAAGAAGCCTGTGTGCGAACACAGGTCACTCTCCACACCCCCCTTCCGGGGAGCCTGTGCAGCCCGCCACTGCCAGGGTCCCGGGATCCAGGGACAACTTCCCCGGGAGAACGCACGGCGCGCCTCAGGCTGGTGCAACGTCACGCCGTCCTCTGCCGCCGCAGGCTCGCTCCGCACTCCGTGCCCCTCCCTCCCCCCGGCCTGCGTGAGCCAGAGCCCCCGAATCAGCGGCTCCTTTAACCCCGTCCTGTCTGAGTGAAGAACAGACGCCCTCTGGCGACCTACACGCAGAGGCGGGGCCAAATCCAAAGCTGAGCCCCTGGGAGCTGTGAGAACAAAGTAGAGAAAGGGAAATCTCTCCCAGCAGCCTCAGAAGCAGCGGATTAAAGCTCCACAATCAACTTGATGTACCTGCATCTGTGGAATACCTGAATAGACAATGAATCATCCCAAATTAAGGAGGTGGACTTTGAAAGCAAGATTTATGATTTTTTCCTTTTTTCCTCTTTTTGTGAGTGTGTATGTGTATGCTTCTGTGTGAGATTTTGTCTGTATAAGCTTTGCTTCTACCATTTGTCCTAGGGTTCTATCCGTCTGGATTTTTTAAAAAAATTTTTTTCTCTTAATAATTATTTTTTTATTTTAATAACTTTATTATATTTTAACTTACTTTATTTTATTTTACTTTATCTTGCTTTTTTTCCTTCCTTTCCTCCTTCCTTCCTGCCTTCCTCCCTCCCTCCCTCCTTTCTTTCTTTCTTTCTACTTCTACTAATTCTTTCTTTCTACTTTTTCTCCCTTTTATTCTGAGCCATGTGGATGCAAGGCTCTTGGTGCTGCAGCCAGGAGTCAGTGCTGTACCTCTGAGGTGGGAGAACCAACTTCAGGACACTGGTCCACAAGAGACCTCCCAGCTCCACATAATATGAAACGGCAAAAATCTCCCAGAGATCTCCACCTCAACACCAGCACCCAGCTTCATTCAATGACCAGCAAGCTACAGTGCTGGACATGCTATGCCAAACAACTAGCAAGACAGGAACACAACCCCACCCATTAGCAGAGAGGCTGCCTAAAATCATAATAAGTCCACAGACACCCCAAAACACACCACCAGATGTGGACCTGCCCACTAGAAAGACAAGATCCAGCCTCATCCACCAGAACACAAGCACTAGTCCCCTCCACCAGGAAGCCTACACAACCCACTGAACTAACCTTAGCCACTGGGGACAGACACCAAAAACAACGGGAACTACGAACCTGCAGCCTGCAAAAAGGAGACCCCAAAGACAGTAAGAGAAGCAAAATGAGAAGACAGAAAAACACACAGCAGATGAAGCAGCAAGATAAAAACCCACCAGACCTAACAAATGAAGAGGAAATAGGCAGTCTACTTGAAAAAGAATTCAGAATAATGATAGTAAACATGATTCAAAATCTTGGAAATAGAATAGAGAAAATGCAAGAAACATTTAACAAGGACCTAGAAGAATGAAAGATGAAACAAACAACGATGAACAACACAATAAATGAAATTAAAAATACTCTAGATGGGATTGATAGCAGAATAACTGAGGCAGAAGAACGGATAAGTGACCTGGAAGATAAAATAGTGGAAATAACTACTGCAGAGCAGAATAAAGAAAAAAGAATGAAAAGAACTGAGGACAGTTTCAGAGACCTCTGGGACAACATTAAATGCACCAACATTCGAATTATAGGGGTTCCAGAAGAAGAAAAGAAAAAGAAAGAGATTGAGAAAATATTTGAAGAGATTATAGTTGAAAACTTCCCTAATATGGGAAAGGAAATAGTTAATCAAGTCCAGGAAGAACAGAGAGTCCCATACAGGATAAATCCAAGAAGAAATATGCCAAGACACATATTAATCAAACTGTCAAAAATTAAATACAAAGAAAACATATTACAAGCAGCAAGGGAAAAACAACAAATAACACACAAGGGAATCCCCATAAGGTTAACAGCTGATCTTTCAGCAGAAACTCTGTAAGCCAGAGGGAGTGGCACGACATATTTAAAGTGATGCAGGAGAAAAACCTGCAACCAAGATTACTCTACCCAGCAATGATCTCATTCAGACCTGATGGAGAAATTAAAACCTTTACAGACAAGCAAAAGCTGAGAGAGTTCAGCACCACCAAACCAGCTTTACAACAACTGCTAAAGGAACTTCCCTAGGCAAGAAACACAAGAGAAGGAAAAGACCTACAATAACAAACCCAAAACAATTAAGAAAATGGGAATAGGAACATACATATCGATAATTACCTTAAGTGTAAATGGACTAAATGCTCCCACCAAAAGACACAGATTCGCTGAATGGATTCAAAAACAAGACCCATATATTTGCTGTCTACAAGAGACCCACTTCAGACCTAGAGATACATACAGACTGAAAGTAAGGGGATGGAAAAAGATATTCCATGCAAATGGAAATCAAAAGAAAGCTGGAGTAGCTATACTCATATCAGATAAAATAGACTTTAAAATAAAGAATGTTACAAGAGACAAGGAAGGACACTACATAATGATCAAGGGATCAATCCAAGAAGAAGATATAACAATTATAAATATATATGCACCCAACATAGGAGCACCTCAATACATAAGGCAAATACTAACAGCCATAAAAGGGGAAATCGATAGTAACACATTCATAGTAGGGGACTTAGCACCCCACTTTCACCAATGGACAGATCATAAAAAATGAAAATAAATAAGGAAACACAAACTTTAAATGACACATTAAAAAACATGGACTTAATTGATATTTATAGGACATTCCATCCAAAAACAACAGAATACACATTTTTCTCAAGTGCTCATGGAACATTCTCCAGGATAGATCATATCTTGGGTCACAAATCAAGCCTTGGTAAATTTAAGAATATTGAAATTGTATCAAGTATCTTTTCCGATCACAACGCTATGAGACTAGATATCAATTACAGGAAAAGATCTGTAATAAATACAAACACATGAAGGCTAAACAATACACTACTTAATAACGAAGTGATCACTGAAGAAATCAAAGAGGAAATCAAAAAATACCTAGAAACAAATGACAATGGAGACACGATGACCCAAAACCTATGGGATGCAGCAAAAGCATTTCTAAGAGGGAAGTTTATAGCAATACAACCCTACCTTAAGAAACAGGAAACATCGCGAATAAACAACCTAACCTTGCACCTAAAGCAATTAGAGCAAGAAGAACAAAAATCCCCAAAGTTAGCAGAAGGAAAAAAAAACATAAAAGTCAGATCAGAAATAAATGAAAAAGAAATGAAAGAAATGATAGCAAGGATCAATAAAACTAAAAGCTGGTTCTTTGAGAAGACAAAATTGATAAACCATTAGCCAGACTCATCAAGAAAAAAAGGGAGAAGAGTCAAATCAATAGAATTAGAAATGAAAAAGGAGAAGTAACAACTGACAATGCAGAAATACAAAATATCATGAGTGATTACTACAAGCAACTCTATGCCAATAAAATGGACAACCTGGAAGAAATGGACAAATGCTCACAAATGCACAAGCTGCCAAGACTGAATCAGGAAGAAATAGAAAATATGAACACACCAATCACAAACACTGAAGTTGAAACTGTGATTAAAAATCTTCCAAAAAACAAAAGCCCAGGACCAGATGGCTTCACAGGCGAATTCTGTCAAACATTTAGAGAAGAGCTAACACCTATCCTTCTCAAACTGTTCCAAAATATAGCAGAGGGAGGAATACTCCCAAACTCATTCTAGGAGGCCACCATCACCCTGATACCAAAAGCAGACAAGGATGACACAAAGAAAGAAAACTACAGGCCAATATCACTGATGAACATAGATGCAAAAATCCTCAACAAAATACTAGCAAACAGAGTCCAACAGCACATAAAACGGATCATACACCATGACCAAGTGGGGTTTATTCCAGGAATGCAAGGATTCTTGAATATATGCAAATCAATCAACGAGATACACCATATTAACAAATTGAAGGAGAAAAACCATATGATAGTCTCAATAGATGCAGAGAAAGCTTTCGACAAAAATTCAACACCCATTTATGATGAAAACCCCGCAGAAAGTAGGCATAGAGGGAACTTTCCTCAACATAATAAAGGCCATATATGATAAACCCACAGCCAACATCGTCCTCAATGGTGAAAACCTGAAAGCATTTCCACTAAAATCAGGAACACGACAAGTTTGCCCACTCTCACCATTCTTATTCAACATAGCTTTGGAAGTTTTAGCCACAGCAATCTGAGAAGAAAAGGAAATAAAAGGAATCCAAATTGGAAAAGAAGAAGTAATGCTGTCACTGTTTGCAGGTGACATGATACTATACATAGAGAATCCTAAAGATGCCAGAAACCTACTAATGCTAATCAATGAATTTGGTAAAGTAGAACGATACAAAATTAATGCACAGAAATCTCTGGCATTCCTATACACTAATGATGAAAAATCTGAAAGTGAAATCAAGAAAACACTCCCATTTACCATTGCAACGAAAAGAATAAAATATCTAGGAATAAACCTACCTAAGGAGACAAAAGACATGTATGCAGAAAATTATAAGACACTGATGAAAGAAATTAAAGATGGTACAGATAGATGGAGAGATATACCATGTTCTTGGATTGGAAGAATCAACATTGTGAGAATGACTCTACTACCCAAAGCAATCTACAAATTCAATGCAATCCCTATCAAACTACCACTGGCATTTTTCACAGAACTAGAACAAAACCTTTCACAATTTGTATGGAAAGACAAAAGACCCTGAATAGCCAAAGCAATCTTGAGAATGAAAAACGGAGCTGGGGGAATCAGGCTCCCTGACCTCAGACTATACTACAAAGCTACAGTAATCAAGACAACATGGTACTGGCACAAAAACAGAAAGATAGATCAATGGAACAGGATAGAAAGCCTAGAGTTAAACCCATGCACATATGGTCACCTTATCTTTGATAAAGGAGGCAGGAATGTACAGTGGAGAAAGGACAGCCTCTTCAATAAATGGTGCTGGGAAAACTGGACAGGTACATGTAAAAGTATGAGATTAGATCACTCCCTAACACCATATAAAAAAGTAAGCTCAAAATGGATTAAAGACCTAAATGTAAGGCCAGAAACTATCAAACTCTTAGAGGAAAACATAGGCAGAACACTCTATGACATAAATCACAGCAAGATCCTTTTTGACCCACCTCCAAGAGAAATGGAAATAAAAACAAAAATAAACAAATGGGACCTAATGAAACTGCAAAGCTTTTGCACAGCAAAGGAAACCATAAACAAGACCAAAAGACAACCCTCAGAATGAGAGAAAATATTTGCAAACGAGTCAACGGATAAAGGATTAATCTCCAAAATTTATAAGTAGCTCATGCAGCTCAATAACAAAAAAAAACAAAAAACCCAATCCAAAAATGGGCAGAAGGCCTAAATAGACATTTCTCCAAAGAAGATATACAGACTGCCAACAAACACAGGAAAGAATGCTTAACTTCATTAATCATTAGAGAAAGGCAAATCAAAACTACAATGAGATATCATCTCACACCAGTCAGAATGGCCATCATCAAAAAATCTAGAAATAATAAATGCTGGAGAGGTTGTGGAGAAAAGGAAACCCTCTTGCACTGTTGGTGGGAATGTAAATTGATACAGCCACTGTGGAGAACAGTATGGAGGTTCCTTAAAAAACTACAAATAGAACTACCATATGACCCAGCAATCCCACTACTGGGCATATACCCTGAGAAAACCAAAATTCAAAAAGAGTCATGTACCAAAATGTTCATTGCAGCTCTATTTACAATAGCCCAGAGATGGAAACAACCTAAGTGTCCATCATCGGATGAATGGATAAAGAAGATGTGGCACATATATACAATGGAATATTACGCAGCCATAAAAAGATACGAAATTGAGCTATTTGTAATGAGGTGGATAGACCTAGAGTCTGTCATACAGAGTGAAGTAAGTCAGAAAGAGAAAGAGAAATACCGTATGCTAACAGATATATATGGAATTTAAGAAAAAAAAATATCATGAAGAACCTAGGGGTAAGACAGGAATAAAGACACAGACCTACTAGAGAATGGACTTGAGGATATGGGGAGGGGGAAGGGTAAGCTGTTACAAAGCGAGAGAGAGGCATGGACATATATATACTACCAAACGTAAGGTAGATAGCTAGTGGGAAGCAGCTGCATAGCACAGGGAGATCAGGTCGGTGCTTTGTGACCGCCTGGAGGGGTGGGATAGGGAGCGTGGGAGGGAGGGAGATGCAAGAGGGAAGAGATATGGGAACATATGTATATGTATAACTAATTGACTTCGTTATAAAGCAGAAACTAACACACCATTGTAAAGCAATTATACTCCAATAAAGATGTAAATAAAATAAAATAAAATAAAAACAGTCATGACAATAGATAATGCTATGGATTGCCTTCTTTGCTAGGAGCTCATAATAAACCATGAAGACGTTATTGTTATCCCCATTTTATAGAAAAAGAAACCAAGGCATGGGGCAGTTCAGTAATTCACCCAAGGCCCATAGCTGGTGAATGGCAGACCCCACCCCCCCCATTCAAACTCAGATCTTGATTCTGGAACCACGGTTTTAGCCACAACCCCTGGGACCACAGCCTTAACTTTGCCAGTAGGCTACGGTCCTCTCCCACATCCTTGTTCTTAGAAATGTTCACCCAGAGGCAGCCCGTGCTAACACCTCAGACCAATGAAAGGTCTTGTCTACTCCCCCTGAGCGCTCTCTCTCTCTCTCTCTCTCTCTCTGTCTCTCTCCCTCTCTCCCTCTCTCCCTCTCTCGTTAACATGGGATTCCAGTACTAGAAAGAAAACGTGAGTTTTAAGGCACAGTAAGGCTAGAACAAGCTTCAAAGCAATCGCTTGCACTCAGCTTTTGCGCCACTAGGTGGCGGTGTGACTGCTCGATAAGGCCACCATCACTTTCAAGGATGTAGAATTTCCCCCCAAACCACCTTTACTGAACTTCAAGTCCAGGAAAGGGGCCTCTGGATTCCCACAGGAGCTGGGAAACATTTAAAGTGCACTGGTAGTTAAATAAATGGATGGAAATAACATGCAGGCACCATGGATTTGAACTTTTAAAATAATTTCCCAAGAGAAATGGAGTCCTTCCCAGACATTTCTGTTTGAAACAGAAGGCTAACTTCTCCAGGGTGTCCCATGAATACACTGCGATTCCTTTGACATTCATGATCAACTTTAATGGAGCATTTTAAAAGATGTGGTTTTATTGGAAGGAACAATCTCACCCTCCTGCCCCTCATTTATCATTAATTTCTTGGAGCATCAGAATCTGAAGTTTATGCCCCATCTTGTACATGCATGTGTTTTGATCAACGTAAAATCTCCCCTGACAGTTTCTCAGCATGGACAGAAAAACACAGCCATGATTTTGCCTTGTGTTCATAAACCTATCTATTTTTCTACACAGAATAATCCCTAATGCCAAAATATTTAAAGTGGCAAATATTAATGATCTTTTATTATATATTAGTACACAATAAGTATATATAATTTTATACTCACAACAACCCTGTGAGGTAAGTACTATTATTATCCTCATTTTTTTAGAGGAGAAAACTGAGGCACAGAGAGGTTAAGTGGCTGGCCCAAAGTCACACAGCTGGTAGGAGACAGAGTAAGAGGCCTATGCTCTTCTTTTAATTACCTCATTGTAAGTTTAGTTAAAATGGGGGAGGGGTGGGGAAAGGCCCTGTGATTCTTTTCATGAGCGGTAGCAATTCATACAAGTGGGCCAAAGTCTCCAACTAAATTTTGGAGGTACCGGTTGCTCTGAAAAGATTTCCTCGGATGACTTGTAGCAGTTTGTCATCATTTGTCCCACTTTGCCAGGATTCCTTCTGAGAAGGCAGGGCTGATGGCAGCAGAGCCCCCTTTCCCTAGTCTGTGTAGGAATTCCACATGAATCCCCACTTCCTGCCAGCTCCTTAAGCTTTGGGGGAAGGTGAGATTTGTTCCTCTTCATCAAAAGGTAAGCACAGGCTTGTCAGTAGCCAAGATGAAATCAATTGTCTGTGCCCAATTAGGACCATGGCTCTGCTTTCGTTTCAAGACTTCATTTAATACCAGCAGCACCAGAGCTTGGAACAGGCATGTGTGACAGGCCCTATCCGGTTATGAAACAGCAAGTGACAGACACATTTTTATCTGCTTATCACCCTTCTGGTTACAATGAGGCTGAGTTGTGGTGTCTGATGTCCACCTCTTCTGCTATTTGCCAACAGAACATGCTTTTCTGTCAATGATTCCAGCCAGAATGTGGAGGCGGTACCTTTTCCTGTTGTAGAAAAAAAACCACACATTGGTTTGAAAAAGGAAACCTGGATAGAGCTGTTACCTGAACTCCTGAAGCATGAAGTGGGAGGGTGGTCTCATTGAGTAGGTCTTCCTGGGGCCAGGGGCTGGGCTCACTCACTTTTGGCTGTTGTGTCTGCTTGGCATGTAGAATCCAAGCCCTGTGGCACTTTCTGAGCCCTGGCCGGGAGACATCCAGGGCAATGGTTGAGAGATCCACTCTTCCCCGCTCCCTGCCCCACCAGGCTGACTTAGACAAGAAAAGTTCTATTGTGCCCTCAGGATATTGAGTAAGAAGGAGGAGAAAGAGGGGAACTAAAAAGAGTCTATTCGGCCTGAATGCTTCTGCTGACAGTCCGACCAAGCATGTGATATTTAAAAGAGCAAAGCGAAGTCAAGGCTCTTCTGCTGCCACCATGGATGTCAAAGGGAAGAAACTGGAAGGCCTTTGGTTCTGTAATCTGCTTGCACACCCGGGGTTGTCCGCCTGCCATGGAGGTCAAGGACGGGGGGCTGTGACTAGGGATGTCCACTCCAACATGTGGAATGTTTGGGACCCAGTTGCATCTGTAGTTGGGAGGTGAAGTGGGCTGCTTGGCTTCAGGAACTGAAGGGGATTGCAGCGGGTGGAAAGCCCAGTGGATTCACTCTTGTCTGTTCTTGGTTAGACTTTTCTTCAAACTCTGGAGAAAATGGAGTATTCAAATGACAATCCATGTTAAGAGACTGCCATTGGCACAAGATGGGATTTTAAGAAATTGTGGCCATTAAATTAACCTCCCCTATGTCCCTTCTATTCATTCAGTCATCAGTCATCCACGTTAAGCACCTGCTGTATATGCCAGCCCCGTGCTAGTCAGAAAGGTGAATGAGACGAGGCTCTTCCCCTGAGTGGTTTATAGTCTTGTAGAGGTTATGCCAGGAATGGCCACTTTCCTTCTTACATAATTTTCCTTTCTTCCGTAGGGTTGACAGACTTTGACTTGTGTGCCCAACCTGGCCTATGGCCTGTTTTGCAGAGCCTCAAGGTAAGAATGGGTTTCCCATTTTTAAAGAGTTGTAAGAACAAAGAAGAAGAGCAACAGTACATGACAAGGACTGTATATGGCCTAAAATATTTACTATTTGGCCCTTTGCAGAAAGTTTGCCAATGCCTGTTCTATAGTAAGATAATTCTTGCCTTTTAGCCAGGCATACAACTACAACTACATTTTCTACCCCTCTTGACACTAGCTGTGGCCATATGACTAAGTTTTGGACCGTGGGATCAAGGCCGAAGAGATCTGAAGAGCTTCTGAATCTGAAGTGCTTTTAAGCTGGGTCCACCATGCTTTTCTCTGCCAGAATGCTGTGCGGGCCTGAGCCATTCAGGTTTATTGATGACTAGGGCTTATTAATACCCTAGTGATGGCAGAGCCAGAGATGGAAGGAGGCTGGGCCCTGGCACCAGAGAGCAACTCTACTATCCCTGGATTTACTGGATGGTTATGAGGGAGAGAAAGAGAAAGAAGAAAGATGTTAACTTTTTTTCTTTCACTCTCTAATTTTTTCTTTTATTGGAGTATAATTGCTTTACAATGTTGTGTTACTTTCTGCTGTACAATAAGGTGAATCAGCTATATGTATACATATATCCCCTCCCCCCCGGACCTCTCACGCACATCACCCCCTCATCCCACCCATCTAGGTCATCATAGAGCACCAGCTGAGCTCCCTGTGCTATATACAGCAGGTTCCCACTAGCTATCTATTTTACACATGGTAGTGTATATATATGTCAATCCTAATCTCCCAATTCGTCCCACTCTTCCCTTGCCCCCCATGTCCACAAGTCCATTCTCTGTGTCTGCATCTCTATTTCTGCCCTGCAAATAGGTTCATCTGTACTGAAAAATGTTAACTTTTAAAGATCAGTCTTATGTCTCTGCTCCTGCACTAACCTGCCCCTGATGTCAAAATCAAAACAAAATCCTAGAACCCAGAATGTGCCCTGTCTTCATGGAATGCATCTCCTTTCTTTTCTTTCACCTGGTTAAGTCCCACTCATGCCCCAAAGCCCAGTGTAGATTTATCACTGACTTCTGACCTCAGTCCTTAAAGACTGGGGAAGGTGGCCTGCCTTTCTTTGGCTTCTGTGCTATCTTTTAGTTGTCGGAATCTGTCTCTCTCTAGACCTTGAGCTCTGTAAGGGTGGTCTGCGACATTTTGGTCTTTGATTCCTAGTTTCTAGTACAGTGCCTGGCACACAGAAAGTACTTTATAAACATTGTGGAATTGAATTAATTTATTAGAGGCCAAGGATGGCTTCCTGGTTTGTGGGGCAGTTGATTTTTTTATGCATTTATCCCAGGTAAAGGTGAGTCTAGCAATTTCTACCTCTGAGGTGTAGACATAAATTTTGCTTTCCAAAATGGGGAGAAGAAATATACACGTTTAGAAAGATTATATTTTAAAATTGAATATTTTATTGGGTTTGGATGGTAACTCTATTTGCTGATAATTCTGAATAGGTTTGAAGATTTAATAAAAACAAGTAAAAAGCCATGAAGCCAGTTTAGTAACATGATGATACGTTCCTGAAATAAATGGAAGTATGGACATTTTCCCAAATCTATCTTATCTTGAGCTAATCTTATAATTATGGAATAATAAGCACTCAATTTTTTCCTATTTTTATAAATCCTTCTAAAGGAAAATTTGTGCAATAATCTGTTATTATTGATAACAATTACATAATAATGAAGATAAAAATTCCATTGGGTTCTCCCCATTCCTCTCTATGTTATATAGCTTATAATCAATAAGTGCAAAAACAAAAACACTGTTTTTGGTGTAAACCTCTTTTACCATATGCTCTGGATACATGTAACCAATTTTCTGAACCAACAAATTAATATAAGACTTTCAAGACATGATATAGCAGTAGTATTTTCCCCATTATTTAGAGGAAAGAATACAAGATAGGAGGGGCATATTTTTTTTCACATATAATCCTTCTTGAGGTGGTGTTAACAGAAGGTAGAGTTGGACAGAATTACTTGTACTACTTTTTTTAAAGGAACCAATAATGTAATATGGGGTTAGTAACTGAATATCTACTTTTCATTATTTTTGTAGTTACTCCCTAAAGCTTTTCATAAATTACAAGGAACGCTGAGCAATAAAATAAAAATAAAATAATTCAAAGGTTTCTTAAATCAGATGTTAGATCTTATATTACATCTGCTACAGAATCATAGCTAACACCTCAGTGCTTCTGGGTATTTTACTAAATGTTTAGGGCTCTCCCCCGCCCCCAGCAAAAGCAATTCTAAGCAAATGATGAAGATCTCAGTGAATAGCTCATTCTTTGTGCTCCTGAGTGCCAGGCTTTTTCTTCCCCATCCTGATCAATTCTATTGTGCCACACAAGGAAATAAAATACTGTAGGAGGAAAATTAGTGAGTTGGGGGATTATGGATGAGGTTGGAGGAAGTCAGCTTACTCAACTTAAGACTACTAGTAGCAATACCTATTTAGGATATCAGAATTTTGGTCTTTATAATCCAGGCAAATTCTTCTACTATCCTTATCTCATCCCATCCTCTCCTCTACCCCAGGCTGAGGACCTTACCCTATCTCTATCTGGTAATTACTACCTATAGCACTGGCCTGTTTATACCTATGGCCCGCGAACAAGCTTACTTTTCTGACTCTAAATGAAAATACTGTGTGTATTATTGTTCTTACACTTTAGCAATTATGACGTTTACTTTCCCTCAGTTAAAAAAGAATGATAAAGTTCATCTTCTAGTTCCGATGGGAGTGACACAAAGCCGATGGCCGATCCAACCACCGCTCAAGGAGAGGTGATCTGCTTCCGGGGGCTATGCCCGCTCTGCTGTGCCATTTAGAGCCTCTAGCGACTTATTCAGAAAACAAACCCTGAATGTGTTTGAGAGTGAAAATGATTTGGCCTGAAGTTAGGCTTTTGCCCAATCCTGATGGCTTCCTTTCCTAGGGGCATCAGGGTGTAGTGTGAAGACACACGGGGCGGGCGGGCTTCGACCTTCTGCTTGCTAAGCACGCGAACGCCTTGGGCAGGAGAGCCCGACCCCCGCACCGCTCCCCACTATGGAGCGCAAGATGAAGCCACGCCCTTCCAACAGTTCGCCCTTGCCCTGCTCCGTATGCCTGAGTGTCGGGAATTCTGTCTCTAAGCCCATGACGTCCTGATCACAGGTCATCGAAGGTGCGTGTTCCTGGAATGAGTCTACTGCCTGCCGTCAGAAACACCCTACTGCCAGACACACTGGCGATTAGGATGAGAATCTATTGTGTAAGGCTAGCAAAAAATATATATATTTGATCATGTGCCCCTAATATCTGGGTATTTATTACTGATATCTATCTATCTATCTATCCATCCATCCGTATATCTTGCTTTGGGAATATACTTTACCCATTATAAAATGTAAACAAAAATAGAAAAGATGAGATTTTTTAAAAATCTAGTATTTCTAACAATTTCTCTTCATGCTCAACAAACTGTCTTAAACCCTCCTTTGAAGGGTCCTCCACTTTGGAGGCCACTAGAGAAAGGAGTGGAGAGAGGAAATTGTAGCACTAGCACTAGGGACATCAACAAAACCAGGGTCCCCTAGTGGTTGGTTCCACCCATTCAAATGGGTTCACCACTCGCTTTCTGTAGCAGGCAATCCAAGCACACCCTTTGTCTGATCCAAAGGCTGGCTCTTCAAGCCTTTCTGCCCCAATGCATGGCCTCTCCTGGGTCTCTCCTGGGTCTGAGGCTCTCACTATTGCTCTCTTAACCAGGTAACCACCTAAGGAACGTTGTCACTTAAATGTCCAGCAGGCACTGCAATCACCTATTCACGTGAGACCGAAACATGAGCCCAGAATCAGCTTTAGCCTCCCTCCTCCAACTCCCAGGCTCGCGTCTCCACTGCCCATCCTGTATTCTCTGTCTCAAGAGCTTGCCCTCCTGCCCCACTGCGCTGCCTCCATCATTTCCTGCCTCTGTAGCTGCGGTGGCCTCTTACAGAATTGCTCTGCCTCTGATCCTTCCTTCTCAGGCCTATCAAACATGGTCTTCCTATGATCGACTGGATCATGGCTGCTTAAAGCCCTCCAGTGGCTCTCCAACCCTTCAGAAAAACAAAAAAATTAAAACCCCTCACCATGGATGAGACATTCCTTCACCCATTCTTGGCATACCTCCAGGTGCACGTGGCAGAGCTTCTGCTTCTCTCATTGCCATACAGTTCCCCATCCTTCATCTGGTTAACTCAGCCTCCATCTTCAAACCCCACTCAGAGTTCACCTCCCCACCCCCACCCCAAAGGCTTCTCTGACCTTCCCTCTGGGTGTCTGGAGAACTTATTGCCTCAGTGATAACGTTTTATGTTTTGGTTCTACTAGAATTTGCCAGGGGAAGGGCCCCATCCTTAATTTATCTGTGTGTCTTTAGAATAGTAATCCTCAAACTTTAGTGTTCAGAAGAATAGCTGGAGGTGTTTTTAAAATAAGTGTGATTCCAGATTGAGCAGGTTTGAGGTGGAGGCCAGCCACTGGCATTTGTAACTAGATCCCTCTCCCTAGTGACTCTCATCCAATTCCTCCTCAGAGTTTCACCAGGTATCAGTGCTACGACCTTCAATTAATAGCAGTGAGAGAAGGAATTCTCTTTCTCTTTCTCTCATCTTTCCGTCCTTGATAAATGAATGCACTAATATGGGCTGAGACAGACCATATTGACTCTGCTTTTGGAAGTGGAACATTTGACGGACTACGCTTGGGTGCAGAGACGTACCCCACAGTGTGAAATTGGCCTGGGGAACTGCTCTCGTTGCCTATGTGTGGGTGTGTGGGTGCATACACCCCTCCACACACACACACTCATTCATATAAATCATATTCATTACCGACAATTAAAAATAGTTTTGAAAAATAAAAGAGGGTAGAAGAACTCTTCTAGATTAAAAGATACCAAAGAGACACAGCAATGAAATACAGTATGTAAATCTTGATTGGATCCTGTTTTGAACAAAAAAAAATTATAAAATAATGTTGGGACAATTGGAGAAATTTTCATGTGGGCAATTCAAAGATAAAGACATTGTTGCTTTTCTTAGGTGTGATAATGGCATTATGGTTAAAAGGGAGAAGGCCCTTATTCTTAGGAGATGCATGCTTAAATTTTTACAGATGAATTGTCATGATTTGCACAACTTACTTTCAGATGGTTCAGGAAATTATTTATATATATACATAAAATATGGCAAAATGTCAGCAATTGGGTGAATCTAGCTGAAGGGAATACAGTTGTTTGCTGTGCTATTGTTTAAGCTTTTCTGTAGATTGAAAACTTTAAATATTAAAAAAATGGGGAAATGTAAAACCTAGAGTGATTTCACATAATTATTTATATTTGTGGCTTTCACTGAAAAGTCCAATTTCCCAATACAACAGTTGGCTGGAGTTTCACGGAGCCTCCATAATTTGCTGTGACTACTTAGCTCATTAAAGTCACCTACCTGGCCAGAGGAGGCATTTGATTTGCAACCCATGAGATGAAGGTCAAGAGCCCTTGAAATTCTCCTCCTGGACTCTCTTTATAGGATTGTGTCTCTTGAATCCAAGAAGACTAATCTAAAGTGTCTTTTGTTGGGCAAGTCCTTCCACCCTGAGGAGGCCAAGTGGGAACCAGGGAACCAGGCTTGGGCTCACACCATGTAGGCTGCATCTGTTCTTGGCACACATAGAACCTAGAGCATCTCTCCAAGATCAACAACCAGATCAGGATATGATGTGAAAGACCCACTCAGCAGCAATGGGTCACTCTTAACTGGAGCAGTCATCATGTCCATCTAAGGGGGTTTGGGATCCTGGCCTCACAAGTCAGGATGGACAGCACTGACCTTGGCTAGTAGGTAAAGAAGTAACCCTAAGAGAATCACAGTGAAATCATGATGGAGTCTATCTTTGGGAAGGCCTGAGGAGGAATGATGACTGATTTCAACTTTCTATATACAGTTTATTCTTTTCATATTAAAAAAGGCTTTAAGCAAATCGGACAAAATTCTTGGTCATGGATCCATTGGTATTTGTTATATACTTTTTTTGTGCTTTTTTCTCTTATTTTAAAAATTTCTCAAAAACAAACAAACCAAAATATTGCTTCTACCTCCCGCAAGTGTTCCATGCCCTGGATATGCAAACCTGGGAAATGTTGTCCCCTACAGAAATGTGCTGTCAATCTCTTTCCAGAACTGAAGGAAGCAGAAGTAGAATCATAAGCCCTAATTTTCCTGAAGACAAAGAACCACAGATTTTAATTTTAAATCACCAGGGTCAATGTTTTTTGATACTGTATTTCCCCTTAATTTCCCAGCAGTTAAAGGAAGAGGTTAGCAAAGGAAAATACAAGACAAAAAATGTGGGAGATCTTTCTTATGTATGATATAATTTCCCTTTTCTTTTTTCTGACTCTGGAAACTAATAAAGTAAGATCCCTCACTTATGATGTAATCTTCCCTCTTTTTTGATTTTGGAAGCTAATAAAATTTTAAAACACAGTTCTTCCACTACAATTGATGACTTTAGCTAAGCATAGCCTTTTCTCACTATAAAATTAGGCAGGTTCTTCTGGCCCATTCTAATTCTCAGCAATGCATGAAAATAAAGCAGGATAGTAAAGGGGGTTTGTCTAGTGGTAACAGCATGCAGAGGGTCTCATCTTTCTGTGGGACAGGGTGTGGCTGCCACGCAAGACTGGGGTCAGTCCTGATTGAACGTCCCACCTCATGGGCTGGGATGGGGCTTGGGCTGATTAAAAGAATCTGGGGCTTGGGATCCCAGGCATGGTGAGCTGAGTCTTTTAGAGAACGGGGAATGGTACTCTTTTACTGATGGAAGGACTTAAAACACCAGTAGGACTATGAGCCTTGTTGGGATAGGCCTGAGTTTATACTATCCCCATGGAGACAGCTGGCTGTGTGTACATGATGCTAAGCTGATTTGTCCTTCAGGCTCTGCTGTGTGAAAGGAGAAAACCCAAGGAGAAACCAGTCATCACCCAGAACCAAATGCAAGGACGGCAGAAACTAATAGCTCTCCTGAGACATATCAGTTTATAGGCAATCTCAGCAGAATTAGTTGGAACCCTAAACTTCCTTAAGTCTGATCAAGATGGGTGAGTTTGGAGCATATTCTTGGAGATTCACTTTTGATATTTATGTTTGCCATTGCTTAGGGATGTAAGTTGGCCTGCTCTGTAAAATTGATAATTATGACTACCTTTTATTGAGGGATTAACATGTTCTAGGCAAGGCACACAGGACTTTATATATATTATCTAATTTAGTCCTCGTATGATTATTATGCCCGTTTTTTAGATAAGGGCACTCGGGTTTAGAAAAATAAAGTGAGTGACCTAAGGGGCTGAAGAGGTCCGCAAACTTAAATTTGTGTGTTGGTCCAAATCCACTTTCTTAAATACACCCAGTGGCTCTCAAATCTCACTTCACAACAGAATAATCTAGGGTACTTTTAGCAAATGCTGATGGCCGGGCCCATGTGGCCCAAGTAAATTTTATTATTTGGGTGAGGTGCCTGGGCATCTATTTTCTTTAAAGCTCCCAGATAATTCTAATGTTCAGTCAGGATCAGGAATCTCTGACTTAGCTTGCACAGCTTCCAGTATAATCAAAACTGTCCTATAGTGTGGTAGACAAAGTAATGCCCCGCCTACCAAGATGTCTACTTTCTAATCCCTGGAACTGTAGATATGTTACTCTACATGACAAAGGGGAATTTGCAGGAAAGTGATCTTGAGATGGGGAGAGTATCTTGGATTATCCAGGTGGATCCAGTGTACTATATGGGTCTTATACAGGGAATAGGGAGGCAGGTGTGCCAATGTCATAGTGATGCAGTCTGAGAAAGACTCTATCAGCCCTCACTGGCTTTGAAGGTGGAAGGAAGACATGAGCCAATAAATGCGGCAGTCTCTAGAAGCTGGAAGAGGCAAGGGAAAAGATCCTCCCTTCGGGCCTCCAGAAGAAACACAGCCCTGCCCACACCTTGATTTTGACTCAGTGAGACCCATTTTAGAGTTTTGCTCTATGAAACTATGAGACCATAAGTTTGTGTTGTTTTAAGCCACTAAATGTGACCTTTTGCTTATACTGGAAGTGGTATAGTTATGTGTCAGACAATTTTACATATGCTGATGGCTCTCTATCCAACCATCCATACACCTGCCTACCCATTCACCCACCCATCTATCCATCAATTCAGGAAACATTTACTGAAAACCTACTAACGGTGTGAGGCAGGGATTGTCATCTCCATTTCACAGATGGGTAAAACAGGCACAGAGAAATCAACAACTGAGGCAGGACTTGACTCCTAGTCTTTGGATCCCTGAGTGCACTGATCTTTCTCTGTAGTGTGTTACCTCTAGAATTTCTGATTATTAGAATCCCAGGCCCTGTAAGCATTCAAATATGGCCATAGCTGACCAATAGAAGAAATATTGTGGTGCATGTAGATTTCTGTAGCATCCTTCAAGTCATAAAGTTGGTGAAGTGAGTTTGCCCTTCATTGCTGTAAGGCTGGCTCTGGAGTAGTCATGCCTAGATCAGTGTTTGGTGTCTTCTCTGACCTCTATAGCATGGGACACCTAGCAGTGATGAGGTCACATTTTGGCCTCTCTCTGAGATTGGTTCCTATAGCAGCATAGAACCCAAGATCTGAGATTGGGCCATAGCTGATTTCAAAAATTTTAAAAGCTGTAGAAGACTTTCTTTTAAATGAAATTTGTGTTAATAAAAGATATATGTTAGGACTTCCCTGGTGGCGCAGTGGTTAAGAATCTGCCTGCCAACGCAGGGGACATGGGTTTGATCCCTGGTCCAGGAAGATCCCACATGCCGCGGAGCAACTAAGCCCGTGCTCCACAAATACTGAGCCTGTGCTCTAGAGCCCACGAGCCACAACTACTGAAGCCCATGTGCCCTAGATCCCACGTGCTGCAACTACTGAAACCCGCGTGCCTAGAGCCTGTGCTCGGCAACAAGAGAAGCCACTGCAATGAGAAGCCAGTGCACCGCAATGAAGAGTAGCCCCTGCTCGCTGCAACTAGAGAAAGCCCGCGTGCAGCAATGAACCAATGCAGCCAAAAAAAAAAAAAAGATATAAGTTAAAATCACTCCAGTAGAGGCAGAGACGTCAAAACTCATTTCTCCTACCCCAACCCGCTGATGTGTCTCCCTGGAATTCCCAGGACTCCTCAGGGCAATTTGAAATTACTGGGCTATAGTATTAGTGGAGAGTGGGACATCTGGTTGCCCTAGGCTAGCCACACTAAGAACGGAGCATAACGGTGTACAAATATCTTTTCACTTTAACAGGAAAATATACTCATTTTATATCATGATATTGATTGATATTGATTAGGAAGAGGAGGAAGATAAATATGAGAAGAGCTATTAATCAAGAAATACTTACTTAGGGAGGCAGTGTGATGAAATAGAAAAAGGTGTTTAGCTCAGAGCCAAACAACGCTAGCCGCCAGCCCCAACTGCTGTTACTCTTGGATTGCTGTGTTATCTTGGACTAGTCCCTTCATCATTTTGAGCCTCAAGTTCAAGGATTAAATTAGATGATTTATGCAAAAGCACTTGGCACAGTGCTTGGCACATGGCAGGTATGGAATAAATGTTGCATCTGTACTGAGTACTTTTCAGGCTTACAAGGCATTTTGTAATCAAAGATGAATAAGAGAAAATCTCCGCTGTCAAGAAACTCAAGGCTATTTGGAAAAACAACACATTTTTGGAAAATTCATAGTATAATGATTGCTACAGAGCAATAGAGTTCAAGCACCAAATAAGAAGTCCAGACATGAGAAATTATGCACTTGAAGTGATCCTGAAATGCTACTTGAGGCATGGCCAGGGTTTGGTGGGATGAGAGACAAGGAGAACAGTGTAAACAATGGGAGAAAGGGTGCTAATAAGGAGGACCTCAGAGACTACATAATTCTGGGAGGTGAATGGACAAACAGATAAGTATTTCTCTTCACCGAGTGGGGAACTGATAGAGGGAAGTCTATGTTCTCACAGAGTCAGCAATTCCCACATGCACCCTGTCCACCTAGGTGTCAGGCATTAGCCCACATTGCCATCGATGTGGTCTTTGAAGGGGTGTAAAGGAAGGTTGGATCACCCAAGTAATAATAGATTTTTAAATAGGTGAGGAGACTTGAAAAGTGACTGTAAGCAGGATACAAGCCAGAAGAGAAGCTACAAGACACAGAGAAGTACATCATCAAATATTTTGGCTTAGTTCTGAGCTCTTGGGAAATGGATCGGTGTAGAGCAATTAGGAGTGGTAAACTTCTTCTGAGCCAGATTGGTTGAAAAAAGGAGACTGAAAGACATCTATTAGAGTATATGCACGCAGGCACACGCACGCACATGCACGTGAATGCCAGTGCCCTTCAATAGTCAGTTTTTATTAAAATGAACATTGCATTCTTGTATAAAAAGGATCAAATTAATATAAACATTCCTGGTATCATTAGCTGTATTACTAAAAATACATCATGTGAAGCTAAACAAACTAATAAGCCATTAGGAAAATAGTCAGGGCTGATTTGGGCACCAGTCTACCCATTCCCTTTGCAGTAACCCACAGGTGCAGCAGGTCTCAGAAGTAGCATCCGTGTGCTGTGATCACACGTCCAACCTCAGCCCAGGTTGCCTACAGACCTGACCATGTTCTCAAATTAAAACTGAATTGTCATTACCTACTGTCTAGCACAGGGAACTCTACTCAATACTATGTAATGACCTATATGGGAAAAGAATCTAAAAAAGAGTGGATATATGTATATGTATAACTGATTCACTTTGTTGTACACCTGAAACTAACACAACATTGTAAGTCAACTGTACTCCAATAAAAATTAATTAAAAAAAACTGAATTGTCATTGAAAACCATTGTAAGTGTGACATTTTAGAGTAAATATTTTATGAAACAACACAATTTGTATGCAACTGGAAAGAGTTGGCACATATTTGGCTGGCAAATGAATGGCTTGGTTTATGAGAAGAGAGTGAAGTAAGACTTAGATGCAGCCTTCAAAGAGCTACGTGTAATTAGTTGATTGGACAAGTAACAATGGTCAGCATTTTTAGCAGAGTCTTCTGGTCAAGCTTAGAAACAGGGTTCCATTTGCTTTTTCCCTTCCTCAGTTAGTCATTGTTTGGGAGCCTATTTATTTTATATTTATACTCATCATATTCTAGTACAGTGGTTCTCAAACTCTTTGGTTTCAAAACCACATTGACTGCTTAAAAATATTCATTGCAGCACTATTTACAATAGCCAAGACATGGAAGCAACCTAAATGTCCATCAACAGATGAATGGATAAAGTAGATGTGGTACATATATACAATGGAATGCCACTCAGCCATAAAAAAGAATGAAATAATGCCATTTGCAGCAACATGGATGGACCTAGAGATTATCATACTAAGTGAAGTAAGCCAGACAGAGAAAGACAAATGTCATATGATATTGCTTATATGTGGAATCTAAAATATATATATATATATGTATACAAATGAACTTATTTACAAAACAGAAATGGACCCACAGATATAGAAAACAAACTTATGGTTACTGAAGGGGAAAGGGGCGGGGAGAGATAAATTAGGAGTTTGGGATTAATAGATAGACAGTACTTACTATATATAAAATAGATAACAAACAAGAACCTACTGCACAGCACAGGGAACTATACTCAATATTTTGTAATAACCTATAAGGGAAAAGAATCTGAAAAAGAAATATATATACATGTGTGTGTGTGTGTGTGTATATATATATATATATATATATATATGTGTGTGTGTGTGAATCATTTTGCTGTACACCTGAAACTAACACAACATTGTAAATTAAATATACTTCAATAAAAAAAAAAATTGGAGGACCCTAAATAGTTTTTGTTAAGGTGGCTAATAGCTGACAAAATTTTCATTTATTTATTAATTCATTTAAAATAACGATAATAAATTATTACATTTATGTAATAATTTTTTATGAAAATATACATTTTATGAAAAATATATTTTCCAAAACAAAAAATTTAGTGAGAGGCATAGCACTGTCTTACATTTTTGTAAATGTCTTCAATGTATGGGGTAATAGAAAACAGCTGTATTCTCATATTTGGTCTACATTCAATCTGTGGTGACATATTGTTTTAGTTGAAATATATGAAGATATGGCCCCATGCAGATATGCAGTTGGAAAAGGGAAAACTAACGTAATAGCCTTTTCAGATAATTTGGGGGTCTCTGGAAAATTCCACTGAACATTCATGAGAGAATGAGAATGAAAAAGGCAAATAACATCTTAGTATCATTATGTAGGTAGCTCTGACCTTGTGGATTCTTTGAAAGGGAGCTGGTGATTCCCAGGGGGTCTTCAGACCATACTTTGAGAAGCCCTGCTCTAGCCTTTCTCTAGCTTTATACGGGCCAGATGTATTTCCAGGGGACATGGGGTTTCCTGTTATCTGTGGATGATTCTTCAAGTAAACTAAGTGTGCACTCCAAATGCGTGATATTCAGCCTCCCAGGCTTGTTTCTAGGTATTCTAACAGAATCTTCCACCTAGTTCCATTATAATGGCCCCATGACCACAGCACACATATGTCAGATAGTCTGATTTTGCATGAAACTATGAGGAATCTGAAAAAAAGGTCATTCATGGAGGTTGTTTTGTTTTTAACTGTATTTTTGTTTTATTGTTAATGTGATTGACTTGAAGGACTTAACTCCAGGCAAGGAGACACATTTGTTAATCTTAGTTAATTTATTTAAAAATACTTATTGGTAAACAAACAAACAAAACTTATTTGTTATCTCCTATGGGGCCATGTCCTAGGTAATGGGATTATAAAACTGAATCAAATAGCCCTATTGTGCCAAAGCTAACAATCTTTGAAATATGAACAAGTAATCACAAAACCATACAGTTCTTAAACATAAATAGAATAATCAATTTAAATTCCATGGAAGAAAAGAGGTCAATTGGCTCATGAAGCAATGGAATTACTTTCCTGTTTGTATTACAACTAGGAATGGAGGCAAGAAGTGATGACTGTCAGAAAGCTTGAAATGAAGAGGGAATTATGGATAACACCCTAAGGAACAGCTTTTCCTTTCCCAGTCAGTGCTGGATCTTAAAAATATTTTTCTTGAGAAATGAACAAAGGTGACATTTTTACCCTTTGGGCTTAGAAGCGGGTCATTGCACATTTTGAAAATAAATAACTCCTGGCTGATTTGATGCAGATGTCATTCACAGCTGTCCAAGCAGGGGCAGAGGGGATGTCGACAATTTGCCACAAATTTACATTTAGAATTTGGCAGAATTCATGAAATGTAGATTACTTGTGTATAGAATAGCTTGCTTCTCTATATGATGCTTAAATATTTCCTTTTTAAAGAAAAATTGCGATGTCAGACAACTGAGTATGTAGTATCTGTATAGGAGCTGCCATCTTTATCCTACACAACTTGTTAAACATTTCTAAGCACTTATTAGGCACCAGGTATTACACTGAGTAAATAAAACATGAACAAGACCCTAACTTAGCTACTCATTTACCAGAACTTGTAGCTAATATATCATCAGCTGCTATGAATTACATCAAACATACATATTTTTCAAGAAAACTTAGAGGAGTGCTGTCCAACAGGATTTTTTGTAATGTAGAAATGTTCTATATCTGTGCTGTCCTATGTGTAGCCATTAATCATTTTCCACTACTGAGCACTTGAAATGTGGCTAGTGCAACTGAGGAATTGAATTTTAAATTTTATTTACTTTCTAAAAATTTTAATTTAATTTAATTTTTTAAACATCTTTATTGGAGTATAATTGCTTTACAATGGTGTGTTAGTTTCTGCTTTATAGCAAAGTGAATCAGCTATACATATACATACATCCCCATATCTACTCCCTCTTGCGTCTCCCTCCCACCCTCCATATCACACCCCTCTAGGTGGTCACAAAGCACCGGGCTGATCTCCCTGTGCTATATGACTGCTTCCCACTAGCTATCTATTTTACATTTGGTAGTATATATAAGTCCATGACACTCTCTCACTTCATCCCAGCTTACCCTTCCCCCTTCCCATGTCCTCAAGTCCATTCTCTACATCTGCGTCTTTATTCCTGTCCTGCCCCTAGGTTCTTCATAACCATTTAATTTTTTTCTTTAGATTCCATATGTATATGTTACCCTACAGTATTTGTTTTACTCTTTCTGACTTACTTCACTCTGTATGACAGACTCTAGGTCCATCCACCTCACTACAAATAACTCAATTTCCATTCTTTTTATGGCTGAGTAATATTTCATTGTATATATGTGCCACATCTTCTTTATCCATTCATCTGTTGATGGACACTTAGGTTGCTTCCATGTCCTGGCTATTGTAATTAGAGCTGCAATGAACATTGTGGTACATGACTTTTTGAATTATGGTTTTTTCAGGGTATATGCCCAGTAGTGGGATTGCTGGGTTGTATGGTAGTTCTATTTCATTTTTTAAGGAACTTCCATACTGTTCTCCATAGTGGCTGTATCAATTTACATTCCCACCAACAGTGCAAGAGGGTTCCCTTTTCTCCACACCCTCTTCAGCATTTACTGTTTGTAGATTTTTTGATGATGGCCATTCTGACTGGTGGGAGGTGATATGTCATTGTAGTTTTGATTTGCATGTCTCTAATGATTAGTGATATTGAGCATTTTTTCATGTGTTTGTTGGCAATCTGTATATCTTCTTTGGGGAAATGTCTATTTAGGTCTTCGGCCCATTTTTAGATTGGGTTGTTTGTTTTTTTGATATTGAGCTGCATGAGCTGCTTGTAAATTTTGGAGATTAGTCCTTTGTCAGTTGCTTCATTTGCAAATAATTTCTCCATTCTGAGGGTTGTCTTTTCGTCTTGTTTATGGTTTCCTTTGCTGTGCAAAGGCTTTTAAGTTTCATTAGGTCCCATTTGTTTATTTTTGGTTTTATTTCCATTTCTCTTGGAGGTGGGTCAAAAAGGATCTTGCTGTGATTTATGTCATAGAGTGTTCTGCCTATGTTTTCCTCTAAGAGTTTGATAGTTTCTGGCCTTACATTTAGGTCTTTAATCTATTTTGAGTTTATTTTTGTGTATGGCGTTAGGGAGTGTTCTAATTTCATTCTTTTACATGTAGCTGTCCAGTTTTCCCAGCACCACTTACTGAAGAGGCTGTCCTTTCTCCACTGTACATTCCTGCCTCCTTTATCAAAGATACGGTGATCAAATGTGCGTTTGTTTATCTCTGGGCTTTCTATCCTGTTCCATTGATCTATCTCTCTGTTTTTGTGCCAGTACCATACTGTCTTGATTACTGTAGCTTTGTAGTATAGTCTGAAGTCAGGGAGCCTGATTCCTCCAGCTCTGTTTTTCTTTCTCAAGATTGCTTTGGATATTCTGGGTCTTTTGTGTTTCCATACAAATTGTGAAATTTTTTGTTCTAGTTCTGTGAAAAATGCCATTGATGGTTTGATAGGGATTGCATTGAATCTGTAGATTGCTTTGGGTAATAGAGTCATTTTCACAATGTTGATTCTTCCAATCCAAGAACATGGTATATCTCTCCATCTGTATGTATCATCTTTAATTTCTTTCATCAGTGTCTTATAGTTTTCTGCATACAGGTCTTTTGTCTCCTTAGGTAGGTTTATTCTGAGGTATTTTATTCTTTTTGCTGCAATTGTAAATGGGAGTGTTTCCTTAATTTTTCTTTCAGATTTTTCATCATCAGTGTATAGGAATGCAGGAGATTTCTGTGCATTAATTTTGTATCCTGCTACTTTACAAAATTCATTGATTAGCTCTAGTAGTATTCTGTTAGCATCTTTAGGATTCTTTATGTATAGTTTCATGTCATCTGCAAACAGTGACAGCTTTACTTCTTCTTTTCCAATTTGGATTCCTTTTATTTCTTTTTCTTCTCTGATTGCTGTGGCTAAAACTTCGAAAACTACGTTGAATAATAGTGGTGAGAGTGGGCAACCCTGTCTTGCTCCTGATCTTAATGGAAATCGTTTCAGTTGTTCACCATTGAGAATGATGTTGGCTGTGGGTTTGTCATGTATGGCCTTTATTATGTTGAGGTAAGTTCCCTCTATGCCTACTTTCTGTAAGGTTTTTATCATAAATGGGTGTTGAACTTTGTCCAAAGCTTTTTCTGCATCTATTGAGATGATCATATGGATTTTCTCCTTTAATTTCTTAATATGGTGTATCGCATTGATTGATTTGCCTATATTGAAGAATCCTTGCATTTCTGGGATAAACCCCACTTGATCTATTTACTTTTAATTAATTAAAATTTAGGGACTTCCCTGGTGTTCCCTTAAATTTAGGCAGATTTAAGAATCCGCCTTCCAATGCAGAGGACGCGGTCGATCCCTGGTTGAGGAACTACGATCCCACATGCTGCAGGGCAACTAAGCCCACGCACAGGAACTACTGAGCCCACACGCTGCAACGGAAGATCCTGCATGCCACAACTAAGACCCAACACAGCCAAAAATTAAATAAATATTAAAAAAAAATTTAAGTGGCCACATGTGGCTAGTGGCTACAGTATGGGACAGCCGCATTCTAGAGTACCAGGGCCACACACTCTACCTTTGTTTTCTAAACCTCTTAGCAACGTGAATTCTAGGCAGGTAATGGGTTTTTTGTTTTTGTTTTTAATAGTACAAAGTTAGAGCTCTTTATTCAGACAGTAGAGTAGGGCACAGCACAGTGAGATGGCAATGCGGTCTCCATGGCAACAGAAAGTCTCATAAACAAAGTCCTTGGCTTCTGTCAGGCCGACTCTTCCTGGCTCAGGCGAAACATGTTTTAACTTGATAAAAACAAAACCAGGCAGCCTGGCTACAATGTGGAAGGGTAACTGGCTGTATGGTCTCTGGTCAGGCCTTCTGAAGTGCTTGGTGAGAGCATCTGCTTCTTCATCCCGCTCTTCAGTCTGTACACCCTGCAGGCTTCCTTCAGTGTGGGCACAGTGACCTTACCCAGTGTGCCCTTGCTGACGTGGGCCTTCAGCTCCTCTTCAGATAACTCCACCTTGGGCCTTTTGCTTCCAGAACTTTCATCATCTTGTTTTCGCTTGGGAACATTTTCCTCAGGATTGTAATCTGGTGGGTAGACAAGTTCCTTAAACTCATCCACCAGGGAGCCCAGTCTTTTGTCCATTACTTCAGCCTTGGGCAGCGTCAGATCCATGGCTTGTTCAGGCTCCATCAAATCCAAAGCCAAGGCCTCCATGTTCCTAAAGTGCTGCTGCAGCACTGGGTTCTCAAAGCTGTCACTTCTGTACTTGAAGTGGAGCTTCTGAACAATAGCCTTCATCTTGTCTACCTGCTCTGGGTTTGCCATGACTTTTTCAGTAAAGGGCACCTTCCGTTTGTCATCAGCATAGGGCAAGAAGATGAGCTGGAAGCCTGGGGGAGTCACCTGAATTTTCTGGTCATCCAGCTCTTCTTCCTGTGGCATCAAGGTCACAAAACAAGGGGGGATATTCTGGCAGGGTGTGTATCTGCACACTGTCATGACCTCCTTCTTCAGACACCTGGTGAGTAGAGCACTGAATAGGGTTGAGCTCCCATTTATCAGGGACTCCTCGGGGTACACGAACAGGGAGGGCCTCAGGTAATGGTGCTTCTTCAGCATTATCAAGGTCTTGAAACCGATGAGAATCAAACCTGGTTCATCAAACCATTTAAGCTCTTCTGTTTCCTCTTTCTCTAATACAATCTGACAACCCCCATAGGTCTGGGACCTCTTGGTGTCGCTAGGCAAAAGCAAACTGCCTGTATTTACATTAAATGTCCGGGTCTTGATTTTCACTGGTTCATTTGTTTCCCAATAAAGCCTCACTGGAGAAGGTTTGAGAGCCTCTGGACCATATTATAATTGCCAACAGTAAGCGCTACATCTTCGTTGAGCTTAAGCTTCAACCTGTAGAGCACGCGCTTCCTGGTCTCCTTGGCGTGAACCTTCCTCAACAGGTCTTTGAGCTTGCTCAACTCCTCAAAGTGGACCCCTATGTCCTCATCCTCTGCTATGCTGATAATATCTCTGTAGAACAAGGATATGTCAAAGCCCTCACGTTTCTTTAGGTGCAACAGGTCAAGGAATATACCTGTGTCACGGAGATCTCCAGCTTTGGTCCTGGCCTGGCTGGCTTTGGCACTGTCATTGCTGTGGGGGTCATCTTTATTGGTGAAAAGCATGATCCTCTTATGGCTCATCTTGAACTGGACATCGCTAAAGAGGTTGGCATAGACCCACAGTACTTCACTTAGGGAGTAGTCAGATCCTATGGCCAACTAGGTCTTGGAAATGTTTCTTCCCCTCCTGCCCCTTAAAGTGGTCAAGCTCTAGCACTCGTTTAGCACCTGGATTACCCAATTCCTGCAAGACGTAAATATTTTTGAAATTCACTGAATTTTTGTCCTTATTGGTACCATAGAACACCACTGCCAAGAGATCTCGATCACTGCTTATGATCTTATTGGTGTATACACTCCAGATATACTGGATGCTAATGTCAAAAGGAGTCAACTCATCTTCATCCTGAGTTTCCAACATGGTCTCGGAAGCATCAATCAAAAAAATCAAACTATGTCTTCCTGAATATTTATAATCTCCACCTGCTTCAAGCCCCTCCTCTTGATCTTCTTCTTCCTCATCACTTCCTGATTTTTGTAATAAGACTCCCACCCTGACATGTTGGTTACTTGAGCACAATGAAGAGATCAATTTGGGCAGAGGTGATGGGGTTTTAAAAGATACTTTTACATTAAATTATATTAGTCATATTGTTATTAAGGCCCAAATCTGGGTTAATGAGAAGATTAGCTCACTACTTACTTTGCTCTGAAATTAAGAACAGATTTGGAACCTTCACTTTAAGAGTTGTTAATGTATCAAGACAATGTTTGTTCAAGCTCAGTAAAGTGCAGTGAGGAGGGAAGGGTCCTAGATAAGAAGTTGGAGGGCCGGGCCTGGGTCTTAGACCCCCGTCTGCTTCTGACTGGATGTGTACTTCACCTCTGGCCTTAGTTTCTTCATTAGTGAAAGAAGGAGGAGGAGAAGGAGAAGAAGAAAGAGGAGAATGAACTAAAAAGGGAGGAGGGAAGGAGAGAAGAAAGGAAGCGAGAGAGAGAGGGAGGGAAATAGGAAGGAAGAAAAGAAGAAGAAAGAAAGCAGTTGGACTAGATAAATGATTTCAAAATTTCCCTCCAGCTTCCTGCTTTGTGTATTTCAAAGTATGTTATCAGGTGAATAAACATTTAAAATTGTTAAAAAAAAAAACCAGAACAGATTTGGAAATAATCACTAGAAGATTTATGGGACTAGATCTCTCATTTACAATGCCCAATTTTCTTGGAAAACCTGCCAGACAGTCTGGACTATCATAGGCTAAAGAAGGCATTGGGGCTTTTTGATATTATAATGATCTATGAACTGAAAAGTTAAGGTATTAAATAACTGGCAAAAGAGTAAAAGCAAATGCAGAAAATAAAGGCCATTAATGTAAATTCAACTTCTTGGGGATAGTGTGATGTAACACATGTGGGCCAAAGGAACTATAATGCTTTGGCAAAAATCCGGAAATTGAGAAGTATCCATAGAGACGTAGCAACACCTAAGACTTATAGGGGATCCAGGTTTTACAGTCGTAGGTTCTCAGTACAGTTGGACAAATGAAGACAAAAATGCAGATGGCTACATAACAATGCAAGAATCAGAGAATAAGAAAGAATGACCAAAGGATTATCATATGATAGCAAATTTTTAATTGCCAAATGAGAAGTTTGGAAAGAAATGTTTTGAGTTCGGAGTAAGCTAAGTTTACATTGGACAAAGGCAGTAGAAAGAGTGTGTTGTTTGAAGTTACACTGAGATTTGAAGTCTTAGCTCTTCACTACTTAAATCAATTTTTCTTTTTGGCCAAGTTACTTAACCTGGGTTTCAACTTTCTTATCCATAAAATCGGAATAACATTAGCTAACAGGAAAGATTGCTGTGAAGGTTGGCACGGGGCCTAACACCTAATAGGTACTCAAGACTACAAGACTACTCAAGTAGTTATGGCTACTAACTACTACCACCAGGATCTTCTGGAAGCAGAACAAATCTAAGAAATGTGATTCTGTTGGTGATAGGCGGTGGATAAGTGAATTTAACTTGAATAGAGATTGTTGGAAGAAGTAGTAGGAGATAAGTTTAACAGGTAAGATGGGCCTAAATAATTTCTTTTCCTTGAAATCTTGACAAAAGAATTTAGGTTTTACTGTCATTGGTAACGGGAGACAATTGTAGACTCATGCCAAAAGCAGTGGGTAAGTAGATTCGTCAATGGCACCACCAAAGATAAGCTTGGGAAAAGGCAAGGAAAGCAGTTAGGTGGATGTTACAATAATCCCAGTATGAGATAATGACCTTGACTAAGATGGTAGCTGCAGAAATGGAAATAAAAGGGCAAATATGAGATATTTTAAGAAAGTGTGGACTAAATTTGAACTTCCCAGCTGTGTGCCCAGGTGTTACAGGTCAGTTGAGATACTGATCTGCAAAGGCCTTGGGGGCTGTGGGGGACCCCTTACCCACCATCAGGCAATAAATTCCAGACACAAGTAGTGTTTTTTGTTTACACAGCCAATCTCATATTGTCATTTCCTGTACGGGACATGAAAAATTCTGAACTAAAGTGCTTGATGCCAGTCTGGATATAAGGAAAGAGGGAAAGAAAGAATTATAATGACCACAACACTTTCATTCTTCAAGACAAATGGGGAGGTGTGGATGGAAATGGCATAGGTAGGGAAGAAAACTAGTTTAGAGAATTTTGTTTTGGATATTTCAGGGGCTCTGCATGTGAAACAGTTGTGTGAATAGGTCATTGGGAAAACAGCATTAGAACAAAGATGAGACATATCTTAGAGATAGAGATTATTTGCAATTGTACTTGATGCCACTTAACTGATAATGGAATACAGTCAACTACATTTGGTTAAAGCACTACTCACAGGATGTGAATTAATGGTTTTCTATCAGCCTGCTCTATCTCCTTTGTCTTTAGGTCTGTTCTATTAATTATTTTAACCTTCATTGTAGATAAAGGTATGGAAGCATTCTGATATTTACAAATCATACAAATATGGGAGAACTAGCTAAAACATTGGCTGATATCATCAAGATTCAGAATGATTCATTGACCCTAATCTAAGAAGATAAAAATAGAGTAAGTGTACCTAACGATGCAAATGCACTTGATGCCACTTAACTGTAATATACACTGGGTTGGCAAAAGATTCGTTCGGGGTTTTCCATGTGTGTATATATAAACACACACACTCACGCACACACTATATATGTTTATAAAATTACTGTGGGTGGAGGTTTTAAGGAAGCCTGAGAAGAAAAAGAGAATGCTTTACCCTTTGCTAAGTAAACTTTTAGTTTCTTTCTTTGGGTCTCTCTTAAATAAGTCACTGCTAACTTGACAAAGATCACAATATTTAATTAAGCCAAGACCCATTTGTTTGCATCACTGTTGCGGGACCGTCTACATGCCTCCTGAGGAAGGGGCAATAAAGAGCAGCTATTGTGTGAGGAGAAAGCTGGATGAGACAATGCAGTCTCTGTAGTCAGACACGGAACTCTTACCAGGATTCAGGGAGAGAAAAAGGAGCTCTCAAGCCCTCTAAGTATCTGTGTATAATTTCTTCAACAGCCCCCATCAAATCAGCAGAAAGTGTGTCTAGCGGCTTCTCCAGGATAATTAAACAAAAAAAAATGAAGTAACACAGTTGAGAAAGTTTTACTAAGCCCATAGGAAGGCTGAGAGGGTATCAGAATGGAGCTTTAAGTTTTGTTTACTTCTTGCCTCCAACAGGTAGGCTTTCAAACCAGTTCCCCTCTAACACGTAAAAACTGGCTTGTTGTGTATCAGATAACGCTGAAGATTTCTGCACATGCCAATGTGTCTTGTTGGTCAATCCAGCTTGTTTATGGAGGCTTGGGCATAAGTGGAGCTACTCTAAAGGAAGTGTCACCACCCCAGGGTGTCCCAGACTTGATTCGGGGACATGGGCAAAGTAGAAGGGGACATGAGCTTCGGTTCCACTCCTGGGCTTTGGAGCTACGTGTTCTCAGCTCAGTGTATTCCCGCCAATTTCCCATTTATTTCCACCTCCTTCTCTTCCACTCCCCCTTTACTCTTGTTCCTCAAAACCTAGAGTGATAGAGAGGTGGTAAAAAGGAAGGGAAATGAGGTCCAGCTTGGGAGTGGCGGAGGGGTTCCACCTTATTTCCTTTATTCTCTCATTTCTAGGGGTGGCTCTGCGCAGGCAAAGGAACAGGTATGGTTGAGTTGATTGTGTTCTGCACAGCCCTAGGGGGCGCCATTCACAGTGTGACATACAATGAGGAAAACTTCCCAGTGAGAAACCTACCTTATTTGAAAAGCAGGTGCTTTGGAAAAGAGCCTTATCATTTTGGCTCATCTGATTTTGTCCTGCTACATTTAGTTACTGGAGAGCACCTATTTATAACCATGCTCAGAGAATTTGTTATTTAAAGTACAATTCTCCTGTAAATTTACATTAAAGCCCAAAAGGAAGTTTTATCAGGCCAAGAATTTTGCATTATGTTCCCTCTTGGCTGTAATCCACCCCTCCACCCCTCACTTTTTCAGTCATCCTGAGGGTATATGCTGCTGAGATCCTTCAGGACTCTTACATGCTGTTTCACAGTCCAGAAACTGTTAATCACTTCACTGTTGGTTTTTCTTTCCCCCCTCTGGTTCAAATAATCCCAAGTCTCCTAGGTTGTCCCAGAGTTTTTCTTTTCAGTCTATTTCAACAATTTTCTTAAAGCTGTCAAATGCTGGAATCCAGAGTTAATTTCTTAAAAATTCATTTTTAAAAAGTGTATGTGTGTGCATGAATTGGGGGAGGGGGTTCTTTCATTTTGTACAGGAATATTTTCCCAACTCAAAATGAGACATATGTCATAATAACTATAAACCTCTGTATTAAACAAGTTGTTAGTAATTACTTGTCAATGTTTGTGTGTGTGTGTGTGTCTTTGGGAGAGTGAGGTAGAGGAGATGGAGAACATAATTTATCAGGTTTCTCTGAGAGAGAAGCAAGAATAAGATGACGGTTAGTTAGATGGTTAGTCCTGTGAATTTTTTTTTTTTTTGCGGTACGCGGGCCTCTCACTGTCGTGGCCTCTCCCGTTGCGGAGCACAGGCTCCGGACGCGCAGGCTCAGCGGCCAGGGCTCACGGGCCCAGCCGCTCCACGGCACGTGGGATCTTCCCGGACCGGGGCACGAACCCGTGTCCCCTGCATCGGCAGGCGGACTCTCAACCACTGCGTCACCAGGGAAGCCCAGACCTGTGAATTTTTGAATGAGTTCTAGCTAACAATTCACTACGGTCTCACATGACCCAACAGCCCCTTAGACAAGAGACGGCAGAGCAGGGAGTCGCATTTAGGGACACCTGAGAGAAGAGGCTTCCTGGATTGGGATGTCCCAGCAGGATGAGGAGGGACAGGCTTTTGTACAGCTTGGCAAACAGAGTTAGTAGCTCCTAGAGGATCCTTCTTCAAAGAAGACTGCATGTAAGACTTGGAGGGGGCCATTTCGTTTAATTCTACTAGAAGAATTCTAATTTCTTCTTTAGAAATAGAGACGCAGATGTAGAGAGCAAACGTATGGATACCAAGGGGGAAAGTGAGAGGGTGGGATGAATTGGAAGATTGGGATTTACATATATACACTATTGATACTATGTATAAAATAGATAACTAATGAAAACCTACTGTACTCAATGCTTTAGGTACTCAATGCTCTGTGCTGACCTAAATGGGAAGGAAATCCAAAAGAGAGGGGATGTACATATACATATAGCTGATTCACTTTGCTGTACAGTAGAAACTAATACAACATGGTAAAGCAACTGTACTCCAATAAAAATTAATAATAAAAAAAGACCAGTGAGCAAAAATAAATAACTTACAGACCTGAAAAAAAAAAAAAAAAAGAAGAAATTTCACAGCAAATCTGTGTGCCAAAGGATAAAGAAAAAGATTTTTTTCCCCTCTGTTTTGTTTTGTCCATGCCTAATGTGGAGAGAAAAAGTAAAGCAGTGTACCTCTGTTTGGGGTGGACAGGTGGCCCAGCGGATAAAAATGACAAAACCCTAGATTAGAGGATGAAGCTTAGAGGCAAATGGGAAGGGACTCCTGGGGCTAAGAAAGACCCTAACCTCAGAAGTGTCCTACAAGTTCATCACTGTGTCTCCTAAATCATGAAATGGTCATTTTTATTTCTTTTTCTTTTCTTTTCTTTTTGTTTTTGGCCGTGCTGCATGACTTGTGGGATCTTAGTTCCCCGACCAGGGATTGAACCCGGGCCCTTGGCAGTGAAGGTACAGAGTCCTGACCACTGGACCTCCAGGGAATTCCCTGAAATTGTAATTTTTAAAGCCCAGGTGTAAGAATTATCTTTTCCCTTGTATGATAACCAATAAATGCATGGGCATATATTACATAATAAACATAATTGTATGATTACAAATCAGCCTGGGTCTATTGCCTGCCAATTTCATTTTTTATCATAATGATAGCTACAAATGATTAGGTAATTTTTCCACATCAATATCCTAATCCTTCTGAGCTCCTATCACACAAGATATCATTTCCTCCCAGGAGAGCTCCAAGTTATACTGTCCACACACTCTTTTCACATGGTTCCTCTCTTATGTCACACAGGCAATTGTTCTGAGAGTTGAAAGTGACTTTAATAGTGAAAAAATAAAAATTGAAAGTCCACAGATAGGGAGAAGCTTAGACAGCATGTAGTATATTGAGAAAAGGGAATATTATCCAGCTATTAAAAAGGTTTAGACAACATGTAGTATATTGAGATAAGGGAATATTATCCGGCTATAGGGACTTCCCTGGTGGTCCAGTGGTTAAGACTTCGCCTTCCAACACAGGGGGTGTGGGTTCAATCCTTGGCCTGGGAGCTAAGATTCCACACGCCTTGAGGCCAAAAAACCAAAACATGAAATAGAAGCAGTATTGTAACAAATTCAATAAAGACTTTAAAAATGGTCCACATCAAAAAAAAAAAATCTTAAAAAAAAAAAAAGGTGCTATAGATCCATATGAACCGAAGGGAATAGACGGTCATATGACAGTCATGTGACAAGGAACAAGATGGAGACAGCATCATCCCATTCAAGGCAGAATAACACAGAGCTTTAGAGCCTGGACCTTGGAGCAAGACGGCCTGGGTTTCAGCATTAGCTGTGGGAGCTTGGCCAAGTTACTTCTCTGTGTCTCAGTTTCCTCATCTGAAAATGGGAATAATGATGACAAGAGTACCGTCAAAGAATCATGTGAATATAGGACAATGCTACACACTCAAAGGAAGTCTTAATGTTTAAATATTCCCCAAAAAGATGCCTTTCAAAAATGGTCACTTTCCTGTCTAATGAATTATAGTTCCCAGATCTTAGTTTTTGAAATATTTAGAAAATTTTATATTTTGCATATTTTTATTTGGCCCTGCACAACTGATAATATTTTCCATCATTACATAGCATATGCATGAAAAATTGATCCCCACATAATTTTGACACATGATAAAATCTTTAGTTTGTATTTAAAAATGGAGTCCAATATTCTATTTGCCTTAAGTCCTTATTCCAAGATTTTTAGTTGTAAACAGGATAAATATTTATAGTTTTAGCTCAGCTCAATAAACTGAGTTCATGTCTCCAGGTTAGTACCCCAAATGGTAAGATCTATGATTTAAAAAGAAAAATCTCCCCAAATAAAAAAATAGAAATATCACTTTAATAAAGTGTCATTTATATCGGACATTTCTTACCCTAGAAGTATACTTATAGGCATTTTTCTTTATGTGTCAACTGTGACATTTCACCATCTTTTAATATATTACATGAGGGAAATAAACATCTTCATGGCTAATTTTAGCAAACTTCATTTGCCAAACATTTGTTGGGCATCTAGTATATGCCAAATCATACTGTGCTTTTAGTAAAGTTTGTACTTATATATATTTGACAGTTTGATCCATTGGCAATATTTCCTTTACTAAGCTCTGGGTGTACTTTCCTGTATTTTTTTCAGACAGCCTGTTTTCCCTCTTCTGAGGTTTTGGGAATTTGGTCTAGCAACTTAGAAGAAGTCAAAGCAAACTTCTTTGGTAGCTCCTGTGTAATAGAGGGAAAAGTATTCCTATTTAAGGGGGTCCCTATGCTGTGGCCACTCTCTGGGTGGGTCAGGAGTCAGGTAGAAACATTCTGCAATAATCCATTTTCTAAAACTCAAAGCCTCCTATTCAAGTTCACTGATAATATTTGGTTCTTTCTTCCATATCCCCCAAGAAATCCCTGCTGTTTCTGAGCATTGTTTAGAAAGTACACTATTGATTTTTTAAATAAGAATTTTGAACCCCTCAAAACCATTTTGAAGGGAATCAAAAGCTTTCTAATTTTAAACCAAGGTTGTGAAAGTATTTGCATTTGAGATTTGAAGCATTTTAAGCAAGACAGAATATCAAACATTCCACGAGTGCCTATTCTGTGGTAGGCTCAGTACTAAAGGCTCCTGGAGTATTGGCTCATTTGATATGCATTGGCACCCACAGGGTGGAGGTTATCATTGCCCCCATTTTACAGAGAAGAAAACTGGGCCACTGAAAGTGAAGCAGTTTGCCCAAGGAGAAGCAGGAAGCAAAGAGGAGAACTTGGATTTGTACAGACTGTCTGGCTCTGGAGACTGTTCACAACCACTGTGCTAATGCATGAGACAGATGATGTCCAGGAGTGTGTATGGGCAACACTGACTACTTGGTAGGAGGATGAAAACGGAAGTGATCTGATACACAAACTGCACCCTCATCATTCATCATTTTATCCTTTTCCTCTACATTCCTGATCCTACGGGGATAAAATACTAGAGTATAAATACGATATTAGAGCCTTAAAAACCACTTGAAATGGATTAAAATTATCTGATTTTAAACCTGAACAATTGAAAACATGTCAGTGTTGAGAAAGTGTAAAGCATTTTGAAGTAATTTACCTTAAAGCATTCTTAATTCTACACAGGCAGAAAGGACTTCCTAAAATTGTCAGTATTTAAGTTGGAACCTCAAAAAGGAAGTGTGTGGAAGCTTTGCTTTGATATTCTGAATGCTGAGAACATGCGTGGTTGTAGATTCTTGGCTGACTTTGAAAGCTGACTGGGCTACGTTCTCCAGCATTCTCAGAACTGGTATTGACAATGTTTGGCTCTTCCGGACTGTTGATTGTTGTCATTTGTGTCACGTACACAACTCAACACACTGGGCTCATGTCGGTGGAAAACTCAAACTCTAGAGTTTCCTGTCATCCTTAGTTTAGATAATGTTAAAAGTTGCTACGACTAAATAAAAATAAAATAAAAATAAAATAAAAAACTAAATAAAAAACAAACATAGAGGTCAAACAAGTAGGTTGGCGGAACGGTCATGGATTCCCCATTACTACTTTTAGAAGAATGTGGCATTTCTGACCCTAAGTCTGAACGATGCTATTATGAAAGTGAACTTTAAAATGTGTGAACAAAACCAGGTTGCTGAGGGGATTGTTATCAGTTATTTTTCCCAGACAGAAGTCAACATCTCATGGCGGGGGAGGGGGAGAGGGGGAGAGGGGTTACTAGGATATTTTAGCACTTGTACAAGCAGCCATTCTTCATCTGTCAAAGAACTGTAAGTGAAGAAAAGAGACTGACATGTTGAGAAAGAAGTTTGAATGTGGAATTTATCTATTTGACCAATATTAATTAAGCTTCTGGCACAAACTGGCCACTGGATTAGGGGCTTTTTAAGCAGACGAAGACAAGTTGGGCCAGGATCTGCATTCGGGGACTGCTATTCTGGTTGGGGGAGATAGATCAGAGTCAAAAAAAAAGTTTTCCTGGTCATATGATGCCTCAGTGAGGCCACAGAACAAATACCCAGTCCTTTGTGAAGAGACCAGGGTTTAGGAGTCAGAAAAGCCTCCTTAGAAGAGGTGAACCTTAAGTTCACTGTTGAAATGTGTCTCCCAGATTGACAGCATATTCTAACTATTTTGAATATTCCTGTTAGAGTGAACAAAGATATGGTTGGAGACACAGTCTAGAATAACACTTTCCAATGTAGTAGCCTCTAGTCACATGTAGCTTTGCTTAAACTTATGTTGATTACAGCAAAATACAATTTAACATTTAGTTCTTTGGTTTCCCTAGCCACATTTTAAGCTCTCAACAGGCACACGTGGCTAGTGGCCATTGCACTGGACAGCGCAGGCACACAACATCTCCATCACCACAGAAATTTCTACTGTTCAGGGCTGGGGAACTGAAAGCAGACAAGCACTGCTAGAGGGTCAGTTTTAAGGGGTGCGTGGCAAGAGCTAAGCCTGGGGGTAGAGGTTGCAGCCAAAGGATGGAGGTCTCACATGTCATACCACAGAGTTCAGACTTTACCCACTGGGCTAGGCATTAGCAAAATTTTCTGTAAAGGGCCAGATTATAAATATTTTTGGCTCTCAGAACCACATAATATTTGCTGAAACTGTACAACTCTACTGTTGTAGCATGAGATCAACCACAGACAATATATAAATGAACAAGCGTGATTGTGTTCCAATAACATTTTATCTGTAAAAACTGACAATGGGCTGTATTCAGCCCACAGACCACAGTTTGCTGACCCCTGCACTAGGCCGTTAGGAGCCCCCTGAAGGGTTTGAAGCCAGAAAGTTGCATAATTAGATGTGTGCTTTAGAAAGACCATTCTAGTAGCAGAATAAGGATGGGTTTAAGGAGTGTGAGATGCAAATTGTTAATAGTCCTGTCAAAGAGGATAAGGGCCTGAATTCTGAATGCAGCCTATTGAATACGGCTGGAGAGAAGGGAATGTGTATGCGCTTTTAAGTTAGGTGGTGGGGCAGTGGTGGCAATGGAGATTAAACGACGTAGAAGTACAAGGCTCAGGTGACTGGGTAGGCGGTGGCTGTATCATCTTGGCTGCACCAAGTTATACAATATAGGAAGGACAGATCTGGAGAAGGATGATGACTTCACTTTGGGTCAGGTGGCATTTGAGATGCCACACATGTGAGTCATTAGCAGAGGGTAGTAGCTGAAGCCTTGAGAGTGACAGAAAATACCCAGAGAGGGCGGGCAGAGGGAGAGGGAGGCAAATGATGGTGCTTCGAGTGTTACCAAAATGGAAGACATTTGGTAACAAGAAGGAATTGTTACAGGCACAGGGAGGAAAACCAGGGAAGGATGGCATTGCAGAAATCAAGGGAAGATTGTCAAGTGCTGTTGAGAAGATTAAGAGGATTCCATTATGTTTGGCAATTAGAAGTCATTTTGAGAATGTTTTCCTGAATAGATATCATAAAAGGAAATAAGATATATTAATGGAATGATAGCTATGACTTTTCATGTTCTTGGTTTGTGTGTGTGTGTGTGTGTCTGTGTGTGTGTGTTTTAAGCATTAGGATTCCTTAAAAGCAAGGAGAAGGTTAGGGTCCTTTGAATCTGCCCTTGTACATTGATATGGTCCGGCAATCACTCTATTTGTGGCTGGAAGGGCAGGTGAGATCTTGACTGGTCTTTTATGAGGTGATCTTTGTGCAAACCTCTTGGGAGAGCTTCATGCTTTGAGTGCCAGAAAGCAGCTAGATAGCCTCTTAAAATGATATGTTTTCTGATTTTAGGGTATGTGAGAACAAAAATGGACTTCTTAAGACAAGGCACCCTCGAGTTTTATGTAAGAACCACGTTTGATATATATAAATGTTTTATCTTGAATCCACCTTAATAAAAAAAAAACTAGATAATAACAGCTTTAAAATAGAATCATGTGATTTGGGAGTACTCCATTTCACAATTTAATGGTCAAAGGATTAGTCATCCCTTCAATGGAGGAGTTTCAAATGATTTATAGCCACCTCGAAGAGGTTTATATTAGGAAAATATTTTACATGCCTAGTGGATGAATATAACTCACTCAAACTTTGCATGATTTGCTGTTTAAAATTTTGTCTTAAAATATGGAAAAACTGACACAAACATGCTTGTGGTTTTCAAGAGTATTTCGTGAGAGAATAAGAATTGGTATTTGTTCCTGAAGGAATTGCTTTAGTAGAGCATGAAGATCTAAGGAACACGCATTTCTGAACACTTTAAATGACTTTTACCTCTCTAAACCACAGCAAGGGAAAAGTGAAGTTGAATGACAATAACACAACAATAATAGCAATAATGACAAAAATAAAACAAGGACCTTCTTCATCACCAGTGACCAGTTGGCTCACTAGGTTGGATGATGGAGATTAGCCCTATTAGATATCAGAATATATTATACAATAATAATTGAAACGGTATGACACTACAAAAATAAGATACAGATGGCTCAGAAGAGAACCATAATATATGATAATCTAAAAATAACAAAAATAGGGAAACAGAATATGCAAATAGATATTATTTTAACTTCACAGTGAATTACTTCTGTAAGTCAAAATAAGTGGCAAATAGACTGTAAAATTAAAAGGAGGGCTTCCCTGGTGGCGCAGTGGTTGAGAGTCTGCCTGACAATGCAGGGGACACGGGTTTGTGCCCCGGTCCGGGGAGATCCCACATGCCGCAGAGCGGCTGGGCCTGCGCGTCCGGAGCCTGTGCTCCGCAACGGGAGAGGCCACAACAGTGAGAGGTCCGCGTACCACAAAAAAAAAAAAAAAAAATTAACCTAATGTAACTGAGAGTGTTCAATAGTAATTGAAGAAAATTTATTTAAAATGGTTCTTTAATATTGTCTTATTTATTAATTAACCTGAAAAAATTAAAAATCCCATTCTGTCAGTGTATATATCCATACAGTACTAACAAATTTATTTATTTATTTTTTGATTACCTTTAGGACTTTAAGAAAATCATCCAGATTCAGAAAACAACTATCAATTATATGCATGAAAATGTTTATTGCAATTTTTCTAATTGGAAGAATCCTGGCCGTAACCAAAATATCTAAGTAAATTATGATATCTTAACATCATGGAATGTGTTGCAATCGTTAAAAGAACTGTGAGCAACATGTAACAACATGGAAGAATGTTCATGAATTACCTTTAAGTGAAAAAATGCTATGACAATTATGTAAGAATATATATATATTCACTTGTAGATAAAGAATGAATGGGGCTTCCCTGGTGGCGCAGTGGTTGAGAATCCACCTGCCGATGCAGGGGACACGGGTTCATGCCCCGGTCCGGGAGGATCCCACATGCCATGGAGCGGCTGGGCCCATGAGCCATGGCCGCTGAGCCTGCGCATCTGGAGCCTGTGCTCCACAACGGGAGAGGCCACAACAGTGAGAGGCCCGCGTACCGCAAAAAAAAAACCGAATGAATGGTCATATGATATGAGGGAAATAGTTATGACTGGATTATTTCTCTTTTCAAATTTCTTTTATTTTGCATAACAGACACAAAAAGAAAAAAAATCCATTGTGCACAGGAGAAGAGGCAAGGAAGCAGAAGTCAACCAACATAAATTCATTCTGATTTTTTTAGAAAACGTCGAAGCATATGTCTTAAGAGAAAGGCTCCTAGCAACAATTTAGTACAGTTAACTAGTAATCTGATACTAACCTACTAACAGCCACCTAGAGAAAGATAGACTCATTCTAAATTTATGAAACAAAACAGTAAGTTCCCATCATGCCCTACCTCTAGGCTATTCTAGTGCCATTTCTTTGTAGCCTAGAGAGTCAGCCAGGTGAAATGGTTTAGGCAGAGGCCCTGGAGCCAGTCTGGGTTTGGATTTTAGTTCTACCACTTACTTGCTCGTTGTGAATTGTTTAGTTTCCTTTGGTTTCCAGATCCATAAAATGGAGTAAAAGTAGTATATCTCCCAGAGTTGTAAGAATTTAATGAACTGCTATTTTTAAAACACAGCACAGTGTCTGGCATATAGGAAGCACTTAGTAAGATGTTAGCTATTGTCACTATATTTCTTATTTCCTTAGTAGAAAATTTGAAAAGTGATTCAAACCTTGATATAGCTCCAGACAGTGCTATACTAAAAGGAGGAAGATAGAAACAATCCATTTTTCTAGTCCTAAAGAAACGTACACTTTTATTGCCAAGATTATCTAGCCTATTAATCTATTATTTGAGATTCCCTGAAAGTTTTTGATAGTAAGATGTTTCTATAAAATCAGGAAGCCACTTAAAAATTTACAGTGCAAAAAAGTGAACTCATAGAAACTCCTTGAAGTAGATTTATTACAGATAATTCTCGAATATGAGTAAAGAATATTTCTTTTTGCTCTTAAAGAATCAAAAATCTAGTTTTATTTCCATGAAATAAAAATGTCGATAAAAACTTCCAATACCCATCTAGGGAGCCTGAACTTTCCCTACTCTGCAGAGACTATACCAATTACTCATTATGAGCCCTTGGGAAATGTCAATGACAAAATCTGAGATAAAACTGCGTGAGCTGAGAGGTTGGCTTACAGTTTCTGAAATAAGAATTCTGTGTTATAATCTCTGTGTTTCCCATGATTTAGCAGAAATGGATTGGCATGTATATCCTCATTTCTGTCTCAAGTGAGAATTTTGTTTTAAACTATGTAGTTACTAATTAAATCAGGAAGATATTTACTTTAATCAGATTAGGCTCACGTAAAATTATGAGTCAGACAGCAAACATGTATTGGCAGCTTAAGGTATGCAAGATAGCATGGTAGGATGCAAAATAACTGGGGAGAAAATGCATTTGAATATTAGAGGTGCTTGATGAGAATTTCAAGGCATTGACAAGAGAAATGCTGAAGGCATGGCAAGTCAAGGGGGATTAAGAGTGGGGTAATATAGTCTGAAGTCAGGGAGCCTGATTCTTCCAGCTCCATTTTTCGTTCTCAAGACTGCTTTGGCTATTCAGGGTCTTTTGTCTGTCCATACAAATTGTGAAAGTTTTTGTTCTAGTTCTGTGAAAAATGCCAGTGGTAGTTTGATAGGGAATGCATTGAATCTGTAGATTGCTTTGGGTAGTAGAGTCATTTTCACAATGTTGATTCTTCCCATCCAAGAACATGGTATATCTCTCCATCTGTTTGTATTGTCTTTAATTTCTTTCATCAGTGTCCTATAATTTTCTGCATACAGGTCTTTTGTCTCCTTAGGTAGGTTTATTCCTAGATATTTTATTCTTTTTGTTGCAATGGTAAATGGGAGTGTTTTCTTAATTTCACTTTCAGATTTTTCATCATTAGTGTATAGGAATGCCAGCGATTTTTGTGCATTAATTTTGTATCCTGCTACTTTACCAGATTCATTGATTAGCTCTAGTAGTTTTCTGGTAGCATCTTTAGGATTCTCTATGTATAGTATCATGTCATCTGCAAACAGTGACAGCTTTACTTCTTTTTTCCGATTTGGATTCCTTTTATTTCTTTTTCTTCTCTGATTGCTGTGGCTAAAACTTCCAAAACTATGTTGAATAATAGTGGTGAGAGTGGGCAACCTTGTCTTGGTCCTGATCTTAGTGGAAATGGTTTCAGTTTTTCACCATTGAGGACGATGTTGGCTGTGGGTTTGTCATATATGGCCTTTATTATGTTGAGGAAAGTTCCCTCTATGCCTACTTTCTGTAGGGTTTTTATATAAATGGGTGTTGAATTTTGTCGAAAGCTTTTTCTGCATCTATTGTGATGATCGTATGGTTTTTCTCCTTCAATTTGTTAATATGGTGTATCACATTGATTGATTTGCGTATATTGAGAAAAAAAAAAAGTTCATGAAGACCCTAGGGGTAAGATGGGAATAAAGACACAGACCTACTAGAGAATGGGCTTGAGGATATGGGGAGAAGGAAGGGTAAGCTGTGACAAAGTGAGAGAGTGGCATGGACATATATACACTACCAAACGTAAAATAGATAGCTAGTGGGAAGCAACCGCATAGCACAGGGAGATCAGCTCGGTGCTTTGTGACCACCTAGAGGGGTGGGATTGGGAGGGTGGGAGGGAGGGAGATGCAGGAGGGAAGAGATATGGGAATATATGTATATGTATAACTGATTCACTTTGTTATAAAGCAGAAACTAACACACCATTGTAAAGCAATTATACTCCAATAAAGATGTTAAAAAAAAAAAAGAGTGGGGTAAGAGTGAAAGGTGGAAGGTTTCTCGAAGGAAGAAAATGGGAGCCATGCATTAAAGGAAGGGTCAGACCTGGTTGCGCAGAGCAGAAAGTGGAGAAGTAGCACAAGTATAGCTATAAGAGGAAGATCTTAAACTCTCTGTAGTGATATGTCTAGAAAAATAATTACTAAAATGTTAACTGCGTTTTTTTTTTCAGATAGTGAAATTTTTACTTTCTCTACATTTTCCTATATTTTTGGAAAATATTCATCATCATCATGCATCTCACTTTTATAAGAGGGGAAAACAATAGAGCTACATACTTTTAGAGGAAAAAACACTTTTTGCTGATATCTCAGTGGATAAATGGAAGCTGTACAAATAAATGCACTGGTTAAGAATATAAAAAATGGAGTATTATACTAAAATACCCAGCTCCCTTTGCCCAGTTTTTTGACCTTAAACTTTTTACCCCACTTTTTATTATGAAAAATTGCAAGCATATCCAAAAGTTGAAATTGGAATTGAAAGTGAATGCCAAAATACATCCCCCCTCCCCAGATTCTACAATTGTTTGCATTTTGCTATTCTTGCTTTTGCTTTATATCTATTCATTTATCCATTCATCTTTGTTTTTTGATGCATTTCAAAGTGAGTTGCAGACATGTATACCCTGTTTGATACTAAATTTTATCCACCCACCAATTCCCTCTGCACACATACACTAGTCCAGAACCTTCCAGCCAGCTGTTATGCACTGAAATCTGATCTCATCTCCCATATCTAGACACAGCTCCCAATCCAAACACATCCCAAATCAGCTGACAAACCAGAAGGCAGTTTGCCAAACTTTACCCTGACTGTTTCTATATATCCAGAACTATGTAATTTATTCAACTCATAGGATATTAAAGCCAGAAAGGGAAACTATCTGCTCTGGGGTCAGCAACTCCAACCTTTCCAGGAACTAAGCAGGTAGTATAAAATGTGGGTGTCTCCTGTAAGATAATCCAGTGGATCTGATAACAAAGACTGACCCACCTCCGTGTGGGGAGGTGACAAGGAGCAGCAGAATGATCCAGGGAGTTGAGAAAACAGAATTAACACTGGGGCAAGACTTTCAGCCTCAGCCTATGGTTCCAAGGGCCTGGCATTTTAACCACAGCTCCCTTTTTGTCTCCTCTGAGGGCCTAGGACACCTCTTAAAGGCACGTATTTGTTAGAATAACTGAAAGTGTACACTGTTAAGTAGAATCTTTCTTTACTTAAAAGTATTTATGGATGCAGTATTTATTGCCTCTCAGTTAAACACAGACCTTAATGGTGCAAACAGTAGCACAGATATTATAAATGCAATGATGTGATATATGTCTAGTTTTTGCACGTTTCTTGCCCAAGAAGGCAATATTCCCCCACCTCTGGTGGATTGACTACCTGTCTGTAATGAACCCAAAGAAGAGAGAAACCAGTTTTCTCACTGATCAAAGGGTAGATGTAGCGTCATTTCTCAGAAATGTGCCTGCATTTATATATATATATATATTTTTTTTTTTTCTTGGTCTGTGTGGCTTACAAATTAAATAGAAGGCATTACCGTGTGGAAGTGGGGAAGAACGGTGAGAAAAATGGGATGTAGAAGGGTCAAAATGTATAGAAACTATGTCTGGTTTTTCATGCCCATTAGCCACCTAGACATGGTTATTTGGCCTACTTTCTGGAACTTCCTCCCTCTCTCCTTGCCCTGCTTATCAAATTCAACCAGTGTTTGCTCAGGTTGGCTAACTTTTACATCCACTGAGAACTGAAACCATCTATTGATACTTTTCACGTGTGCAGTAGTTACAGGTGGACGTTGCTTAGAAATCAGAAGTTATAACAATTCTACCCTCACAGTCTTTTCTTTGTATGCTTGATAATTAACAAGAGATAGTTTGGAAACTCCCCCCTCCCCCAACCCCCCTCCCCATGCCGGGAAACTAATTTAAACAGTGTGTATCTCAGCCTTACTGTGTTGGTATGGCTAGTTCTGCTACTAAAAAAAAATTCCACCCAGGCCTGAAATGCTGTCTCATGCAGTTGTGGGTACGTGTGATAAAATTAGTTTCTTTTGGGTGAATGTTCTCTTGTGATAAAGTAAACTCAACTCCTTTTCTTCCAAAGTTATAATGAATAAAATTGCCAGTAGTTCTTTTGGACTATGCCCATACATTGACAAATCAAAATGTATTAATGTAAGTTAAACCTCCTAAATGTCTATCTATTAAAGGGTTTTTACAAGATTTCACATGAATTCTTTCAACTTAATGTCTGTCATAGATCAAATTCAGCAGATGTTTATTTCAACTCCACTTCTTTTGATTTCTACCAGGATTTACATAAGGATTGAATTTATTGTTGGCTTATCAGTTTTTGTAGTTCAAAACTGACTACAGACCAGTGATTCTGAGCTGTGGTTTTACAATCCCACTAGCTGGTTTTAAAAGCCATATAGTAAAATTCTGAACATTTTTAATTAAAAATGTTATTTTTTATTGAATTAATATTTAAAAGAGCATATAGCATTTTGAGGAAAAAGTGAGTCATAGAAAGCAAAAGTTCCCAATATGAAAAAAAAGAGAAAAATTCTTTAAATGCTTTTAAAATTCCCATTCTCAAAACACTAATTTTGGCTGGTTTGTTTTGCAAGTTCTTTGCATGTTTTACTTATAAAATAAATAAATAACTTAGAAAAATTTTGTATAGCTTTTGCTATGCAACAGACATTATTCTGAAGACATTCATTTGTAAACCTAATTAAGCCTCACAACAACCTTAGTAAGTAGTAGGTATAGTTATTCATTTTTTACACATAGGGGAACCAAGGCACAGAGGGGGTAAATTGATCAAAGTCACATAGCTGAAAATGGGCAGCACTGAGATTCAAATAAGGAAGTCCAACTCCAGACCAGACTCACTTTAAACTCTATTCACTAGAAGTTTACCAGTTTCCACTTAGATTTCCTGAAACACTGGGTAAGACTTGGCATAAGTGATCATCAAAATGGGTTAAGCAATAAATAAATAACTAAAGCAAACTTTGGATGTTTGAATCATTCAGGGAACTTAAAAAAAAACAGTAGCTGAGCCCCACCCAGGCCAGCCTGAATCAATATCTCTGGGGTGGGGCTTATGTAACTGTATTTTAAAGTCAAACAGCCGATTCCAATGTGCTGCCAGATTGAGAGCCACTGATGCAAACTTCTAGCTAAGTCTTAGTACAGGGGATCTCAAACTTGAGCATGCATCAGAATCACTTGGAGAGCACGTTAATACACAAGTGGCTGGGTCTGACTCCCAGAACTTACTCAGTCTTGGGTGGAGCCCAAAGATTTCCGTTGATTTCCCAGTTCAATGATGTTGATGCTGCTGGTTTAGTGACCACACTTTGAAAACTACTGTCTTAATAAGCTGGGATAGGGATAAAGGTGGGTAATAGAGACCTGGAGGAAGCTGGACTAATTCTAGTGTCTCATCAGCCCTGATGCTGACATATTTCCTCTACTTTGTTGATTTACCCAATAACACTGACTGAGGATGAGAGAAGAAAAGAAAAAGGAAAAATATGAAGCTAAAGGGAAGTGAGGGAAAAGATAGAAGAGGAATTAACCTCTTCAGTAAACTAAAATCTGTGACTCTCTCACTGATCTAATCACCTGTCAATGATAGAATATGAAACGAGAAAATTTAACGATAGCTACACTCAAAAAGAAATGCACCTTTCTATGTCAGAAAGAGAAAAGAAACATAAAATAGTGAGACTGGAAGACTGGAGGGCTGGCAAGGCAGGCTGTTGGTTTAGGGTACAGAAGTATTTATTAATTCAGCTCCTATAGGTAATCTGAGAACCTGAGCTATAGTCACTCTTTGAAACCAAGGGCAAGGACAGTTATGCTTTTTTCCCATCCTTAGCACCATGAAAGGAGACCGAATGATCAGTGCTAAGAATTGCCTGGGGATAGACCAGCAGTTCTCAACTGAGGATGAGAACATGGCAAGGGGAGGCGGGGAGCACATTTTGTAATATCTGGAAATGCTTTGTGTTGTCACAATGATGGGGACAAAGGTGCTACTGGATCTAGTGGGTTGGGACCAGAGATTCTGCGAAACATCCTACAATGCAGAAAAGTGCTAAAGTTGAGAAATGCTGGGCTAGAACCAGGATCTGGACCAAGATGCCAGTTGACTTAGTAATGAATATACTAAGTGTGCAAAATTATTGTGGGCCTGTATCAGCTGTCAATATAGACCTGGTTCTGGGCTGGAGGAACCTCAGAAAGAAGTAGTAGAGGTAAGCACAATATTAGAGATGGCAGATAGAAAGCGAAAACTAAGCAATCAACCACAAAAACCTTCTCAGATGGGTCTACCACACAATTTCAAACTACAGGAAGAAGACTATTAATAAGAAATAAGAACACAATGAAATCAACAATTGAAAGATGAGTTTACCTCAAGTTAAATTAAAATAATAGAACAATCTGAAAGTGACCTTAAGAATTTAGGATATATCAAGAAAGAAATGAATAATACCTATAGGAGAGCATAAGAATATTTGAAACAAAAATGGGCAGACATTAGGCAAAAACAGGTGATTATCAAAAACAACCAATTTAAAAAACTGGAGATAAAAACTTAACCATTGAAACATAAATTCAATATATGGGATAAAATATGGTTTGGACACAGATAGGGTGAGCAACTATCCTGGTCGGTCTGGGACCGAGAAGTTTCTAGGGCATGGGACGGTAGTGCTAAAACTGGGAAAGTGCTGGGCAGACTGAGACAATTGGTCATCCTAGACACAGATGAAGAAAAACTTAGTGAACTGGAAGAAAAAGTTGATAAACTGATTTAGCATTCATCACAGAGGAACACAGATAAACAAATTTGGAAGAGAAGTTAAAATCATGTAGGATAGATTGAGTCTATCTAGCTTTTACCTAACAGGGATTCTAAAGAAACAAACTAGGGAGGAGGAAATGGTAGAGTAATAGTTTTTGAAGAAATAGTAGCTGAGAATCTTTTAGAATTGAAGAAAATCATTAGACTTTACATCAGGGGTTGGCAACTACAGTCCATGGGCCAAATCCAGGCTGCCACCTGTGTTTATAAATAAAGTTTTATTGGAACACAGCCACAGCCATTTGTTTATGCCATGTCTACAGCTGCTTTCATCTACAAAGATAGAGCTGAATAGTTGTAACAGAGACCACAAAACCTACAAAGCCTAAAATATTTACTATCTGGCTCTTCACAGAAATGTTGTAGATCCCTGCTTTAAATTGCTACTCTGAGTACCAAGCAGGATAAATAAAAATCAGTTCACATGCCTACGAAGCATAGTAAAGCTGCAAAACATAAAGACAAAGAGACATCTTGAAAGGAATGACAGAATTTCACCTACAAGGTAAGACAATTAGACTTGATAGCATACAATTCTGCAACACTAGAAGGCAGAAGCCAATGGGGTAAGTCTGTAAAGTGCTGAGGAAAAGTAACTACCAATTTAGAATATTTATATACGGCTAAACAATCATTTAAGAGTAAAGTCAAAATGAAAGTGTTTTCAGTTATACAAAACCCAATATACATTGTAGTATATAATATTACTCTTCTTCCAAATGGGTATCCATCTCTGCTATTACCCTGAATGCATAAAAATTATACATCCCTACATCTCTGTCCTGTTTAGCTGAGGCATGTCTATGCAACTTATTTTGGCTGATTAAATGTGAGTAAAAGTGAAGTACATCTCTTCCAAGCAAAATTGTTAAGAACTAGAAATAGGGTTGGAAGGTTATGTTAAATGGGTAATTGCGTTTTGTTTAGGTTCTTGCTGTGTTTGGGAGAATATTAACAGAAATACTAAATAGTTGTAGAAATTGTTAGAAAATAGGTAAGAGCATGTGTACTTGGGTAAGAAGATATATGAATCCAGAGCACAAGAGTAAGATGTAAGAAACAGTGATAAACATGGAGTTTTATGAAGTATATGGACCCGTATGACAGAGTTAAGAGCTTAGAAGCAGAGTCACACGTATGTGGGAAATGGACATAGGACAAAGGAGGCAACAGAAAGAAGTAGGGGAAAGAAACAGACTAAAATAAATGGTACTTGACAATTGGTTATCCATTGGGAATATATTGGATGCCTACCTCACACCACAAGTATAAATAAAGTCCTGATTATTAAAGACCTAAATATGAAAATCAAATCTTTAAAATATTTAGAGAAAAGGTTAGGAAAACAGCTTAAAATTTGAGAGTAGGGAATAACTTTTTTAAAAACGACATCAAAGCAGAAATGATAGACTTATTGTAAAATTTGACAGCATTAAGATTGAAAACTTCTGTATAAAAAAGAGACACTAAAATTAAGTAAAAAAGAAGCCATAGATTCAGAGCATAAAATTAGCAATGCACTGACTGACATAGAATTAATGCCCAGAATACATAAGGAATTCCTATAAATCAACGTGAAAAGATAATGTGTAAGAAAATGAACAAAGCACATGTGGCGAATCTACAGAAGAGTTACCTGAACAGTCAATAATCTTATGAAAACACATTCCATCTTAGTAATAATCAGGAAAATTGAAACCAAAATGAAGTAGAGTTTTGCTATGCCGACAAGGGCTTAATTTCCAAAATAGACAGACAGCTCATACAGCTCAATATCAAAAAACAAACAACCCAATCAAAAAATGGGCAGAAGACCTGAAAAGACATTTCTCCAAAGAAGACACAGATGGCCAACAAGCACATGAAAAGATGCTCAATATCGCTAATTGTTAGAGAAATGCAAATAGTATGGAGTTTTCTGAAAAAACTAAAAATAGAGTTACCATATCATCCAGCCATCCCACTCCAGGGCAAATATCCAGAAAAGACGAAAACTCTAATTCAGAAAGATACATATACACCGATGTTCTTAGCGGCACTATTTACAATAGCCAAGACATGGAAGCAGCCTAAATGTCCATCGACAGATGAATGGATAAAGAAGATGTGCTATATCTGTATCTATATATAATAGAATATTACTCAGTAATGAAAAAGAATGAAATAATGCCATTTGCAGCAACATGGATGGACCTAGAAATTCTCATACTAAGTGAAGTAAGTCAGATAAAGACAAGTTTTTATGATATCACTTATATGTGGAATCTAAAAAAATAATACAAATCAACTTATTTACAAAACAGAAACAGGCTCACAGATATAGAAAACAAACTCATGGTTAACCAAAGGGGAAAGGAGGGGAAGGGATAAATTAGGAGTTTGGAATTAACAAATACACACTACTGTACATAAAATAAATAAACAACAAGGATTTACTGTATAGCACAGGGAACTATATTCAATATCTTGAAATAACCTATAATGGAAAAGATTTAGTTATATACATATATAACTAAATCACTTTGTTGTACACCTGAAACTAACACAGTATTGTAAATCAAGTATAGTTCAGTTAAAAAAATTTTTTAAACAAAGTAGAGTTTTGCATATAATAAATTCTCAAAACTCTATCAATAAACTTGACAAAACCAAGTTTTAGGGATGATGCAGAGAAATGGCAACTCTCATACAAGGTTGGCGAGAGATGAATTGATACAATGATTTTAGAGAACAATTTGCTAACATCCAGTAAATTTAAAGGTGCCCAGACCCTCTATGCAAAAGAACATTTACTCTAGTACTGTTCAAAATGGAAAATAATGACAACGAATTCAACATTGGAGAATAGATGAATAAATTGCAGTATAAGTACACAGAAATTCAATAGGTTGAACCAGAGCTGCATGGGTCCAAATGGATCCATATTGAAAACATACCAATGTCGAGTGAAAGATTGCAAATGCAGAAATCATAAAAATAAACCGGGCAAAACAATATGATATAGTATCTTATGGATACAGGCAGATGAAATAAAAATATAAAAACATGGCAGAGAAGGCGAGACAGCACTATCGGAGCAGGTGTTCCTCTGCTTGTGGTAAGAGGGGTATGGAACTGGGAAGGCCAAAAAGAGGGCTTCAACTTTGCCTTTTTTCGTTTTGAAAAGATGGCAAAATGGCAATAATATGAAAAAATGGTAACGTGTGGACTCTGGGTGGTGAGTATGTGAGCATTTGTTATGTTATTTGTTTCTTAACATACCATAGTATTTGAAAAAGAGAAGCGCATGAGAAAGAAGGGGCAGATGGAATGCACCTCCAAGAATTGGGGAAGTGATATTGAAGTTACTAAATCCAGAGCTGGAGCCCCGCACCCATTCGCTTCCAGAGAAAGCGTGTTGCACATTTAGCGGCTGCTCATACATGCTCTAAACAAGTGCCTCTCATTTCCTCCTACGCGCATTGACCTGTGGATGAACGAGGTCTAGAATTTGAACCTCTCGCTCTTGGCTTAAAACTCGCTTGTCCATCGACAGATGAGTGGATAAAGAAGATGTGGCACACGTATACAATGGAATATTACTCAGCCATAAAAAGAAACGAAATTGAGTTATTTGTGGTGAGGTGGAGGGACCTAGAGTCTGTCATACAGAGTGAAGTAAGTCAGAAAGAGAAAAACAAATACTGTATGCTAACACATATATATGGAATTTAGAAAAAAAAAATATGGTACTGACGAACCTAGTTGCAGGGCAGGAATAAAGAGGTAGACATAGAGAATGGACTTGATGACATAGGGTGGAAGGCGAAGCTGGGGTGAAGTGAGAGTAGCATCGACATATATACACCATCGAATGTAAAATAGTTGGCTGGTGGGAAGCAGCCGCATAGCACAGAGAGATTAGCTCGGTGCTTTGTGACTACCTAGAGGGGTGGGATAGGGAGGGTGGGAGGGAGGGAGACGCAAGAGGGAGGGGATATATGTGTATGTATAGCTGACTCACTTTGTTATACAGCAGAAACTAACACACCATTGTAAAGCAATTATACTCCGATAAAGATGTTTTTTTTAAAAAAAGAAAAACGTGGGACTCAAAAACAAAAAAACTCGCTTGTCATAACAGAGGAGCTTTTTTTTTTTTTTAACGTATTGGTACAGACCTTGCAGCAAAGGGGAAGCAGTCCATTTTGCAGAAGCAGAGGATATAAATAGATCGAGAGTAGAGAGTAGGGGTGTACGTGAAGGGAGTGTGTGGAGGTGAGTGAATTTCTATTTGGGGACAGTAGTGTGTCATTCAGGACTGTGACTGACGCCCTCCAACTTACGTGATAAGCTCAAGAATCACCGCTCTCCATGAAAGAAGTGGCTTGGAACCCCAGCTTCCAGAGGGATTCTTCTAGCTCAGATTTTATTTTCTGATTTCCCTGGAACACCAGCTCTCAAGTGGGCCTCCTCTGCAGCCCCTCAAATTATTTGCGGGGCCCCAAACCCATCATCCCCCTCAGAAATCCTTCACAAATTAAACACCTGGCTGTGTTTAAATTTGGCGTCAAAATTTAAAGGATGAGGGAGAGAAAGTCAGTGGTGAAGCTCCACACCATGGTCAAGGCTGCCTGGAAAGAATGCACGTCACTTCAGAAGTAGCCCTCCCCTCAAAATGTGAATCGGATAATGACACTCACTCCTTTGCTTGGGAGCCTCCAACGGCTGCCCGGGTGAACAAAATAAGATGAAATTCCTTGTCATGGCCCTCGAGACCCTGCAATATGTGACGCTGCCTGCTTCTAGAAAACACCTCTTTGCCTCTCTCCTCTTCTCTTGCTTTTCCTCCTGCCACCCTATCTTCTTGCAGGTGCAAGCTGTCCCCTGCCTCTTGTCTTTTGTCCCTGTCATTTTCTGTGCTTGAAATGGTCTTTACTGCCACCTTCCCTGTGCCCAGCTTATTCTCGCTCTTCGGTGCCGCAGTTCTCAACCTGCACCGGACACCACTTCCCCCCTTAAGGGTTCGAGTTAACTGGTCTTGGCTGGGGCCTTGAGAATGGGTATGATTTATAAGCTACTCACGCGATTCTAACGTGCAAGGAGGGTTGAGAACCAGCGCTGTATCACGGCATCGAAGACCAGACCACTATCTAAAGAGGATGTTTCCTTCGTATATTCTATCTCAGTTCCTTATTTACCTCCTTCAGAGCTCACTGCCTGCTAGTTTCCTTATTTGTTTACTTGAATTAACTTTCCATCTTCCAGGGAACAGTGGTTCTCCAGGTGTGGTCCCTTGACTAGCAGCATCAGCATCACTTGGAACCTTATCAGAAACGCCAATTCCCAGGCTCCTTCCCCAACCCTCCAGGTGATTCAGATACTTGCTAAAGTTGGACCCACTGCGCTCAATGTGAGCTCCAGGAAGCCAGGACCCACCTGTCTTCACCCTGCCTTCTTGTCCAGCAGAGCCCAGCGTGGAACAGGGCCTCAACAAACCCTCACTGAATAAAGAGTGATAACACATTTCTTTTGTTAGTTGCTTACACGTGAACTGCAAGCTGACCGAAAGGAGCAAAACAAACGAATAAAACCCCCAAACCAATTTTTACTTCATTCCTTAAAACCTTCTAAGGTTTATTGATAAAAGATTTTTCCCCTCACTAACTGGGAACATACAAAAATTTGTGCATGATTCGATATCTGCCCCTCCCTCTTTTTCAGAAAATCTGCAACTTGAAAGGTACCTAAACATACTTGTCGTGTGGACAGGTATCATTCTGTTATTTCCAGTTAAGGCTGTTAAGTGACGTAATTTGTCTAAGGTCGCAGATTAAGTCAATTTCCACAGGACCATCTGTTTGAGAAGTAGAATCTTACTGTCGCTGCCTTCTGCTTCTGAAATGTGGAATCATAAAGAACATTATGGAACACCTAGCCCACCCTCTACTTTAACTGAGCTGCTTGAGAGAGCTGGAAAGCCGAGTCAAGATCCCACTGCGGTTTATGGGGAGGCTGGGCCTGGAGCCCAGCACTCCTTGCCACCGTGTAGCTAAAATCTATCATTCTTTATAGCTGATATCCTTGTCCTCACAAAACCCCACGTACTTTTCCACCTAATTCCCACAAGTTTCTACAGTTCCTCTGCCAATAAGTTATAGGAAGAGGGTGATAACAGGTGAATTTCCCAATAACCACTTGGGCCATGATGTGGTTCCACTTTCTGATGCTCCCTTCCTGCACTCAGCCTGGAGCAGGCAGAGTTAGTCACACCAGTAACACAGCAGGAGAGCTTGGAGGGAAGGCGAGGCATTTGAGCATTGAATGCCCCTCTCTAAACCCTGGGGTGGAGAATCACAAGGCCAGGAACCCATGTAGTCTCTTATCCCAGTGGCTTTGCAAGATTTCAATAAAGTGAGCGTTCTGAAAATAGGATATAATTCATAACGGTAACAGCAGAAGAAGTTACAACCACTGACTCCCAGATCAAACAGAGGTGGTCACCAGCCTGAGGAAAGGCCCCTGGCCCTCCTAAAAGCCAGTCCCGGGCTTTTCTAGGACCACCTTGCTGTCTTCCTCTGTACCTACTTTTTCTTGGATGCAGCATAATGCAGAAAAACTCAGGCTCTGAGAGCAGACAGAATTGTGCTCAAATTCCAGTGCTGTGGACTCTGGAAATTCAGTAGCTGTGTGGCTGCGAGTAAGGGAATCACCCTTCCCAAGACTCAGTTTTCTCACCTAGGAACTAGGGACGATAGCAGTAACTAACTATTTGTAAGGATTGTTACAGGGATTTAATGAGATGGCGTATGTCAAGGCTCACAAATGCTAACTTCCATTGTATTCTCCTCTTTGTGTTCATTGAAGTCTTTATGCCTCCTTAGGAAATCATTTATTTGGGGCTGGAAGGAAAGAAACCAACATTCATTCAGTGTCTGGCTGGGGCCTGCACTTTAATAGGTGCTTTGTAATCACAATTTTTTCGCTCCTTAAAACAACCCTGCGAGATAGTTACTGTCATCATCATCAACATCTTCATCACAGTTGGACAAGGAAACAAACTCAGAGCTCAAGTGACTGATGAAAAAAACATACAACTAGTAAGCAAAGCATAAGAAGCCAGGAATAGGGACTTCTCTGGTGGTTCAGTGGTAAAGAATCCGTCCTGTAATGCAGGGGACACGGGTTCGATCCCTCGTCAGGGAAATAAGATCCCACATGCCGTGTGGCAACTAAGCACACGTGACACAACTACTGAGCTGTTGTACCTCAACTAGAGAGCTTGTATGCTGCAAACCACGGAGCCCGTGTGCCACAACTAGAGAGAAGCCTGTGGGTCACAACAAAGAGCCTGTGTGCCGCAACGAAGACCTGATGCAGCCCCCCACACACACACAAAAAAGCCAGGAATATGGCCTTTTGACTGATCTATGATGTCTTCCAAGGAGAAAAAGTAGAGTTTTTTCCTTCTTGTAATATGCTATGTGCCTTTCTGTAACTTGTCGTAGAATGTCAGAGGCAATGTTAGGGAGAGAGAAATTAAAGGAAATCTACTTCCTCTTTAAGTATATCCTTGATATGCTATAAGGATAGGCATGTATATACCATAACTACCACTGGGAAATTCATTTGCCATGCATTATATAGTAGGTAAACTTAAAATATATTGTTTAACAAGAGGGTAACTGTGTTCAGAGTCTAAATATATGTTTTTTCACCTACCTATTCTTCTAGTAGTTCTGACAATGGAAAATTATAAGGCAATGTATATAAAAGAATGCTTATGACAGTCTTGTCTATATTACCATAAAGAAAGAAAAATAAAATAAGAAGCAATCTCAATGTCCAGCTATATGGAACTAAAATAAATTATGGAATACAATGCAGTCATTAAAAATGATTCATTATTAAAAATGCTATCATAACTCAGATATTATTCAAGATATTTTAAATTATAAAGCAAGTAAGGAAATAGTTTATAAAGTATGATAGTACTTGTAGAAAATTATATTTATAAGATATAGTTTTAAATGACAAAATTCTAAAGGGATCTGTATTAATTTAACAATGACTGCCCCCTAAGTGATAGAACTATAGAAAACAAGTATTGTGTCATTTCTTCACTTCTAAGAAATTTTCTTTAGTAATATGCGTTACTTTTGTAATAAGATGGTGATCTCTTAAGAAAACGTTATATGTAACACCAAACACACACTATCCAATTAAACCTCTCTCCTTTTTTTCTTCTATTACCATCTATTTTTCCCTAAGAAAATGCAAATTACCCTGTCAACCACAGTGCCCTTATTTATTTTTGAAGAGCATATCGTAATTAAGGTCAAGATCTTTTCTAAGAATCCTGGATCTGAAGACCGAGTTTGGAAACACCAGAGGGACTTGTAAGTCCCATCTTGATAGGTGACCACCCTCCTCTACAGATGAGGCTGCAGGGACAGCGCACGGGCTACCGTTTCCTCTCTGTGGTATTCCCCTCCCCGTGACTCTGCAAGTCTGACCTCATCTCTTCTCTCCCTCTCTTTCCCCTATGGTGAGGTTACGTTCTCTCACCTCTGCCCGTTCCCCATTCTGGTGCAAGAGATTTTAGACTACATACTCATGCCATGAATCTTTCTACCCTCTCTATTCCAGAGCCTACAGTGCACTCCCTGCCCCACTGAGTACCTGCAGGGATCATTGCCTCAGTCCCCATCTTCCCACTGGGAGGTGACAAAGGAAGTAATCCTCTCCGTAACAAGAGAAGGGATAACCAATCTCTATCTTCTAGCGGCTGAGGAGTCTGGGAGGGGTGCGTGGGATAGAAAGTTGACTCTCTTCTAGACTCTGTGAACCTGAGAACGCCACACGTATGAGAACACAGCCAATTATACAGCGAAATAATAGGAAACTGTAGCAGAATCTTAATGCTGTAGTTCAGCTACTTTATGGATTAAGCTAGTTTTTATGGTACACTGGGAACCCAGTCATGATTTTAAGTGCACTCCACACAATGACTTTCAATTAACTTTGGAACACAACCTGTCCCTAAGATTTGGACTACTTGGACTTTGCTTCTCTTAATTAAAATAATAAAATGCATTTTTCTAAACAAAAGAGCTCCTCTTGTAAAATTCACCATGTTGTCAAAATGGCACTCATCCTCAGCAATATTGCCCAACGTATATCACTGGGGTTCTCTTCAGGGCTCCAAAGTACTCATAAAAGGAAACGACTGCACTTCTGGTTGTAGCACCCAACCATCTTAAGAGGCAAGACAAAGAATGCAGCTTTTCTTTCTTTAAGGCATAGCTCTTCCTCGATTCTGAAGGCTAGAATCAGAAAAGGGAACTCTTGCAGCCACCACAGTCCCTCAGCTGATATAATAAAGCCTTAGCAGCCTTATAAGCAAATGGAAGTACGATGAGATAAGCAAAAATTCCAAAGCCTTGGAGGACCTGGCCGTGAAGCACTCCCACACCTCTCCGCTTTATGTAGAAAAGATTAGACGTTTGCTAGGAGACCAAGGAGAGTCATAAAATCTATTACTTACCATTTTTATTGAAAAGAGTTGACGTGCCTGGCACACAGTGACCCCGAAGATGCTGTAACTCGGACAGTGAATGTGCAAGTTAGCTATGCAGGGTGTACTTCCTTTTTTGAACCGTGTGGTCTGTCCAGTTTTCACACATTGATATATAAGGTTTATTTGCATGTTATCTCAGCCCTCGGAGCATTTGTATAACTGGCCAGGTTTATCCAGTTATTATGCTTTAATAATATGAAAACAGCTACAGGTGAAGCTTTGAAGTCTTAAATATTGACACAGAATTTTTTAAAAAGTGCCTGAATTGTAAACTCTGTGTATGTTATTAACCCATTTTATATAAAATGTGTGTTTGTGGACCTATCTATGTATCTATTTATTTATCTGCCAAGGACCCACATTAACATGTTAACAGTGGTTCACTTCGGTGGAGGTATTATTACAAATAATCCTTATTTTGTACTTTGCTGACTTTCTGACTTTTTAATTTTGAATATATGGCACATTTAAAACAGAACTATAATCTTAAAAAGAGCAAAAAGATCATAATAATTTTAATCATCAATTCCAAATGCATTTAAATCTATCTCACCAATATTTGAATGGTGGACATATTTTAAGCTTATCATAGGACGTTACTCATTTCATTAAAAATATAAAGTACATGTCAGTCTAGGTTCTTGCGTTAATTTTTTGGTAATATTTGTTAGCATCAGATGCCTCAATCTCTCACACTGGTGAACTAGATATTCTTGAGTTAAGGGCATAATATTTGATCTCAACTAGTCAGAGTTCCCACCAATCTTCTCTAGTGCTTGTTTGAACTCATTCTGGTACTTGGATTTTTACCTCCTTTATTTTTAATATATAGTCTCTCTCTCTCTCTCTCTCTCTCTCTATGTATATATATATATATATATATACTGATACTAAAGTAATTTTAAGAGTAGAAGATCATCTTCATGTCCTATTGCAAAGGAAAGGCAACTGACTTCTTAATTTTGGGTTGCAAATTTCTAGATCTTGTATGTACTACCGCATTAACCTAGTAGAGAGACACCAATTTTTTTCATTTGATCCTGACCTAATATTAATTACTACTGTGACAATAAAAATTCTTTATTAAATGGATACTCCCTATTATTTATTTCTTAAAATGAAAATATTTTTCAAAATCAAGATGTGGTTAGAAATATGGATAGAATCATTGCCAGGACAAGGCAGAACGGCAGGGCAAGGGTCAGGTCCCAGGGGTAGAAAGGAATTTGAGATTGCCTTGAAACTGTAGGTATTTTAAAGAGAGGTAGGGCTTGAGGACTTGAGGATAGTCTGGAACTAGGAGGGTAGTCAGAAATTGCACTGTCTCTGGCACATAATAAATACTCAATGAATTAACGGAGGAGGAAGATCAAAGTAAGGCAGATATGAGAACCATGCATTCTTTTAGACATAAACCATTGCCAGAAGACCTTAAAATGGAGACATTCTCTAGCTTAACTGAAAAGCCTCTCATCCACTACCTGTTGGAACAGTACAATTTAGGGTCTAAAGCAGAGGGTTTTCATCTGGCAGCACGTTAAAATCACCCGGGAAGCTTTTAAAAATCCAAGTTTCCGGGCTTAACCCCAGACCATTAAATAAAAATCTCTACTTTGAGACCCAGGCATCAGTGTTTTTTAAAGTTCCCCAGGTGGCTTCAAAATGCAGGCAAGCCCAGGCTCTAAAAGGAGGAGCAAGTGACTCGTACGTACGAGGAAGATGACAGATTAGGAGGCAATAACTTGATAGTACTGTAGAAATAATTCTGATGCTCTGACACTGTTTACTACCAAGTTTACCAACATATTTTCACCATGCGCTCCATGATAATTACTTATTCTTGGTCATTCTATGATTTTCTCTCTGGGCCGGTAATTTGGACAAAAATTACACGATAAACGGAAATCGAGCAATTTCCATTAATAATGTAGCTAACTGTACAAGTCTCTCGTTAAGAGAATGTTGAGTTTCAATTTATTCATTTGAGTTTCATTTCAATTTGTGTTTATTTCTAATTGCAGATTAAGGTGATTTTTAGTTGTTATTGACATAAATTCAGCAGTCTCTCAAAAATATATTTAAGAGAAGTATCTTGGCTAAGAAAAAACAGGCTAGCTGTAGCTCTCATCCATAACTCACCAATAAGTTTTTATTTTTAGTTTTTGGAGCATAATCATTTTACTTAAAAAAGCATGTTTCAAGTATCACTTATGTGAGCACATTTCCTGTGAACTCAATTAAGTATGTAAATCCTTGAGCGGGAAGAGGAAACAGGAAATGCAAGAAAGCTGACACACAGTATAACGATACCATCTGAAGAAGATAAAGTTATTTTTTTGTGGTATGGGCGCTGCAGTTATTCCTGCTAGTGGAAGGGAGAAGTAGCCTAGAGAACACAAAAATGGTTATAATTCTTCAAATCTCTTCATAAATTTACATTCTAGAGAACTGTTTCTGTTCAGGCAATGGTAAAATGAGGCTGTCTTCCTGATACAAAGTGACAGCTAGATGGAGACTGTGAGGCCCAGAGACATGGTGGGGTTGGGGGAGACTGGTGAATCCAGCTTCATTTTTTTTAAGTCAATTTACAAGATGGAAGGCGAGAACACTAATGACAATGTAAGTAACACTACTTATCGAGCCTTATTTAAAAACGTTGTCACTGTTGTATCTATCAGGTTTTAAAAGGAGCCTGGTTGAAGTTGTTAGCACAGAGGGTTAGAAAGACTTATATACTCTTACACAGTTTCAGCTTTATAACCTGAATGGCTAACATTTTAGAAAAGAAACAGATGATCATCTGCTTTACGTGACCAACAATCACAGGCCTGGGCAAGAGCCCTGAGATAGGAGAACAGGAGGATGTCGAGTCTTACCTCTCCCAGAAAGCCTTCTGTGCCTCTGGCTCACTCATCTCTCCCTTTTTCTGGACCCTGCAGACTGCACCACGAAATGAAGCTCTGATATGTTTCCCTTTTATGGTTCTCCCATTGTATCGGTTGCATTAAGTTTGGCCCCCTAACCAGATCTGAAACTCCTCCAGTACGAATTAATTTTATTACTTCCTTCTGTCACCCTAATATCCTAGAGTAGCTTTTATTTTTTTAAAGCTTTTTTTGTGACTCATGGGTTCCTTTCAGAATCTGATGACAGCAGTATATGGTTTGCACACTAATTCTGCATGTGTACAGCCTCCCTCGAAGCCCATCCTTTATGGGAAGCTGTAGGAGAACTCTTGGCTAAAATATTGTCAAACACTGGGAGATGGTCACTACATTGGTGCTTTCTGAAGATGAAATGAAAGCACAGAAATGTTAAGTGACCCCTTATGTTTCCAGACTAGGGAACTGGTCAGCTAAAACTTCATTATTTTGTAAACTTGTCTTTTATCGACATGCATTTGAACCTTGCCAGGAAAGAACAACTGAAACTCACAAAATAGATTCATAGAAATTCAAGGAAATTCTAGTTTCCTTGTGTGGAGAGATATGGAATAGCCACATGGAAAGGAGCAGGAAAAAAGCAGGATAAGAAAAGGCACGCTTTAAAAAGTTGTGTGGGAGGAAACGGCTAGCTCCTTGATTTGGCTTATTTCTCTTTCACTTTTTGTTTTGAAAACAAAATGGATTTTTTTCACTCTTGCACTTTCCATTTTTGATGAAAGGAGGCCATAATCCTTTCAGAACATCAATGCACTAGGAAGAAAAAACGTATTAATCAACTTCAGTGAAAAATCAATTCATCTTTCAGTAGAAGGAGAATTCCTACTATATTTCAATAGGATTGTTACCCCAAAACTGGGTTTGCCTCTTGGTGTGTGTCGAGCTAAAAGACACAACCAAGCCAAAGCCCAGGAGAAGGAAGGATTGATTACTTGCAGCCAGTAAGCAGAACACCAGGGATCTTTCTCAAAGCAGCATCTTCCCGAACAGCAAAGTGGGGGAGTTTTAAGGTAAGGATACATGCATATTCATGAAGGAGCTTGGGCAGTCAACAGAATCCAAGCTTTAGTTGACTGAAGTCACGTGGGGCAGCAAAGGTCAACATCATCATCTCTTAGATCCCAGTTGATCTGGTGGTTGAGGGCTTCAGGCTAATCTTTACCCTTGAAATAGAACTAGGAGTCTTTACAACTGATATATTATCTTTGCTATTGTTATTTTTCTTGCCTGATAGCAGTCGTTTATTTGTTCCTTTAAGATCATTAATTACTGAGACCTGTTAAAGGACGTTGTGGCCAGGCTTAGAGCACCAAATGGCTTAGGCCAAAAATGGCTTCTCTTATGCCAAGAAAGCCATGCCTGGTTCTTTTTCTCTAGGGACCCCCTACCCTATCTGCTTAGAAGATGAGTAAACTGTATTTAAACTCAAGAAGGGCAAGGAACAATTGTCTCTACAATTTAAACCCAACCCCAGGCAAATGTTTACTAAACTCTAAAAAAAACTGTTGAAATAGGACAATGGAGAAATAATCTAAACTTTACTTAAGGAGTCTTTTACCAAACCAATTAACTTGGAGAGCAAAGAGACAAAGAACAAAACTTCTAGAAGAATCCTATGTTATATATTAATTTACTTACTACTTTCTCATTTGGGATATAATTTGTATCTTACCCTCTCTTGGGATTTGGGGAACTCCTAGAGAGCTCTGTGGGAGTGTTGAGTCTTTTAATCCTTTTATCTCACTGGATCTCCAACAAAAGATTTAACTGACACCATCAAAATACACACCCTCATTGGATTGATTGTTGCGCTTGAAGATTTTTTAACAACAATTGCTCTTTAATGAATAAAAGAAAGAAAAGGTCCTACATGAAAAATAGATCTATTTTTCTTTTTGTCCTTCTGCATTCATTCATTCATTCCCAGTTTCCTTCCAAACAGGAAGGTTAGGCCAGAAAGTTTGGAAAATAAACTGATGTGCTTTGGGAATTTACAGACTCAGAGAAGATGACAAAGGGGAAATGGATCACTCCCCCATTCCTGGAATTCTTATCCTGGCCCACTGTCAATTAAGTGCAGGTGTGAATATACTCATTTTCCTAGTCTGTTGTCTAATTTTAAAACAGAAATATTTCCATTTCAGTACAAGATAAATACTGATGAAGCCTTACACCTTTCTTTGCACTCAGAATATATTTCAAATTTGTTTAAATTAGTCAACTTAAAAGCATCTCCAGTTTATACTCTTTTTCCTTGAGTTTCTTTTTTTGTTTTTCACTTTAGAATCACCCTATTCTCTCCTTCTCTCTATTTGAAAAATTACTCAACCTGTCTTTCTTTTTTTTTTTTTTTAATTTTTATTGGTGTATGTAGTTGCTTTACATGTTGTGTTAGTTTCTTTCAACCTTAGTCTTTTTGGTACCCTATTTCTCAAATGAAGATTTGTCAGACTGGAAGCCTTCCTAAACACAAAATTATTTATGACAATACAAAATTGGTCATACCTGAGTGTAACCTAGTGACAACTTTCTTTTTGGTCAGAAGGATAGGAATATTTCTATTTTCAATTCTGTAGTACCTTTTGGAACTAAATACTACTACTTAATAATGCTATACGGCAGACTTAGGGGTATCTATAATGTAGCTATGAAAACAAATGTAATAGAACACAATTTGTGAAATGACTCAATGTCACCCTGACCCTCTTTTCTCTTGTCCTTTCCAGGTAGATTGACTTTAGTAGGCTAACACACGGTTAAAAAAATCACTGTTCAACAAATGATACTGGGATATTCACATTGCAAAAGAACGAAGTTGGAATCTTACTTTATACCATATACAAAAATTAACTCAAAATGGATCAAAGACCTAAACATAAGAACTAATAAAACTATAACACTCTTGGAAGAAAACATAGGGGAAAAGCTGCATGACATTGACATTGGATCCAGGGATTTTTTGAGTGACACCAAAAGCACAGGCAACAAAAGGAAAAGTAGATGAATTAGACTTCAACATTAAAAACTTCTCGCAAATCAAATATCTGATAAGGGATTAATTTCCAGAATATATAGAGAACTCCTACAACTCAACAACAACAAAAAACCTGATTAACAAATAGGCAAAGACTTGGACATACATTTCTCCAAAGAAAATATACTAAAGCCAATAACCACATGAAAAGATGCCCAACATCATTAATAATTAGGGAAGTGTACTTTAAACTCACAATGAGATACCACTTCATACCCATTAGGACGGTTATTATAAAAAAAAAACAAGCTAAAACTCTCAAACACAAAAGATATTACACTAAGTGAAATAAATCAGATACAAACGGACAAATGTTTTGTGAGTCCACTTATCTGAGGTACCTGAAATAGTCAAATTCATAGAGATAGAAAGTAGAATAGTAGCTACCATAGCTGGGGCAGTAGGGAATGGAGAGTTACTGTTTAATGTGTACAATACAACGCGCATTGTATTGAAACTCTGCATACGGAGTTTCAGTTTGGGATGATGAAAAGCTTCTGGAGGTGGCGAGTGGTGATGGCTGCACAATGTGAATGTGCTTAAAGCCACTAAACTGTACACTTAATAGTGACCAAATGGTAACTTTTATGTAATGTGTATTTTGCTACAGAAAAAAACACCTCTTTTTTTTTTTTTTTTTAAAAGTATCATCAGGGTAAAATTATATTCAGGTAAGTAGTTACAAGAACAGAAAGCATATTCAGAACTTAACAGTTTGTAAATCTAACCAGGTTAATTTTTTTTTTTTTTTGCTGTTAAGTTTTTTTTTTTATTTGAATTTTATTTTATTTATTTATTTTTTATACTGCAGGTTATTAGTTATCTATTTTATATATATTAGTGTATATACGTCAATCCCAATCTCCCAATTCATCCCACCACCATCTCCCTCCCCACCCCCGCTTTCCCCCGTTGATGTCCATACGTTTGTTCTCTACATCTGTGCCTGTTTCTGCCTTGCAAACTGGTTCCTCTGTACCATTTTTCTGGATTCCCCATATATGCATTAATATATGATATTTGTTTTTCTCATTCTGACTTACTTCACTCTGTATGACAGTCTCTAGGTCCATCCACGTCTCTACAAATGACCCAATTTCATTCCATTTTATGACTGAGTAATATTCCATTGCATATATGTGCCACATCTTCTTTATCCATTCTTCTGTCAATGGGCATTTAGGTTGCTTCCATGACCTGGCTATTGTAAACAATGCTGCAATGAACATTGGAGTGCATGTGTCTTTTTGAATTGTGGTTTTTTCTGGGTATATGCACAGTAGTGGGATTGCTGGGTCATATGGTAATTCTATTTTTAGTTTTTAATGGAACCTCCATACTGTTCCCCATAATGGCTGTATCAACTTACATTCCCACCAACAGTGCAAGAGGGTTGCACTGTGCAAGGTAGATTGTTTTGGGTAATATAGTCATTTTCACAATATTGATTCTTCCAATTCAAGAAAATGGTATATCTCTCCATCTGTTTGTGTAATCTTTGATTTCTTTCATCAGTCTTATAGTTTTCTAGGTACAGGTCTTTTACCTCCTTAGGTAGGTTTATTCCGAGGTATTTCATTCTTTTTGTTGCAGTGGTGAATGGCACTGTTTCCTTAATTTCTCTTTCTGATCTTTCATGGTTAGTGTATAGGAATGCAAGAGATTTCTGTGCATTAATTTTGTATCCTGCAACGTTACCTAATTCATTGATTGGCTCTAGTAGTTTTCTGGCGGCATCTTTAGGATTACCTATGTATACTGTCATGTCATCTGCAAACAGTGACAGTTTTACTTCTTCTTTTCCAATTTGTATTCCTTTTATTTCTTTTTCTTCTCTGATTGCTGTGGCTAGGACTTCCAAAACTGTTGAATAATAGTGGCGAGGGTGGACATTCTTGTCTTCTTCCTGATCGTAGAGGAAATGGTTTCAGTTTTTCACCATTGAGAATGATGTTTGCTGTGGGTTTGTCATATATGGTCTGTATTATGTTGAGGTAGCTTCCCTCTATACCCACTTTCTGGAGAGTTTTTATCATAAATGGGTTTTGAATTTTGTCAAAAGCTTTTTCTGCACCTATTGAGATGATCATATGGTATATCAATTTGTTAATATGGTGCATCACATTGATTTATTTGTGTATATTGAAGAATCCTTTCATCCCTGGGATAAATCCCACTTGATCATGGTGTATGATCCTTTTAATGTGTTGTTGGATTCTCTTTGCTAGTATTTTGTTGAGGATTTTTGCATCTATTTTCAACAGTGATATTAGTCAGTAGTTTTCTTTTTTTGTTGTATCTTTGTCTGGTTTTGGTATCAGGATGATTGTGGCTTCATAGAATGAGTTTGGGAGTGTTCCTTCCTCTGCAGTTTTTGGAAGAGTTTGAGAAGGATGGGTGCTCGCTCTTCCCTAAATGTTTGATAGAATTCACCTGTGAAGCCATCTGGTCCTGGACTTTTGTTTGTTGGAAGATTTTTAATCACAGTTTCAATTTCATTACTTGTGATTGTTCTGTTCATATTTTCTATTTCTTCCTGTTTCAGTCTTGGAAGGTTATACCTTTCTAAGAATTTGTCCATTTCTTCCAGGTTGTCCATTTTATTGGCATAGAGTTGCTTGTAGTAGTCTCTCAGGATGCTTTGTATTTCTGTAGTGTCCATTGTAACTTCTCCTTTTTCATTTCTAATTTTATTGATTTGAGTCTCTCCCTCTTCTTCTTGATGAGTCTGGCTAATGGTTTATCAATTTTGTTTACCTTCTCAAAGAACCAGCTTTTAGTTTTATTGATGTTTGCTATTGTTTTCTTTGTTTCCATTTCATTTATTTCTGCTCTGATCTTTATGATTTCTTTCCTTCTACTAACTTTGGGTTTTGTTTGTTCTTCTTTCTCTAGTTACTTTAGGTGTAAGTTTAGATTGTTTATTCAAGATTTTTCTTGTTTCTTGAGGTAGGACTGTATTGCTATAAACTTCTCTATGAGAACTGCTTTTGTTGCACCCCATAGGTTTTGGATCATTGTGTTTTCATTGTCATTTGTCTCTAGGTATTTTTTGATTTCCTCTTTGATTTCTTCCGCGATCTCCTGGTTATTTAGTAATTTATTGTTTAGCCTGCATGTGTTTGTGTTTTTTACATTTTTTTCACTGTAATTTATTTCTAATCCCATAACATTGTGTTTGGAAAAGATTCTTGATATGATTTCAATTTTCTTAAATTTACCAAGGCTTGATTTGTGACCTAAGATGTGACCTATCCTGGAGAATGTTCTGTGTGCACTTGAGAAGAAAGTGTAATCTGCTGTTTTTGGATGGGATGTCCTATAAATATCAATTAAATCTATCTGGTCTATTGTGTCACTTAAAGCTTGTGTTCCCCTATTAATTTTCCGTCTGGATGATCTGTCCATTGTTATAAGTGAGGTTTTAAAATCCCTCACTATTATTGTGTTACTGTCAATTTCCTTTTTTATAGCTGTTAGCATTTGTCTTATGTATTGAGGTGCTCCTATGTTGGGTGCATATATATTTATAATTGTTATATCTTCTTCTTAGGTTGATCCCTTGATCATTATGTAATGCCCTTCCTTGTCTCTTGTAACATTCCTTATTTTAAAGTCTATTTTATCTGATATGAGTATTGCTACTCCAGTTTTCTTTTGATTTCCATTTGCATGGAATATCTTTTTCATCCCCTCACTTTCAGTCTGTATGTGTCCCTAGGTCTGAAGTAGGTCTTTTGTAGACAGCATGTATACAGGTTTTGTTTTTGTATCCTTTCAATGAGCCTGTGTCTTTTGGTTGGAGCATTTAATTCATTCACATTTAACGTAATTATTGATATGTATGTTGCTATTACCATTTTCTTAATTGTTTTGTGTTTGGTTTTGTAGGTCATTTTCTTTTGTGTTTCCTACTTAGAGAAGTTCCTTTAACATTTGTTGTAGAGCTGGTTTGGAGGTGCTGAATTCTCTTAGATTTTGTTTGTCTGTAAAGTTTTTGATTTCTCCATCAAATCTGAATGAGGTCTTTGTCAGGTAGAGTAATCTTGGTTGTAGGTTCTTCCCTTTCATCACTTTAAGTATATCATGCCACTCCCTTCTGGCTTATAGATTTTCTGCTGAGAAATCAGCTGTTAACCTTATGGGAGTTCCCTTGTATGTTATTTGTCTTTTTTCCCTTGTTGCTTTCAATAGTTTTTCTTTCTCTTTAATTTTTGTCAATTTGATTACTGTGTCTCAGTGTGTTTCTCCTTGGGTTTCTCCTGCCTTGGTCTCTCTGTGCTTCTTGGACTTGGGTGGTTATTTCCTTTCCCATGTTAGGGAAGTTTTCAGCTATAATCTCTTCAAATATTTTCTTGGTCCTTTCTCTCTCTTTTTCTTCTTCTGAGACCACTATAATGTGCATGTTGATGCCTTTAATGTTGTCCCAGTGGTCTCTTAGGCTGTCTTCATTTCTTTTCATTCTTTTTTCTTTATCTGTTCCACAGCAGTGAATTCCACCATTCTGTCTTCCAGGTCACTTATCCGTTCTTCAGCCTCACTTATTCGGATTCCTTCTAGTGTAGTTTTCATTTCAGTTATTGTATTGTTCATCTCTGTTTGTTTGTTATTTAATTCTTCTAAGTGTTTATTCTTTAATTCTAGGTCTTTGTTAAACATTTCTTGTGTCTTCTTTATATTTACCCCCTTTCTTTTTCCAAGGTCCTGGATCATGTTCACTATCATTATTCTGAATTCTTTTTCTGGAAGGTTGTCTACATCCACTTCATTTAGTTGTTTTTCTGAGGTTTTATCTTGTTCCTTCATCTGGTACATAGTCCTTTGCCTTTTTATTTCATCTGTCTTTCTGTGGATGTGGTTTTCTTTCCACAGGCTGCAGGATTGTAGTTCTTCTTGCTTCTGCTGTCTGCCCTCTGGTGGATGAAGCTATGTAAGAGGCTTGTGCAGGCTTCCTGATGGGAGGGACTGGTGGTGGGTAGAGCTGGGTGTTGCTCTGGTCTGGCAGAGCTGAGTAAAACTTCAATCTGCTTGTCTGCTGATGGGTAGGGCTGAGTTCCCTCCCTGTTGGTTTCTTGGCCTGAGGTGACACAGCACTGGAGCCTAGAGGGTCTTTGGTGGGGCTACTGGTGGACTCTGGGAGGGCTTATGCCAAGGAGTACTTCCCAGAACTTCTGCTGCCAGTGTCCTTGTCCCTGTGGTGAGCCACAGCCACTCCCCTGCCTCTGCAGGAGACCCTCCAACAGTAGCAGGTAGGTCTGGTTCATTCTCCTGTGGGGTCACTGCTCCTTCTCCCTGAATCCTGATGTGCGCACTACCTTGTGGGTACCCTCCAAGAGTGGAGTCTCTGTTTCCCCAAGTCTTGTCAAAATCCTGAAATCAAATCCCGCTAACCTTCAAAGTCTGTTTCTCTGGGAATTCCTCCTCCCGTTGCCAGACCTGCAGCTTGGGTAGCCTGATGTAGGGCTCAGAACCTTCACTCCAGGTGACTTCTATGGCCTAATTGTTCTCCAGTTTGTGAGTCACCCACCCAGCGGTTATGGGATTTTATTTTATTGTGATTATGGCCCTCTTACCATCTCATTGCAGCTTCTCCTTTGTCTTTGGATGTGGGGGTATCTTTTTTGGTGAGTTCCAGTGTCTTCCTTTTGGTGATTGTTCAGCAGTTAGTTGTGACTCTGGGCTCTCACAAGAGGAAGTGAGAGCATGTCCTTCTACTCAGACATCTTGAACCAATCTCCGAAAACACCTCCTCTTAAAAAAAAAGTCATTGAACCCACTAATTATTTACAGGAGAGTACTAAGCTACTCTGCCATATACAGTTATCCTCCATTTACAGGTTTAATCGTCTTGGCTGTCTAATGTCACAAACATTAGAGTGAAACTTGAAAAGATTTATATCAGTAGCCTTGCATGATACCATAGCAACAGCTACAATTTATTGCTATTAGGCGCCAAGGTTTTTATATGCTTTATCTCAATGAATCAACTTAACAATTCTATGAAGGAAATATTACTAACCCCGGGCATATCTTGGGCTTTAGGAGTTTAATAATTTGTCTAGTGTTAAAAAGCCACACCATTCCATTCTCTTGAACCATTTCACTGCTCTTAGTATAGTAGGGAGTAATGAACATGAGGTGGTGGTGGAGGGGCTGGGAGAGGGTTGGTGGGCAGAAAGATAGATGGTTGTCCTACAAATTATTTATATGTGTGTGTGGCTGTGTGTGTGAGTGTGTGGAAGAGAGGGAGAGAGAGAGAGAAGTTTTATTTTCTTTGAAAATAAATGTAAGCTGAGCCTAGTCTTTATTCACCATTTTGGGTTGATTTTCATAAATATTGGGACACTAACTCAGGAGCTTCTCTTGTGGGGTTTTTGGATGCAGTGTTCTGCTGTGTTTACAATCAAATACACACTCAAAAGGTCCTGGGGAGGCCATGGTGTAAAGCTGGTATGAGTTGGCAGTGAGCAGGCATATGTCTACCAATGTCATCAGTAGAATGAATAAGCAACCTGAGTTTTACATATAAAAAGGGAAAAGCGTAAAAATGTAGCAATTCTCTGAAGATTCTTTTCTTATTAAGGCCAAGGAAACATGAATGCCCATCCAGCTTTCTCAGGTCCTTTGATAATGGCTGGAGCTCAGTATAATGATCTGAGTGTATGGCCTGAGCATTAGAGGACTATTTCCCTCACACATCCCTTGCTCTTTGAATTTGTGGTGTGCCCTCTCAGAGACCACGTGTGGGTAATACTGCACTCAGTCTGGCCAGACCAAGCTAGGACTTCCCTTCTCAGGAAACCTCAATCCAGGATGAGCCATGTAAGCCTTAGCCTCTGGGAGGTCCTCATTTCCCCCAATTTCTGGTGATTCTTCCTCTATGCTGATTCCTGCCGGGCAGTTTCTGATGCCTTAGTGTTGCACCCTGCTGGAAATGCTCTACCAGATATGCCACCTTTGGAGGAAGTTGGAGAGTCTCACTGTCAACAGTGAACCCACAATCTTTCCCCCATTCCCAGGAAAGGGACTCTGATAAATCATTAAGTTGACCCTCAGGAGTCTGGTCAAGGATCAGCAATTTTCTTGTTTGACAATTTGTAATTCACAAGGATGCAAGGAATTCCCAGTAGTTACTATGGTAACTCTACCTTAATCCAGATGCTGCACATCAGAAACTCAACAGTGGATTGTCTAAGAACACACTAGAGTTCAATATTTGTATGTATTTAACATCCTAATTCTTTCTGATTCACTCAGGTTTCTGGGGGGCAGGAAATAGGTATTTTCTTGAGCACCAATGCTATTTTATACCCTAAAGGACCTGGCACATTTATTTTTAGAGAACTATCTCTGTGTCCTACCTTACATTAAAATACATCTTATACCCAACAACATTTTCCTTTGTTGGAAAAAAAACCTTGAAAATTAGTTTTTAAATTTTGCTTTTGAAATTATTTGCATTGTGATTTCTCAGCAATCATGTGCATTCTTGAGAATTTCTGTGAAGTGAGGAAAACTAACTTAAATTTATTTATAAAGGTGAGAAAATTTTATTAATAAAAAAAATGAGCAAATTGACATGATAATGTTGTTGACATTTAATTAAATATTTATTAATTTTGATTTTGCTTTTTTCCCCTTGTACTTTGAGCCCTTCTTTTCTCCTTCCTTCTCCTTCTTCTTTTAGGGTTCTCGGACCTTTTCAAAGCTCTCAGGTCTTAAGTACCATGCTATCTAATGAATAAAATTGTATAGCCAGCTCCTTTAATTAGCTCCTTTTGTGGGTAGACTTAACCTTACGCAACTCATAAGGCTAGGTATTAAGTTGGATCATATGAAATCACTGGATTTGGGGTTTTGTTTTTGGTAAAATATGACTAAATAGAGACAATTTCACATGATTTAATCTAATGGTTTTTGGTTGCAAATACAATACACTTTTCTCCTTGGAGACATAGAGTTAAATCGGAGAGCTAAGACCTAAAAAAGCAGAGTTCTGTGCTTGTGGTAGGTGTTCGGCAAGTATTTGCAGAATGAATGCATGCATGTATCCAAGAATGACAGAACAAGATGCAAGAACGTAAACAAGAGCACAACTGCATGATACAGACTTGTGGTAATGGAACTGGCAGAACGTATTCATCATACAAAGAACTTTCACAATTACTTTAAGTCTTTTTAACCAACACTCTCTTTTTAATTCAATTTTGTTTTGCTAGCAAGGGATTGGCATTGGCTGTAGGAGAAAGCAGTCCTGGCATATTTCACTGCTGACTCTCTTCATTAGGGAATAAAAAATGGAAACATCATAGGAGTTTAAGGAGGAAAAGAAGCATTGTGGATCTAAGAGAGAGGAGACTTCAGAGGTTGGCAGAATTTTCATGAAGCACGTTGCTTTTCATTTGGCAGCAAGAGCTATCTCTGGAAGGTCCTGATGTTTTTCTTTCCATATGATCCCTGGGAAACAAACAGCAGCTCTTTTTTTTTTTTTTTGGCTGGCAATACTAGGAAAAAACCAAAAGATTATCAAATCTTAATGATTAATAGAACTTCAACTTCGGGTCAATCCACCCACCCATTTATTCATCCTTTTATCTTTTTGTACCATAATGTGCGAGATATTGTCTAGGTGCTGGGAGAAGAGTGAGATTTAAGATATAAGACATGGGGCTTCCCTGGTGGCGCAGTGGTTGAGAGTCCGCCTGCCGATGCAGGGGACACGGGTTCGTGCCCCGGTCCGGGAGGATCCCACGTGCCGCGGAGCGGCTGGGCCCGTGAGCCATGGCCGCTGGGCCTGCGCGTCCGGAGCCTGTGCTCCGCAGCGGGAGGGGCCGCAGCAGTGAGGGGCCCGCGTACCGCAAAAAAAAAAAAAAAAAAAAAAAAGATATAAGACACATTTCCAAACTAGAGGTGATGTTCATCTTGTGTCGGGTGAGTAAGTGTGATTACTGCTGAAAGAACAAGGGGGAAAGCACTCAGGGAGCGTAGACAGAGAACTGATGCCTGAAGATGCTGGAGGAGATTTCATCGGAGGTGTTAACTGGTCTGGGTCGAGAATAGAGGTTTTTAACCCTGGCTATAGATTAGAATAACCAGAGGATTTAAAAGAAGAAAGGAAGAAAGAAGAAAGAAAAAAAGAAAAAAAGAAAGAAAGAGAAAGAAAGGGAGAAAGGAAGAAAGAGAGAACCATGGCCAGGCAATATCCACCACAAAGGTTCTGGTTTCATTAACTTGGGCTGGATATCTGTTTTGTTATGCTTCTCTTTTTGCCCTTTTTAAAAAAAGTTAACCAGGTAAATACAATGAGCAACTTGATTGAGAACAACTAGTCTGGAAGAAGTAGAAACACATAAGGAGAGGGAAGTTGGATTGGTTGATGGAGAAAGTTGCAGAGCCTTTCACCCTAGGTAAATAGTATGCAAAAAGAAAAATGACGTCTTAAGGTTTTCAACCTCATGAAGGGGGTAGGCCCAGTTTGTGTGGAAAGCTGGAACTGAACATTCTGCAGAAAGCTGGATACCTGGAAGAGCTCCCTCAATGGAAAGACTCAGCAAGAAAGGTTTCACTGTGGTCTAGTGTCTCAGCAAGGAGCTCATGGACCATCATTGGTCAGGCATGAAAAGTCAACCAGAAGATACCAGTGTTTTCAAAAAAGTGATATACATATAGGAGGAGGCACCTTGATTTTCATTATCCATAAATCCAAAATGTAGAACTCAAACCAAGACATTTACATGAAAAACTGGTGCAAAGGGATAAAAACAGTGGGGCTTCCCCAGAAGCAAACAACCCTAGGAATAGCTTCACTACCCAGAGTAGACAAGGTTCCCACAGGAAACAAATTCCACTGAAGACTAGGCCTGTGATGAAAAATTCTTCAGTACTCGAGGAAGAAAAAAATGCCATGAGAATGAGAACATGCAGAAACTATATATTCTGGATCAATCTGAGAGAGACTTCTATATAAACATATTTAACATGTTCAAAGAAATAAAAATAGGAAAAATCCAGTAGGCCAGGAAAGAAAAAAACAGACTTAAAACAAAATAAAACATACAGAAATTAAATTTATTTATAATTTAATTAAAATTATTTTATAATTAAAATAATTTTTAAAAATCCTCTATAGGTTGGTTAAAGGGTATAGCCTATATATACATAGCTGAAAAAAAGAACTGAAAAATTAGAAGACAGAGCTGAAGAAATCACAGAAAGCTGCCGAATAGTCCACATAGAGAGAAATAGATAAAAAACAGTGGTCTTGAGTATGGATTTTTGGAGACTACTAATGCTTTTTGGAATACAGAACAGTGGGTTGACATTTTAGATACATGAGAGACAGAGATAGTATATAGGAAAAATCAATTATCCTAAAATTTCAGAGAAATCTAAACTTGTATATTGTCACCATGTTGTTGAGTTTCTGTGTTTGCTAAGAAGGGCAAAAGACATTCTTGTAATATTAAAAATTTTGTAAAAAAATTTTTGTAGCAGTAGTTGAAAGTATGTTTGAATGATAAACTTGAGACTGTGAATCTTTGAGGAAACTGCATAATTGTTTCAGACATTTTGTTGTAGGAAACTGCTTACTCAATCAAAAATGTAAGCTATGATTTTCATAGGAAGTTAATCTAATTAGCTGACCTTGTGATAATTAACAGTTGAGCTAAATCTTACTTATCTATTAGAATTCTAATTAATTCTACCAGAATGAAAGACCAAGCAGATCCTCTTAGTATTAGAAACAGAGCTAAAGTCATTCTTCCTTGAAAAAAGTAAAATAATATGATTTCAGATGATTAGCTGTAAAAAGTGCAGAAACTCAGTTTTCTTAAACACTAGTAAAGTTAAAACTGCAAAATTAAAATTCAGTAAATACCATTTATGTAAATTTTAAAAATCCAAAACAACATTGAGTATTTCTTTAATTGGTACGGATGTACTTAGTACAAGTAAAAAATGTGGACCAGAAGGATACACTCTAACTTAATGAAAGTGACTGTAAGAGAAGGAGGCTGAAGGAAAGAAAGAAATAGGTGAGGGATATTAAGAGGTACAAAATATGAGTCAGGAGTATGGAATGTACAGTGTAAAGAATGTAGTCAATAACTACATAATATCTTATATGGTGACAGACGGTAACTAGACTTACCATAGCAATCATTTTGAAACATATAGAAATATCGAATTACTATCTTGTGTAACAGGAACTAACATAGTGTTTTAGGTCCATTATACTTCAAAACCAACCAAATAAACAAACAAACTCATAGAAAAAGAGATCAGATTTGTGGTGATGAGAGGCAGGGTTGGCAGGAGGGGGAAGTGGATGAAGGCAGTCAAAAAGGTAAAACTTCCAATTATAAGATAAATAAGTACTAGGGATGTCATGTACAACATGGTAAATATAATTAACACTGCTGTATGTTATATATGGAAGTTGTTAAGAGAATAAATCCTGAGTTCTCATCACAAGGAAAACATATATCTTTTTCTATTTCTTTAATTTTGTTATTTATAGATGAGATGATGGATGTTCACTAAACATTGTGGTAATCATTTCATGATCCATGTAAGTCAAATCATTATGCTGTACACCTTAAAGTTATACAATGCTCTATGTCAATTATATCTCAATAAAACTGGAAGAAGAAAAAAAAAAAAGAAAGTGACTGTATCTGAGTAGTGTGGGAGAGAAGAATGGACCTGGGCTTTTTTAGTGGGAGAGGTGATGTGTTACAAAGTACTCTATTGTATCTGTGATTGTTTTTCTTATAAAAAGGTTCTGAAGTATTTACCTGTATGTATACACAGACATATATGTACATGATGAGTATATGTCCACCTGGATGTTTGTTATATTTCTGTAAGCTTTTCTCTTTATATGAATGGTGCTTTGTGACCATCTAGAAGGGTGGGATAGGGAAGATGGGACGGAGGGAGACGCAAGAGGGAAGAGATATGGGAACATATGTATATGTATAACTGATTGACTTTGTTATAAAGCAGAAACTAACACACCATTGTAAAGCAATTATACTCCAATAAAGATGTAAAAAAAAAGTAATACAATCATTACTATTTATTATTTGTTTATAGTTCTGTTTAGATGTAGATTTTTAAACTGTGTGCTAAATGACACATAAAGGCTGATTTGTCCATTTCCACTATTCATTCAATCTTTATCCTCTGTTTATATGGATAATCTAGAAGTTTAGCGCAAATTAATTCAAGAGCTAGTTTTCAAATTAAATAACCCCCAAATGTATATTTTTGTCCTTAATAATATCAAAGGAGTTGTTCTCACCTTCATAGATTTTCTATTTTCTGATTTCACAGGCAACTCCCTCAAACTTGTTTGGGCAGGAACACAAACATTGTCCATCCAGCAGAATCTCATTCCCTCCATTTTGGCACGGTTGGCATTTTCTTACACTGAATTCATTGATGTAGTCTTCAATGGCTCTTTCCAAATTTTGTTTCTTTAGGTGTGCATCTTTTATTTTCACTGGAATCAGATCATATATCGGAGACAGCTGCAGGAGAGCAAAACATTTAATTTTAGGTCTTTTTCTATAGACAGAGCTTGTGCAGTATTTTTCACTAAATTATTTATCCATTGCTTCATTAATTCAACAAGGGCTTATTGAATGATTATTATTGCCAGATATGATGATGATGTTAGCTTTTAAGACTGCCAGTGATCAAAACTAGTCATGATCTCTGTAATCATGGAGATCCCATTATGGAGGTAAGGAGACTGATATTAAAATAATCATACAGACAAATTTAAAATGGAAACTGTGACTAGGTGCTATAAAGGACGGGTATATGTATTTTAACAATGAACAGTCAGGGATTTAAAGTTTTAGCAGGCTAATTTACTGACATATTGTGAATCCTTTTTGCTGCCTTTATTCTGCCTCCCCTTTTCCAGAAGGTAGGCAAGTGCTTGCGATCTCTTGTCTAAGAGGAGGTTTGTGTGTGATGCCAGTCCAGAATGCCCCTAAAGGCAAATTCTTTATTGATTTTTTTTCTTTAAAAGCCTGAACTCATTGATAAATTTTTGTTGGGAGAAGGAGTGTGGGAAGAATGCCACCAAGGTGGGGGCATTCCTTCAGTCCAGGAAGGGGGTAGAGTTAGCATGTACCTCAAGTAGCAGGAAACCATAGCTAGATCTCTAGCAGCTATTTTGGGAAGTAGCAAAATCTTTGGAGTGCCCCTAGGGAAGGTGGCTATCAAGGAAGAGGCTACAGCTTTGTCAATGACTCCCATGTCCAATCTTGGCATGGAAGGTTTGCAACCAGTTCAAGTGAACTTGTAAAGTTGAACAATGAGGTTATCAAGATGACCACTATGGACTAAATACTTACATATATCATATCTTCATTTCCCAGACAGAAGCATCAGGACAGGCAAGAGCTACCCTGAACCCCATCCAACAAATGAATGAAGGATGAATTTTCCAGCAGCATGGAAGGATGGGATCTCAATGTCAAATTTAATTATACTAAAATAAATGAAGTAAAATGATTTATTTTGTACACTTAAATTCCTGGAGTAAGATACGTAGTTGCTACCATTGAATCAGGAAAGTTTGGAAAGGCTTTCCTGAGAAAATGACTATGAAGTTGAGATTTGAGGGTGTTAAGGCGGAAAGATTACTCTAGTAATATAGGGCAGAATTCAAAAAATGCTTAGTTATGTTACATATAAAACACATATAGAATATACAGGGCTATGTTTTATGTACATATGTAAAACATGTATAGAAAACTTGTAACGTATGCCTATTTAATGTAAGCAAATTCAATTGTGTGACTATAAAGGTGTTTGAGTAGATAAACTGTAAGAAATTGAGACCCTTTGGTGGCACAGTACTTTGAAATAAGAGATCACAAAATTTAGAAGCAATTGGAATTGAAAGACAAGATTAAAAAATATACCACAGGACTTCCCTGGTGGCGCAGTGGTTAAGAATCCACCTGCCAATGCAGGGGACATGGGTTCGAGCCCTGGTCCAGGAAGATCCCACATGCTGCTGAGCAACTAAGCCCGTGCACCACAACTACTGAGCCTGCGCTCTGGAGCCTGCGAGGCACAACTACTGAAGCCCACATGCCACAACTACTGAAGCCTGTGCGCCTAGAGCCCGTGCTCCACAGCAAGAGAAGCCATGACAATAAGTCCACGCACCACAACGAAGACCCAATGTAGTCATAAATAAATAAATTTATTTAAAAAAATAGTTATATATATATATATATATATATATATATATATATATATATATATACACACACACACACACACCACAAATTCCTGCCAAAGGGTAATGATGGATTAAATAAAGTCAACTAATCCTTTTTCTGAGGACAATGAGAAAAGCTGAACAAGATAAAAGTAAAATTAAAAAATTTGCTTGAAAGCCCTGGAGAACTAACAAGGTAACAAAACATTACTAGGCTAAGATCTGGGAGGAGGTAGAAGTTCAGTGAGGTGAGCCCAGTACTTCTGGGTCAACAGTCCCCTTGACACATTTCCTAAATCAGGAAGAGGCAGTCGAGGAGCTAAGAGGTAGAGCAACACATTACTGGGCTGGGGAAAAAAGGTTGGAATTCAGGACAGCAAAGGTAAAAAAGCTGTGCTTTGGGTTGGGCCCCAAAGGACTGCAGCCCTAGAAGTAAAAGGGAATTGGAATTGAGGTGGTCCTGGCAAAGACTGCAGCTGGTTTTAAAATAATTCTGAGTCATTAGTACCCCAGAGGCTTTTCAGATACAAATATATATTTCTTTTGAAGACAATAAAAGCATCTCAGTCCTCAAGCTACTCTGATAGCAATTTTTTTTTTTTTTTTTTTTTTTTTTTTTTTTTTTTTATGCGTTACGCGGGCCTCTCACTGCTGTGGCCCCTCCCGTTGCGGAGGACAGGCTCCGGACGCGCAGGCCCAGCGGCCATGGCTCACGGGCCCAGCCGCTCCGCGGCATGTGGGATCCTCCCAGACCGGGGCACGAACCCGTGTCCCCTGCATCGGCAGGCAGACTCTCAACCACTGCGCCACCAGGGAAGCCCCCTGATAGCAATTTTTAAAGTATAATATCCAGCCCACAATAAAAGTAACTAGGTACACAAGGAAATGAGCCAACGTGAATGAGAATCAGTAGAAATAATAGAAATGAGAAACAGAGCTTGGGAATGCCAAGATTTGAGTTATCAGATGTAGACATTAAAAGAGCTACGTTTACGTAAGCATAAGAGACAAAATTAAAAATTTTAGCAGAGAACTGAAAATTATTTTTAAAAATAGAAGATTTGAAAAAAAATAAACAAAGAGAATTGGAATTTGCTATTATAATATACAAATTAATGGACTGGTTAAATAGTGGATTTAACACAACTGAAGTAAAGTTAATGAATTGAAATATAGGTTAGAAGGAGATATTGATAATGAAGCATGAAGAGATTCAAAGTCAGGAAATACAGAAAGACAATAGGAAACATAAAAGAGAGAGTGAGGGGATTCCCTGGTGGCGCAGTGGTTGAGAGTCTGCCTGCCGATGCAGGGGACACAGGTTCATGTCCCGGTCCGGGAAGATTCCACATGCCGTGGAGCGGCTGGGCCTGTGAGCCATGGCCGCTGAGCCTGCACATCCCGAACCTGTGCTTTGCAACGGGAGAGGCCACAACAGTGAGAGGCCCGCGTACCAAAAAAAAACATAATATTTTACTATTTTTTGAACTTCTCCAAGAAGATAAATTTAAAAAGTGTTTCATGGTGGACTAACTATGGTTGCCTTCTGCTTAGGCAGAATATTGATATGAAAAGTCCAGGCTTTCAATTCATGAAGAAAGAAACATAGAGATATTTTAGATGGAATGCCCACCAATCTAAAAATCTGGGGGTCAATAGTTGACCTTGAAAATAGGATAAAACTATATTTTGCATCCAGCCAGTAGGACTGTGCCAACAGAGTTGATGAAGGTTTTTGAATAGTTCTAGTAAATCCAGTAGTAAATCTTCAGCAGATACTTTACTGACTTGAGATTTTAAAAGTCAGCTCTAGAATATGATGGACTCTTATTAAGACCTCCTCAGAGAACAGTCTTGGATCGGTACAAGGACAGTCGAACTCCCTTTGTAGAAATGAGAAGACAAGACACTTTAGGTGTCCATCTGAATGTAAACATCCACCTAAATCAATTTTTTTCTTGTTTGTTTGTTTTGGCCATGCAGCTTGTGGGATCTTAGTTCCCTGACCAGAGATTGAACCCAGGCCCTTGGCAGTGAAAGTGTGGAGTCTTAACCAACTGGACCGCCAGGGAGTTCCGAATCAATTCTTTTTTTATTTAAGATCTTCTGAAACAGATTTATTTCACTGAGTTCAAGATAATGAATTTAAATATTATTTAAATATGACAAAGGGGGTCTCTTCTGATTTTAATTTTATATATGGGCATGCTAATTTGGACAACTATTTTCCTCTCTTTGTCCTAGTTTTGGGACAAAATATGTGAAGACTCTCACAGATGTGCTCGCATATTTACAACTGGGTAGATTTCCACAACCTAAAGGGAGAGTACATTACAATTTTCTGGTTTCTGAGTTTCTCTCTCACATAAATGAAGTAGTTTTGGTGGTTTCACTCACTCTTTAAAGACAATAATGAAGAATGAAGGAACACAATTCTCTAATAACTAGTCCTATCAAAAATGTCAACATGTTGGACTTCCCTGGCAGTCCAGTGGTTAAGACTCCACACTCCCATTGCCAGGGGCATGGGTTTGATCCCTGGTCAGGGTACTAAGATCCCGCATGCTGTGTAGTGCGGCAAAAAAAAAAAAAAGTCAACATGTTTATAACTCAAGTTAATCAAAAGGAAGTAGGGGGCAATCAAAGATAAATTTGACCCAAGGGAAGAAAATTGTGAAACATACAGGGAAAATTGAAAGCTATAGAAGAAAGTAGGAAAAATACTTTCTAATAATTTCAGGAACAAAACAGCAATAAAGGAAAACACATAGCCTTTATAGTTAGTTTGGGGAGAGAATGGTGAGGCTAAGTAACATTGGCATTTATATCTTTATAATTATAATGTAGTTTTTCCCCTTAGGAATAAGCACCAAGACTGTAAAGTCCCAAAAGTTTTATAAACGGAAGACTATTATAATCAAGACACAAAAAGGAAAGGATTTCCTGACCATGAGAACTGTTCACTCTTGGTCTTATTTTCTGAGAACTTATGAACTTCTCTTTCACAAAGGCCCTTGAAAAATACAATTCTCCTGTGTTGGAAGTGGTGGTATGATGTCACCTGAAGGCAAGGGACAACTGGGGCAGAAGGAAGGGAACTAACAATTTCTGTGCAACTATTTTGTACCAATCTGTGCTATAGTCTCTATACAAGCAATCACATTAAATCCTCAAATAAACATGGAGTCCTGGAGAATTCAGTGTTGCGGAAGTCAGAAAATATTACACATCTAGTGAGGAGCAGAGACTCAGACTCAGCCCGGTTGGTCTGATGCCCCCTCTGTGCCTTTCTTCTACACCGTGCTTCTTTCAGGGATGGGACGGGAGTGCATTTGGATGCTTACGTCTCTTTCAGATGAAGTTAACTGTTCATCTGAACCAGCAATTACATTTAGTAAGAAAATGACAAAATCTTCTATTTGAAAATAAATATTTCTTACTTTTTGATTTATGAGTACTGGAGCATCGTTTAAGGAAGAGGCCCAATTTACAAAGTCAGTCACATTAATCACCCTGGCTCCTTTGAGAAGCTTCTCTTTCAGTTCAGTTGCATATTTTCTTGTTCCTCCTCTTATGAATGAAATAACATCATCGATGAGGCTTTCACTCGTGATGTTTGCTGAGAAGAGAAAGAAGATATAAGTGAAGCATGTATATAGTTCTGTGACATCTGATAGACATTTATTGAACCCCTTTCATAAGGTATAGTCTAGTACATTTATTGAATTTTACTTATAAATATTACTTATGTAATTTTTTTCACCCCAAATATCCAAGGGTCATTTTTATTAGTAGTCAATTATAGATTTCAATCATCTTTTTAAAGAAAATATAAATGGTATGATGCTTGAGATACATTAATAATTTAAAGTTCATCACCTAAGCACATGCACACCTGGGAACACGACTCTTGATTGGATACATTTGTTGTTGCAGACTTAGCTTCATAATTATATTTTGTATAAGTTTGCTTTAAACTATTTTAATATTATAAAAAACTTCAGAGTATAAAAAAGAATAAAGTAAAAAGCATAATTTCTTTCCACCCCAATTTTTACGTTATTTCTCCCTCAGTCTCTCCCAGACTAAACCGCTTTAAAAAAGTTTTGGTGAATCATTTAGAGTTGTGAATTTTTTGAACTAAAAAGTAATTTCAAGGTGATTTTTGTTCATCCTTCCTTATTTCTATAGATGAGAAGACTGAGCCTCAGAGAGATGGAGTGACTAGCCCAAGGTCACACAGTAAGCTTAATGGCCAAATTTTGAAATTATGACATGTGATGGCAAGGTCAGTTTTCTTTTCACTTCATCAGTAGTTTCCAAGCATGGCCACATGTTAGCGGCTGGTATGCTTTTAAAAATATTAGGTTTTCCTCTCTTCTACTTCTCCACTATCAGCTGACCCTTTTTTTTTTTTACATCTTTATTGGAGTATAATTGCTTTACAGTGGTGTGTTAGTTTCTGCTTTATAACAAAGTAAATCAGCTATACATATACATATATCCCCATATCTCCTCCCTCTTGCGTCTCCTTCCCACCTCCCTATCCCACCCTTCTAGGTGGACACAAAGCGCTGAGCTGATCTCCCTGTGCTCTGTGTCAGCCGACTCTTTAAATCACTCTTGAAGTGAGTCTCAAGCATTTGTATTTCTGAGAATGCTCTCAAGTATTTCTGATTAGAGTAAAAATTGAGAACTCCAGCACTACCTCATGCTTATAAATCTGCTAATGATTAGCAACAGAAGTAATATTTATATCAAAAAAATTATATTTTTAAAAATGTTATACACTGATTTAATGTTAAGGATGGATTAGGTATTTTCTTTTTTTCACCCAGTTTTATTGAGATATAATCACATACAATACTGTATAAGTTTAAGGTGTACAGCATGATGACTTGACATACATATATATTGCAAAATGATTATCACAATAGGTTTAGTTAACATACATTACCTCATATAGTTAGAAAAATTATCTTTTCCTTGTGATGAGAACATTTAGGATCTATTCTCTTAGCAGCTTTCAAATACATCACACAGCAGTGTTAACTATAGTCATCAGGTTGTACATTCCATCCCCAGTACTTATTTATCTTATAACTGGAAGCTTGTACCTTTTGACCAATTGGGTGAAGGTGAATTAGGGATTTTGAGTCAGGTGGAAGATTGAGTTAGGGAGATGGCTTTGGCCTTCTCTTTTCTTGATGGACACAGACAGAACTGCCACTAGGCCATTTGGAAGCTTTGTTTAAATTAGGGGAAAAAAAGAAAACTTTCCTCAAGATGTTTTTCTATCATCGGGCTTCTACCATTGCCATGATAAAAATACAAATCTACAATGACCACAGTGTGAATGGCTGTATTCCCCAGAGCTGTGCAGTTCACGACCTGCACAATGATGATACCATTGAATACATGTCCCCAGGTTACTTGTGTTTATAATGGTTTGGGAACCACTGTGAAGGTAAAATAGCTTTTGGGAATTCCCTGGCAGTTCAGTGGTTAGGACTCTGTGCTTTTACCACCCAGGGCCTGGGATCAGTCCCTGGCCAGTGAACTAAGATCCCACAAGCTAGTGTGGCTTGGCAAAAAAAGAAAAAAGAAAAAAGAAAAGAAAAAAGAAAAGAAAAAAGATAAAATAGTTTTTAAGCACTTTCAATTTGTTGTTGTTGTTGTTGTTTTTTATAAAGAGGGGAGACAATAAAGAAGGCTCATAGTGACAGGGCAGTGCTCATTGACCTTTCCTCCTTCTTTTCACCCTAGTGAGTTAGGCCATACTTACCAATTTTACCATCACCCCTCTTTAAGCAATTGTCTGAATTAATATTTCCTGTGATTTCAATTCCAGCATTCAGAGATAAATCCAGATTAAACCCGAGGCATCTCTGTATATCCCTTAGTTCAACACCTGTTTAATATATTTAGTTAGAAATTATTAGATTATGTCTATCAACGTCATAAATCAATTCCAATTTTGCTATTTTGTAAGAAACATACTTACTTGGATTCCTAGACATTATTACTGAACTCAAATGCAAGGTTATATCTGCCCTGCTTTGCCCTCATATTAGAATCTAATGGTCTCCTTTGACTTTGCTTGTCAACTTAATGGTGAAGGACCGATAAATTTACCCTTTGTTAAAAGGGACATGAGTCAGGCAAGGATGGCTATAGTCCATCCTTACCTCTAATACCATAAAAGGGAGACAATATCTAACGTGTATTGAGTGATTGTATGCCCGGCATCATTCTAATCATCTTGTGTAAGTCAACTAATTTAATCCTCTCATTGACTTTCTGAGATAAGTTTTATTATCATCCTCCTTTTACAGACGAGCATGAGGAATAACAAAGCAGTTAAGGAACCTGCTGATGGTACTCAACTAGTAATTAGCCAAGTAGGTATTAGAAACAAGAGCTGTCTGGCTATTAAGCACTTCTCTGTATCAACTTCATAATTTGGTCATGGGATGCATCAACATCTCCTGATCCTCTTTGGAAGACTCAGTTCACCATTGAGATAGCTAGTTTGTTGCTTTGGGCAGATGGCTTAAATATATGACACTTTATTCTGGTCCTACGAATGCTGTTTAGTAGACATTGGTCTTGGGAGCTGACTCATTGTGGTGTGTGGTTGCTCCAGTTATAACGAAGAAAAATCCCAATATTTACTCAAGTATATAATTTATTGTCTATTCTCCTGATTTAAAAGAGGAAATTATTTCTTCATTTTAAGAGTAACTTCCCAGGTCTGAGCTCATTGATCATATCAGTTTTTGCTCTTATTTACCATTTCAGATCACACACACACACGTACACACACATATACAAACACATGGTTTTTTGTCCTGGAAGCCAAAATGCTCTACGAAAAAGGAAAGGGAGAAGTTAAGTTAATCCCAGGATCCCATGGTGAGACGTAGAAGTAGAGATCTGAGGCATTTAGTCATTCATTCATTCAACGAGTATCTTTTGTGTATCCACAATTACTGAGAACTTAAGAAATATCCAGTGGAATTTCCCATGGTAAAGGAGGAGGGAGGATAAAAATGGAAGATAATGCTAGAAATTCAGAATACTAGATTTCCAACCTTAACCTAAGAAGCATGAGAATTCTGATTCGAAGATGAGGATGAAAATACCTAAGTGACCCCCTAAAGCTTAGATTCTCTACCTCAGCTGTGGACCTCTCCACGACCAGACGGAGTCTGGATGCCCCAAACTAGAGGACGTGGCTTGGACCTTGGGTGTGGCAAAGCAGAGAAGTGAGAAGAATGACTTCCTCTTCAAAGACCCAGAGTCCACCTAATGATCTTTGTCTACTAAGGCCAGAAGGTAAGTAGATATAAGTAGGTAGCTCTGAGTTGTCCAAGATGAGAGATTTCAGCCCATGGAGTTTTTTCACCAAAGCAACTCTTAGCCTGAAGAGTTTTTTGTGTTTTGATCACCCTTGCTGAGCCTTTCTCTTCTGATTTTCAAGTTACTCAAGACACATTCCTCTTGTGCCCCTCTCCCATGTGATATCTATCAATATAGCCTACTGGGCAGGGCTCCTAGAGACCCCATTATGCCATCTTACTGGAATAACCTTGTGAGGCGGTATAAACCAAGAAACCTCATACTCTGCTCCCCTGGAAATGCATCTACCAGCCCAAGACTAGACTGAGACATCAAGAGCAACTGGTTCTGGCCATTCATATTTGTTTCATCCTTAAAGGGTTTATCCACGGTGGGGACAGTGTCAGGCTTTAAGATCAGAGCTGAATCCCATCTTTTGCTTGACACAGCCAAAGGCTAAGGAGAAAGAGCTATGGAAGTGCTTTTGGCAACACTTCCTTCCCTAAGAGACACAACCCAAATCTTTGAGAGCAGAGAGAGGAGCTATGCTGGCATCTTTCACCTCTTTAAAGAGTGCTGTAACTAAGCCTTAATTAATCACAAAATAAATATTAAAACTTATTAACATAGAAACTTGGCATCTAGTTTATTCTTAAAAGGCTTTGAGGAAGTCTTTAGGTCAGGATGGTAATTATGTAGCACATAGGCCTATTCTGTGCATATAGCAGACACTGATGATCAATCATAGACTCTCTTCCATGATTCAAGTGTGGTCAGAAACCTATTTATGGACCCGATTCAACTACCACCCCATAGTTGGAATTGTCATCATATGAGGTAAAACGAATTTTCCACTCTTGCTTTAGACTTACATGTTGTTAACATTGTTTCTTCCTTCCTCTCTTAGAGAAAATTTAGAACATTTCCTTTCCAATTCTGAACAATACTTTGGAAGATAATTGGCATACATATAATTGAACCAGTCTATGGATTAAGCAAGAGGTTATGTAAATGATGTCTTTTGTACTTTTCACTTTTTAAATAGTATTTCACTAAAAGCAGCACCACCAAATAACATTATATTGCAGTACGATTTTGTGCATTTCTCAGTAGTGCTGCTGAGAAGTGCAGGGCCAAGTCATCTTGTTTGAGGTGGAAGTCAATTTGCTGTTTGATAGGAGTTTAGAGGCCAAAGGGCAGGGAGAGAGTTCTCTCAAAGAAGCAGGTTACAAAACTCTACTCTAAAGCCTTTAACCATGGGAAGAGGATAACACTAACAATAGTTGATGGTTACAACAATGTTGGAAGTTAGAACTCTATTTCTAGCTATACCTTTCTGGTTCATGGAAGTTTTATCCAAAACATATATTAGTTCATAGAGTCCTCCTAGAGACCCAGAGCTACTGTAGTGGGTTCCATAGGTTTCCAAAAATGCAAAATATTCCCCCTTTTCATAGGTAGCTGGTAGAGCTTTTATAGAATCCAAGAAAGTTGTTGCCAGCATGACGTCCCGAGTTCTCATCACAAATCTTCCCAGGTGATTGACTCCTTTTACATGCAGAAATATTTTTTCCTTTGTTGTAGAGCCAAAGAAAAGAAATATGAGTTTTATCACCATTATTTTGAATTCAAAAATCACAAAATTTAGAATTTCCATAGTCAATACGTTTTTAGCAGTGACTGCAAGATATCGCTTTAACCCGCTTGGAATGGCAAACTTAAAATCATATCAAAACTGTTGACAAAGATGTGCAGAACCTGGAACTCTCAACCACTCTGCAGAACTGCTTGGTAGTTTCTTGTAAAAGTCAACACACATCTACCCCAATGGCCAGCAACTTCACTTCTACGTAAGATCAGTAAAAGAGTAGTTCACAAAAAGATCTGTATGAGACTTTTATAGTGGCTTTGGTCAGAATAGCTTAAAATTGAAAATGACAAATGTCCACTGACAGGGGAGTTAATAGACAAATTGTAGTCTATTCACACAAAGGAATGCTAGTTAGCAATAAAAGGGAACAAACTACTGATACAGGCAACGATATAAATAAATCTCAAAAGTACTATACTGAGGGCTTCCCTGGTGGCGCAGGGGTTGAGAGTGCGCCTGCCGATGCAGGGGACACGGGTTCGTGCCCCGGTCCGAGAAGATCCCACATGCCGCGGAGCGGCTGGGCCCGTGAGCCATGGCCGCTGAGCCTGCGCGTCCGGAGCCTGTGCTCTGCAGCGAGAGAGGCCACGACAGTGAGAGGCCCGCATACCGCAAAAAAATATATATATATTATACTGAGCGAAAAAATCAGGCACCAAAGAGTATATACTGTATGATTCTATTTATATGAAGTTGTAGAACAGGTGAAACTAAGCTGTGGTCGGAGAAATCTGGTCAGTAGTTGCCTCTCAGGCAGTAAGGGATTGATGCAAAGGGCATGAAGGAATTTTCTTGAGGTGATGGAAATATTCTACATCTTGTTTAAGGAGGTGGTTACAAAGGTGGATACAATAGTCAAAACTCATCATGGAACTAAATGCGCAAAATATTTTCATTTTATTGTATGCAAATTACACCTCCTTAAGTTGACTTAAAAATGTTAACAATGGAAGGAAATGTAGACGCTATATACGAAGCCCAATTTTATTTTACACATGAGGAAACTCTGATACAAATGTATCAAATTATTTTCCCCAAATCACACAGAGTCTGTGGTGGAGATTTGTCCCAAAAACCTAGGTCTCAGGTCTCTCTGTGCCTTCTACTAAGTCCTCTCAGTTTTTGATAACAGGAGGGACAGATAATATTTTAAGCTGTGGCTTTCAAGCCAATCTAAACACCTCAGCAGTTAATGTTCCCAGGGATGATGGCTTAAATTTCCAAAGGAAAACTGGGGCGGTCACAAAGAACTTTGTGATTTAATGCTATAGACTGTCTTGGCCAAAACTAAACTACAACTGACATCCACGATTTTGTGGAAGGTTCTTTTGAAGTTCTCCTGCTGTAGTTGTGGTTAGCACATGTTGATTGCATAGGAGTTTAATAGGCTTTATTATTTTTTTAAAGGTACACCTTGGTGTATACAAACATCACACCAAACTTTTTATGTTTTAGAAGCACAATTGTTCACACTGCATGACTTAACTTTAGGTGATTTTGGGTGATTCAGTATCTAACAAAAATCTTAAAGAAACTTACTCCATATATATATGTTCTCCACCTGATGACTTGCATAATAATTCTTAATGCAACCTCAAAGATGCACAAAACATATTTGGAATCCCTCTCGTTTTTGCTAAAATTAGGTGTATCTTGTCAGAAAGACATTGTGTTCCTTGACTCAACTTATTTTAGAGGTAGATCTTAGATTATTCCCAGCCAGATAGACTCTTGTTTCTTCCATCTTAAAGGAATAAAAAGAATCTCTTGGCCTGACTTGTTCGGCCATTTGCCACTCGTTTCTTCACGCTCATTAGAGGCAAAATTCCTTTAAAGAGCTTTCTGTACTAGCTCTTTCCAATTCCTCTCTTCCCAGTTTCTCTTAAATCTAACCCAGTCATGCTGCTGCCCTCACTACTCCAACAAAACTTCTCTTTTGTTCAAAACCTCTTCTGAAGGTCACCAGTGACCTTCACAACGCCAAAGCCAGTGCTTCTTAGTCCTCATCTTTCACATATTAGCACATTTGACACAGTTCATCACTCTTATCTCTTTGATAGAATTTATTTACTTTTTGTTATCTAGGGTAGTTCTTCTCAGAATGTACAGTGTGAACAAATCACCTAGAGAATCTTTTTAAAACACAATTCTAATTCAGTAGGTCTGGGGTAGGGTCTGAGATCCTAACTTCCCAGTGATGTTGTTGCTGCTGGTCCATGGACCGCACTTTGAGTAGCAAGGTTCTAAAGCATTACACTGGCCACATCTTGCTTTCCTTCACTCCTCTTTCTTCAGACCTCTTTCTATTGAAGTTCCCTGAGTTTAGTCTTTGATCTTCTCTTTTCTATCCACACTAACTTCATTAGTGGTCTCACCAAAGCCTATGACTTTAAGCACCTTCTATATATTAACAACTCTGAAACTTAGAGCTTAATCCCAGACCTCTTTCTCAAATTCCAGACTCATAACATCAACTTCCTATTTGATATCTCCAGTGGAATGTCTAATAGACATCTCAAACTTAATCTAACTAAAACTTAACTACTGGTCTTCTTCTCCAAACCTGCTCTACCTGAAATTTTCTCCATCTCAGTTGATAGCAACTCCATCTTTCCGGTTGCTCAGGCCAAAAACTTTGGCGTTTGTAGAATCATGTTTGACTCTACAACTGTCCTTTCTGAACTGTCATCATCTCTCATCTGGATTCTTGCAATAGTTTTAACAAACCTGCTTCCTTTTGCTCTTAACTTTCATAATATCTTCTCAACAGTATCCAGAGTAATCACTGAAGATATATTAGAATATGTCAACCTTCTATTCAAAACATTCCAATGGTCCCTCATGTCACTCACTGAAAAAACCAAACTCTTAGAACAGGCTGTGAGGCCCTTTATGATCTGATTCAAGGTAACCTCTCTAACCTTTTCTCCTTCTGTTCACTTTGGCCCAATGGGCAGGTATGTTCCCATCCTAGGGACTTGTCTTTAATAGATCCTTCTGCCAGATATATCATCCCAAATATAACTATTTGACTATTTCCTCTCCTTCAAATCTTTATTCAGAGCTCATCTCCTCAGTGAAGCCTACCCTAAGCTGCTTTTTTAATACTGCCATCTGCCCAGGAGTCCTGATTGCCATTATGCTACTCTACATTTCATTTTATTCTATAGCATCTATCATTTTCTAAATACTATATAGCTTCCTTTTTTACTGTTATGTTTGTTTCTGTCTATCTCCCCCTGCTAAACTTTCAGCTCCATGAGAAGAATCTTTATGAGTTTGGTTCACAAATGTATTTTAAGCACGTGGAACAGTGCCTGGCCACATAGTAAGTTCACAATTAAATATTTGTTGAACGACTTAAAAGATTTTCCAACTGCACCCTTTGGGTGAGTGTGCATGTGGATATAGAGGCAATGTATTGATCAACCCATTATACAATTAGGCATAGTATAAGTACTAAGAGTGAATGAGTGTTATTTTTTAAGTGGAAGAAGGGTATCTAAATAGGTGACTGTGTTATCAGAAAAGAAAGAGTGAGCATTTTACCAGCATCATACTGACTACAGAAAGTATATTCTGTATTTATTCCAGAGGCAATGAAACAAACTTCTAAATCTGGCTTAAATATTAAAAAACAAACACATTTTCAAAGTCTCAAATTAAAGGTATGATTACAAAGTAAGCAGACCAATTTCATATGCAATGTGTACAATTTCATGGCATCATTACTCTAGAAATACACTTTACAGTAAGTAAATAGCCATCATTCTAAGACATTACAGTGAATTACCAAAATTCCTTTTTTTTTTTTTTTTTTTTTTTTTTTTTTTGTGGTACGCGGGCCTCTCACTGTTGTGGCCTCTCCCGTTGCGGAGCACAGGCTCTGGACGCGCAGGCTCAGCGGCCATGGCTCACGGGCCCAGCCGCTCCCCGGCATGTGGGATCTTCCCGGACCGGGGCACAAACCCGTGTCCCCTGCATCGGCAAGCGGACTCTCAACCACTGCGCCACCAGGGAAGCCCACCAAAATTCCTTTGTATGATTTTTCATTGTACTTCTGAAGAGAATATAAATTAAACAGTCTATCACCACAATCTCAGTCAAAAAGCATGCTCTGAATTCCCTTTTTTTTTTTTTTTTTGGCTGTGCCACGCGGCATGTGGGATCTTAGTTCCCTGGCCAGGGATCGAACCCGTGCCCTCTGCAGTGAAAGCACGAAGTCTTAACCACTGGACCACCAGGGAAGTCCTAAAAAGTACGCTCGGAACTCTTAATATGCTTGATCTGTTGACAGCCACAAACATCTCATCCACTTATTACTGCTATACTGAAGAGATTTTTCTCCAGTTAGCATTCTTTTTCTGGGCCTTCAAACTACCTACACATTTGAGGATTTGTTGAGTATTATTTTTCTTTCTCTTATGCGCTCTATCTGCTCTAAACGATTAAACTTAAAAGAGGACATTTGGTTAGTTTGAAAAATATTCCATTATATTCTCTATATTAAATGTTTGGTCTTACCTTCTTCGAAGAATGTGACAGCAACAGTTTGTAAAGTTCATTTTTGGAATATGTAAATCGAAAGTTACCCTTGGCATTTAAAAGACTTGAAAAGTTTTTTTTGTCAGAAGGTTCTGAATCTTTACATTCAAACTGTGCAATTGCTTCATGAGGTGTGTATTTTATAGATAAACCTGCATTAAAATTTGATTTCTTCTCTTGGATGATACTTCTGAATGCTTGTATCTGTTCATCATAATATTCAGTTCTGAAATTTTTGTCGGCTTTGGTCTAAAAGAGAATAGCAAAGTGTTTTTGAAAACAACATACAAAAAAAAAAACACCCAAAATAAACAGGAAAAGACAAAAATCAGGCAACTTATTTGAAAGGGAGTAGAACAAAGAAGTTGAGCCACGGCAAGAAAGTGAGACTGCGAGGGTTCAAATACAGAACTGATGACTTTGAGAACATTACACGATAACCTCTCTGTGCCCAGTCTGATTCCTAGCGTGTAAAATAGGGATACTCACCATACCTGGACCAAAGATTGTTATAAGGAGTCAATGAAATAAAGCATATGAAGGACTCAGAACATAGCAAGCTTTCAAGAGTTAATATATTAATAATTAAAAAGCAAGTTGCATAACAGATCAGATGCACAATATACTCCCATCTGTGTAGAAAAAGAAGGAAAGAAATGATAAAGCTAAGCCTTCCTGAAGCCTTGTGGACCAGGCACTGTTTTGAGCATTTTATACATGTTAATTAATATAAGTAGAAAGGCCAGGACTTGAGCCCTGAACTGCCTCTTAACGTTTACACTCTACTGCCTATTAAAAAAAAAAAAAAAAGCCTTTATGTACATAGAAAATTACTGGAAAAATAGACAAATCATGGAGTGATAGCCCTGGGCAAGGGGAACTGTGAGTAAATGTATATCCGGAGTGACAGCAGGCTTCCTTTTTCTTGCATCATCTTTTATGTGGTTTGGACTTTATTTATTTATTTACCACATTCATGTTTGCATAAGAAAACTAAGTAACCTGGTTAAAAATTAAAACTTTCAATTAAAACAAATGAACTTATTTACAAAACAGAAACAGACTCACAGACATAGAAAACAAACTTATAGTTACCAAAGAGGAAAGGAGGGGGGAGGGATAAATGAGGAACTTGGGATTGACAGATACACACTACTATACGTAAAATAGATAATCAACGAGGTATTACTGTATAGCACAGGGAACTATATTTAATATCTTGTAATAACCTATAATGGAAAAGAATTGAAAAAGAATAAAACTGAATCACCTTCCTGTATACCAGAAACTAACACAACATTGTAAATCAGCTATACTTCAATAAAACAAAGAAAGAAACAAATAAAAACTTTCTTTGCCAACTTGGTTATTGTCAGGCATCAACGGGAGGGCTGTAAATCTCAACAAACTCTCTTTCCAGAGGTCCTCTGTAACAGGCTGCAACTCTTGCCCGGAAAGAGACACTCATCTCTTCAGTCAGTGGAACAGACTGGACTCAGTGGCATGCACTGGGTGACTGTTCTGCACGAGGAATGCTGTGGTCTGAATGTTTATGTCTCCCCTTAAATCCATATGTTAAAATCCTAACGGCCAGTGGGATGGTATTAGGGGATGGGGCCTTTGGGAGGAGCCTTCTTGAAGAGATTCATGCTTTTATAAAAGTGACCCCACAGAGCTCCCTAGTCCCTGCCAACCATGTGAGGATACAACGAGAAGTCTGTAACCCAGAAGAGGACCCTCACCCGACCCTGCTAGTGCTCTGATCTGAGACGCCCAGCCTCCAGAACTGTGAGCAATAAATTTTGGTTTTCTCTAAGCTACCTGGTCTCTGGTATTTCGTTATAGCAACCCAAACAGACTAAGACAAGAAACCTAAGGTCACCATCTAATGGGAAAGACTAAAACGTATATAATTTTCGTTAAAGAAAGGCATGCTGGGAAAAATGCTCAATGCAAAGGGAAGAGTAGCCTAACCGTGTCACTTCCCTGTTTAAAATCTTTCCACTTTCCCACTGCCTTTAAGATAAAGTCTAAACTAGACTTATTCCAAGTTAATCTCTCCCTGACTGTACTCCAGCCCTCTGACCTCCTTTCTATTTCCACAGCCTATGCTTCTTCCCACCATAGGGCTCTCTTATGCTGCGTTTACTTTCTGGAATGTTCCTTAATCCCCCCACCTCCCCCAGCTTCCCATAACACAGACATTATACACACTCACACACACATACTATATACCCCTGGCCTGGTGAATCTCTACTTCTATTTCAAGTCTCAGCTTAACCATCACTTCTTTAGGGAGACTTTTACTGATCCCACAGACTAACAAATCTGTTTCCTACAAGCTCTCATAATGGCTTTTTTTTTTTTTTTTGCGGTACGCGAGCCTCTCACTGCTGTGGCCTCTCCCGTTGCGGAGCACAGGCTCTGGACGCGCAGGTTCAGCGGCCATGGCTCACGGGCCCAGCCGCTCCGCGGCATGTGGGATCTTCCCGGACCGGGGCACGAACCCGTGTCCCCTGCATCAGCAGGCAGACTCTCAACCACTGCGCCACCAGGGAAGCCCTATAATGGCTTATTTAATAGACCTTCAGATGGTAAACTCCAAGAAGTCACGGACCACATCCATCTTACCCACATGACTCCATAGCCTCACCACTTAGTAAAGTGCCTGGCAAAAAGTAGATTATAATAAAGACGTATTAAATTTAATATGCAGATCCAATACAGCTAACAATAGTAACTCATATGTATTGAGTGCTTACTCTGTGCCAGCAGCTGTTCAAAGTGTTTTATGTAGAATAAATGTTTAACTTCCTACCTTTAAGGTAATTTCTATAATTATCCCCATTTTACACATAAGAAAACATAGGTTAAAAAATTTGTCCAAGATCATACAATCATACAGCTAGGAAGTGGCCCAGCCAGCAATGAAACCCAGGAAGTCTGATTCCAGGGTGGAGCTGTTCATTCTTATACTATACTGCCAAAGAGGGCTTGATAAGTTCTAAGTGGTAAAATGAAGAAAGGATTCATGGAAAATGTTGCCCTGAACATGGCCTTGGGAAAAAAAAAAAAAAAAAAAAAAATATATATATATATATATAAAGGTGATTCAGTTTACTGTACACCAGAAACTAACACAACATTGTAAATCAACTATACTTCAATTTTAAAAAAAAAAGAAAGAAAAATGAATAAGATTTCTATTGCCTTGAAATCTAAGACTAGTAGAAGCAAATGAAGACAATCCCACTCAGTCTTCCATGATGAGAAGTGCCAAAGGTGAGCAAAATGGCACCAGGAAACCACGTCTCCCTCACTCTTCTAGAAGGCTAAGGTCTTCTTAGCTCACTGGCTTCTAAGTGGTTGCAGGATAGGAGTGGCGTAATTTGTAGGCTCTTGCACTTATACCTGAACTGGTTAGAAAGGAACCGGCACTGGGCAGGGATCAACTTAGCAGTGTGAAGGATTGCTTGCAGGTATAAGGGAATGTTGGTCAGGGTGTCAATTAGAACGTTGTTGAATGGTCCTCTTTCACTAATGCTAGGATGGTAGTAGTGAGTAGAGTCTGAAACAGTGAGGGTGGGGTCACCCCAGAAAACCTAAAGACAGGAGCTGGATTGAAAAGCCAAAAATCCATCCATCAAAAAGAAGTCTGAGCTGAACGATAGGCATTCAGAGGTGTACAAATATGTAGAATCGTTTTGAAGAGAAGAACAAAAGTCTTTGAAGAGAGGTCAAGAAGCAAGATTATAGAAAGTAGGAAGACACACGGATGGAAACAAGTTTCTTTATGAGAACCAAATAAACAGATGTTGGAGAAGCAGAAGTCAGAGGGAGGGGCAAGGGTGCTTACATCTTCCAGGAGGCCAGGCATATTATAGGAGTTAGTGAAATCTATCCTGTTTAAAGGTTTATCAGCTAATGCTTCTTGAAAAGAAATAAACATTACTCTGGCACTGGGAGTGGAGGAGATAGAACACCTCAACACACATTCCAAAGTTCAAATTGAGGAGGCTTGGAGAGCAAGCGGGAATAAAAGGTAAAGAGAAAACTGTTAAAGACGCCACTAAGATTTTGTATGTACAAATAAAGGATAAAACCATATACTATTTACTATTATTATTAAAGCCATCTCTCACTAATTGAGAGAAGGAACCAGGAAAGAGCAGATTGCCTGCAACCTTATGAGTCATCCTCAGCTAAAGTACCTAGCCAAGCCACACCCACATTCCTAAACTTTTAGCCGTTACATTTTTGGGTATTTTGAAATTTAGCGATAGATAATGAATACAATTATCTTCAAGAGATCATCTTCTCTGCCTAGATCTTCAATATTGGTGTGTTCTAGGACTCCATTCTCTACGTTCTTTTCTCTCTCATTGTACACCTCCTGGATGATACTTAAATCTCTGCCTCCAATTCAGGCTCCATCCTCACATTCATATAATCTACTCTTAGCAAGATAACTCCATCCAGATGTCAATCATTATCTTTTTCTTGGATTTAACTCTTCTTTTGGTAGATCCCCCACTCCCCCTTCCAACACACACACACACACACACACACACACACCACACCACACACCACACACACACACACACACTTCTCAGGCCTTCTTTGATGGCCTATCATCCACTGGGGGTCTCCATATTTTTCATCTATTGTGAGTTTATTTTGTGTTACACACTCTTCTAAGCACTTTGCACTTATTAACACATTTAACCTTTCCAGATTACTACGAAGTATGTACTGTTATTATACCACTTTATGATAAGAAACTGAGATTCAGGAAAGATAAATAAGTTGCCTGGAGTCACATGGATGGTAAGTGAAGGAACTTATCAGAATTCAAATCCAGGGAATTTAATTCAGAACTGGGCGCTTGACCATATGCTCCACTATCTCCAATTCTGTACTGAACTCTTAGTTCTCAAAACTGAGCTGGATTTCATCTCTTCCTCTCAGCCTCTACTATTATAGACACAGTTCAGTTTTTCATCATCTCCTTCTTGGACCATAAAATAGCTTCCTTTTGTTATTATCTCTGGTACCGTCTCCTTAAAATTCATCTGCACAAAACACAAAGATTTAAAATGAAACTGACCACATTGCTCTCCTCAGTGGCTCCATTACCATGCTCAGAATTATGCCCAAGTTACTTAGTATGACGTATGAGCTCCTTCGTAATTGACCCCTGCCTATGACTACAAATTTGAATATAAGTTCATTGTGGGCTGTAGTTCCTTTCAAGATAGCAGTTTCTATAGGCACAGTATTATTTATTCCTTGGGAGCAGCAATATGTAATAAATAAATCACTGTGTATATAATAAATTTTATCTGTACACCCCCAGGTTTTCTAAATGGGCTCAAGCTAACAGTAGAAAGAGTAGTTGAAATGTTTATTAAGCCTCTGTTTTCAGTTGCTGTCAACTTTAATGACGATTCCAATTATATGTTTTCTTGAATATGGGTCTTCCCTTCATTAAAAAAAAAAAGCATTTGTTTTTTGAAAGAAGAGTGTCAATATACTGAATGCATTTATTTATTAATTCAACAATCATTTATTTAGCCTGCTTTACGATGTTAGTTTCTCAGGATTCCATGGTAAATAAAATGACTAGAAATTCAACTAAGGGTATATATGATACAGCAAAACAAAGACCGGAACAGAAAGGAAAGCAAAGGCTATTGCATTAATTTGGAGGAAAGGCCTGTAATGGAGGATTCAGAGGAGACAGCTGAGGGTAACGTGGCAATCAAAAGCAGATCAGGAATGACCTTTTTCCCCTGCCAAGGGGATTGATTATTATCCTGCAGGCTGCAGGGAGACGTCACCAAATTTAAACAACAGATTTCAGAGGCAGCGTAGTTCTGGTGAACACAAGGTTAAGGATGTGGCTGGAGATGTGAGTGACCCGAGTGGGACAGATATAAGAAGTTAAGAGATAGCAAGAAATTATTGGCAATTCACATGATATAAAAGTTATTCAGGGGGGCTTCCCTGGTGGCACAGTGGTTGAGAGTCCGCCTGCCAATGCAGGGGACACGGGTTCGAGGCCTGGTCTGGGAAGATCCCACGTGCCGCGGAGCAACTAGCCCCATGAGCCACAACTACTGAGCCTGTGCGTCTGGAGCCTGTGCTCTGCAACCAGAGGCCGCGATAGTGAGAGGCCCGCACACTGCGATGAAGAGGGGCCCCTGCTTGCCACAACTAGAGAAAGCCCTCGCACAGAAATGAAGACCCAACACAGCCAAAAATAAATAAATAAGCCAAGCATTTGAAGCCCTTTAAAAAAAAAAAAAAGTTATTCAGGATTTTGTGAGGATTTGGGGTGGGAAGGATGATTATAATCCAGGTGCATTTTACAAACCTTTGTTGACCTACAAAATCTTACATTCTCATGGAGATCCAGATTTAAAGAGAATTATAGTGAAAACCTGAAACTGATTTACAAGTTGTTACTTTCAACAACAAAAGCAGAGAAGACTAAAGAAAAACAAGTGAAAAGGAACTAATTCCTAGATGTAATCATCACTTTTTCCCCCCATAATTGCAAGCTTCAGTTGTTCTTGATCATTACTTACAAAGCAGCCAGTAAACTTTCACCTAGAATGTAACCACTAATTATGCATTTAACCATAGCTAAGTCTTTTACCATAGCTAAGCGTTCTTATATTCTAAAAAAGAATAGAAAATATTTTTTTTATTGGAGTACAGTTGCTTTACAATGTTGTGTTGGTTTCTGCTGTACAGCAAAGTGAATCAGCTATATGTATACATATATCCCCCCTTTTTTTTGATTTCCTTCCCATTTAGGTCACCACAGGGCATTAAGGAGAGTTCCCTGTGATGAATAGCAAATATTTATTGAGTGTTTGCTAGTGCCAATAACTTTCTGAATGTTTCACATACATAGACTCATTTATCTTTACAAGGTAGGCATTATTATTTCTGTTTTACAGATGAGGAAACTGAGGCATGATGAGGATAAATAATTTGCCCAGATCTCACTCCTGTTTGGGGCAGAGTTGGGATTCTAACCTATGCAGTGTGTTCTAGAGCCAAAGCCGCATTTGAAACAAGAGGCACTGAGGGAGTGTGAATGTATCAGAGTAAGGGGTCATTATCAAGGGATATTCCCCACAGAATGATAGGTCCGTAGAATTCTTTCAAAAAATGAAAGACAGTAAGTTATTGCCAATAAGTAACTAAAACAAGATTTAAAAAATTAATTCATCCAGTAAAATGTTGTTGAACACCTACCCTATACATATATTGAGTATTGGTAATAGCTATAAGGAAGAAAAATATGCATTCTTTGCCTTCAGGCACTATAATAGTAACATACACGAACACGTAGGTCAAGTATGTCATCGAATATTAGAAAGTGCAGAAAGTGGCCCTCTCTAAGAAGTCAAAATCGAGATTTCCACTCAATAAGCTCGCGCACGTTCTTTTATGTTCAGCTCTTCATTTTCCAAGACCATAACAGATTAGAATAAGGGGAGCATCAGTATTACTAGCACCAAGGGTGTGATCTGGGGACTTTAACAAGCCCCCAGCCAACTCCATCAGCACTCTTTCTCAGGTGGCGCCAAATTAACACTCAGGTCCACAATCCCTGTCGGTTTTTTTCCAAGCTTGAAGCCAAAACTCATTTGAAGGCCTTAATCTGATCTGAACTGATAAAAAGTTATCGTCTTCATTTCTTCCACTTTGTGTGAACATGGGTTAATTTTGCCACAGACATATTAATGTGTTTGATTCTAAGATGCTGCTCCCAACTCCACCTGGGGTGTAAGTAATATACAGGGTAAGCACCACATCACCTTTGTAAGATCCAGACCCTCTGAATGTGGAAGTACATCTGTTTCCAGGGTTGGAGATAAGGGAAAACAGCATGCTTACTCTCCAAATGCAACTTCAAGACCAGTCCCAGGCAAGCCCCCTGCCCTCACTTCTTGGTTCACACCCATTACTAACCCTACAGAGAAGCTAGGAGGCTGGTGACAGTGACAAAGACAGGAAGGCTGTACAGCGCAGACCTGAGAACTAAAAAAAATAAAACAACACAACAATAACCCTTCTTGCATCAGAAGTAACAGAGGTTCCCTTATCTTTGGCATACTCTTTTGAAGAAAGTAGAACATGTATAATTCTTAGAAAGATGATAATCTTCCCCTTGAAACATATACTTAAAGAAGGTTAACCTAGCATGATGGGAAAGATCAATAATCCAAAATGTTCCCTGCGATTTGTGAGAAACTGATTTTATTCTGGACTTATAGGCACCAAAAATATGACAATGTGGTCATATGTGAAAAAAGATGCCAGTCAAATAAGTAGGGACGTTAAGTCGTTAGCATTCATGGGAGAGCGTGATCACTTCAGGCTGCAATGGGTAGGGCTTGACTTACAACATTGTTAGAGATAAAAGGAATATTAGCTACAATTATTGAAAAGTATATATGTTTTTCAAACTGGTGGGAGTGTCAATGATAATGAAGGACATTGTAATGACCGAATAAAGTGAATTTTATGGGTCACCAATGGGACCAATTAGAGAAACAGATTATTGTACCTACTCATTCAGAATAAACTATTATTTTTTATTACATCTTGTTTAGAGCCCTCCAAATATCTCTAAAGGTGGTAAATATTAATCCTTTGAATGAGGAGGTAGAGTTTGTGGATGGCTCTAGAGAATTTAGGGGACTTGTAGAAAGGTGGTAGGTTTGAGGTAGCATTTTGTAGAGTAAAAATCACTTTAAGAAACAGTTTCACCGGAACTGGAGGGGTTTGAGGTGAGTGACTGCAGCCACTCACACTAGTCAAGCAGGTTTTACAAGGGGGACTAGTGAAGGAAACAAATGTAAAGATGGTTTTTCATTGGTAGGTTAGCGAAAACCGAGCCTCAACAGCACGGAAGCCGTGTACACAGTCCTTAAATCAGCACTCATTTAATTTTTAGTTTCATCAGAACCTTAGATGATTCTTTTTACAGAGTTTAAGTATTTCCCAAAACTCTATCACTGCGTGCATGTTACTGAAGATTGAATGTAGACTATTGCATATATATATATATATATATATATTTTTTTTTTTTTGCAGTACGCGGGCCTCTCACTGTTGTGGCCTCTCCCGTTGCAGAGCACAGGCTCCAGACGCGCAGGCTCAGTCGCCATGGCTCACGGGCCCAGCCGTTCCGCGGCATGTGGGATCTTCCCAGACCGGGGCACAAACCCGCGTCCCCTGCATCGGCAGGCGGACTCTCAACCACTGCTCCACCAGGGAAGCCCTATTGCATATTTTCTAAAGAGACCCAAGCTACATCTCCTCTTCTTTAAGTCAGTTCACATTAAATTTTCATTCTACTGAATTTTTCATATTTTTCAGTAGGAAACAATTTTTCAGCTAAAGCTGAACAATGTGTTTTCTTCTGAGGATACTTACTTCATAGACCAGGGAAGCCACGTTCCAGGGTCTGCGGTAGTACGTCAAGGTGTTGCCATCCCAAACTCGGTCACAGAGTCCGTTGTAGTACTCGTTGTTGAAAGGGGTGCTGAGGGGATCCATCCCTAAGACGTTGATCCTGAGTGAACAGAGTAACATTAGGCGTGGAGACACCAGGAGCTAAAGCGAGGCAGCCCTCAGTCACTGGGGGAAGAGAGCTTCAGCTCATGTCCCCATCACCCATGTGATGATGGGATATAATCAGGAATAGAAGCAAGAGCCTGGTCACCTCTGCTCTGTGTCCTGGGCGGGAAGTACATATTAAGAAGGTCTTATAAACTCTTCTAGGCAGCTAGGGCACCGTTGAGCACAATGAAAGAAATGCAGTAAGTAGGAAGCAAGGGTCCATCTGGCTTCAAGAGTGGAACTCCACTGATGTAACCCTTAGCTAGCCTCCCTTGGTGAGCTAAAATCCAATGCTATAATACCACCGCTTTACATTATTTGAGAACAGAGCATCTCATGGGGGCAGAATAACTTATGCATATAATTTTTAATCTGTGAATCAACGTTGGGGCTCTTTCTCTCTCCATTCTCTTTAAACGTAAACCTTTCCCTCCAGCTGTCTCGTTGATTGTCAAGAACCTTGTTCCCTCCAGGCTTCTTTTACTCCTATTATACTTACAAGAGGAACACTAAAATGTCATCATCCAGCAAGGCATTCTCAAAAGTTCTACTTTTTTCTCCCAGCAAAATATTTTCATTTGGCAAGCTTTAATTCAGAAATAGGAATCTTGTTTAGCCTAAAAAGTATTTACTTTGATTCGTAGGCCAAAAACCAATGTATGCAAAAGAAGCAGTTCATTCTTTGTGAAGTATTAATTGGCGAAATAGTCATTGCTGTCTAGACTGTATCTGGAATAAATGGCCCCAGGGCAGGGAGGCCAAATGGAGGTCTGCTCCTCACATCTATAACTTAGCTTGGCACAAAAGCATAAAGTCTTCCATTGTTCTGGACCACATCCCTTACTGCAATGAGCTGGATTACAAAGCCGGTTGTTGGTTTCAAGAGCAATTTGTCAAAGAGTGTGGATGACTTACTGCAAATCCATTGCTAATGCAAGGAAAATAAGTGGACGAGTATCCTATTGCCAGTTGGTTAGTTAAAAAACATCTTTATATAAACAGCACATTCTTAATAAACTTTGAATCTACACAGAAAATGAACATTATAGCTCAACTTGAATGAAAGGCAAGTTAAGGAACTGATTCAGGAATACCCTTCTCAAGGCTGACTGTATAGTTAGAATTAACTCCTTCTCACTTTTGTGCTCCCCCAGAAATACTTTTCATGAAAAACGCTATGGCCCTAATTTCTAATAAAGGGCCAAAAATTAGACCTAGTCACTCGAATAAAAAAGAGAGGAAAAAAGAAACACTATATATCTAGTTTACTTTCTTAAATATCTTATCCTGGATGGGAGATTAAAATTTTGGCTTTAATTTTTCACCCATTCCTGCATCTACAGACATGTGAGCAATAGTTTAAAAAATATTACTAAGGTTTCAATACAAAGACACAGAATACTGGAAACAAATGATCTGTGTTGGTTTCTTAAACAAGACCTCAAGTACATTTTCTTTATTTTGTAGTGAACTTGTCTTCCATATATCTCATTAACGGAGACGCTGCACCTCTTTGTGTTCAGTGAATAAGGACATTCATCTTTGCTTATAGTGGTGATGAATTCTTAAGAGTACTATATCTATGGATAGTGTAGTGTTTGTAATAAACAGTGGGTAATATTAAGACAGTTAATACAGTCCTTGATCTCATTAAAATTATATTCAAGGTAAGGGGTTGGATATAGTTACCAATTTCAAACAGTAGTCCAAGGATGAATATACATGTGCCAAATGAGTAGTACAGGTAAGTGATGTACAATGTTCCCAAGAGGAAGAGGTCCCCATGGCAGGGTCATCAAAAGGGTTTTAGAGGAGTAGGTTTTGATTTGGGTTTTGAAGGATGGGGCCTGAAGGGCAGAAGGAACAAGGGTGCAAAATTCTGCAGGTGGAAATGTATATGGCGTGTTTTTGGGTAGCGGTCTTCAGATTTTTCTGCTTGTCTAATCTATTAAAAATGTTGATAAACTATGCCTCCTTAAACAGTTTTAGTTGGACATCTAAAATGTTCCTCTTAAGTTTAAGTAGTTGCAAAGGATATAACTTCTCAGCAAGCTGTAAATATTTATGCTTTAAAATATAATTATTTTGCCTCTTCTAAAAATAAATCCAATGGAATATAAATTCTATAGTGATGATGGGTATCAAGTGACTACAATGTTTATATTTCTTTAACAGTTGGATGTTTTATGGTATTCCTTTGGATTCTTTCTTCTTTTAAAAATAGACCTTATTTCTTAGAGCAGTTTTAAGATTCATGGCAAGATGAGTGGACGATAGGGAGATATCCCATATGCCCTTATCCCCCTTTTATGCTTGAATCCATATTTCTATTCCATTTCTGCTCCAGAATTTTAACCTAATGTAATGTAGTTTTATGCTTGGAAGTTTTAATTGATCACTTTTTCACACTTTTCTGTATGAAAAAGGTATTAATTGAAAATTTTAAAACATTAAATATCCTTTGACCATAAGGTCTAAGTATTTTTAAAAATCTTCTGGATTTGATTTACCTTTATTAGTAGTATATTTCAGTATATTAAAATTTAAAAATAGTTAATAAATCTAAGTAAAATTTTGTTGGATAGTTGTCTCTCAATGAAATGAATGGGGCTTCCTTTTTAATTAATTGATTAGCTACTGTACCCATGGGTGAATATTACTTATTGCTAGAAAAAGATAGGGCTGAGTACCAATTTTATTTCTACTTTCCATTTTTATAGAGGTAAATGCTGAGAAATTTAACTCACATAAATAAGTAGATAAGAATAGAAAGAATTTTGTCACAGCAATGTCACTCAATTCTTTGATCTTCTGAGTTTTATGCCCCCCCCCAAAAAAAAGAACACATACTAGTCTGTCATTAAAAGTTATGTTTATAGTCCATTACCTGACAATTGATTAGGACATCATTCAATGCTGTTGGTAAAAAGAATTGGAGACCACTTGACTTACAAGGCTTGACTTGCTTGAGGAAACTATTATCAAAAAACTCACCTACCTCCCCCTTGGAAAGTCATTTTGTACCCCATGCTATACATACCCCAGCTTGAAGGTTTTTGTTTCACAGAACAGCAAATTGCCCAGTAGGCTAGATCCATCTGGAAAGTTACAGTGATGCTGATCCACAGTCTAAAGTACAACTAAGGAAGAAATGTTTCAAAACTTCTGATTTGGTTCCACTACTACAGAGACAACAAGTCTAGTCTAGAATGAGCCAATATTTTTTTCTGCCAAGAAACATGAAAACTTCTCATGGATGGAATGTCATCGCCTGGGAAATAAAAAGCATGTGTTCTTCGGCAGCACTTAAAGATGCCTGTTTTCACACCTGCACCTAGAACCGTAGGCAGTTCCAATTTACCAAGTGAACTGAAGAGCAGGCTCCCTCCACAGAAGTGGTGTTATGCTTAGATCACACACAAAAGTAATTCCTTGTGTGTAGCACATCATTTACAGCTGGTTTGGATTTATATTTTTTTCAATGAAAGCAAGATGGGTTGGGGATTTCCCAGAACACCTGTGGAGAATCTCAGATTCCTACAAGACAAGAGGCTGAAATATGTGTGATACAGGTGAATTCTCCTGGCATGAGAATTTAAATGAGAGTCCTTCAAATGAAAACAAGTATAAATGTATTACTATGAGTACTTGTGACTTTCATGTGTAAAAGAATCTGACTGTATATTACTTCTGATAAAACTTGTTGAGGTTTTCCAGACTGGACAGTTTAGAAGCATGTTGCTGTGATTAGGATGTTTACTGCTATTAGTTCAATTTTGGTGTAGTCCCATAGCCCCATATAAGCATAATGAAGATGTATAGTAAATAAATATGTAATATCAATGGTATTGAACAATATCATAACTATAACAAAACATGTTATTTTGAAACCTCTTCCTAAATGTCTCTTTTTTTTTTTACATCTTTATTGGAGTATAATTGCTTTACAATGGCGTGTTAGTTTCTGCTTTATAACAGAGTCAATCAGTTATACATATACATATGTTCCCACATCTCTTCCCTCTTGCGTCTCCCTCCCTCCCACCCTCCCTATCCCACCCCTCCAGGCGGTCACAAAGCCTAAATCTTAATTACTGATTTATGCTACTCTTCTATGCTCTTAATTCAAATATTTGGGTAATAAATAGCTACTTAAGGAGTTTCATCTTCTAAGGTTAGTTTTGCTTTGAAGTCAGGGAGTTGACCTGTGGTCTTTGTAGTGATGTAGGGGGAGTGACGTCAGTGCTGATGGGCATGTGGGGAGAAAGAGAAGGTTAGGTGGCAGGGTAAAAAAAAAAGTAGTTTCTATCAGTCAGGGAAACTTGGATTTTAGTTCTGCTACCAACTAATGTGCCAAATAGCCTTATTTATTTCACTCAGTTCTGATCTATAAGGTGACTGTAATACCACCCCTAACCAGCTCCACGGGATTTTTATGAAAAGCCAAGAGAGGGAATGTGCAAAAAGATCTTGAAAAATTCAAAGTATTATGCACATGAAAGCTGTCAGAGAACAATAGGTTATAAAGACTAAGTTAGCTATAGGTGACTGCTCATGGTAATGGGGAACTTAATCAAAACCGTTGGTGGGCTGATTCTATCAGAGCCTACCTCATTTTCCACCTCTCAGCCAACCTTTCCACGCAGCTGGGTCCCCACTTTCTCACTTAGTCCTGAAGGCTCAGCCCTGTGACGTCCGTCATCACCAGCCCTGACCATGCTAAGGCAGGCATTTAAGGGGTCCTGGCCGCTCTCGGGTGTGTCTCATTATGAAACTCCCTGGCAAAGGCGATAGAACAAATTTTCCCTTCCCCGAATGAAGGAAACCTATAGATTACAAATGATTGTTTTTCAGCCAAGAGAGCTATGGTTTCTGTATCCTTTTCCTATAAAATCAGATGTAAATTTGCATAGAAGGAGACATACGTAACACAGGTAATGCCCTGCTGCAAACCTGTTTGTTTAGGTTAGAGAGAAAACCGTTTCTTGGATCCCAAATAAAGCAAGTAAAGTAGTAATGGGCTTTCACCATGGACTCACAGTCTCTCCCTGAGGAAAGCAGCAAGAAGAGTCAGGACTCATTGGAGCACGCCGTGGCTGTAAGGTTTCGGACAACCCCCATTCCATTTCTGCCAACTATGAAGAGGCCCTGCTGAGTGTAGGGCTCAAGACCATCCCATGTGATTCGAGATTCCTACTTTTAGGCTCTGGGAAAAGGCACTGTGGGTTATATTTGGACTCTGCTAGGGTAAGATTTTATGAAGGGATAAAGGATATGTGAAATGTTTTATCTGGGATCTGACTCTTGGTATCCTGAAATTTTTTTCCTATGGTGATTAAACAAGTGGATGTTTCATCTGCCTTAGAGAGAGGAGACATCTCTTTTTTCAGCCAAACCTGATACACAGGTCCTGTCTTAGGAACTGCCCAGTTCCTCAGTGTAGGGTTCTTCTCAACCTCAGCATTCCTGACATGTTGCTGTCCTGTGCCTTGTAGCATCATCCAGGGTCTCTACCCACTGGATGTCAGTAGTTTTCCCTCACCACGCACCCCCCGGATAGCTCCCCACTTCCAATTCCCACAGTCGAGGCCACTGACAACTTCTAGACATGACCAAATGTCCCCCAAGAGGAAAATCCTCTCTGGTTGAGAACCACTGCCCTAGTCCCTCTATCAGACCTTGATCTTACCGTCACCCCCATCTTCTTTCCTCTCCTCATTTCCATTCCCAGGACTCCAGTCCTGAGCCTGAATTTCTTTCCAGGGACCCAGTTTCAACCTTACCTGATGCAATTGACAGTATTTCAGAATCATTTATTTTAATTAATTAACTCACCTATTTATCAACCCACCAGTATTAATTGAGTGTCTATTATGAATAAGGCACTGGGGTTATGAGGATGAAGAGACACATTGCATTACAGGCCATGAAACACAGCCATGTGCCATCGCTGTCAATATACCACTGGACGGGGGAGCACCTGTGTCTGTTGGAGACAATTTGCCAACAAATCCGCCCAAAGTACCTTTACTGAAAACAGATCAGAACAGCTAATGGAAACTTTGCCGTGGACATCCCTGGAATGTTCTCTAACTAAATGAAATAGAACAGTACAGAACCTCAGGCCTATGTTATTTTCCAACTCTGAGAGCACAGATCTCTGCAAATGGTCTCTATTCTGTGTAACTCTAAGTTCTAAACTGTCTAAGACGTCTCATCCGAGCTGACCCTGCTGCTGGAATGCCTATAGTTTGTGTGAGAAACAAGTGAAATTTCAGTTCTTTGATGAGAACCAGAGTCTCAACACCAGCCCCATCTGGCATCAGAACTGTTTCCTCTGTCCTTTTCCTCTTGGGTAAACTTCAGAACGCTGGCACCTCCTGAGAGAGAATTTCTACCCAGGTATATATCCAAGAGAAACTCCAACAGAAGACAGGCTTCCTGGCTATACAAATATTTGAATCGAATTGTCAGACCTACTACTGGCAGTTCAAGTTCAAATGTTAACATGTCGTTTCAATATTGCTATGGTCTTCCAGAGGTTGATAAACAAGGTTTATCATCCTGATGGTCTAGTCTATTCTACAGATGCCTCCTGAGGCCAGGCAGTTTGTCCAAATGATCTTGAGATACTGATTCAGCATTTAGCTTCTTTCATGCTCAAATGTAATTCAAGCAGAATACAGACTCAAAGGCTACTCTTTGTACCAGCTCAAACCCTCTACCACGTGGGGTACAGACCCGTAGCCTGCTGTCCGTGCCAGCTCCGACTCTCCCACCACTTTATTGCGGCAGGGAGGACGAGGGTCATTTTCACAGTCATCCTCATCTGAAAAGTCTCCGCAGTCATTGTCACCATTACACAGAAGTCGCCTCTTTATGCATGTGCCTGCAATCAAAATCAGGAAAGACAGAAAGACACCGTGTCTCTCAGGCCAGATTCTCTCTCTTTTTCTTAAGTTATCAAACAGACTTTAATGATAGAGGGGAGGGACCACACCTATATTTGAATTTTCTGTATAGACTATATAGATGGTCCTTTTCTCAGCCCCTTTTCATGCTTGGAAGCATGAGCGTCTGGAAGCACATTTCTCTTCTTTTTGCTCATGAGGGCACATCGAAACCCACACTAGGCAACGGGAGAATTACCTGTATGGCATCGAAAGTCATTTTCACAGTCATCCTCAGGGTCTTTGCAGGTCTCCGTGGGCACGCACTGACGTCTATCTCCTACAGCGTCCACGCACTTTTGCCCGTTAAATTGTCCAAAGAGCTCAATGCTCCTTGAGCGAAACTGCCCAGGAACAGCTGGAAATGTTAGCGTTTCTAAGGCCAAGAAGGGATTCTGATCTAAAACTGCATCCACAGAACTGCAGCCCTCCAAACCCAGCTGAGTCAAAGGTTTTAAGATAGAAGCCCGATGTCACTTGAAGGAACAACTCACATGGTGGGGTTGGCGGACTGTTCTATAGAATATGTTTCCTCCCAATACTCATTTAGTCACTGTGCGACACTCAGGTTTCCCAGCAAGGTTAGTCTCATCCATTTAGGTATTTCCCTTTCCTTCTGGGTTTGGAACTCAGCTGGGGCCCTCCCTGCCTCATAATCATTTTCCTGGAGATGCTGGCAGTACAGTTTCCACTTGGGGACATCAGTGGGGAATGGCAACGAATGCTTACCATTTGTTTGAGGCAAGGGTCACATTTGGACCAACTGCTCCAGGAGCTCATCTTGCAGTCTGTGGGCAATGGCGTGCCACTGCTTTCCACGGGCTCTGAGTCATAACTAAGACAATAAAACACATCAGCTTATAATGACCATCATGTGTGCTTCTTTCTAAAAAGTCTTCACAAACCCGTTTAATTTTATTTACTCCTTTCCCCCTTCTGAACCACAGTATTTATCCTTTTATTCCATCTCGCATTTGACACTTATCACATGCTGTTTCGTATTTTCAACTCAACTTTTTGTTGAATTCTTGTACTGCATTGTAATTTAACCTTCGCCCTAACGACAACAATAATAATAATGATGGTGATGAAGAAAACTGGCAAGTCAACCGGCTATGTGTTCTTCACTGATTAATCTTATATTTCCAACTAGTGTACAGATGCATTGAAGCTAGAAGCCTTGTTTAACTTTATACCCCCCCCAGAGAGTCTGGCAAAGCCTCAAGTTGCTGGGTTTTCTTGCAAATTTAAGCCAGCGCACCCAGCCGTTCCTGTGGTAAGCGCCTCATAAATCAAGCTCTCCTGTCCCTAGATTCTGTATGTGCTGAACTTCCCGTTTCACAGTCCGTGTCTGGACTTATTCCTCATCTTTCTGAATTTCAATGTATATTTTTTGGCACTTCTAACCTTCCCTCCCACCCCCAGCTGTGCTTTTCTGGCTTTGAACTGTTCTATCTCTCTTGGTTCACCCTTTGGATCTCTTCTGGTTGCAACACCCTCTCGGATTACTATCTTATTCAGTGACAGAAAGAAATCCAAAAACAGAAGCCATGAAACAAGAATCTTATCACTTCCTGCCCCACTTTCCCGAACTGGCACCTATCCTTTTTCTGGTGCAGCCTCTTATTTCAGAGGGATGGTAAGGCCCATCCCTCCCCTAAAGCTCTAGATCCCAGCATCTCTTTGAGCTCTTGATCACCCAGATTCTCCTCCATTTAAACCTCTCCCTTACAACCAGCTCCTTTCCATTTGTAATACAATGTGTTCAAGGCTTTGACATTAAACATAAACAAACAAAGGAATGAACAAATAGAATACTCTTCCTGAACTTTACATTTCCTTCAAGCTACCCCACCTCCCTCCCACCCTTCACAATGACACTCAAAGGAATTGCTAGAAACATATTTCTGTTTCTCTCTCTTCCAAAATAAAAACAAGTCTCATCTCCTCCTTTTAGCTACCTCCAAAATTCTCTCATCTTTTTTAGGCCAACTTTCTGGAAAAAGTAGTTTGCACCCTGGTTTCTTGTTCCTTACCTTCCAATTACAGCTCAACCCTCCCGACCCAAGGTCATCGCTCTTGCCAAAGTCAGCAATGACTTCAAGTGGCCGGCTCCGTGGTTTCCCTCAGTTCTTATCTTACCAACTGCTTCACAGCTGTCAATACGGTTGACCGCTCTTGCTCTTTAAAATAATCCCTTCCCTTGGACTGAACGACATTAGACCCCTTTTATTGCTTCTTTCCCCTGCATCCTCTTCTCCTACTCTCCTGTTCAGGCTCCTCCTCCTTTGACAGTCTCAGAAATGCTGTTTTTCCTCAAGCTCCTGTCCTTGGATCTCTTTTCTTTTTCTTTCTACACTTTTCCCAGGGCTTTGGTTTCCCTGTATATGTTAATGACACCCAGAGCTAAGTCTGCAGGCCAGACATCTCTTCTGAATTTTAAACCCTTGGATATAACTCCCAATTGGACATCTGCACTTAAATGTCTTCATGGCTCATGAATTTAATGCATCCCCAGACAAATCCATTCTTTTTCCTCTTCTCTCAAGGCTTCTCCTCCTGTATTTATTGTCTTGGTAAACAGTGTCTCCATTTATGCAGTCAACCTAACCAGACTAGGGTGGTACTTGTCTTATCGAAGCTTATCCCCAATATCGAATCAACCACTAAAACCTGTTCTTTACAGTCATAAATGACTCTCAAATCCTTCCACCCTTCATCTCTTCCAGACACTTCTCTGGTCTACACTAACATTTCATCTCTCCTAGATGACAGTCATTTTTCTCTAATCCTGTTTCCCTAAATCTCCCAGAGCGATTTTTTTTTTTTAAATGTTGAGCCTTCTTTTAATTTATTTAATTTATTTTTTTTGGCTGTGTTGGGTCTTCGTTTCTGTGCGAGGGCTTTCTCTAGTTGTGGCAAGCGGGGGCCACTCTTCATTGCGGTGCGCGAGCCTCTCACAGTCGCAGCTTCTCTCGTTGCAGAGCACAGGCTCCAGATGCGCAGGCTCAGTAGTTGTGGCTCATGGGCCCAGTTGCTCCGCAGCATGTGGGATCCTCCCAGACCAGGGCTCGAACCCGTGTCCCCTGCATTAGCAGGCAGACTCTCAACCACTGCGCCACCAGGGAAGCCCCCAGAGCGATCTTTTAAAAATGCAAAGCTTATCCATCAGTCCCCTACTGAAATTCTTCAGTAGCTTCTCTCTGTTCTGAGGATAAAGTCCAAATTTTCTAACATGATATGGTAGGCAGAGTAATGACCCCCCAAAACATCTGTGTCTTAATCCCCAGAATCTGTGAATATGTTACTTTACATGAGAAAAGGGACTCTGAGCATGTGATTAAGAGGAAATTATTCTGTATTTTACCTGGATGAGCCCATTCCAATTATGCGAGCTCTTAAAAGCAGAAGAGTGGTTCAGAGAGATGTGCAGACAGAAGTGGCAGGAGAAATTCAAAGCATGAAAAGGGACTCCATCCACTGTTGCTGGCTCTGAAGACAGAAGGAGTTTCACCAAGGAATGCAGGCAGCTTCTAGAAGCTGGAAGAGGCAGGGGAATAGATTCTCCCCTAGAGCCTCCAGAAAGGACCGTAGCCTTGCCGAAGCCTTGGTTTTAGGCCAGTGAGACCCATTTCAGATGCCTGACCTATACAACTGTAAGATAATAAATCTGTGTTGTTTAAGCCACTAATATGTGGTAATTTGTTACAGCTGCTACAGGGAACTAACACAAACACATGGTCCAGAGCTCTCTACACGGCCCATCTTCTTCCTAATTCTTCACCTTCACTTTTCCCCCAGCCATGCCGAACTTGAAATGCCCAAGATAAGCTACATTTTCTCACAGCCTCAGGCCTTTAAACCTACTGTTTCCTATTCACCACACTGATCTCATCTTCAACATATTTTTTTTTTCCAGAAAACCTTCCCTAACCCCTCATGTAATTTACTTTTCTATGTACATATTCTTATAACGTCTTGTTCTTCCCTATATCATAAGTGCCTTTGCAATGACATGTTTAATTTAATTTATTTATTCACTCATCAAATATTTACTGTCTATTATTTTCTAGGCTTTGAGGATACAATGGTATGCAAAACAACAAAACAAAATAAGACAGAAACCGTGATCCCCAAACTAACAGATCTTACGTTCTAGGTAAAAATATCAGCGAGTTAAGGAAATTTTCAATCTTGCTCAGCTTACATATCAAGTGTCTGGAACATAGTAGGTGCTCAGTAAATGCTTTACGAATGAATAAATGAAAAACTAAGTGCATGAAGAGGAAGAAAGTTCTTGATCTTGTGGTCTAGGACAGACCTAGGTCTGTATTTCTCTAGGTTATCATCTCCTGGTGGACCACTCATATCATATTTTTGCAAGACTTACTTGTCATTAGGCAACCCTAATGACTGGAGATACCATTTCTGTAAGCCTGACCCTTGCCTACATCATTCAGAAAATCAGGAGGCTTGATGAGCTTCAATCTTCTAAAAGTGCAGGTTAAAAACGTATTAGACAAGCTGCCAAAACTCCTTGAAGAAACTGATTTCATGGAGGTTTGAGTATTAGTGTCTATCCGAAACCACATGGCTGAGAAATTTGCTGCTAGAACTTTTCCATCCGACTAAATCCTCATCTGGAACTGACCGGCCTCATCAAGAGGCAATGGCAGATGCACTTTTATGACCTATAGCAGCAGGTCTCACTACTGATTGCATATCATAATCCTCAGAGAGTAAAAATAGGAACTGTAAGATTGAGATTCCCCATTCCACACTAATTAAATCAGGCTTTCTGAGGATGGGCTTCAGGCATCAATGTTCTTAAAAAGTATGCCAGGTGATTCTCGTGTTCACACAATGTTGAGGGAAACTTCTTGGCACCATCTGGTGGGTATCCATGAAATCTGAAGGGGTGGAATTCAAGTATGGGGGTGCCCATTTCTTTACATAACCCAAGCTTGAGGTTGCCACTGACCTGAGTCACTGAGCTGCTTTATCATTGGTTTTAGGAATTACTCTAGGCTTTGCCTATTAGTGTCCCTATGGATCTTTGCAATCTGTGGATCTAGTTTTTCCAGTATTAGTTAGGCCTGCTGCCGTCAACTGGATTATCTGTTCCTGTCTATCCTTTTTGTATTTATCACTTACTTAGAAGATCACGTCAGCATTTTGTTTCAGCATCTCCCCCAAAGACATTGGTTCTAGAAAACACACCCTAAATAGACCTGTGGTATGACACCTTAATCTTTCTCACCTGCCGTTGAGACTGGCTTCAATGAATAACTAGTTCAGCGAGTACAGAACAGAATGGGGGATCATGTATGGAAGGTAAAACTCACTGCAAATACTGCAGAGTGAGTTACAGTCCTTTGATGGGCAAGCCGAGAGCCCAGTCAGTGAAGGGGGCCGATCAGAAAGGCTGTTCATCTGATCAGTGACCAGGACCCTGCTCCAATGATACTGGCGCTGCCTGTATATGCTTCTCTAACATCCGTCACGTTAATAATAGCCCCATATTAACAATGAGTACACTAATTCCCTTCCTTCTAACTTCAGGACTCATTTTTTTTTACATATTTGACTCACACCTTGGACTTAGAATAGAGCACCAGAACTTCGCCTTTGATCTCTTATTGCCCTCCTAGATTGTGATTTAGATTCATTGCCTGAATGATCCAACCTGGTCCTGTGGGAAGGTCTGCACAGATCCCACCCTTGCCCTCAGAGTGGCTCTTACACCCCACTAGATATCAGGCTCAGTGTATCCTTTCATTTGCTAGGACTCTTTCATTTGATTGCAAGGTATCACAGGCTTAAACAACAGAAATTTATTTTCTCACAATTCTGAAGGCTAGAAGTCTGAGGTCAAGGTGTCTGTGGGGTTGGTCCCTTCTGAGGCCTCTCTTCTTGACTTGCAGATGAAAATCTTCTTCCTGTGTCTTCATTTGGTCTTTCCTCAGTACATGTCTGTGTTCAAAGTTACTCTTCTTTCAAAGACACCAGTTGTATTGGATTAGGGCCTGCCCTAATGACCCCCAATACATTCTGAAGTCTGGGGTTTGGAATTTCAACATTTAAATTTTGGAGGGACACAATTCAGCCCATAACACTCATAAAAGTTTTTTGATTAAGCAATACCTATGTTTTCTACTAGTTTTACTAGATAATTTCCAAAGCTCATTTTCTCATTAAACCTTTATTCTACCACTGAGGGTACATCTTGTAGGTGTTATACTTTATAGGTGGGAAACTAAAAACAGAGAATTACGCTAATTATTCAAAGTTGGACAGTTAGTAGCAAAACTGGATTTAGAATCTATGTCTCTCCACTCCTAGTTCACTGCAATTTTGCTCTCTCTCCTCTGCTGCCTCCCCCCCCCCCCCCCGCACCAACCAACTCAAATCCTCTTTGAAATAATCTAAAGGGTCATGGCTTATCCAATAATTGCTGGATGTAATAGTCTGATGATTTGTAGACATTTGGAGACACATTAAGTTAATAAGAATATATTTAAAATATAGCAGAATATATTTTTAAAGAATGTATTTATATTTTTATTTAAGAATACATTTTTAAAATATAGCAGCTCCAGGTAAAGCACAGCAATTGGGCAATCTGGCTCTTGCCTGGATATATTTTTGAAGCTTACACCTAAATGTTGTCAAATTAGGCAAAAATAAATTGAAAATTGTGGGAACACCTGGATGTTTTGCCTTCACTGCACCAGGTACCTGGATATTTAGAGACAAAATAAAGGCAGGACTTGAGGCAATTATTAAGAGGAAATAATAGATTATGCAAGGGGAATATGTTATTGAAATGAATGCATTCCATAAATATTAAGAAAGAGGGTGAGTGATCTTGGACAGCTCCTTCTGAGCCCAGTACCCTCTCCCCAGCCCCTTTGACTCACTAGACAGACAACTTTTGTAGCTCAAAGACGGTGTATGTACAATGCTTACCACCTGCATTTCACCCTGCTGGGCTATTGGGCTGAGTGGAGAAGTATTTGTAAAGCACTTTCTGGATTCATAGATGAAATGTGTTTATCAAGTAAAGCCTATTTCCAAGTGTTTCAATCTCAGCTTGTAAGTCATTTCCTAGATCAAAGTGATGTACATCAACATGGCAGGAGGTCTAACTCTGGGCCAGAAATGCATTGAATGAAGAGCCATTGATGTACACCTGGTCCCATCTCCCTGCCATGAAGAGAGGTTTCCAACTTTAGATAAAGAAAACCTCAAGAGCAGTTCACACTCCAGGACGCTTTGTGGTGGGCCCAGGCAGGAAAACACCTGCTGTAGGAAGGAATCTTTTTGTCAATAAATAAGACAATGTGGCTCCTTTGAGTGGAGAAATATAAGCTAATTAGGACTGCATCCTTAACCCATGGACCTGCCAGTTTGTTTAGTTCCTGCAATTCATCAACGTGAAGAGATAATATGACGGCAGTGGCCAACACTCTAAAATTTCAGGACTTTTCTGGTTTCCCAAGTCTTAGTCAAGAGCTTCTCTCATGTGCTTCCAATGAGCCAACATTCAGTAACATTTATGGAGGGTCTGCTGTATGTCACGAATTGTTCTGGTAACTGGGGCCACAAGGCGACATCCCGACCATCACGGAGCCTGCGTTCCAGTGGGTGAGATGCAATAAAAGAGTATACTAGAAAATACAACATGCAGTATCAGTTAAGACATGTCAGCTGTGAAGGAAAATAAACCAGGGTAAGAGGACAAAAAGTGCCATAGGGCTGCTCTGGAGCCCCACAGGGCTGGGTGTTTCTTATAGAGCGTGGTGAGAGGACCCTCTCAGAGCAGGTGTGGTGCTTTACAAATGTGTTCACACATTCTTCAAAATTAGACTCATCAAAGATGGGGTCTATGCGTCCCCCTTTTGAGGCTGGTAGGGTCTTTGTTAATGCTTTTGAGGAGTAGAATGCAATGGAAGAGAGCCTGCATGCCTTTTAAGTCTAGGTTAGAGAAGCCCATGCTGGTTTATCTAAAGACACTTGCTCTGGGAGCCTTTCACCACTACGTATGAAGCTAGCTACCCTGAGTCCACCATGTGGAGAGCACACACACACACACACACACACACACACACACACACACGAGAGATTCCTAGGGAGACTCAATTGCTCTAGTCCCCCAGCTGTTTGGGTCTTCCCAGCCCAGGTGACAGACGTGAGTGAAGAAGTTGTCATGATTACCTCAGACACAGCCACCATCTGCCTGCATCCATGTTAGAGACCCATGACAACCGCCCAACTGAGCCCAGCCAATGCCCTGCTTCAAGAACCAAAGAAATAATTGGTCTTATTTTAAGCTACTGTTTTGTAATGATTTGTTACACAGTAAAAATGACCAGAACAGGGAGGTGCTGTTTGATTAAGTATCTGAATGATATCAGAGAGAATCTATGCGAGGATCTGGGAGAAGAGTGTTGTAAGCTAGGGGAAAGTAAGTGCAAAGGCCCTGAGGTGGCATGTTGGAGGCACAGCAAACAGAGCAGAGTGACCACAAAGGAGAGTGAGGTGCATCTGGAGGAACAGGCAGCAGCAGCTCATGCCTTGTGGGTTGTAGTGAGGAAGTTGGATTTGATTTGGAGCTCGATGGGAATCCTTAGAGGAATATGAGAGCAACAGTAACACTTAGATTTACATTTTCAAAATCTTTCCCTGGTTTTTGGGTGGAGAGTTGACTATTGGGGAGTGGACAAGAGTGGATGCAGGGCAGAAAGGATAGTGATTTGGGCTAAAATGGTCACAGTGGAGACAGGGAGAAGTGGGTAGATTTGGGACATATTTTCGAGGTAAGGCCAACAGCACCTGCAGTTACATTGCATGTGGCAATGACACAAATAGAGGAGTCAAGTATGGTTCCCAGGTTTTTATGTGAGTAACTTGTTGAGCAGTAGTGCAAGTTGGATGAGGATGGGCAGAGAAATCAATAGGTATGTTCTGGACATGTTAAGTTTGGGATGCTTGTTACATTTTCAAGAAGAGATGTTGACTAAGTAATTGGACACTGGGCTCGGGAAAGAGATCAGCATCATAGATATAAATTTGAGAGATGTCAGAATATAAGCGATATTTCACACCATGAGGCTGGAAGTGAGTGGGTGTGTTGAGTAAGTCTGAGGACTGAGCCAACATTTCAAGGAAATGTTACAACATGTCTGCAAGCTGATGGGAATGATTTGGTACAAAGGGAGACACTGATAATGCAGGAGAGGGGTCAGAATTAAAAGAGCAAAGTCCTTGATGAGGCTGGAGCAGATGAAGCCAGTGCACAAGTGAGTGGTTAGGCTCAGGGGAGCGTGTTGCCCTTAGCAACACAGGCCTCACTCAGAGAACTTGGTTGAATTGCAATTGCCATTTACTTGTTGATATTCTCCTCTAGTCTGTAAGCTCACTGAGGGCAGAGACCCTTGATAATTACATGCTCTGTATTACACTACAGCTCCCGAAGCAATGTCCAGCCCACGTTGCAAACAATAAATATCTCCTGTATTAAACAGGTGAATAAAAAAGACAATACTTGGCCAATAATAATTCATAAACAAATATCTGTTAACTTATATTAAATATGGATATTAAAAACACAGATGGATACAACCAAAGAAGGAGAAAAAACCCCGACATTTTGGATATTTTCAATTCTGTTTTTTTTTTTTTGGCCACACCGTGTGGCTTGTGGGATCTTAGTTTGCCAACTAGGGATCAAATCCCATGCCCTCCGCAGTGAAAGCATGGAGTCCTAACCATTCTCTGGACAGCCAGAGAATTCCCTGGACATTTTCAATTTAATAGTTATTCCCAACTTTAGTGAGTGTTTGGGTATTTTTCCTGATTGTTAAGTTTGATTTAAAAAAATTGAATGATAATTTCTAGCATTTCTGAGTGCTTAGTTTATGTCAGGATCTCTTCTAAACTTTTATATTCATTATCTCATTTAACTTCTTACATCAGCGCTATGAGATATCTTCTACTAGTATTATCATTCTTGAAAGATGAGAAACTAAGCCACAGAAATGGTGAGTAATTTTTCTCGGATTACACAGCAGCTACTTGGTGGCAGAGTTGGGATTCAAACCTAGGCAGTTTCTCTCCAGAGGTGACCTACTCAGCTACTCTCTGGATTTCTAACTCCCAGTCTAGAATTCCTTAACTGTTAGAAAATGAAGAATAAAATAAATATGACAACTATAAACACCCACATATGCAGCCAAAAAATGAATGACAAACTGGGAAAGACGTTTGTAATTCATACCAGAGAAAAAGGACTAATATAATAAGTCACCATAGAAATCTCTAAGTGAAAGACAAGAGACTCAATAGGAAAATGGGCAAAGAATATAGATAGTTCACTGTCCCCCAAAATACATATAACCTTTAAACATATGACAAGATGTGTAACCTGATTAAAAGAAAGGCAAATTAAAACTATTCAAAGATAAAAATTTTCACCTGTGAGGTTGGCAAATATCAAGCTGTTGGCCTAGAGCTCCCATTGGCAAAGCTTTGGAGAAACAAGCCCTTTTACACTCCGCTGACGAAAGTGTAAAATAATACCCACCCACGGGACTGTGGGGCAATTTCAGCAAAAGCTTGAAGCCGACACCTTTTGATCCAGTTATATCACTTCTCGGAATTAATCCTCAGGTACAATTATCCATTTGCAAAATGATATGTGAATAAGGATATTCATTGCAGCATGGCTTATAATGCAAAACTGGAAACAAAAAGCGGTTATCTGAACTGTATAACCAGACAATGGAAAATTAATCATTTGTGAGGAGAAAGAGGAAGTTCCTTTTCTACTGATACAGAAAGGTCTCAAGGATATATTGCAAAGTAAAAAGAAGAAAAGCAAGGTACAAGATAGTATATATGATATGATACCTTTTATGAAAGAAAGAGGAAGAGGAAGATTACAGTTAGCTCCATGCTTTAATCCACATAAAGACATACTGGAAAGATACAGGAAATTAATAAAGGGTATTCCCTGTGGGGAAAGGGTGAGGTGGGAGACAGGGAGGGATCTAAGTACTTTACATATAACACAAATCTCATGAAAAGCTAGGAGTAGGGAAATTAAGACTTCTCAATGTATACTTGTTATATTTTTTGACCCCTGAACCAGGTAAATATTTTCTTATTTACAAATGAAAAGGAAGAAACTAACGATAGCTATACTCACAGCCATCTTGCCTGTCACTGTGCTAAGCACATTGCATTTATTATCTCAGGGATTTCACAGCAGGTCACATTTTTATTCCTATTGTGTAGGTGCTAGGAACAGGTTTAGAGAAGTTAAGGAATTTGCTTAGGGTCACACAACTAGTAAATTGTGGACCTCAAACTCAAACCCAACTGCCTGGCTCTGGAACCTATATTATGAGCTGTTACTCTACTTGTACAGGGTTTGTTTTTGTTTTTTCACATTTCTATTCTACCTTGAGAGACGTAAGAGATGATGTCCCCTCATGACCTAGTCTCATGGGCATGCTTGTGTTTGCAAACAAGTGAGTGTTGGAAATCCCCAATTGTTCAGCAGTTGCAATAGCTCACTGCAGCAATGGTTTAAGATACAATGTCTGTGGCCATGTGCTCTCCCCCGAAGGCTAGCTGTAATTCCATCCCCTCCTCTCCTAAACCAGAAAGCATATCAAAGTGAAAGGAATAGCAAGGTTATTATTTTAAGGAATACTTCACATTTATTCAGTTCTTACAGCGTGTCAAGCACAGATGTTGTAAGTGTATAACATGTATAAAGATTTAATGTTCACGTAGAACCTTATTAGGTAGGGACTTTCCTTGTCACTGCTATGGGCTGAATTGTGTTCTCTCAAAAAGATATGTTGAAGTTCTATACCCTGTACCTCAGTATGTGACTTCATTTGGAAAGAGGGTCTTTACAGAGGTCATCAAGTTAAAATGAGCTCATTACGATGGACCCTAATCCAGTATGACTGGTGTCCTTCTGAAAAGGGGAAATCTGGAGCCAGACAGACATGCACAGACAGGAGAGGATGTGAGGATGGCCATGTGATAACAGAGGCAGAGATCAGAATGATGTAGCTGCAAGCCTAGGAATGTGAAATATTGCTGGCCACCACCAGAGACTAACTAGGAAGGATCCCCCACCAGAATTTCAGAGCGAGCATGGCCCTGCTGACACCTTGATTTCGGACTTGTAGCCTCCAGAACTGTGAGACAATAAATTTCCATTCTTTGAAAACACCCAGTTTGTGGTACTAGGAAATGAATACAATCACCATCTTACAGATGAAGGAACCAAGGTACAGAGATGTTGAGTAACAGTTCGTAGAGGTTGCCCAGATTTATACAGTTGGTCAGTAAGTATTGGCACCTCAACCTGAGCTTGGGAAGGCTGGTTCCAGAGGAATTCTTCATTCTGATCAAATCTGTATCTTAAAATCATTTACAAACCTCAGTTCTTTGGCTGAACTGTGTGTCCCGCTTCATGGCTGGTCTGAACACTCTGTTTGACCTCAACCCTGTATCAAAGGAGAGAACAGAGTGTTTGGAGCGGGACAACCCTACCACACTCCCGAGGGCATGGCAGTGAGAGTGATTGCAGCCAAATCCCAGCCAGAGGTGCAGCTGCTCAGAGCTGGGGGGCAGCCAAGGGAGCTTTCTGGTCCTCCCTGAAACAGATGAGTGTGGCCAGGACCCAGGGGGTCCAAACTTCAAAGCGGCGGAAGCCTTCCTCATGGCCTCTCATTTTCTGACGAGCAAGAGTCACAATCCAGGAATTCGGGTTCTGAAATTACTTTTTAACTTAAGAAAGGGTCAGGGTAAGTACAAGAGGGCTAAAGCCACTTTCAGTAACTGCCTTCCCAGATCCCCTTTGTACCCGATGCCCAGTAAATGCAAATATTTTTCTGAATAGAACAATGCTGCTGCTTCTTTTTTTTTTTTTTTTTTTTTTTTGCAGTACGTGGGCCTCTCACTGCTGTGGCCTCTCCCGTTGCGGAGCAACAGGCTCTGGACGCGCAGGCTCAGTGGCCATGGCTCACGGGCCCAGCCGCTCTGCGGCATGTGGGATCTTCCCGGACCGGGCCCGTGTCCCCTGCATCGGCAGGCGGACTCTCAACCACTGCGCCACCAGGGAAGCCCTGGAACAATGCTTCTTAAGTAATGTGGGAAGAGGAAGTGATGGGATGAAGGAAACCCTGGCGGAGCACTTCACCCAAGCCCTGGCTGGTCCGTAGAGTGTCTCTGTGTGCCCCCTCCTAGAAGGGAGCAAACCACGTGCCTGGTGGGGTCCAGGCGGAACGGCAGCCTCCACTGCAGCCGGGAGGATGGCAAAAATGTGCTTGAGATGGACATTATCGTCCAAAACAGAATTTGGTGAGACCCAGACTCAAATGACCAAAGGGAAATTGGATACAGGTCACAGTCACAGCAGGCAGAGGGACAGTGTTTGGGTAGATAGTTTCCCCCAGCTATATTGTCAATGGCCAGAATATTTTAATACCATCACCAGATGAGATCATGCTGTATCAGATGACACAAGACTGTGTGTTCTCCAGCCACTCTGGGTACAGTGTAGACAGTCAGTGAGCACATCTTGTCTGGTTGGTTTATCTCCTGGATGGGCTTGGTGTGGGCTTCATGTTCCCAATTAGGATCAGAGCATAAGAAGAGAAAGTGTCTTTCCTGGAAGCCTGGCCAACAGGTCTGCACCATGGTGATTCTCCTCGAATGGAAGAAAATACCACCCTAAACCTAAGGACAAAACATGTGCCTCTGGATACAACTTGGGATGTCACGGAGGAGAAGCAAAATGCTTAAGCTTTGCCTGATGTGGGGCAAAAGGGGGATGTAGCCAATAGTTAAAAGAGTGTTAGACACTGAGGCAGAGTGAGGGAAAGATTTATTGCCTTAAATTTAAACTTCTCAGACCTTAGATACTGATATACCCAGGTTTATTATACTCTAGTAAAAACCAACTTTGTTTCCTAAGTCCAGTATTTGAAGACTATCTCAGCCTTCACACTTGAATACCTTGTTTAAAAGAAATCCCTGGAAACAGCAGCAGGTATCCTCAGAGGACTCTGAAAGACACACTCAGGCTTTTTCTCACCCTTTTTCAAAGTTTAAATTCTGGGGCTCTATGTCTCGACGTGCGTGAAAATGTTTTACCTACTTTGCTGCTCTGCTACTAAAGCAAACTCTGAAATATCAAAGCCTACAGGGAAATTCCAGAGACAAAGGGAAAAGTGACTCACCTGGGAGTGGGCCCCGCTCTCAGCAGACTTATTTCTAAAATGCATATTGCAAAGGCGAACCTCCGGCTGGTAGACATCTGCTCTAGCTAGGCAGCTCCGAGTGGAATGGCCAGATGGTTCCTGGAAGACATTTATTTGCAAAGGACTGGGGAACAATTATTGTTTGTTTTTGCTTAGAACTTTTGTCAGATTGGGCTTCCTGGGTGCCAAAGTCCAATCAGAGGAGAGTCATTTCATAACTTGGGCTTACTGTTTTGGCCAAGAATATACTTATCAATTGTACATTCAGGCAAGGGGCCTGTGAATGCTAAATGGCTGAGATCAGCAGTAGTACTGTGTTGAAAAAAAAAAACAAGCAAACAGAAGACTTCGGTGGTTTTCATTTTGGGAGACTCTGGAAGGGATGATAAGAGATTGTGTAATTTGGGGGGAAAAAGGTCTGTGGATGATTCTCATAGAGGCAGAAACTCAAAGTTAGTAAAAGAATTGCACCGACCAGAAATGGAGGCACAGACCTAGATGTTCCAATCTGAGGATGAGCTGTGTGGGTTATTTCCACATGGGCAAAGTGTAAAATGCATTTACAAACCTGGCTTTTTTTTAACAGGTATAGTGGGTCATTTTGAAGAATCCAGGTACCCTCCCTAAGGCCTTTCCAATATCTTCCAGAAGGATATGGTCTCTTTATCTCAGAAACACACCTGTCAGCAAGATAGAGTCTGAAATGGAATAACTTGCTCTAAACCCATCGGAAAGAATTTTTTCCCCCTCACTTTTATGTTCTTCAGGACTTGTGGAAAGGGCAAGATATTTTGGAATTACCGGAAAATGGGGACATCACAGCGGCTTTTAAAACACTGGTTGCACAATAGAATGAGTTGGGGACTTGTGAAAAAACACTGGTGCCTGACCACTCCCACCTGATAATTATTGATCTGGGATGGGGCCCTGCATCAGTATTTTTTAAAGCTTGCTGGGTCATTCGAATGTGTGGTCAGGGTCGAGAATTCAAATGACTACCTGGAGAAAAAACACATGAGATGCGGTATGTTATTGATTTTTAAAAATTCGCTAACACTTAAGGGGACTTCATAAGTATTCATTAATCAAAAATAGGCAATTTTCAACCATTAGCACATACAAAGACGAGCAAAACAGAGGGTAGGGTTGAGGAGATAACAGATATAGAGCTAGTTTTTCCAGTACTGCCTACCTTTTGATCTTTTCAATGGTCTTACCTAGAGTAAAATTACCTAGTCTTATCACCCTTTCTTGCCCCCTCTTTTCTTTTTCTTTTTTTATGCAGGGCTAGAGCTCTCTTATGGGACTCATTTCATCAGTTCCTGAGTCTGCTGTGTAGACAATTTTCATGGTCGACATGTAGGTCATGCAGAGTTGCCAAGTAACAAGGTGATGCAAATGTGTGCGGCGACACTTATAACTACATTGATGAACAAATCTATGCAACAAGACACTTCTTGGGAATCTTTGCAAATGACAAGTGGGCTGTATCCAGATACGGTAGGAATCTGTCAGATATAATGGAAGAATGCTGAGCCCCCTCTCTTACATGGCCTCTCTGAACCCTGCCAGGATATGTATGGAAAGAAGGACTGGGAAGCAGGCAGGGTACAACGATACTTTATGCTAATTAGACTTAATGCTAATTGATTAGACTTCATGATAATTGACTTCACAATTAGATGTGACTGGAGATTGAAAAATCACCTCTCTCCTTGGAGACTGACTCACTGGAGGCAGGGAATGGAGTATAGGGGTGTTTCTTCGCTGACTGGTTTGAATGTTGAATTGCTCCATAGAAGTTATATTTATTTTTTTCTCCATGGTTCAGGCAAAATGTAATGTAGCAAAGTAATGGAAGCAGAAAAGTATAATAACAATATACTATAATAATAATTATTATAAAAATATAGTATGTCTTACATTTTTGTAGCACTTTTAACTCTTCTTTGTCCTTAACATCTATCATGTATAGGACATGTTTTGAAATGAGGTTTGTGTTTATCTCAGGGAAATGAAGACTACAGCAGTGAAAATGGTGACATTTTTAATTTGTGTAATACTTAATGGCTTCCAAAGGACAGAATGAATAAATGTTTATGGAATTTCTGTAATATGCCAGGTTATATATGCATAATCTCACGTAATCCTCAAGATAACCCATTTTACAGTTGAGGAAACTGAGGTGCACTGAGATGACATCGTTTGTCCAGCATCACCCACCCCCAGTGGTGAGTAGCTAGAATTTGAACTTGGTGAATCTCAGGCTCGTCCATCAGTTCTGTTGTTATTATTCTAATTATGTAATGTGAAACAACATGAAACTATAAAATTCCTCACTAAATCCTCTCAACTCCATAAAAGGTAAGCTTTCAGTCTAGTCTTACAGATGAAGCTCAGAGAAACAACAGGCAAGGTGACATGCAAAGAAATGGCAGAGGTGGGATTTGAATAAACCATGTCTTCAAACTCTAGTTCCAGGGTTTCCCACTCTGTTGAGGGTTCTCAAAGTTTTCACCACTCAGGGGCCTTTTAAAATTAAAAAAAAAAAAAAAAAAAAGAATTCCCACTGGTTTCAATTTGCTGGGGAACTTTGCGAGGTTAAATTATATTTATCACACAATAATAATACTTTTCCCCATTTTTAAGGCAGAGGCATGCACGCGTGGACATTAGGATGTGTGCCCATCAGGCAGAAACCCTGAATTTTTACTGAGGTGATATAAATGCATTGAGCAAAATTTCCATTTGGCTCTTTTAAAGTGGTAGAATCAGTTTTTTGAAAGTTTATTATTACTAATTTCATGGACTCCCTTTTAGGGTCCAGAGATTTCAAGTTGGGAACAGTTGTCTCATTCCATATAGGTTTCTAGCTGAGTCCCAAAAGATCCATGTGTCTTACAATGCTATGGACTTGTTGTGCTTTTACTTACAACACATGCACTTGCTGTAGATAATTAGAATCATTGAACAGGGAGAACTTGGAGATGACTGTCAACTGTAGACCCCTTGGTTTTAGGTGTGTTTTCCTTGCTGCTAGGTCCTTAACATCTAGGATTGTGCCTAGCACATATTAAGCTTCAATAGATATTGCAAGTTATATGCATTAATAGTTGAATGAATGAATACAGGTGGGGAAAGTGATGTCCAGGACAGGTAAGTGACACATCCAAGGTCACACAGTCAGGGGCAGAGGCAGCGTCAGATTCCAACTCTCTTCACTGCTGGTTCTGTGCCTGTTCATTACAATATTCTCAGCTGAGCTCTTTTACAAGAAAGGGGAAAGAATTTCTCTATGGAGTGGTTTTGGGGCTATTGTGAAGCTCAATGGGGTGATGTAAGTCTGGCTATCCCTTTACAGTAATGAGGATTCCTGTGGCTCAGATCTGTTTACAATCACATGGAACTACTTGGGAACCACTTGATTGCATTACAGCACTTCATTTTAAGGGAAGATTCCACACAGTCCCTTTCTCTTTTGAAGTTCACAAAGTCTGGCTCTGTTACCTCCTATCTTTCTGTTTACCAACACTCTTGACCACTTACCTTTACGGAAGGCTTTGACGTCACGTTAGAATCTCCCTCTCCACTCACACCCCAGCATTTACTTTAGTTATTTCAGTATTCTTAAAGGCACCATATTCACTGCCTTGATTTCATCAGTTCTATCAATATTTGTCTTAATTCCATTCAGCCCACTGCCATGCTCAGCTTCATCCCAACACCTGTCATGGCTTTACCTTGAGAACATCAATGATCTCTTCTCTGACCACAATTTCCAATTCTTCCAGCTACCTCACTCTCATAATACTCTCAACATCCCCTTTCTTTGGCTTTACTGAGACGTCCAGCTCCTCGATTTCTCCATTTTCCCCCAGATTAACACCTTCTTGCTGGCTTCTTTTCCTTTCCTCCTCTGTGTGGATTCCCTGCCCATTAATGGGCCCTTCTCACAAGCTCAACCCCCTCGCACCTCTTCCATCCCTTGGACCACCGTCTACAAACTCTCATCCTGGGATCAGTCCTACCAGTTCAGTTTTCTGCTGCCCTGCCTAAATCGAGTTGGACACTCATCTTTGTTTACTCATTGGACTTTGGACAGATTCTTTCTCCATTTCTCTTAAAGGCTCCTTCACCTCTTGCTCTACCGAGAAATTCAGAAACACTTTGGCTTCCAGTGGGTGCCTGTCATGTCAATTTCCATGCACCTCAATCAAATCTCAGAGGAAGGGGAGGCTTGCTTTTATTTAGGAAAATCTGGTGCTCTATAGTTACCTCTTGACCTGCCAGGATCCTGCTGTATTAGCTGTCCTTTCCCTTGTATCCTCCATTTCTTCATTTTGATCAATTTCTTCTCCTCAGCCTTGTGAATATGCTCAAATCTCTTTTATCTTTATAGAGTTCTACTGAATTCTTTGATTTTTTTTCTCATTGCTACCACCCTTGCCAGCCAAACTTTTGCGGTCTGTATCAATTTTCTTCCTTTACTACATGGTTCTTCCTTTACCTTCAACTTATTGCAGCCTGCCTTTTATTCCATTGAAGACCTCCTTACTGCTAAATTTGAGGTACATGTTTTGGCCCTATCTTTGTCTCATAGAAGCATTTGACCCTACTGGCCGCTCTTATGCTTTAAAATTCTCTGTTCCTTTGGCTTTTGTGATACAACATTTCCTGTTCTTCTGCTTCTCAATCGTTAGCTCCTCTCCCTTGTCCATCGTGTAAATTGTACTATTCCCCAGGGGGGTCTGTCCTCTGTCTTCTTCACTTCTCAATATCTACCTACTTTTCTTACCTATGCTTTAAGGGTAAACCTATCATTTAGAACCAGAAGTCTCAAAGGGTGGTCTGTTGAAGTTCCTTTACCAAAATCTTCTGAGTTCTTATTTTGAAAGTATAGATATCTAGAAGCAATAATTTTCAAAAATGTAAAGCTTATTGTGTTACTTTCCAGCTTAACAATCTTCGAGTAGTTCTAAGAAATCTCCAGGTGGATTTTAATTTGTCCATAAGTTGAACTTGCCATGTCTAAAATCAGATGCGTAATTCTTTCCCTGCCCCTGTCAAGGAAGCTCTTCTTATATCCCTTATTTCGTTAATGAGTCACCACCTGCCTTGTTTTTCTGTTTCTATATCTCGAAATCATCTTTGTCTTTTATTGCATTAATATTCTGACAGTATATGAAATGTTAAACAGTTACTTCATACTTATTTTATAGTTACTGAATGATTGGTTGATTTCACTTGCTTCAGGTATATTTGGCTTCTGGAACTTGGGACTTTGACAGAAAGAAACTAGCATCTGAGGACCAAAATATATACAGACTTATTAGTTAACGATATGTAAACCCAGCTAAATATAATAGGGGATTGAATTTTTTTTCATTCAATTTTATGGTAAGCATATTGGTTATAGGAAGTATAAGAGGAGAGAAGGGGCTTCCCTGGTGGCGCTGTGGTTGAGAGTCCGCCTGCCGATGCAGGGGACATGGGTTCGTGCCCTGGTCTGTGGGGAGAATACAATCTGGGTGAATGTAAGGTGTGCCAGCCTTGAGGCAATGGTACCAGTTTTTGGAGGCAGTGAAGTGGATAAGCGGTTAACTTGAGGTTAAGCGCAAGGACACTGGAGCCTGGGCTGGGATTCCACTCTGGCCACTAGCTGTGTGACTTTGGACAGTGACTCAAGTTCTTTGTGCCTCAGTGTCCTCTTCTATAAAATGCTGGTGGTAGTAGCAGCCCCCCTCATAGAGTTAATATGAAATTAAATTGTTTACTGTTACACTCTCAAAAGAGTGTCTGCCTGTGGTACATGCTGGGTAGGTGTTTGGTGGTATTATTCCACGACTCCTGTGGACCATCCCTGAACCCACTACTCTTGCTTTTCAAATCTGGCAGCATTGTGCCTGCAATGAAGAATTGCAACGTCCTTAAAATGAAGAATCTCAAAGCCCTTTAGCAAGTAATTACTCAGGAGTTTCCCAGTCCTCCCCTCAGGATCCTTTTAACTGAAATGGCACATCTCTTTGAGTTCAAATTAGGTTGTACTAACATTGAAGCCTCCTGGACTTCCCTGGTGACGCAGTGGTTAAGAATCCACCTGCCGATTGGGCTTGACATGTATACACTGATGTGTATAAAACTGATGACTAATAAGAACCTGTGGTATAAAAAAACAAACAAACAACAAAAAAAACAACTAATACTAAACTTTCTTTGGGTTATTTGTATGGAAGTATGTTAATATAAATGTTTCAGACATTACATGAAATTTCTAAAAATCTTATATGTTCTGGTATAATGTTATAAGTCATAATTCTAGTTATTGCTTTAAAATGTATATCTCAGAAATAACTAAATTTCCTTGTCAGTTGCATTATTATGAACTTTCATCAAATCTTTAACCATGGTCATTTTTTAAGTCTTTTGTCATTTACAGACAGTTCTGGGTATACTCTGATGCTTTTGCAAAAATGTTCCTATAAGAGGGTTTCATCTTCAAGGAATTCATGGAAAAGACTCTGACAAGTACAGGTTTCTGGTAACTGACTACACGGCTGAACTGAATGAATGAGCATTTTCAGAACTCTAATGGAAAACTGAGGAATTCATAAAAGTGCTAACAAAGGATCAAGATGAAAACAAAATTAATTACATGGGACTGAGTGAACCGATGAGGATGATTATAATTTTTGTGACTTTCTGTTGGAATAAGAAAAAAAAAAAGTAGTGGTAACAGGTAGGGAGGCTATAAGCTGTAGTCATGTGATATGATTATTGAACTGCTCAAGGCACGATAACAAAAATCCTATTTATTGTGAAAACAGAAGTGCATTAGTTATCGTGGGAATTTTTACATGCTGTAAAACAGTTTTATGAAAAGATTTAGTAATGAGCTCCTAGCTTTTATAGGCCAGGGGACATATCTTATCTTTAAACATTAGGTACTATTTTCTCTCAGAACCATTTATGTTCTTATACCTTGTCTGTGTGACTCTTCATTTACTAAATATCAATGTTGTTGAAGATTCATCTATTTATATTTATGAAAACTGAGCCTCTTAAACCTTATACAATTAAAAAGAAAAAAAAAAGAATCCGCCTGCCAATGCAGGGGACACAGGTTTGAGCACTGGTCTGGGAAGATCCCACATGTCGCAGAGCAACTAAGCCCGTGCGCCACAACTACTTAGCCTGCACTCTACAGCCCGCAAGCCACAACTACTGAGCCCACACGCCACAGATACTGAGCCCGCTTGCCACAACTACTGAAGCCTGCGTGCCTAGAGCTGGTGCTCCACAATAAGAGAAGCCACCGCAGTGAGAAGCCCCCGCACCGTAACGAAGAGTAGCCCCCGCTCGCCACAACTAGAGAAAGACCGCGCGCAGCAACGAAGACCCAACGCAGGCATAAATAAATAAATAAATAATAAAAAACGTTGAAGCCTCCTGTGCAGTAACTTGTAGTTTCCCACCCCCTTCCATTTTAGTATGTGTGGTGACCTTCATGGTACTAACTCACAGAGACTAGTCCTCTACATTCTTTAGCTTCTACCTTCTAGTAAAAGTGCCTTACCATTAGCCTTGCTTATTGTGCCCTCAGCTATGCTTCTCTTCTGCCCTGAGGGTACTATGGAGTCAAAGACTGCCCTGATCTACATTTGGAGGTCAGCCAACTTGGGGTTAACCTATGACCCAGGCATGTGGGAAACACATTAGCTGATCCATTTCCAAGGCCCTCGTGCCAGGACTGGCTTCATGGGCATGTGAAGTAGCACAGGGCTCAGCACTCAGGAGGGCCCCAGGCTTTGTTTAATGCTCTGCTGGTGCCATCTTGAAATTCTGAATTTTCCGTTGGGACTTCTGTTTTGAAAGCAAAGTTTGATGGGAATGTGGAGCCTGTGCACAAGCAGAAGAAATGTGCACCGTGTGTCCCCCTTGCCATGACACCCCATTTGCACAGTGTTTATGTTGCCCTGTGAACATGGGATTCGGGTGGATTTATGATGTGTGGGAGTTCAGTGGCTCAAAGTAAAAGTGAGTATAACTAAGTGTGTTACGTCTAAGACTAAGTTGGGAGGGGTGAAGTGGCTGTGGGTGAGACACTGACAGCCCTGAGAAGTCACACTCTCTGAACCAGAACTTCCTTCCAACCCACACAAAACCCCACAAATGACCAAGAAACATTATCATATCTTTCTTCCTAGTGTTCCTTCCCTGCATCAGCATCCATGTAATGCTGAAAATAATATAGAAGGAAAGAAAAAATCGGGCAACACGTAGTTTCTTTTTTTCTATCTTTTTTTACTCATTAGTGAGATGTGCTGGTAGGATGCACATGTGTCAAGAAGTGAATTAAAAACAGTTGAGTTAGCTTTGTGCAGTGTTTCTAACAGTTCTGGGAAGAATGAAATACGTGCAAATACATGTGCATATATGAGTTATGAAATACAAAAATTGTGTAATTTCAGTGATTCCACATATAAATTACAGATTAGAGTTAAAATTCACGCTAATATTTTAACATTTTAATTTTTCTTTACTTAACATTAAATGGCAAACAAAATACATCATGTTAAGAGAGAGATTTCAGAAGAAAGGAGATAGCTTTATATTTTATTGCCTTTCATGGTACTTTTCCCCCTGCTTTTTGAACAATGGATTTTTGCTCCATTTTTTTTTTTTTTTTTTTTGCGGTACGCGGGCCTCTCACTGTTGTGGTCTCTCCCGTTGCAGAGCACAGGCTCCGGACGCGCAGGCTCAGCGGCCATGGCTCACGGACCCAGCTGCTCCACGGCATGTGGGATCTTCCCAGACCGGGGCACGAACCCGTGTCCCCTGCATCGGCAGGCGGACTCTCAACCACTGCGCCACCAGGGAAGCCCTTTGCTCCATTTTTGTTTTTATTTTGCTCTGAGCCCCACAAATGATCTAGCCAGCCCTGCCTCTTCCTTCCTATAGAAGTTGGTAAAGTTAAAAGCTTGATTTCCCAGCCTCCCTTACACTTAGCAGTGGCCACATGACCACATTCTGGCTGGCGAGCCATAGCTGAAGTCCACTGGAAAGACTTGGGGAAAACCGAAATGCCTGGTTTGAGGAGCAGACATTGATTGTACTGCCTTTCCCCTTCTGCCCTCCTTGAACAGTAATATCCTCTTTGGTGCTATGCAGCCATCTTGTGACCATTAGGAAATAAACATAAGAAAAAAACCAAAGGCTATAAAAGTTGGAGTGAAAAGCTAAGCGTCTGTGTCCTTGAGGGTCTTGTTGAGCTGCTCAACCAACACCAGCAGCCATCAATCTAGACATTTTTGTGAAAAAAATAATCCCCTACTAATTTTAGCCACTGTGAGCCTTCCATTACTCTTGTCCATTCATTACTTGTGGACTCGTGGGCCCTGAACTGCCTGCCTTGCCCAAGTTCTTTCATCAGAATAAGAAAATTCCTCCTTCTTTCAGCCCTATTGTTTCCACCATCAATGCTCTCTACCAGTTTCACAGGCCAGTGAGGGAGACAGGGAGGCAATGTCCTATTGACCCTTGCTTCTCTTTCTCACCCCTCTCTGCTATAGCTCCTGTGTTCCAGCACTCCTCTTAGCTGCTCCCAAACAAAAGGTTCTGTGACAATCCATCAGTGTAACTAGGTACCTGGTGGAGGCAGCCTCAGACACACCCCAGAAACATCCAAAACCCAGACTCAGACCAGTCGGGTCACCCTGTAACTTTTGGACCAGGAGTAATTTCTCTTTCTTACAATTAAGGTAAGATAATAGAGATTGAAGTCAAGCATATAAAAAAGAATTGACAGAAAACTCCACAGCTAACATTATAAGGAAAACTTAGTCTGGAGCCCTTCACAGTTGGGAGTTTTGTTTTTCTTCTTCTTCTTTTTCTTTTGTGATCACTCCATCTTTGGTTCCTGCAGAAGCCCAATTTCCTTGCCAGGAGCAGCTGCCACTGTCATCTCCCTGGGGACTGTCAGTCGTATGATTTCAGCACATGGTAGAGGTCCAGTAATTAAGCACATACTTTCAGAGAAGCAAGGGAGAACAAGGGGCTCAGTCCCTCATTAAGTGAGACGACACCTGGGTGGGTCTTGTCCATCAGCATTGCTGTAATTAGGACACGTTAACAGGGCTGCTGCCGCCACAGTCCATGTGTGTCCACGTTTGGCATATCGACTTAGGACATGAGATGTAGTTGTTTTTAATAGAAGCGGGTTCATTATAACACAGCATTTCCCAGCAAGAATTAGGCATTTTATTATTTAGCAATCTCCTCCAACGGTTATAATAGCTTAAATATTTACCAGGGACTGTTGGGGAGCTCCTGTCTTTCACTAAGAGACTTTGTATTGAAGCTATTCCAGGAATATGGGTCAGAGTCCTCACTTGTCAGCTTATTGCAGGGTCAACCAAACTCCTGAGTTAGCTATATCCTCTGTTCTTTCCCCTCCCTGCTGTCAGAACAGGAAAGACACAGAATCATACTCTGTTTGTCTCTCGAGACATGATGGTTAACATTTTGATGGAGGAGTTTGAAATCACTGCCTGAAAAGATCTCCCTACATAGCTGAATGAGACCTCAGCTACGGCTTATCGTCTAGAATGTGGTCACATGGCCACAGCTACGTGCAAGGGAGGCTGGGAAATCAAGCTTTCAGCTTTACCAACTTCTATAGTAAAGGTAGTTAAGATGCACAGTTCCACAGTCAAATACCTTGGAAACCACTCAAAGAGTTGAAGCAGATTGTAGCCATTTTAAAGCATGGATGACATTCTCAGATGAGCTGGAACAATAACAGATCCCACCTTGGAGAATTACGGTAGCAACAGAACGAAGTTATGTTGTGTAAATGTTATGTAAGTTATGTTGTGTAAAAGCACTTCACAGATGCAAGATTATTTTGAGAAAATCAATACCTTCTCCCTTTGTATTGCCTGTATGTGAGAGAAGTGGAGGCCGAGGCTGGCTGTTAAAGTTCAGCTTTTAGCTTAGATCTATGTGATGCTTAAATGAGACCCTCTTCTGCGATAATAGTGTTACCCTAAAAGCTGAATTCCCGGCTTACAGGTGTGAACACCACTGCTACTAAGAGACTTTAAAGAGGTCTGTTTCTACTTTGCAGGGACACCTCAGGAAGCACCTCCCTCGGCTTGGTCAACAGTAGTTCCTACTGCACTGAAGTGCATGTCATCCCTTGTACACACGAGCAAGGGTTAACCTCTGGCAAGATCTTGCTTAAACCACATGGCAATATCACACAGGTTCAGTGGGTTAGATACACTGCAGAGCATTTGGATAAGCCACATAATTTGCGCAAACTGTGCTTATCAGCAGCCTTTTCCAGTTCATCTGTGGTTTACTGGAAGCTGCTTACATGTGGCGTCTGTTTCTCTATATTCTACTCCTTGTCAGAAAGAGACCAAATGTTTCAGTTAAAGGGAAAGGTAAGGCAGTACTACCAAACATCCCCTAACGGTAAATGCCAATCAATGACACCTACTCTGTCAAGTTCATCTTACTCCCTAGAGGAGTCAAGTTTAACACCAAGACTTCTACAGTCAAGCAGGGTCTGCCTTGGGGGTCATCTTCCCTGTAGCTCTAGGTCTTCTTGAAATGAATGAGAGCCTTGAACTTTTTTAATAGGGGAGAGTGTTTAAGAGTGTCCTAGTGCTAAAGACATTTGAGCATCGGCCTGACCACCTAACTCAGGGGCTCAGAAGCCTCTTCTGAGTAGCTAATACAAGTCTGGACCAGTCCACACAGTTGTGTTTTGATGAAATCAGACATGGCTAACTAAAGAACAAGGAGAGGCAAAGGGTAAAAGGCATGAACCAACAGTTCACTAAAGAATGATCTTTATACTAGACATAATTGAGGTTGTTCTGGTACAGGTCTTATCCACTAGACTCCCATTAAACTCCCAGGGAAGGACTGTGTAGAGGTCTGAGAGAGAAAATAGAAGCTTGAAAGGCGTGAGACAGTAATTTACCTGTGGTCCTATTTCATGGATTTCCACTTTTTCATTTTTGTGACAATCCAGGATCTATTACAACTAACATTTGCTGACCTTACCCTGGTGTACGCTATACCTTGACTCTACTACATCAACCGAAAGCAGGGGTCAAATGAACTGATGATAACACATGAGATTCTGCCATTCCAGTTTATTGAAATGAGTAAATTTATAGCTTTCTTTGCATACAGAAAAGTGCACAAGAAAATAAGTATGTACAAAACAATTATGTAGCTGTTCATCACTTTCAAAAATTCAATTCCCTAGAAATAGTTGCCTCCAGTTAGCACATTTAGGTACTTGGACATATAAAATACTATTTCAAGTCTGTGTTGACAATGACTGAGTGGGAAGTCAGATGGAAAATGATGCCATACGTGATCAGCTATTATCATTCAACGTAAAACCACAGGACTTTAGCTCGGACTACTTGGAGCTAAGCAGTAGAGGTTCAGGAGGCCACCATCTTGTTTAGATCCTGAGCAGTCATCCTCTTCTTCCACCTAAAGATAACATTGTATGTGGTTGATTAACACCCACAAGAACCTGAGCACTAGGGGTCGAGAGACAACATTAAAAAACCCAACATAAACAAAACAAAACAAAACTCATACGGCAAGAACAAACCCTTTGAACTGTGCTGACAATAGGACTGAAAATGAACTGGAAAGGTTTCCAAGGTTATGAGGAGAAAAATATCGCAGGCATTAGATTTTTAATGATAACACCGCAGATTTCTTCTCCCATTTATCATCCTACGAACTGCGAGACTGTGTGGCATCAAGAAAGCTTTCCAGTTACTTGATAAAGGCCTGGCATTACGCCCAAATAAGCACCTAATACGTTTGGCGCTATCACATTGAACTTTGTGATGTGTTTCTCTTCAGAACACGGTCCTTCTTTGCTGAGTTGAGTTCGATTTTTCTTCAACATGAACTGCTCTTCCGGAACTTCAGCTCAGGAGGATGGCCTCCTATTCCATAGAAAGGATAAAGGTTGTGCCCATTTGCAATTCTAGTTACTGGGATTAGAGATTACTGAGAAGGCAGAGAGGCTTCAGATCTGTGAATCATTAGATTTTTTTTTGCCCCACAAAACTCTGTTGTTTGCGAAAGAGAGGTAATGTTATATAAACCCAGGAGTAAAAATGGCTGAAAAGAGAATCAGAGGGAAAAGAAGAGGAGAGATGAAAAATGATTTTCCCTCATTTGCAATAGCTAGCAAGAGATTGGAGAAAGGACAGTCTTGCCCTTGAGAGAAGAATAGTGTTCAGACAGAGAAGTTATATCTTTAAAAACGTTCTTAGGTGTGTTCAAAGTCCCCAGAGAGAAACTGAACTTTTACTTTATTTTAGTTTAAAAATACTCTGTAAGTGATGGTCTGAAGCAAGGTTTAAGAAGGTGCCTTTTTCTACCACAATCTTTAGGTTTTATGCTCTGAAACAGAACCCCGAAACACTCTGAACCGTAAGGATTTTAAAATTTATTCAAAACAGTATGATCTGAGGGGTTGTGGTGGCTGCATCGCCCAGCCAGAGGGTACACAGCACAGTGCTCTAGAAGGTTCTAGGGACACAATAAACAAGGGTTCAAGGAGGGAAACTACTTCATTTACATTTAAGCTAGAGAGCTTAGGTTCTTAATTTATTTAAATCCATAGATTCAGTTTAGCTAAACAGAAAGTGGAAGGCATTCTACAAGTGGAAGAGGCAGCAAGAAATAGGGCAACAGATAATATGTCAAGGCTAGAACAAGGGCAGAGGTCAGGACTTGTCTGCCTATTAGCTTTGTCCTTGACTACTAAGGCCAACCTTTTTGTTCCTCTGGACAGTCAGCATGCCAAGTTCCTAGAGAAGTGTGGAGAAGAAAAAACCCATGGTTAGAAATTTTGGATTGACTATCAATGTATTAAATATTAAGTCATTATTTAAAAATGTCAGTCATAGTATCGCCTAGGACCGATTCAAGAGGATTGGATAGAATAGTCGATGTAGAATCTGTAATAAAGTGATTAACACAAATGATTAATAATGTTATCTATTTTCTCCCATGGCAATTGTCCCCCCTACCCCTCAACCTATATATTTAGCAGGTTGACCAAAATTCTCCTTCCTTCATGACCTAAAGAAGAAAGGGCCTCCAAAGAGAACTCTATAGTCAATTCAATTTAGCGCAAACACTCCTCCTAGATTTTCAGTGCGGTTTGTTCCTTTCTATTGTCCGCGTGTGCCTCCCCTGGAGAGGAAGCAATAATGAGTCTCTGTCAAGACTTCTAGCCCTTCAACATCTTCCATATATTACACTGCTTTATTAACATTAGAAACCATCTGGACGCCTGTTAAAATGAAGCTTTTCCTCAGCACCGAGGGGGATTCCTTAGGGCTGGGGCCCGGGAATTTGTCTTTTCAGTAATCTCACTCGGTTCTCTGAAGCTGATTTTGCAGAAAAGCACTTTCAGAAATACTGTAATTACAGAAGTGGAGTGAGGGGGGCTAATCCAAATTGCAAATAAACTCAAATCTTATTGTTGATCTCAGATTTAAGATATTTATCTATTTAAAAGAATTCAGCTCTACGTGGGTCAAGACAGTTTGGTAGTCTCACTTGAATGGGGCAAGACTGAAAAAAAAATGGGTTTGGGTTCTTTTCATTCTTCCTGTTGTTCACCCCTTTCAAAATGCAGATACGTCTCCTCTCCTCCACTAACTTCAACCTTTTAAGATTAAAGTTGCTTCCACTCACTGTTGAGAAAGAAAAACACCCCTCTCCTTTTCCCCTTCCCGGGTCTCAGTCTAAGGTGGTTACACACGATAACTCACCGAGGATAAAACCCACCAGCAGACTCACGTGAGCTCATACTACTTTTGAAGGAGGTACCGGCAGCTGTCACCACTTTGGGATTTAACATCGCCAGACTAGTTCAGACTAATTTAAGGCCCCTCACAAAGAAATACGTATTGATTTGGGAGGCAAGAAGTGTGATCATGATCTGTTTGGCTGACCTGCTTGGTGGCTTCAGAAGGTCCCCAGATTTTGAAAGTTCCATAGAAAACTGAGCAATTACTAGGAAGCTTTGCAATCACTTCAATATGAAGGTCAAAAATCTAGAAGGCTGTGTGTTATATTGAGTTTTACTTCCATACAGAAGTGAAATATCAAAAACACAGGATGACAGAAATCCATATCCATATGAGTATAGCACTGTTTTTTATACGTATGAGAACTCTATTCATAGATGTCCAGCCTATTCATTACTAAACTAGTTAAGTATAGTGTTCCATATCTTTCACTTCTCCATGACAGATTTAACTTCTTTCCGATTCTAAAATTAAAATTTCACCCTTACCCCCATGCCACCCTTTTTCACCAAACCTAAGCTTAGTAGGATCTTCTACTTACAGAAGTTAGGCAAAAGGATTTCCAAATGGATCCCTATATACATCGGAAGATGTGGATTGAGGAGAAGCCATCTATGGAGATAAAACCATCTAGTCAATAACCATAATTACAATTGTAAGAAAACAACTATAATTAAGACTTCTCAGATCCCTTTAAAAAAAATCACTTAGGTCACAGACTAATCAGATATTGTATGTGGGTCTATGATGACTTGTGTTTGCCTGCCTGTGATGTGTGTGTGTGTGTGTGTGTGTGTGTGTGTGTGTGTGTGCGCGTATTATTTACATCAAAACCAAGTTTCAGAATTATGTTTGCCTCCCAATGCAAAATGTTATTTTTATGAGCTAAGTAATTATGGGTGGGAAATTAGGAACTTAAATCTTTGAAAAAATTGTAAAGATACTATTTTGGCTCAATTTTCTTTCAAAGTGCTTTCCCGAGCTAGGTTAAGTGAGATACGAAGGACTTTTCTATATGTTATTTGTTTCTCAAGTTCAGGAGAGTAGTTCCTGCAAAAATAATCTTTCCCCAGTTTGAGTTGAGGTTTACACTGCGATGGTCCTCAATGATCAATCGTATTCAAATGTCCTTTACTGTCAAAGATACAAGCAAGGTTAATTCAGGAGGTGGTAACTCTATGTGGCGTGTACTTTGGAGCAGCATCTTCTAATAGTTGATACTTACAGAGGCTGGTGATGAACGGAAAGAATCTTTAGAGAAGGGGTTCTCAAATGCATTGTCAGCAGATTTGGAAACTGGCAGGGCACCTTGTCTGGGAGCTGGCTTTGGTAGTTCTAGAAGGTGAAAAAGTAGTCAGTAGACAAGCTTTCCCCAAATACATGCACAAGTTCTCCAGTCAGGCTTATCTTAGAAATTGAGTTCCATACTTGCTCCTAACGCACAGGCTCAGCGGCCATGGCTCACGGGCCCAGCCGCTCCACGGCATGCGGGATCTTCCCGGACCGGGGGCACGAACCTGTGTCCCCTGAATCGGCAGGCGGACTCTGAACCACTGCACCACCAGGGAAGCCCTAAGTTCCATACTTTTGAAACTGACATCAATGGAACAAAAATCACCACCAAATACCAGGACTCCCAGTGATTATTACAGGCAAATTCTTCCCTTCTTGGAAGAGGAAACCATGCATATTTGCTTGAAGTGGAAGCGATTCAGAATTCCCTCACTTAAAAGTACCTACATGGGGCTTCCCTGGTGGTGCAGTGGTTGAGAGTCCGCCTGCCGATGCAGGGGACACGGGTTCGTGCCCCGGTCCGGGAGGATCCCACATGCCGCGGAGCGGCTGGGCCCGTGAGCCATGGCCGCTGAGCCTGCGCGTCCGGTGCCTGTGCTCCGCAACGGGAAAGGCCACAACAGTGAGAGGCCCGCCTACATGGCAAACCTTCACCAAGCCTTGAGGCCAACACAGAAGTATGAAGCTCCGAGAGATTAAATCACTAATACAGTACAGCGAGCATTCAAATACTGGCTGCATTTTGAAGCGCTTTCGTTCTACCACACCTTTTTAACTTTCCTCGTTAGATGGGTAGTACAGTCCATACATACCTACTCATGAAAAAATGAGTCCTTATCACACATACAGCCTCCAGGTGCCATGACCCATTGAATTTCAATAGCTCCTGGCAGCCCTTTTAAGAATTGTCACAAGAGGGCAGCATTGGGCCAGCCCTTAGAAACAGCTAACTAAGGTAAAGTTAACTCCGTAAGGTAAATGGTTAAGTTGTCTCCATAACCCCTGCTAGGCAAAAAAAGCAAGAGTAAAGCTATTGGTGAGTCGGGAGAGGGTTCTTCTGAGGGACTCTGTGGGCCCATATGACAGTGGAATACTTGTTGGTACAGCTGACAGAGAAGTAGGTAGCTTACCATTGATTTTTCTCAACAGTTGATTAGCGTCAAAGTCATCATGGTCTGCATTCTCCTGAGGAATGCCAACTTTGTTGTTGAAGTAGTTGGAGAAGGCACTTGAAGTCCCAGCGGAATTCTGCTCTCCTTTCCTTGCTGGCACAGTAGGTGGCTGCCGCAGTTGGAAGTCCTTAAACATTTCTTTCACTTCCTTCACTTCTTTGTCCCCAAGTGGGTCCAAGGCAACGAAGGCATCGCTGGAGACGTCCTTCGGAGGGCCAGTTCTGGGAGGTGGCTGAGGAGGGGTGACCAGGAGAGAGGAGAGCATAGAAGCGGGCTGGGCTGACACAGTAGGAGCTGGAAAGACATTGCTCTGAAAAGGATTCCCCAGCGGGCTGGTTGATGACCAAGTATTGGGTGTCACGGATGCTGACGGGCCCCAGACTACAGGGGCTGGAGGTGAAGCTGAGGCTGCAAAGGATGAAGGCTGGTTCCAACCTGGAACAGCTGGGCTTGTGGTAAAGACGATTGGCTGACTGAATCCTGAAGGCTGACCAGCCATCATAGTGCCCGGGACCATTGTAGTGGATTGACTAAAGACTAAGGGCGCTGGGTTCCATGGTCCTGTCTGAGCAGATATAACTGGCACACCACCTGAAGGAGGGAAACGGGATAAAGGACTTATCAGTAAACTAGCCTGAAGAGGATCCTTGAGTTTCAGAGAGTCAGCTCTCCGGAGAGCATTTTTAGAGAGCATCTACATGCCAAACCTTTATTAAGCCATGAGGCTGACATGGCTTTTATTAGATTATTTCACTCCAAAGACGAAGTAGCTGTAGCAAGCATTTAAATGCTGGCTGCATTTCGAAGCCCTTTCTTTCTTCCACACCTTTTTCACTTTCCTCATTAGATAGATAATACAGTCCATAAGTACCCAGTCATAAAAAAGAAAATGAGCCCTTCTCGTACGTACACTGATGTCATTCAAACAGCTAGAACAGAGCCTGTCAATAGCATGAACCTACGTATTGAGTAAATACATTTACATATAGAAACCATGCTTGCTATGAAGTAAATTAATATAATCTATCAGGGCTTCCCTGGTGGCGCAGTGGTTGAAAGTCCACCTGCCGATGCAGGGGACACGGGTTCGTGCCCCGGTCCGGGAAGATCCCAAATGCCGCAGAGCGGCTGGGCCCGTGAGCCATGGTCGCTGAGCCTGCATGTCCGGAGCCTGTGCTCTGCCACGGGAGAGGCCACAACAGTGATAGGCCCGCGTACCGAAAAAATATATATATATAATCCATCAGATACTCTTGAGAAACTGATTTAATGTTTTCATTTGGCAACTGGCTCATGTCTGAGGTCTTATGGAGACTAGCTATCAGGCATATGCATTAGGCTTTAACATGTTTACATCCCAAAGAAACCATTTCAAAGCTTCCTTGTTTTTAAATGCTGCCAAGGTGGACACAGCTACATAAAAGGATGATAAAATTTGGTTGATGCCAAGATAGTTTTAGACTTTTATATACAAAAATGAAGAAAAGGCTAGTTTTCCTAGGAGAGCTGTTTCAAATAAAAGTGCTGCTTGCCATGTGTCACTCACTAAACTTTGTCAGAAGTTAGAACAGAGTATTTAAAAGAGGAAGAGGAAGAGAGGGAGATGAGATAAAGTGAAGCAAAAACACAAACAAAAAAAACCAACCCTTGCAATGTGACTAACAGCCTGTATCCAGGCATCTGCTCTTTGTGGGGAAATGGCTCTATCACCTGCACCCTTGCCATTGTTGATTTGTAATTCATTAAATCGCTAAAATCTAGGTCTCGCCAGTGTGCGCCCTCCTCTTCTTGAGAAGCTCATTCCCTACATCTTGTTCTAATACGTAGCACATTTTCTCTTCGGCCTCTTCCCAAGTGTATTAATGACCCAGTTAAACTGTCACCACTAACAGAAAACCCAAATTCAGCCTCATACCCATTCACAAACGACACTCTGCTCTCAAACCCTACTTGCTCTGAGCTTTGGAGCAGAGCATTCTTTAGTTATGAAAGTTTTCTAACCAAAGTAGGAGAAGGCCTTCAAACTTGGGTTAGGAATGTTTTTGTTTCCAGAGTGAGAAATATTCTTAAAACAACGTTCAGGGGGCTGATATGGTAAGATGTTGTATCTTGAATTTTCTTGGGACTGGAGCTTGGTCTTACTTGACTCAACTGTCATCAGGAACAACAGCCATCTGGCCGTGAACACGAGGTGTGCTCACGAAGACTGCTGGGTTTCAGAGGTGGGTCATCTTACTAAATCAACGTGCTTATTTTTGGGGTGAGGAAACTGGGCACAAGAATATTAATGATTACAATTGAGAGGGTCACAGTCTGTGAAAGAGGCTAAAACTCAGGCATACCACCTCCAAATCCAGCACCCTATCCTCCTGTTCTGTCTCCTTGGCATCAAGGAACAGAACTATATTTTTTATTAGGATGTTAATTCAAACACTTATTTGACATATACCGAAATGAGACTTCACGTACACTCAAGAGTATACATACAGGCAGACCTCAGAGATATTGCAGGTTTGGTTCCAGACCACTGCCATAAAAGGAATATGGCAATAAAGTGAGTCACGCAAATTTTTTGGTTTCCCAGCCCATATAAAAGTTATGTGTACACTATACTGTAGTCTAGTAAATGTGCAGTAGCATTATGTCTAAAAAAGCAATGTACGTATCTTAATTTTAAAAATACTTTATTGTTAAAAAATGCTAACCATCACCTGAGCCTTCAGCAAGTCATAATCTTTTTTGCAACAGTAACATCAAAGATCATCAATCACAGATCACCAGAGCAATGTAATAATAGTAAAAAAGTGTTTACTTTTTTAAAGTAAAATTACCAAAATGTGATACAGAGACACGAAGTGAACAAATGCTGTTGGAGAAATGGTGCTGATAGATTTGCTCCACTCAAGGTTGCCACAAACCATCAATTTGTAAAAAACTCAATATCTCCAAGGTACAATAAAACGAAGTGCAAGGGAACAGTTCTCTTAGATCCTATAATACAGGCTTCTAGAAGTGGCTTGAGTTTGAACAAAGTTATTGCTGGCATTTTAAAACCAATTACTTAAATTTTATTAACTGAAGCTAGAGTCACTCACTAATAATTTACACCAATTGGATGTGCAAAAATTGGATAGAATTTTACCATCTTTCATGTTGGATGACTTGCCTTCCCTTAGGAAAATGTGTGGCTTTAGTCCTAGATGGTATTAGTGGGAGTGGTGGTAAAAGAGAAAAATACATTTGAGAGGAATTAAAGGCTTTCCCAGTGTATACTTAGGCCAGCCTTCATTCCCGTCTACCAGATCGCATGCATCACGTTTCCAAGATATTCAAGGCCCTGCTGGAGAAAGGTAAGGAAAAAGAAAGTGTGGGTATAAAAAGTTAGTTTTATTAACCTTTAGATGCTAGATTAAAGTGCAGGGCAGCTAGTCAAAGCCAAAGGCTCAGCTTTCTACAATGCCCTTTCCCCACCCCCAGTTCTCCAGAGGAAACGGTCCCCCAGCTGGGTCCAGCGGAAGCCAGACCTACAACCTTCCATGGCTTGGCTGAAGATCCCTGCTAGTGGACAGGGGCTATACTGTAGGGCTCAGTTTGAGTCCCATGTCCAAACTGGGAAGAATCATCAGTATTCTGCAGTTGTATACCCCAAGGCCTCCACAGGGGCACCTAGCCAAAAAGCTTCACTTCGTCCGAATAAATTAACAGTTATAGGGTCCAGCTGTATTTTCAGGCTGACTTGTTAAATATCGGCTGTAAAAATTCTTCGGGGCATTGATATGAAACTACAAAGCTCTGCGATGTGACCTAGTCGCAGGCACTGCATACAAGCTCTCTATCCTTCTGCAGGGAAGGCACCAACCAGCTCCACTTGAGGGTGGAGGAGAAAGGGATGCAGAAAGGGGAAGACCCCAAGAGATATGAAGTGCTTGGGGAGAGTCTCCTGATGGTGTAAATGCCAAGCAGAGACCTGGAACAAGTGGGCTTCTCACACCTGCAGGGATTTCAGCCACTCAGCAGGTGGGAAACAACCCTCCTGTTGCTACCACACTCCAGATGCGATGGAACAGATTTAAGATGACAGAACCAAAATATTTTCCTTTGGCGGAAAACAGCAGGAAAAAAAAGAGTCCTGATAATTGACTCAGCAGGAGGCAGAGAAAGCCAAGATCCCTGGTCAAATTTTACAAAATAGGGGAGAGTCTCTCTTCACCCATAGCCACCCCCCCCCCCCCCGCCTCAGCCCCCTCCCAAGACAGAGTCTATTTGGAGCTTGTAGAGGTGACAAGAAGTAGAAAAACAAAGAGAAGCCCCAGCAGGAGAGCAAAGACCATTGTCGGGGTTTCTGAAGACTGTTCCATGGAGGCAGGAAAGAACTGGAGGCTTCAGGCAATGAGTAGCAGGGCCAGCCCTCGGCCGAGCGGCCTTCCCCAACGTCCTGCCACAGAGTGGGCCAGTGGCTTGCAGAGCTGGTGACACATTTTTGAATGACAGCAGCATCAACTCTCAGGTATCTGATAAAATTCCATCTCTTCCCTTATTTCTGTGTTCTTCTCAACTTCAGACTTCTGTACTGTGGACTTACTAACTCTACTAAGGCACCCAACTAGCCAAAATACCAGCAAGGAGCTGCTAAGGCTTAACTATTCAGAGACTGATCAGGATATATGCCTGTCTCACACCCACCATATGCCTAGAAACAGAGCTGGGCTCAGAACCTGGCACTTTCATTCAATTACTCACACTTGCTTCAGATTTAACTTATAGCCCTCTTGGGGTATATATCCCTTCCTTTAACCAAGAGGTTAAATAGGGGATAGCGCTTCAATTTAGTAATGGCAAAATTGCATGGAAGACATGCATGTTGCTACTTTTTCAAATAGAGATGATAGACAAGGCTCTCTCATCTCAACCCTGTTTCTCCAATGAAGCTGGTCTGGGCTTCAGAATCCCTTCCAACTGTCTTCAGTAAGCCATGACCGGTTGGTTCAGATAAGTGCAATACTAAAAATGGATTTCTTCTCACATGCCAATTCAAGGAGTCAAATTCCAGTTACAGGTCAAGAGTACCTAATAGGGGTGGGTTGTACAGAAGTAAAAGTGGGAGAAAGGCTCCCTAGGATGCTCAAATCTTATGCCCCAGGAACCCCTATGGATATGAAGTGCTCCCTCCTATGAATTACCATCTTAGGAGTGAAAGTAACAGAGCCAAACCTAACTCCATCTCTAAACACCTACCTAGACCCCCAAGGGGCCCTACTGGGGCAGCAGCACTTGTTTTGAAGAGGTCCAGGGGCTTGGTCTGTAGGGTTGCAGGTTGTCCTGGAGATGTCTGGCCTGGAGGTTCTGAGACGAGAGGAGCAAAGATGTCTGATGCAAGTAAGTCTTTTGCTGGAGACTGACAGGGCAGAGAGGGACACAGAGCAGTTACTCAGGAACAGTGAAATCCAGCTCTATTCTGTTTCCTACTCTGTACCTCGAATTTGCGAACACAAAAAGAGAAACTTTTCCCCATTATTGATAAATTATTATAACAAACTCCAAAAGACACACACACAAAAAGACACGGATCCTGGCAATGGACAGAATATTGGGTCTTGGTGACTGATGCAATGGAGGACCTACAAAGTGAAATCTATTTTGCTCATTTACACATTTGATTCTGTCTGGTCTCCTTATCAGCTAAAAGCTTGAAGCTGGGAGAGAAAGGGCAACTGTAAGTAGGTAGCCTAAATTTTCTGATCCTTCTTCTGGATTTAAACCATTCTGCATAAAGATGATACAGTAGTTTAATCATTAGGTTAGGCCAGCATATTCCAATGCGATTTTTAAAATGAAACTTATATGAACCCCATTTTAAATTGCTTTTGAAGGAAGTGGTAATAGTAAATATATAAGTTTCTTTTAAGACAATGGATTGTTCAGTCATTAATCAGAGGAGACAAACTCGAGAATTTTAGACCACCACCTTGGACATGAATGCCATATGCCGGGGTGTGTGGAGGCGTGTGTTAGTACGGGGAAGGTACAAAGAGAATCACAGGAACCCTTCCCCTCCCCTCCCAGAACGTGATGATCAAACTTACCGGAGGTACAGAAGCATAGCAGCATTAAAAATGGAAAAACTTGTGTTTAGTTAATAATATGTGACGACATGCAAATGGAAAGCAGGGTGTGACAAACACTGCCGAGTGAGAAGCTTAAAAAGGGTGACAGTTAGAGGAAAGTATTCCTGGAGAACGATGTGCCTTATCCCACCTCCTATGTTACAGCCACACAGGAAACTACAATAGCAGCAGGAAAGAGAGCTTGCATCACACCACCCTTCGGTACCGAACATGCATTCTGCCAATGGATATGTGGAGACAATTCACCTTAGCAGTCCTTCTGCCTCTTCCCGGTTTGGTACTTTGTGGAGGTGGGATAATGGCTATGGAGTCATGTGGTAAGGACTGGACAGAGCTTTCCAAGTCCTGCTTTACGCCATTCGGTACGGGCAGTCCTTTGGGAGGGCTTCCCACAAAAGGGTTCGGGGAGGATTTGATATGGAAGCCGTTCTGTTCTCTTTCAGATACCCCATTGTGAGTTCTCACTGCTGGCTGTGTTTGCGTACTTGATAAGGGCCACAGGCCTGCCTGAGCTTCCTGTTTGCCAGTCCGGTTAGAGATTTGGTCAAATTGCTGACCAAAGTAATCAACATCCCCGTTCAGGGGCCCGTCACTCAGAGGGGTAGACGAGCTAGTCAAATTCTCTTTCTTCTGATCTGGAGATTTGAGAGAATCAGACGAAGAGGGTGCCGATTGGTCTGGCTGTGCAAAAGGATCGTCACGGAAAGGATCAGGATTAGGGGTGGGAAAGAAGTTGAGATTGGCAGAAAAGGCATTTTCAGGCAAGAAAGATGCCTGAGGCTTTGGTCGAGGAAGAGAGCAGGAGGTGATGCCATTTGTTAAGAATAGATTTTCTCGTAAAGAATTCTGATTGGTGTCGATTTCAGAGTTTAGATCCACTAACAGGATATCTTTGCTTTCCTATCACATTTGGAAAGAAAAAAAAAAAGAAAATGTTAGTCCATGTTGTGACTTCAAATGAGAAAGCTACATAAGATGACTAGGGTTATCAAAATTTCCATTCGATTTCAGTCTTACTGGTTGACCATTACCTCCTCCCATCGCGTCCCTGAGTGCATTTACTAGTTGTGGAATAGGTCCTCCCTGCCCCTCCCAGGCCCTTTTAAGTCTCAACTTCATTGGCCCTTCATTCAGTGAAATCTTACTGTTGTTTACTTCACATGTCTCCCCTCACACTTTCAGACTGGCTGAGTTCATAATCATCATTGTTTCAATGCATGTCTTTGACAGTCTTAAAGGGAATTGATTTCGAGTCACTCTAAGTGACCATCTAAGTATATTGAGCTTGAAGGAAATGGCCTAGCCCCTCTTCCTACATGATGTACATTCCTATTGTACCCCCAGAGTCACCTAATATCACCTCTCTAAATGAGTGAATTCATTGCCTAATATAGTCATATCTTATAATTCTAGTTATAATAAAGTTTAAGGTCAAATATATTTCCCTACAATTGGTCTTTCCTCTAGGGGGGCAAAGAAGATTTTCCCCTCACATCACAGCCTGCCAGGTATGCCTCTTTAAATACTTAAGGATCTTTTTGAAGGTGCAGCCAAGTTGGATCTCTCATTCTCATCATCCTAGTCTCTCCTCTGGACGTACTCTTTTGTCTATGTCCTTCTAAAAACATGGTACTCAAAATACTGATATAATCTAACATAATATATCACATTAACCTCTCATAGTTGTACCTTTTTTCGTAATATAGTTTAGTGTTGCCTGTGTCATGACAGGAGTCTCCTCTACTTAGTGGATAAATTCAACTAATGTTTAAGTCACCTTTAATTTATGTATAATCTAATCTTTAATTTATGTACAAGGTGGAGATATGGGTTTAAGAGTTAATCTGAAAGACATACTAAATGAATAACTCTACAAATTCTATTCCTTCCCTATCATTTTTCAGTTATGTTAATTATTTGGATTCTCAATTGTCAGATATGACATTCTTCTTAGCATAAAAGCAGCAAATTCGATAAATCTGACCTGTCTTTATTCAGGGCAATGACACAACTAATTAGGATTCACCCTGGGATATAGCTATCATACTGACAGACCTTCCTTCTGATTGACTTTGATCAATTAAATACTTAACTATGCTAGCCACAGAAGAATATAAACAATAAAAACTGTCAGGCTGAAACGGAAGTTAGTTTTCTAGCATTCTCCTGGGCAGATTATTAAATATTTTGGTCATTGGGACAATGATCAAGACGATCTCAAGGGAATATAAAATTCTCAAACTAGCAAATAAAAAGGGAGACTGAATAGGTCTCCTCAGGTTTAAGAGAAAAGAACAAAATTTTTTAAAGTTTAGGTCCTAAATCAGACCTAATTGGTATTCTATATTTTGGCTTCCTTCACTGTTAGGTATAAAGGCACAATTTTTAAAAGCCAGCTTTTCTCTTTATAACCAGAAGAACTTGTCAGAAGAGAGAGCTTGTAATTAAAAAACAAAACAAAACAAAAAAAAACTTAAAAAAAAATCAAAGAAATTGATTGGAAGGCTTCTTAATGCAGGGATCTTTAACAATCAAAAGGTAGGACAAAATGTATTACGAAAGCTTGTGATTGTAATATTTATTCATTTATTATGAGCCACCTCTGGGTTAGAACAGTTGGGTGTTCACAGCTGGTAGAGTTCTCCTTCATTTACTTCAGAAGAAGTCCTTAGGACACCAAACAGGAGCCACAATGTTAGACTTCTGAATAGTCACCCTATAAGTAAAATGTATAAGGCTCTCCTCAGGTTGAGGTCGTTGTTAATCCAAGATTAAGAGTCTGATTCATAGACTACAACTGAAAGATGTAAGACTTCTCGTCCACCCTCTTGGTCAGCATTTCTTTAATTCTCTGCTGTACTGTAAACACTGCATCCACTTGGCCGTCATGTAAGCACCAGAGAGACAAGAACTGAGCATGAAATATAGTCCCTGCTGTTAAGGGGCTCCAGTAAGAGGGTCAAGCAGGCAACCAAGAAGGTGTGTCTGCACAGACAAGGTTTAAAATACTAAGTTCTAGCCTAGCTCTTTTGCAGGTAGCTCATCTTGCCTAACCATTCCAGCCTACCAAATCCTGGACCTCCCTACTCAAAGCCTTCAGTGACTTCCTGCTACTCCCCAGTATTAAAATAATTTCCATTAGCCAGACTTTCAAAATGACCCACCAGGAGACCTTTACTTTTAGCCTAACTACTACTCTATTTTCCTACATACTTCAAAGACCCTACTCAAGTTCAGGTTCCTTACAAAGCTTTTTCCCATTGATCCTTCTATTTCAACTTCACCTGTGCCCACCCATGGCATCTTACGTATATATGACACTGTGCTTTGTGCCCTGATACCTATCCCCATACCAGATTTAATGGGGAAACCACACTTTATGTTCTTTTCATAATAACCATGCTTTCAAATGGTCAAGTTTTTAAAGTTAGAGATCATGTCTTTTTGGTCTTTTTCCTCTTTCCTTTTTCTTTTGAGATACAGTATGGAAGAATATTGTTCAAGTGGTTTGGCGAAAAAAATTACATTCTAAGGTATGCTACTTAGTTTGCAACATGAGCTTTACTTGAAATGCAGAAAACTATTTTGTATAAATGTTGGGGGAAGGGTAGCTGGGTTAGGGAACCACTAATAAGGTCTAGCTAATTTAGATTTCTGCCTTTCTTCCTCTCTTCCAGAGCAACTGATGTGAGATTTCAAAATTTTTAAACATGCTGGTTTTATCAAGTAGAGATAAATCTATTTCGTGACCTATGAATATGGAGTCAGTATGTAAGAACACACTGGCAAAGTCTAACTAGCACATAATTAGCGCCATTAGCATTCTTTTACTTATCAGATACCATCACTTTGATGGTATTTATCATTTTAATTTATTGTTAGTTTAGCTAAAACTTGCATTTTATTTCAACAAGCCAAAAATTCTTAGAATGCGTAAGGTCTCATAAGAATGAGACTCAAGATTACTCGTGTTGTTTTTCATTTCCTTTTTTAGAACTTTCTAGAAGTCTACAGATGCAGATTAAACAGTCAGTGCCTCCTTGCCTATCCCACTGGAATTCTACATCACAGCTTGAGTGTTTTGATCTCTTTTAATATACTACTGGTTTCAATGTCAGTAATACTTGGAATGAAGGTCATTCAGATGTCAATTTACTTTGGGAGCTACTCACGGAGGAGGGGCAAAGTTGCCTAGGAATCAAAAAACCTCAGATCTACGATGGACCTGTCAGGATTATCTAATCTGGTATTTCAAAAAGTTTATCCTTACAATGGTAACAAATGTTACGAAAAACATTTTATGTTTTACAGACAAACATAAGGTTTTACAAAAAGTTTTACAGACAAATGAGTTAGGACTCACTACTTGAAAGAACATTAAATGGGCTTCTCTAATGCGGGCTTTTTAGGATCTCTAAACGTTATATTATGCATTGTGATTCTCATAAAAGGAGGGGTAGAGAAGAGGGTCTGCAGTCCCTGATCCTACCCGTCTCACTGGGCCTGGGCATGTGTGAAATTGCATAGGCGTGCCATTCTCTGCAGTACTCCAGCAAGTGAGACTTTTAGTCCTCAATCTGCTGCTGCTTTAATTCCTATGACCCTCTTGGTCACAGAGGCTTGCTTGATAATTTCCTGATATAAGAGACCCCTAGATAAACATTCTCCCCAACGTTCTAGACTGATACCCTTTTTATCTAGTTATTGCCTTCTCATTTTTATGTTCAAGTCCAGAAACTCACTTACTCAGAGGCATTACCTGAACCTCTAAACTGGATAAATACCTTGTAAGTAACATCAACTGTTAGGCTTTGTGATTAGTTTTAATGTTGGTCTCCCTGCTAGACAGTAAACTCCATGATGTCATTGATATTGTGCCCTGCAAACAGCAGGTACTCAAGAAACTGTTAAATAAATAAAATAAGTTGTAAGAAGTCATTCAAAATTACAAGTAATTTCACTTAAGGACTGTTTTGGAAGGTCTGAGACTTAGGCTTAAGCCTTGAAACTGGACCTCTGCTTGGGTAAATGAGAGTTTTCTTGAATCACCATTTCCTTATTTGTAAAGAAAAATACTGCTCCATTCTCACAGAGTTGTTACAGATCAATCAATAATAAGACTTGATACACTATAATATCCTGTAAAGAATGAGCAACTTTTTTAACAAAGACAAGCTTTGGTTAAATATAACTGAGCCTCTTGTTTTAAGTCTTATTTTACACCAAGCTTATGCTGCTAAATCACGACAGAAAGAATAGAAAAAAAAAAAATGAAGAGGCCAGGAGTCTATACAATTAGTCATCTAACAAACATGTTTCCTTCAAGGAGGCTTACACCAAGGACTAATATTCAACTCCTCCTTCTGATCCTAAGTAATACCCAGACGGACTACATTGCCTGACCTATTGCTCAGATTTAACTTCTAAGCAACATTAATGTATCTGAAGTAGTGCTGATAGGCTCCCATGGTGACTTAAGATGCAAATTTGTTCTAGTAGCCATTTACACTTTATGCAGAAAAATCAGCAGTCACCTTCCAAGTTTCAATGAGATGCTCAAGATTTCTGGTTAATTGCCAGTTTGAGTTATAGATGTCATTTCCATTACATTGCAAATTTAAAAACAGACACTTACTGTTGGACTGCTTAGGTCAGGAGGTGTAGACATGTCCCCAAACAAATCCATCTGGTCAACACCCTTAAAAAAGTATTTTGATTAGATTCAGATGTGTCTATTAAAAAAGATGATTTTGTATATTGTTGTAATTGTTGCCTAAACTAAAGTTTAGGAAAATAGTTGTCACAGCTGGATTTTCACTTAACTAATACAGATTTGATATTAGGTTATTTAGGTCAGAAAGTGTAGACAAGTCCCCAAACAAATCCATCTGATGTACACTTTTAAAAAAGTATTTGGATTAGATTCAGAAGTGTTTACTAAAAAGATCACTTTGTATATTGACATAAATGTTATACTAACAGTTAGGGAAAGAGTTGTCGCAACTGGATTTTATTAACAACATCTTTAGGAAGCAAATCCCGTGTTCAGGTAAGTAAGAATCATAAAAAATCACATACGTACCAATTTCAGTTTGCAAGCTTGGTCATCAAGATTCATTAGGGCCTCACTCCCATTCTGAAAGGATGGCAAATATTAAAGGTTTAGTTGGTGAGTTTTCCCTACACAGTTTAATTTCCTAGTGTATTGGCTTGCTAAGAAGTTTAGATTTTGGCACTACTCATTCAACTGTACATCTTCTACGACCAGAAGGGTCATGAACACATAGGAATAAAACTAGAAGGGAAGCCTGCTTGGGCAGGTGGCAAACAAGGGCTTATACACATCACACGTGCAATTCACGAGAAGTAAAGATGCGGTTTTACCTCTACTGCTTTGCTGGCTTCTTCCATCTAAAAAGAAAGACACAAATTCAGTGATCTCAGTAAATTATAGTTAAAGAGAATTAAATAAAGGAATAAATATACCTATGGGTTCACAAAGAGAAAGCAAGAGAGAGTCTTGCATATTATTTCTGCCCTACATTCTCCTCCCCTTTTCATATCAATACTGGATTTGAATAGCATTATTGGACTTGGTAGTCCTGGAATCGATGTGAAGTTTATAGGGAGAAAATACAAGAGTCAGGCACTAGAAATCAGAAGGGCCTAACTATAACGTCCAAACATTGCCCTATTGGGAAGAACAAAAGATATATCACTTTCTATACTTTGAAGAGCTACATAGATGCCAACACTCCAGGCAGGCCATGTGTTCACATAATGTTCAGACATGGTCTTGAATGTTGTATTAAGTCTAATAGAGCCTGTATTAGATAGTACTTGCCTTTTTCTTTTCTTCTTCCTTTTTCTTTACATTATAGATGACTTGGAAAAGGTCTTTAAGATCAACAACTAGTGGCTCAGCCTGAAGCAAGAGAAAGCATCTTTATCAGAATTTTAATCTTACTATTTTCTTCCCTTTGTCCCCCATCAGTTCTGATTAGTAATGTTTCCTTCCTTTCTCTTAAAGCTCCTTCCTACCCTCCCCTGGTTTGTGGAAGATCACCACCACTCCCCACCCCAACCCTCAGATACATAAAATACTTAGATAAAACAAGAAGCACAATGATAATTTTCCAAGTCCTCTCAAGATTTCTGGGAATAATTGACTATCGTTCTAAAATCAGCAATGATCTTATGAGAAGGTCCGTTCTAACAATGCTTGTGCCACACACTACATGGGTATCAATGACATTTAAAGAAGATTCCTTAGACTAATTAAAGATAGTCATCCTCTGAGGTACTGTTTAGTCCTCCTACATCCAATTGTTTCCAGCAAGCTCTCTAGTTTAGAGACACACACTCTCATGTTCAAGTCCCCCTCCAGGTATACTTCAAGGCTTAGAGCTTACCTGTTGCCCTGTTTTTATGGCAAAAAACTGGTGTTGGCCTTCCCCTCCACACACATAACCAAATGCTCGGTTGTCTGTCACATCACGGGCAATGAAAGAAATCTTATTTACTGGGTGTTCATGCTCTATTACCTAAAAAAGGGACATCAAAAATGGTGCATTGAGAAAACTAGAATCTATTTGTAGATTCTCTCTGGAGCACAACTAAGCATCAGATACCAAGGCATATACGAGAAGGCTAAAACATTTGAAGATTTTTTCACTCCTGGTTGAAGGCTACTGCTACATTTATCGTTGCTAGGAAGGGCTCAAAAGGGGAAAACAAAACAAAAAACCTAACAACAAAGAGTAGAAAACAGAAATAGAAAGAATGATCCTTCTTAAACTATCTATACTTGATTCTCTCTATCCCAAAGATGTGATGCCACATCGCAAGGAAGGACTGAGGATTAGGAGACCAAGGATTTCTAAAGCGAAGATGGAACGTATCACCTCTAAAGCATTCCAGGGAGGTCTACTTTCTCAACTCAACAAACTCAAGTGAATGGCATAATTAAGCTAGAGGAGTGTTCACAAGGATCCTTTGACTGCCTCAGACTGGCCAGAGAACCCTCCTAAGTATTATTGGGACAGTTACCCCCAATACATTCTGGAAGTCACCAGATTCTGTCATCAAGTATTTGTCAACATCACACAGATGTCCACGTCATTATACAGGAGTTTCATGTGGCAGGGCTTATTGGTTTAGCAGTGCTTCCCCTGCTATTCCCCTCCCCCGTTTCTCTTGACCCTTTCAAGTAGATGGTAGGGCTCAACTCTTCATGCATATTTGTAGATGCTCAGAATGTGTCTTGGCTTTTGTTTCCAAGCACCTAAGACCACTGAAAAGTTTAGACTGGGCATCTTAGGAGGTTTGGGAGTGAGAGAATGCTTGTGTGGGAAAAGTGCCACCATTCTCTGGCAGGCTTGTGAAAACAAGAGTCAAAAGATAAGGGACAGTGGAGACAGCAGTGCATGAGGACAGCAGGGTGGGTGAGCGTGTACCCGGGTTCCAGGGCCCTAAGTTTGACCAATGGATTTTGCATATTAGATAATGGGAATCTCTAGGAAGGGCTGAATAGTAACTTGAGGTCTTCCCACAGTATCCTGATACAAAACTACTGTGCAGCAATGAAAAACATTTTAAGCAGATGAATCTGATGATGTTGTATTTAATAGAGGGAAAAGAGTCCCAGAAGACTGGAAGTATGATAGCTTTTGATAAGGCCCAAACAAACAAACAAAAAATAAGCAAGACTGTTCATGTGATAGAATAAGAGTAACCACAAAAAATGAGCAAGCTTACATCTATGGGGTAAGGAGGAAGGGAAAAGAGAGAAGGAGAGAAAATGGAAGATGTGTTTCAGATAGTATTCTCTGTTTGGTTAGCCAGTAAGTTCACCCGTGACCTTATATTAAAATGAGACCCATACATAGATCTATGATAGCATCACAAACCAGTGGTTAGGACTGATCTTGTGCTGTATATCTTGGTCCAAAAAATACCTAACTGATATCTATGGCATACCGGTGTTTAGGTTAGACTTAATAGACTTGAGGTTCGCATCTATTATAGGAAATAAGTTTCAAAATAAAGTTTCTTGACCCCTCACCTCCTACCCTATCTGTTTTTTTTGCCTCTTACTTCTGGAGAAGTGCAGTAATACGTAATTTTTTTTTTTCCCCTACAGAATTTTGAAAAGGGAAAAGGGGAGCTGAAATTTATGTCACAAATTATTTGTCAGACTCAGGCGGTCAGAAAGGTGTCAGTGAATTCTTACCCCAGTTTTCTCATCAATGATTTTTATTCCAGAAAGAGAAATGTTGACCCAGATCCTTTGTTTGTGCTGTCCCTGAGACCGAGCAGCTGCCGCCATTCCCTGATGAAATTGGGAAAACGAGGAAAATCTAGTTAAAAGAACCCTATGATGCTTCTGATTCTAACATTTTTAAAGGCAATCAGCTTTGTTTTCAGCTTGGTTTACCATCTATGAAAGGATTAGGCATCTTTCATAAGAGACAGCAGGATGAAATAGAAGACATTGAGCCAGGCAATTACTAGTCAGCTCTGTGAACTTGGACAAGTCCTCATTCCCTTGGCCTCCGAATAGTCACTGGCAAAGACAAGAAGACTGCACCAGAGATCTTCAAACATATTCAAAGATGTTCCTTCTAGGCCTTGTCTTATTTAATGAGTATTACTTCCTTAATTAGTTTCACGGCATGGCAGTATTAGAATTTAAAAATTTAAAAAAACCAAAGGGCTAACACTAAAGAACACCAGTTTTGAAGCCGACTCCTGAATTTTACCTGAATACTTCCAGGCTCAGAAATTTGGTCTGCTCAAAGGAAAAGGCATCTAGGGTCCTGCTACACTTGATTAAATCAGGTCTCTAGACAGCACTCAGAATATGCAAACAAACTCATGGCTTCTCATAAAATGCAGCACCGCTGGATCAATTACGTGATTAGAAAAGTTTTTCTTTCAAATAATTGAGATATAGGTAAATACAAACTTCTAATATCATTTCCTCTGCTGCATATTTGCTTATGATAGAGACAAAGTATGCTTTTCCCCTTTACCTTTAGTTTCATCATAGAATCTTGGCTCATTTTATCCCCTCTTGCATCGGGCACATCATCAATGCCGATTAGCTTGGCCTTGTATTTCACACCATCACCTTTGAATCTGGCCAAAAGATATTCATCTGTCTTTTCAGTGCCTGAGAAAAGAACGAAATAGAGGATAAAGTTTATAAATGTATTGAAATATCAGCCCCAGGTATGACTAAATATGTTCCAGGATCTAAAAATCTGAGTAGTAAATATCTTGATTATTCTACAGTTGATCAAGTATGCAATATTCTACCCTTATCCTTACTTCCTTTGAGTAAAAAAAAATCACACTGTGTAAAACTGTGTATGGCATTGGGGCGGAGAGAAAATAAACTCTTAAAGATGCAGAATGGGCTGAGTTATGGGAAACGTACGGGAATATGTGAGATGGGATTGGGGGATATTCTTCAGCATCGTTTTTTTTTTTTTTTTTTTTTTTTTTTTTTTTACGGTATGCGGGCCTCTCACTGTTGTGGCCTCTCCCGTCGCGGAGCACAGGCTCCGGACGCGCAGGCTCAGCGGCCATGGCTCACGGGCCCAGCCGTTCAGCGGCATGTGGGATCCTCCCAGACCGGGGCACGAACCCGCGTCCCCTGCATCGGCAGGCGGACTCTCAACCACTGCGCCACCAGGGAAGCCCTCAGCATCGTTTTAAAAATATTTTTTAAAACGAATATAAGGAGGATAATACTTTTTTTTTTTTAATGAAAGGAAAATAAGCCACTGCACAATTTACTGGCATCTTTGAACTGTCAATAAAGTGAAAGAGAATTGTGGGTAAATTCCCTTGGAAATAACTAAGATAATTATCCATCTTTATAACTTCTTTTGCTTCTCTTCTCATTCCCATTTCTAAAGCGTGGACATGAAAGGCAAGGAAATCACGGCATATTCTCAAACTATGAATGATTAAGGATGCTGACACTTTCTAGTGGTACTTCAGGTCAAAAGAAGAGGGTCTCATAAAATAAAGATCTTGATTTTTCTAAAACGGCTACTTCAGTAAAGCAAAGTGGTATATAGGTTACTGAAAGATAACCATGTAATACTTGATAGTTGCATTTCCCAACTGAACAAGATGTATGAAAGCTTCCCAGCAGGACCCAAATTGGTGCAACCACAGAGTTCAGAGATACGTCTTATTGTATATGGATCGGACCAATCTCCTCTGCCAAAGTCTTATTTTCCTGTTTAGGAAAAGTTGACACTTGGCTGAGATTGAATTAAGGCAAGGGCCAGCTCTTACTTTGCCTTGAACGTCACACTTCGTCACTGGTAACCACCACTAGCTCCCCTCATTGGCCTCAAGAGGACTTCTCCATACCTTTCTTCTTTTCCTTCTTTGATGGTGCCTTTGGTGCGGCCTGTTGGTCAGGCTGACCATTAGTTGCACTCGTTTCTGCTTCGTTAGACATGGCAAGGAGGCAGACAGCCAACTCCAGCACCAGCAGACACTTAGTGACACCCAGCGATCCCCGATGGAGACGTCTCAAACAAACATAACCTGCTGCAGACACCTGTGGGCAGAGTTTAGAGGCATAATGAGATCATAACATAGCAAACCCAGATTTCATGTCCTAATAGGCCCACAACCCGTGATTTGGGAGCGTAGTTCTTCAGACTCATTTTGTTCTTTCTTCTCTGTTAGACTGAACTCTGACAGCAGGGGAGTGGGTAGGACTGTTTCCTTTGTAGTTTCCAAAATACAAAGAGGGTATTTACCAGATGTTCCTTTAAGTAGTTGATATCTGATAACATTTAATGTGATTATAGGTACAAACTATTGATACTATGTATAAAATAAAAAAGCTACAAGGATATATTGTACAGCATGGGGAATATAGCCAATATTTTATAATAACTATAAATGGAGTATAATCTTTAAAAACTGTGAATCACTCTGTTGTACATCTGAAACATATAATATTGTAAATCAACTATATCTCATTAAAATTTAAAAATAATGTTATTATCTAGCTCAGAAATTCATATTGGAACTTTGGCATAAAAATGTAGTATTAAAGATAGGGATCAAAACGTGTCACACGTAGATGAATAAGTTTTCATAGCAAAGTTTTAAATAAATTGAATGCTGAGCTGAGAAGATTGCACTGGCATCTGAAATTGGGCATTAAAAATTCTGGTTCCTGGGCTTCCCTGGTGGCGCAGTGGTTGAGAGTCTGCCTGCTGATGCAGGGCACACCAGTTCGTGCCCCGGTCTGGGAAGATCCCACATGTCGCGGAGCGGCTGGGCCCCTGAGCCATGGCCGCTGAGCCTGCGCGTCCGGAGCCTGTGCTCCGCAACGGGAGAGGCCACAACAGTGAGAGGCCCGCGTACCGCAAAAAAAAAAAAAAAAAAAAATTCTGGTTCCTCAAAAAATCATGTAACTATATAGAGAGTGATGAGGAGAGTTATGAATTTTATCTTATTCATAGATAAATATTTTTTAAGTATTAAGATTCTGCACATGATCTCCAGAGCTATCTAAGCACTATATTTTAAAAGCCATCCATTTTTGACACTAGCGCACATATCAGGGAAAGAATGGATTTTTGGGGTGTCTCATTGTACATATTTGGTGCTATTATTTAGTATTACTATCCTCAGAACCCTTTGGTATGTGCTCCACAAAGCTCGCCTATGTACCACAGTAGGTAAAACAAAAAAAAAGTCGTCATTGCTAGCACACAGAAGTCAAAACTAACATTTCAAAAGGTTCTTTCACCTCCCAGGAGTGAAAATTTCTACACAGCTCCTGAGAGCGCTAGGGAAGGTTAACTTTCGACGTGAACTGAAGGCTAAAGCAAAGAAAAGCCACTCATGGTGGTGTAATCCTGTGAAGACCATGAATGGGCTGGTACATTCGTCCTACCCCCAAAAGCTCTCTTCATTTTTTTATAATCTTAACAGTCTTTTAAAATACATACATACACAATTACACAAATCTGTATATGGTTAATGTTATCTGAATTATTTCATTTGAAGATTTAGTCATTAATTTTTTTATTAAAAATTAAAAAGAATTTTTTAAAAATATTTATTTATTCATTTTGGCTGTGCCGGGTCTTCGTTGCAGCATGTGGGATCTTCGTTGTGGCATGCGGGCTACTTAGTTGTGGCATGCAGATTCTTAGTTTTGGTAAACATGCAGGATCTAGCTTCCCGACCAGGGATCGAACCCGTGCTACCTGAATTGGGAGCATGGAGTCTTACCCACTGGACCACCAGGGAAGTCCCATTAGTAGTTAATTTTGCCCAGAGACACCTGACTGGTAGGTGGCTTGGGAGACAGTCTATTTACAGGTGAAGACTATAGGGGACTCAAAGCCTTATTTACTCAAGATTTAGTTGGGGGCCAGGCACTATTAGCCCTTTAACTGTATTAACTGCAGAACGTTCATGGTAACTCTATGAGTATTATGATACAGTATTATTTCACTTTTCCAGAGGGAAGGCCAAGGCACAGAGGTTTTAAACAACGCAGCTGCTAAGTTGAAACCAGGTCTCCAACCCAGGCTGTCTGGCCCCAAGCCAGAGTTCCTTAAACACTACGCTGATGAGTCTCACATGGGAAGCCTCATGCTGGCTACAGAGATGCTCTATTATATACTTAGAGTGCCCCTCACCCCCCCACAAAAAAGATACATCCAAGTCCTAACTCATGAACCCTTGTATGTGACCTTATCTGAGAAAAGGGTATTTGCAATTGTCTTTAAGTTAAGGCTCTTGAGATGGGATCATCCTAGATTTAGGGAGGGTCCTAAATTCTGTAACAAATGTCACTATAAAAGAAAGGCAAAGGGAAGTTTGAGACACAGAGACACATGGAGGAAGTGATATGAAGACAGAGGTAGAGATGGGATTGATACATCTACAAATCAGGAACGCCAAGGACTGCCAATGTCCACCAGGTGCTAAGGGCGAGGCGTGGAATGAGCTCTCCCTCAGAGCCTCCAGAAGGAACGAACTCCAATGACACTTTGATTTGGGGGCTTCTGGCCTCCAAGACTGTGAGAGAATATATTTCCGTTGTTTCAAGTGACCCAGTTTTTTGTAATTTGTTATGACAGCCCTTGGAAACTAATACACCACCTCTATTTTGTGTGCCTTGGTTGGCTTCATGGTTCCAAGATTTATTTCCTGACAACATGATAAATCTCTTAGTCATATCCATACTCTTCTAATTTCAGGAAGCCAACAATAATTTTCTTAATTTCAGAGAACGTATCCCAAATCAAGAGGATATTTACCCACATTAACTATGTCAGGAGGTGAGATAAGCTCTGATCTAAGGAGACACATCAGCATTCATCCTCCTGCATCCTCACCTTCTCCCCAGTGGGCCCTTTCTTCTATCAGTTGCTCATCTCATCTTAGAAATAAGGAAAACATTTCTGTGTGACCCTGTAGTCCTCCAGTTATCATCTTATGATCTAAACATCTAAAATTGATGGGCACTTACCCTCCACCTTTTCATATCCCCTTCCCTTCATAGGACTGTTCATCTTAACGTTAGTCACAGCAAGTCAACTTCAGCTGCTAATGGCTCTCTTGACCAAATCCAATTACTTCGCTTTCATCCTTTTGGGGGTATCCGACTGCATGCATCAGATACCTACACCTCTTTGAGAGCCCTTTTCCCACCATTTTTTGCTCCCATGACAGCCCTGAAGCTCCAGTCCATGGCTTGTGTTTATTGAATTGGGATAATCCAGATTTTTGTTGTTAAATGATGAAGCTCCCTAAATTTTAGAATAACATTGAAGGATTTCCTACTTAATCTTGGGGCTCCCCTTGCATTTAGGACAAAGATTGAGACTTTTTCACTTTATATATGAGACTCAAATATTTTACCCCTACGTATCTTCAACATCCTTTTCTTTCATTCTTGGATAGAAACGTCAATACTTCTCATTTCTTTTAGAAAACATTTTGGTTTTGACTCCTTCCCTTTTCAAATCAGCATAGCTCCCTTTTCCCCCATTTTCCTGCCCATCCCAGTTACCTATTTGTCCCTGAAGACTTTCCCTTCCTCCCCTCCAATTCTGGCTGGAAAGTAACCTGGCATAAGAGTTTGTCGCCCACCTTTAAAGCTGATACCATACTTTTCTGTAGCATACATATTATTTCTGAGAAGAAAAGACTTATTAGCTCATTAAACATGGGAAGTTTTATCCTAAAGTGAGAGTATTTTAATGGAATTTGAGAAGTGCCACAGAGCACTCTGAGGGGGCTTGGGAGAGGGAATGGTGGTGTGCGGTTTAGTCATAAAAGTGATACAAGATGTAACAACCTTATAACTCAAAACCAGCATCAAATCTGGTGTCGGCAGACAGGGCCAAAATGGAAGAGCTCTAAAGTGAGTGGTGCTACCTTGGTTTTAAAGCAAAAAATTTCTCTTGTTAGATACTGAACTACAACTTTTCACAGCACTGGGATTGTTTTAAGGTACTTGGTATCTTTTGACTATATCCTTTCACTGTTGGGGATGAGCAGTTACAAGGGGCAAGGGAGAAAAAAGTAGGGAGAAAAGGTTTCTTTAGCTTCTTAGCTTATTCCTTGAAGAAAATGGATGTGTATGGTGGGTTGTAATAGCCAAGGGCAGGTCTCCATTGTAGGCCATACAATTTAAAATGTATCCATGCTCCCTGAAATGATTGGAAGGTAGATTCTGCCCATAGGCTCCAAGACTCAAAGATAAATCCCCTTACAAAGAAACATTAAAGTTTATCGAAAAATTTTAACAGAAGTGTACATCCAGTTATGTGTATACCAGAGTGATAAACATTCTTTCTCCACAGGTTTAAAGAGAACAGATTTCCCAAATGTCCAAGTTACCATTTGACATGTGGTAGACAGAAGTCTTGCTTCCAGACTTAGGTCCCTCCACAGGAATAATCAACTTAAATCCAATGTTTAAAATTCAAATGCATAATCCTTCCAACAATGTTACAGAATTGTCAGCTGTGCTCATAAAACCTTTAGCAGGTTTTATAATGAACTGATTTTTGGAAAGGCTTTGGGTGTGAAAAAGGGACCTGGGGGCCAAAAGATGCCCTACCATTTCCCATGACTGTTTTCCCAAACCTAGGCATTGCTGAAGAAAGTGTCTAGATTGCATTAAGCTAAGGGATTTTTTAATAAAGGGGAACAAGTGGGTGTAGGACAACCAGCAGGTCTAGTCCTTCTCATTCACTGGGTTTAGTCCCAGGGACTCTTCTGATCAAGGACCAGAAACTAATCAGGAAACAGACACACGAGGGATGTTATCATAAAAGAGGGATTACTAATTAAAGTTCAGAAACATATACAAAAGGTCACACGAACAGCTCCCCATCATTTTTGACTCCTTTTTAAGGCCTAATATAGAATAGAAAGTTGTAAATGAAATTATGCTGAGTCAATAAAATTAGCTCCATTTGAGTAAAGATATCTAACTTGGATTTTGGACTTAATACAAACCATGTGGGGACTTGCCCTTTCCATGGCACAAGAATCAGATGACCAGGAGAGATTCTGCAACACGTTGTTTTTGGGTTTCTGAGAAGGCTCTGAGAAATGTATACCAGAAGACTGTGTGAGTCATCTTCAGATGACTATGTCCTTTGCACTAGAAAACAATCTGCTATAGTTTATTTAGCACTTAAAGTTATTCATGCAAGTATTTAGAACCTTGGAATACTCAGAAGGGACAAATTTGTGTAGGGACGAATTTGGCTGGTGCCTCCTTATTCCTCCTTACCTTTTCCACCAATAGGAGTGTATTGGTATCAGCAATGACTCTAATGAATGATTACAGCGTTCTAAAGCAATATCATGACACATGTTTGCCACCTCCCTCCCAGTCTATCTTTTCACCTACTATCCTTGAGCAGAGAGATATTTTCTTGGTCAGTCTCAATGCTGGTAAAAGGAATAACTTGAGTTAAGAACTTATTTGACGGTAGCCCCATTCCACAAACGGTAGAAGACTTGTTTTTAATGTTAAGGGGGATGGTACAAACACCTAACCTACCAAGTCCTTAAAACACTTACCCTGGCAGCTCTATGGAATAGACTGTGTATCTATTTTATGAATACTGAAATGGACTCGGTAACACAAGATCAATCACTAATAAGTCACTGGGCTCAAACTGAACATGATCTGTGTTCCCTTTCCTACTATATATGCTGCTGCACTTAACTTTTTTTTTTTTTAATTCCACTGATTTTAACCTGTATTTTTTCAGCTGGTCTCAAAGTCATAAGCCCATTGACTTTAACATATCAATTAACTTTCCGGACAGAGCCACGTAAAATAGACACAGGAAAGCGAGTTAAGGAGAATCAAGAACAAAGCAACATAAATGTCTTTGCTAGTGTCCAGCACTTTGTACAGGTCAGAAATGTGCTTTCTTGTCCTTTGGAACTTTATGCCTGTCTCAGCTGAGCTAATGAACTAGGACATGTGAAATATTAACCTCTAGGGCAGATCTCGAGGTCCAAGAGGGCAGCAAACAGCCTTCACCACTATCTTCAAAGTAGCCTTTTGAGAATAAGGGACCTTGCCAGAAATGATGCAGCCAAGTTTCTGGTGTTTGATGTAAAGCTATTCTCCTTTAACTGCTTGACTTTCTATGCTTTTAGGAAGGTTTATTCTTCTCTGCAAAGGCCAAGTTGAGTAGACAGTAAGATTTTTGCAGCTTATTTAACTGGGGAAATAAGATTATGTTAACACACGCTGAAAAGGAGTCCTTACGAGATTTTCTTGTAAATGCTGACACTGCTGTAGGGGCCTCAGGAACAAAACATGCCTAAGTCAAGGAGGTATACACTAGTTATGCATTTACAGAGAGCACGTATCATTGCTGTTAACCCCTAGGAAGGATGCTACAGGACTGATAGAACCTATAAAGCTCTGAACCAGAAAAATGTCCCCTATCTTTGGAATCAAGTCAGACCAGAGTTAAGAGTTCCTCAGACAGTTAATTCTGGGTAGAGGTGAGATAGTATAGCAGCTCAGAGTTCAGGCTTGGAAGTCTTACATACTTTCACTACTTTCTAGCACAGTGGCTTGAGGCAACTTATCTAATATTCATTTCTCCACCTGTAAAATGGGAATATAGCTTGCAGAGTTGTTATAAAAATCAGTAAGAACTGATGTAGAGACCTCAGTGCCTCGCATACAGAAAGCGCTCAACAACTGGCAGCTGTGATTAAATCACAGCTGGTTTCATGGACACTATGTGTCGTGTATGCAGTCTTGCGTTGTAGCCAACATTGCTCTTCCACAGCAAGTGTTTAAACGATTTTAGAACAAGCAGGGCCAATAGGTGAACAGCTAGTAAGTAGAAACACTGTTAGAGCCACATCCTGTCCAACTCTGGCTTCTGTGACTCTAGAAGGTAGGTTCTGACAGGAACAGGACTGTGGGAATAAAAACTACTCTAAGTTATGCAGAGAGGCCTGTTCTAATGAATCCCGAGTCAAATCTAAGCCTACATCATTACCACTGGCAGTTTAGAAGGTCTACCTCACATCCCCTGGGGAATTTTATGTGGAGCTCTTAAGACGCTGAAGCCCAAGTCACACCCAGATCCATTAGTTCAGAATCCATGAAGGAAGAGATGCAGGCACCAGTATATTTTCAAGATTCGCAGATGATTCTAATGTACTGACAACTCTGAGGTACAGTAGTCTAACTTCCATAATCCTTTGTCCCCTTAAAGAAATACCAAGTGGGTTAGACTACTGAGCTGGAAGAAACCTAGGGAATAATTTGGTCACACCCTTTCATTACAAAGATTAGGAAACTGAGGGCAAGAAAGAGTATATAACTTGTCTAATTGTTAAACAGCTGGTTGTGGATAAGAGTTGGTACCAGGAGAAATCTAGATCCTAAAATGAGACTCTAGTGTCTTATTTCTAGAGATTGTACGAGTCAGCTTTTTTTGTTTGTTTGTTTTGGTTTTGTTTTTTTGCAGTACGCGGGCCTCTCACTGTTGTGGCCTCTCCCGTTGTGGAGCACAGGGCTCCGGACGCACAGGCTCAGCGGCCATGGCTCACGGGCCCAGCCACTCCACGGCATGTGGGATCCTCCCGGACCGGGGCACGAACCCGCGTCCCCTGCGACGGCAGGCGGACTCTCAACCACTGCGCCACCAGGGAAGCCCGAGTCAGCTTTTTTTTTAAACTGTTTTTTAAGAAGGCTGTACAAGGCCCATGATATAGAGACTGAACCAAGAACACCTCCCATTTAGTAGATATACCAAGCCAACAACAAGAAGATAATTTAGCAGAATAGTTTGAACATGGAATTTCATAGATGTTTTCTGAACCAAAACAGAAAAAGGATTTTATGTGGTCTAATGATACATTGTCACTGGATTCTCTTTTGCCTATGTAGCTGGAGTCCTTCTTGGTCAAACTGGCTCATTAATGTTTAATTTGGCTGCTTGGAAGAAAGTATTTGGCTAGGTTTGAGATGCAACCCACAGATCAAAGAATCCACATTGTTTCAGTACATTCTCTACTATTCAGGGCTTGGCCTTTTAGTGTTTTATTTTGTTGTTGTTGTTTTTAAAGCACGATAGGAAGTTTGAGTTCTTGAGTTGGCAACTTCCAACTTCCAATATTCTTTTTTTTTTTTTCTTTTTTTTTTTTGCGGTACGCGGGCCTCTCACTGCTGTGGCCTCTCCCGTTGTGGAGCACAGGCTCCGGACGCGCAGGCTCAGCGGCCATGGCTCACAGGCCCAGCCGCTCCGCGGCATGTGGGATCCTCCCAGACCGGGGCACGAACCCGCGTCCCCTGCAACGGCAGGCGGACTCTCAACAACTGCGCCACCAGGGAAGCCCTTTCCACTATTCCTGACTCATTATGACCTCTCCTAATTTTGTATTCACCTCCACCCATTTTGTTTTTAAAATAACTTTTTATTAGGAGTATCTCCTAACAGGGCCTAAAGAACAGTCATCGTAATAAAAGTGTTTGGGAGAGTTTAAGGCTTTAAGAAGGAGCTTAATGTTATCTGAATGAAGGCCCATTCTCTAGACTGGGCAATGCAGCAGATTCACTAGAAATGTCTAAAAATAGTTCACTAGTCTAACTGAAGTATTATTTACAATCAATTTTGCAATCACATTCCTTAGTTGTTTCAGTGCAATGACTGTTATTTTGAACACTTTACTAGGGTTAGAAAAAGTAGAATGTGTAGATTCACAATTAGAGTATGCTCTAGCCTCTTGGCAAGCTGGGCACAAGTTAATATGCTTGTGTGAACAAAGGCATAGCAGACTGATTCTAGAATCCCTCCTTACACCTAATCAAACTCTAAGAAAGAAAGTACTGTTGGAATATCTCTGCGGTCGTTGGGCTGTGTGGAATTTTTGTGAATACAGACACATGAAGCTTGGGGTTGGATTAATTGACATGAGAGAGTATACCCATCTCAATTTTAACATCTCAGCTAATCATTCTATCCCAGTTTTTGAGTGTGACTTCCTCTAGCTTCAACTGAACAGAATAGAAAAACTGAAATCCAACTTTATCCTTTAGCTCCCTTCTACAAAGGGAAGGAAGTGACATTGATACTTTGGAGATTTGAAAATCATGTTTGTGCCACTGCTTTACATTGCTAGCATTGGATCATTTGGGGTAGGCTGTGGTAACCCTGACACCAGGGACCATTTGGACTGGCTCAACTAGGCTATGGTACATGTGCTCTGTATATCTCGAGTGAGTTGGGCAGGGTGATGTAGCGGGTGCAACTTGACATGGAAAAGAGAATGGGGGATTTCTGGTCTAGTGTGCAGTGTGCTTCAACCTAGATTTACCAGAGCTCTGCATTTGGTGGTTATTGGGCCCTGATCCCCCTAACGATGTGGTATTTGTTCCTTATCTGTTGCTATTGTCCTTTTTTCACTTGTCCCTCAGGAGCTATGTGGGGAAGAGAGATTGGTAAGTTAATGACTGCATCCTTGAGTGAAGTTCATAATATTAAGTATCATCTTGAACTACCTTATTAGCTGCTTCTCTTTCTATTAGTGAGATACCAAGTCACCTATGGAAGGAGCTAGGAGTGATTCCCTTTAATTCTAGGAAAGGCTATTAGGAATCCATTGTTCTGGGGGAAAGGATAGTATGGCTTTTGAGGGGGTAGGAGAGGCTTGACAAAGGCTGACGATCTAGTGGGTAAATTTGTATACCAAGCCAAGACATTTCTGGGAAATGGCCAGTGGATTGAAGTGATCCAACATGGGGTGGTGTGTGTGGGCAGAGATGGGAGGGAGGGGTGGAAAAACCCCTTATGTCTGAGGAACGGGTAGAAGACAAAATGTCTAGACTCAAGACCTGGGCTCAAATGTCAGGGTTCCCATCGAACCCAGCCAAGAAGGTATGTTGGCACTTTGGGCGGGCCTCAGTACCCTGGCTGGTGGGTGATATGTATGAGCACATTGAATGAGCTGTGTGACTAGAGGGCCTGTGGGGACGTGATGGAACTCTGCAGAGCACTTCTCCCCCTACCCTGGGTCACCACTGCAGGACCTGAGAGAGTAGCACCTGCTTCAGTCACCAGTGCACTTGCTTTAGTGGACAAAAGCCATCATGGTTTAGTGGTAGCACAGTAGCTCACACTGGTGCTGTCATAACGCTGGGAATACCATGCTGACAGTGACAGAAGGGCGTCCTCACCGAGTCTGGTCTAGTTATGAAGCGATAGTAACCAGAAAGTATACCAAAAAAGCAAGTGGAAGGAATAAGATTCTGAAAAGCTAAACGTTCATAGATAACCAGAATGGGTGAATGGAATAAACTAGTTTTAAAATCTGAGTTTAGAAGAACTCTATTTTGTACTATTAGATGGTAAAGTAGAACACTATACTTCATTCTGCTTACCTCCCATCCTAAAGGCAAGGGAAGAGAGTATTCTAAGGATTGAACAATTTATATGAAATATTTTAGGGTTTTAAATTAAAAAAAGAAACAAGCCAAAACTACTAACACGGAAGCCTCTGGAATTTTTCTATTGCAGGGCCTCTGGGGCAATAATTTGAGAAGCATTATGATACGAAAACACATGATTTTTACTTTGAATTTGGTATCTAAATGTACAGTGGATATTATGCTTGTCGCTTACAGGAAAATGTAGTCAAAATACCAATGAATCAGAGTGAGGGAAAAGGACTGTCATTGCACATTTGATTTCTAGGTCAATACACTGACACTATTCCTACCTTCTTCAATAATCTTCCCTCATATCTACATATACTTACCCAGCTGACCAGCAAATACTTCATCGTTTTCATGTCTATCCTTCCCAGGTTACTTTAACATACTTCTACCAAAACTCACCCTTCTTCCTAATTCCAAGCTAGTTTTTAAATAAATCATACAAATGACTCTTAGCAGTTTGTTTCCTAGAATGCACAGTATCAAGTTGTGCTTTCTCGTTCCCAGATGAAATAATCTGAATGACGTCAGCCCAGCCATGTAGCACACCAAGCACGTGGATTTCAGGATACACAGTTTATTCATTTGAGTCCCTCTGTGATTTCACCTATGATGCTTGCATATGTAAATCTTAACTGTTAAACATGTTCCACTTTCTACTTGAGTGCCATTACAATAGTCATCTTGAAAGTCCACGTGGATATTAGAAGAGCTCAAGAAAGCACGTTATTTAGAAGCACCTGCATCTTATTTATTTACTTAAAAAATTTTTTTTGCTTCTGTGTCCGGTTTATTTGATTCACCATAATATTTATGAAGCTCCAGCCATGTTGTATCTTGTTCATTATCATTGCCGTGTATCTCATTGTATGAATACACCACAAATTTTATCCACTTTGGAGCTGTGTTGAACACTGCTTCTATGAATATTCTACTACGTATCTTTTGATGCATGTATGTGTGCACTGCCTTTTATTTTACTTTATTTTTTATTGAAGTATAGTTGATTTACAATGTGGTGTTAGTTTCAGGTGTATATAGCACAGTGATTCAGTTCATATATCTATATATGGTCTTTCAGATTCTTTTTCCTTATAGGTTATTACAAATTACTGAGTATAGTTTCCTGTACTATACAATAAGGTACTTGTATTTTAACATTAAGCTATAAACAAACATTTACATACACTAGTAGAATTATTTTATGATATACCATATCAGGCCATTTTAAAAGCAGGCAGGTTATCTTAAACTTTCCAAAACCAGTGCAAGAAACACTGCTTGATATTTAGTTTCTTCTTTAATAACCTGGTTGAATTATGTTAAATTCCAACGTGGTTTCCGTTCCTAGGCAGAGCCCCACGTTCATATAATCTTCAAAGCCATGGCTTGAGTGTTTCTGTATCTTTCTGTAACTCACGTTTCAGAGATGTGCTGTATTTTGGAGAGTTTAAAGGGAGAAGAATCCAGCTGCCTTGTAACACCTGCACAGAGTAGTCAAACTGAGGTGTACGTAGTAAGTGTGTGTAGACAGTCAGGACTTCTTTTGTGTTACATTTCTGTACATAGACCAAAACCATGAAAAGAGTTCTTATACCTATGTAGACCCAACATAAGATGAGTTTAAGTTATTTGATTCTAATATGTTATCTCTGGTTCTGAGTGGCCTTTTCAGTAGAATATGCCCTTTGTTTTAGTGTTCAGTCTACCCTTAGAGTTGGTATTAACCTTCCATGAGAGACTTTGCCAATGGCTCCTATTTCCACGTCTGACATGATCTCTTCTAGTTGGGCAAGATATCTACAGCCAACAGGGCATTTGGGCTTCATCTCCAAGAATGACAATGGCCCTGCTAACCCCATAGATAAGAATAGGTTGGGTTTTTTTTAAACACTTACTGTTACCTGTGTGCTGAATATATTAACTATCACTTTAAGGATTTTTTTTAAACCGTTTAAAAATGAACTTTTATTGTAGTCTGAGAAAGACGCTACTGCAAAGTGATTAGTGTAAACTGCCCTAAGGAGGAGAAACAGGAAAAAATGCAAATCTCTGAGAAAAGCCTACTAATAAAAACCATAGATTGAATCACCTGTTTAATTTAGTAGTTATTACAGTGACATCCACAGAGAAAAACAGAAGCCAAAACATAATTCAATATACAAGTCAAACGATATCTTCTTCATGATTTAGCTGATTTCCCTTAGAGAAGACTTGGTTGTTTTCAAACAAGATGAAGGAAAAAGGAGTCATTTAAAAATAAAAAGAGGGACTTCCCTGGTGGCCCAGTGGTTGAGAATTTACCTTCCATGCAAGGGACACAGGTTTGACCCCTGGTCGGGGAACTAAGATCCCTCATGCCATGGGGCAACTAAGCCAGCGTGCCGCAACTACTGAGCCCAAACACTCTGGAGCCCAGAACACCAAAACTAGAGAGAAGCCTGTGCGCCACAACAAAGATCCTGTATGCCGCAACTAAGACCCAATGCAGCCAAACAAATAAATAAATAAGTAAATATTTTAAAAAATAATAAAAATAAAAAGGACTTTCTCTTTATTTGTTGAATTTCAGGTTTACAGAGAACCAGGAACCTGATAACCAGCCCTCTCCCCCCACCCGACACCAGTGCTCTACCATGCCGAAGGTTAGGAAGTCTCCAGAATGCTATCTGAAAGGCCAGGGGAACTCGTCCAGAAGAAATAAGCATATAGGCTCACTTGCTTACTTCTTGGTTGCTGGCCAAATTAGATAAGTTAACAGATAAGAAATCCCCAGGTAATTGCAGATTCTGTTAGACAAGGAGAAGGGTGAGTCTGCCAACTTGTTTTCTTGCTTCTTGTGGTGATACATTAATTCTACTCAAGTACTAAAAATTTAGGAGACAGGTTCCAAAAATGGTCTGAAATAGCTAGCCCACCTGCTTTGAACTTGTGTGCACACAAATACTCTAAGAAGCTGTTGCATGGGACTTTCCTGGCAGTCCAGTGGATAAGACTCCATGCTTCCAACTGCAGGGGGCACGGGTTCCATCCCTGGTTGGAGAACTAAAATCCTGCATGCCACGCAGCCAAAAAAAAAAAAAAAAAAAAAGCTACTGCAGAGTGAGATGGACAAAGTGGTGGAAACGCACAAGCATCCTTGAACTTGAACTAAGGTTCACACGACATCATTATTCTCTCATTTTTTGGGAAATGGTATTGCAGCGGTCCCTGACCTTTTTGGCACCAGGGACCGAATTTGTGGAAGACAATTTTTCCACGGAGTTGGGGGGATGGGGGATGGGAGACGTTTCAGGTGGTAATGAGCGATGGGCAGCGGCAAATGAAGCGTGGCTCGCCTGCCAGCCACTCACCTCCTGCTGTGTGGCCCGGTTCCTAACAGGCTGTAAACTGGTACGAGTCCGCGGCTGGGGGTTGGGAACCCCTGAATTGGACCAAATAAGCACATGGGGATAAGTCAGTGCATTTTTAAACTGAGGGATGGAAAAATTCTAAATGGCAGCATATTAACTCATGCTAAATGAAACAGATTTGGGATTTTAATTGCTTCGCAGTTGAAGCAACTACATTGAACAATGTATGTAACAAAGTGTTCTAGTTTATCGAAATATCTGTATATGGTTCATTCACCGCAGAGATAGATGAGCAAAGGAAGTTCCAATTACAAGAAAAAATCCTACCACTTAATATCAGACTTTGGCTTATAAAGTCTAAGTAGGTGAGACAGGTTTTGTTTCGTGAATTCTATGCATAAATTCATGAGAATGCAACCAAAATTTTACCTGTTACAATCATGTAAGTCATCACCATTAACTGGTCCTCGCTTCCACAAACATGTCTAGACATCTACCTTAGGGATCATGATGTACAATTAATTGGCGAGTCTGGAAGAGTAATTCAGGGAACGTTGTATCTACTAAAGCCTTCAGGGAAAAAGCCACCCGTATATGATTCCAAACATTAACCATTATTAATCTAAAGAAGCTTTCAGGAAGTCAATTTCTATCCCACCTTTGGCAATCATTTAAGTGATTCTACAAATAAAGTTAGAATAATGGAGGTGGTGTTTCCGAGCACCAAGTTAAGAGTTCTTAGAAAATGAAGATACAGCTTACTGATTTTCTTTCTTGGTTGCAATAATCAAAGAACACAAGGAAAAATCTCAAGTATCACCTTAATCTGTACAGATTTCAAAAAGTTTATTCTGGGATTTAAAGAGTGACTTTGAAGGTTTTCTAACATATATATTCCCCTGGATTGTTTTCTTAAGTCATTTCTTCTAATATTAAAATCATTCCAGAGCTGGGAGAAAGGGGGGAAAAAATCAAATTTGTACCAGCTGCATAAAAACAAGGTATCTAAGAAAATTGCCCTGGTTATGTCATTATACACCATTTTCAAAGGCTCAAGTCTCGAATATTTCATTTACTGTTTTTCTCTTTTTTTAAAGATAAGTTCCTCGGATGGTGTTAACCAATGGCTTGGAGGAGCCTAGGAAAATGAGATTTTTCTTCCCCAGGTCCAGCATAATTTTTCTTTTTTTTACTTTTGACCTAATATTATTTTGCAAGATTGAAGAAGTAATCAGTGTCTTAACTTTATATTTACATGAAGTAATATTCAATGCAGTATGCTGTTTCCTATAAACCTACACTGGTAGCCTGATAAACAACTCAGTTTGGGTATTTTAAAAAGCAATAAACGCCTTAACTAAATAAACCATCAATTCATATAGAGACAAAAGAATTGCTACTTCCCAACGAGCTTAACAGATTTGAAATGATAAATTTATATACTAGGACAATCTAGTTTCTCTGGCTTTTTGGACTGTAAAGACTCATTTATTAGATCTATGTCTGTGTCTTTCAAAATGTGTTATTCAAAATCATCTCCAGCTGCAGATGTCGTTAGTGTGAGTCTAATGCTGGCTAACCCTCTACTCCTTCCCCGTTAAATGAATTTGACTTAAGTTAATAGTGAGAATACTGTATTGTCTAACAGTTGCACTAAAAGCCTGTGAAGTGTGTCTGTTTTCTAGCTCTCAGAGCTTTGGCTAGAAACTGTAAGAATTAACACAACATTGTAAATCAACTATACTTCAACAAAATTAAAAAAAAAAAAAGAAATTGTGTCAAGTATTTGCCCTTTGCATTGTCATTATTTATAACCTGCCTAGCACTCACGGTCACAGGTATCACCCAATGGTCAAGGCTTGGCTTTAGGGCAAGCGATTGGTCAAAAATGTGACTTACTATGAGGAGACTTTCCCAGAATAAGCAGATGAGATGAGAATTCTTCCTTCTCCCAGGCCTGCTGCATGTACACCATCCCTGTTGGGTTTCATTGCCTTCTTAAGATGACAAATCATGGGGGTGCCACATGGGTCTATAGTTTTAGCGTGAGATGAACCAGTAGGCATGGTTCCTTATTGCCGGCCACTTTGCTGGGCTTGCACTGAGACCTCCTGGCCAATTATGAGATGTCATATTTATATTCAACTACAGAAAAGTTTCTGATTAGTCTACACAGCAATGTCAACATCAATGATTCACTGTGAAGGAAATTTACTTGATTCATAAAAAATGTAATATTTAAGCAAGTGGTTTCATTAGCTTTTAGAGCAATCTCATCTGTTCTCTGAACCATTAATGACCTGTTGCAAAATTCTGTGTCTGCTAAGTAATTGACATTTTAATACTTGAGGAAAACATGAATGGATATAAGTGATTAGATAAGGACTTCATTTGTAGCTTCTCTTTACGATCCCTGTTATATATGGTCATTAAATAAAAGGAACTTCGGTAGGTCCTTGAAGATTTAGATTCACTCCACAGTGGCATCTGCTATTTTCTAGTTTTATTATGTAGGCGTTTTTAGCATCAGAGAATGCAATTAGATCATTTGTTTCCTTAGCTGAACTCTATAGTCCTGTGCAAAGACAGGTCTTTGAAAGCCACTATTAAGTTCCTAATCCAATCTTTATTAAAAAGACTCAATATTATGGACCAGGAGGTTAAGACAAATCCTTAAAAAAGTAATGATCAAGCTTTTCTATAACCTAACGATGCCTTCTACTGCAGTAAAACCTGAAGTTAGGAATATGTTTGTAGTTTTAATGTTTTTTTTCTTCTTTTCCAGTATGGATTATTACAGGATATTGAATATAGTTCCCTGTGCTCTACAGTAGGACCTTGTTGTTTATCTATTTTATATATAGTGGTTTGTAATATAGTTGTAATGTCTTTAAAAAACAGAATGTGATCCTTAAACTATAGATGTGTGTAGACAATGAGTTCCACCAAAGAAAACAGTGAGAGAAACAACACTAACATGCTTTCTCAGTCTCTCTAAGGTAAGCAAAGTTTTACTTTCAGGACTAATTATCACAAGTAGGATGTGAATAAAATTTCTTTCTCAGGGTCATTCTCTCCAGCGTTGAGGTTCTCTAACTGAAATTTCATTCTACATTTGCATCTCCACCTAAGAAATCCCTGAAGAGTCAAGTGCCACCTCGGTTGACTCTCCTTTTTTTTTAAATAAATTTATTTATTTATTTATTTATTGGCTGCATGGGGTCTTCATTGCTGTGCGCGGGCTTTCTCTAGTTGCGGAGAGCTGGGTCTGCTCTTAGTTGCGGTGCACGGGCTTCTTTTTGCGGTGGCTTCTGTTGTTGTGGAGCACGGGCTCTAGGCACACGGGCTTCAGTAGTTGTGGCATGCGGGCTCAGCAGTTGTGGTTCACGGGCTCTAGAGCGCAGGCTCAGTAGTTGTGGCGCACGGGCTTAGTTGCTCCGCGGCATGTGGGATCTCCCCGGACCAGAGCTTGAACCCGTGTCCCCTGCACTGGCAGGTGGATTCTTAACCACTGCGCCGCCAGGGAAGTCGCCACCCCTGTTGACTTTTAAGAGCATGTCATCTGTCTCACACCGTGCACAGTCAGTGTGACTCTACAGATGGTAAATCATTGGCTACCCTAGAGTTTGCTCTGAAGCCAAGCTAATAGGAAATTAGAAAGGCCTTCAAATACGGGTAGCTTTGTTTCATATGTTTTTGAGAGCATATGGGGTTTGGTGACTGATCCCTGCTCAAAGCCATTACGATTTAGAGACTGGAAACAAAGTTAGCTCCTGAATGCCAGGGGTCAGTGCCAACAAGTCAATTCATGTAATAAATCTACATCCCTACTATGTGCCAGGCACTCTTCTAGCGCTTGGGATATGTCAGTGAGCAAAATAAAGATCTATTCCCTTATAGGGTTTACACTCTAGCAGGGGAAAGCCATAAATGGATTATAGTCTTTCAGAAGGTGACAGATGCTCTGGAAAAAGAGCAGAGTAAAGCGGGTTGGGAGTTCAGGGTTGGGGATGGCTTTAATAGTTTTTTTAGTGGGGTGGTGGGATGAATTGGGAGATTGGGATTGACATATATACACAAATACATATAAAATGGATAACTAATAAGAACCTGCTGTATAAAAAATTAAATTAAATTAAATTCAAAAAAATAGTTTTTTAAGAAACACAGAGGGAATACCAACGTTTTAAAAGTTAAGTTTATCTTCATCCCTTTCTGACAAGAGTGGAAGCTGAAGTACGGAAGTTAATCAACCCCCTGAAAGTCACATGAGTCTAATATCTATGCTCTTAATGTCTTTGTTGTAGAACAATACAGGCAAAAGAGAGAATTAATCTAGTTCTTCAGATAGGTGGGATGGGTGTTAGCCAGAAAATACTTTTGGGAAAGAGGAATTGATAGCAATGGGAAAAGGCTATTTATGTAATCTTGACTAGAATACCAAACCCTCGCTGGGTTATACGATGGGAAAAGGTTGAAAAGTAGGTCAGACTGGATTAGGGTGGGTTAACAGAACTCTATTTTGTCTAGACGGTGCTGAGAAGACCTTGAGGTTTTGAGCAATGGTGTAGAGGTCGGGGTGGTGACAAATCTGTGTATGGAGCCATGGTATCAAAGAGTCAGATAGCTTTGTAGTAATGATAGTTGCATGAACTTGCCATTTTGAGTGATTCAAAACTGCCGGTTTCTTTCATTTAATTACTTGGTTAATCTTTTGGAAACAAAGCCTTTTAACTGAAAGGTTAAGATCTAACAATCTCAAATGTCAGATTCAAGGTTATCCCATCTTGCCAAGCTATGATGCTTGGTGACCCTCAAACTTCAAATAAACAACATGTCCTAAAGGTGGCTTAAAAAAAAAAAACTCAAAGGCCATTACGTCTTGTAACTTTCATTCTAAGACCCCAGAAAAAGAATTCCCATAATGTCAGTTTTATAAAACCTTATGGAAGTATAATGATATTTGAAATGTGAGCGACTATAGGAACTTGTAAAAGGGAGCTATTGACTAAAGTAGTCATGTCATTATAGCTCCTTGCTTAAAGCAGAACAGATAGCATTTTCCCATTGTATATATGTTTCTCCATATAACTATTGAAAGACTAGAAGGAAGAGTCGCAAGGAAATGCTGGTCAAGAAGGGTGGCAGTAGGGTGAGAGACAGATTTCTGCTTCTTATACATTTAGAATAGTGATATTAGGGTGACGTGTGCCTTTCCACATTTTTAAAATTAAATTCCTTAGAGATGTACTAATTTGTCAGATAGCAATATTTAAAATGTAGGCAAATCTGTAGTCTCACTTGGGCTAAAGACAGAATCATAAAGCTACTCTAGTATCAGTCACATGAAATTAAACTCAAAAGCTAAGAGAACCTACAAATTGAACTTGAACATCTCTGCAAGCGTACAGAACGCTGCTCACGGAAAGCTTTCCACACTGTCATCTTAGACTTCGTTAAATGTTTACTTGTCCAAAATTGTTGAGAAAAGCTCCTGATATATTAAAACGAATGAACAGTACGTTTTGAATCAATTGCTCACTGGGGTTTGAAAAAACTCTTATGCTAGCATTTTCAAAGGTGATCAGAGTACGGTCTATTGCCTATTTCCAGACTGGTTTTCTTGGATCCAATGGAGTCTGTGTAGATAGGAACAAGTTGGCAACCTAAGTTAAGAATTAAAGAACCTAATTTGTATGTTCAGTACAGCTGCACATACAAATTTTAAAAAGCAGCTTTCTTTGATTTGAGCAGAAATTGTGTTAAGTCAAAGGGATAACCTTAATTACTCAGTACTGAGCCAAAGGTTTCATCTATCTTCTCAATTTTTATTAGTTCTTTAGTAAATAGTTTGGTAGATGCTCTTAAAAGAAGAAAACAGGAGGAGAATAAGAAGTTGTCCTTGGACAACCTGATGAAATATCAGGTTGAAAACTATTCGCCACTACGATTATTATTGGCCCTTGTGATAATATCTATCGGGTTAGATAGATGTATGAGCCATGATGAATACCCCAGTGGCAGAAGTTAAACCAAAGGCTTGACCACACCATGTGGAGAATTTCAGTAACAGCTTGTTGGCTTTTCTCAGGCCCTGAGAAGATATAAACTAGAGGAACCTAGGGATATTGCTCATTATAAATAACCTTAAAGTCAAAAAAAGACTCAAAACTCTTTTGCTTATACCAACAGATAAGGCAAGCTGAAGTTCTCTGTTTTGCTCCCTTTACAATAAATTCCAATTAATGTTGCAGATGAGAGCCACTTGAGTCACTCATTACCCTGGCGATCTGGTTAGTGTTTACCAAATACCTACTGTGTTCCAAGAACTGTATTATGCTGTATATACAGTGACAAAAATAGATATGGTCTCTACTCTCAAGGGGCTTACAGTATAGACAGGGGAGAGAGAATAAGCAAACAATAGTTACAACGGCTACTAAGTATTTCAGAGGAAATGTTTCTGATTAGGGTAGAAAGTTTCACTGCCGTTAATAACGTTTAGAAGAGAAGGCAAAATTAGACTACTTCAAGGAATTCTATATATTGTTTTCTTATTAATATCAACCACGGAAAGATGAAAATTTTGTCTTAAGGGTTTAATTACCCTCTTCAAGAGACAGTTTTAAAATGATGACATTTACTTAAAACATTAATTAGATGGGAGATATTTACATTAAATATTTGAGAATCTCCTATAGTAATATTGCAATCTGGAAGACCATCTGTGTGACAGAGCCAGTGGGAGGAAAAAATCTTGTGATATGCTAGGTTATGAAGAAATGTCAGTGATGTTTCCTGCAAAGTTATCTTAAAATCCAGAGTTCTGAATCAACACTCTTTTCATACACACAGGAAAGAAACATATGCTCACTTGGCATCAGTTTTGCCACTTCAGGAGTATAGGCAATTCAGAGATGACACAAACCTCTATATTCTAGAACCAAACATGTTCTGTGGCACTCTTAATTACCAGATTTTTCTAAGAGTACAACAGGGTCACTTTCAGATAAGGCCAAACTACTGAACTGTGGATTTAAATGAAGCAATATTTTGACAACGTAGCCATGGGTCCCTACTAGTGGCTTTAGTTATTTAAGGAGCACTACCTAGTTTACGAGAGGATCAGCAAGAGAATATTAGGTAACAATTGGTTAAGGTTAGCCTTCATCAGGAACATGGACTTTATTATCACCCCAAACAGTAAGGTGCTCAACGAGTGTCGGCTGCATGAAATATAAGAATTTGGATCCTAAAACAGAGCACAGTTGCATCCATTGTTTCTGTTAAAGACTTCTTGTATACAAAGCTGAAGATTTCTATCTCTATACACTATCTGGAAACTGAAGTACAGATTTTCTTTTGTTCATGGATATACCTAAAAGATCCACAACAGTATTGTCTATAGCTTAGAATGAAGTTAAGATTTTATCTTAGACTGTTCACGTATCTACTGAATCTGGCAAACATTCGACCCTCTATTTTCCATAATTACCCCTTATTTCCATACCTCTCCTCCCTCTCCACCAAAAAAAATTTTTTTTACTTAGTTCCGGGATTCCTCCCCAGTTTGCTTCATCGCCATTCCGACGAGTTCCTGCTTCCAAAAAAGCTATACTATCTTGTGTCACGTACCTCGTTCCTGACAATTAGCCAACTCTTAGTACAGTGTTGTATTTTTTATACACACAGCACAGGTATTTCATATTTAGAATACTTGAAGTAAAAAAAGCTCTTTGTGGGATTAATTCTCCCTTCCATCTTCTCAAAAGGATCCAATGAGAATCTAAGTTGTAAGAGCTTCTAGTTGTCTCTGACCCACTTTCATGGCTGAATTCTTGTAGTGGTGCCGTATCGGACCTCGGGGTCTTCCTGATTTTGGATTAATCAGGCATCAGTGCTCAATTCCTCTATTTACAGTCAATCTGAGATGCAAAGCCTTGTACAGTTAGAATTCACAGTAGATATATACATAGCCACCTGTTCCCTGGAGAAGCTGACCTCTTCCATTTACCCTGGACACACACACACACACACACACACACACACGTGCGTGCACACACAAGTACACAGTGCCTTCTCTTGTTACCTCCCTAGCCTGTAATACTTACTGCCTTCACCTACTTAAATTCCTACCTGTCATTCAAAGTTCACTCAAGATGTGTTGTCTTAGGTCTTCACTTACCTCTCACCGGCCCTACCATTTCTCCACACTTGACCTATTGTTGTCCTCTGATTCCTGTGGAACTCTTCCCTTAACTCAATGAAATTCTGAGGTCAGGGAAATCAGTTACCCTACTTTTCTAGCCCCCATGCAGTCTGGCAGAAGGAGTGCACTTAAAACATTAGAGGTAATACACAGTTGCAATTTGTTCCTTAATATTGAAATCTTTTCTTTACCTTGCTGATTTTCCATGAAAGAATGGGTCTTTCTTCAACTGCTAAGCAATCGCTACTCAAACTCATCCTGCCAATACGGCCAGGTTAATTGATCTGAGTCAGCATTTTGTTTTCCGGATTTAATAAAGAGATCTACCGCTTAGCAGATAAAGATCTAAGTCCTTGCCCTGACATCAAAATCTCAGTGCAGTCCATCTCTCCTTTCCAAATGATATCACCCCTTACCTCTCTACCACCTGTACTTTCTCTTGGCCAAACTGGCCAATCAGTATTCTTTGGGCATACATCTGCATGATGTACTTATGAGCTTCTGCCTAGAATGCATTTTTCTTCCTACCTTTGCTGATTTGACTTCCACCATTCCTTTGAAAGCCAAATCCATCATCACACCTGCGTCTTTTTCTTTCTGTACCACTCTGTACCACTTAATTATAATAAAACCATACGTTAGTTAAGCGGTTGTCATTTTCTCTGAATTTCAGGTAGGCAGCCATTGTTGACACTTATGTGTTCCCTAGCAGGTGTTAGGTAAATGTTTTCAGCCAACTTTCAATTACAACCAATGAAAACTTTAGATCACCTGGACAAATCAGAAACCCCAAGAACAAGTTTTCAGGCAGCCAAGCAAACATCTACGCATCAAGATATCCTTCAGAAGACAGGCTGGACATTGAATAAAACTATCATTTCAATTCAAGTACACGAATTCTTCTGAAAAGCCTTAGCTATAGTCGAACCTTGGTCCAGGCGGAAATCCATATTAAATCTCCTTATCGTCAACCAGCTATGGATGGAAGAGCCTGTTCTATTTGTTTTCTACTTCAAAACTGGGATTTTATTTAAGATATCTGACTTCAGAAGCAAAGGGTAAAAAAAGAAATCCCAAAACAAAAACAAAAAATAACACGACCACCACCCAGTGCTGATGCAGTAAAGCACAGATGGCATTTTCCTTTTTAGGGAGGTTTGAGCACCTACTGTGTGTACCATTCCAACTTCTGATCCTCTGATCTACAAGTAAGTTACATGTTTCTCATCTGGGTTAACATTGTGCCCCAAAGCCAGACTGGTTTGGCATTCTTCATAGGACTATGAGAGCCCTCTGACAAATAGCCAAACACATTTGTCTTATTTCTGCTGCCCTAAATGGTAACCAAAAAACACGTTAGCATCTGCGTTACATATTATAGAAGATTAGAACAGCTCTTGGCCCCTTAGTAGGAAACTTCAAATATGAAAAATAAGTGAGATCCTTTGGGTGAAATGTTTAGAACAAGGAAGGCAGCTGTACCCAACACGGATACATTAGTGAAGATATTTTTAACTTTCCAGTTACTTGGGCATGGATTAATTCTAGACCTCAGGAGGACTCAACTGTCCTGCCCAGAGGAGGTTTAAGTGGTACCTTAAGAATTAACATCTGTGTGCCTGTACTTGTTTAGGAAGCATTGCCACATTTTCCTGCTTGAGCTTCACATTTAATAGTTTCACGGTAGGTAAGAAAGATGGTCTCATTTTCAGCCTGAATGTGTTCATCTCTAGATTTTAGCTTGCCTGAAGACCACAAACGATGAGAACAAGACCATTTTCCAATATCAATTTAGTTATTTCATTGAGAATTATAGTCCTAGAGCAGGTACACTTCTGAAGCAGCAGCTCTGAGGAAGTTGTCTTTTTTTTTTTCATGGCTCCTCCTTTAATTTTAGTTTGGAGGCAACTCGTTCTATTGACGGAGAAAATGAAGCTCAGTTGTTATATCCCTCGCCTTCAATAGCAAAGCTGGGTTGTGGACACCATCATTTGTAGTTCAAAGCCCAAGCTCTTAACCACTAACCTATGCTGTCTCTTCAAAGCCAGAGTTCCAATTCTCTCCTTCTAGATCGCACCCTTGTATCTTTCAGTCTAAGGCGCGAACTCTGCTAAAAACACCCGTCTCTGATGAACACTGGTCATTCTTAGGACTGTTTTGCAAGGAGGGTGAGGTGACTAAGGGTCAGGGACTAAGAAATGGCAGTGCTCTCATTCCACTGCAGGAGTAGAGCCTACATTCTTTACTTCACGTAAAATAGAATTTCTTCTAGACTTCCTTCTAGACTTCTATTCACTGGGAGTTCTTCCGTTGCTAGCCTAGCAACATACTTCATGTGACAGGTGTTTATAAATATTTTGACAACCATCAAGATTTGAATCATAAAGATTCACGCTTGAATCCTGGCGCTACCACTTAATGGTATGACCTTGGGCAGGCTGATATCTATTGATCATAGTGGAGTTAAGAAATGGAGATATCTTTTCTACCTTAAGTGATTTAAAGTGAAAGTCAAGTGGGAGAATGGCATAGTACTTCATAAACCATAAAGCGCTATAAAAACTAAGTGCATCAGATTCATTTACCATGATGGCAAGGCCTACATCCGCACTCTGGGCAAGGCATGAAAAAACAAAATACAAAGTTTTATAGGTTAGAGAGAACCATCTGGTTCAAGAGTAATGATGTAGTTAACGGAAATCTTTTTAAAAAGAAGCAACTGGGACAGCCTTCTAATAAACGGAGATTAATTATGTTTTTTAAAAACCCCAAAGGGAAAAGGATTTAGAAGCGAACTGACAGTATAAAACCAAGGAGTAGATCGGTTTTCCTAGAATCAAGAAAGCAGTTATGTGAGATAGCAGGAAGAATGTCAAGGTTTGTGCCTTTTCGTCTTTCTCAGATTCAGTTAAACTGAGCGATGTTTAAATGCTTTATTATTTCCATGACTGTAGGAATTCAGTTACTTTGTTATGCTTTCCACTGAACAAGTGAAATCTGAAAGTTAGTCTTAGATCACGTGAAGGGCTTGCTGAGATACAGCTGGACGGGCCCTACTGCTCATATCTGCTTTAGTGGATGTGGCATGGGAACCAAGAATCTGCATTTCAAACAAGTTCCCAAGGATGCTGATGTAGCTGGTCTGGAGACCGCACTCTGAAAGCTAGTCTGAGATGAGTTCTTTCTAGCTGTGAACGATACACTCTAGCTAACTACGTGTCCAATCTTGAAAGAATGAATGAATCTGACTGTTAAGTGAGAACTTACACAGCTCATCGGTTACATAAAGTTCTTGAATGAATCTGACTGTTAAATGAGAACTTACACAGCTCATCGGTTACACAAAGTTCTAAGTCTGTTTCAGAATAACACTTTGCGTCACATTGCTAGGGAGAAATAAGGTAGCTTTTTACCCAGAGAAAACATTAAACCGTAAATTCCTCACCCAAATCTCTTCCAGGTTGAAGAACATTTCAAACCCAGCTTTTCCAGTATTCTCACTTCCTAACCTACCGGCTCCATGGTTACCTAAAAATATAAGTGACAGCCCTAATGCATTCTGCCTCACCGTGGCTCCCCTGCCCTGAACGCTCACTCAGCCTGCTCTGTTCACTCAGAAAGAACTCTTACTAGTTTAAAGGAGTTAAAGGTCACTTGCCTCTAGCTAGCTTAGGAGCTAAGTTATAAGTTACAGCAGCAGAAAAACATTAACTGGCTTGCTTTGTATTGAGGCAACAGCTTTTATGTTCCTGAAATTTCATAAGCCATAATGTTTGTGTCGTGATGATGTGAGAATTAGCGAGAGCTGGACAATTTGGATTACAGATTTGGATGAAAATAACTTTAGAAGAGAAGGATGAGGTAGGTAGAGAGGAGATTCTACCTCACTTAATAAAAAAAAAGTAACTTCCATTTTTAGACCAGGAAGCAGTTTGTTCAGATCCTGCTTACCCTAGAGTGACAGGCTTCCTTCCAAGGTAGGAGAAAGATTCGGGAAGGGGAGTAACGGTGGCAACCTGCCCAGCTACGTGGGCAAGGACAGCATGGGGCCCTGTGTACTCAGAAGACTTTTTATTTCTAGCCTAGTCCCTCAGTTTAGTTCCCGTGGTCCTCTCCCTTCCCACTTCCTTCTGCTATAATGCTGACTTCAGGCAGAAGGATTGCCCCTTCTCTGTAGGGGGTCTGGGGGGTAGGGGGTGGGGGGAAAGACTTGAATGAGACCAGAGGAGGTCAGCTTGACCAAAGCAAACTGCAGGCTCCAGGCAGAGAACAGAGAGTAACTCCCAGGCGGTTTAGTGTTAAGCACAGCAAACTCCCTGGCTTTGTTAATATTAAGTGCTTAAGTGATTAACATTTTTCAGGTAGACAGGCGGTGTCCAACTTTGACAAAGACATTCCCCGTTCTGCATTTAGTTTTCACAAAGATACATAATTCAGTGGTTCAGGGGGCAACATGAAAACAAAACATCAGAGTAAACTATTCTAAGCATACCAGATTAACAGTCTTCCCAACAAACCTGGGGGTAGGTGTTATTATTCTCTCCAGATAAGGAAGCTTAAGGTCAGAGAAATGATGCAATTTGCTCAAGGTCACATGAGCAGCGGTGCTGTCCCTGGGATTTGAACTCAGGCAATGGGGCCCCAGAACCCACATTCGCAGCCGAGCAAGGTGTGAGGTGGAAACGGCCTGTGTGCCGGCCCTTTGTGTCCACACGCAGCGTCATTTGTTCCCCTCACCAGAAATCAGCGTACTCTTTATAGAAGGGGGCTGCTCGATGGCCTGCTTTCCTTCTGAGTCACAGGATTAATCCAGTCAGGAAACATTACCATGAGTTAGGTTACCCTTAAATACATAGATCTGAGGTTACAGCTATTTCGGCTAAATGTGATTTTGGCCAACCTCTGTGCGATCCAGTGGCACAGCTTCAACTTTAGAATTACACAGCAGCGCCAGGGAATTTTCAAATACCGCATCCTGTTCCTCAGGTGTTTCATATTTCGAGTCGAGTCCTCATTCTGGTTCTGCTTGGAGTGTAGACAGCCTTATGCGTTTGGTCAAATACCAAAACCTCCCTCACTGGTCCAGTTTCAAGGCTTTCCGCCTGGGGAGGCATCTTCTGCCTAACACCCTGGAGCTCTGTCTTTGGCAGCCTTCTCAAGTATTTCAGCATCCTAGGTTTGTCTTTAAGAAAAGCATTAATTAAATCCTCAAGTCACTAGAGACTGAGGAAGGGAAACACATGGAAACTTCAAAACTACCCAGGTGAAAAGTATCATGGTAGCAAGTGTAGGCTTACAGACATGAGGGTAGAAAGAGAACTGAAGCAGCACATACTGGCTGTACCACCGAGAGCCCAAGTCTCCACAAAGCCTCCTGCTGACCAGGAGCCGTGACCAAGGCTTCCGTCTTCCTGCTCTCTAAGTCTTCAGGTAACGGGAGGCATGGCCGAGCAGGCCAATAATATCACCCCAACCAGCTGGTCAGCAGCTTCCAGGGGTCCCTGTACCACCTTCCTTCATGCCAACAAGTGTCTTGAAAGCAATTCCCTTCAACCCAAACAAGGTGGCTGAAATCCATTCAACCTTTTGGGCAAGGCAAGACATAAGGCTGATGCACAGGAATTTGGACTTTTAGTTGAATCTCCAACTATAAAAAGTCTTGAGTGGAAATGCAGACTCTGGATTCTGTCCTTAACAGTGAGGCAAGGCTTTGAACAAGCGCTGTGGCTCCCCTCCTCTCTCACATCCTCAGGAGAAGATCAGCTGTGTCCAAGATCACCAGAATGGCGACTACCTATGTGTCACAGCTCAAAGTTGGAAGACGTTCTCCTACCATCTACTTTAAAATGGAGGAGGGTACAGCTTAAGAAGAACTGGTTGCTAGGGCATCCATTTGGATAAGAAGGGAGAGAGTTGGGAGTGGGAAGGGAAGGGGAAGTGAAGTTAGTCACCACCAACAAGAAAAAGAATCCAGTCTGCCTTAGGACGATACTGGCTAGGGATTTAGAAGTAATCTCTTCCAGAAATACACATTGGAAAAAACCACTAGGCCTCCTTTGTGCTTTCTCAACAAGATTGCACATTGCATTAGGTGTACCATTGTTTATTAGCACATACGTAGCACTTCAACCAAAAGGATCCTTCCCCAAAGATGAAGGACAGCTCAATCTCAAATACTTCTGAATTCTTATGGCAATAAACCTTCTTGCAGTATCATAGAGGCCTATCTCCCCTCGAGGAGGGAGAGACAGAACCTGGGGGCGTAGGGGGCAGGCACCACGCCCAGAGAAGAGTAGCCTAATCAAGGTCTGGCTGCTGGTTTCAGAAGCCAGGTGGAGGTGTCGCAGAGCGTGGAGGCAAGCCATTTGGTAGCTGTCAGGCTCCCCCATTCCCAGCTAGTCCCTCCTGCCCCAACAGCCGGTAGAGGCTCCTGTGTGGGGAGCAAACCTCAAGCCTGCAGGAGGATCAATGACATACCCCATCAAAGCCATTCCAAGAGCCTTATCGGACCTCTTGAGGGCATTTCTGCAGCTGCCTTCTTTCCTCAGCCATTCCTTCTGTTTGAGTTAGCTCTGTCTTACCTCCCTCTCCCCCCTTCCCCTGCTTTGCCTGATTAGGGCCAGAAATATTTTCATTAAGTCACTTTATAGTGCAATAACAACATTTACTATTCATGAAGTCGCCCCTCCATAACTGTTAAGTCTTTCCATGTGTCTGGAAGCTTATTTCGGCTCTTCTCGTTTTACAGAGTGCCTCTCTTCCTTCCAAACACAAACTAAAAAGAAAGAGGATAAGGTGGGGGGGAGGAGGGGAAAGGATGGGGTGCAGATAACATCCAGATTCTTTAAGTGTTTTTAATCCAGTTCGATTTCCCTTTGGACTCAGAGGGCTCCCTTCTAAAATTGACTGCGGACCTGAATTCCAGGCTAAGAATTAAGTCAAGAGGAAAGGACGACAGAAACAAATAACAGAGTCAGCTCTAGGCTATGAAACCCGCTATGTTGACTGGGGCTCCAGTCAACCATTCTTTTTTTTTCCCCTTTTCCAAAATTCTTACTTAATCTTTCCAGATTACAGCAAGCAGGCAGACACCACTTAAACCCTCGGAGTATTTCAAACAAGTTTGTTCAGTCTCTTGGGCAGATACTTTCTTAAGAATCGGGTGTAAGACAAAGTTCACATTTTAATGCCATACGTTGTCAGTCACCGGGAAAAAGCTTCTCGCGGGCACAAACGGCTAAAATAACCCCCCTTGGAGGAGTTAATTAGGCGGTCAGCAGCCACACCAGCGTCCGATCCGGGCTGCCCACAGAGCTTTTAAACACACACACACACACACACACACACACACACACACACACACACACGAGGCGCTTGTTAAATGTCACTAGCTGGACATCTGGATTCCGACCCCAAAGATAAACGCATTTCGTGGGAGCATTCCTCGGATGTCAGGCCACAAAACCGCCTGTTTGCCCAAGCACACCGTCTCCTTTTAAAGATGCCCCGGCAGTCCCAGGTCTGCATCCCAAGGCGGAGCGGGAGGGAAGCAAAGGAGGGAAAGAGGTCGCCAAAAATGGAGCCAAAGGGAAGAAGGATCGGAAAGCTACTCACAGGCTAGCTAGCGCCTCCGCGATGCGAGCATGACTTCCCGGTGGTGCCTGAGCCTCCTGGCTACCGCGCAGCCGACACGGCGGCCGCGCTTAAATAGCCGCCGGCCCGGGAGCCTCGGAGCCGCGGGCCACTCCCGGCGAGATATGGTTCTAATCAGATGCTGGCAGCTGAGGACTCCCCAGGAATGCGCCGGGATGTTTTTGCTGCCTGGGCTGGGTAACTCCCCCTCAACGTGTCTGCTGAGTCTTCCAAACTTAACTGTTTATTAACTCGAGCTGGGGCCGCGCAGAGGAGCCGGCTCCCGTGGACTGGGAGCCCCACCAGCGCGGGGCGATCGCCCGGAGCCCAGCGGAGGGGAGGAGGAAGGAGTCAGGGCGCCGTCCGGAGCCCAGACTCGCGGGGCTGGGGACAAGGGACAGGGGAGGGTGCGCTTAAGGACAGGAAAGGGAAACTCCGCAGGAAAGGGGTGGGACCCAGCGACCTTCATCTCACAAATTCCTTCTCTGCGTTGCCGCTTCCAGTGATGTGGCGTCCCAAGTCATCCTAACCCGGTAGGGCCCTTTGAACAAAGGGCTGCCTCTACTCCTGACTTTCCTGGCAAGAAGCAGTGGACGCTAGCTCAGATCTGCTGTCGCTACAGTTGCACGTGTGATTGCCCCCTTTAAAGGAATTCGTGTCTCTTTCACGGCAGATGTGGGCGCACTTAAGTGCACCAATTTAAATTGGTGGGTGATCTGTGCGTATATGTAAAACATACTGTATTTATGTATGAAATATAATCCTGTATATACAGAATAAAGACAATACTCTCTATGAAATTGATATAAACAAAAACATGCACGCCTATATAACCTAATTAAGCTATATACTTGATATAAACAGAGAGATTATATACTGGCTTCTCCCACAGTATGGGCATCCCTGTGTAGACACATAACATGACTTTATCTGCAGTGATTTCTATAGTGTTTCCTATACTTCTAAGAAAAATCTGAAATATGAGAAATAAAATGTTTGAAAATAGTGACATACAGTACCCAGCAGTAGAAGGCACTCCATAGCGTATCTTAGTGGACCTTAACAAGCTGGGGATTCATCTTCTCCGTATTTTAAAATCATGAACACTTGTAAAACATCCCCAGAAGCTTTGTTGATTTCTAAGAGTTATGAAATTATTCTTGTGAAAAGTATGTCTATGTTTCCTTCTTTTTTTTTTTTAAGTCTGAGACAGTGTGTACTAAATGTGAAAAAAACTAAATTGTGACTTGGATGGGAAGGGGTTATTGATTTTATTGAGTAAGTAACACACAGTGGATTTGCATTTTACCTCTGGAAACTGGGGGTTCAAATCAGGCTCATGGGACACCAGATATGTATTTTGTGGTCCCAGCCTAGATCCGACTGCAAAACCACATAATTTGGGACAGCTCAGTGTGAGTGACAGTCCCTGCTCTCAAGTAGGTCAGGCTTGGGACAGCCCTGGAGCCAGGCGTGCAGAGCAGCAAAACCTGTCGACGATGAGAATACTACCTCTTTTGACCTTTACTCTTTCTGCCACCTGTCTCATCCCCTCATACCTGGGAGGTAGAGGTGAGGAGGGTGGTGCTGACAGTTTTCAATATTCCTCTGAGGTAATTTGCTATTATTTTAAAAAAATGACTTTGTGTGAATGACAAGAGGTATATAAAATTTAGTCTTGGGACTGTATTTATAACATTTGTGCAGAGAAATTTATTTATTTATTTATTTTATACCACATTCTGTATTTTGTTTTATGATTTTTTAACATCTTTATTGGAGTATAATTGCTTTACAGCGGTGTGTTAGTTTCTGTGCAGAGAACTTTAATTGTGGTACATTTTAGGGCATAGTGCTTTATTTTTAAGATCCAGAAGTACAGAGAGTTGGTTTCCCTTCCAAAAGCTAAGTAGCTGGAAAAATGACAGCAGATTTCAGGCAAACAGAGACTTTGACAATTTGAAGAAAAAAAAATGGGTCTCTCTTTTAACCTCACTATGTGACACTTTCTCAGAAGTGACCACCCACATCTTTTTTTTTTTAATCGAAAGACTCTTATCAAGAAATGTTGACTTATGTTTGCTCTACCCCACCAAATGGAAGGGATTTGTCTAAGAAGCCAGAGGAAGAAAATGATTTCATCTGCCATAACCTGTAGTTTCAAGAGAAGATGTTGGATGAAAACAGTGCATTTATGAGCAGTGGGCTCACACATACAGCTTGAAGTGGACAGCTCTGTCATTTCACACAGATATCTTAAGAGTCAACAGTGGAGAACTCTGATTTGACTTGAAGTGTGTTTTTATATCTCTAGGGCTCTGATATTACTCTTGCAGTAATTCAGTATCCTGCTCACATTAAGAAAGAAAGAAAGAAAGAAAGAAAGAAAGAAAGAAAGAAAGAAAGAAAGAAAGAAAAAGACAGAGAGAAGAATGAAAATAAATGTAACCCTTTTTATCCCTGGTAGAGCATAGTCTCCTGTCCCATGGAAGTTGTTGGCTTTTCAGTAAATCTAAAATGAACATCCTTGCTCCTGGAGAATCACACCCAAACCCACCCAGACATTAACCCTGCCTAAACCACGGTCTTTTCTTATCACTTCTGAAATTAATGTTTAGACAATTAAGGTGAGGAAAATTGAGTGCAATGTTTGAAAAACTGTGGTCCTTGCATGACTCTTTCTTTGCACAAAACCTGCTTGTGAGGGAAAAGGAAGAAACCCCCCCCCAAAAAAAACTGATGACTGTTCCCAGCCTAGGAAAGGGGTAGTTAATCCCGTGATGGCTTGCTGAAGAATGCATGGTTTATTATTAAAGTAATCTCTTAAGATTTTCCTGGAATGTGCTTCCACAGCAACTCTGCCTGTGCGAGCTATCCTATGTGTGTGTCTTTTCTTCCATAATTAAGCTGTTTTGTTTTCCCCCCTATAGCTCACAGACGAAAGGCTTTCTCTCTCCCTTCTCCAGGTTTTCTTCTATCTCCTTCCCTACTGTTCTTGTTTCCCTTAAACATCCCATTTTGAATCCTGCCATTTCCCATGAATTGTAAATGGTTCTTTAGACTTGGCCATAGGTAGACTGTCTGTGCACCTTGATTCCTTGTTGGATGCTTCCAGATGTTCTAATCAAACAAGGACTGGTTGAGGTCTGTGGATCTAGCAAGGTCACATCTTTTTTTTTTTTTTTTTCCTCCTCGGTGTTGTAAAAAAAAAAAAGAAGAAGAAGAAGAAGAGAATAGCTATTGTTCCCAGAAAATGTTCTTTGACCTTCACTCATTCTGCACATTCATAGATGCAGAAAAACTGGCCCTATCAGATTTGGCTGTTGGCAAGGCAGGGGCAAACATTGGAGGGTTTCCCTTTCATCTATCTATCTATCTAAAATCTAAGGTATTTGGAGCGTAGTCTACTAAAGGCAGCCTGTTTTATTGGTTTGTTTGTTTTTTCTTTTGTTGGTTGCTTTTGTTTGGTTTCTTGGTTACACCTGTATCGTACCTCAGAACTCAATATTTATTATTTGCTTCTGATGTGAAACATTAGTGAAACGCAGAAGTTACCTGAAAAGCTGGAATGTTGTAAAGTGAAGGAAAAATTCAATATGATAGGTTTACATAACTAGTTACATTTTGCTATAATAAAAATTTTTATAATAAGAAGTTGAAAAGGGGAAAAAGAGTCCTCATATGAATTACTCGTTAAAATATTATCTTATTTGGAAGGTAAGTTGGAAAGAGTTATTAAAAATAAAAATACTACAAAATGCTAATATTAATTATTATTGTAGCAAATGCTTATACAGTTCTCTATCCTGTGAACAAGAATCTATCCCCTAGAAATAAAATATACATTAAAAAATACAAAGATGTTACTTGCTGCATTGTCCACAACAGCAGGAACCTGGGAAAAAATTATGTCTGTCAGTAAGGGGATGATTGAATAAATTACAATTCATCTGCACTGTGAAATCATATGCAATCATTTAAAAGAATAAAATTGCAGTTGAACCTTGTAATATGGAAGGATTTCTATTAGGTAGTGTTGAGTGAGAAAAACAAGATATAGAAAAAAATGTAAAATATGTTTCTATTTTAGTAATACAAAAAGCAACACTTAGCTATGTAGGTTTGAGTGTGTGTGTGTGTGTGTGTGTGTGTGTATGCATGGTTATCAGGGACACTAGAGACTAGTGACAATACAGATTACTGGGGACCCAATGGAGATGAGGGTAGACAGGGGGAGGAGAAGGGTGAGAGCCCTGCAAAAAGGGAAAAGAAATTAAAAGAGCCTGTATGCAGATATAGTTATAGATCTCACTTGTGCATTTAAGTGAAATGATATATCCATAGGCTTGTATAATTAAAAACAAAATACACCAAGTGATTTTAAGATAAGGAGAGAGAAGAGTTGTAAAAGCTATAAAATGGCTTTTCCCTGAGGAGTTTTCCTCAAGGTCTTTCAGAAGTGAGTGTTCATCAGTGTCCTCCTGATCTAATTTGGCCTCTAGAGCACAGTTCTCAAACTTTACTGTTCACCTCAGGCCTCCTGGGAACTTGCTTCCGGGAAAATTCCCGGGTCCAGCCCCAGAGCCTGGAAAGGTGTGTGGGTGGTGGGGGGGTTGGTGTGGGAGGAGAGGCATGCAGTGCATGGGAATCTGCAGGTTTAACCAGACCTTCCGGGTGATTCGGATGCTGTGTTTTTGGGGACCCTCTTTGAGAAACGCTGAGTTTCTCCTGTGGTCAAGAAGGCACTCATTTTGTTCCTCTCTGAGCCCTGAGAACTGTGTGGAGGGAAAACAGCAAGGTTGAGAGGAAGCAGGGGCCACTGGTCTTTAGATACTGCCCCTTCTCTCTCCCCTGATTCTTTGCAGCCTTAGACGGTGTCCTGGCTCTGGTGGTGACTTCTCTCCCTGCCCCCTCCCCTGTCAAGACTTGTTTTCAGAGAAGGATCTGATACCAGTCATTTGCATGGACCTGTACCGAGATATTTGCATTTCCAACCATGACCCTTACTTGGTATGAAAGGCACTGCCCAGTGTTAAAAGGATCTCAGACATCAGTAAGAGCAGGGACCGATTTTTTTCCTATTTTTGAGCAGGCGGAGGTGATTGTCAACTCCACTCTGCATCCAGCTTAAGGTTACCTAGAAAGAGAAGATTATAGGACCTCCAACTCCTGGAATGGCCCTCTGCTATCCCTGACGTCATTTTACATCTTGGCTTCAAAGGGGCCTTTCGAAAATTGAAGCTGTATATTATGTACATAATTGTTTTTCTGATACAGCAAAGGAAAGTGAGATTTAAGATCAGATCTGGGTTAAAATTCAGGCTCCATCTCTTACCAAACTACAAGATTTCTGCAAGCTTCCTAACTTCTCAAGGACTCAATTTTCTTATCTATAAAATGGGCATGCCCTGTCTTCCCCTCCCATTTTGGCTTCTGGTGGGAAGAAAAAGGAATTATATACCCGGGAGGACTTTGGAAAGTTTGACATTATATAAATACCATAAATTATGCAAAAATTATTCAAAAAATGCATTATTGCAGGGGAGAGGGACAAGAAAGGTGCTTTGTCCCAAATGATTTCCGCCACCGACATCAGAAATTCTGTCACTAGTAAATCGTGTGTTTAGATAATGATGCTTCTCTGGCTGCAGTGAACTTTCCTAAGGCTGATCCCTTGGGCTAATCCCAGACCCTGATTTTCTAACATATTAGTGAGGATTACTTTAATGGATCGGTTTCATCCTGTCAAAGAGAGATGAGTGAATTTCTGCTGAAATGGGGATATTAAAAGCAGGGGAAAGGCAGAAAATCAGAAAATGAGCACCAACCTCTTTTACTTCGGAGATCTGTTGCTACTACTGAGAAAGAGGCCTCAAAATCTAGACACTCAATTCGATCCAAAACAGATTCCACTCTGCTCCAACTATGGCCACTTGCTGTGCTGGGGTTCCGGGGTTGGCTTAATAATCTCAGTTCTAAACTGGAACAGCCACTTGTGAATCAAGGGGGAATACTATTTGCTGCACTCATTTAATCCTCAGGCTCAAAATCACTTCTTAATTAAAGAATGAAGGGAAACCATGTCTGGACTCCAGGGTAATTTAACTCCGCAATTATTATTATTTTTTTGGCGGCATGGCTTGTGGGATCTTAGTTGCCTGACCAGGGATGGAACCCGGGCCCCCTGCAGTGGAAGCATGAAGTCCTAACCACTGGACTACCAGGGAATTCCCTCCCCAGTTACTTTGAAGCTTAGGTATATGTGTGTGCCCACGCTCATATGCATTTTCTGAAGAGGTGCACCACAGATTTCACTGGATAATCAAAGGACCCCATGGCGTAAAAGAAGATTAAATTCCATTGCATTTTGGTTGTCTAGTCACATTCCTCCTATTCATTTTTATCTGACGATTTTTATCTGAGTGTTTTGTACCAATCTGATTTGTGTCCTCACAACATCATTGTCAAACAGGTTAGGGCAAGCATTCCTTTTTCTAAAGGTTAAGAAAGATAAGCACAGAAACCTTGATTTACTTCTGTTTACAAAATTAGAGACAGAGCTAGAACTATTACTCAACTTTCCTGAATGACCTAGAATGTGTGGCTTACGTAGTCATGACCCAACCATAATTATAGTGGTTAGTGACAACACTTAGGGTTTACTGTTTCCTGTATCGGTCTGTCCAATATCTGCTGTAGATACCCCTTCATGCAAAAGACACTGGCAAATGGAAGAGTGTCCAGAGCAGCGCCACTTGGACAGTAAGGGAATTTTCTCGGGGACTGAGATCTACTGGATGCGCTGCCAGCAGGGCCTGACCGAAACGGGCACGTTTTGCCAGGGGCTGCGAGTGGAGATCTATGGGTAGTAGAGCTCTTTCCGAGTATCCGAAGGCCTGCCCTGTAGAAAGTAGATTAGACTCTTCTCTTTGGCCACAGAAGATAGAAGGGGATCCTTTGCTGGGTTAAATAGTGTTCCCCCCAAGATTCATGTCTACCCTGGAACTTCAGAATGGGCCTTATTTGGAAAGAAGGTCTATGTAAATGTTATTAGTTAAGATGAGTTCAATTGGATTATATGAAGTCTCATCTCCTTCAGTGAAACCTTTTTATCTGCCTTGTGATACTTTTTGGTCAGAATTTCTTGGCTTTTTGTTATATCCTATTTTCATTTAGCATAACTCTGGAACCGGTGTATCTAGGTGTGAATCCCAGCTCCACAGCTTACCAAATGTGAGATCTGAGAATTGCTGAACTTCTCTTCAGTAAAGTGAGGGAAACAACAGAACTTCCTTCCTAGTGTTGTTATAGGATTAAACAAGTCAATTTGTCTAAAAGACTTGTAGTCGTAGTTAGCACAAGTAGAGCGCTGATGAAAATGTGTTTTTTGTCTGAATATCTTAAAAGAATAATTTCTAAAATATCAAGTAATTTTGAAAATAAGTTTACCCTAAACCTCAGAAATTTCACTTCTAAATCAGCTTAGAAGAACTCTAACTCATTTGCTAAGAAATATGTCTAAGAATGCTTAGAATAGCAAAAAGTAGAAGCAACTTAAGTGTCCATCATTTGGACAGCAGATAAACAAATTGTGGTGCAGGCATCCATTGGGAATACTCTAACAATAATAGCAATGACATGGATGTATGACCCAGAACTGCTTGCATCAACACAGATGAACTGTGTAAGCAGAGCAAGGTATAGATGAATACGTAAATACTTCATAGACGGTTTAAAATACAAAAAATAAAATTGTGCGTTAGAGACACAATACTCATATAAATGAATACAAAGATGCATGGGGATGATAAATCACAATTTCAAGATGGTGGTTTCCTTTGAGAGAAGGAAGAGAGAGAAATAAAAGAGACGTCCAATCATGCTGATCATTTTTTTTCTAAGACTTGCCGCAGGGTGCATGGATATGTACTGTTTTACTTTTATGGCTTTTTTTGCGGTACGCGGGCCTCTCACTGCTGCGGCCCCTCCCGCTGCGGAGCACAGGCTCCGGATGCGCAGGCCCAGTGGCTACGGCCCACGGGCCCAGCCGCTCCGCGGCACATGGGATCCTCCCGGACCGGGGCACGAACCCGCGTCCCCTGCATCGGCAGGCGGACCCTCAACCGCTGCGCCACCAGGGAAGCCCCTTTATGGCTTTTTTATATAGACTCTCTTCTAAGCACATTATAGATATTACCTTACTTAATCCTTATAACAATCCTGTGAGGTAAAACCTGTATTATTTTCTCCATGTTACAGATTAAGAAACTGAGGAAACTGATGAACATAACAGGCTAAAAAAAATGCCAAAGCCAGGTTTTAAAGCCAGTTGGTGTGGTTCCAGGGTCTGTGAATTAACCCCTATGCGATCCTGACTCTTGTTAGAAGTTATGAAGAAATGAGAAGGCTGTAAGTGACACGGACTCTCCAGCACAACTCTGGAAGGCACGCCAGTCACTTCCGCTTGCTGGTTCCTGCGGCTGCTCTGCCCCTCCACTGCCCCCGACTTCACACCTCATCTCTCCTTGCTCTTCTCCCCTCCCTGGATCTATGACCTCATTCGGATTCATTTGTCTCTGATCATGACTTCAGCATCTTTCCAGGCCATCTCTGGTGTCTAGATGTTGAGCACAAGGAGAAAGTCCTATCCTGACCTGAAGCCTGGGTCTGGCCCTTTTGGACAGTGGTCATGAGAGGGAGAAGAGAAAATGGGAAGTTATACACTCCAGCTGAGGACAGCAGTGACGAGGCCCTGCAAAGGAATGTTTCTCTGAGAAAGGTTTTAAGAGAGATTGGGTAGGAGTAGAGGTGGTAGCAGGTGTGTGTGTGTGTGTGTGTGTGTGTGTGTGTGTGTGTGTGTGTGTGTGTGTTGGTTCAGGATATAAGCTGCTGTTTTTTAAAGGAAATACTGGTGGGGATCTGGGCCCTGCTGTATATCCACACAGTGACCACTTACGTGACAGCCACCAGTTCTCCCCTGTCTATCTCAGGACCAATCAGGGAGTTCTACCTCCCCATTCCGTCTCAGGCCTCATCTTCCTCATCTGTAAAATGGGGATAATCAACACTCTCTCACCGGCTGTTGAAGGACAAAATGAGATGACACCAGTAAAGTGTCATGACATCTCCAAAAGGATGTTTCTAACTCCTTTGGTCCCCTCCCTGCTAAGGATGGCTGCCACATCATTAGCCGCAAGTTCAGAGCGGGCTACAATGGGAGTAGGGGGTGTTGTACCGAAGGCCTTCAGGGACGCTCAGCCTTTAGATCAGGGTCGGCAGCCTAAGAGTGTCCAGTGGGTCGGTGCTGATGCCGCCTTCTGGGTTCTGTGAAAGCAAGTGCCCCTGAAGAACACCAGGGATTTGTCTTGTCTTGGACCTGGTGAAGGAAGTTAGAGATGTGAGTATGAGAAGAACGTGGGGGTCAACAGGCCTCCAGCAGGTCTGGGATAGTGGATCCTCAGGCACGCCCTTTGTTCCTGCAATCCCTGAAAGCTCCACAGTCTTCCACATCAATAGGTCTCAGCAGAATAGCCTCTGCTAGAGTGGCCTCCCTACTCCCTTCCCCTGGTCCAGTGCAGGGGTAGGCAGTACAGCATAGGGCATGGATTCTCCAATGTTGGCCCATTTCAGAGTCTCCAGGAAGGTGGAATAAATGCACATTCCCAGGTCCTACATCAGAGGTTCTGATTCACCGGGTCTGTGGAGAGGCCCAGGATTCTGCCTTTTTTTTCTTTTTCTTCTTTTTCATATTGTATTTTTTCTAGTTTATTGAGCTATAATTGACATATAACATTGTATTAGCCTAAGGTACAAAACATAATAGTTGATATATGTATACCCTGTGAAGTGATTGGCACAAGTTTAGTTAATATCAATCACTCACGTAGTTAACAAAAATTTTTTCTTGTGGTGAGAACTTTTAAGATGTACTCTCTTAGCGACTTTCAAATATACAGTGCAGTGCTGTTGACTGTAGCTACCATGCTGTACATTTACATCCCCAGAGGTTATTTATCTTATGACTGGAAGCTTTTACCTTTTGACCACCTTCACCCATTTCCCTCACCCCTCACCCCCTGCCTCTGGCGACTGCCGGTCTGTCCTCTGTTTCTATGAGTTTGGTTTTAATAGATGAAATGTATAAGTGGGATCATACAGTATTTGGCTTTCTCTGTCTGACTTGTTTCACTTGGCATGATGCCCTTAAGGTCCGTCCATAGTGGTCACAATGGCAGGATTTCATTCTTTTTTATGGCTGAATAATATTCAATTTATCTGTCAATGAACACTTGGGTTGTTTCTATATCTTGGCTGTTGTAAGTAATACTGCAGTGAACAACCCAAGTGTCCATCAACAAGTAAATGGATAAACAAAATGTGATATATCCATATAATGGAATGTCATTCAGCCATAAAAAGGAACAGAGTTGTGACACATGCTACTCTGATACATGTGGATGAGCCTTGAAAGCATTGTGCTGACTGAAGTGAGCCCGACACAGGGGGATAGATATTGTGTTATTTCACTTATATAAAATATCTAGAATAGGCAAACTCATGGAAACAGAGAGTAGATTGGAGCTTGCCAGGAGCTAGGTGGTGAGGATGTGGAATGGGGCATTATTGCTTAATGGGTACATATTTTATGTTTGGGGTGATTAAAAAAAAGCTCTGGAAATAGATAATGGTAATGGTTGCCCAGCATTGTGAGAGTAATGAACGCTTCTTAATTGTATACTTAACAATGGTTAAATTACATATTTATGCTATATGTGTTTTACGGCAAATGAAATAATTTTAAAGTGGCAAAAAAAAGAAATCCTGGTGGAACATACAAGGTGTGGGGATGATTCAAAATAACCAATGACCCTCAAACAATTTCTCCTTGGCTTTCAGAGGTCATCACTCCATCTAGATGAAGGTATCCTGCTTTTTCCCCATGGCAAGGAAAGCATACTTACTTTGGTTGATATTCAGGCCGATTCCTCTCCTCAGTCTCTCCTTGGTGAAAGAGCATTTCTCCAGGCCAGCCAGGCAATTGGCCTGCCTCTGCCAGGATTGCTGTGGCTTTGATCTTCCGTGGAGGAACCGAGCTCACCAAAGGTGTACTTGCTGAAGAAACACCACCTGCCAAAGCTAGGCTAGGTGTGTTGGTGTTTAGGGAAAACCAGTCTAGAACTCTGCAGTTGCAGGTGAATGCGCTTAAGTCCTATAGTCATTTTGCTGAGGCCAACCAGGAAACGTGTAATCATAAACTTTAAATGTGTTTATCTGTCAAGCGGACACTTTCTATTATTTCGTTTTATACTGAGGCAGTTCTTAAACTACTGTTAGACGTTAACTATACTTAGTAATTTGATAACACTCTGCCCCTCCCCCATCTCTGCCCCTCTCCCATCTCTGTCCCCCACCCCACACCTTTATATTTAGTTGTGATTGAGTTATAGGCAATAGTATGTTGGTAAACCAGGTCTCTGAAAAAGAAAGCTCCGCTTTAGTGTGTTAGCTGATTTCCACGAGGTAACTACACCCACCAGGGCTTATTTCAAGGTATGATGTGATGTCACATCACTTAATGTAGAGATGGAAAGACCTGCTCTTGTGAGCATGGGTGCCGGCTGTAGCACAGCCCTGGTATAAGGCACGTACTAGCCTCTTTCTCTCCCAATACCTTCATTACTGAAGGGTCTATTTTCACAATATTCCATTGGTTAAATTGATGAATCAACTACCTATAAATGAAGAATGTTTCTCTGGAACAAGATCTGGGCCATAATGATTAGATACGGAAACAGAATAATGACTTTTCCTAATTCACACTGTAGTACAATGAAAATCACATGGGATTGAGATTAAGCGTGTATCAATTCAAACTCTGGCTCTGTCGTTAACTGTTCATATGACTGGATGAGTTGCTTAACTTCTCTGAACCTTAAACTTCTTATGTGTAAAATGGGAAACAATGCTTGTGGTATAGGTATATTTTCAGGATTAAATGATATAATAACGGATGTAAGATAACAAATTCTTGGCAAATAACTCATATTCTTCTCATTTGAAGATTTTCTTATGAAAAGAATTCTTAAACTTTTGGTGCTGCCTCCACTGTCTGGGGATGAGTACTAACAGGTGACAAAACACTCGATAATGTAGTAGATAGGTATTGATGGAAACAAATTGGAACTTTTTAATTTATAGCTCTTATTATCTGATAGCCTCCAACTGCCTCCACTGTGGTCCAAACTGTCATCATTCCTCACACGGATTATTAAAATAACCTTTCTCTACTTATGCTCTTATCCCTCCCACAGTCTATTGTCATCAGAGGAGAGAGTGATTCTCATGAGAAAGGTCCAATAATATCACACATTTGTTTAGAACCCTTCAAAACTCCTTCTCCATCAAAGTCAAAGCCAGAGTCTTTAGAAATGGCCTCCACGGCTGTATTGACCGCCCTCCACCCCGTGTTACCTATGTACTGCCACTCTTACTGACCTTCCCCTCACTCACTTCACTCACCAGGCCTGTTCACATCTCAGACCTTCACACTTGTTATTCTCTGCCTGGACTGTCTTTCTTCAGATTCATGACCAGTCAGCTCTCTAACTACCTTAGGTAGTTGCTCAATCGTCACCTTCTCATGGAGAGTACTTTTGACCATTGTACTGGGTTGAATAGTGTCCTCCAAAAATTCATGTCCAGCCTGGAACCTGTGAATGTGACCTTATTTGGAAATTAGGTTTTTGCAGATGTAATCAAGTTAAGATAAGGTCATACTGAATTGGGATGGCCCTAAATCCAACAACTGGTGTCCTTATAAGGAAAAGGAAATTTATGGAATCTAAAAAACAAACAAACAAAAAATGAACAAACAACAAAACGGAGTTATAGATACAAAGAACAAAACAGGTAGTTGCCAGAGAGGACAGGGGTTGGGAGAGAAAAGAAATAAGTGAGGGAGATTGAGAAGTACAAACAACTTCTTCTTCTTCTTTTTAAAATTTTGGCCACTCTGCATGGCTTGTGGGATCTTAGTTCCCGAACCAGGGATCAGGGATTGACCGGTGCCCCCGGCAGTGGAAGCTGGACCATCAGGGAATTCCCGAGAAGTACAAACTTCTGGCGGCAAAATAAATGAGTCATGGATATGAAATGTACAGTGTGAATAACTATGTAATATCTTTGCATGGTGCTGTATTGTAATTAGACTTATTGTGACCATTTTGAAATGTATGGAAATATACATTTCTATGTGTGTGTGCGTGTATATGTTGGGGTAACAGGAGATAACATAGTGCTATGGTCAATTATACTTCAAAAACAAACAAGCAAAGGAACACAGAAGAAGAGATCAGATTTGTGGTGACCAGATGTGGAAGGTGGGGGAGGGAGAATTGGATGAAAGCAATCAAAAGGTACAAGCTTCCATTTATAAGTGCTAGGGATGTAATGTACAACATGATAAAGATAATTAGCATGGCTGCATGTTATATATGAAAGCTGTTAAGAGAGTAAATCCTAAGCCTTCTCATCTCAAGGAAAAAGATTTTTTTTCTATTTCTTTAATCTTATATCTATATGAGATGATGGACGTTCATTCAACTTATTGTGATAATCATTTCATAAGTCAAATAATTCTGTTGTTTACCTTAAAATTATAGAGCTGTATGTCAATCATATCTCAGTAAAACTGGAAACAGAAACAAAAGGGAAGTTTAGACACAAGACACGTAGGGAGGAAGGCGAAGTGAAGATGGTGGCAGAGGTGAGAATGATGCTGTCGCAAGCCTAGGTAACCACAGCTTGAGGCTGTTAACAGAAGCCAAGGGAGAAACGTGAAAGTGATTCTTCCCTAGAGCCTTCGGAAGGAGCAGGGCCCACAATGCCTCCTTGATTTCAAACTTCTAACCCCCAGAACTATGAGAGAATAAAATTCTCTTGTTTTAAACCGCCTAGATTTTGGTAGTTTGTTACAGCAGCCCCAGAAAGCAAATAAAATCATTCGATTTCAAATTACTGCCCCACTACCTTCTACCTCCTACATAGCTTCTGATTTACATTTCTCCATAGCACCTCTCACTAACTGACAAGAGCCTGATGGTTTCTAAGTTTCCCTTGAGCAATATGGTTCATGACTGTGGCGATTAGCAAATCACTGTAGTCTCCAAACATTACTTAACTTTCCCTTCTCACCTACTCTTCCAACTGGAAATGTTTATCCCTACATGTGTGACATTGCTTCCTTAGTAAGGGAATACCTGCTAAACTCATCTAACTTCTACTGTTCCTCCTGTCTCAGGTTCAAGAAAATAGCTGTGCGTAGTCACTGCACCAATACAGATCCATTAAAACAAATAGGACCAAAAAGAGAGAGTATATGTTACTTAACTTGAGGATTGAATTTCTAGTATGTCTGGAATATGCGCCTGCTATAACCTATATATGGCATATAGACAGACCAAATTGATTTCTTGCCATTTGATGCTTTTCAAAGATCACTTCTGTGAGATACTGTAGGAAGCACCCAGCTAACTATGAAGTATATTTGAAGCAGACTGAATCTAAGAAAGCCTCTAGATACATCTACCAGTTTAGGGGGGATACACATATAGTGAATCAAATAGATGACACCACCAGGCATGTAAGCCAAATCCAGAATGTGGCACATTCTACAGAAAAAGCCTGCTTTCTTCAACAAGTCAATGGTATTAACAAAATGGAGTGGGGTGGGTGGGAAAGACCTCTATAGATTTATGAAGGACAAAGAAAAAAACTATGCAGTTTTGTGAGTCTTGTATGGATTCTGATTCTAGCAAACAAACATTAAAAAATATTTTTGAGGCAGAAAAATTGGAATTTTAGAAGATACTAAGGAATTATTAATTTTGCAGGTGTGTGAATGCATTGTCCTTATGAGTTAGAGATGGAAAGTGTTTACGGGTAAAATGATAACCTACTCCATCCCCCAAAATGAAGGAGAATAGACAAAACAAGATTGTTGAAGCAGAGTGATGGGTATATGGGGGTTCTGTATACAATTCTCTCTATTTTGGTTTATAGTTGAAAATTTCTGTGATACGAAAAGTTAAAGATCACTGCTACCATTAGGTGTTCCGTGGAGTTCATTCATTCAATTTTTCCATGGGCTAGTTACTGTTGGGCTACCAGTGAGCGCTGTAGATAAACAAGCCTTAACTTACCCTAGGATTTCCATGATTTAGCTCAGAGAACTTTTCACATGGAGCTATTTTATAGGAAAACCAACATTCTGTCAGTGTTGAGAAGCTCAGGAATCAGACTCCGGATATAATAGTACCCCTTGTCTGAGAGGGTGATTTTGTTTTACCCTAATTCCTCTCCAGAGGGGATCCAGACATCTGTGTTTGCTGGAGGAGTACCTTCTGGGATGAATGATCGACTGAGTCATATCCACCACCCTCCACTCAACATTAGGCCTTACCAGCAAGCCCAGGCCTGGCCCCTTCTTTGATGCCCCTATGGTCCCAAGATTTTTTTCCTCTGGGTTACTGACTTCAGGCTGGAGTCAGATGACTTGCAGAATGACCTCGTCTCTCCTGTCTGCTTCACACCACGGGGGTGAGAACAAATAGGTGCAAAGTCTGTTTGGCTTCTGAGCCCTAGACAGAGGCCCATATTGCTGTCATGTGCTTTGTCTGATGAGATGTTCCAGAGTTTGTTGTTTCTTTTTCTGGCTTCATAAAGTCAGGAAATCAATCACAGTGCTTCAAGTAGATTTTTTTTCAGGGGTGTCTTTGGTAGCCAGGATATGGCTACCAAAGGCAATTCTACATTGTGAAGTCACTGCTGATCTTGGGGGCGGGGGAGGTGTGAGGGATTTCACTTCTCCTCCTTTTTCTTCTGTTGCTCAAGAGTTGTGGCAGCTCTGTCAAGAGCAGAAGAGGGATGGGATAGAACTCAGAAATTGTTTGACCCCGATGAAGACGATGCTGGTTATGCATTCTTTGCATGCAACTTTATAGTTTAATAGACTTTCAAATATCTTCTTATTTGATCCTAATATTCATCTTGCAAGTTAAACCAGTATAACCGTCTCCATTTTAAGGATGATACAATTATATCTCAGAAAAGTCAGGGAACTCCTTCAAGTGCGCTTAGATTGCTTGCGAAGGTGCCAAGATTCAAACCAATTCTTCTAAGTCTTATTACCCCACCCAGTGACTTTCAACTACTCTGTATGACCTCTTAAACATTTGATGAAAAGCAAGGAAGAAGCGTATAGATATTAGAGTGCTAAAATTATCCATGTCTTCATTAGCACAGATGCTGTGAACTTAGCTGTGTTTTATTATTATTATTATTATATTGCCAGACACATTCTCTTTTTAATCTCCAAGTATCTCTGGGCATTATAATGTAAAATCATAGAGTCTTCTATTTTGCCTAAAATATTTTCATTGGATCAGAATATTATTTTGGCACTGTATATAATATATGGCACAATTCAGGGCTGTCTCCAAACAAGTTGATTAATTGCTAGACAAAGGTAGGATCCTCTGGCTTATGCCTGCCATCCAGATAAGAAAACTGTCCTTGGTTATTTGGATTAACGTAAGTCTCAGAGTAGTGGTAAGTAGTGGTAAGTCAGCACACTTGTCCCTTATGAAGGAGGACTGCCCAGAAGACACGTGAGGGGAACATTAACATCTCTTCATGGCCATCTGGTTCTTCTTAGCTGAGGAATGCTCACTGATTATGGCACTCCTAAGCAAAGCCCACAAAAGAGATATAGCCTTCGATCCAAGCAAGAAAAGCAATGTGAAGAAATAGAGGTAGGGTTGGCAAAGAAGTGTTTATTCACACAAAAAAGTAAAGCCTGAGATGAATCAGGTTGAAAACTTACTCTTTGGATTGGGAAAACTTTGGGGTTGAAGTTATCTTTTTTAAGAATTTGTACTCTTTTTATTTTTGGCTGCTTTGGGTGCTGTGCACAGGGTTTCTCTAGTTGCGGCATTTGGGGGCTACTGTTTGTCGCGGTGAGCGGGCTTCCCATTGTGGTGGCTTCTTCTGTTGCAGAGCGCGGGCTCTAGGCTTGCGGGCTTCAGTAGTTGCAGCACGTGGGCTCAGTAGTTGTGGCTCGTGGGCTCTAGAGTACAGGCTCAGTAGTTGTGGCGCACGGGCTTAGGAATTTGCCTGAGGTCGCATAAGTAGTAACCCAGAATTTGTCAGGCAGTTCTTTTTATTTTATAAATTTATTTATTTTTGGCTGCATTGGGTCTTCATTGCTGAGTGTGGGCTTTTCTCTAGTGGCAGAGAGGGGGAGCTACTCTTTACTGTGGTGAGTGGGCTTCTCATTGCAGTGGCTTCTCTTGTCGTGGAGCATGGGCTCTAGGTGTATGGGCTTCAGTAGTTGTGGCTTGCTGGCTTTGTTGCTCCACAGCATGTGGGATCTTCCCAGACCAGGGATCGAACCCGTGTCCCCTGCATTGGCAGGCGGATTCTTAATCACCGCGCCACCAGGGAAGTCTGAAAAATTTGTACTCTTTATTATTATTGAATCATCTCCAAGTTGAACTACCATGTAAGTCCAGACACAACAAAAATTCAAGAATTTTTTTTAAAAGCAATAAAAGTATTATGTAAAGTAAAGAAGTAAGTAAATATACTTGTTATTTATCTGAATGGATCTTCTTAAAATATAATAGAAGACACTGTAAAGAACACAAAAGCTATTGAGGACACAAAATCATAGGATAATTTACTTAACAAAGAAGGTTGAAGTTTGAGATTTCTCAGTAGAAAAGATACTCTTTTTCAATCCAATAGAGGGTACACTGGCTGAGGTAGAGTTGACGTGGTGATTAATACTGTCCCAGTCACTACTTTGTGTCCTGTGGCAAATGACTGATCTCTACATGTGGCATTCTTCAATTTGAAAAATACCTGTCCTGCATATTGTGATAAAAGAGATAAAATCAATCATGATAGAAATGTTATACAGAACACTTCTACTGTTGGAAGACCTCTCATTACACATTTTTGGTGTGAAAGGAGAATGAAACATATGTTTCTGCTTTCAACTGGTTTACGTAAATCATCAAAATTTTAAATTGCAGATAATTGGACAATGCTCTGAGTTAGAGATCATTTTACTTTTTAGGGGACCCTCAACATGCTTAGTTAGCAAGATTTATGTTTACTAACCTTTCTCCAAATTACAAATGAAAGATCAGGCAGAGAACGACGTTCTTATTGCATTGAGTATACAATATGTCTACAGAGTCTAAATAAATACATGTCCCAAAGCAACTGGCATTGGAAATTGAAAGTGGATTATGACTCACTTATCAATAATGATATTAGATGATTCATATTTGTCTCCTAGCAACTAAATACTATGGATAGGTAAAGAAAAATTCTGAATCTGACTTTAATCACTATTATTATTATAACATATGTAAACAGAATGTTTAAAAATGTATCCAAATATATAATCTCCTTGCAGTTATAAACATTATGCAGAACCAACTAGTGGATTATACAGTGATGAAGCCAAAATATTCCAATTCAACCTTCTAGGAAGTAATCCAATGAAATAGATTTTTTTTCTCTTATTATGTCTACAGGCAGCTATGAAATATTGAGTAGACTTTTTAACTCTTCTGATAGCTGTAGGATTGCTCACAAAAAATTTTATTCTGGCACAATTCCCAATTTTACTCTTTCATGCTTCCCTCTTTGTATCAATTAGAAGTTGATGTTTGTAATAACCAAAACCAGAGTTTCTCTTAAAATACTTAGATTTTTATCATACAACATGATATGAAACTGATTTAATAGAATAAGAAACATTCTGCTTCTTGGGGATACGTTTTGGGAGTTACTAAATATTAATCAATGTGTCAGGAATTCTTGGTCTAAATACCAGGATTTACTTTCTCTTCAGCTTAAAGTTGAGGTAGAGAATGAATATTCCTTTAAGAGTTACTATAGCAATACAATTTGCATTTGAAACTGTAAACATTAATGAAAGCTTGGAAGGTGACACCTTGCAAAAATATTTCAGTTATTCTGAATAAGACTTGAAACAACATTTAACTCTGGAAGAAGGCAGGAGGCTTGGACATCCAAGGAATGCTGCTTCTATTAGAAAGCAGGCCTAAAATGAAATGGAAATCATATTTACTTTCATTGCCCTCCCTCCACTCTCTTTCTCTCTCTCTCTCTCAAAAGAGAAAGAAAGGGAAAAAAAGCAAAGAAAGAAAGACAAGCTGAATCAAACAAAAGCTGTTGGGACATATTTTAGGAATGTTGCATGCATATGTGTGTGTGTTTATGATTGTGTGGGTATGTGTATGTTGGATTTCAACTAGAGAGTATTTTCTACATCTCCACAATTTCTACACCAGCTTAAAACCCAATAATATTTAATCACTTCCATAAAAATGCCAAAATAAGAAAAACATGCATGAAAAAGGCAGCAATAAGAAGAAGGCATGCTATATATGATATAGCTGACCACAAACGTCATTCACAAAACAAGTAAGTGGCCTAACCAGGAATTTTCCAAATGCTTTTTTTGGGAGATGTTAACTCCCATACAGAGAGCTTCAAAATAGAAGAGGAAAATGACAGGTTAGCACAGACCCTTTTTACTGATTTATCCCTAAAATAAAGACCACAGCTTAAATTAAAATGCAAGTCCCCAGAGGGTGCTTATGAGAAAGCATCATAAATACAAATAATAATTTAGCATGCCAACCTTTTTCAGAGGAACAAAAACCCAGTTCCGACCAGGAGGAGACCTCTGTGTAAGCCACTGGCCCTGCTCTTTCAACCTGGCCCAGCCCTCCTGGTTTTGGAAGCTTTTCTACTTCTGACTCTGTTCACTTTTCCTTTTGGTGTTTTAGAGAATGATAGAGTTTATCCAACAGGAAACACTGGAATAGTTTTTGCAAGACCTCCATTTCTCCACCACTGGCTTGAGCAAGAATAAGGACTACCATGGGGTGGTGTTGAATTTTGCTAAGAGAACTTTGAGGCATTATACATAACATCTGTTTAACTTTAGCTGCATTTGGGGAAAATTGAAATGGTATGCATATCACCTAGAACCATAGACTTTCAGGATCTTAAAGAACCCCATCCAGTCCAGTCTCCCAGCCAGCCCTTACATTTCTTCTACAGTACCCTCCCTGCCCTAAGAAGTTATTCACCTTACCCTAGAACACTCTCAGCCAAGGGGATGTCCTGAGGCATTCTGTTGTGTCTTTACTTAGCTTAAATACCTTTTCTGTTTGATTCTCATCAAAAGCAGATACAGGAGAAGATTCAGCCTCCTTTTGCAAGCTACAGGTTTCGCTTGCATCTTTTTTTTTAAGGCTCAGAGACATTGCATAAAACTAACCCAGATGTCAGCTGATGTATTATGAACTTAGAGTGGGAACCTTGAGTTCCTTCCTATCTCTCTGTGGATTCTGGAGGGGAGATGATTTACAGTTTTCTTGGCTGGCTTGGAGCTCATGTTTCTCCTACTTTTTTTTCAGCTCATTGTTCACCCTGCTGCTCCTTGTCTGCCTTGTCTGTTTTGCACCATCTCAAACTCAACATCCTTCCTTGATCAATTCACTGTACGGCATTGAAACCTATGTAAATAAAGACGTTTGTGATACAGCAGTCTTTTCTGAAGGTGTATGGAAGTGAAATGGGATTTATTTATTTATTTATTTGCGGTACGCGGGCCTCTCACTGTTGTGGCCTCTCCCGTTGCAGAGCACAGGCTCCGGACGCGCAGGCTCAGCGGCCATGGCTCACGGTCCCCAGCCGCTCCGCGGCATGTGGGATCTTCCCGGACCAGGGCACGAACCCGTGTCCCCTCATCGGCAGGCGGAACTCTCACCACTGCGCCACCAGGGAAGCCCCTACTTATTTATTGTTTAAGGTGTTCTTTTTTTCTTTCTAGTTGTATTGAGGTATAATTGACATACGGGACTGTATAAGTTTGAGTTGTACAGCAGAATGATTTTACCTACATTATGAAAATGATTGTCACAGTAAGCTGAATGAACATCCATCATCTCATATAGATACAAAATTAAAGAAATAGAAATAATTCGTTTTCCTTGTGATGAGAACTCTTAGGATTTACTCTCTGAACAACTTCTATATAACATACAGCAGTGTTAATTGTATTTATCATGCTGTACATGACATCCCTAGCACTGATAACTGGAAATTTGTACCTTTTTACTGCCTTTCATCCAATTTCCCTTCCCCCTACCCCCGCCTCTGGTCACCACAAATTTGGATATCTTTCTCTATGAGTTCTTTTGTTTCTTTGTTTGGAAAGTATAATTGACCTACAAACACTGTTAGTTCCTGTTACACAACATAGAGATTCAATAGTTTCTATACATTTCAAAATGGTCATTACAATAAGTCTAGTTTTGATATGTCACCATACAAAGGTATTACATAGTTATTGACTATATTCTTCACACTGTACATTTCATATCGGTGACTCATTTACTTTGCAGCTGGAAATTTGTCCCTCTTAATCTCCCTCACTTATTTCTTTCCTCCACCCCCCCTCCCCTCTGGCAAGCACTTGTTTGTTCTCTGTATCTATACTCTGTTCTGTTTTGTTATGTTTGTCAGTTTGTTTGCTTTTTTTAGATTCTACATATAAGTGAAATCATACAAAATTTATCTTTCTCTGTTTGACTTGTGTTGAATATACACATTTTATTTGATGGACATATATTAATTAAATATATATTTTAATAGATATTAAAATTCATATATATTCATTTGGACATATATACAACACAATATATATTTGAAGATTAGAATCCCTATTGTTAAAAGTCTTATTCTTTGCTCCTTTATAGAGCCAAACTCTTTTCCCAAGCCCAAATTCCTGTTCTTTTCATACACAGAGTGTTTAGAAATCCCTTTTGTTTGCTCCCTAGTGTCTTTGCAACCATAAAACTCCTAGAAGAGAACAGAGGCAGGACAATCTTTGACATAAACTGTAGCGATATTTTTTTGGATCTATCTCCTAAGGCAAAGGAAACAAAAGCAAAAATAAACAAACTGGAACAAATTAAACTTAAAAGCTTTTGCACAGCAAAGGAAACCATTGACAAAACAAAAAAACTACTGAATGGGAGAAAGTATTTGCAAGTGATGTGACCGATAAGGAGATAATATCCAAAATATGCAAATAGCTCATACAACTCAACATCGAGAAACCAAACAACCCGATTAAAAAAAATGGGCAGAAGACCCAAATAGACATTTCTCCAAAGAAGACATACAGATGGCCAACAGCACAGGAAAAGATGCTCAACATTTTTAATCATCAGAGAAATGCTAATCAAAACCACGGTGAGGTATCAACTCACACCTGTCAGGGTGGCTATCACCAAAAAGACCACACATAACAAACATTGGTGAGGTTGTGGAGAAAAGGGAACCCTTGCACACTGTCAGTGGGAATGTAAACTGGTGCAGCCCCTGTGGAAAACAGTATGGAGTTTCCTCACAAAACTAAAAATAGAGCTACCATATGACTCAGTAATTCCATTCCAGGGTATATATCTGAAGAAAATGAAAGCACTAATTCAGAAAGATACACGCACCTCAATGTTCATAGCAGCATTATTTACAGTAGCCAAGACATGGAAGCAACCTAAGTGTTCATCAACAGATGAAAGGATAAAGAAGGTGGAATGCTACTCAGCCATAATAAAGAATGCAATTTTGCCATTTGCAAACCATGGAAAGACTTGGAGGGTATTATGCAAACTTCTAATTTCTTGTTGGTGACATGCTGATATATGTTTATCTCTTTTACTTGAAGCATTTTCATGCTCTCACGTTCTTATCATCCACCCCAAAGGTTTACCAAGACATTTTAAATTAAACTATTCCCTCCTTGGGGGGAATACATATGTATATATTTTAAAGTTTTTGGTGTCTGAGAATCTTTCCAGGTTTTGCTCCATTTACATTGCCTTTGTTGAGAAGGTTACAAGGATAACGGAAGAACTCAAACAACTGAGCAAGAGAATAGTGAATTCTGGATAAACTCACTGACTACCACAAAGTACAGATTTTTAAGCCTTAGTTGTTGGTTCAGTTGTGCTGTGCCACATGTGAAAAAGTAAAAATAGATGTCCTTCTGAGCCAAGAGTGGAAAAGTTGGCCGTTATCAGATTAAAAATATGTCTAAGTCTGAAATTGGATGTATAAATTCCTTGGAGTATTGGTGAAAGTACTCTGGGGGAAGAGAGTGAGAAAGCTGGGATTGAGGGCGAGAGCTGCCTGGGTTCAAGTTTTTCTGACATATTACTATTTCATTTTGGCTTAGGACTAGAAAATTTAATTAAGGCTATAAAATGTATGAAAATGAAGCAGAGAATAGGTGTCAGTTAGGAACTATGATTGTACACTCTTAATTTTTCAGGGTAGCTCTGATTGCATATGTTCTGTGGTTATTGTCTCTCATAACGTTCATATCATGCTTATTAATTTATGGTTCATAAAATATGTTTATTCCATATATGAGCATAAGAAATTATTTGAGTTAAAATGTTGCAAATCTAAATTGCAAATATAGTTAAAGAAGGCAGACTGAACTCATGTGTTACCCTGTCTCTCTCCCAAGCCCCCATTAAACTATTATTAAATGAGTACAAGGCTATAAACCCAAAAGGACAAAGAGAACAGAAGAGGGCATCAGCAGGCAAGCTGTTTGAACAAATCATTGAATAATGGAGAGTGGATGAAGGTGTAGACGTTGGTTTATTAAGGCAGAAAAATCCAGACCTCATGTACATGCAAGTAGCACAATAACTATAAAGAAGCAGTTGACACTGCAGAACCCTGGAGAGGCTTAACTCATGGCAGTAGCTGGTAAGGTAGATGGAGGATTGAGGCATGGGGCTGGACCAGGGAGTAGATGGTAAGGTTATATAAATCGATCCTCTCCTCAAGTAATAGAACATTAACAACCAGGTCTTTTCAACTCCCCAGTGCCCACCATGAACAGAACATCAATGCCTACCATATCCCTGACTTTGCCCATCATTACCATAAGAAATCAGAGTTTTATTTATTAACTGGAGAAATTAAATGAGAGTGGCTGATGATTCATAGACACCAGACATGGTGGAGGGTGTGAAGGTGACAGTCATAGTTCAATACAAGGAAACAAATAAAATCTGCTCTCATTGGAAACTTCTAGAATAGTTTGATTCTTGCAGCCCCCTTTTTCCTTCCTATGCACACAACACCACAACCAGGAAGCTGTCCCCAAGACAAGAGGTTAGAAGGTCTCTAGAAAAACTGAATCATGTAGAAGAAAGACCCCCTATAGACTAGTGGTTGGGAAGCCCTAATGGAATGGCCAGCTGCCTACAAGATCTACTTGAAGGGTAGTCAGCTAACCCTGTCCATGTACACTGAGTTTCCACTCAGGTCTTGAAGCTCCACTCTTAAATATGAATGAAAAGCCTTGGATCACCAGACTGTAAAGGGATGCTCTCACCACGGAGAGGGAGGCCAAAGTAAATGAGGTGAAAACAGGGAAAGAGAAGAAAATGGCGATAATGCAGGGATAATACATATGCTAAAACTCTATAATAATATTCTTAGGGAGATGTGAAAAGCTATTAAATTCATAAACAATAACAGATTGTTGTAAAATAAACCCTATAGAGCTCATAGAAATTAAAATACGATAGTGCTATTCCTTCCATAAAAAATGAGTAGTAGGGTTGGAAGATAAATTCTAGGAATGCTCTCTGAAGTAGAACCATGAGATGAGGAGGTGAAAAATTTGAGTAAGAATCATAGAAGATCAATTTAGGGAGTCAACTATATGACTTGTAGGAATTTCAGAAAGAGATATTAGAGGAAGAAAATTATAAAGAATTAAAGGAAATTTATCGAAATGGATAGATAGGCATCTCCAGAAGGAAAAAACAAAGCTGAGTATTCAGTACAAACACAGTGAAACTTCAGAAGCCAAGGAGACAGAGATGACCCAATTATTCATGATTAATTTGATCCTTACAAAGTAAAAGTAAGACAAATTAAAGGGTTAAACTAATCTTGTCACTTTATCCTTAAGACCTTCACCGGTCCACCAATTTCTTCAGAATCAATTTTCATCTCCTCTGCACAGTAGGCAAGGCCATTCACCAGCTGGTCCTAGCTCACCTCACTTCTTCCAGTCCAGCAGTCTTACAGAGATTCTTGCATTCGCCAGAACACAATTCTATTTCCTTTACCTGAGTATCCTTTCTTCATCTGCCTTGTCCTTTTGAACAAGGACGCCGCCTTTCTTTATGGAGTGCTGTCCATAACTTCTGTAAGGCTGAGTTAGGTCACCTTTCACTGTGCTCCCATAGAATTCTTGCTTCTGGCTAGTATAGTGATAGTCACTCTATTATAATTCTCTAGCTGCTTTCGGTATCCATTCCCCAAGCGAAAACATCTCGAGCACAAAGACTGTCTCTTGTTTATTGCGTGTCCTCAGCACCTGCCACAGGACCTGCACATGGTAGGCTTTCTTTTTTTTTTTGTAATGCAGAAAGTGAGTGAAGGATGAGATAGTCAGGGCTGTAGACAATCGGTAAATCAAAATGGAAGAAAGTCAGTGGTTCTGTTCATGTCTTTATAAGGATATTTAAAGGTATTCTCTTTTCTTCTTGCCTTTAATGACCATAGTTCATCAATGCTACGATAAAATTTTTTTCACATTTTAATATTTCTGAAGTTGGAATATGTCATACGTTTGATGGCTTGCATAGATTTTTAAAGCGGCAGCATTACCAACCTTTTTAGTGGTAGATAACATAATGGTGCATCTTGCAATCAAAGGAGTGGTAGAGTTCATGAATTGTGGCACATATAAGTTAAGTATATGTATAATATGTATGCCAAGTTTGTGAAGGAATAGAATGGGAGTCCTGAGTTGGACTTCTAGAGCACGAGGAATAAGGGCTGTAAGACCATGGAGCTATCAAAGTTTCCTGGCTCAGAGAGAAAAGAGGAAACAGAGTCATGGAAGAAGAATGGGGGCAGTGTATGGAAGTTGTGAGGTTTCTCCTAAATAAACAAGATAGGCTACAGGTTGATAAAACTCCTTACCGCAAAACACTTATCCAGGTCTATGACAAAGTAAGTTGTAAAGCTTAGTTTCACTTATTGTTTGGTAGTGTTGAAATAACATGTTTTAACTGAGTTTCACAGGCCACCCTGCCAGAAGAGGGAACAAATTATTGAAAAGAAAAACAGGGATTCTTGTTTCAGGTTACGTCATCAGTGAAGAAAACTTGGAAAGTAGAAACCCTCCATGTTCTTATAGGCCACGACGCCAAACCGAAACCCAAATTAGCCATTGTTGGACAAAACCCCTGATTTTGCAAAACCTAGTCCCAAACCAACTCTGGCTGAGTACAGTCAAGTGACAGACAATATTTAGAAAGTATTTGTCAGAAGAATAGCAGAACGTTCACTCCACAAGGAACAAACCCTACCATCAAACCACTACTGAAATTTAGTGACGGCAGGTTACAATAATATTAGAGAGACTTGATTGTGCTAAAAAATATTTATTTTGGCAATTTGTGAGCAACTTAATAGTATATATTTCCAGATAAGCAGCACTTCCATCAGTGGCTTTTGGCAGTGTACGATATAGGACATATAGATTAACTTAACCTGAAACAGAATTTAATAGATATCCTGACTGCATATACTCCCTCCTTTCGCCATCACTTTTTAAGGTTTCTATTCGTTTACATTTTGTCTAGATTTTATTTAGTTCTAAATGTACAGTCATGAGTAGTTCTACAAAAATCATTGTTAAAGGGAAAGCAAAGAAGTAACCAACAAACCATTTTTAAAACATGAATCCTAAAAGGACTAACTAATAGTGGTATCTCTTTTTAACGCTGAGTAAACTGATCTTTGGGAATAAACAGCTCACCTCTAAGAACCGAATCGACTGTTTCCTGGTGAGAAAATTCTGTTTAAGTACAGCAGAAAAAGCCCATGATTGGGTGTTGCTTAGCCAGTGGGATATACCATTAAAGTGCTCACAGATTGTACAACCATTAGTTTTTATCACAAGTCAGTCATAGGTATTATTGTAAAGGTAGAATTTTTATCTTTTAAGTGATAATTTTTCTTTTTTTTTTTCCTGCTATGAAGTTGTGATTCTCAGGCCTTAATTATCAGGGGACATTTTATTGTTTTCTTTAAATCAGAGAGGCAATGAAGAAATGTTATCCTTTACAATTGATTAAAGAAAGAGGGTAAATTTAGATCGTCAATTTTCTGAGCTACTTCACTGTACAGCTGGGTGGCAAACTTACTTTGATACAGAGCTTCATTTTTGTAACACATTAGGTTTGATTTTCTGACTATTATTGAAAAGTCCAAGTGATCCATGATTGCACTTTCCCACAGCACTTCTGAGAGCTCTAGATATATTTCATATTTCCAAAGAAGCATCATTGTTGTTTTTGCCCAGGTGTAAAGAGTTTTGTGTGAATTGGTGCTGCAAGCAAATAGCATGCATCTACAAACTGAGTAAGTGTTTCTTAGACAAAGACAGCTACTGTAGCCTCAAACAAGTCCATTTATTTGGGTGAAGGGAGTATTTTGTCAAGGAAAGACAAGCTGACATATACTTATTAATGTCTCTCAAACTGTGTGACAAAATCTGGCAGAGTAACTGTGAATGCAACAATTTGTCACAATTTTATGGAATCCTTTCACATACAGAATTCATGCCTTTGTTCAAGCTGCCTAAAGTATTTAAGTTTTCTAAAAGATTTCTTGGGCAAAATTCCCACAAAATTTCCACTATTATTTTCAAGGCTTTCAGCTCTTCCTTATATACATGAGATAACTTTCCTGTTCTTAACATTCTCCCCAAGAGAATATGTCTCTTTAGGAACATCTTGGAAATAAGACTTGAGTCTTCAAAGAAAAGTTGTAGAACTTACATTTATACTGGATATTTTCTTATAAAAATGTTAATCAAATTATGCGATGAGCATTTGCTACGCGTGTATTTGAAAGGATCAATGTCAATGAGAATGTGACCACTTACTGTTTTTTAGATAGCTGATTGCTTGTATTATCCAATACTTTCATTCTGGCATTTTTCCTTTATCTGGTTGTTACTTCTGTGATATTGATTTTTTTGATATTTACCTCTAAGAAGTGGTTGTAATTGTCACTCAAGTAAGACATGTGATAGAGCCCAAAGATGTCCCACAATATTTTAGTAGTAGTAGTGTAAATGTATTTTTAATATATATTTTTTTTTTTTTTTTTTTTTTTTTTTTTTTTTTTTTGCGGTACACGGGCCTCTCACTGTCTTGGCCTCTCCCGTTGTGGAGCACAGGCTCCGGACGTGCAGGCTCAGGGGCCATGGCTCACGGGCCCAGCCACTCCACGGCATGTGGGATCTTCCCGGACTGGGGCACGAACCCGTGTCCCCTGCATCGGCAGGCGGACTCTCAACCACTGCGCCACCAGGGAAGCCCTATTTTTAATATATTTTAATACATTCTATAAAATATATATTTACATACACGTATATATAAAATTTTAAATATTAAATATACATGTGATTTTGCAAAGCTTAGATGGCTGACTACAGGCAGAATGGTGAAAATTTTAGGGAGGCAGAATTTCAGTATCTGCTTTCTAACCATCAGGGCTGTCCTGGCACAGAAAGGGCTGCTTTGGGAGCAGTAGGTTTTTCATTCCTAGAAGTGTTCACACAGAGACTGGGTCTTTTGCTGAAGATACTGTCAAGCACTGCAGGCATATACGAAATGGTCTCTAAAGGCCCTTTTACCTCTGAGACTCCATGAACTAAAAATATCATTTGAGGGAAATTGAGTTTTAATGACTTGTTCTTTTGAATCAAAAGGAAGTCTTCTGAGTGGGGGAGAGAAGCACTGTTAAAATTAATTGAATGCCAAATGTTGAGATTTGGAAGATCAGTTTATACAGCGTGGTATTTGCTGTCCAAATGTTTATCTCAGAACGGATTAGGACGACAAATAACACTTAATCATGCCCGTATCACTTAACTAGTAGTCCTTTCTTATTTACCAGTTTTACTCTAAGCCCAGATGGCCATATCCTTCTGTTATGGGTTGAATTCTGCCCCCCACCCCCTTGGCAAAATACGTTGAAGCCCTAATCCCCAGTATCTCAGAATGTGACCTTATTTGGAAATAGGGTTACTGCAGATATTAAGTTAAAATGAAGCCATACTGGAAAAGCATTGGTCCCTAGTCTAAGACAATTATTGTTCTTATAAAAGAAGACCATGTGAAGACATAAAGACATGGGGAGAAAGTCATGTGAAGATAGAGGCAGAGATGGGAGTGATACATCTACAGGCCAAGGAACATCAAGGATTGCCAGCTTTCACCAGAAGCTAGGAGAAGGGCATGGAACAGATTCCCCTTCACAGACCTCAGAAGGAATCAATTTGGCCAGCACCTTGATTTCTGGCTTCTGGACTCCAGAACTGTGAGAGAATAAATTTCTGTTGTTTTAAGTCGCCCAGTTTGTGGTACTTTGTTATAGCAGCTCTAAGAAGCTGATACATCTTCCTTATAGTCAATCACCTATAAGAGACATCTATGTATTTATATTTTTCCAGAAAATTTCTATGTAAATATCTTTACATAGATATCTTTTTTCCTTCCAGTATACATGGGAAGTATATCATATCTACTCTGTATTTGGATTTATTATCTATTTTTATATTAACATAATTGAAGATTTTTCTATATCAATATACGAAAAGCTACTCTGTTCTTCTGAATGGCTGTGTGCTAAGCCACTGCGTGGATTTAATAATATATTACTTGTCCTTTACCGATGGTCATTCCAACTCTTTAATTACAAACAATGTTGCAGTGGACATTCTTGGATAAATGCCTTTGTGAACACATTCAAATATGTATACATGATAAATTCCTGGAAGTAGAAATGTCACATCCAAAGATAGGTGCATTCTCAAACATGACAGTTTTTGGCAAATTGTCTTCCAAAAAAGTAGTTCTAGTTAACATGTTTATCTACATATGACAGTTACTGTGTCTCGCTGAATCTGTATGGGACCACGCTTTTGATTTTTTCCCTGTCTTTAACTATGAGTGAGGTTAAGTACGTTTTCATATATTTTGGCTGTTTGTATTTTGTTTCTTTTAAAATTAGCCAGTTTTTCTAATGGGCTATTCTTATTTATGTGTAGGAGTTCCTTTTTAAAAATTTACTTCTTAGCCCTATTACATTGCTATGAGGGATATAGTGTAGGTGACAACTACTAAGTATGAATATTTTTGTCTTAAAAGTAGTTTCTGGGGCTTCCCTGGTGGCGCAGTGGTTGAGAGTCCGCCTGCCGATGCAGGGGACACGGGTTCGTGCCCCGGTCTGGGAGGATCCCACATGCCGCGGAGCGGCTGGGCCCGTGAGCCATGGCCGCTGAGCCTGCGCGTCCGGAGCCTGTCCTCCGCAACGGGAGAGGCCACAACAGTGAGAGGCCCGCGTAACGCATTAAAAAAAAAAAAAAAAAAGTAGTTTCTGTATGTAGAAAAGACTATTCAGAGATTTGCTTTTGCTTAAAAACTTAGCATTTAATTGATTAAAATTAAAAATCCAAAGCCATACTTCTTACTTAAGCTTTCAAATTCAGTTTACAGATTTATTACTCTATTTATAAATCTGGATGATTTTAGTAACCATTTTTAGGGAAATTTTGAATGTGTGTAATCACATTTATGCACTTAGTTAACTAAACTCCTCCATATATGGCTGCGTTGGGTCTGTTGCTGAGTGCAGGATTTCTTTTAGTCGTGTCCAGCAGGGGCTACTCTTCGTTGCTGTGTGCGGGCTTCTTATTGCGGTGGCTTCTCTTGCTATGGATCATGGGCTCTAGGTGCACAGGCTTCAGTAATTGCAGCGCACGGGCTCAGTAGTCGTGGCGCGCAGGCCCTAGAACACGCGGGCTTCAGTAGTTGTGGCACATGGGCTCAGTAGTTGTGGCGCACGGGCTCTAAGGCGCATGCGCTTCAGTTGTGGTGCGCAGGCTTAGCTGCTCCGCAGCATGTGGGGTCTTCCCGGACCAGGGATCGAACCCGTGTTCCCTGCATTGGCAGGCGGATTCTTAATCACTGCGCTGCCAGGGAAGTCCTCCTCCATATATTTTTAAACTCATTTTGTAAATTTCATCTGCTTGACTTCCTTTTCAAGTATGTCGATCATCTATCTGAAAAACCTTCCCAAATACTTAATATTTTAAAAACATCTTTCAAAAAACCAAGCACATAAAAATAGTGAAGGTTAATCTTCTTTCATGTTCCAAAGCTTATATATATATATATATATATATATATATATATAGTATGAGTTAAAATTGCAAGTCTATATTAATTATTTCATTATGCATTTCAAATTGCAATTACTGACCTCATTTCTCATTTTAATATGCCAAGTTCTTTCCAAACATGGATATATCACTTAACCAAAAACATTAATAAGATTGTTTTGATCTTCTTAAACATTTCTGTACTTAATTCTAAGTTTCTCGAGGGTTGAAGGATGCTTAGCTATGAAAGGAATTATGTCATCTAATATCATTTTTGGAGTTGACTTCTCAGCTTGCTTGAGGTTACTTAACAACCAGAAATTTAGGTCAGGACATTCACTGAATTCTGATAGAACATACTGAGGCCTGTTTAAGAGTTCATAACAGGGACTTCATAATTTGAAGTCTGGTATTTTAGTCCTACCTCGTGTTAGCAGAGATCCATGGTCTGTTGAAAGGATCGCTTATCTCTCAACTAATTGATTACCTGAGAAGCTTAGCCATTTTTTTGAGTTTTAAGATAGGAACTGATTTTCATATCTAACTCTACAGTTTGTAAAACTTGGTGGGAGCCTGCATTCTTTATATATACTTCCAAATGTAACTCTTTTGTATATTAAAATAATATCAACTGAACCTGTGCTGTATATTGTCCCATGGCATTCCCTTGCTATTCAGTTGCAACCTCAAAGGACATTCTACTGACAAGAAGAAAGCGGGGCATTGGTTTTGATCCATCTGGATCTCAACTACCTTTGTTTAATCGCTTGTGATTTGATTGAAAGACCTCATACATCTTGATAATATGGTCACCAAATGAAGGTCATATACGTAACATATACACATAATCAAATGTATCCACAAAGGCATTTATCCAAAAATGTCTATGGCAGCATTGTTTATATGAAAAAAATTGGAATCAATCCAAAGGCCCATTAATAGAGGATAGGTTACATAACCTATTAAAAGGCACTTAGAATTTTTCTGCACATTTCAGGACTGAAGATGACATATTCTTTGGCTTTAATGCTTTAGTTTCTGGCAAGCTCAGCACCAAACCCTCCTGACTCCTGACTCCATGATTCTTGGATGCAGGAAAACAATCTGAACTGCTGATGCCATAGTACAGAGAAATAAGGACTGTATTTGGATGGAAATAGTCATCCTGATAATCCATGGCACCACTACCAGTATATTCATCTGATCTACTTTTCCTTAGTGTGGTGTTTGTGATGAAAGAATATACAGTATTTGGAAAGTAGTAGATTTGAACATCCTTTCCCCACAATGGGTGATGTTCTAGGACTATAATCACGAGAGTCTGTTTTTCTGTGCATATATTTAAAAAACAGGGACTATTGAGGCACTAGGCACAGCTTTGCTTTCAGAAATTTATGATCAGAAGGAGGAATATTATCTATTCTGATAAAATTTTATATTATGATGAATAAAATGTTAGAGCCGGAAGAAATTGTAAACTTCCTCTTTGCATAAATAAGGTAAAGCCCAGAGAGCCTAAATGATGTTCTCCATGTTCTATCAGTGAGGGTAGAACTCTTAGTGCTGGGATCCAAGAACCATGGAAGCTGGGTAAAGAATAGTCCCTTCATTCATTATTATGCCACGCTCAGACTGAGGATGAAGATAAAGTCCATTTTTCTCTGAACTATAGGTCAGAATCCAACCAATACTGACTTTCATGAATTCCAAACAGGGATTCTCAAAGTTCCATGGAACTAGAAACAGTTAGGCATCAGTAATAATTTCCTCCTAGGCACTGTGACTAAAATTCTCTGCTTGGCAAAGAATATGCAAGCGAGAGGTAACCCCTTCTAGGGTGTAACATGTAGTCCACAAGCCACTCAATGCTTAATTTTTTTCCTATAGAGATTGTAACATTTTCATAAAAAGTAAGGATTTCAACAAAGATAATTATAAATTACTATTTTTACAAGCGAAAAAACATGCCAATATGACATAATATGAGACGTGAAGACAGCTGCATTGGAAATTAAATAATTTCTCCCAATGAATTTACCTATCGTTAATGCTTACGTAATCCACAGGTCAAGGGGGACGTCTTCTCTTTCAGATTTAAATACAAATGAGGTCCTATACCTCATTTTCGATTCTTACTGTTCCTCTAATACATCCAGGAATTGGTGGTGCGGCGGGGGGAAAGCTTGTGTTTCCCTTCCTGTCTCATCAACTGAAGCTCCTCTTTGCTCTCTGCTCCAGGCCATTCTAAGGTTGAACAAAGCCTATTACTTTGTAATTTTTGAAAAGCCTTGGTGCACACGTGTGTAGCAGCTTTTGCTGACGCTTTAGGGCAATGCAGGGGATTTCCATCACAGCGCTACAGATAAATTTAAACTGAACATTCAAACTGCTGTTCACAAGTGACCCCCAGTCCCCCGCCACTGGGCTTTCCCATGGAGCTCTGCTTCTACAGGCTTTGCAGCCTGCTGTGTTTCTTAGCTCCTCTATCCTTCTCTTAATTTTAATCCCTCTTTTCTCTTTTTTCTTACCCCAATCACTGATTAACTGTTAGCTGTTCGTGAAGAGCAGCTTATCTAATCTCTAAAAAAACCTGTCATTTTACACACCATGTTTTGGGAGAGGTCTCATTTTTTCTACCCAAAGCAAACTTTCAAGGTATTTTCCTAGATGAAGATGGTAGCTCTCTTTAAGTGACCTACAATTAAAATTACATTTGTATATATAATTTTAATAAGAAATAAAATAAATAATAAAACTATTTTCATTTTTTTTCCCATCGTGCTACCCTTAGCTTTCCTCTTTATGACCAGGAATCTCTTATTTCTTCTCACCTGGTGTGTATCCAGCTGTACTGTATGGAGTGTCAACATTTCCTTGCTTTCATCTAATGCTTGATTTGAGAACCCTTGAAGGCTTCCTCCTAGTCAGTTCTCAAAATTTATATATTTTTGTGAGAAATAGTGTTGTCTTAAAGTCTTTGGGAAGGCTTATATTTATCTCTTCTCTACACTTAGAGTGCCTTTATTTTTTTCCTTTCTCTTAGCATGGTCAGAAAAGTATGGGGGAGAATCCCACTCTCTACATTGCTAAAACTATCCTCCAACCCTGAGATGCTTTTCAATTAAGAGAAAGCAGCCAATAAACACATGACTGACTCACTCCATTTACTTTTCCTCTCCCTACACTATCAATACTCAGTTTTGCAATGCAGCCTCTTTTATAATTCTAAACTCTTTAAAATATACTTTACTCTTATTTAGGGACTACATCTTTTATACTCTGACTGTTTAAAAACACATGTTGAACAAAGCATAGCAAACATTTTACACTGAATCGCCTGTATTCCACTGATATAAGCAGCTAGTGATGTTTTGGAGATGTCCGAGAGGTTGGGATTTCAGATAAAGCCATGTGGATGCTCTTTTGGAGGACTAGAGACACAGAAGATGTAATCAGGAATGAATTAGAAAGCCCTTCTAGGATTTCCAGGTAACAGGATAAGATGCTGCTCTGGGAATGGCAGTGAGAGAACATATGAAGGGGATGGTGTTGGGAAGGGGTTGCCCAGAAGGAGGAAGGTGATCCAGATGAGAGAAGATGAGAGCCATAGGGTTAGAAGTGGAGCAGTTGGATTAAAGAAGAAGAGATATGAGCTACAGAAAGTACATGTCGTGTTTGGTTAACTGACTGAACACAGAATGCCAAAGACAGTAAGAAGCTGAAGATTTCTCAGTGTCCATACCCAGAATATTTGAAAGATGATTCATTACTTGCTCTGATAGAGATACAGGAAATGGAGGATAAATTGTTAAAGCTTTGTAATATTCAGGGTCAGTTGATATTTCTACACTCATTTCAAGTGCATCACATACGACTGATTTCCTGGGAAAATTTATGTATCCGAAGGAAAAGAGTTTCTAATTAGGATCTGTTTCACTGAGACCATATACATGGCAAAGACCATTCAGGCAATCTGTCATGTGTTCTAAATTATTTGAAAAGCTGTCTACATTAATCAAATTAATTGTGTAGGGCTAGCCTTTGGGTTCTCAGACTATTTTTAAACATACATACAAAAAGTTTCTACTTGTTCTGTAAAAAGTCTATTTATTAAAACATGGTTATGTCTAATGACTCTTTTCCCTTCAAAATCCTGTGTTTAAAACAATCACAGATGGCTTGCAATAAATCATTTCCAATTTCACTCCCTTCTCAGGCAATGTTATCCAAATCTGTGGTTTAAAAAACCATTTATATACCAAGAGCTCCTAAAGTTATTTTCCAGCTCTGACCTCTCTCCTGAACTCCAGACTCAAATACCTGCTGCCTGTTATACATCTCTACTGGGAGGTCCAAGTGGCATTTCAACCTAACAGGACCAGAACTCTTAATTCTCTCTGTTTCTCATTCTTCAACCTGCTTCTTCCTCATCTTTCTCAATTGATGGTGCCAGGATCCACCTGGTTGTTCAAATAAAAATTTACAAAGTCATCCTTGGTTCTTCTTTTTTTTCTCTCACACTCAACATGGACACTGCTAATAAATTGAGTTTACGCTATCTAAAAAAGCTCTTTGTGAATCTTCCCACTTTTCTTCATCTCCTTAGCTACTACTTTGGACTATCTTTCCTTCCAACATTCAATCCATTATAGACAAGGTAGCCAGAGTAATCTTCAAAAAATTCAAATCAAAGCATGTCTGTCCATCTCTCTCACACTTAGAATGAAAACCTATGTGATCCTGCATCCATCTGCCTCTCCAGCTTTAACTAATCGCTGTCCATTCTCACACGATGGTACAGCTGCACTGGATTGCGTTATGTTTCTTAGAAAGTCCAAGGCTATTCATTCTTTATGGGCTTTCATGTTTATCGGCCTGGACTGTCCTCTTTCTAGAGCATCATACGTCTGGATCCTTTTAGTTTCCTAGCTCTTTTCTTAAATCTCGCTTCTTCCGTTTAGTCTTACCCAATACTCTGTCACAGTCAGAGTCTATCCAGGAAAATGAAACCACTCAAGTATTTAAAACAGGAATTTTAACACGCAGCGTTGTTACACATGTGGTGGGAGAGCTGAGAAGCCAAAAAGGAGATGGAAAAATAACCCAGAGCTTGAAAACAGCAGAAAGCTACTACCAATTCTGGGTTGGAGAGACAAAAAGAGGAGGTAGGTTTACTGAAGTCCAGGACCACAGCAGAAGCTAGAAGCACATCAGGCATAACTGGCAAGAGTCAGGGAAGCGATGTAGTCTCTGCTGAAGACATTACCCAAGGCAGGGGGAGAGGGGAAAAACACGTTAATTTCTCCCTTCTTGCAGTGCTCCAATCTCAGTGATTCCATTTGTTAAACCCAGCCATAGGTTAGCTATGTTAATAGGAGTCTGTAGAATGTAACCTGCAAGGTCAGCCCCACTCTGGCACAGAGCAGAGCAGGACATGGAGGAGAAATTAATCTGAGTGGAATCAGATCAAGGATGGGTATATCGGGACGTCCCTGGTGGCACAGTGGTTAAGAATCCACCTGCCAATGCAGGGGACACGGGTTCGAGCCCTGGTCCGGGAAGATCCCACATGCCACAGAGCAACTAAGCCTGTGCGCCACAACTACTGAACCTGTGTGCCACAACTACTGAAGCCCGCACCCCACAACTACTGAAGCCCATGCCCCAGAACTACTGAAGCCTGTGCGCTTAGATCCCGTGCTCCGCAACACAGGAAGCCACCGCAATGAGAAGCCCGCGCACCACAGCAAAGAGTAGGCCCTGCTCGCCGCAACTAGAGAAAGCCCGTGTGCAGCAACGAAGACCCAACGCAGCCAAAAATTAATTAATTAATTAATTTAAAAAAAAAGGGTAGGTGTATCACCCAACTTAAAGTAGCCACCCTTACCCAGACACATCCTAACTCGTTGTTTTTTCATCACAGCACATATCATTCTTGAAAGTTTCTTAGTTGTTAATTTTTTATCTGTCTTTCTCTAGTTCACATCCAACACAGCATCTGGCATATCTTATGTGCTCAAAAATGAATACAAAGAGGAGAAATTTTTCTCTGTAAGGTCACAGTAGGAAAGATACGTAAAGAAGTCCTTTAATAATCTTCCAAGTTTGTACACAGTGTAACTAGAACTCCAAGCTGGGTTATTGATTAATAGATGCACATTTCTTATGGATTCTCTACCTTAGCGGGGGAGAGTGGTGCTATATTTTCTGAAGAGACAATTATAATGCTTTTAAAATAAATACCTCTTGATTCAGTCTTAGAGTTTAGCTTTTAGTAACTTTCTTTTTTAAGAAAAACTTTACTGAAATATAACACGCTTTAAAAATATTGTAGAATGCTTTTGGTTACAGATGAATGTTTCTAAAATCAAGAAATGCTAAGAAAGACTTAAGTATGTAAAAATTTCTGAGGGCCTCCTTTTTCTTCAGTTCCCCCAGTTAGTAATAAATACATGTGTCCTTGCTGCTTGTAACACCTTCAGCTCAAAGATCTCGGAGCACTGTAGACACAAAGTTACTATTCTGTTTTTAGCTGAGAAACACGAGATTTAGGTACCAAGCAGTTTCTTTCAGCATTATAGCATCACAGCACCAAAGGACCCTTAACGAGATAATCAAATCCACTCCCTTTGCCTCCAAAGTATGCATTGAATTATTGAGCTAAAACAGGATTATATCTAAATCCTCATTTGTTAAGGCTCTTGGGGAAGGAGATTGTAATGACCCCATTTTAATAGCATTTACTGTTCATAAATGTTTCCTGGTATTTATTCTCCATTCTTCACACTACAATTTCAGCCTGTTTTCTCTCACTCTTTCCTGACCTCCCATAATGTGCTCAATTTTGTATTGCTTTTTAATTTTTTCATACGCAAAAATCTCATCTCTATAAGAACATCATCAATAGGAATTACACTGCTTTACACTGTTTCAGTTTGCCCCAGAGTACAGGTTCAGGGATGTGTCAACTAGCTGATGGGTTGTAGTGTTAGAATCTATTTTGAGTGGAGAAAGTTAGTGATTGAGTGATAGTCACGTGATATTGGGGCATAAGGAGATAGAAGAAGCAGAAAAAGAATCCAACCTTTTTTGAGTACTTGTTATGTGCCAAACACTCTTCTAAGTCCTTTTACATGTATTAACTTAGTTAATCTTCACAATAACTCTATGGGTTGGCACTATTATCCCATTCTAAAAAAAAAAAAAATGGAAAGCTGATGTACAGAAAAATGTCAAATGTCCAAGAGCATGCTGTTGATAAGTGGCAGTGCTGACATTCAAACCCAAGAACCCATGCTCCTAACCACTGAACTACAGCTTCTCTGGGCGAGGGGAAGGGGACTTTAATAGAAAGTGTCCAGGAAATGGCATATGGTGGCTCTGGTTTCAGTTCTCACTACAAGAAGAAGTGACTGTTGCTTGCGACAGCAGACAGAAGACCGCTGTTCTCCCAGAGGAAACGCAGCTGCCAGGGAGAAGGCACTACAGACACAGAGTAGAGTTCAGCAAAGCAGAGTCAGCATTCAAGCGAAGCAGAACTTTATGAAGAATTTCATCAATAAAGAGTCACCGTGGCATGGATAATGACCTAGACTTAGGAATAAGGATCCTAAAGAAGGCAATGGACATTCCAGCCAGACAACCCAAACCAGACAACACACTGCGCAGATAACTGTGTACACACAGAAGAGCATCAGACAGGATCAGATCTGTTTCCATAGCCCCTAGTCATGTAGACAAGTCTTATGACTAGTTGCTTAGTAGAACATGTTGATGGTCTTCTTTACATCATTGTTTATAATTAGAAAATTAGAGTGCCTAAAGTTCTTATTTGAGAGTGAGGAGGTAATCATTTTAGGTAAATTCATCATCTTACAAAAGTTTCAAGTCAAAGGGTCCTTCTATATATTGCTAGATATGAGTTCCTGGTTGGAAGAGTAGGATGGACGCACACTCTGACACCAGAATTCTTTCATTGTCGACAAGATTTAAGGGCTACGTGCGACAGGTACATAATCTATACGTTAGCATTACCACCTGATGTTATGTTGGAGATGGAAGTTTCAACAGTTTCCCCAGCTGTTAACGAAATACACATGTACATACACATCTATAACCATACGTGTATTCACACCCTTATTCCTCCAGGGCACTGCCCCCTCTCATTCCAGTCTCCTCAGTTGATTGTCACACTCCTTCCACGGTCCTGCCCCACTATACTGAATGGATATTAGTTCACAATTTTCCGTTATTTTCTGCAGGCCCAGAGTGATGCCAAGGCCTCCACCGCCACGTGCTGTCAGGCTTGTTCTTATCGCTTTGGCCGGGAATGGCTATCCGACTTCTAGATTTATCCAAATCCTGTCACTCTCTAAGGTCCAAATCAAATTCCTCAGACGACATTCTCCACAAACCCCAAGCATCCCCATCTCTATCCCCCTTTGGTACCTCCTGTGAATGCCACTTTGATAATCAGTCACATGGTACCCTGCGCATCGCTGCTGTTCATGTGTGGGTGACTTTTCTGACAATCAGTCATATGCTTATTGGGCCTAGGAACTGACTCTTAAACTTCTTGCCCTTACACATCCCCTAGGACAATGGCAGACGTACAGCTGACTCTCAATGCACAATTGTTCGAGATAAAATGAATTGAAAGCACTTAATTGTTCTCCTTCAGACTAACTGACGTCAATAAGTAAATTATTTTTGAAGGGCTTTCACCCCCCTTGTGTCCCAGAAGGACCTGTGGGGCACACTGCATATCAAAAAGAGTCAGAGTTCCCTTTAAATCCACGGCATGTTCAATGAGATGGATTGAGTATATCGTCTTCTCTCCACACGCTTTTTTAAATCCGGGTAATTTATGCATCTCTAATGTTGGACACAAAAGCATTTCACTGGGAGGGAATTGGAGGGGAAAAGTCTTACTATTATAGAAGCATGCAATTGTTTGAGCATACACGTATTTTTATGATAGTTCTGCAGTTGAATTTTCTCACACGGAGTTGACGCCTGTCATGACAGTTTGAGTCCTCTGTGTCTAGAAACTGGTACAATTCTGTTTTATCAGCATTGGTATTTGGGCAGGCAGCCTGAATAGATTAATGAGAAATGATGAACATAGAATATAAGATTTACCTAATGGGTTAAACTCAATGATCAGATACCACAGTGATACACCTTAGCCTCAAACGTTCTGATCCGCCTTGAGAACTACAGTACCTGTGAATCCATCAACTATGAAGTTACCTAAAACACTCTTCAACTAATTTGTGCTTTTAGTCTCAATCACCTCCTGATGTGATGACTTTAGTAATACTAATAATACCAGCAGCTAACATTCAGGAAATACAATAGGCCCATAATCGTCTCAGCTAAATCCTTACAACAGCCTTGTGTAGGGGGCACTATTATTACTCTCTTGTTAGTTGTTCCTTTGGACTTTATTTTTTCTTTCCCCCATTTTCAGTATTTTGAGTGAACTTTTAGGGATTACCTCTAACCCTCGACAACAAATTATTTTGTTTGTATTTCTGCAGTCATTTCTTCAATCCTTTACGGGCTTCTTAGAAAGGTATGCTAAGAGAAGGATGATGCTAAAATCACATTTACAGAGAGATTCCGTTCATCTTTGTATGGGGAAAGTATCAGTACCCCTAAAATCATTTTTCATGTGCCCAGCATTGTATTGGCTCCCTCCACCCCAGTTTTATTGAGGTATAATTGACATATAACTTTGTTTTAGTTTAAGGTGTCCAACACAATGATTTGATATATGTACATATTGTGAAACGATCACCCCAATAAGTTTAGTTAACCTCTATCACCACACATAGTTACACACTTTTTTTTTTCTTGTGGCTTTTTAAACAAGTCAGGGACACACACTGACCAGCGGCCTTAAGGAGCAATGACTACCACAACCTGGGCTAAAAGAAGTGCTCACTAACTGTGTATGAAAACAGGAAAGAATGAGGCAAAATAATATATTCTGATTCTTTTGCTCTAGCCGTAAATTATTCATTCACAACCATTCATTCCATAATTGTAACTGAATCCATGAGTCCCTGCCTCTCCGTGCTCACGTTATTTCCTAACTCAGTGAATGACACACCATCTTTTCAGTTATTCAGACCATAAATCCAGGGGCCTTCCTTGATACCCCTCTCAAATCATTCCATTCCCTCAGGAGCTGCATTAATCCATGTCACCATCTACTTACTTTTTTTTTTTTTGCCGTACGTGGGCCTCTCACTCTTGTGGCCTCTCGCGTTGCGGAGCACAGGCTCCGGACGCGCAGGCTCAGCGGCCGTGGCGCACGGGCCGAGCCGCTCCGCGGCATGTGGGATCTTCCCGGACCGGGGCACGAACCCGTGTCCCCTGCATCGGCAGGCGGACTCTCAACCACTGTGCCACCAGGGAAGTCCTATGTCACCATCATCTGACCCACACCATCGCGCTAGCTTCCCAGATCGCCCACCTATAACTCCTTTTGCTCCTCCCACCCCACCTCGATGCAATAGGCGGAATAGCTATTTTCAATACAAATCTGATTGCGTTACACTTCCCCATTGGCTTAAGGTACTCAGTGGTTTCCCTTTGACCTTAAGATAAAAACAAAATCCCCACCTGGTCTTAGAAAATTCCTCGCCCCTGCTTGCTTAGCTCCCGGTGCCATCTTGCATGGATGACTCCATTCCTCTTTATGACACCCACCCCAGCCCTCCTGTATCATGCTTCCTCCCTTGCACACGAATTAGCTGGCATAGCCTTCCCTCCCTTCTTTACTCGATGAACAACCTTCAGAAGTTAGTTTCATTAAGGGGTCCTCTTCCTTGACAGCTCTGACTGTCATATCCTCCTACAGCCATTCATTTATTCACTTATGCATTCGCTCAAATAATTCAACAAATACCTACTGAGCAACTTCTCTGTGCCAGGCTCTGTGGCCGGGCCTGGGATACAATAGCAAGTGAGGCATGTGTGGTTCCTGATCTCATTGTCCAAAGTGGAAATCAGAGCACAAGTCTGTCTTCTTTCACAGGACTTATTGCAAGCAGAACTTAACGCCTATTTTTATTATTAGATTTAGATCTCTTAACCTCCATGCAAGCAAGAATTTTTCCCCACTGTTTTGTTTCTAGAAACCAGCACCCTACCTGAAATATAATGTGAACTCAATTTGAATTAATTTTAGAGATTTAAACCTAAATACATTAAAATTTATCCACCATATATAGACTTATTAAATCTTAAAATATTTATTTCTTCTTAGTCTTGTCATTTCATGAATTGTGGTGTTATGTTAGTCACTTTTTTTTTTTTTTTTTTGTGGTACGTGGGCCTCTCACTTTTGTGGCCTCTCCTGTTGCGGAGCATAAGCTCCGGACGCGCAGGCTCAGCGGCCATGGCTCACGGGCCCAGCCGCTCCGCGGCATGTGGGATCTTCCCGGACCGGGGCACGAACCCGTGTCCCCTGCATCGGCAGGCGGACTCCCAATCACTGCACCACCAGGAAGCCTAGTCACATTTTTATTAACTTATTTTTTGTTAATTTATTTCAGAATATTTATTGCTCACTGATCAACGCTAGCTCATTCCTCTCTATAATTCCTCCAGATATTAAATGATAATACCTGTTTGGGGAAAAAGATCTGAAGTATCTGGGAACATTAATTTTCTATTTTTAAGCTTTGTTCATATCTAAACATTGTGCCCAATTGCGCACTGACTGAAGTTCTAAAACATATTTTATAATGGCTTTCAAAATCTGAACGTATTATGCATCCTTGTTACTTCCTTCCCATTTCTTGAAAAAACAGTATTTCTCAATTTAAATTCTAAGGGTTCCATGGTCAAATGCTACTGGCTTAAACAGCAAATTTCTTGCTGCAGCATTTCATAGAGCCCTTGACCAGTTATTTAACGTTGTGAATTCCTAAGTCCGTGTGTGTGGTGGGGGAGAGGGTGAAGGGTGGGAGAAGTGGAGGGATGGTGGTAGTACATTTTCAGAACACCAGCTTTTTCAAAAACATTTGATAGCTGCACTCCTTTCTCCAAGAGCTCTTGTCCATACATTTTGGGAAATGCTGCTTTTAAATCAGCCTGATTCTAGATGTGGGATAAAATGTTGGAGGCTCACTATTTCGGTCATCATTAAAAAAATGAACTTTTGCAGTTTTCTCTGGAAGTCAACCGACTCCTGAAAGAATGTGTGTCCAATTCAACCCAGCAAATGGTTATTGAACATCTATTATCTGACCGTCTAACGCTGGTAGTTTTCTTGACTAAGAAGACTACAGTGACGTGCCTGTCCCTGTGGATGGCGAAGACAAGATCATTGGGACCGAGTCACCATGTTCCAGGCCTGCTGCAATGCCAACGCACAGCACCCCGAATGTGTACGTTCTTACTCCTGATGATAAGACAAGGGACGCTCAGGTCACACAGTTAACAGAGAGGAGAGCTGGGAATCAAAGCAGGGCCTCCTTGCTTCCAGGCCTGTCTGTCTCTTCTTCCCTGGCCACAGCATCCTGATTTACGTACAATCTTGTGTGAGAAGTTCACTAAAAATAATGTGAATATTGTATAAATAAGTCCTATGGAAAACATCAGGGCTGTTTTCCTGTTTCCAACAGATGGTATTCTTCCCCTTGCCTAAACTGGGTTTTCGCCCGGAACCCAGTTTGGAGAGCGTGTTTTGGAGAAATATGTAGCTACCAAACCCTCTGCCTCCACTGATCTGTCTTCTTTAAGTAAATTGTGAAATTTCCATTAATGCAGAAGTAGAACTACTTCTCAGCAGAAATTCCTAGCTTGTGTTTGTGGTTTAGGTTGGTGGCAGATGTGATTTCCTTCATAAAATCTTAGAACTGGAAGGAAGTGAAAAGATTGTCATAACATCCCACTCAGGCACAACCAGGGCATTTGAAACCTGGGAAGAGTTAGTGATTCGTCCAGAATCACATCAGAAGTAATAATACAAGTAAATATTAATGACGATGCCAGGGTGATTACTCCTGTGTATTGAGAATCTACCTTTATAAGGTCCTCGTTATGTAATATATATCATCCCTATTTTCTGATAGGGTATCTGAGGATCAGACAGGTTAAGTGACTTATCCAAGGCCACACAGTTAATAGGTGGTAGAGCCCAGGTTGAAACAGTCTGTCTGACTCCAAGGCTTAGGCCCTTTCCACCATGCTGCTCCCTGCCTCCATTCTGTGGGCTCAAGGTAAGCAACAAGGAGTGATTCAGTCCAATCTCCCTCAACCCCAAATCAAATGGAAAATTGGGGAGCCCAAGGAAGCCTTGAAATCACATCATTTACATGAGGTATGACTGAAGAGAAATGGGCCTGAATTTTTAAAAAACAATGGTCATTGATCCAAAGAAGGGCATGTGCTTCACGTACTCATCATAAGAGGATGTATTATTTCAGCAGTGATGCCACAGCCTGAAACCACTTTGGAATTCCTTTCAATGCAATTATTTTTGTAACCCGCCATGTTTCTTTGAATAACCTCATTAGTGGTAAAATATTTTCCTTTGAGAACAGATTTAATTTTTCCCATTATTTTGAATTCAGCTTGGTGAATAAGTGGGGATCAAGTTTGGTGATAATGGTCAATATCATGTAATGAGACCTGTTTTCTTGAGTGACTTGATATACAGACTCAGAGAGTTTTTTTTTTTTTTTTTTTTTTTTTTTTTTTTTTTTTTTTTTGCTGTACGCGGGCCTCTCACTGTTGTGGCCTCTCCCGTTGCGGAGCACAGGCTCCGGAGCGCAGGCTCCGGAGCGCAGGCTCAGCGGCCGTGGCTCACGGGCCTAGCCGCTCCGCAGCATGTGGGATCTTCCTGGACTGGGGCACGAACCCGCGTCCCCTGCAACGGCAGGCGGACTCTCAACCACTGCGCCACCAGGGAAGCCCCTCAGAGAGTTTTAATTAAAGTTAAGCTTTGTCCTTTGGATCAACAGTGACGTCAGTGGAATCCAAGACTCTCAGATCTGCACGGAATCTGAGAGAGCTTCTAGAACCAGCTTATATGTGCTGTATGAAGATAAAATAATTCAAAACAGCTACATATGAATAAACATATGCTTTATTTCAAGTGAGTGTAAGATTATGATGATTGTCATAGTCATTTAATTTTTTTTTTTTGTAAAATCTGTTCCTTATTTAGAGTTCTTACCTGTCTTTGAAGGCCCAGCTGTCTCCTACTTGGTTCAAGACAACACCCTACCAAGAAGAACCTCTGAACCGTTACAACATTTGCTCTCTTTTCCAATTTCTTAGAATCTAGTCAAATACTACACTGCATTCTTATTTCACCTTTCATGGTGTCTGCCTTCTCTTCCTACAAAGACTGTACTATTTTTAAGGAAATAACTCCATTTTTTTGGTTTTGTCTTGTTTTGTTTTGCTTTGCTTTGTCCTGTGATGGATGCACTATAGAATGAATGTTTTGGGGATGCAATGCTTCTCTCTATCACTTCCTCATCTTTGTATGTCTGTTCTCTGTGAGTACAAACTGAGCTCCTGGAAGATTGTCAGTATTCAATACCTTCTTCCCTTTGACCTTACTCACCCTGACCTCAATTTTCCCTGAAAAGTTCCATTTACCATCATTTCTTTTTTATGTGAGGAAACTGGATTGACTATGGTTATATTCAGTGGTTGACTGAAGTGTAAAGTTGAGCTATTTTCAAGGGCTTTTGGTCAATGTAGGCAGCCTTCATCACTAATTTAGGCCCAATCTTCTAATAGAAAGTTTGTATATTAAGAACTAAAAAAGTTTGCTGGGATTAACAAAATTCCTCTTCTACTGGGTTAAGAGGCAAGCCTTTCTTGAATTTATGGCCTCAGGACTCTCTGCCACAGGTCTGTTTTTGCTGTTTGATAAGACGGAGGTCAAGTCAAAGGTATTTGTTGTAGTGTGTTTATAAAACAGCTACTTTCTGCCCAGCCCTTGCAGATTTTCTCCTTTCCGCGGTACTAGGTTGACTCTTAGCTATAATTGCATTCTGAGAGCCTCAGAACAAAGTAAGGCAGTGTGGGTGAGCACCCAAATCTCAGAGTTTAAAATCCCTTAGCCCCACGTAGAGGAAGTCAGCGGCAAGAGGGAAAGTGGACTTTTCTGCCAGTGGATAAACCTCCCCTCTGAAAAGGAAGTATGCTTGGTCACAGTAGAACTGGAGAAAAATGCAGAGAGGGTGTCTTCTACTTTTTTCCATTATAGGGAAAAAGTCAATGAGAGGCCTGGGAAACCACAAAGAATAAATATTGCTGGCTAATGGAAATAGGCACATTTGGAAATCAGGAAGTCAACCTTCTGCTCCAGCAGTGGTTCAGTGAATGACACTCCAGCATTGGAGGTCCTTTAGGAGAGCAGGGCAGTCTTTAATGTTTGCTAAAGGGAAACTTTCAGAAGAGTCAGTCCGGGGGGAGAGACTAGAAAGGTAGGGTGATGTATTATGGTAAGGGTCTATGATGAAGCTCAGTTTTTAAAAAACCCGATGTCTTTGTTTCCTTCCTGGTTCATCAGAACGTGTGGCATGAGTGTTCACAGAGCATATCCAGCAAGGAATTCCAAAAGCCCAACACACAGATTTATAAGAGCGGTCTTTATCAAAGCAGTCTCATTATCTTGTAAAAAGTTGACAGAGAAAAGCCATCTGGAAAGTTAATCTTGAATTGTGTTGTATCAAGCAAACTCAAGGTAATATTCTCAATAAGACTGAAAACAGTCTGAACTAAGTAGTATGACTCAGCAGATTACTCATTTAAGCAAACCAAAACATGAAATCAGAATTGTTCCTAAGAGTTGGGATGGTAAAAATGAAGTAGACTTCCCATAAAGTACTCTTAAAATACAGATTTCTGTCTCTTATCACCATGTCACCACACCCCCAAACCCCTCCTTCACCCACTCCCACTCTTAAAGACTTTGATTCAATCCTTCTGTACTTAGGAATCTGTTTTCAACAGCATTTAAACAGCTATGTCTGGGAACCTCTAGTCAAGGCAACTAACGAATCAGGATAATTTCTACCAGTGGGTTTCCATTCTGAATGCATGCTGAATCACCTGGGACACTTTAACGATACCAGTGTTGGGGGTTCCTCTCCCAGAGGTTCTGTTTAACTTATCTGAAGAGTAAATTTCTTAAAAGCCATTCAGTCAATCCTAATATGTAGCCAGGGTGGTGGACCACTGAATTGAGACAAATCAGACCCCAAACTTCCCATTCTGAGACTTTCTGGCTGACGTTCATTTGACTTGCAAAATAGTTACATCCAATTTTTAAAATTTTCATACTGTATTATTTCTACCCTTGATCAAAAATCCCAGACTATTATAAAGCAGACGTTTGTCTTTTAATATTAAAATTAATTTCGTTTTCATAACTGTTGACCATTCTTAGGATATTACTTGGCTGCAATAGCGGCAGGAGTGGGAGTCTGTGACACAAGACCTTTTTCCCCAAATGTTTAAATTTCTCTTGCAAATCCCCCCTCTGCTTTTTTCAGGGAATGCACCTGCCAAAAGATAGAGAAGGTGAGGCCACCTATTCAGAATAGACAGAAGATCCTGTAAGCCCAAAAGGCTGGCCAGGAATAAGAAGACTGAGCAGGGATGCCTCAGTTGTCCTAAGAGAAAAGGAAGCAGAGGCTTCTGGAAGCCGCAGTACAATTCTTGCCTGGAGACATTGAGCTGCTCCAAGCCAGGCTCTGCTTCCTGACTCATTTGAATAAAGTCCACTAAGCTGCCCCGTAGACTATCCAAGACACCACATGCCAATTAAATCTGCATTTAATTTCATCTGCAATTAAAGTATTTGCATCTTCTGTACTGCATCTGAGCCCTGGAGATCCTGGGTACTGCCAACGTCATGACTATCCAATCCCTCATAGTTCTATTTAACTTGTCTGAATTCATGTTGATGACCTGAAGAGTGTAACCCCTGCCTACACTGCTGGCCAGCAGACTAAGACCCAGCATAGTAAAATGGACATTCTGGACTGTCCCTAGATGGTTATGCCACTCTCTTTACTTTTTATTTGACCTGTCCAGGTCATGGTAATGACTAGATGGAACCTTGGAAATATTAACCATTACACGGTAAAGTCTTTTTGGTACAGAGTTCTAGGAAAAAACTATTTTAGAGTACAAGAGGGAATTCTGTCAGAAGCTTGTAAAATGCATGCTGTGAATGAAGTAGTTAGAATACACTTCTTTTGACGAACAAAACTTCCAAAAGTGTTTTAGGAAAGGGAGTGTATGGGAAGGGAAAACAATATTCAACCATCCCAAAATAGCTTGTTCATTACTACAGGAAAAAGATAAGACGAAGGCAGATTAGTCACATTTCCTTATTTGTTATTGTACCAAGATTATCCGGTGAACTGCAGTGTCATTTTGCATTACTACTGAGACTTCTTAAATGCATCAAATCACTGCGAATGGAGTACAAGAGAAAGAATTACTTAAATCAAAGCACAAGTTTTTAAAACAGTGAGGGACTCAGGTTAGTAATATGTATTCCTTTTTTTTTTTTTGGCAGCAGTCTAGCCCTGTTCACTCCAGGTGTACAGAGCTGACAATGAAACCAAGTCTTGGCCATCTTAGTTTGCTTCTATTCTCTTTGCTGTTCTCATATTCGTACAGATTAGCTTTAAATCTTCTTGGCCTACAAACGGGACCCTCACTTATTAATATATTCATTCAACATATATTTATTAATCATCTGTCTCGTGCCATGTACCGCCCTGTGATTTGTCACCTTGGCTACTCCATCTCCTGTCACAGGAGTGATTCACGTACAACAGTGATGTTTCCAGCCCTCTTTTTGTTTCTCTATTCGCCTGTAACAATAAAAATAACAATAGCTAATACTGTATGGCATTGACCTTGTGCAAGGCACAGTTCCAAGTGCTTTATATAAGTTAACTTTTTTGATCCTCCTGAGAACGCCATGAAGAAGGCTTCATTTTTATCTCTATTTTCTAGAAGAAAAAGCTGAGGTACAGTTTAGATGTTAAATAATTAAATAATATCTCTGAGTATAGCACAGCTAGTAAGTGGCACAACTTGGTTTTGAACCTGGGCAGTCTAGCACCAGAGGCTGTATTTTTAATCACCATGGAATCTCTGGTTGCATCTACAAAGCCCCCATTAGTGGCACATCTCTGCTTTGACCTAGCCCTCCATGGAAGTGCTTCTACCTTATTCATTCCACTCTGAAGCAGAACTCGGAAAGGACATTTGAAACTGAAGACCTGCCTACTGCATACTTTTAGCCTTAGTTACAAAGACAGTTCCGGTAAATATAGTAAATTTTTTTTCTAAGCTAGTAGCTTCCTTCTTTTTTTTTTTTTTTAATAGTGTTAATTAGAACATTTGCTTTCCCCTAAATGGAGGCTGTATTTTCTTCATTAGTAAGATATCATATGTTCTCATCCTAGTTAATTCTAAGATGATTTATTTCTGTCATGTCAAGTGTTTCTTAAATATGAGGTCATTCTGTGTATTTAATTTTTCTTGGCTAATGCTTAGCATAATCATTTATACATTAAAAGAAGTAAAAGTTTTAATTCAAGGTCAAAGCCTTGGGCCCACATTACATTTAGACAGCTCCCTTTGTGGCAGAAGTCATGTTATTTAGCTCACGATCCAAAGATGGCACATGGGCCAGTATCGAGTAGCCCATGAGCCATTTGTCATCACCACTCATTTCTTTTCCCGACACTTCCTTGATTTTCCATGGACCTTCTCTTAGATTCACCAAGATTCCTCATCTTCCACTCATGAAATTATACTGATTCACAGTCTCTGTTTTCTGTCTTTTCATGTGAGAGGTTTACTGGGATATAAATGAATGATTGAAAAGTTCTAAATAGAAAAATATATTAAATAGGGAGAAAGTCCTTTTTAACATTTTATAGCAACTAATAGCTTCACAATATTCAGAAATGGTCACATAAATCATCTATAAAGGGAAAGAAAACAAGAACTTTAGACTTAATGAAGGTCATGATGATTGCTTTCGTGGTGTGTGTTTTGGTAGAGAATGTATTTGAAGATCGTAGGAATTCCTAAGACCTTGCTGGGAAATAACAGGATGGCAGGAACTCAGATCCCCCATATAGCACCCCTACCCCATTACACACTCAATTCTGATATGCCATGAGTTGCCAGGAAAACTCTACACACACACACACACACACACACACACACACACACACACACACACACCCCACACCACACCATACACCACATACGTATGCTTCAACTCTTTTCTCCTTTCTCTCTGCAACGTCCCATATCTCCTTCTCTTCCCAAAGTAAGCAGAGGAATAGGCATATAATTTCAAATGACAGACTTACTAAAGACATCTCTTGATGTGCTAATCTGACAAAATGCCTTCACTTAGAAATACGTTATGGTCCAGACAGGAAATCAGGAGGTGACATTGTAGTGCAAGCTTCAATTCATTGATCTCCTGAGACAGATAAGTTGAATAATTCAAAATGAAAAATAAAAAAAAGTACTCTGAGAGCTGAGTCATCCAGTTTGTATCCCATTGATCCAATTATCTGGACAAATGCCAAATCCCCATTTTACTTTATGCTGTGAATGCCTTTTTGGTTGGTATGTCTTGTGAAAGTACTTTGTGGTTCCTGGGGGAAAGTCACCCTGTGGTACTATCAGCAGTTTTTCTCCTTCTGACTTGTTAGGATAATAACTTTTGTTTTTACAGTCAACACTTAGAAATTCAGGATAAAAAATGCCCTAAGCTTATGACCCAATTTTTATAGAACTATCTTCATTTGAAATATTTTATCTTACCATCCCCATAAACCACTGTCTTAGAAAAGTGAAGCTCTTACAAATGTTGTCTTTGGATTTGGATGGACTGAAATTTGAATCACAGCTCTACCACCCACTAAGCTGTGTGAACTTAGGTAAGATGTTTTACGCTTTGAAGCCTCAATTTTTTCATATGTTCTTCCATTTTAGAGTTTGAGGATAAAATAAGATTATGCATGCAAAGTTGTAGTAGAATGGCTGTCTAGAAAATGCTCATAAATATTAGCCATTATTATTGGTTAATTCAAATATTTGGGGGTCATACTGTTTATTCTAGATTGCCTTTTATATCTAGAAACTCTCCCCAAATTATTTTTGAGACCTAACGTATTTTATTTGTAAAATATGATGACTCTAAAGAGAATGGAGATTATATTAAACAGATAATCTCCATGTCTGTTTTAAATTCGTATTTTGAACTTTCTTCTCCTCAGTTACAAAGAAATGAGTAAGTAACTGAATGGATTTGCTTGAAACTTACTTTTATCCCTTCTTTAACTATTGATGTTTTATGAAATTGCTAAGTGAAGTAGTGCAGGGAAAGAAAAGAAGAGGTAAATGACACAAATAGCAAATTGCATAATTATTTCCTGTATATTTAGATAAGACAGAACATTTCTTCCAAAGTGTTAAAATAAATCCCTGTTTGTTCTAACTGCAACTTTGTGACCTGGTGAAAGGGAGGAATGATTAGTCAGTTTTATGGTGGGGGAAACCAAATATGGAATATCCCAGAAAACCTTGGCCCAATTATTCATTGCTTATTAATGTTGCTTCCTCCAATCACTGAATCATATTGTCTATTGGCTGATCCATTCTTTTATTTCGATTAGGCAAATATCTATTGAGCATCTTCTATGTGCCAGGTACTATTCTACATGTTAGGGATAGAGAAGTGAGCAAAGCAGACCAAAACGCTTCCCTTCGTGGAGCTGACAAAATAAGTAATTAAACTGCCTATTATGTTATATGGTGACACATTCTATAAAGCACATTAAAACAGGAAAGCAGGATGGGGAGGAGGGTTACAATTTTAATGCGAGTGGTGATTACCAAGGTGCTCCCTGATCACATGACATTTGATTCAAGGCTTGAAAGAGATGAGGAAGAGAGTCATACGGGTATCTGGGGGATTTGCCTTCCAAGCAAGGGGAACAGCATGTGCAAAGACTTTCAGTAGAAGGATACATACAAATTTAGGAACAAACTGTCCAGGATTGAGTGGACAAAGAAAGGAGTAAAGGAGGCAGGGGGAGTGTCAAGAGTTACAGGGTCTGGCAGGCCATTCCGATGACTTTGGGTGTGAATGGGACTGAGCTGTGAGGGCAGTTGGAGGTTTCTAAACAGAGGAATGGCATGGTCCAACTTCGGTTTTATTGGGATCACTCTCTCCTGGGTGGAGAATTGACACTGGGGACCGAGGACTGAAGCAGGAAACCAGCTAGGAAGATAGTGGAGTAATCTGCACAAGGCTCTAGCAAAGGAGGTGGTGAGAAGCAGCAAGGGCTGACAGAATTGGTTGAATATACTGGATGAGGTCTGTGAAAGAAAGAGAAGAGCTGAGAATGACTCCCGGGTTTTTGGCCTGAAAAACCGGAAGGGTTGAGTGGACACTGTTATCTGAAAAATTCAATGTCTTTGGTCCAGAAATAAAGCTGCAAATTCAATCAATGGTGACATCATTTTATTTGCCCTGTACTCATTGGAAACGTGTAGATTTAATTTAAGTAGGGGTTGACATAACATCTACCATTGCTTTTTCTGGAAATAATAGGCGGTCTAAAGAAATAAATCGTATAAACAAGACTCCAGAAAATGCTCTTTGGACAGGAGTCTGTTTCAAAACTTAACAAACGGATTTTTAAGCAAGAATGTTCTCCTGCCTCCATCGCAGACTTAAGCAAAGATAATGGACAGGGTGGGTCCCAGGTTTGGGTATTTTTAGAAGTCTCCCTAGACGATTCCACGCGCCCGCCTTCTCCTTCTCCTTGCCACCCCTTCCCTTTAGTCTGGTGAGAACTACCGTAGCAACTTGGAAAGGGTTTGTACATTATAAACCACATATTCGTTACGTTTTTGCATTCCTTAAAGTGGGTTCCTTCAGGAGCTCCATCTGCATTTTGGAGTTACAATGCTCCAAGAATCTTGGAAATCATCTTAGTGCCATCCTAGACTTAATGTTGTAGGCTGAGGCTGAGAGATTGATGAATGTGTCCTGGAACTCTATGCTAAGACACCTTCTGAGGCTGTTTCTGGGCCTAATAGAAAGTTAACTGAGACATATTAGTAAAATTGGCCATGGGAGAAGGATGGAAAGTTATTCTGCACATACCACATGTCTGCCATCCTGCCTTGGCCCGATCTCTCATTTCAGGGAACTTTGCCTGAGGCCCAGAGACTGTTAGGGGTCCCAGTGCCCGGTCCAGCACAGTTCACATGCTAGGCCATCTGTGTTACCCTAGAAAAGAAGTGCCCCCATACACACACATGCACCTATCTCTAAGAACCTAAATGTTGAAACTCTAGAGCCTGCAATGCAGACTTTTCACTGATCTAGACAGATCTGAATCACTGAACTTTTATTGTATATGAAGGGCAATTTCCTTGAAAGAGCCTTTCTGTTGTTTACATTTGTTTCTTCCTTTCATTTTATTTTATTTTTAAAAATTTTATGATTTGGTATGAAGTGGAAACAATGAAATAAAAACAATATCTTATAGACTACAGTGGATTTACAACTAACACTATGATCCACAAACCAGGCATAAAGAATTTGTTCTTTCTGTCTCCCGGGCCATGGAATGTAAAGGAAATGGCTGAAGAGCAGCTGCAAACAATTACTAAGCATTTTCAATGGTCTTGCGAAATGCCCTGAATTCAGAGCATCCCTTCGGAAGCCCGGATTGCACTCCTCTGAAGAAGTGCCCCGCCATTGGCTAAATCCATATTCTGCCCCTCCTTGGCAGGGTTTCCTCATCAGACTTTATGGAGGCTCTGTCTCCTCCTGACACCCTGAAATAAAGAGCCCCTCTCTGTTTTTCTTCTTGAACTCCCTCTCCTTGCCTTGCCTTCATTCTGTCTTCCAGAACGTATTTCTTATGATTCCTCTAGTTTCAGCACATCACAATTGCAGACACTGGCTGCTGGAGAGACACAATCCACCCTGCACACGCAGGAGGAAATTTTCCTTTCGTCCTGTCCAACACGAGTGAGCTAATCATGAAAGACTGCCCGCATGAACTTTCTTATTATTGCACTAGGGATTCCTGAGTTTTAGTCAACTAGAAAAGAGACTTTTCTGAAGAAACTTAACTCCTTAGACTGACATGTGAAATCCACAACATAAAACGCAACTAGAATGTGCATGGTAAACTGTGGTTGCCATAGCCAACTTTCACTTGTGTCCAGAGAGAGAATACACTGTGGGTGATTGGTAGGAAGGGTAGCTGAAAGAAATTTCAGTAACTTAAACGAAGAGCTGGATGGGAAGACTGGATGTACTGATAGCATTTCAGCCCTGTTTATGACCATCACACCAGGCTCTTGATTACACAGCGGCCTCAACTGACATCATAGAGACCCGAGAATGTCAGCAATTATGGACTCACCTGGTCTTTTGTTAACAATTTACCTCTCTGCTGTGGCCACAGTGAAAGAATAACTTTGCACTGCAGTTATTCAACCCAACTAGGTCAGGATACGGATGACCAGAAAACTGGCAGAGGCTTTAGAAAAGACACTTTGATCTCTCTTTTTCTATATTTTAAAGGAGTAAATAATTGGATGAAATAGAAACAGTTTTCTGACTACCATACACTCAGGTGTTCTACATGTAGGAAATAGGAAGAAAGGGCTGACTCTGTGCACTAGTCCATCTGGCAGGATATGGTAACTGTGTCCCCTGTCCTGGGTCACAGCATGAGGTGCAGGGGGAGGAAACGAGCAGAACAGCTCCCTTTACGGGCCTCCTCGCCACCTCTCTGCCCACACATCTTGCCCCCTTGGCATAGATGTTCTTAACCAACTTCAGGCATAGGCTCAAGGGGAGGGGAGTAGAGACAGCAAAGCTCTAGAATCCTTGTCACTTCAACACTGGGTGGTCTCAGATCTCAGGGTGAAACCATCTTAAGGAAAATGATTCTCTTGGTGAGTCCAAAGCAAAATAACATGTTCTAATGGTCTGTCCTCAAGTATGGAAAATATTCCTGAGAACGTCATATACGAAGCTTAAGCAAAAGAATGTTTGCTGGTGAGGTGTCAAAGTTGAACTTCAGGATGCAATTGAGAAAGCATAACAAAGGTGTTTAAATCGTGTAACGAAAAACACATAGTCTAGATTTAGAATTAGAAAGAAAGTGTTCCCATAACTTTGGATAAATTATTAGGAAACAAACATTTTAAATTGCAGCCATCTGAAGCAAAGTTTTAGTAGCTGTTTTTTCCCCTTTTCTGCCCCCGCTCCCATATTTTTAGTAAAGAAACGATGTTTTGTCCACACGTGGTGTTACTGTCCACGGGGCCACATGACGGGATCATCACCTGCGTGTGCTGGGTCCATTCTCAAATAAGGAGTTTTGGTAATGAATGACGTCTGTGTTTATTTATTTTTTTTTTTGAGCAGTTCACATTAAAATTTTTTTTAATTTAATAGGCAAACTTTGTAAAGAGAAGATAAACATCCACCCTATGGTTGTAGATGTTACAAAGATTGGCAGGAAGTGAACCAAAAACGAATTGGAGAACTATAAGAAGTCCTACAACTGCTGAGATTTACAGGGACCCGGCCAAAAACTGGGATTGTTTAAGCTCAAGTAGCTAAGGCCGAGGATACTGCATTATTACTGAAAGAAACTGAAGTCATATATATATATATATATATATATATATATATATATATATATATATGAAGTCATATATATCTTGTCCATTTCCATTTTCTGTGGAGATAGATTAAACAGGAGCACAGAGGAATTAGGTAAACTAGTCGACATAATAGATTGTTGATGAAAATTTTAAAAGAACTAACAAACTAGGGATGTATGTAAGTGTTCAGATGGGTGAATCATATGCAGGAATTGAAGAGAGTGAGCCCTTCACTCTTTAGAGACCCATTCAGTTGATTCTCTGGCATTGTTACTGGCTTCACAGACTTTTTCAGAGAAGTTACTCATTACGTTAATATTTATAACTTGTTTAACCATTTCAACCAAGTACAGTTTTACATGTAGAGCCAGTTTAGATCTCCGAATTCCTTCCCAAAGAAAATAAAAGTAAAATTTTAAAAATGGAAGGTTTTCGGCTCATAGTTTGCCTTGTTCTGGGAAATGAATATGCTTCTAATTGTAGAAGTTAGTTTCCTAATTTTGGAATCTTCCTACGTCACACTTTGACTCCCAAATGTCTGTCATTTCCACTCCAACCAAGCATTTGATTCTTCAGTAGAGATTCTAATTTTCAGACATCAATCTGCTAGTCTTTTTAAAAAGTTTCTTTCTTTAAACTTTAAATTCTACAACTATGAAATATAATGTATATTCAGAAAAACAAAATCTAAAACTAGGGTTTAACAGAGTGGTTATAAAGAGAATATCCACGCCACTATCACCCAGAACAGAAATACAAAGCATAACCCACCTGAAACTGCTTCCCTCTGCATTTTCCTCATCATAACATCCTCTCTCCTTCACTATAATAACTTTTATGATGTTACTTTCCTTGGTTTTCTTTACAGTTTTACTACCACTATACACATGCTTAAATAATATAGTCTTATTCATCCTATGTTTGAACTTTATATCGAGGGAACCATACTATAAATATTCATTTACTCAATATTGTGATTTATTCATGCTGGTTAGTTAGAACCTTTTCATTTGCTTTGCAGTACAGTATTCCAGTGTATAAAGACAACCCATGCTACTGTTGGTTAATATTTGTGTTGTTTCCAGACTGGGGCTATTATGAGCATGCTATGAGCATTCTTGTTTATGTGCCTTGGGAAAAATGTCCCGCATTTCTGGGTCATAGTGCTATATCACAGGCTTCAACTTTACCATTTGATGTAGAACTGTTTTCCAGAGTCATACAAATTTATCTTCCCACCTACGGTGCATGAACGTTTCTCTTTCTCCACACCCTCACCATCACTTGAACTCGTGACACTTTTTAACTTTGCTCATCTATGCATTCCTCATCATGGTTTTAATTTGCATTTTCCTGGTTATCAAAGATGAGCATCTTTTCATATGTTTATTGCTGATGTAGTTGCCCCTCTTCTGTGATACGACTCTTCAAGTCTTGACCATTTTTCTGTAAGCTTGTCCTTTTTTCCTTATTGATTTGTAGGTCTTTACATACTTTGAAATCTAGTGCTTTGTCGCAGTTTTTATATATATTATAAAATTATATATATATATACACACACATTGTATATATATAAAATCTCCCACAATGTACTAGAATATATTCTATTTTATTCATATATATACATATATATATATATATATAAAATCTCCAATCTTTTCTTCAGTGAGCTTTAAGAATAGAGGGTGGGCTGTGTGCTAATATAACGATTGATATAGATTTAGAAGACAACAGAGTGTTAAGATTTACACTGGCTTTATGTTAATATTGCACTGCCTTCTTATTTACTATTATACTATCAAATTCAGAGTGTATGAAATCATTAGCAGAATAGGCTCATGCATCAAAAGAACAACAGAAGACTCTAGACCTAGAAAGGATCCTAAAGGTAATTATTAATATAGCTCATCAAAAAATTCATGTTGCTGATTTAAAAATGTGGCTCAGCCATGGTTCATGAAGTGCCCGAGAACTCAAAGTAGTGAATCCTAGGTCTTGACTCCTCCTCCAGTGCTCTTAAGAGTTGTTGTTAGGAAGAAATCTTCCTCCCACTATTCCAGTTAGCATAAGTCTCCTTTTTGGGGCTTGCTCCCTAAAAACTGTTTTTAATATTAAACCAAAAAAAATCAGAGTCTTAAGGAGATGGCAGCAAATTTAGTTGTTTTGTTACTTCTTCTTTAAAACAGGAAATACTTGGGGAGAAAATGTCCCTTATTTATTTCCTACAGAACGCTGGCTTTTCAAGCTTTCCGATCAGGCTTCCTGCCTAGAGGGCTGGGGATCTTAATTCCAGAAATCTGCATTGCCGCTCAGATCCAGAATCCATCTGTGGTCTATGGCTGCTGGGAGGCCCAGTGCCCCTGACCTATACAAGCATCATCCCTTCTTGATTCCCAAGGCTCCAGGCAGTATGTTTATTCAGGGCTTTGGCATGTATGTTTGCTTGGCACATTTAGTCCAATGGAATCTTTAATGGCCACTCTGACTGTTCAGTGCCAATTTCAAAGCTGGGCCTCAAAGGAAAGAAATAGGGAAATAGGACTAGAACTTGGCAGGGAGGAAGACAGCTTAGAGAAATGGCAATTAAAAATTTGTTTTTTCATGTTATGCTTTCAGGAGTTATTCTGTTTTCTTGACGGCATTAATAGAAGCATTTGTTGGCTTATGCTTGAGTCTTTATAAACTGTATTTTATATGACTCTAAAAATGAAATAGAGCAAAAAAACTAATTTTAAACTTGCTGTATCTCCCCAGAGCAGAAAAAGGATGTGGCAGTGTATAAGTGAAGCCCAAACTGACCATGACAAAATGATAGAGCAGTGTCATTTTAAAAAGGAAGCTCACTATTGGGATATAAAAATAGACATAAACCGGCAGTTCTCTACGTGTGGTCTGATGACCACTGGTGGTCCTTATGGATCCTCCAGGTGGCCGTTGGGCTGGTCTCTTATAATTTTAGTATTTAAATACAACTACCTTAATACTTTCTCTGTAGTCTAGAATAAATCAGTTTATAGCCCTTATCACTGTCTCTTTAAAAACAGCATCTCTCAGTCATTTTGGTCAGGATATGTGGTCTCTGATGCCCTGTGCCGTATGGAAATGGTCTGTGGGCCAGAAATATATAAGATGCCCTGGAATCACATAGATAGACCCTTTAAATAAGCTAACATTTATTGCATGCCCAATATGTGAGAGGAATTGCACCAGGTAGTCCTAAAAAGGGATTTACTGCCCCCAACTACTTATTGCTCTTTCCTAGCTTATGATGGAAGGGAATGAGTTCTAGAAGGGTTAGGAGTGTAGACTTTAATTCTTTTATAATCTTCTGAGTGTTCACATTTCTTCCAGAAAATGGGCATCTATCCACTTACAAAAATCTTTTAAAAATATAATGTTATCTAAAATTGATCGAGTGATTAGCCAGTGACAGGCACTAGTCTAAAGCCTTACGTATATTAACTAATTTATTCTAAGATTAAAAATGCTAAGTTTGGTGTATTATTTTCCCCATTTTATAGCTAAGGAAACTGAGGTACATGGACATTTCTTATGGTCACACAAGTAGTAAGTGATGGAGTCAGAGTTTAATCTCAAAAGTCTAACTCTAGATTCTCACACTCATCTGAAACTTTGTACTGACTTGATTCCCTAAGGATTTTATATTTTGGGGAAAAATCAGCAACAGAGAAATTCAAGAAATAACAACAAACATAGAAGTCTACCATAATCAGCATTGGGTTCAGGGATGTTTGTGCAGACTCTAGCTGGTAATAGAGAACCGTTGATTATACACTCTTACGGCCCATTTGGATAAAAGACTATGTATCCAAAAGCTTACATCAAAATCTCACCCTGACATGGTTACATCAAAATGTCTTACTTGGGGGAGCACACTGCTAGGGTTCCATTTAGCAGCTTGGAGCTAAGTGACATTTTAGTACCTCTGGGAGGCCCTGGGTTCATGTCATGAGCACAGGAAGCAGTGAGTAGTGGGTGTAGCAAAAGTGTGGGCAGAACCCCTGAGAAAACAGGCAGCCACACCCATAGAAGGCTGGCCAGTCCAGGGCTGCCCCTGAGTCAAAGGTCCACGAACAGCGAGGCCTCCAATCAAGGACCGAGGCTGCACCAGGGGAGGCTGCTGCAGGTACAGAGGTTATCGTGGAGGTTGCTTGTTCCTTGGGGCTCTCCTCTCTTCCCACCACTTCTCAGGTGGCTAGAAACACACATAGGTCAGTCCTCTAGCTTAATATCTGAGAAAGGGTATTTAAGAGCAACCTAGGAACCCCGGAGCATGTACACATGCAGTTTGGAGAAATTAATTCCCTAATGCACATTTTCTTATTCATATATGAGTAACAGGACAAAACATCATGGGGCCCATTTAAAGCTTTCATAAGATGGAAGAAGAGATTTAACTAAAGGTGTTGTGGGAACCACAAGCATTTGCAGAAATTAGAAATAATTTTACAAGTACCTGCTTTGATTCTTAATAAAAATCAAGAGCATATGGACTTGTGAACTAAGTATGAGGTGATATGACAGCAGACTGGGATTTCAAAACAAACACAACAAAACTTTTTCTGGCTGGGAGGCAAGCAGAAAGAAATAGGAAATTGTAAAGGGGATGGAGAAAGCATAAGAGAAAACCAAACTATGATAACAGGATTACATTTACATTAGAAGAAGAACTGGCACAATGCAAACTGTAGGAGATAAATGGAGTGAGTAGGAAGACACAGATGAAAATGTGTTCCAGAATCAGAAGGGACAAAGACACAAAAATGATTTCAGAAGACATTCGATATAAAAGGCATAGAAGGAATCTCCAAATATGAATAACATGTGTCCCAAAGGAAGAGATCAGAATAAATAAGAGGGAAGGAACAACAACAAATATAATAGAAGAAAAATGTGCTGAAGACAAATCTGATCCGGTAGGTTGAGTGTCTTATCCCATCTCTGGTAAAATCAATTTAAACACCAACACTTTAAAGGGCTTCTGCTGTGCAGGACATATCCCCCTCCTTGAATTCTTCTTAATGTAGAAGGACCTCTTAGTAGGATTAAGGGAGTGGAAATCAGATAAAAATAGAAAGATAGATGTGAGCTCTCAGACATGGCTTGTGCTCCAAGATACTAAAGAGGGATATAATTAACATATAAAATAGATGGAACCTCATGTGCTTGTGGGTATATTAATAATCTAAGCACAAAAGTTAATTAAATCTTCCATTTAGCTAAGAGCACAGGACACACACTCAGAAGGTTGGAGCGCGTAGTCTGAGCCCACCGCCAATTCAATGCGCAGCTACACATTTCATTTATCCTCTCTTACCCCACTTTCCTCCCCTGTGAACCCACTGCAAGATGGCGTTATAAGTAGGTGAACAAAACCACACACATAAAACTTTCCCATAAATGTGATGTTACTAGGAGCACAGGGACCGCTACGTCAAACCTGGTGACTGGACTGCATCTCTCAAGGTGAAGGAGCCATACCAGGTGATTCTCTAAGAAGAACGTAAGTTGAAAAGCAAGATCTCCGATTTGTGGATAAAAACATCTCCACTTGTTAAGAAAGACATGTACACTCACCTAAGCAACTGCATTTCTCCAGTTCCCGGACACATCAGATAAAAACCATTAAACATACATCAATCATGTGAAATAATAGAAAGAGTCACAAGAGTGGAAAGTTATTAGAAGAGCCACGTCTCTTGCCTTGAAAATAAGCTTGTCAGCGTTGCTTCATCATTTATTTTCCATAATGTTTCCACTTGGCTTGATCAGTGTCCACATACCAGCAGGAGACTTCTGTCTCAGAATAAATAATATGTGCTTCAAGATATTGTCTTCACTGTACTTTAGAATTTTATACTTACTATAAGAGCACCTCACAGCAAAACTCAATACGAGAACAAAGAAATAATGTTATAGAGAATGTGTCTTTAGGCTGTACTCAAATGTTTTCCAGAACATTTCTAGAAGGGTTCCATAGAAACACAGCTGCAGCAAGAGGTAGGCATGCTCTTGTCTTTCTGGGTTCCAGCACTACTGACCCTGGTACAAGGGAGTTTATTATTAGGACCTCATGTTTTCCTGGATATATTAGTATTTCCAAAGAGCTTTGGCTGCTGGGGCCATGACAGAGGGAGCGGTAACGGTTGTCCAATCCCTGAGTGTATACCCTGCTGATCAGGGCCACCACTAGGGCAAGGCCATGGAGTCACTTGTTTTGGGAACAGAATGTACAGAGTGCCAAAAACCTCAGTCATCAAGACAAATAATATTTGAATGCAACATTTTGAAAAAGAAAATAAGTGCAAAAAAATCCACGGTGAACAAAATCTGGAGGGAATCATTGTATCAAAATTTCAAATGAAGACAAGATCAGAACAGCATTTATGGAGCTGAAATCAGATTACAGTGAGCACGAAGACTGTCTTAAAGAGGGGGTAAAATTAGGAAAGGACAGACCAAGGAAAATGTACTGAAGAGGGCAGGAAAACACTTCTGACCGACTGATGGTGAAGGGGTTTTAAGACTGATTATTGGCATGCTCATCTCAGGAATGTTTTTTTTAATCCCTGGCTAGAGAGAGCCACGGCCCAGTTACCAACAAAACTCTTGCCGAGCCTAGAATTTAAGCGGAGGTGTAGGGGGCACCAGGCTTCCTCTGCCTTCAACGCACTTTATACAGATTCATTTGGAAGCAGCAATGTGCTCTTGTGTTTGAGGGACTGGGGTGGATATTTAAGCGGATGTTAACCCAAGAGGATAAACGTTTATTCTAAAAGAAGAAACCGCCCTTAGCCACACTTTTTTCAATCCCTGATACACAGACGCTGGCCAGTGAGCGTGGGTGGAGCAATGTTCTTCTCCAGAGGGGACAGTGAGCTCCTCTGGGGGTAACTCTGCTGCCCTCGTGCATGGTTGCTGGCTGCACCGCAGGCTATTTGGATAATGTATGCGTGGCGCACTGCCACAGCCCAGCAGGTCAACTGCCCGGTCATCGAGGGGCAGCCATTCTCCCACCCACTGCCAACCTAAAACAGTTATGGTTGCTCGGGGTACTGATTCCATCCCTTTCCCTCAGCAAAGAGGAGGGAGGTGGAGAGGAATATGATTAGTAAAAAAAAAAAAAAATACATCTCAAGCTGAGAAGTGAATAGATGATTCAACAGTCTTCCACATTCTTTCTACTGCCTTGCTCAAAGTAAATGGCAGGGATTTATTTTTCTTCTTCTGTTAAATTCAAGTGTGGGTTACATGGCTTTCTGGGTGGGCGGTTTATTCTTTGGTCCACTTTCAGCTTTAGTTCATATCTTAGTACTGGAATACGTATGTGTGCTCCTAGATTAACATCGATTCTAAGTATCTGCCCAGACCGAAAGGTTTAGGATCAAACTCGGGGGCAAGAGCCACCGTGATATGCTAACCGCTATTCCAGCAGGGGAAGGACGAGTGGTAGAATTTGAAACTTGTTCCTGGGGCCTCAGCCAGAGGGAAGTCTGTGCTGGCCTTCCATGCACTTGAAGCATGCCCCTGCCGCACTACCTCCAAGTATCAGATGAGGCAGCAAACTTGAACACGCACTGAGTCACTGAAGCTCAGTTTATCATTCTTTCTTTTCTATCAGCGTGATGAAATAGACCCGTAAGAATTGAACAACTCTCTAAAGTAGATTGGGAAAAAGAATTTTTATAATCTTAGGTTAGGAAGGGCTTATAGCTACTGTTCCTCACTCTGTATATGGAATGCTCCTCTTCAAAGAAGTTTCCCTGCCATAGTTGATGTCACATGAAAGATGCCATATTTCACATGGCATTTTTATACTGCCTTGTATTGCAATTACCTGTGAATATGTCATCTATTCACATACATGTATATGAATTTCTGAAGGGAATCACGGTATCCTATTCATCCTGGAATTCCTTGTATAGTGCTTTGAATATACTAAGTGTTTACTAAGTGTGTTAAATGAATGAATGAATAAAACTATAAAAGTTTCATAAATTCAAGTTGGTCACCATGCCATTAGGCAAATATATTTTTAAAAACTTGGGGCCTGTAGCTTGTAATACTCCCCAAATTGATCTACATACTCAATATAATCCCTATCAAAATCCTGGACAGCTTTTGCAGAAATCAACAAAGTGGTCATAAAATTCATATGGAAAGGAGCTGGATAGCTAAAATAATCTTGAAAAGGAATAAATTTAAGGGACTCACACTTCTTAATTTCCTAAACTTACTGCAAGGTTACATCAGTCAAGACTGTGCAACACTGGCAAAAAGATTGATATACAGGTCAATGGAACAGAATTATCCAGAATAATCCAGAAATAAACCACATTTACAGGCAACTGATTTTTGACAAAAGTACCAGACAGTTCAATGGAGGAAAGAATAGTCTTCTCAACAAATGGAGTTGGGACAGTTGGATACTCACTTGTAAAAGAATGAAACTGGACTCCTGCCTCACACCATACACAAAATTACAAAATGGACCAATGACCTAAATGTAAGACCAAAACCATAAAATTCTTTAAAGAAAACATAGACTAAATCTTTTTGACCTTGGACTAAGCAACGGTTTCTTAGATAGGATACAAAAAACATAAGCAACACAAGAAAATGATAAATTAGACTTCTTCAAAATTAAAAACTTCTGTGCTTCACCATGAAGAAAGTGAAAAGACAACCCATAGAATGGCTTTTCAAATCTTCTAACAAAGAAATGAATCTTGAAGCAAAATACCCCTTTCTAACTAGAACAAAAGTATTTTAGCAGTGATACAGTTCAGATTTGGTGACTGGGGGAACATAGGTGCTTTCATTCTCTGCTACCTTTTAAGAGCGCTTTGGCAGTACCTATCAAAACAAAACTCTAATGTTCCTTGCTTCTTATTCAGAAAGTCTACCTCTATGAATCTACTTTACCAAGATGCTCACAAAAATACACAACAATTAATGTACAAGGATGGCTATAGATGGATCGTTTATGGTAGCAAATATGGAAAAAACCAAGGCCTATCAAGGGGGAGAGGCTTAATAAATCATGGTAGAGTCTTCATTTATATGATGGCCGTTATCCCATTTCCACAGGAATGAAGTAAATCTGTATAAACTGGCGTGCAAACTTGTGCACGATAAATAACAGTGAAAAAAATTCATGATACATGACAATATGTGCAATCACTTATTTCATAATAAACACAAAACAAAGCTATTGTGTCCATTTTTTTCTGAAAAGACACCTAAATATTATTAATTAAACAAATATCTGCTGTAATTTATCTTGGCTTATGCTGTAGATCAGTGCTCACATGAGAAGCAGCTTAATTCCAAATAAAAATACATGGAATTCAAATATTTGCCCTTTTCATGTTCAGTGTGGAGTAATATTGCAAACTGCTCTTGTTTATTTTATTTAAGATGTCTTCAGGTATATACTTGAAATTTGGTGACTATTCACTGAGCCAATTTCACGTGATATAGTAAAAGACCGATAGGCAGAAATATGATTCACATTTAAAGACATGCACATATAAAAGCCTGGAAATATTTACACCGAACAGTTTTCAGTGGCAACGTCTTAGATAGAGTATGGATAGAAAAAAAAGAAGAAACGAACAGGGCGGGGGGCAAATTTCACCTTTTATTCTCTCCTCTTCTAAATATATTTGAATTTAATACTGGCATTTAATACTATGCTTTCATAATTAAAAAATAAAGAAAAAGTGAGCTAAATTATACATAAATTAAAATTACTAAAGGATTAAAATGCAACTACATTTGGAAGATAACTTTTTTTTTTAAATAGTGTAGTTTGCTTTTTTTTTTTTTTAATTTACCCTTTTTTTTTTTTTTCTCTATTCCTGGAGCAGTAAAAAACTGTCCACTTCCTTGAGTCCAGTTTTTCTCTCTATAGATTTGTCTCTTCCTAGTTAAGTAGTATTGAGACAGACTAGCTTAAACTTATCATATTTAAAAGCCCCAGCATTTTGCAGTCTCTAATAGGCCTTGCATTCTGTCTCTCTACCAGGATAAGGTCTCATTTGTGTTCAACTGTTAATATTCACTCTTTGTTATTCTGTTGGTCGGCCTGACTTTGTTTAAGATTGCATGAAAAGATCTGCCAAATGGCATGACCCATTATTAAGAATCTAGAGTGTTCCAAGTTTTGAGACTTGCACCAAGTGTTTTCAGTATCACTTACTGTTTTATGTGTATGCTTGTCAAAAGCAATTTCTCCTGATTCAGCAAAATTCAATGCTTTCTAACAAATGATCGGGAGGGTAAACAACTCATTTACATGGGGAGGTTTATATTTTCAGAAATGCCTCAAGGGAACCTTTCCAAGAGGCCAGAAAGGAATTCAGCGAAAAAGAAACAGCAGGAGGATCCTGTATTTCTCTGCAATTCAGCAGTACTGGTTGCCAATACCAACATCATAACATTTCAGAGCTCAATTTTCCATATTTTGAAACTTCATACAGAGATTCCATCAAGCAAGTCAATGTGCTATCAAACTCGACTTTGTCTGTTAGTTGCTGAACTTTCTACTTCATGGCTCCTGAGCTAAGCTGCAGAAGTTTTACATCCTGAGAATAAATCAGAAATGATGGGGACTTGTATTATTAACTCAATGATTCTCAGACTTTAGCTTGCAGCAGAATTGCCTGGAGGGTCTGTTAAAATGCAGATTTCTGGGCTCAGCCACAGAGCTACTGATTCAGTGAGTTTGGGAGAGAGCTTGAGAATTTGTATTACTAGCAACTTTTTAGGTGATGCTGCTGTGATTCTGGGCACCATGCTTTGAGGACTGCCATATTAACTCTTGGCTACTAGGGCCCCAATAACTAGGTATTTTAGCTCACTAAGAGACTGCTGGGACTGGAGTCGAGGTTCCCTCACTCCTACTTTATAGTCAATTATATGAAGGAGAGAATGGACTTTCTAGTCAAAAACAGCTGGTTTTGATTCCAGCTTTTGTCCTTATTAGCCACATGACAGTGAACAAATTACATAACCTCTCCGAGCCTCAGTTTAGTTATCTGTAAAGTGGGGCTATTGTCTTCTTACTTCACACAGTTGTTGTAAAGGTTAGAGCTAATTTATGTAAAGTACTGAGTGCATAAGTATTCAGAGAATATGGTGATTATTAGCACATATGGGGTATTGGGATTCCAAATAGTAGACTCTGCGAGGCCAAGAAACAAGTCTCCCTTGCTCACTGTGTGCCCAGAATCGAGCACGGTGCCTGGCAGAGAAGGCATTCATTGAATATGTGTTGAATGGTTAAAGCACCACAAATAGTAGCTACTTGTCATCTAATTAATCACACGCTTGACATGGCCATCCTTATCCAGACTGTAAAATGCGCGAGAGGCCATTCCCGTGGCCTGATCACATCTGATTGCAAATAAAACCAGGGAATCATGATAGAGACCTTTTACCATTTGAGAAGCTCTCTCCTAAAGAAAGAGAATAACAAATTGCAGTTTTTACTCAGAAACCTGGTGGAGATGGAAGTAGAAAAACTTGGAGTGGGGGTGTGGAACTCCTGAGCTATTATTGAAAACCCAAATAGATTCCTGATCCTGGGATGGGAATGCCTAGCCCAGAGTTAATTGCTATGGAATAGACCCTTGTGTCAAGACTTATGAGGCCCAGGCCACTAAGGGCAAGCCATGTCTTCAGCTTGTACACAAATGTGTTTATGCACACAAAGTATTCAGAGTAGTACGTGGGGAGGAACCTCTCCTTAGATAGATTTTGGGATGTGCCTGGTGTCCACCTCCCCTAAACTGGTAGCCAAAATTGATCATGTATGAGGTAAGTGTATGGGCCAGACAAGTCTGGATCTGAAACCCAGCTCTTCTACATCCTAGCTCTTTACCCTGTGCAAGTTGCCTAACCTTCCTGAGCCTCAATGTACCCATCCATTAAATGTGGATGATAATAAAACCTAGACACCTAATAGGGCTGTGGGTGTTAAACGTGATAACGCATGTAATATGCCTGCACAGAGAAAACACTAGATGGACACTGGCGATGATGAAGATGATGATGTATGAAGTTGAAAAGGGTCCCAAACATGATACACTGGTCAGGGAGGCTTGGAGAGAGCTCAGGATACAGGATTTTCAGGTGGGTGAACAAAGGGGAATTGGTGGGTGTCAAAAGCAGAGATAAGGGCCATCCAAACCATTTTCATCTATTTAACAATTTTACTTGATGATAACTCTGAAAGTTGTGAATATCAGTGAAAACTGTCATAGTTATTGCACTTGACAGGTCAGCATTATCTGGTTTTTTTACTGTTCTGCGGATTCAAGATTGGTTTGAAATCTGAGTTTTTTTGCATACCTTTGCAATGACAGAATAAGAAAAATGCCAGAATATGTTCAGAGATAACACTCCTACTGGGATCCAGCAGACCAGTTTACCATCACCATCCACCTCACTGAGGATGTTGCAACTTGTGTTTTCTGACGTTCTCTGTTTGACCACAGACAAACTTAGGGTTTATCAGTTCAGTCCCTCTCACCTCCAGGCATCTTGTAATCCCAATGTGACATTCTTTCCCCTCATCCGGGAAAAGTAGGCTGATAGCCTCAACCACACAAAGATGTTAATGATGTGTATATTATTTCTCTCAAACCATTTGCAATCTGAAAAAAAAGAGAAAAACCTGGAGAGTCTAATCCTTACATCAAGGGGATTAATGTTTAATGATGGAGTTTTAGGTTTTGTAGTACATGGGAATGAATGAGCACACACTGAGGTAGAAACAGGATTATATACATTGAGGAAAAAAAAACTAGGATGGCTTCTTCTCATCCCTACTATATTCCCCCAATTCTGTATGTCTCTGTCATCCACTATTCTAGATTTCACACTCAGCTATCGAAGGGAAAATTCACAAACACACAGACTTTGGAATGGTCGTGTGGTCAAATACATTTAAGAAATACTGACTTATGTAATTGTTCAATCCAATGTATTAAAATTAAAAGATTAGGGTAGAACGCAGGCAGGGTCATTTTATACAGTTGTGTGCAGATTCTAATAAGTAAATGACAGCAAACTCAGTCCCCAAATAGACACTTTCAAGTAAGATCCAAAGTAGTCATTTTCTTAACCGTTAGCAGTGGGCAACATGTCTCTAGTGAAGGAGAGCCTCATTATCAGGCAGTATTTTCAACGGTATTAATACACTCTACAATATAATCCATGAGGGTATAGACTTTGCTTGTTTCCTGTAGAGTCTACAGTATGGGACATGGTGCCTGACACATAGTAAAGTCTCAGTAAAGATTTGTTCAATAAATGAGTGAACAAATGTGATCCCCAAACTTTGGTTATGATGACGCTTTTATTAATTAAAACATTTTAAATTGTGGTTAAAAAAACATAAGAGTCACCATCTTAATCACTTTAAGGGTGCAGTTCAGCAGTGTTATGTATATTCACATTGTTGTGTCCCAGATCTCTAGAACTTTTTCATTTTGCAAAACTGAAACTCTATATCCTTAAACAACAACTCCACATTCCTTTTCCCTCCAGCCTCTGACAACCACTGTTACTTTCTGTTTTAAAATTTTGACTACTTTAGACACCTCATATAATGGAATCATACAGTATTTGTCTTTCTGTGGCTGGCTTATTTCACTTAACATAGTGTCCTCAAGGTTCATCCACATTGTAGCATATGTCAGAATTTCCTTCTTTTTTTTGAAAGGTTGAATAATATTCCATTGTACGTATACAACACATTTTGTTTATCCATTCATCCACTCATGGACACTTGGGTTGCTTCCAGCTCTTGGTTATTGTGAAGATAACCACCACTTGCTTCATGTGCAATGAACACAGGTGTGCAAAGATCTCTTTGAAATCCAGCTTTTAATTCTTTGGGATATATAGCCAGAAGTGGAATTGCTGGATCATATGGTAGTCCTATTTAAAATCTTTTGAGGAAGCTTCGTATTGTTTTCCATAGTGGCTGAACCATTTTATATTCCCACCAATAGTGTACAAGTGCTCCAATTTCTCCACATCCTTGATGAGGCCTTTATTGACAGAGAGTGGTGGGCATTAGAATGTGTTGTTCAAGTCAACTCCTGTTAGGGAGCATAACTGACAGAGGGTCTCAGCTGCCACCCCTCTGAATCCATCACCGTGTCTGTGCTCTGGTCATGTTTCCCAAGGACTGCTCCTAGCCATGACTGAGTACAGGGTGTGAGCTGGGGATGGGGGAGACTAACACAGGCCAATTGCTGTGAGATGCAGGACTTTTCACCAGACCCAAGGAATTCCCGTTGGCCTGGCCAAAACTTTGAAATTTCATTGCCGTCTGCAACTCTTCCACCCAACCCTTCTTTTCCTCTCTCCTCCTACTGGTAGCAGACCTGCAGCCCCATATCAAGGATCTCTTTGCCTTTTTTTGCTTCCTTCCCCAGTAATCTCTTGCATATCTAATTCTGTCTTGGCATCTACTTCTAAGCAATCCTGAAATAACACACAGATATATAATGGCTAAATCACAGAGAGACTGGAAATTTCTACACTATGAACAGTTTAAATTTAACCTGTGCAAATCCAGCCATGTAATTTGTTTTTTAAAAAATGAATAAGCAAATACATTTCAATATATCAAAATTATCATTAGTCTTACTCAAGTGGACTCAGTGTCAACCTTTTTTCTTAGAAACATCCTCTCTCCCTCTATCAGTGAGAAGGTCACCCAATAGACATGAAATGAGAAAACTATTGATCAGAATATACATTGAGAAGCAACAAATGCATTTATAGAACACCCACAATTTCAGATTTAGATGAAAGTCCATCCATGTGCGTTAAAAAAGCAGGGACAGAATTACTTACATGTTAAACTTACTGCTTAATATCCCTTCACAGAATCCAGCTTCATCTGAAACCCTGGCATGTGAACCAAAGCTTAATTTTACAGCTGGGTTTAAAATCTCCACTTTGGGTAATTTCTGATATAGTGACACCTTATGTGCCTAATACACTTACAAATGAGAATATTGCTTGGAATTTGAATGTCTACCTAATCTTGACACTTAATCATATATCTAATCTTACAGGAACCAAGAATTTTTGGCTCTGTAAAAGTTTTTTATTTCCTATAGAATGCTCATTCCAGATAATGTTTGTGCAATGCAGAGAAGAAGGTAGTAGGTATTCAATATCAACTTGTCGATGACTATATGAAAAAATCGATTACTAAGATATAGAAACATTCAAATGGACATTTTAGTATTAAGGTCAAGATGTCTTCAGCAGACACAGTTGGTTAATAAAACCCAACAACTGGAATGCAAAAGACAATATTTGTTCTTGAACTTAAAAATGATTCTTTCCAGCAGGCAGGGAAGGCCATTACCCCGAGGACCCATCTTGCCAGGTCCAAGCCGTTCCCAGGGATCTCGCAGCAGCCAGCAAGCACAGTCATGAACTAATATAACACTTACTGGAATGGGATGGAGAGGCCTCGAGGGTGACTCGAGGGTGATTCACAGGAACAATTTATAAAATTTTCACAGGGTCTCAAATTCTTTCTTGTTTTGAAAAATGTAAGTATTTTTACACACAGGGCAAAGGAAGATAAAGAGGGAAGGGTGCATTCTCTGGTGAATTCAATGCAGTTCATTGTCCCTGGTGATTTCATTGCAGACCCTGTGGTCGCTCTTTTTTTATTTTTTTTAATGTAATCCAAAAGGTTAAAGGAAACACAATCCATCAGCTGTGAAAAATGACTAAGTGCTAGCTGTTTGCAAAGGTATTACCCATGTGACTCCTACACTTTGATGGTTAAAAAAAGCCCGTGTGGGTTTCTTTTTCATGCCTGCGTGTGTGCTCACATGCATGTCTCAGGCTGGGTCGGGTTTGCTCTTGGCCTGGGTCTGTCCAGCTCCGGTTTCAGTTGTAGGCAGCCATGGACAACTTGCCTTTTTATTCTCTTTGGAAGCTCTGCTCATAGAGCTGTTTAAAGGGCTCAGGTGCTGACAAACTGGGCGCTGTCAGTATCTGGGATTACAGGAGGTCCATCAAATCACAGAGCTGCTCTCCACACACGGCAGCAGAGAGATGAGCATGTCGTCGTCCTCTTTCCTTGCCTGTCTGTCACTGGCAGCCCGAGCCCCTTCTTCCAACTCTGATTCAATATTAATTCTGTATTCGTGATGTTTTAGCAAATACGTCATGCCGTTACTATAAATAAATAATAATCCCTTGAATGTTTTTCCTTTAAATTTAACACATTTAAGGTTTTATTTTGAGAATCATATACTCCCTTCCCCTAGCATCTTGAGTGCAGCACAAACACACACCTACACATAGGCCGCAAAAGCCTGGAAGACAAACTGGGTCTTTGTCATATTCACATGCAGTAATGAGACTCAGGATCATGAGGTGAGGTGGGTGTTGGGAAAAAACATAGACTTCCGGGTCTTTACTCCAAAGGCTCCGATCGGCATCTTTAGGACTGAATATCTATATGTTACACACCAAAGTCTAAGAACAATTGATATATTAATTCTCTAACGTGGTCTCTACCCAGTACAGTAAGACTTTCACCTTTCTTTTTTTTTTTTTTTTTTTCGGTACGCGGGCCTCTCACTGTTGTGGCCTCTCCCGTTGCGGAGCACAGGCTCCGGACGCGCAGGCTCAGCGGCCATGGCTCACGGGCCCAGCCGCTCCGCGACACGTGGGATCTTCCCGGACCGGGGCACGAATCCGTGTCCCCTGCATCAGCAGGCGGACTCTCAACCACTGTGCCACCAGGGAAGCCCTCACCTTTCTTTTAAAGCTCCTCCTCCGATCGCTCTACCCTCTGCCGCGAGCTATTTCAAGAGTGCAGTCTCATTATCCATCTTAGCTATTCTGTGGCTCTGGGCTATTTCTCTTGCCCACCTCAGCTCCCTTTGGGCACATCTTGCTGAGGTCTCTGCTGTAAACACATTCTCTGGCTGGTCCCATTCCCATACCCGTGCCCAGAGTATTCATTTACTCTCCCACTCCTGTCCTAGCCTTTGCTGCTGGCTCCTTTCTGTAGAACCTGCCGCCCACCCAAGTACAGCAAGTCCTACCAGGTACAGTGCAAACCGCCGGCTCTTTGAATTACCAGCTCTATGAGTATGATGAAATTGCTGATCTGTTTCCCGGTCTGTATAATAAGAGTTGTAGGAGGTACATTTCTAAAGTTCTCTGCTTCTGGACAGCCAGTAATTTTCTGTACTCGCATCGTGTTGAACTGTTAGCATGTCCCACAGCAGCTGTTCTGGCTCATACGATTTCCCAATCTGTCTGCTGGCCGCCTGTTTGGGAGGTGTCCTGTCCTACTGGACAGAACTTAGCAGAAATAGTCTCTGGGGGTGTGACTAGTCCATTACAGGAGGTCAAAGAGAAGGATACACTAACCATAGATGGGAGGGTGGAGGTCAGAAAGGAGCCCAGGAGGCAAATGGGGTAATCGTGAACAGAGGGTGAACATTGGGGTAGTCTAAGCTAGTAGCAGGTATACACAGATCTTAAACCAAAAAGCAAAGCCCATTTAAGAACCAAAGGAAATTCAAGTATTATAAACAAATATTGGGGTTGGCATTTATAAGAGAGATGTTTGGGGAACCTAGGCTACTGGCAGGTAAAAACTCAGATTAAATCCCCAAAGCCATTTAAGTGGCTTTGGGGATTTAAATTTAAATCCCAAACCCATTTAAGAACCAAAGGGATGTTAGGTATCATAGAAAAAATCTGTGGGATGGTTGTAAAAGGGTGTCAGGAAAAGAACTGCGAATTCCGAGCTGGCGGGCAATGACCTCTGATTCACCCTCTCTATGAGGCATCAGCTGTGCCTGCTTTGCTATCTTTCCCTACAGGCACAGGGAATTTCAGCCCTTTTGTTCTCGACCCACTCAGACCTTGGACTGGCCAAAGCATTGGCGTGTAAGGGGAAGCTTGGGCCCCCAGTGGGTAGTGTGTGAGATCGGGCTTGCTTTCTTTCCAGTGCATGGATTTGGGGGTGGGGGGGACTGAGGTGGCATGGACAAGTTGTAGCCATCCCCTCCTTACCTCTGCCACATCTGCCTAGTGCCCGTGACTGCCCTTCTACCTTATGTCCCAAGTGTTGCTTGGTGCCCCAGCTCCCTGGAGCTTTGCCAGTTGACTTGACTGGGGGTTTATATTAGTTTCCTGGGGCTGCCCTAACAATATACCACAAAACCAGTGGCTTCAAACAACAGAAATGTATTGTCTTCCAGTTCTGGAGCTGGATGTCTAAGATCAAGGTGTCAGTAGAATTGGTTTCCTCTGAGGGCTGTGAGGGCTGTTTCATGCCTCTGTCCTCTCTTCTGGTAGTTTGCTGACAATTTTTGGTGTTCTGTGGCTTCTGCCATACTACTCCACTCTTTCTATAGTGTTCTCCCTGTGTGTGTGTGTGTGTGTGTGTGTGTGTGCGTCCAAATTTCCCCTTTTCATAAGGACACCAGTCATATTGGATTAGGTACCCACCCTGTTCCAGTATGTCCTCATTTTAACTAATTACATCTACAATGATCCTATTTCCAAATAAGGTCACGTTCTCAGATACTGGGGGTAGGACTTCAATATACGAACGGGGGAGGGACACAATCCAACCCATAACAGGATTCTTGCCCAGTTTTTTACCAATGTATTTTTCTTATCTCTGCAACTTCCCATCTGCATCCCTAGCTGTTCACAGGAGTTGAGCTCTAAGCCAGATGGACCACTTGGAATCACGATACTGATCATTGGTCACCTGATTCACAAAGCACTCCAGCCTAGAATCTTGCCATTATGCTCTGTCTACCAGATCAGACCCCCCTGGAAAGCAGTGCTGATCCAGGAAAAGATCTGGCATGGCTTGAAAGTTATTTTCAGTGCTTTGACCTCTTTCCTCTCCCCTGTTTTGAAGCCCGTTCTGTAGACAGGTCAGTGCTCTCCATCTTTCTCTGTTTCACAATGTCTTCTTTACTTATTCATATACTCTTTCTTCAGACAGCTCTGTGCAGGCAGTATCTCTGCAGCCTCATAGCTGACCTCTCCAAACAGCAATAGTGCTTCCACAGGCTATATGCGTTATTAATTAAACTAATAAATCATACGGGCCAAAGCAACACTTTGTGCTTTAGAATTCACAAAGTACAGCGAATAACACTACCAAGAAGTCACATATGACCTACAAGTACTTCAATTATGAGTACTTTACAGAAAATCTCTAGGTAGTGCGACAACCATGGGTTGAATTACCAGAAAGTTACTGGATATCTACATATCTATTTTACCTTTACATGTAACTCACTGGAATATTCCTGAATTCTTAGGAATCATTCACTTGGCAAACCTTCTGTTTTGAGCATTGCTCAGCACCTCGATGTTAGATTTGGGGGGTGGGGTACAAAAATGAATGAGAGTCTGTAAGAAGAGTGTGGAAAAACTGATTGTTATATCTGGGAGTGAAAAATGAGCGTAGGAGGTGGGGAACTCGGCCTGTGTTTTTTGCTCAAACACTTAGACCATCGCATTCTCTGGAGATGGGTTGTTATTAGAAGCTAATTGATTCTCTTGGAGTGAACTTGGACAATTTCTTCCTTCTGACATTAACTCTGAATCCTCTCCAGGCTGGAGTACATCAGGGCCAATTCCTGTGGTTGGTTGATATGTCAAAGAATATTTCCAAGAAAAATAATGAGTCCAGAGAAGGAGTAGGGGTGGGGATAGGTGGCAGGAGTGTGAGGGTGGGAAGTTATGGGGGGGGGGTGCTAAAATAAAAGCGATTGAGAAGCTGCTAGATTTTCATAAAAACACAGCAGTAATAGATTCTGCCAACACAGCTGCCCTGAGCTCTCTCCTCTTTACAGTAATATGGCAGTTAAGGGAAATTGTAGATGGATATTACCCAAGGAACGAGTTTTTTCTCAGAAGTGTAAGTTGGCCTTTAGGCAAGTTAAGAAACAAGGCAAAGAGAAAAGTTTCTATATGGGACACAGGACAGTTTTCTGTCAGGTCAGGCTGCAGAGCTGGATCCACCTCAGCTGCCTGGGTGGACGTTCCCCAACACTTGCTCCATTACCTGAGGCTTGGGTGGTCCACGGCTACAAACTTCCCATATGGCACTAGGGTCTGCCCTGCAGCAAATCATTAGGCCACCAACATGAGATCAGCACAGTCATGTTAAGTAAGCGAGAGAGAGAGACTGTGGACCAATGTGGTCAACACAGCTCCATAGGCTAGACAGAGATTTTGGACATCACTGCAACTGAATTCCCTTGTTCTGGGGAGCTCTGGGTATTATATTCTAAGTTTAATCCAGACTTTATAGCTGAGGTTCCTCAAGTGTTTTGATTTGAGCTGAGCTAGTCCTCCCTCGGCGTCACAGAGAGTTCTAGTCTTCTGAACCAATAGGTTTTCCTCTTTCTCTTATTCTTCATTTTCCTCTTCTTCCACATTCTACTTTTTTTTTTTTTTTTTTTTTTTGCCATATGCGGGCCTCTCACTGTTGTGGCCTCTCCCACTGCGGAGCACAGGCTCCGGACGCGCAGGCTCAGCGGCCATGGCTCACGGGCCCAGCTGCTCTGCGGCATGCGGGATCCTCCTGGACCGGGGCATGAATCTGTGTCCCCTGCATTGGCAGGCGGACTCTCAACCACTGCGCCACCAGGGAAGCCCCCACATTCTACTTTAATTCCTCATCTGTTTTTGTTCTCATAATGGTTCTTCCCTCTGTGCTCCTTAAGCTGTTGATGACTAGCACTCTTACTGCATGTCTTGCCCTTTAGGACAGTTATATCTATGCAACCCTTCCACCATCCATCTGTCTTCTTTCCTGCCACCACCTGGACTTTCCTGGGGGCAAAGGCTGTGTCTCAGTCACCCAAGTCTCCGGCACAACGTCTGGCAATTTGTCCTAACCTGGAAGTGACAGAGGGGCAATTCTGATTTCCTCACAAACATTTCCTGGTGACACCACTAGCATTTCACATCAAATCTAACTTTACTTCTTGAGCATCTATGGAGTGAAAGACACCGTGTGCAGGAGAGTATGTAAAGAACAGGGTCACAGCTCCTGAACTCAGTGAGCTTGCCATCCAGTTAGGGTGACAGGGCACAGATAAAGGAATGGTCCTGTAATAACCTATAGGTAAGTTAGTTGGATGACGTGGGTTGGTGCACAGAGCTCAAGATCAAGAAACTCGAAGACTAGTCTCACTTTGTCAGAAGCAAGGTAGGAACCCATTTTCTCTGGGGCTATATTCTTGAGGAAAGTGAAGGGAAAAATTCCATCAGTGGTTCTCAAAGTATGATGCATAATATTTTGTTTTGGGTGACATATAGACTCAGAATTAAGTATGATTAAATCACAAGCAGAGAAGGTCATTTCTTTTCAAATTTTCCTTTCGGTCACAAAGAAATGGGGCAAGAAACAGTCTGAAGCTCAGAGTCTGCCTACTCTAGCAACTAGGACTGAACAATGTCTTGTTTTCATTTTATTTATTCTCAAGCAAATTATTTTGCAAGTTTTTCTCCATTTATGTTAATAAGATTTACTTAAAGAATATTGTATTTTAGTAAAATAAATGAGTTGATTTAAAGAAGTTATCAAGAAAATAATAGACTATGACGTGAGTATAACAAAAGTTGTAAATATTAAAAGTTTAGGAAATACCAGATATTTGCTGAAATATTAAAAGTTTAGGAAATACCAAATAAGTCAATTCTGAGATTCTTTTCAGCCCTACACTTCCTCTGATTTTGCAATCTTTCCAAAGGAATGGTGTGGCTAATAGGAGATAATAAGTACATCAAGATGGTTTGCTGACAACACAATATGGCAAGTGATCCATTAGGATATGATCTGTGATACAGGTAGCTATGCAGAGAGAGATAAAATAGATAATAGAGATGTAGATATAGCTATAGATTGATATATAGAAAGATTCAGATAGTTAATATATAGAAGTAGATGAGTAGACATTGATAATAGCTATAAATATAAATAATTACCTGTGATATAGAAAAAAGATGTGATATGTTTTCATTACCCTCCCAAGAGGAGAGAGAAGCTTTTGAATTCTTTAGTCTGGATTTTTCTCAAGTCAGGGAAAACATTATTTTTTTCTTTATGTTTTTCAAGTTTTAACCTGCAGAGATGTTTAAACTGCCTTGTCTAAAATGGAGAGGATTCTTGAAGATATAAAGAGGAGTGGTCTCACCTCAAGAAGGTGGTTGGATGGTGGGGACTAGAGAAAGAAAGGGTTGCAACTTTCTATCTCTCAAATGTGGCAGACTCTCAGGTTGAGGGGTGGGATCTGTACTAAAAAACTTGGCATTAAGACCAGAGGTTCCCACCATTGTACACTATTGGTGGGAATGTAAATTGGTGCAACCACTATGGAAAATAGTATGGAGTTTCCTTAAAAAACAAAAACTAGAACTACCATATGATCCAACAATTCCTCTCCTGTATGTATATTAATAAAACAAAACCACTAATATGAAAAGATACATGCACCCCTATGTTCATAGCAGCACTATTTACAATAGCCAAGACATGGAAGCAACCCAAGTGCCCATCAACAGATGAATAGATTAAGAAGATGTGGTATATATATACACAATGGACTATTACTCAGACATAAAAAAGAATGAAATACTTCCATTTGTAGCAACATGGATGGACCTAGAGGATATTATGCTTAGCAAAACAAGTCAAACAGAGAAAGACAAACACTACATGATATCATTTATATGCAGAATCTCAAAAATATTACAAATGAATACATATGCAAAACAGAAACAGACACAGATATAGAAAACAAACTTGTGGTTACCAAAGGGGAGAGGGAAGGTGGGAGGGACAAATTAGGGGTATGGAATTAACAGATACAGAATACTATATATAAAATAGATAAGCAACAAGGATATACTGTATAGCGCAGGGAATTATACCCATTATCTTGAAATAACTGATAATGGAATATAATCTGCAAAAACTCTGAATCACTATGCTGTACACCTGAAACTAACACAATATGGTAAATCAACTATATTTTTTAAAAAAATGGCTAGTGGTTCCCATGATACCCATGGACCACCTCTGCCCCCCTCACCAACACACAGCCCATCCAAAGTGTCCTGGGCAAACATCTGCACAAGTGTCCACGGTGTGAGACCCCTGATGGAGTGCCACACCTAACCAGCTTCAAGGTCCTGGAAGGAGAAAACATAGAAGGTTGGATGGGGACGGAAAGTCCTCTTTCTGGACATCTATGAGACTTCAGACCCCAAGAGCAACTGATATCAAACTTCTTATCAACCTTGCTGAGTGAGGCACTGAAATTAGGTTTACTGAAGAAAGAGTAATGTGACATTTGTGGCTTAATTTGTGGAAAACTGCATTCTCTTGACAGAGTAAGGAGGAATGGAAACATCTGGAAAGCACAGGCTCTCTTTCTTCTCACGGTCTCTTCCCTTCTTTCCTTCCTCCATCCCCCACCCTGTCTTTATTTTCTTTGTACCTACTCATCACACATATGTGCACGTAAATTAAATGTGATTTTATATAATATATGCAACATACTATTATAATAATAAACCATATACCGATTTTACATGAATAAAAGATATAAAAATAATAACATCTGAGACATGATGTCTTGGAAGTAAAATAGATGGTTTATTCTATATCCACACTTGGAAAAGACATGGCCACAACACTGATGGAATACCATTAGCATGTGCTATGACAGTTATCATCATCATCTTATGAACACATATTTAATTAAGCCCAGTCTGGGGCTGTGTTCTCACAGTTTAGGTCATTTCTGTGTTAATCTCCAGAAGCATCGTGCACATCCATTGGAATGTGTCAACTAAGTATAACTTGTAATTGTACAAAATTACTTTTCAAAAGTTTCCTCGTAGCACCCAGCAGAGTGCCACGTAGATAATGACTATGTGTGAAATAGATGGGTGAATACTGAAGAAATTATTTTTAGGCTGATTTTCTCTAGAGTCAAATCTTCCACCCCATAAAAACTTGAGGAAGACTTTCCTGCGACGTTTAGCTTCCAGCTCTGTGAAGTGGAAAACCATGATGAATATGGCACCATGAGCCCTCCTCCCAAAACTGTGGCTTTTAGAAATGTGGTGTCATTTTCAGACACACAACCGATTATAGCGAGTGCGAGTTAGAGATTCCAGAAAGAGAAAGACCCCAGGAAAAGTGTCTAGCCAGGAGAAAAAGGGAAAATGGGCTCTACCTCACTGTCTGGTCATTGAGCTTTCTGGTTGCTAGCACATGAGCCCTCCTTTATTTCTGAGGATGAAACAGGAATATTTAGAGTTGCCAAGAGAAAGGATGCACGGTTATTTCTGTGAGAATTCTGGCTAAGGGGACATTTTGATAAAATGGATTCATAGATCCTGGTTCTTGCCTGGTTTCTATTAAATATTCTAGCATTTCCTGTGAAAAATGGGAGCGATTTCATGCTTTCATTATTCCAAATGATCTGATTTCACTGGACACTTCATGGCTATAGTCAATTCAAAGAGATGAAATACGCTTCCTCAATTTTACATGAAGCTAGGAGAAAAGACTGCTCTGTATTAGACCCACTGTAGGGGCCATTCTAAGGGGTACTTGATGGCAGAAACAGGGGACAACAGAAACCCAAAGATTATTTACTTGTACTGAGAATATTGAACTTTGCCTTAATTTTATCAATTTAGTTCAATGAGTTTTATCCAATTGAGAATAGGTGCTTAAAAGTCTCCAATTTCCCCAATGTCCCTACAACATCTACAATTCTATTCTAAGGAATTATTTATATTAAAAATTAACAATGTCATCACCATTCTAATTTTTCTGCCCCATTTCCACCCAGGGTTGCCTGGAACCTCGTGTCCTAAGACTGCCATCCGTTCCCTGTCTCCTCATTATTCCCTCATAGCCTCTCTGGCTGGGTGCCCTCAGGGTTAATGAGCACTGATTATGAGTTCATTCTGACTGAAGGTTAGAATTAAAAATAGAGCAAGGCTCTAAACTCTTCCAGAATGAAAGAATACTGGATTCTTCCTGTTGAAAATAACATTAACCCAATATCCTTAGCTCATGCATGGAATGAGCCTACCTAAGCCACAGTTTCCCCAACTTTAAAATAGAAATAATAATGCCATCCTCATGGGGCTGTTTTGAGAATTAAGCAAGCTATATGCAGGGTGCCTAGCATACTGTGTGTGACATAATATGTCCTTCATAAATGAGTTATTAATTTTCTGTTGAAAACAATAGTGTCTCTCTGTGTATGCTGTTAAACCTACCCTCTTCTGTACTTCTTAACTAAGAATCACTTGAAGGCTCTTCGTTGCCAAAAAACAAAAATAAACAAAAGTGCAAAAAGCACAAATCTTCCTTCAAAGATGCTGAGAGACATATGGATAAATCATTGGTAAGTGTATCTGATGAAAAGAGAAGCCAATGGCTAAGTGTGGCAGAAAGAGATTCTAATGTAGGTTTTATTACTTATCCTGGGACTATTTTAACAGGCTCTGAATAAATTCTGTGCCATAAGTTTGTCTCCTGCTCTGTCCTTCCTATACATTCCTGCTGGGTGAATACAGTTTTGTCCAACTGTGAAAATTCCTTGCTCAGAAACCCTCACTGACTTCCTGATCTTTACTGGATTACATATCAAACCCACATGATCAGTTTCCAAATTCCTTTAAAACCTCAGCTCTTCCAGCTCCTTTTCATAAACTCCAGCCAGATCAGACATGTTTTATTCCCGTGGCATGCCCTGTTCTTTCCTGCGCCCCGACTTCTGTCTGTGGCTTCCTTCTCTATAAATCTCGCAGGGAGGCCAGTTCAAAATACGATATTCTCCTTAATATTCTTCCCTGTTCCTCCCAGTAAGAAGAAATCTCTCGGACCTTTGAATTTCTAAGTTCTTTTTATGTACATCTGTAATGCCTGTTAAAATATTCTATACTGCATTATGGTTATTTTTCTGAATTTTATCTCATAGTCACTTAAGGCATTGAAGACATTTTAATTATTTATTATGTAAGACCTAACACACAGCGCTGGTGATCAATAAATGTTTGCTGAATAAATGAACGAATGGCAGTGATTGTATTAAAATTTCTCAGTGTGGTTGAGAGGCAAGATAAAAGCCTAAACATAAATGACAATGAAATCACAGGCAGTGCTAGTACCAGGTAGGGGTCTGAGGAACTGGCTGCAAATTTCAGAGGAGAACAAAGTAATGAACTTGACAGGGAGATTTAATCTCGGCCACTGAAGATTTTAGTCCTCTCTCCACAGGGTATTAACAGTTGAGAATAATGCCAAGACCTCATTACACACAAAGTAAATTAAAGCCAAAAAGCGGAATCATTTTGCTCCATATATCAAAAATTGCTGTATTTTCTGCATATAAATATTACTGTTTAAAATATATTAAAAGTTTTTTCCCCCCCCTTGGGACAAACAAACATTCTAGTACTCACAGGTAGAACTCATATACTATCTTTGTTGAAAATGTGCAAACTCTTTTTAGGCCATGATTTGGGTTAAAAAAATCTACAACTTCTCCTTCATGAGGAGAAATCTGTAGCAATGACTTAAACCTTAGTAGTTTCTAAAAAGCATTAGGATGATGATGTTTGAACGAATTATTAACACACAGATTTATATTTGTCTTATGGAAATCATTAGTATTAAAATAATGAGGGTTTTTCACATATCTGGAGTTTTCTGAAGCTTTAGAAAAACATTCAAGAACTGAATGAATGAAGCCATAAGACAGTGAGTGGGAATGTACTTATTTGCAATTTTAATGTGTTCATTTGGGATTATAACGCAGTGAGGAAGATTGAGAAAAGGGAAAAGAATGCTTCCCCTCATGGCCTAGGTCAAATGTCAAGATTCAGGAACCCAGAGGTGGACACTGGTAGTGCACAGGGATCTGAGGGCTTAAGATCCATCTTTTCTGGATGGTGTTCCCCATCCACAGTGAGGGGATCAGTAGCGCCATCTGAAGACACACGCAACATCTCCTGTGACCACATCGCGGGTGGAAAGCCAGCACAGGACGCACTCCAGGCCCACAAAAGAGGAAAGTACTCACTGACCTCTCTGCAGAGGGGCCCAATGCACTAGTCCTACAGCTAGTGTGACCAAGTTATCCTGGTCTGCCTGTGACCTGCTTAGTTTTAGCACTGAAAATTCCATGTCCCAAGCAGCCCTTAGTCCTGAGTCAACAAGGACAGTTGGCCACCCCACCTCCAGTCAAGGGTGTCATTTAACGCGGTGCTTCTCATCCTTCAGGATGCACCCCCTACATCTGCAGTACTTGTTAAAATTCACATCCACATTTGGTAAGTCCCAGGTAGGGCCTAAGATTCCGCATGTCTAACAAGTTCTTAGATGATACTGATGCTGGGGCTGGCCTGGGGACCACACTTTGAGTATCAGGGTTTAGAGCACACTTTGTGGACTTCGAGGTAGATGGAGACCTTGCTTCACCATTTACGAATTGAATATCCTTGGTGAAGTGACTTAACCTCACTGAGCCCCGATTTCCTCATCTCTAATAGAGATTGATAGAACTATCTTCCTCACAGTGCTGTTGTGAGGATTAAGATAACTGTGAGCACAGAAGAAGCACTCAATAAGTACTAACTGCTTTCTTTATTATTGGCATTTGTATTGTGTGTCACCGAAGTAATCAAAGAGGTGGTTGAGACTAAAAACACAAATAAGTTGAAGAAAGTTTCAGGTAAACTCATGGTTGAAGGAGTCACAAGCGCTGGTGTTTTCAAGGCAAATTAGAACGTTTGAGGCAGAGGCGTACCACCAGGTTGGATGGAAAATAGGTTTGACCCATAAGGTAAAACTTAAAATGTATGTTCACCATAAAATAGTAGTCTTTTACACTTTGCTGTACAATCTGCTTCCCTGTTCTGAGTTCCCTGGAACAGTAGGCAGATTACAAAAGTCTGAATATCTGACTAATGCAGAGGAAATTGGACCCACTAAGCAGTTATGCCCAAGGCTCAACCTCAAGTCCAGCTGGACTTCATGGACTTCACGGCCTGCACTGTCATTTACTCTGCAAACTTGGAGAAGTTACATAACAACTTTGAACTTCAGCGTTCTTACAGCCCACAAGGATAATAATGCCTACCTCATAGACCCGTATGAGGATCAAATATGAAGTACAGGTCTGGCCCATGTTAAGTGCTCAGTAAATACTGACTAGTGTCATAATCATCCTTTTGGTGCTATAACAGGACTATTTATTATATAGTATTTATTATATATAACATTTATATTATATAAATATATATAATATATATAATAATATAAATTATTAATAATGTAATTATAATATTTATTATATATGTTTATATTATATAAATACTATTTATTATATATAATATTCACTCTTAATATTCATTAAGAAAGGAGAGCCATTGGATCAAGTGCTTCTTGGATGTACTGGTTCTCACAGTGAATAAAGCCTTCAGACCTTGATTGTCAGATCCTGCTGGTACCTGACCAAAAGGTGAGAAGCCATCTAACCTTAATTCCCTACTCCGTTATGAGACCCCTTGAAGCATAGCCCATTTTCATTCTTACTCACTGGAGCAGGGATAGAGTGTGATTATTTTCTTTACAAAGAAAACCGTTGTTGGAGCAATGGGCTGTACCTGAAGATCATCACTTTCCAGGCCCTGGCTGATTTGACCCGTTTTATTACAGGGGCTGAACCGGTGGATTTGAGAATGAAAATTTATGAAACCAGTGTTAGGGAGTGGCAGTTCCTGGTGGTGATGGCCCAGGGAAGATGCAGAAAATTTTTAGACTTGAGAGCTGTGAGGCAGTGATGGTCGTGTCAGCAGTTGGGACAAGTACTCATTTATATATAAATCTTCCCTTTTACGTACGAGACATATTTTCTGAAGCAAAGCCACATGTCTGATGTTGCAAGAAAGAGGATCAGAAATACTTAATCCCAAATCTAAGAATCAGGACTATTGTCCTGTCCAAAACTTGGCAGGGCCATGTCTCAGAAAAATAAAACAGACGCTCACAGACTCTTCTTTGGAATTACTTGACCAAACCCACACATGCTGTTTTGCTTTTCATACCTGGATGCCCTCATTGGATACAGAACTGGGTTATGAACTCAAGGCTCAGTTCAGTGGGAGGAGATTTGGTTTGGAATGAGTTCAAATTCTGGCTACTCCACTGAGGAACAGTGTAATTTTGAGGAACTTATTTAAACTCTCTGATCCTCATTTTCCTTTTTTGTGAAACAGCTATAATCCCTTCCTCAAAGGGTATTGGGAAACTTAAATGATATAATGTTCAAAGTGACTCCCATGGAGCTCAGCTCATAGGAAGTATTTAATACATACTCATTTTCTTCCTCTCTTCCCTTGTGCTTGCACCTTAATGCACATTTGTCTGTTCCTCACATTGCTGTCTGCCATTTTCTCCACCTTTGAGTTATAGACAAAGTTTATGCCTACCTGTAGGTGTTCATGATCTGATCTGGGGCATCTCTGGTTTCTATGTCCTTCAGGTCACTACCGAGCATTGGGTACCATAGGCCCTCGATCCAGCTACCCTACAGAATGACATCATCAGCATTCCTTACCTAATATTGATTTGCATTAGTGGGCATAAAATCTAAATATCTCCTGTATATCATTCTCTGGTGGCCAGGACATGTTGACATGGCAATGGTGCCATTGCGAGGTCAGTGATCTTTTGTCCTACCACTTACCAGCTGGAACAGAGCAGCTATCAGTGGAAAACCCTGTTGTATTTCAGAAGATTTCTCCGTTTGGCTAAAAGAAAAAAATTGAGCGTCTCAATTTTGAAATGGCCACACTCTTCTTCGAGTAGCTATAATGCCTTTTGGCTCTAACCTTATGGGAGACTTCAGTGAGTAATTGCAATTGTTTCCTACAGTTTTAAAAACAGATGAATCTAGAAGTCCAATCACAGCCTGAGAACCAAGATCTATATTCATGTTTATCCCAAATTCGTCTAAATCTTGGCAAAGTGGGGCACACAATTTCCTGCTTTTTGGTCTTCCATTTTTCATATTTTAGAGCTACTAAGACATGAAATGTATAGGTTATGAAAGTCATTCTGTTGGAAGCTTGGATCAATGAGGATAAGTTGGTCCTAGACGAATATTCAATAAAATGGACTCATATAATGATTGAATGAAAGCTTTAATTTATTTTTCCTTTATGTCTTCCTAAGAATCCAATTTCCTTCATACACAGCAAACGTATGTGTCCCTGTGTGTTTCTGAATAGAAAGAGCAAAAGCCATGGAATTAAGTAATTTGAAGTTTAGTTAGAACCTTATCTTTTTGATTAAGCAGTTTTTTGAAAGTGGCTAACATCTTTGGGTTTAATTTTCTTTATCTCGATAATGACAGTTTGGACTAGTAAACTTTAATGGCAATCTCCAACCCTGAAATTTTATAATTCTGTAAAAAAAATTCTCATTTTTTAATCTAAAATGTGCAGTTGTTAATTTTGCTATCTGTTGTTCCTCTTTTGTAGAAATGTATGGAAATTATTCCTAAGAATGTATATTCAATTGTTCAATGTATTAGAAAGCAACATTCCTTATGGTAGAGCACAATGCCCTCATAACTGAGTGGGCAATGACTTAACAGCCTGGGCAAATTAACTGGAAAGCTGAACAACCATAGGTGACCCAACATAATTGAAATTAGGTCATTGGTGACCCAACACAACGGGGAAAGGGGGGAATGCTGAGATTACATTCTAACTAAACAAGTATTTTTTTTTTCTTTCTTCCCTCACTGACAAGTCATAGGGCACATTGATGTTTTAGGTTTAAAGGAAAATCCATCTGTACTTTTCCTAGTCAAAAATTAGATGGAAGCTGTGATTTTCAAACTCTGTAACGATATGTATGGCATGGGCTCCCACCCATCAGAATAGATGTCAACCACAAAGAATAACCATTCTGGATACGAGCCTTAAAACACTAAACCAAATCAAAGAAAAAACAACATATAAAAGTACTTTTCCTGTCCCCATCCTCAATGAGAATAATTTATTTTTAACCAATATGTATATCTCCATTTTGAAAAGAAACAGTCAAATGGGGAAGCATGCATCTGATTCCTATTCCATCTCCCCCCTTCCTATTCCATCTCCCCCCACCTCCCCCTCACTCTCACCGTCCATCCACATGGGCCTCCTTCCCACCTCTGCCTTGACTGCTCTCCCTGCATCCCTGGACAACAGATTCTTAGCCATCACCTGTTCTGTGAATAGTATCGCACCATATCCCGAATAGGCTCTCTCGGCCATCTTAGCTAATGGTCACTCCTAGTAATTCCCAGAACATTACCCTGTTTTGTTTTCTTCCCAGCATTTAGTGATAGCTGAAATTCTGTTTTATTTACGTTCAATATTTGTTTATTTTCTCTCCATTCCACTAGGGTCTGCATAGAACAGAAGACTTGGGCCATCTTATAAATGCCTGGCCAATAGTAGGCCATCAATTAATATTTCAATAATGATAACAATATTAATGATAAACCTAAAAATGTATGGGCATCTCCTACATGTCACACTCTACCTAGATTATCTCCCTAAATCTCAAATCTACTCTGTGAGGTGGATTTTCACTTCAACAAAGGAGGAGAAAAGAGGCTTCTTAGAGGTTAGAGAAGATAACAGGCTCAAGATCTCAATGTTCTTAAGGGTGTTAACTGGGATTTCAATTTCGACATCTGAATGCATTCCTTGCTGGACTGCCTCCTAACTAAATATGCCTCCATATTTAATAAATCAAGCAAAACATGTGCATTGCCTTGTATTATCAGAGACTATTGGATTGTATTACTCTTCAGTGAGCAGTAATTCTTAACATTTTTATCTTCAAGTTCTTTGCACCCCCTTCCCTAATGAACCACATTTCTGGAAGAAATATGTTACCACGGTATATCATTTCTTACCATAAATAAAGGTTTTAAAATGTAACACCTTGAACACTCAGATCAATATATCTAATATTTTTTTCAGACAGACATTTATAGAATTAATATTTGTGTCCCTCCAAAATTCATATATTGAAACCTCTTCCCCCAATGTGATGGTATTTGAAGGTGGGGTCTTTCAGAGGTGTTTGGGGTCATAAGGGTGTGGAGCCCCCATGAACGGCGTTAGTGCTCTTATAAAAGTGACCCAGAGAGGCCCCTCATCCCCTCTGCCATGTGAGGTTACAGCTAGAAGGTGTCATCTATAAACCAGAGGGTGAGACCTCACCACACACAGAATCTGCTGGTGACTTGGTCTTGGACTTCCCAGCCTCCAGAACTGTGAGAAAAAATTTTCTGTTGTTTATAAGCCACCTATCTATAATATTTTCATTATACATGGGCTAAGAGAAAGATGTTGGAACAATGCGAAAGGTCAGATACTGAAATAGTAATAAGATTTAAGATTTTAACAAAAGGATAGATTTCCTGAAAATAATTCAGAAGCTAATAAGTTAGAATAAAAATAACCAGGAATAGTAGATTTGGTGGCTGTTCACAGGTATAGTCTTATTTTTGGCTTTTGTAAGGTTTCTTAAAAGTTCCTAAAGGTGTCATACTGGGTCCTGAGAAAGACTGGAGGTGATTCTTAAAAACAGAAATTCCAGAGCCCAACCCTAGATCTACTGATTCAGAATCGCAGGGTGGGGTGGGGGGTAGGAAGGAAGAGGTATCCCAGAAGAATATTGGATTTAAGCAAATTTGGGAAGACTGAGCCAGAGAATGCTTGTTATATGAGTAGTCCAGGATGCACAGAGATGATTACATTAGGCAAGCAAGAAGACTTTACGAAATTCTTTACATAAAGAAAATTAAACCTACTGTCTGCTCACTATTGTATTTTTGTCACTTTCCATTGCTTCTCATACATCTAAGATCAGAACTCAGTAAGTACTTTAGATGAAAGATTAAAAAGTTTAAGCCTTCAAAACTCCCATCATTAAGGTTTTTCGTGTTGTTGTTTGTTTGTTGACTCTAAGGGTCTATTTCTTTCTTTGACTTTTCACGTATGTATGCACGCCTGCGTGCATTCATACACACACACACATGCACACACATTTGCACAGTTCCATGGCAGCAAAGAAATCCTCACATTCCAGATATGTCTTAGTGAAGCATGATGGTTAAGAATTCTCAATATTTTAACATTACTTAGAGCACCAGTAGGTATGTTACCCTGGCTCTATTCCCAGAATTTAACAGTAGGGGCCTTGTGAAATGCTAAACGATGTGTATAACAGTATTCAGACTCTCCAAGAGCCAATCCGTCAAAACATTTGCCGCTTTGAAAATGTGTTCTTCAAAAAAATGGGCATATGGAACTTATTACACTGCTTGGTGGAGTTCAGGCAGCAGGGTCCAAAGTAAGCATAATAACCTTTTGAGGACACAATCCTACCTAAAGGTAACAGGGTCTCTAAAACTGTCCTTCCCTGACCTAAGAGGTATAGAACTCTCACAGGAAATAGCAGAGTTCCAAATATTTTCCTGGGCTTCAAGTGTTAGAATAGCACAAAAGTCGGTAGAAGTTTTGAAAAGATCAAAAAAGTAATGTTTAAGTAAGAGTTTGTGAAATATTTGACCTGTTTCAGTAATGATCCTTCAGTTGGTATCACTTTATTTCTCATTTCTAGCACAGTCGTTGGCCCATAATTGTTGTTTAATAAATATTTGTGAACAAATAAATCTGACATTTTACTGCTATATGTTCAAGTAGAGATTAGAATGCATAGCTACATACGTGTGGAAACTTGATGGATGAAAGAGAAAGCAAATCCTTTAATCTCCATGGAAATAAAAGAAACAATTTAACAAAGAAGAAAATAATCAAAAGAAGGACCATGATTAGCTTACTCTTATTTCCCCCCCACACTGCTGATTTCTATGACACCTGGATTTAAGAGGATAGACTTTAAAAAAAAATTTACATGTCCTTATTTAATTGAAATATTGAAATATCAAAGGAAGCTAATTGATAGAATTTATGAAGGATTAACTTACTTTGAACCTGCATTAACGTAACGTGTGCTATGTGCTGTACTAGGTGTTAAAAGAATATCCTTGTTTCCTTTTCATTAGCAGCAAGGACAGAAAATGCTATTATCAATCACTGCAGACAACAAGAACAGAGTTTAGGTTTTGAAGCTGAAAAGCCTCAAACTCCTTGCTGTGTTTTATTATGCATAACTGAAATTCTTCACAGTTACAATAGTGTAAACTCCTCTTGATTACATCAATATGTACTTGGAACAGGGAGCTGTGTAGACCACTCATTGTGAAGGAACTCTGCAGCTACATTTTGATTTGCTTTGAAGGAATAAAAGTAAATCAAGAAAGTGTGCTTTTTTGTGAAAGCCATGGGGGTATTTCATTTCTAACTTCTTGTGGATCATAAGGTGAATTCATTTGCCTTGTAAAGTCTCCCTCACTTGAAATTTCCTGACAGTTAGAGATATTCCCTTCCCAGCATGGGTCATCACCCAAAGAGCTTTGTGGGGACCACTCTTTGATGGTTTAGATTCTCCCAATGCAATGCTCACTTCTTCTCGTTACCTTATTTTTCACTATTTCATGATTTGTCTTTTATATTTTATCACTGCTTCCTCTGGGATTTTTTTTTTCCCAAGAAAAATGACAAGAATGATCCACATAAGTCCATAAGAGAGGTTGTAAAATAAACATTATACCATGTGTGGGGTAAAAAAAAATAACTACAAATGGCTGTTCTCACTTTCTGGCATTTACACACATGGTCATCTGTTTCAGGGCTGTTTTACTTGGCTTTTTCCCAACATTTATGTAACTGGCCAATTGAAAGGAAATGACATCACCAAGTTTCCTGAAGACTATCACTGGAGACACAAAAAAGTTAGGAAACAAATTGCTTAGTAAAGAGAAAGATGTTTTTCAAACGTCTCTTTTCCATTTTTTTCTTCCTTTTTTTCTAGCATTTCTAATAATGTTTTTCCCTACTTCTGCACCTTCTGTGTTAATACTTAATATTTTCAATGTCTCCTTTAGGGCTTCTCCTCTTTGAATTGTGAGGAGTTAAGAGAAATAAAAAATGCTCTTTTTTGGATCTACATGATATGATCACAATATGTTGAAAAGTAAGGAGCTCTCGGACCTACCAAACATCCAGTACTAGATTTGATTGCCTTCTTTTCCTCAAGTGACAGCAGACTTTGAACCTGTAGATCTGGGCCTTGAAAAGATCTGAAGGAATTCTCACAAGACCTAAACATTTCTGCTACCAAAGGGATGACTCAACTATCCCTGACAGCTAGGCCCACAGAGCATGATGGAATGAAGAGGAACATTTGGAAAGTATATCATATTTGTTGGCAACACCAAGATGTCAAAGCTAGGAATGGTAGATTTTTTATAGCATAGTTTATAGATCCTCTTATCCCAATATCTCAGTAATTTGTACCACTGGACCAAGAAGGCCTTTCATCTGATTCCAAAATGAAGCCATCTCTAGGGGAAGTATAGCAGCTATTTTTAAGGCTCACAATTGCATGGAAAAAGTATTAGTGTTAGAAGAAATTAAGTATACCTGCTTAATATTTTCGCAGGAGTTCAGAGAAAATAGAGGGTTCATCTAAACAGGAATCTCTTTAAGATCCTATGTTAAAAACTTTGAGGTTTTAAATGCCTTATATATCATTCCAGTCTACTCATGGTCTCCTATAATACTGGACTGTTGCAGCTGCATCGCCCTGAATCAGCATTCTTCCAATTGGGATGGGAGCATTACTTTGAAAGTGTGCCCTTTTGACACTACCTGGATTGGTTGGAAACTCTCCCCCTCACCTCCATTTCCTTCTCTTCTCTTTTCCACCTTCATCATCATGGGTAATAGATCCTGTTGGTTCCTCACCCTGATTGCCTTTGCCAGCTGGTGCACCTGCCCCTCAAGTGTTTTGAGTTCTTTCTGGAGAATTGCCAATAGCTGATGGGAGCCAACTGCTGGGACAGTGACAGCATCACCATTCACCCCCACTGTCCTGAGTGGCCAATGACTGACAGGTTTAGATATATAAAATCCTCAAGGTCACATATCCTCAAGGTGAGACAAGTCTGTGGTGGGATTTATGTTCCATTCTCCCATGCACCAGCCAAGGCTACACTTTACCTGAGTCCACATCCTTCCTTAGCTCTTTCCAGCTTGATCTACTTCCTTTCAGGTTTATCCTAAAGACTACTCCCTTAATAAGTTACATATATCTGAAGCCCTGTCCTAGCCTTGGTTTTTTAGGGCCTCCTATCCAAGACACTCTGATTATCAACAACGATATCCGAATGATGAGAAAACAAAGAGAAGTTCTATAGGAGTCTAAAGCATGAGAAAGGTCCCTATCAGAGTTTATACAGCAAGACAAAGGGAGCAATTGGGAGACTGTCAGCAGCAGCATCTAAAGAAAACAAAATTTAAGGTAAGAATGTAAGAAAAAGAAAACATCAGTGACAGGTTACTTGACAGATTTGAAAGAAGTTGGTGGAGAGTGCAGAGATAGATTAAAAAAATGTTGCTTGGATTAAAAAAAATGTTAACACATATGGATGAAGAAAATTTGGAAAACACAGAAAAGTAGAAAGATAGTATCAAAATCACCTGTAATCCTACTATCCAAATATAATCACTTTTGATATATTTCATTCCAATTTCTTTTTTTCTATCATTTATCTATATTTGTATTTTATTCATATGCATTTATTTACATACATTTATACATGGGAATTGCTACATATACAATTTAATACCCTGCATTTTCTTCTTGAACATTACTAACTTTGCATGTCATGTACTACTCTGAAAATCTAATTTTCAGTGTCTACAGAACATAAATTCTATAGATTGACTATAATTTAAATATACACCTATTTTCAGAATTTGGGTTGCTACCAATCTTTTGCTGCTTATAATACTGCTGTAAGGAATAATAGACTTGTACATAAATCTTGATGTTCATTTTAGATTTTCATTTATAGACCACACTAATAGTAGTACAACTACCAGGTCAAGTGCATGCAAATTTTAAATAAACCATCAACTTATGTTCCGGTTTTTACCGACATATTGGCAATTATTTTCCAAAAAGGACATGCCAATGTGTAATGGCTCTAAATAGAATACCATTTTATAACGCCATTGCCAACATTCCATATTATTGTTAAAGTAAATTAAATAAAAGTAAATTCAGTAAATTAAAGCAAATTTTATAGTAAACACTGTATTCATGTTTTTTCTTTTTTTACGTGTGTGTGTGTGTGTGTGTGTGTGTGCATGTTGCTTGGACCTTGTTTCCTCTTATTTAAAGTGAAAGCTTTTGTTGCTGTTGTTATTAACTTTAAAATAAACATGTTCCTTGGAAGCAACCTAAGTGTCCATCGATGGATGAATGGATAAAGAAGATGTGGTGTGTGTATATATATATATATATATATATATATATATATATATATATGCAATGGAATATTACTCAGCTGTAAAAAAAGAATGAAATAATGCCATTTGCAGCAACATAGGTAGACCTAGAGATTATCACTGTAAGTAAAGTAAGTCAGACAGAAAAAGACGAACATCATATAACTGCTTATATGTGGAATCTAAAAAAATGATACAAGCGAATTTATTTGCAAAACAGAAATAGACTCACAGACATAGAAAGAAACTTATGGTAAAGGTAACCATAAGTGGGGGCAGGATAAATTAGGAGTTTGGGATTAAAATATACACACTATGATATATAAAAGAGATAACCATAACCAACAAGAACCTACTGTATAGCACAGGGAACTATACTGAATATCTTATAATAACCTATGATGGAAAAGAATCTAAAAAAGCATATATGTATACCTAACTGAATTACTTTGCTGTACACCTGAAGCTAACACAACATTGTAAATCAACTATATTTCAATAAAAATTTAAAAACAGAAAGTATGTTCATAAAAAAATAAAATAAAATAAGCATGTTCTTGGTTGTCTTTTTCCTCTTTAATATGCCTTATTCAGGTCTAGAGAAAGATACTCCCATGAAACCCTAGGTTTCAAGAACATGAAAACAACCTAAATTGTTGAGGGAGGAAGGAAGAAAAAGCTCGTCAATCAGCTCTTTGTTTTGAGGAACATGAGGCCAACACTCATGAATTTCTGATCCTTTGCTCCACTTGAATTTTCTTGATATGCTGACCTACTGTATCACAAACACAACTACTGTATGCTTTGTCCTGTGGACATTCATCCCCAAATGAACATTACTTGTACCTGAATGATCGAGGAACTGTGAACAATACCATAGGACTTGGTAATAGTGAGAGCATATAAATCAGTATGGTATAAGCAAATTTCAAATAATGTGAAAATATCATGTGTCAAGAAGAATCAGGCCAAGGACTAAAAGAATCAGGCCAAGGCTTGTAGGACTGAAACAGGAAATGCAGAAGGAGAGGTGGGTACTAACACTATGTGGTTCCGGGGCTGCCGATAGGAAAAGGGAATGCACCATCTTCTGATTTCTCCTCCATCTCCCCAAATGTCTCTTACGGAATTGAGTCTGGTATGTTCCTTATTTTATAAGGCACCAAGGGACACGCTAGGTAAAGTGTAATGCCGTAATGGTTAATTCACTCGTCTATTACGTATGCTATTAAAAACAGCCACAAATTTCTTTATGTGTTTGATTTACAACAGTAAGCAGACTGTACATGTGTGTCTTTGCTGTATGTATACATATGGATTTGTGGGCATATGATTTCAATAATAAAATGGCATTTCAGTGTCTAATGAATTATAGGTTTTGCCAACAGTATGGAGCGTAGAGAAAGGAGAACAATGGAACAGGTAAGAGAAACAAATAAGGGAGGGGATCCCCAGAATGACTGGGAAGGAGTGGAAAGGCAGAGGAAGGGAAGGGGTCAGGATGCATGCCTGACAAACTGCCGAAGTGAACATTTTGATAAGAAACAGAGTCAGGCTCTCTATGACCTGATAAGTCACTTTCCATTTGCTGCTGCTTTGACATCCAAGCTCCTCAGTGGTTGAGGTACTTCAACCAGTGCCCCGATTCTGGTTTCCTTTCTTTATTTTTTTCTTTTAAGTATGATGCTGTTGTACTTCTAAGAAACTTGTGTCTTGTCTTAACACCTTGATGCGCATAAATGCCACAAAATATACATATTACCATATCACTTTAATGGATACTTTTTACAAACAAAATACAATTTGAGATGTTGCAGGTTTTGTCTGTATATCAAAAATAATTTGACTAAATCTTAGTTTTAAAAATCTGTTAAATTCAGTCAAGTGATATTGGCTTTGGACTAAACTGTGTTACTTAAACAGTCTGCTCTGGTATCGTGCAGAGCTCTATTTACCTCTGCCCTTTGTTCTTGCCCTTTCTTGTCTACCTATGAGTTAAAATATGAACCCCATGAAGTATTTACCTCCCTGGATAGTTACTGCTGTGCTAAATTGAACCATATAAACTTTCACATTCTCTAGCTTGTAATTTAGAAATTTGATATGCCTTGAATCTGAATTTGGGGCTGCTAATATTTAACAAGTGTGGACCATACTTTATCAATTCCCTAAGTTTTGTTTTCTACAGATGGAATTTTTTATGCCAGGGGACATCTTTAAGTGGTAATCCTTGAGGCCACTTCTGAGATGTACATGAAATCTTTAAAGCTACTGCACCACTGGGTTATTTAGTGCATGGAGTGGTTATAGATGGAAACTGAGACAGGCGTCATGATTCCAAAAGTGCCTAATTTTCCACCTCTTCCTCTCAAGGTGTAGTAATGGATATGACTGCTTTAAATGACTGGTGAAATAAGAATTGAACCTATGGCTATTTTAAACATTCTTGTGGAAAGATTTTCATGAGTAGACTGCCCAGTAGACAGTTCAGCTGAGATAACTTTTTATTATGTGGTATGGATAATTAAAAAATCCATGTTTAAAAAGCACATAAAAGACACACCGTACTTTGCCCATGTGTGATTATATACATATAGACATACATATATGTGTATATCGTTTTTGTGTATGCGCACAAAACTTTAATGAAGAATGCTTTTGTAAACAAACTTAAAGAAGGGAAGGAAGCAGAACTGAACAGAGAGAACTGAACTGCTACAGTATAAAATTACAAAACTTAAGTGTGGTCTTGGTGGAAGAATAGACAAATATTAGAGTCAGAAATTACCAATACATATACAGTCAATAGGTATCTGACAAGATGCCAAGAGAAATGCAACTTGAGAAGCTGTTTATTCATACAGAATATAACTTGAGAAGCTGGTTATCCATACAGAAAAAAAATGAACGATATATATATGTATGTATATATATGTGTGTGTGTATATATATATACATATATATAGTTTTGACACATTCCACTTTAGCTATGTGATATTATCTGTGTGTATATGTATGATTTAGAAACACTATTTTAGCTGTGTGTTAGTTGTTTCCCTTCTGACCATATGATTCTATTTTAAATATGAATTAAAATGGCTTAAAAGTATTAATTATAGAAGGTAGGCTTCTCTGAGTCATGCAGTGCCCTTCTTCCACCCTATCCCCAGCCCACCACCTCCCACCGTTATTTTTGTATATTTGGCATAACCTGTTCTCTTTAATGAAACAGATTTCCTTTCCAAGAAATGAGTGCAAGCTCCAGACTGAAAACATGAAAATGTGGATGGCGGTGTTTAGTCTATACAAGTTCATTTCTCCAGGTATGTGCTGTATAAGTGCTGTTATTTTGCTGGTCTCTTAAGAGTTAATTCTTTTAGCAGAATTGTCTCCTATCTCTAAGGTAGCAAGAATGACCACTAAGAAAAAAATATGTATGACATTACACTGCTGAGAATTTTCATGCTTTTGCCCCTCTTTTCGTGGTGGAAGGACCTTTGTCTTGCAAAGGCAAAACTAGCAAGAACTTTATACTTTTGGCTTAAACATTAAACAGAAATGTTCATTTAAAACTTTGAGTAGACAGATGGGTTTAGGTTCAGCCTCAGGAAAAGTTGGAATGGGTTTAAGTGTGAAGTGGGTAGAAGGCACTGTTTTGTCTTTTCATGGCAGGTTTGATCCAGAGGAAGCGAGAAAGGCTTTATCTCTGAGTCTAAAGAATTAAAGGAGGATGAAAACGGGATTACAGTATCTGATATGGACTCCCTATTGTTTGTGTGACAGTTTAAATCCTTTGTTCACAGTTGGTCACAAGACCACAGTCTCTATTCCGTGCTAGGAATGCATTCTTTCAAAAACAGGAAGCAACACTTGAAGTAACTGCAGTTTTACAGTGACTACCAGGTTGAACCCTGGTTTTTGTCGCCGCTTTCCTGTTGGGTCTGGAGGAAGTGGCAGAGAGAGAAGAGAGTGGAGGAGGCAACTCGATTACAGCGACGGGTTAGACTGAGCCTGGATTCATCTTAGTGGAAGAGTGATGAAAACACTTTAAACAGTTGCCAGCAGCTCAGTAGAAAGTATTTGACATCTCACCTACATCAACAAGCAAGAGTTAAAGGTTAAATCACACACACTCAAGTGCTGGGAAAAGGATGTGTTTATGTCATCAACTTTCTTTGTTCTAGGACCGCCCTATGTCAACAAGGGGACAGACATTGCCTGGTTGGAGCCACCAGGACAATAGAGACAAATCCACAATTTGTGCATGACAAATCCCCTTCTAAGCTTTTGTAGTTTGCTCCTAGTTACATGGGCTTCTTTATCGTTCTCTATGTGCTTCCAAATAGCTATGTATTTAGAACAATGTGGTCTTGATCTTTTCTCTTTCTTCATCTAGATTCTTGGGGTCCCAAGCATGAACCTCAGTTTAAAAAGAGGAAAACCTGGGAAGAGGAAGGTTTTCTCTTTTTGCACGGTTCCTGTGTTGACTCCAAATTCAGAGAGCACCCACTCTAAACTCCTTCAGGTGGTGGTGGTACGTAACTGGTGCTCACACACTAGAGGGGCTTTTCTGGAAAGGAATTTAGTGCCCTTCACAAAGTTCTGAAAGACTGAACAGGAGATTTTGACCAGGTTAAGAAAGATTTAGATTGAAATTGTGAAGAAAAGAAAATATACCCAAAAGAGCAATGTAAAGCTATTGCCAAGGAGATCAACAGGTGTGCCCTGGAAGGAAAAAATAGTTTAGAAAAATGCTTCTTATCTTTTGGCAGGTCAAGTCCCTTTTGAGAATCTGGTGAGAGCTGTGGATTACCTATTTGTGCTAAAGTTTGCACCCATGTTCAGGACGATCAGAGACTCCTTGATGACTGTCCACAGAAGTCCTAAGGTCCTTGTAGTATAAGGGGACCAGCAAAGGCAACTCCCTTTCTTCCTCACCGTATTTTGAGAGTTAAACTAAAAGTCTCAATACACAGTAGGTAAGAATAGGTATAGTCAAAAGCACCTTTACAACTAAATGTTTTCTATAAACAAGATTCTGGACCCTGGATAGTGCTCGGTGAGCAAGACTTTCTACCTTCACATTTTCTGTTACCTGTAGATTTTGTACACCCATCATTTGCTGGATTCTTTTCATATATGAAAACTGTCATTTAAGCTACAATAAAAGTTACTTGCTCTTCTTATTTTTGGCCTAGAAAACATTTACTTACATCTATGGACTTATTTTCTTTCTGATGTCTGTGTTAGGAATATGTCTAACTTGAGATGGATACATTAAGCCATCATCATCGGATACCAAGAAATATTGGCAACATCGAAAGAGCATCCTTCACCAACAATCCGATCAATTTTCATGTAGCATTACAGTTATTGTAGATATCTCAAGGTAAAATTTAGATTCATTACTTAAGAAGATCTACAGTAGTTTGTAAGCCTTACTATTCAACGCTTTAAAAGAGAAGCACAATTTTATTACGTTTTTTTTTTGATAACTGCATTCCAATGTAATTGGCTTTCTTTGAAATATCATGGGTTTTTTTCCCCTAAATATATTTTAAAACATTATCCCAAGAAGTAGTCCACTCTGTGTCCAACTGCCAAATGGGTCTATGGCACAAAATGTTTAAGAACCCCTGGCAAAGGGATGATAGAAATAAATTTTCACTGATGTTTCACCGGCATTCAATACTGGTAGATGTGCTGGAAATGCTGTAAAGGTACCCTTGTCCTTGCATGAATGGAAGCAACCTAACAAGGATAGAAATATCCTGCCACTCCACGAGGATCCTGTAACTTGGTCAGACTAGGAGGCTGGCGATTCAGCTGCTAGAACATCACTACATCTGGCCTGAGTGAACCATTCCTGCAATGTGCTTGAGGTGGAAGCTGAGATTTCACTAGATTTTTAAGGCTGTGTGACTATATTTTTCTTCTGTCTGGGTGCTACGAAATGTTGAAAAGAATGTCAGAATTTAGATTGAGACTTGCTCTCATTACAGTATACCAACATGGCGTGGGGTGGCTCCTGGACGGAACCTATAGCCCTTACCTACTCCTGACTGTCAGAGGCTATACAGATCCTACCAAGAGAACCTAACAGTTTTGAGCAGCCAGCTTGGCTTATGTCAATTTGCTCCCATTTTTTAAATTGGTCTTAGCATTAATTTGTGTTTTCCACAGGTAACTGGTTTGTTTTACTTTACAACACTATGAACCTTGTATCTGTTTTCTTTCCTCTTTTTGTTGACTGTTTGACAGTTAAGAGTTAAATATGTTGGTCGCCTGTAGCAAGTTTATAAAATTTCATGGCATAACTTTTGTACTTCTATTTCATTTTTAGAAGGCAGCATAGTGAGTGATTAAGAACATGAGCTCTACAGACAGACATCTTGGGTTCAGATCTACTAGGTCACTAGCCAAATGACCTTGGACATGTTAACCTTTCAGTTTCCTTATCAATCTTCATAGGGGTGGCTATGATTGTTAAGAGATAGCACATGCAGAGCACTTAGGGCAGTATCAGAGTCCCAGGAAGAACGAATAAACATTAGTATTATTCCTGGTTCCATCTTTTTTTCCTAGATTATTTTTGCCTGGCCTCATGTTTTATTCTTTGGTTTGTTGAAATCTTACTACTGTACAGAATACATGTTTTATAAAAATGCCTTAATTCCTAATGGTGTTCAGACAGCAGTGTGAAGGATGTATTTGGAGAGAATGGAATTAGAAGTATGGAAGTCAGTTAGAAGAATATAAAAATAATCCATCTGATAGAAGATAACTAAAATAGTAGCAGTAGGGATACAGAGGAAGAGAAGTATTCGAGGTATTTATGAGATTGAATTGACAGGACCCGGTGACCCATTTTATGTGAAAGGTAAATAACAGTAAATCTGGGGTGACTCCTAATTTGCTACTTTAGGTGACTGGGCAAATGATGATACCATCAATCAAGATCAGGAATATGGAATATAGAAAATATCTTGGAGGTGCTCAGGTGTAGTGATAAATAATGAATTAAGTTTTGGCCATGTTGAGTTTGAGATTTTTTGGGGATAATTAAGTCAAACCCAGTAAAGCACTGAAAATAAGCATTTAGAGCTTAGGAGAGATTATAAAGATGGATACATTGATTCAGAATTTAGCAGAATATATGTTTTTAGCAATGTTTATAGGTAACATTGCATAGTAGTAAGTGAAGGCCAAGGGACTTTTGGGAAATGAGCTGGAAGACAAAGGCTGTGTCTTTTTCATCTTCGTATTTCCATCCAGAACACTAGCCCAGTCCCTGGCACAGAGGAGGTGTTCAGTAAACTTTTATTTCATGACCTATCAAATGGACGAGTGAATAAGTAAATACAAGAAAGCCTCAGAGGAGACTGAGAAGGAGCATTAGAAAGATGACAGAGTACTAAGAGAGAGTGATTTCTCATAAGGGAGAGAGTTTTAAGAATGTGGGTACAGTCAACATTTTGGGGTGTTGGATGATATAAAACTTAGACAGAGAGCAGGTGCACTGGATGACAGAACCAGGACTTGAAGAGATCTCAAGAGCGTGAAAATTAGAGTTAAATCTCATTGTTATTTACTAGGGATAAGTGGAAAATCCTAATTTAGGTTCATAAAATCAAATGCATAAGTAGTAGATATAGAGGACCTGATTTAATTGCATTCCTGGGGTTTAATTGTAAGCTGAAAGTTCAATGTAAATTAATACTAGAGCCTGCCTGCCAGGGTGTGTAATTAGGCACTGCTAATAAAAATATCCAGCATGAAAATATGGGGATAATAATACCTTAGTATATATCACAGGTACAGTTTGGGACAGTGCATTTCAAGAGAAACAATTATCAAACTAGAGTATGTGCAGGGAACAACAAGCAAAGTAAAGAAAAGTCTGGAAGTCACGTCATTCACTTGAAGATGGTTGAGGGAAGTTGGCATGTCCCAACTTCATACTGAACAGGAACTAATCTTATTTTGTGTAGTCAGGTCTAGATCAAAGGGCAAAACCACAGAAATGACAGACTGAGAGACTCCAACTCACTTTGAGAAGGAATTTTCTGTAATTAGGCCTGTCTCTCAATGGAATTAGCTATTAGTGGGAAAAACAGTTTACTTATTTATTTATTGAACTAATACTTTGAGGGCATCTACCAATGTTTCTAAGATACACATCCTTTGGTAGTAGGGATACAACAGTAGACCAGTGATGGATGACTACTACCCTATTGGAGTTTACATTTTAGATTCATTTATTTATCGAGTGTTTATTGGGCTCATGCTGTGTGTTCGACTTGTCCTGTGCCTCAGGGATATAGTGAGAAATGTCTCCATTCTCATGGCCTTGATTGTCTGTGGGTGAAGAAGATATTAAACATATAAATATATAAATATACATAAAATCATAGACTAGAGGATCATTTGTCCTATGTAGCCAGATGAATTCTAAACAGAAGAAACTAACGAGGGGAACTAATATAGTTTGGTGAGGTCTAGAATGGTCGTTCTAAGGATGGGCAGATTGTGGGTAAACACGGAGGGAACAGTACATGCAACGTTGTGTTCAAGGTTGGAGAGAAGGCCAGAGTCACTGGAGCAAGGTCAACAGGGAGATGAGTTTGGTGAGGGCAGTGGTCAGCCCAGGCAAGCCTTATGAGTCTCTGTAAGAACTGGTTTTATTCTGAGTGCAGTGGGAAGCCACTGAACAATTTTAATGAGGAGAGTGATATAATAAAACAGAATACATTAAAGGAAAAGGAGTTCTTAGGATTCTGTGTGAAGAATGCATTAGAGAAGGAAAAACTGGATGTGGAGAGAATAGGAGCCTACTGCCTCAGTTTCGATGAGAGGTAATGGTGCTTTGGAAGAGGATGGAGGCCGTGGAGATGGAGAGGAATGGTTGAATTCCAAGTGCATTTCAGGGCAGGCTTAATAGTAACTGAGGACCTGATCTGAATTGCACTGATTTTACGTGAGGAGTTAGGATGAGGAGGATTTCAAGAACATTTCTCAAGATGCTAGCTCCTATAACTGGCTGCACTCTGAGAGGAGGCCCTTGGAGAAGCTCCATGTTTGGGGGTGATGGGGAGATTGACCGTGGATATGAGTCCTCTTCGGACAGGTGACATTTGTTTGGATGAATCAAAGTCAGCGGATCAGTGTGTGTCCTATGGATAGGCCCATTATATTCCTTGGTGTTCAAGAGCTCTGTCTCCCTTCCGCTTTCCCCTTTATATCTAGGATGGAGGGAAAATATGAAGCTCCCTCCCTTCTTTTTGTCAACAGAAAACCGTGTGCCACTGATTTTTCAAGCCTTTTTTTTTTATTTGAAGGAATTCAGATAGAAGCCTTGTTATCTGTGTTGATTCAAATTCGAGCTTTAGAAATGCTGTTTTTCAGACTATCTGTGGGTTTTTACCCATGGCTTTTTTTTTTTTTTTTTTTTTTTGCAGTACGTGGGCCTCTCACTGTTGTGGCCTCTCCCGTTGCGGAGCACAGGCTCCGGACGCGCAGCCTCAGCGGCCATGGCTCACAGGCCCAGCCGCTCCGAGGCATGTGGGATCTTCCTGGACCGGGGCACGAACCCGTGTCCCCTGCATCGGCAGGCGGACTCTCAACCACTGCGCCACCAGGGAAGCCCTTACCCATGGCTTTGTAGTCCTCATTCGTTGTTAGTACTGAGGGTGACTTCAGATGCCTCTTCCTGTAATTAAGATGGTTTCTAGAGGTTTGATTGCTTGTTAGCAATCTGAGAGAATGCACTGAAATGTATGTCACAGATATTTCTCCCACTGAATTATATCGTACGCATCTCCTAGGAGAAATTGAGAAATCACCTAGAAGTTGTTAAACAGCAGAGTTTTTTGATAATATTGGTGATAGATATGAGAGAGAAGACCATTAAGTCAGGGAAGATAAGATAAGCATTCCTAAGAAAGTATACTTCAGCAGCCGTAATTAAGCGCCAAAATGTCTTTCAAATAAACACTTACATTAGGAGAGAGGAAAGAGCCATCAAATAGAATGACACTGTTTCATCATTCTTCATCCACAATACCAAGTCACTTTTCTTTATATATATCAAATCGTTTTTCTTGATCCACTACTTCTACACTTAATCCAACAATTTAGTTTACCACCTTATTTTAACACATTATCTGATATGTGGGCTCTTGAAATGAGGTCTTTGGTCTTCCTCTCCCTTCTGCCTTCCTGCACTCTATCATCAAAGTAAATCTTCAAAAATGCTTCTTTCATAATACCTATCTTGGGTTCAAAATCTTCCACTCGGTCCACATGTTATGATGGTAAAAGATCCCATCTCCTTTGGCTGATGGTTAAAAAATTGCAAGGACTCAACCAGTCCTAGCAACTGTATTTCCCCCCATTCACTGTAAGCGCACCGAAGTGTTCCCACCTCAGCGTTTATGTTGTTCGCCCCTTCTGGAATGCCTAACTCCTCCCTGACTTTGCCCTTCTTTCAATCCTAACACTGACCTCCACCTCTAGAAACACCCCTAGGACACTTGATCCTTACAGACTCTGCATTTCTTGCCACTTGCTTCTTTATATCATCGTGAACTTTCTACATGTATATGGCCAAGACTTTGTATCTGGGTGTTACCCTCCTCTACTGCAAGAGAACCCTCCTTATGACGCTTTCCCACCCCAGTTCTCAGCAGCCCTCTCCGGAGTGCCCCCCGAATGCCTGGCTTGAGGTCAGTGGCATCATTGAGGTCATCTATATTTAGATTCAAGGCATTTTCCAGTGAGGAAGGAGACAGGCTAATTTGAAAGTCTAGTTTTGGAAGTAGGAATGAAGAAAGACAGCTTTTGCCAGAGGCTCCAGGAAGCATACCGTGCAATGAAATGTAAGACATTTTTATCTCTTCTCTCTTTCTCTGTCTCAACTTTTAGAACGAGTTTCCCCATTTCTTGAACTGACTTACATTTTCTGGTTTCTTCCAGAACCTGCTTCCTCATTCAGTCTTTTCATAACCCTTAAGCATTTGCCCTTTCGTTATCTAAGACTCTTTTTCTCTCCCAAATCATCTGAACAAAAGTATTTATTTCATTGTCTAACCTTTTCTCTCTTTTCAATTATAACACTTGATTTCCTTTTTATTTATTTATTCCTTAAGCTTGGTTTTTATTCATTCGTATTTTCTTGCTGAGTTAAGAGAGACTTCCCCTTCTCTTTCCTTCCCCCTAAACAGCTCATCACTAAAGGCATTGACAATTCTATACAGAGGACATCTTGCATTCAGAGCAGTACCACAGAGCAGTAGCCTCTTTTTATTCCTTGTGTTCCTGGCCAGTTATAACTTCGTGTACATTTTAATATCGTCTGACTCTTTATTTGGAATTGAAGATTAGGTTTTATAATAAATTACTTTAGAGTAATTGGTTTTGCATTCAAATATGCTATCCTACCTACCATATTACCTACTATTTACATATGAGCTCGATTACTGTTTTTAAATGGCTTTGAACTATCTAATAATCAATAAATGCTTTTCTTTGTCTTTGCCTTTAAAGTTCTACCATTTAAATCTCTTGTGTCTAAAGGAAAATGTTGCAGTAGCTTATCCACATGATATGCAGTAAACAGTGCTGTCAGATACAGCTAGAGGATGGGGACTGTTGTTATTTTTTAAATAAATGGATGTCTTTCCTAGCCACATAATCTCACCAACTCCTTCTCAGATGAAGTAGTAGTTTCCTTCCTTTTGATTAAAATAAGTTCTTGTTTGAACAGTCCTAATCTTGTGGACTCTATTTACTCAGCATTATAATAGGGAGGAATAAACTCAGAACAGTTGTCCAAATGGGAACTCTATCTGTCCTGGGAGAGGAAGTGGGGAGTGAGGTGCATAACATTTAGGTGAGTATTTTTCCTGTCAGTACTTGGTGGGTAATTTATCCCTGACTGGGACCAGAAAAGTCAAAACCCTTCTACTCCCAAAGATTCCCAGGATGCAAATGAAATATTCATTCATGTGAAAAATGCTACTTTTTTTTTTAAGGCATGGTTTGAAATTGTGCTTCCATTTCTATTTCTATTTTCTTTTTGTCCTTCCTGTCCAGTATTCACTCTACTTAGATCTTGAATGTATATTGCTGTAGCTTGCAGAGACTTTGTTTTTTTTAGCTGAGTAGCATGGATTCTCATTTAAAACAGGACAGGCTTGAAGGTTTTCATATATTTTGGCATTCCATATTGCACCTTGTCTTAGCTTGCTGTATTTTCAGGAACTGAGTAAAATGAAAACAATAACAGTACTAATAATAGTTTATTAAACACTTAATGCATGTAAGGCACTGTCCCAGAAATTATCTATAAATTACCTTAACACATCTTTGCAATAATCCTATGATGTAGGTACTATTGTTTTAATATCCATTTTCAGTTGAGGAAACCAAGACACAAAACTATTAAGCAATTTTGCTCAAGGTAGCTCAGATCCACCTGGGGGAGCCATGATTAAAATTGGACTCTATTTCTCATTATTTTAGTTGCTACTTCATAATAAAATCATAGTGACAGAAATAAGAATATTTTTATGACGTGGCAACGTTGTTTGACTAGACAGAAGATAGAATTGATCTTCCAAATTTAGTTAGCTTGATTTCTGTAGTCCCTAAAATGCTTGATGAGGTCAGGAAGTGGGATTCTTTACTGGATGCTAAAATTCCACGCCCCAACTTTATCCAAGAATATCAGGGCTTCAATGGAGACATCATGCAGATACTTCAGAGAGAGTAATTCTTTTACTTTACTGAGAATACAGTATCCAAAAGAGAATCTAGTGGCAGGGTATTAGGGAGTCAGTAGGAAAGTTTGTTGTGAGAAGGGGAGTTTTGGGGAAAGGACAATGTAATGTTTTATATTAAGCCCATGGTGAAAGGATCATGCTGATTGCAGTGTCATTGGTCATTGTTCTCCAGTGAAAATCATTCTTGAAACTCAGAAGTAGTCTTATTCCTTGCTTGTGATACTTGCCATTATTTCATGGGTTTGAAAACACCAACTTTGGAAGTTCAAGCCCTATGTAGGTTATATATTTCTTTTTAGGATCATATGCATTCATGACAACTGCAATGAAGTGATGGAAGCATACGTCCACGGACAAGGTCATTCCTGTCTGTGAATAATAAAGAGGAATGGGAATAAATAGTTAGAAAAGCACTTGGGCTTTTAATATAGCATAGCCTTGCTCTAAATTATGCACTAGGGCTTCCCTGGTGACGCAGTGGTTGAGAGTCCGCCTGCCGATGCAGAGGACACGGGTTCGTGCCCCGGTCCTGGAGGATCCCACATGCCGTGGAGCGGCTGGGCCCGTGAGCCATGGCCGCTGAGCCTGCGCGTCCGGAGCCTGTGCTCCGCAACGGGAGAGGCCACAACAGTGAGAGGCCCGCGTACCGCAAAAAAAAAAAAAAAAAAGTTTAAATTATGCACGAAACATGACTTTCCTTCAGAATCTAATGAATGAGACTATATAGAACAATATTTAAAACCAATATTTAAAAAACACTTAAATGTCCTTAAATTGTCATAATTACCGTTTAATATAATTATTCTGGTATTTTCCTTAATCCAGGTCATCCTACTCTCTCTTTATGGTGAGAAACCTCCAGATTATGCTCACACCCTGAGGGAATGTGATGTGTTAACTGGATACTCCTTCCTCTGTCCTTTACACTTATTATGTTATTTAATTCTCACAGCAACACTTCATTACAACTGAGACCTAGAGAAATTAAATAATTGGCCTCGGGCTACATAGCTAGTGAGTGGATTTGAGTTTTGGCAGTTCTACTCAGAGCCCAGGCTCTTAATCACTACCAATCTGCTCCTTTAATTCTGTTAACCTGTTCTGGAGCAGAGTTCCAATGATCTTAGTATAACAGTGTCAGGAACAAGCTCCCATCACTCCACAGAACAAAACAAAGAGAATACACCATCTTGTAAAAAGATTTCACTAAAAAGATCACTTGTACATTCCAGATAACTTCAGATGGCTTGTGAATCAGGTGAATTACACCCTTCAGCTAACTCCCTCAGCTTGGCTTTCCCAATATTAAATCACAGCTGGATTACTTTTACAACCTGTTTCTTAGGGGATGGGGGCACATTTCAAACATATTTGAACAAAAGAATTTTTAAGCCAGTATAATTGCCTCTTTTGATAGGAAAGAATGATGGAAATTAAATATTTTGAGTGCCCCTTAAAAGTATCAGTGTGTCACTAGGGGCTAGCCTATTATTTATTTCAGTTAATCTTTCCAAAGAATGTGTGAAGTAATTATTATTATCTCCATTTGGCAGATGAGAAAACTGAGATTCAAGAAAGCTTACTAACTTTCCTAAGGCCACAAAAGGCAAAGCCGGATTATAAACCCAGATATTTTTTGGTATTCAGAATCCACATCTATCATTTTAGGGTGCCCAAAGTTTCTTCTGTCGGATGCAGAATATGGTTTTTAATTTTAGGGATAGATTTGCATTAAGCTACCCACACTCTTGTATTCAAAGATGTGGGCTTGGGAAAGATGCCTTCCCCTAAGGATCTCTGCAAGAAAATGAATGTGGCAGAGGAGTGAGGGCTTGGAGATTTCTAGAATGGCATCTAGATGGATAGTGGTGCATTCACTGAGGATTTGACTTGCTTGAAAAACTGACTGACTGCAAAGGAATTTAATGAGTCCAATTTGGGAAATATTATGTTTGAAGTGACATTGGAACATACTGACACCGCTGGCTGGTAGGCAATTGGGAAGGGAGCTCAGGAGTGAAGTTTGGGCTTAAATTGGGAGCACACAGTGTACAGTTGAGGATTTGAGTTAGTGAGAGGATGAGATCTCCCGGGTTGAATATGTACAAAGAACAGAGGACCAAAGATAGAATTCTGTGAATTGCCAAAGCGCTGGGAGCTGAGAAGGAAGAGCCCGTGAAGGAGCCTGTAGAGCACTCTTGGAGGTAGGAGACCTTTCCAGGGGCCAGTGCCTGTGAAGAAAAAGCCGGGGAGACTTTCAAGTAGAAAGGAGCTGTCACTCATATACAACAATAAAGGTAATTGAAGACGATGAAAGCTGGAAAAGGGTCACATGATAGAAAATTATATAGTAAGGCATGAGGGATACATTTTTAAAAAATAATGTGTTTTATTAATGGAGTTTCTAGACAGTGTTTTCAAATCACAGACAAAGCTATTTTTTCACTGTAGACCAACCTAACTATTACAAGCAATAGAAATCATACTGAAAAGAGAAAACCTGCTGGGAGATAATTAGGCATGCAGTACATAATCATTTGAGACGAGGTGAGTCTCCCGGCAAGCTTGAGGAACTGTATGGAAGCCTGTGCGGTTGGAGCAGAGTGAGTGAAGAGGAGAGCTGCAGAAGATGGAGTCAGAGAGAGAACCATGAGGGTAGAGAGCATGGGTCCTGAGAGATTACTGTGCAGACTAGGATGCCACTCTGAATGGGATGGGAAACTTCAGTGGGATCCGAGCAGAGTAATGGCATGATCTGACATATGTTTTCGCAGAATCACATCCAGATGCTACGTTGGGAATAAAGTAGGGCAGACTAGTGGCAAAAAATGGGAGGACCACTTCAGAGACTATTGGGATCCAAGAGGGACATGACAGTGGCTTGGGCCAGAGTGGTAGTGGAACATGCGATGATAAGAAGTCAGACGGCCGATGTATTTTGAAGGCTAAGCCCACAGAGAAAACATCAGAATAGGAAATGGGGACTATAGACACACCACTTTCTTTCCTAAGATTTTTTTTTTTTTTTTCCCTGTAAAAAGTAGCTGGTTGGAGGTGGAAGCAGGGTTGAGATGAATTGTTTTCCAGGCTGGGAGAAATCAGAGCATATTTGTGTGATAATGAGAAAGCTGTAGCAGTAAGGAGAAAGTTAAAATGGGCTAATTGGCAGCGCGATGTCCTCGAATAGATGAGAAGGCAAGGGAGGGAGCTACGCCAATGGGAAAAAATGGCTCACTTCTACTCATTACTCTGGACTCTGACCAGGTAGGTCCCGAACTTTGCACGTACGGATGTCTTTTTAACATGAACGATTTTCAACGACTGTCTATGTTAGCTTTGTACTTTGAGTACTCATGGATGAAGAAAACAAAATTATGACTGTGTTGCTAATTATAACAGCTGTAAAGTTCCATTGAAGAAGAGTACAGTTATGTGAGAGGCATTGTTTTTGTTCAATCTAGCCCCAATGTTTGGTGCATACATAGACCACTATATCATTGGAAACCAAAGATTCATGCCTACTGCCCACTGCATGGCCCCTCGTTTTCTGAACATGCCCGGGCGCTTCTGCATGTGCAGTCTCCTTCAGGATGCCCTTGTATCTAACACATCCTTCAGGGTGTAGCACAGCTCCTGTTCCACAAATTATTTTCAGTCACAGGCTTCACCCTTTCTTTGCATTCCAGAAATTAATTTCTTCCTGTCCTTTACCTGTATTCTGGACCCTTAAATACTTTAAATCTGTGTCCTATGCAAACACATACTTGTCTACGCATCTTCTCTCCTCTATTACCTGAGATTATTTCAGCCTGAAATGATGTCTTGTTCATTTGGTTTCCCAGCAATGGACGGTTCAGTATTGAATGGAATGGAAATACTTGAAAACTGGATTTATTTTGTGGCATTCCAGAGGATGGAGTTAGTATTAGTGGGCAAAATTAAGAATATGATTTTGGCTTAATCGACGGAAAGACATTATAACATTTTGACATCTCAAAAATGGGAAAGACTATTATTTTAAAAACAAGTTCCAGGTAACTGAAAATAACAGACCCCAGTCAGTTCTCCCGACTACCATTTAAGCTTGGAGCGCTATACCAAGTGTATCATATATAGCATCACATTTAGTCTTTACACTAGTCCCACAAATGAGGAATTTTAATCATCCCCATTTTACTTTAAATGGTTAAGCAACTTGCCTCAGTACACAGCTTGTAGGTGACAGTGCTGGTATTGGAACTCAAGTCTGTGTGATGCCCAGGTCTAGATATTTGACTCAGATGCCTCGCTGTGTAGGGGGGGTGGGATTCCCACATTGGGTAGGATGTAGGAATAGATAAACGTCTGAGGTTATAAAGGAATATACAGTTCTACGAAAATGCAAATTAGGTAGACTCCTATGCTTTTATGATAGTTTAGCAAGCCTGGTTTCCAAAAGAGAGCCAAGAGATAGAACCTAGTCTATCCATAGTGACGTGCCAAGATAATCTTTCACTTCGTTCATCTGCATTTATTCTTAGGTCCAAGTTATCCCTGATTCAGAATGAGAACAGGTCCACAGTCTTTGCTAACCGCATTATGATAGGATAAACACTGAGTGGGGCTTGGGGAGCTTAGAAGACCTCTGCCAATGTTGAGGACACTTTAGCTCTTCGAGCACTGGACACAACTCACAGACGCTGTCATTAATATTACCAGAATTCTCAGCATGTGCCTGCAGTAGGCAATTAATTTTATCTCCTCTCTCCTTCATCCTCTTCGAGTCCACACATACCTTAAGATACTTTCTAGAGTAGAAATAACCTAAAGATGTCATTTTTATTTGATACTGTGTCATCTATGAATATAAGAAAAAATACTGTATATTTATATGGTGAGCCATGGATCCAATTCTTCACAAAAAGCAAGTGCCATGTTTTTGTTTTTGTTTTTTTAAGTGCCATGTTTTTAAAAACGTTTTATTTTGGATGTTTTGTTCAAGAAAACATGCATTTACACGCATACAGTGGAACTAGAATAAAGAATGTTGACTAGAGAAATATCATTTATGCACTTTCTCATCATATTTCAAGATGTTTACTCTTTCAGCAAATAATCTGACTTGACATTTAGAATCTTGGAGCATGGAGAGAGGAATTAGCACCCCAGCCTTTTGTGCTTCTGCTGGCTACTTTGACAGTCCAGTGAGGATAAACGAAGAAAGCTTTATTCAAGTGAACATCAACTTCACTTTTCATTGAACTATGACCTTAAAAAACCAACCTTTTAACTTCCTTCAGGGAGCCCTGTGACTGACTGCCTTGTCAGCAAGCTACTTTTCCTGAACCTAAGTTATTTCCTTTCCTACAGAGAAAAATTGCTGTTATCACTTCCAACCCTTTCAGTAATGGCCATTTTCATGTATAGTTTACCCTTTCAAAAAAAAAAAAAAGAATGTCTTTTCCTTTTTGCTTATTTGCTAAAAAATTGTTTATCCTAAAGAAAAATGTAAGGATATAAGCATATTTCATGGTCTATGGAAAAATCCGCATTTGCAGAGATTTCTGATCCAAGAGACGGCTAAAAGTTCTCTAAAACACCTATTTTAAGACATTCATTTCAATTATCTAAACATAAGAAAAACATGGTCTGGTTAAAGCCAGCATCACCCAAGTTACTTCCCAATTTATCTCATTACCTTTTTTTTTTTTTTTTTCAGTTTCTATTCTGCATACTTTTCTCTAACATTTAACACTGGGGCTACATCTGTCTTGTTTGACATAACCCCAGCCTTGGCTTTTGAAACCTGGTGCAACCTGATTTCTCCTCTTACTGATTTTTCTCACCCTTTTTCCCCAGCTCCTCTCTCGCCTCTTCTGGCCCTTTAAATGTTCTATCCTCAGCAACCTGCTCTGTTTCTACATATTCTAACTGGACATTCTCACATCCACTCGCCTAGCCTCAAGCCTTGTCTACTCACTGATTGTTCCTACATTTAACCTAGACTTCTCTCTTGAACTCCTGCCCAGATACCTCCTAGATGTCCCACAGTTCACCTCCAGCTTAACATGTCCCAAACTGCACCCAGTATCTTCCTCTCAGCCAGATTTTCCTGTTCTCCTTATCTCATGAATACTTTCATGCACCCAGACACCCAAGCTTAAAATCACTGAGTAATTCTCCTCTGAAAGATTTCTCCTATCTGTCCCTCCTCTTCCTTCCCGATGCTGTATTAGTTCAGGCACTAACCAATTCTCCCCCAGGTGATCACACCTGTTTCCTAACTCCCTGGTTTCTTATCCTTGTCTACCTTGATGTCAGAGACTTATTATGAAAATGACATTCGGTGTAACATCTTTTTGCTTTAAAACCTTTGATATTCCCTATTTCATATACAGGAAAACCCCAAACCCCTTCACAGACAATTTAAAGCTATCTGCAGTGTAGACTCAAGTGACCCTGCTGGGCCCATCTTTTACCGTCACCCCACCCCAAAGTCATGTGTGCTAAATTCAGCATAATGTCTATATCTTTTTGTCATTGCACATGCCATTATTATCTCTACCTGAGAGGTTTTCCTCTATTTTCTTTTCCCTACCTAATGACTGATGCCATTCATTTTTCAAGAGCCCCACCACATGCCATCTCTTCTTTGACGTCTCCCCTGGCTTCTGCAGGAGCACGTCCTCTGTCTGCTCTTAGAGCCCTTAGCCTACCTTCCCACTAGCATTAGGATGCCCAATTGTAAACATTACACAACAGTGAAGGACTCTTAAAGAGCAGGGCATATGTCTCCTTCTCGCATTACAAAAGTCTATCATTATGTCTGATTTGTGATAAACTTTTAGTTCTTATTTATTTGTTAAAGAAATGGAATTAATAGGTAATAATGAAAAATCTTAAGAATGGCCCACCTGATTCCAAATATCTGTCCTAAATATTTATGGTTACTCCATATTTTCTTTCTTCCAAAGATCTTTGTTCACTTCTAATCTATAACAAGCTATCAGTGGGGCACCTGGGATTGGCAACCAGGACCCAAGACTGAGGACAGAGAAAGAATTCAATAACTTCGCTGACAGACACTGGAGTCAGAGCCAACATTCTTAAGAGATGATGGGTGTGGCCAGCAGCTACCAGCCTCAATCTGCTACATTATAAAACTGGGAGCTAGAGAGAGAGAGGTGGTAAATCTAAGGGTCATTAGAGTACAGTGTGTGTGAGATGAGAGGCAATTCCCTCCCCTTCCCATGGGGAATGGAAATGCGGGTACCCGGTCTTTCTCCCTAAAACCTCCTTAGGGGTTCTAAGAGAATTATTCACAAAGACTGTTGTATCCTTTGTTTCCCTATTTGAGCATTTCTGAGGAAAAGGACTTGTGAATTTATCATGGGAGCAGGGGAGATGAGTATTAGTGAGAGCGGGGCTAGAGGGGGGCAGTGTTAAACTGGGGGCACCCGGTTTAATGGCCAAGACAAGAGATGTCTGTGGGCCAAGTGGATGCTACTTAGAATGTAACTGAGGTTGTTTCACGCCAGTTCCAATACAGTTTTCCCACCACACTCCAGCTGCAGAAGACTGTGGAGTATATGGCCAGTGACAAGAGCTGAGGGGCTTGAATGGCTGAGATGGATTTCTAACTTCCCAAATCATTGGGGCTCAAAGGACTCCTACCTCTAGTCCCCAGAGACAGCCAGAGTCTGGAGGCCTGCCTCCAGAGGGCATAAATGGCCAGGCTGTGTCCACAGAAGCAGCACTTACCAAGAGAGAGACATTATGGTGGTGGCCTGTTCGCACGATGCTCTCCTCGTTCCCTGACTTACCTCTCAGCACAACACCCTGGCAGGGGAATCCTAGAAGGGGGATACAAGGTGGTGGTGCCCTGAAGCAGCCCTCCAGACAGGCAGGGCACCGGTTCATGCTTGTGCTGGGTAAAGTGGAGGAGGGCAGAAGGTGAAGATCAACTCATGTTTAATGACTGGCTGGACTGAGGTTTAATATCTGAAAACAACTGGAAAATTATGGAGCTGCCTCAGTTGCCTAAGCAGATCCACGACCCAGCAGAGAATTACTACTTGATATAGTACAATTGGGAAGAATGATTTAGAAACACAAAGGCTTTGTATTTCCTGTTGAGTGAACACTGCTTTATAAATTAGGTACGTGTGGAAACCCACTTAAATTCAGAGACACTCTGCACAGAAAGAACAAAATTCAACCTCAAACCACTATCAAAGCAAAACTTCCATTACTGATTTATCCCTGAATCTGACAGGTAACACCATTCACTAATGTCCCTAGTGGGCCCTCTGGGGGTCAGAATGTGGTCAGAGGTTCCCATGGAGGACATGCAGAAATGAAGTCTTGCTCTGACCCAAAGGGGCTCACAGGATAAAGATTAAGTGAAGATATATGGCAGCTCCTACTCAGATCACAGTTTAGAATGGGTACCTAAGCAGTTTCAGGATGATCTGGAACTTTCTGGAACCACTGAGAACTCTGCTGATTAGTATATCAGGAGATATTCAATATATTATAGAAGCCAGCCATGTTTAGAAATAGCTGATATGTTTGTTCTTCTCTCAAGAGCAGGAATGCAAAGTATTTCATGATGCTACAGAATATTAACAGTAATTTCTCACAAAATTCTTCTGAGGGAAGACTAGGCCATCCTTGAACTCCTTCTAATTCTCTCTCTGTTACCTCAACTCTTACACCTCCATCGTATACATACATATTGCATAATGTAGACTCTGTTCCTGCCAGTCCTTTACCAGTCTATTTTCTGACCAATTTCTTGCTTTCTCGGATCATTTTCCCATAATGCCTCTGAAAATCTGAGGCACTCTGCTGTAATAGAATTCCTTGCATCATATAATATTAGTCTTTCAGGTATTGGATTACCCATACACCTGTTTGTAGAGGTCTTTGATTTTTCAACTTCCTCCCTGAAAGATGCCTCTTCTCCTCTTGAATCTTTTGTGTTCCAGCCAATTCCCCGTTATCTCCCTCTTCTCTGGGACTCAATTTCCCTGAACTTCAGCATTCTCTTTAGCCAGCTTTCCCTGGAAGCCTATTTTACTACTCCTGGGGGCATCCTTGACAACATATAAGCAACAGCCACAGAAATGTGTACGAGAAACCCCAATAACTGTCAAAGTTCAGCTTCAGAAGGTTTCATACATACGGGTTCTGTTGATGCTAGAAGGAACCAAGTAATCAGAGGTAGGCAGCCATGAGAATTAGCTAAAATGCACTAACATTTTCAATAGTAACATATGGTTACAGATAGTAGAGTATACACATAGTAACAACACAGTCATTTTAATCCTTAACTCTGTGTGAAGTCACATTGTGTGTTTTAACGTAGGACCTCAAAACAACCCAATAAGAAATCGAGCAAAGACTGTTTCTAATGATAAGCAGTGAGTCTGGCCTCCCAACCTCTCCCTCAATTTTTAAATGGGCCCAAGTAATTTAAAAACCAGAATTACTGGACAGAAGTAGTCTGGGCAGCCCTGATATAGCTTGTGTGGTAAGGATAGGTGAATTTTGGTGCGGCAATTACAGTGGCTCTTTTTTACGTCCTGGAAGTCCAATTTTAAACATCCGCTTCCATCGGGGACTCTGGGATTGCAATAAACAGTATGAGATATGCTTTATTACACGGTGATGGAAGTAATCATGGAATACTCTTATGCTTTGCAGATGCTTGCAACTTCTTCCCTTTTGATGTAAAATATAACATGAGGTCTTTGCATTAAAATCAGAGGTATAAAATTTGCTAGCATCTGTAAATATTTTATTCTTTAGGTACTCCCTGGTCCTGAAAATAAAAGGTAGGGAACGTTGACTGAATTTCAGAAATCACCTCCATCCAAGAAGAAACCACCCAGTTTCTTTATCATAACAGCTCCCCCTGCTGCTTCAAAGTGAAGGTTTCGTGATTGTTTGCCGTTTTCCTTTCATTCTTTGAGGGACTCTGGAAACATGGCTGGAAAACATTATCCTCAACTGAACCGTAGCCAGGAAAGTCTCAGGAGGGAATTCTTTCCTGACATAAAATTAAACCTGGCTTCAGCATATCTTTGGGGGGGAAAAGGAGGAAAACTTACTGTTGATGTTTCTTGGCTTGGCTTTCTTTCTGTTCTTAAAGCAACATTATTTTTAAAATCTGTAACAAAACCTGTCAACTGCCAAGTCAGCCCAAGCCTCCCAGCCTCTCTCAGCTCAGCTCTCTCCGTCTTGCCGTCTTCCGTTGCCTCACTCCACACAAACTTGGCAAAATTTATCCATAAACAGATGCCTTTTAACTCACCGATGTTAGGAGCAGTGGCTCTCTCTCTGCCGTGGAAGGGAACCTGGTGCCGAAAGTCCCACGGAGTCCCAGGCACGGGTGGCACCGATGTGGCAGCAGAGCCGCGGAGTGACCAGACCTCCAGGTGACTTGTCTTTCAGCCCTGCCCCATCGATAGCTGTCTCACGACTTCAGAGGTGGCTCAGGAACAATTGGCCGCAGGCAATATATTTTCAGGTCCAACTGGATGCACTGCTTACTGAGAGCGGAAAATCTGGAAGCTGTGGTTGGAGAAGGCCTTCGCCTCTCTGTGCCTGTGGTAGATGGTGTGATGAACATTATCGTGTGACCTGATGCCACTGGTGGGGAGATGCCAAGTTATTCACCCAAGGGGCAGATGTTGTTAGAATCATTGACTTTAAAAAAAAAAAAAGAACTGCCTCCATCAGGGCTCTGATGCTCTGGTGGATGAAAGAGATCTTGCATCTCAAGATTAGCCCATTTTGAGCTTATTTTTGTGTATGGTGTTAGGGAGTGATCTAATCTCATACTTTTACATGTAGCTGTCCAGTTTTCCCAGCACCACTTATTGAAGAGGCTGTCCTTTCTCCACTGTACATTCCTGCCTCCTTCATCAAAGATAAGGTGACCATATGTGTGTGGGTTTATCTCTGGGCTTTCTATCCTATTCCATTGATCTATCTTTCTGCTTTTGTGCCAGTACCATACTGTCTTGATTGCTGTAGCTTTGTAGTATAGTCTGAAGTCAGGGAGCCTGATTCCTCCAGCTCCGTTTTGCATTTTCAAGATTGCTTTGGCTATTCGGGGTCTTTTGTGTTTCCATACAAATTGTGAAATTTTTTGTTCTAGCTCTGTGAAAAATGCCAGTGGTAGTTTGATAGGGATTGCATTGAATCTGTAGATTGCTTTGGGTAGTAGAGTCATTTTCACAATGTTGATTCTTCCAATCCAAGAACATGGTATATCTCTCCATCTATTTATATCATCTTTAATTTCTTTCATCAGTGTCTTATAATTTTCTGCATACAGGTCTTTTGTCTCCTTAGGTAGGTTTATTCCTAGATATTATTTAAAGACCTAAATGTAAGGCCAGAAACTATCAAACTCTTAGAGGAAAACATAGGCAGAACACTCTATGACATAAATCACAGCAAGATCCTTTGTGACCCACCTCCTAGAGAAATGGAAATAAAAACAAAAATAAACAAATGAGACCTAATGAAACTTCAAAGCTTTTGCACAGCAAAAGAAACCGTAAACAAGATGAAAAGACAACCCTCAGAATGGGAGAAAATATTTGCAAATGAAGCAACTGACAAAGGATTAATCTCCAAAATTTACAAGCAGCTCATGCAGCTCAATAACAAAAAGACAAACAACCCAATCCAAAAATGGGCAGAAGACCTAAATAGACATTTCTCCAAAGAAGATATACAGACTGCCAACAAACACATGAAAGGATGCTCAACATCATTAATCATTAGAGAAATGCAAATCAAAAGTACAATGAGATATCATCTCACACCAGTCAGAATGGCCATCATCAAAAAATCTATAGTCTTCCCCCCGGAATTCCGCAAAACGGCCCTGGCTGCCCCCCGTGCTTGGCAGCTGGAGCAAGGAATCGACGTTTGGGAGCTGACGGGCTACAGTAGGATGGCTTGATAAAGAAAAACAATCACATGCCAAATTTAATCCAGCTCTTTGGGGCCTTTTGTAATTTTGGTTAAGAAATTATGCTTCGGGGGGGGACCTTGAAGATGGCGGAAGAGTAAGACGCGGAGATCGCCTTCCTCCCCACGGATACACCAGAAATACATCCACACGTGGAACAACTCCTACAGAACTCCTACTGAAGGCTGGCAGAAGACCTCAGACCTCCCAAAAGGCAAGAAACTCCCCACGTAACTGGGTAGGGCAAAAGAAAAAACAGAGACAAAAGAATAAGGACGGCACCTGCACCAGTGGGAGGGAGCTGTGAAGGAGGAAAAGTTTCCACACACTAGGAAGCCCCTCCGCGGGCGGAGACTGCGGGAGGCAGAGGGGGGAGTTTCGGGACCGCGGAGTAGTGCACAGCGACGGGTGCGGAGGGCAAAGCGGGGAGATTCCTGCACAGACGATCGGTGCTGACCAGCACTCACCAGCCCGAGTGGCTTGTCTGCTCACCCGCCGGGGCGGGCGGGGCTGCGAGCTGAGGCTCGGGTTTTGGTTTTGGACGGAGCTCAGGGAGAGGACTGGGGTTGGCGGCTTGAACATAGCCTGAAGGGGTTAGTGCACCACGACTAGCCGGGAGGGAGTTCGGGGAAAAGCCTGCACCGGCCGAAGAGGCAAGAGACTTTTTCTTCCCTCTTTGTTTCCTGGTGCGCGAGGAGAGGGGTTTAAGAGCGCTGCTTAAAGGAACTCCAGAGACGGGCGCGAGCCGCGGCTGAGGGCGCGAGCCCCCGAGACGGGCGCGAGCCGCGGCTGAAAGCGCAAACCCCAGAGACGGGCGCGAGCCGCGGCTGAGGGCGCGAGCCCCCGAGACGGGCGCGAGCCGCGGCTGAAAGCGCAAACCCCAGAGACGGGCGCGAGACGCGGCTAAAACCACGGACCCCAGAGACGGGCGGGAGACGCTAAGGCTGCTGCTGCTGCCACCAAGGGGCCTGTGTGCGAGCACAGGTCACTCTCCACACCCCTCTTCCGCGGAGCCTGTGCAGCCCGCCACTGCCAGGTTCCCGGGATCCAGGGACAACTTCCCCGGGAGTACGCACAGCGGGCCTCAGGCTGGTGCAACGTCACGCCGGCCTCTGCCGCAACGTCACGCTGCCTCTGCCGCCGCAGGCCGGCCCCGCACGCAGTGCCCCTCCTTCCCCCATCCCCCAACCCCCGGCCTGAGTGAGCCGGAGGCCCCAAATCAGCGGCTCCTTTAACCCCGTCCTGTCTGAGCGAAAAAAACAGACGCCCTCCAGCGACCTACACGCAGAGGCAGGGCCAAATCCAAAGCTGAGCTCCTGTGAGCTGTGAAAACAAAGAGAAAGGGAAATCTCTCCCAGCAGCCACAGAAGCAGCGGATTAAAGCTCCACAATCAACTTGATATACCCTGCATCTGTGGAATACCTGAATAGACAAGGAATGATCCCAAATTGAAGAGGTGGAATTTAGGAGCGAAATCTATGATTTTTTTCCCTTTTCCTCTTTTTGTGAAGGTGTACGTGTATGCTCCTGTGTGACATCTAGTCTGTATACTCTAGCTTCCACCATTTGTCCTAGGGCTCTATCCGTCCATGACTTTTTTTAAAAAATTCTTTTTCTTAATAATTAAGTTTAATTGTAATAACCTTATTATACTTTACCTTCGTTCTTTCTTTCTTTCCTTCCTTCCCTCCCTCCTTTAGACAACGAATCACCCCAAATTGAGGAGGTGGTCTCAGGGAGCAGGATTTATGATTTTTCCCCCTTTACCTCTTTTTGTGAAGGTGTATGTGTATGCTTCTGTGTAAGATTTTCTCTGTATAGCTTTGCTTCCAACATTTGTCCTAAGGTTCTATCCGTCCCTTTTTTTTTTTTTTCTAAATATTTTTTAATTCAATAACTATATTATACTTTATTTTATTTTTACTGTATCATCTTTCTTTCTGTCTTTCTTTCCTTCTTTCCCTCCTTCCTTCCTTCCTCCCTCCCTCCCTCCCTCCCTCCTTTCTTTCCTTCTTTGCTTCTTTCTTCCTTCCTTCCTTTCCTCCTTTCCTTCTTTCTTTCCTCATACTTCTACTAATTCTCTCTACTTTTTCTCCCTTTTATTCTGAGCCGTGTGGATGAAAGGCTCTTGGTGCTCCAGCCAGGAGTCAGGGCTCTGCCTCTGAGGTAGGAGAGCCAACTTCAGGTCACTGGTCAACAAGAGACCTCCCAGCTCCACATAATATTAAACAGCGGAAATCTCCCAGAGACCTCCATCTTAACACCAGCACCCAGCTTCACTCAACGACCAGCAAGCCACAGTGCTGGACAACCTATGCCAAACAACTAGCAAAACAGGAACACAACCCCACCCATTAGCAGAGAGGCTGCCTAAAATCATAATAAGGCCACAGACACCCCAAAACACACCACCAGACCTGAACCTGCCCACTAGAGAGACAAGATCCAGCCTCATCCAGCACAACACAGGCACTAGTCCCCTCCACCAGGAAGCCTACACAACCCACTGAAACAACCTTAGCCACTGGAGACAGACATCAAAAACAACGGGAACTACGAAAGTGCAGCCTGCAAAAAGGAGACCCCAAACACAGTAAGATAAGCAAAATGAGAAGACAGAAAAACACACAGCAGATGAAGGAGCAAGATAAAAACCCACCAGACCTAACAAATGAAGAGGAAATAGGCAATCTACCTGAAAAAGAATTCAGAATAATGATAGTAAGGATGATCCGAAATCTTGGAAGTAGAATGGACAAAATGCAAGAAACAGTTAACAAGGACCTACAAGAACTAAAGATGAAACAAGCAACGATGAACAATGCAATAAATGAAATTAAAATCACTCTAGATAGGATCAATAGCAGAATAACTGAGGCAGAAGAACGGATAAGTGACCTGGAAGATAAAGTAGTGGAAATAACTACTGCAGAGCAGAATAAAGAAAAAAGAATGAAAAGAACTGAGGACAGTCTCAGAGACCTCTGGGACAACATGAAACGCACCAACATTCGAATTATAGGGGTTCCAGAAGAAGAAGAAAGAAAGAAAGGGACTGAGAAAATACTTGAAGAGATTATAGTTGAAAACTTCCCTAATATGGGAAAGGAAATAGTTAATCAAGTCCAGGAAGCACAGAGGGTCCCATACAGGATAAATCCAAGGAGAAACACGCCAAGACACATATTAATCAAACTGTCAAAAATTAAATACAAAGAAAGCATATTAAAAGCAGCAAGGGAAAAACAACAAATAACACACAAGGGAATCCCCATAAGGTTAACAGCGGATCTCTCAGCAGAAACCCTATAAGCCAGAAGGGAGTGGCAGGACATACTGAAAGTGATGAAGGAGAATAGCCTGAAACCAAGACTACTCTACCCAGCAAGGATCTCATTCACATTTGATGGAGAAATTAAAACCTTTACAGACAAGCAAAAGCTGAGAGAGTTCAGCACCACCAAACCAGCTTTACAACAAATGCTAAAGGAACTTCTCTAGACACGAAACACAAGAGAAGGAAATGACCTATAGTAGCGAACCCAAAACAATATATAAAATGGAAATAGGAACATACATATCAATAATTACCTTAAATGTAAATGGACTAAATGCTCCCACCAAAAGACACAGATTGGCTGAATGGATACAAAAACAAGACCCTTATATATGCTGTCTACAAGAGACCCACTTCAGAACTAGAGACACATACAGACTGAAAGTAAGGGGATGGAAAAAGATATTCCATGCAAATGGAAACCAAAAGAAAGCTGGAGTAGCAATTCTCATATCAGACAAAATAGACTTTAAAATAAGGACTATTAAAAGGGACAAAGAAGGACACTACATAATGATCAAGGGATCGATCCAAGAAGAAGATATAACAATTGTAAATATTTATGCACCCAACATAGGAGCACCTCAATACATAAGGCAAATACTAACAACCATAAAAGGGGAGATCAACAGTAACACATTCATAGTAGGGGACTTTAACACCCCACTTTCACCCATGGACAGATCATCCAAAATGAAAATAAATAAGGAAACACAAGCTTTAAATGATACATTAAACAAGATGGACTTAATTGATATTTATAGGACACTCCATCCAAAAACAACAGAATACACATTTTTCTCAAGTGCTCATGGAACATTCTCCAGGATAGATCATATCTTGGGTCACAAATCAAGCCTTGGTAATTTAAGAAAACTGAAATTGTATCAAGTATCTTTTCCGACCACAACGCCATGAGACTAGATATCAATTACAGGAAAAGATCTGTAAAAATACAAACACATGGAGGCTAAACAATACACTACTTAATAATGAAGTGATCACTGAAGAAATCAAAGAGGAAATAAAAAAAATACCTAGAAACAAATGACAATGGAGGCACAACGACCCAAAACCTATGGGATGCAGCAAAAGCAGTTCTAAGGGGGAAGTTTGTAGCAATACAAGCCCACCTTAAGAAGCAGGAAACATCTCGAATAAACAACCTAACCTTGCACCTCAAGCAATTAGAGAAGAACAAAAAAACCCCAAAGCTAGCAGAAGGAAAGAAATCATAAAAATCAGATCAGAATAAATGAAAAAGAAATGAAGGAAACAATAGCAAAGATCAATAAAACTAAAAGCTGGTTCTTTGAGAAGATAAACAAAATAGATAAACCACTAGCCAGACTCATCAAGAAAAAAAGGGAGAAGACTCAAATCAATAGAATTAGAAATGAAAAAGGAGAAGTAACAACTGACACTGCAGAAATAAAAAAAAATCATGAGAGATTACTACAAGCAACTCTATGCCAATAAAATGGACAATCTGGAAGAAATGGACAAATTCTTAGAAATGCACAACCTGCCAAGACTGAATCAGGAAGAAATAGAAAATATTAACAGACCAATCACAAGCACTGAAATTGAAACTGTGATTAAAAACCTTCCAACAAACAAAAGCCAAGGACCAGATGGCTTCACAGGTGAATTCTATCAAACGTTTAGAGAAGAGCTAACACCTATCCTTCTCAACTCTTCCAAAATATAGCAGAGGAGGAACACTCCCAAATTCCTTCTACGAAGCCACCATCACCTTGATACCAAAACCAGACAAGGATGTCACAAAGAAAGAAAACTACAGGCCAATATCACTGATGAACATAGATGCAAAAATCCTCAACAAAATACTAGCAAACAGAATCCAACAGCACATTAAAAGCATCATACACCATGATCAAGTGGGGTTTATTCCAGGAATGCAAGGATTCTTCAATATACGCAAATCTATCAATGTGATAAACTATATTAACAAATTGAAGGAGAAAAACCATATGATCATCTCAATAGATGCAGAGAAAGCTTTCGACAAAATTCAACACCCATTTATGATAAAAAACCCTCCAGAAAGTAGGCATAGAGGGAACTTTCCTAACATAATAAAAGCCATATATGACAAGCCCACAGCAAACATCATCCTCAATGGTGAAAAACTGAAAGCATTTCCACTAAAATCAGGAACAAGACAAGGTTGCCCACTCTCACCACTCTTATTCAACATAGTTTTGGAAGTTTTAGCCACAGCAATCAGAGAAGAAAAGGAAATAAAAGGAATCCAAATCGGAAAAGAAGAAGTAAAGCTGTCACTGTTTGCAGATGACATGATACTATACATAGAGAATCCTAAAGATGCTACCAGAAAACTACTAGAGCTAATCAATGAATTTGGTAAAGTAGCAGGATACAAAATTAATGCACAGAAATCTCTGGCATTCCTATATACTAATGATGAAAAATCTGAAAGTGAAATCAAGAAAACACTCCCATTTACCATTGCAACAAAAAGAATAAAATATCTAGGAATAAACCTACCTAAGGATACGAAAGACCTGTATGCAGAAAATTATAAGACACTGATGAAAGAAATTAAAGATGATACAAATAGATGGAGAGATATACCATGTTCTTGATGGGAAGAATCAACATTGTGAAAGTGACTCTACTACCCAAAGCAATCTACAGATTCAATGCAATCCCTATCAAACTACCACTGGCATTTTTCACAGAACTAGAACAAAAAATTTCGCAATTTGTATGGAAACACAAAAGACCCCGAATAGCCAAAGCAATCTTTAGAACGAAAAAAGGAGCTGGAGGAATAAGGCTCCCTGACTTCAGACTATATTACAAAGCAACAGTAATCAAGACAGTATGGTACTGGCACAAAAATAGAAAGATAGATCAGTGGAACAGGATAGAAAGCCCAGAGATAAACCCACGCACATATGGACACCTTATCTTTGATAAAGGAGGCAGGAATGTACAGTGGAGAAAGGACAGCCTCTTCAATAAATGGTGCTGGGAAAACTGGACAGGTACATGTAAAAGTATGAGATTAGATCACTCCCTAACACCATACACAAAAATAAGCTCAAAATGGATTAAAGACCTAAATGTAAGGCCAGAAACTATCAAACTCTTAGAAGAAAACATAGGAAGAACACTCTATGACATAAATCACAGCAAGATCCTTTCTGACCCACCTCCTAGAGTAATGGAAATAAAAACAAAAATAAACAAATGGGACCTAATGAAACTTCAAAGCTTTTGCACAGCAAAGGAAACCATAACCAAGACCAAAAGACAACCCTCAGAATGGGAGAAAACATTTGCAAATGAAGCAACTGACAAAGGATTAATCTCCAAAATTTACAAGCAGCTCATGCAGCTCAATAACAAAAATACAAACAACCCCATCCAAAAATGGGCAGAAGACCTAAATAGACATTTCTCCAAAGAAGATATACAGAATGCCAACAAACACATGAAAGAATGCTCAACATCATTAATCATTAGAGAAATGCAAATCAAAACTACAATGAGATATCATCTCACACCAGTCAGAATGGCCATCATCAAAAAATCAAGAAACAATAAATGCTGGAGAGGGTGTGGAGAAAAGGGGACACTCTTGCACTGCTGGTGGGAATGTGAATTGGTTCAGCCACTGTGGAGAACAGTATGGAGGTTCCTTACAAAACTACAAATAGAATTACCATATGACCCAGCAATCCCACTACTTGGCATATACCCTGAGAAAACCAAAATTCAAAGAGAGTCATGTACCAAAATGTTCATTGCAGCTCTATTTACAATAGCCAGGACATGGAAACAACCTAAGCGCCCATCATCGGATGAATGGATAAAGAAGATGTGGCACATATACACAATGGAATATTACTCAGCCTTAAAAAGAAATGAAATTGAGCTATTTGTAATGAGATGGATAGACCTAGAATCTGTCATACAGAGTGAAGTAAGTCAGAAAGAAAAAGACAAATACCGTATGCTAACACATATATATGGAATTTAAGGGAAAAAAATGTCATGAAGAACCTAGGGGTAAGATAGGAATAAAGACGCAGACCTACTGGAGAACGGACTTAAGGATATGGGGAGGGGGAAGGGTGAGTTTTGACAGGGCGAGAGAGAGTCATGGACATATACACACTAACAAACGTAGTAAGGTAGATAGCTGGGGGGAAGCAGCCGCAAGGCACAGGGATATTAGCTCGGTGCTTTGTGACAGCCTGGAAGGGTGGGATGGGGAGAGTGGGAGGGAGGGAGACGCAAGAGGGAAGACATATGGGAACATATGTATATGTATAGCTGATTCACTTTGTTGTAAAGCAGAAACTAACACACCATTGTAAAGCAATTATACCCCAATAAAGATGTTTAAAAAAAAAAAAAAAATCTAGAAACAATAAATGCTGGAGAGGGTGTGGAGAAAGGGGAACACTCTTGCACTGCTGGTGGGAATGTGAATTGGTACAGCCACTATGGAGAACAGTATGGAGGTTCCTTACAAAACTACAAATAGAACTACCATATGACCCAGCAATCCCACTACTGGGCATATACCCTGAGGAAAACATAATTCAAAAAGAGTCATGTACCAAAATGTTCATTGCAGCTCTATTTACAATAGCCCAGAGATGGAAACAACCTAAGTGTCCATCATCAGATGAATGGATAAAGAAGATGTGGCACATGTATACAATGGAATATTACTCAGCCATAAAAAGAAATGAAATTGAGCTATTTGTAATGAGGTGGGTAGGTCTAGAGTCTGTCATACAGAGTGAAGTAAGTCAGAAAGAGAAAGACAAATACCGTATGCTAACACATATATATGGAATTTAAGGGAAAAAATGTCATGAAGAACCTAGGGGTTAGACAGGAAAAAAGACACAGACCTACTAGAGAATGGACTTGAGGATATGGGGAGGGGGAAGGGTAAGCTGTGACAAAGCGAGAGAGAGGCATGGACATATATACACTACCAAACGTAAGGTAGATAGCTAGTGGGAAGCAGCCTCATAGCACAGGAAGATCAGCTCAGTGCTTTGTGACCACCTGGAGGGGTGGGATAGGGAGGGTGGGAGGGAGGGAGATGCAAGAGGGAAGAGATATGGGAACATATGTATATGTATAACTGATTCACTTTGTTATAAAGCAGAAACTAACACACCATTGTAAAGCAATTATACTCCAATAAAGATGTAAAAATAAATAAATAAATAATAATAAAAAGAAAAAACAACAAAAATAAAAAGATTAGCCCAGACATACTAACTAAACCAGTGCTGGCCTGGGGTCACTCTTTTCTCTGGCATGACCTTCCTTTCTATTCCCATCAAAAACAATGACTTAGAAAGTTTGTCTATGGTGTGAGAGGATTACAGCAAGTACACTAACACCTGTCAGAAGTTTTGTACAATAGCACACAGCATGATCATTATGGGTTCAGGAATGTTCAGGCATTGGTGTCTGGCTCTGAATCTACTACTCTCATTAAAATGCATCTGTAGGATAATAGAATGCTGTGTTTGGCATTATCTAGTTAAACTGTACTCTGTGTAGACCAGGGAACAGTATATGACACACTCCATGTACTCTGTAGGGAAAGGGGCAGAGATGGGGTGCTAGGATGCTAACACACTGAGAACTTGCCTGTGTGGTCTGGTTTAAGACCTAATTGTTTTCCTTGCTTAAGAACTTCTCCTTCAACTGGCCTATATAAAAGGCTGCTTTTTGGAGGTGAAGGTATTCTCCATCTGAGGCATTCATTTAAAATTTAAATATTTCAGAACAGGATAGTAAAGTAACATTTTACAGTGAGCTGTGTTTTTAGAGGAAACAGCTAGCCAGTTGCCTAGCTAGGCCCTGAGGACAGGATGACATTGTGAAGTGGTTCTCTGAAGAAGGTGAGTTGAAGCAGAAGGGTCAGGAAGAGGCAGTGGGTGTCACCTGGGAGGGTCTGGGAGGGCCTGGGGGGGAATCACAGGTGGGGACACCTGGGCATCTTGGGGACAAAATGAGAGCACTGTAAGCTGGGGCTTGGTCAATAGGGATGGAAATTGTGGGATCTTGTGAAGAGAGAGGTGCAAGGAGAGTAGGCTCTAAAGACAAATCCGACTTCTCTTTCACAGTTTTCTGAGGTCTAACCTGAGAATTGGTCCTGCGTCCCTCAATGTCCAGACACTTACAAAGTGATTTCATTGTTTTGCATCCTAACAGGTGAGTTTCCTCTTCATCTGCTTGATCAGGTCTGAGAATAAAGACTAGGGAGTTGGGTTCTGGAAGAGAGGGCACAGTTCATTCCAGCTGTCGCAACTTTAGCCTGCCTGTCATCATCTCCTTCCTGGATAGGAGCAGTATTATTCTCCTCTCCACTCCCCGTTCCAGATTCATCTCATCCAAAGGCAACGCTGATGGTGTCACGAGCCTACTGAAAGATATTAAATGTTTATATTTGGTCAACTGAATGATTTCTCACCTGTAGTAGATAGGTTTATTGTTACCAACTATTTAGCCCTCTTTCCTGAGAGAGGACCATACATCCTCTTTCATGGCAATGTGACTTTTAGTGCTTCCTGTGTTGGAGGGGTATCTTTTGCTCTGTTGATGTCAGGGTTGGCCATATGATTTATTTTTGCCAATAGAATATGAGCAGATATGACATATGGCTTGTTTCTGGCAGAAGCTTCAAAAGCCATCATATGTTTCGGCCAGTCCTTTGCCTTGGGAAACCAGGTTTCCCAAGTGGGAGCAGATCCTTCAGTCTGAGTCGAAGAATGAGAAGACACATGATATGGAGTCATAGCAGCCACCAGCAGGGAACACAGATGAGAAACAAATGTCTGTTGCTGTAAGCCACTGAGATTTGGGGTTTGCTTGGTACAACAGCAGAATTAACTCATATAAATCCATTCCACAATTTATCCTCAACCTACTTTTCTAGACTTACATGGCATTACAACAGCACATGTACCCTACACTCCAGCCAATCTAGAAGAATTTCCATTCCCCAGCCTCTGTGTTTCTTTTATTATTCTCCTAGCTCAAATTGCCTGTCCCCAATCTTCAACAAATCTCACTTTAGAGAATCTTCCAGCTAGCTCTAAATCTAACTCACCTACAAAATCTTTCTGAATGTCTTGGTTTGAAATGATTTTTCCATTTTCTGAATTCCCACGACCATTCATGGTTATGCTACCTATCACTCTATTCATTAATAATAAAAACACTATTTATAGAGCATGTACTACATACCAGGGATAGCTGTACACATATGTGTATCTATGAATACCAGATGTTGGTTTTTACCATCTGTGTTTGTAGACACTAAGACGGGGTAAAAACAAAAAGGCCTGGGCTTCCCTGGTGGCACAGTGGTTGAGAATCTGCCTGCTAATCCAGGGGACACGGGTTCGAGCCCTGGTCTGGGAGGATCCCACATACTGCGGAGCAACTAGGCCCGTGAGCCACAACTACTGAGCCTGCGCGTCTGGAGCCTGTGCTCCGCAACAAGAGAGGCCACGATAGTGAAAGGCCCGCTCACCGCGATGAAGAGTGGCCCCCGCTTGCCACTAGAGAAAGCCCTCGCACAGAAACGAAGACCCAACACAGCAAAAACAAATAATTAATAAACTCCTACCCCCAACATCTTCTAAAAAAAAAAAGGGGCTTATTGTGGGTGAAAAACCTGTAAAGATAAAAGGGGAGGAAGTAGTAGAAAGTGGCAAGAGTCTTCCTACCACAGTGATCATCTGACACCTGTGGAAGAAGACAGGGAGGACGGAAGCTTGGGTAGAAAGTTTCGAGCTGCAATGCAATTCCAAGAAATGTTCTGCCAAGTCAGTGGGAGTCTTTAAACCAAAGTCATCTTTGGGAGGAAGGGGTCTCATATCTCAAATGACCTGCAATTGTTCCCCTATCATGCTTGGCCATTAGCTGGGAGCAGCCTTGTGGGAATATATTATAGTGGATCCCAAACAACAAGAGCTGGGGTTGTTCACCAGTGATGTTCCTACAACATAAAAGATGAACAGTTCTTTATCATGGCCATCACATCCACATTAGCTTATTGAATCTTCACAAAAACCCTATGAGGTTAGGACTGGTATCATTTTTGCTTTAAAGTAAGGACACGGAGGCCTAGAGAGGTTAAGTGACTTTATTGCCATCACCCAGCTAGTAATGGGCTGGAGCCTGAGCTTGTCCTCTAAGCTATCATTGTAAGCGCATGAATGAGTTAAATGCACTTTGGTGTTGCCTGTGAGAAGGTGGAAAACTGAGCGGACAGTGATCAATGCCACTCTTGCTCTTGTTGGATCCAGAAATGCACAAGCCTCCCTCCAGTTTTCATGACACAAAAGCTCTTCCCCTATCTGTGGGTCAAGGAATAGAACCAGATGTTTCTGATAAAATATTATGAAATATTTTATGAATAAAACAGCTCCACAGAAGTGCTTCCTAAAACCCTAAGGAAACAGGGTTCTCAGATGCTTTATCCTATAATTCTTGTTTTTCTTTTTAAGAGAAGGAGGTTGAGAATAGGGTGGTTGATCAGAAGAACAAGGTTTCAGAACTCTCAGCAGGGTTGGAGAAGAGGTCCAAGAGAATACAGAGAGCCTTATGGGGTAAGAGACTGGAAATGTGGAAGAGCTGGCAGGCCCCGGCTCCTTGAGACCACAGGCATAGGGCACCCCGAGGGGCCGGATGGCAGGGACCGACCATCTAAGGCATAGCCACCTGGTGGTCAGGCTGGCTTGAATTAGGGAAGAGCACGGAGCCTGTAAGGCGGCTGAAGTTTCTGTTACCTGGAGACGTTACTTCCACAGAGCCGATAAAACTAGCTCTTGGATTTAGGGTTGCTGCCACTCTGAGAGCTACTGAAAAAAGTCCTTGGGCCAATGACAGCAACAGCATAGAGTGGTAATAATGAAGACACTCACCAATAACTTGCTTAAAAACCCGCAAAGGTCAGTGCCATACTCAAACTAAAGAGAGCCACCCACCGGCTGCAAGTTGGCAGATGAGACCAAAATGGGGAGAAAAGGAAACAAGACCGCCCTGCCAAGGTATGGTGGGTGGAGCCAAGGCTGCATGAAACCTCGCGAGAATAACAGTACCTCACTCTGGAAGGGCAAAGAGGAGCAAAGCGATGAAGAAAAGGTGAGGAAGGCAAAGTCTGCTCTTCGTTGTTATGAGAGGAGGTGCACCATTCCTGGAAAATACCAGGTCCAGGTGTGGCGTGAATGGAGCAAAGTCCTATTCCAATTCCCAGCTCCACAAATGTGCTCCATTTACTGTATTGTCCTCAGATATTAACCTGATGAGAGCAGATACTACACTTGATCGTAGCCAAAAGGCCGGGAAGCGATTCTTTCCTGTAATTCCTGAGCCATTATTCCAGTCCTATTTCCTGCTGCATCTAATCGATGTGTTGTTATAGTAAGCCTATTGTTTTGGTCTTCTGAATCCATATTTTTTTTTTCTCCTGAGATTAATTTTTTTCTTTCTTGTTGTGTTTCCCATTATTGAGAAGTTGTGAATGGTCTTGCTGAGAAAAGCTGATAAGGACTGACTCAGATAGATAGTTGGTATTTTGAAAGGAGACCAACTACTTTCTCCACCCCTGAAAACAAATAAAGAAAAGAAAACAGAAGGACTTTTAGGGTTAGGGTAAGTAAACCATTGTTTCCTATATTCCTATAAACCAAGCACCTTTTTCTTACCTTTCTCTTTGGGTCCAGTTTAAAAAAACAAAGCAAAACAAAAACACCCAACAAATAACTCACAGCCACTTGATTATATGTATATCTATTATATATATATATAATCAAATATGTGTATTATATATACACATATATATATAATAGAGAGATGAGTATATGGTATGATATATAGCTTTATCTATATATATGGTATGAATACACAAGATAGACTTCTTTCTACTGCAGTAGGTGGGGTTACGTAGAATGCTGGCATGTGGTAGAATCAAAACACTTCCTAGGGCGAATGCTATCCGCAGAAGTTGCAAGGAGAAACTAAAAGACACCAAGCAAGCAACCATACAGTCAACCTCCCAAATCCTCCCTGGATCCTTGCACTTATCACTGTTCCCCTGACCACAGTGTGTGGCATTTTACTTTTCAGCTCTGGGTCAAGACCTGCCCTGGACATGGCACTGGAGGTGGGATCAACTATCCTATAAACTCCTTTAACGTGTGCCATAAACAAGCCTAGTTAATGCGCTTATAATTAAAAGGCATTTTTCTCCCGCTGCCACTTTAAGATGAATTCATTGATGAAGCTTTTTTTTTTTCTGTCTGCCTTTGGAAGAAAACTATCAAGCACCATGACATTTCTGGTCATCCTCATTTTATAAAAAGAGACCTCCGAATCTCCTAAGTCTTATTTTAGAAATTAGGATCTTCAGTCATAATATGTTAATTAACACTACGATTTGCATTTGCAGATAAGACTTGTTCTCCATTTGCTAGCGGTGGCACTGGACAAGTCTGTCTTTGGAGAAAAGGATGTGATGGGTTTCTTGCTTCTTTGCCCATCTTTCCTGTCACCCAATAGCTGTTCTTTCTGACTCGGGGCTGAAAATAGGAGAGGAAAGACAGATAAAGGGGAAAGAAAAAATCCACTTAATTGTCCTGCCTGTAAGCTGGCTTCTTGTGCTCATAGCCTCACAGATGGTCCTCCAGACTCACGACCTGCTCGGCCCCTCGGACAGTAACAGACAACAGTTCTCTTTACCTTTGACCTATTGTTCCTATTACCCCTCAGCCTCTGATTTTCAGGTGCTTCATTTTACACAGTTCCTCTCAGTCCCAATTCCCTTGTCCTCTGGCAGAAGTTCTTTAAGGCACGTCTTTAGGATCCCACATAAAAGGGTCCCCAGCAGGCATCCCTTCCCCGGAGCCTCCACCTGGCTGTAGGCATGCCAGATCTTGACTTGCAGTCAGAGGGGAGCAAAGTTATCTCCTAGCCACAGTTCTCTCTGCTCCCCCCAGAGCACCAGAGGGAATTTGGTATGTGTCAGAGGAACCTCCCAAACCCAGCAACAAAAGCAGTTTCTCAGAGCTGTCTCCTTTGAAAGCCCTCCCACTAGACTCCAAGTCAGGACCCAGGTCTCACCTTCACCCCTTGCCATGGGGTGGAGGGTAGAACTTAAAGTACAGCTTTTTCTATCTAAAGCTTTCTCTTAAAATCTTCCTCTTAATTTCCAGTTTGGGGAATCTTTTTACCCTTGAAGTGGGTCAAGGCCCCAAATTATGTACCTGGTTCTGAGCAATTTCCTTTGAAGTTTGCATCTTGATTTTCAGCCTCTCCTCTCACTTGATATCTGATGTTGTTTACATGGCATTTCAGTTGAATCTTCCATTTCATACCATGTGTCATCTTTTTTCAATGTTCTCTGCCCCTTTTAGCATCTTCTGTGGAAATTTCCATGTTCTTATGCTGCATACTCTACCAAGTCCCTAAAATGTGTCACCTCCCTGGGGCTTAGCCTTCCTTGGTCCTCCTCCTCCCTTTTTGACAACTGACCTGTCGCATTCCTCCCAACAGCACACCATCATATTTTAGATTTAGGGCTTCCATCCTCAGGGCCCTGATCTTTGCTAAGGGAGCTTTGGTGACTCCTGTGAATGCTCTGTCCTGTGTTCTTTTTCCACGTGGCACTGGGCATGTTCTTACACTATCAATTGAAAGTAACAACTTGACCCAGAAGTTTTCTAAATTTGAGGATGGCTTTTTGTTCTTCTTCTTGTTGTTTTTACTTTTTAGCAAACCCCTTTTTACAAACTAAATATTTCAATCCATTTGCTAGTAAACGTTTCAAACAGATAAAACATGAATAAATGGGAATAAAGTGAGAGTGGGCTCCCAGAGACCACCCATCTGGCTTCCTCCGCAGCCCCACAGGCACTGATAAAGAAGCCTGGGGCATCAGGAAACACACTTGGAAAATCTCGACTTTTAAACAAAACGTGATTTTTAAAATGGGAGCAAAGCATGGAAGATTGATTTTGGGGAAGGGTTGTGTGCCCCACAGCCCTTCAGAAGTCACACCATATGGGCTGCCTCCTCTCTATGAAAATTAGTGAACGCTAGGGGCCCCAGCCCCAATTCCCGGCTTACTTCTGATACAGTCAGCTTCTAAATGCCACCTCTTGGCAAGACCTCAATGTGCCTTGGAATTTGGTTTATTTATTTCTTTAAAACCCAAGTTTCTGAAATGGAATCCCTATGAAGAGACTCATAAAGGCAAGGGCTTCTTTTCTTTAAAAACCAAAAAAAACGAAACTAAAAACAAACAGCTCTCAAAACTTTATTCTGTGGATTATGTTTATGGCATTTTAATGCCATTCCTTAAATCTCTAAACCATATGAACTGCTGAGACTTTAACAGACTAATTATGCTGCTGGCCTTTTGAACCTGGACTGCTAGGGACTATGTTACTGCTTTGAGTTTTAAAAGGAGAGCCAAACTGTCCCTTTACCTTTTCCATGTCAGTTTTTTTTCCCTATAAATGTACCAACACTCTGTGATATTGACATCATCTGGCCAACACAGAGGAATGGACCCTACCCTTTAGCTGTCCCACCCGCCAGCCATGTGGGTGTTTAGACATTCTCATACATATTCAGATTTCCTAGTTAGGCATGTGGAGCAAATCAAGTGGTTGCTACTTAGGGAGGAATTGGCAGGATGACTTTTCTTCTTTTTGGGTGAGGAAGGATTCAGGAAGAGTAAAGGGAAAAGGATTCTGAAGTAACACTAGAAAAAGAAAGTAGTCTCTTTTCTCCCTCACAATCATTTCTCTATTGGTGACCCCATAAGAGTTGGTGTTTGTGAAATAGGACTCTTAAGGACTCCGCTCTAGTGAATAAAAAAAGCTGCCATGATCCTGACAGGCCACACACTAGGCATGGTCAGAGTCTGAAAGGCCTGGACCCACAAAAATTTTGAACTGATTATTTTGCATTGCCTGCACTTTATCCCTGGGAGGAATGAAGCCTAGAGCTGAGGGGGGGAAGCCAAGGAGGCTTGTGAGGGCATCTGGTGTGCTTTCCTTACCCTCTGGGCATCCTTGATTGTTGAGCAGTCTAAAGAGAGCTGAGATTCTCAGAGCTTTGTTGAGGAATGACAAATGGCCAATGTGAGCTGTGGAAGCAGCTTTCAGGAGGCATCTGCTCTGATTAACCTCTTTTTTGACATCTGAGGTGGCAAGAAACCCTCTGCACTGATTGGAAAACATTGTTTAAAACAATTGCTACCTTTAGAAAGTAACCATTTTTACTTAAAATTTACTTCCGAAGAATGTTGGACTGAAGGATTGATATCTAATGATTAAAATCTAGTAATTAATCTCCAGAAGCCAGAAAGAGAGGAATCAGAGCTACTTCACCAAGGAGGTCAGCTCAACTCCTCCACAAACACCCATGAACACCCCAAACCACTTTTCTCTCTTTTGATGTTTATAGGTCACACATGCAACTTGACACAAGAGTATGTACTGTCTTACATGGTGAATGATTGTTTTATATGTTCTGTCTTGACTCCTCAGTGATCTATTTCTTAAAGGCAGAGAACGAGAACATGGGTTACATTTTTAATATACCACACAAGGTTTCCCTGCTCAGTGCTGGGCACAGGACAGGTCCTCAGAAAATCTTGGTTTGTTGATCAGTGATTGGCAAGTCCCAGTAATTGTCAAATGCATTGAAGAGCCCAACACCAAGCCTTGGTCTGCTTCTGCTGATTGATGGTATTGGCCAAAGAAGCAACAGCCATGGGCATTCGGGAAGCTGCGGTCAGTTTTATAGCATTCCAGGCAGAAAAGTATCATCTGTTCAAAATGCTTAAAACTAACTTGTATATTAAATATTTTTTCTTCCTCGTCAATTTTTGTGCCTAAGTATTCTCACTGCAATATAACAAAGCTAACACAGACCTTGGAGCATTCACATTCCAGCTCTGCTATTTATTGGTTGTGACCTTGAGGAATTCTATAAACTCTAAATATCTTTTTATCTCTCTTTTTTTTTTCTTTTCTCTTATCTTCAGACAGCATCCCTAAAATTGTTGCAGGATAACTTGTTTGCTTGGAAGTTAAATCTCCTACTCTACACTGTTCAGGAGACTAACCATTGATGTAGTTCAAAATACTTCCACAGATACACACAAAAACATACCTAGATAGAGAATGATTAGATGATAGATAGATGATAGATAGTAGAAGGTAGATAGATGATACATGATAGATTATTCTAATTACTCTCTTAAGAGGATAGATTATGCTAAAGAGAGACTCACTCACAATCTAAACCAGGATGGGTTGAAGTGTGCAGTTTGGGATATATACTTGGGGCAGAACATTGATATTTGTACAAATGGTAGAAGCATAGAAAATGTTGAGGCAAGGAGGGGACCCGGGAGAGAGGAGAGCAGGGTGGTTGGAGTGGAGCACAGGGTCAGAAGAGGATGAAGAGCAGGGAGGTCCCCACTGGTAGAGTAGACCAGAAGGAGCTTTGAAGAGAAAAATTACTAGGAAGTTATTAATTTGTTTGCCACGGGGTATGTTGGCATCTCTCTCCTTGTGTGTCACCGTCGTGTCTTTAATGGAATACCCTTGACTGTATTATGCTCACTGAGGCTTTTCTGTGAAAATTCTTTCCATTGGGAATATTTAGAGGATAAGCTTCACTTTCTTTATCTCTAAAATGGTGATAATGATGGGGTTAGAGCATAAGCATCAAATGAACTTATGAAATGCTGGCATATAATAAATGATTATTTGTTTACATTTTAAATTCATTGTGAATTGATTTATCTATAAGTTCATAACTGCCTATGATTTTTTACTTACTCTTGATTAGAACTGCTTTTGTGTTGCAATATAATGAATGTTTGAGAGTGCAGGTATTGGAGTCAGACAAACCTGGGTTCAAATGCTGACTCTGCCCCTATTTTTGTGTGAATTCAGGCAAATGCCCTCTCTTTTCTTATTTGTAAAATGGGGATTATATTCATGTCATAGAGACATGGTGAAGTGAGAAGGCTAAGGAGACAACATTCCAAGGCTGTATTACTCAAGGTTCCCAAAGGAAAAAAGATTAAACACTCAAATGGGGGTAACTGGAGGAGAATTTAAGAAAGGGACAATTTATAAAGTTGTGGGTAGGCTGTAGGGGAAGCAGCACAATGGCTGGTACTGAATCCTTAGACTAGCAATAGAGGGCATGAGAGGTGTGGAGAGGAGCGGAGAGGGGTGGAGAGGGTAAGGACTGCAACCTGGAAGGACTGTTGTGTGGAACAGAGGATAAGGGAGTCACTTGATGTGGTCCACGCTGATCAGTATCTCTGGGCACAGAGCAGAGATGGGGGGCAGGATGGAGGTGGATACAGAGAGGCATGGAAAGTGTCCAACATGAAAATGATTAGCAAAGTGCCTGGTGCAGTAGTACTCAATAAATGATTGCATATATTAAACAGAATAAGATATATATAATATTAATGATCATGAATCTATAGCTTTTTTCTGTACCCCAAGAAATCAAAAGAATATCTAGTTTTATATGCCTAGTGAAATCAGTATGATTAAAATATTGGTTCTTGCCAATTCACCAGGGTTCATTAGAATCCTCTCATAGGTATCCCATCCTCAGGAGGCAGGGGCAGCATTTCCAGATTCCCTGCTAAACCGTCTTTCTCATGACAGGAGTATAAATATGCTCTATGAGGAGGAACTTCACTGCCAGTGATAAAATACCCTGGCTTGCTCACTTCCCAGCCATGCTACCCGAGCCAAGGTACCATACCTCTTTGAGCCTCATGTATAAAAATGACCTTCTATTTTTGTGGCAACACGGATGGACCTTGAGGGTATTATACTAAGTGAGATAAGTCAGATGGAGAAAGACAAATACCGTATGATTTCCTTCATATGTGGACTATGAAAAAAAAAAAAAGAAATGAAAAGCCAAAATAAAAGAACTAACCAAACAGAAAACAAACACATAGATACAGAGAACAGAGTAGTAGTTACCAGAGTGAGGTGGGGTAGGGTGAAATGGGTAAAGGGATCAACTCTATGGTGATGGATGGAAAGTAAATTTTTTGCGGTGAGCATACTGTAGGGTATATAGAGGTAGAAATATAATGTTGTCCATGTGAAATTTATATAGCGTTATAAACCAATGTTACTTCAATAAAAATAAATATTAAAATTTAAAAATGATTTTCGGGGCTTCCCTGGTGGCGCAGTGGTTGGGAGTCCGCCTGCCGATGCAGTGGACCCAGGTTCACGCCCCGGTCTGGGATGATCCCACATGCTGCGGAGCGGCTGGGCCCGTGAGCCATGGCTGCTAAGCCTGTGTTCCACAACGGGAGAGGCCACAACAGTGAGAGGCCCGCATACCAAAAAAAAAAAAAAAAAAAAATGATTTTCTAAACATTGATGTACCCCAAGCCTTAGTCCCCTGCCCTTTACTCTTCTCTGTCTAATCTCAATTCTTGAGTGATCTCATGTAGTCTCAAGGATTTAACTATCATTTATAAGAGATGACCTCAAGCCCAGACTCTATTCTGAGTACCACATTAGTACATCCAACTGCCTACGTATCATCTCCACTTGGATGTTAAAAGTCATCTCAAATAGAATTTGTCCTAAACCACATTCTTGATTCTTCCTTCTCCACCTTCCCAGGACCCCCCCACCAAAAAAAAAAAAAGAAAAAAGGAAAAAATAATGTTTGCCCCTACCCACATTCATCTCATCTAATGGACCTCCATCTCTCTAGATGCTTAGGTTTAAAACCCACATTCTTCCGTGACTCCTCTTTCTCTCATACCTCACATGCTATCCAACAGCCAGTCCTGTCAGCTCTGTCTCCAAATCACATTCACATGCTCAGCACCTTTACAGAAGAGCCCTGGACTGAGCCCCCATCACCTCTCAATTGGAATAATTTGGATTAACTGTCTCTAACTGGTCTTCCTGCTTCCACAGTCTTCTTTCCCACACCATAGTCATAATCTCCACAGGGATGATATTTGTAAATATCGGTCATATCATACCACTTATCTGCTCAGAACTCTGAGTTGCTTCTTGACTCACTCCAAGTAAAAGTCAAAGTCTTACCATCATGTCCTGTGAAGTCCCTACAAGATTTGTGTCCTCACTCTCCATTGATTGACCTCATCTCTTATTTTTCTATCCCGTAGTGACTCTGTCCCAGCTACACTGGGCTTCCTTGCTGTTCTATGAACATGCTAAGTATTCTCCCATTGCAGGCAGGTTGCTTGCATTTGCTGTCCCCTTTGCTTGGTACTGTCTTCTCTGTCCCCAGGTATCCTGAGCAGTCCTACATTTCCATCAGATTCTGCACAAAGTCCCTTGCTCAGCAAGGTCTCCCCTGACCCTGCATCTAAAATAACACATCTCACTCTCAAATCTACTTCCCTGCTTAATATTTTCCATGGTGTTACTATCATCTTACATATATTCATACTCATTTCTTTGTTTGTGTTTAGTCTCCTTCCTCTAGAATACAAGCTCCAGGAAGTCAGGACTGTGTCTTTTATATTCACTGCTATGTTCCCATAGTTACGACAATGAACGAATTAGCTCACAGCTTAAAGTTGTAGGGACCATTAACAGTTGGTGGTTCAATGAGATGAAAGTCCTGAAAGGGTCTTTCTTAAATAAAATACACATGGTCTGGGATTCTGGGCTAGTCTATTAAATACTTACTTATTTTATGTTCTATTGCCAATAAAAAGTACTAATAAATAATGTAATTTTAAGTTGTTTTTGGTGTTAAAGGAAATATATGTTCATACTTAAGTATACTTTTCATGTGTGAGTTTTAGGATACAAATATTAAGTCCACAAAAATTTCAATGAAATGAGATAACATTTGTGAAATTGTCTGTCATGGGGCCCAGAATACGGAGGCGTCTTAGTAATGTTTGTTTCTTCCTGCCATCCTTCTGGAGGCAGAGGAATTTCTGTTGCTCCTGAACTTGGGGTTGGAGTACGCATTTTATCAAACCTGTCACTCCATTTACACACCTCTTTCAATTCCATTCAACAGAAGTCAGTGGGCAATATGCAAAGGTAGGAACACTGCCATGAAGACGTGTGATGATTTCTGCAGATTTCCCAAGTGTTCTCCCTTATAGCCAACATAAATTATTACACAAATAATTCCTAGAGTATCTTACAATGGCATAGTGCACTGTTTCCCAAACTGTGTTCCAAATCAATGCAAGCATCTACAAGATATGAATTGAAGTTCCTCAAAGGCAATGTTTCATGGTCAAAGAAATCTGGAGAAGATGGGGTTAAAGAAGACTAAACAGATTCCAAATTACAGTCCTTCTTTTAGTGTTTTATCTAATAACCTGTGTTGTGAGTCTTCTCGAGAAAAGTCATACGTGTAGGATTTTCTAAACTTACTTCACCATAGAACCCATCTTTATAGACCCTCAAGTCCAACTAAACACACTTTGGAATATCCAGTATAGCTTAAAAAGACTTGATTCGATTTTCATATAATCCTCTAAGTTAACAGAAAAAAAACATAATTATCCCCAATTTACAGATAAAAGGAAACTCTCAGCATAACTGGTTTCTTCATGGGTTGTAAAAAGGTAGAGTGAACTAAACTAAGAGCTTTTGCTGAGAATTTTAATTTTCATTCCATTGCAACATATTGCCATCTAATTGGTATTAGTTTCCTAAGGCTGCTGAAACAAATCACCGTAAACTGGATTGCTAAACAAGAGTTATTTTTCTCTCTCATGCTTCTGGAGGCTCTGAGGGAGAATCTGTTCCATGTCTCCTTCCTAGCTTCTGGTGGTTGCCAGCAATTCTTGGAGTTCCTTGGCTTGTGGCTGCAACACTCCAATTTCTGCCTCTGTCTTCACATGAGTTTCTTCCTCCTGTGTGTGTCTCAGTGTCTCTCTCCTTATAAGGGCACTGGTCTTTGGATTTTCTAAATTATTCTGCTGCAGAAAGGCTTGCTATGTACAAGCTTGAAGCCTTCATTTTTCTCGGCTAGAATCAAATCTTTATTTTATGACCCAATCGGGAGTCCTCGTCACACCTTTAGTCAGAGTAATTGTCTCTGAGTATTTGGCAGCCTATTTCTTTTTCTTTATTGGAATTTACCAGAATTCCATGCAGTATTCTGGCACAATGCACCTATATGACACAAAGAGGCTGTGATAATAATTTTCTAATGATTCTCAGATTTCTTATGGCTTTGAGGTCATGCCAGCCTTTTGGGACATTCTCCATCAAGCTATTGGAAAGAAGTGTCCTCCCCTTTCAAGACTGCTCAGTCAGTAAAGTTTAAGTCTAGAGCTGCTGGCACCTGTCTTTGTCACTTCTGGGAAGAAGACTCCTGAGCATCGAGACAACTTCCAGGAAGAAAGAGGAAGGATGGAAGGAAAGAAAGAGGAGGAGGGAGGCGGAGGGGGGAGAACGACGAGGGGAAGGAGAGATCTAATCCACCTGAGGCCCTGGATCCAGCCATCCCTGAACTGCCCTATTACAAAGAACAAAAAATTCTTTTTCACGGGTCGAGTTGTATCCTTTGCCTGATATTGTCCAGACAAATATAGTGTGAAGTTCCTTACGTCCAATTATAATCTGCTAAAGGCGAGGGAGATGGAGCTGTGAGCAAGTGCCTGCCTTGGGTCAGGCTGTGTTAGGTCCATTATATGTTATGTCATTTAAATCTTATAATGACTTTATCAATTAGGTATTGCTAACCCATAAATTAAAAAATAAAAACATTAGGATATTTTCCTGTAACTTGTAAGAATAAGGTTTAAAAATAAAATGAAGATATATGTGTATATATGTCTGTGTGTTTATATGTATATATAGATACATTCTCTCTATATACATATATCTCTTAATATCATTTACATTAAGAGATATATGTATATGTATGCATATATATATATATATATACATATATATATGTGTGTGTTTATATATATAAGTGTGAAACAAACAAAATTGACCTGCTAGTGGTGACGAGTCTTCAGCTCCCTATTTAGAATCAGTGGGAGGGTTTCCAGGGCTGTCAACTCACTTGCCAGGAAAGCCAACTCTCTATTGAAACCTTGAATTGTACATATAAATACTGAGAAGTGTATTTTAATTCCCCACAGGCAAGTATTCTGAAAAAAGAGACAACAGGGGTATTCTAAATTCCTGGAAATCAGGTGGAGGAAGGACTGTAGCCATAGGAGAATAGGAACAAAGCATCCATTTCTACGTTGAGTACCCTGGAGGGAAATGTGTGAGGCTTTTAAATGGAACTTCATTCCATTTAATGCCCCCTGGCTGCATGAGTTCCTCTGAAATGGCCATATTGTTTAATGTCAAACTGAAGTGGAGTACCTAGAGATTATCATACTAAGTGAGGTAAGTCAGTCAAAGATAAATATCATATGATATCACTTGTAGGTGGAATTAAAAAAATGATACAAATGAACTTCTTTACAAAACAGAAACAGACTCACAGACATAGAAAACAAACTTACAGTTACCAAAGGGGAAAGGTAGGGGGATGAGGAATAAATTAGGAATTTGGGTGTAACATATGCACACTACTGTATGTAAAATGGATAAACAACAAGGACGTACTGTATAGCACAGGGAACTATATTCAATATTTTGTAATAACCTATATGAGAAAAGAATCTGAAAAAGAATATACATTTTATATATATATATATGAAACTGAATCACTTTGCTGTACACCTGAAACTAACACACATTGTAAATCAACTATACTTCAATACCAAAATATATGTAAAAAATATTTTAAAAAATTTTAAAAATGAAGTGGAGTGACCCTACTATGGAAAATAATACAGTAGTTATCTACTTTCAGTTTCTTACCCTTGCCACGATAGGCTAGCTGTGTCACTGCCACCCTCACACACACACATCGAATGCCTAGAATCTTCTAGTGACTTGACACCATTCATGGGATAAAAGCTCCTTATCTCCAAACCAGGGAATGCACTCTCCCAAAGTCCCCATCTGACCAGATCTGACTCTCGTCTGCCTGGCCAACCTCATGTCCTCACCTGTGGCTTACGCTCCAGCTAAACCAGTCTGCTTCCAGTTACACCAACACGTCGTGCTCTGCAGTGCTGTCCAGGCTTTGCAGGTGTGTCCCTTCTGCCTGGACTCCCTTTCCCAGTCCTTTTTGCTTGACAAACATCATTTTAATCTCTTGCAGGGATCTCCTTGATGAGGCACATAAACCCAGAGTTAATACCTTGTTCCCTGTGCTACTTATATCTTTGCTTCCATAACACATACATTTTTTTTTCTATCTGCAATAGTAAGGATAACACTTCTGTCTAGTACCCATATAAGTGGGGGATTTCTGCTTTGGAAAAATAGTCCATTATAGTGTATACAGCCATAGGCTTTGGGATTAAACTGCTTGTGTTTAAATCTGAATTCTACCGTTTATTACCTGTGAGACCTTGGATATTTATCTTCTCTGGGCCTCAGATTCCTCATCTATCAAATGGGGATGGTAATACTAACACTCCAGGGGATTTCTGTGAAGATGAATTGAGATAGTCTAAGCCAAGTGATTGTTGCAGGTATGTTCTCAACAAAGGTATATTATTTTGTCTATTAACTTAGGGAAGAAGGATGCTCTTTGTCAGGAATTGGCCAAAGTAACGCTAGACCATAATTAGGCCATTTTCAAGACACTGCAGGACGTCTGTTCTATTTTCCTCTCTTGCTTGTGAACATCAGCTGCTTACAAAGCTGACTCAGGATAAGAACACCAGCCTTGTCAGTCACCTAGGGAGATACCTCTGTCTTGCTGTTTCCAGACTCCCCCAAAGGTTCCAATCAAATAGCATATAGTACTGCTGGTTTGGGGCACAGACAGCCCCTAATTCAGCCTTCTCCCAAATTCCATGCCATATTTTGTCACCTGGCCTTGAAAGTTTTGCCATTTTAAGTCTCTTTTGAGTAGGTCTAGCTGCTTCTGAACCCAACACAAGAATCTTCTTGGGAAGAAATGAAGGAAACGGTTCTGGCAGGTTCTAGCACTCCTCCTATAATCTGAGGATCTCAGACATTAGCCACCATTCTCTCCTTTACTTCCTGCCCCAAACGGCAGGCACATCACTAGGCAAGTATACAGTGGGAGCTCTGCAGGTAACAGCATGGCTTTCCAGCACAGCCAGCCCCAAAGCTCATTCAAACCAGCTCTACTGTTGTGGTTTGCTAACTATTGTCTTTACCAGTGAATTCTACGTTCTGGGTAAGTCCAGGGCGCAGACCACTGTGGAAAGCTTCCAGGCCAACCTTTGTGCTGGTGAAGCCCAATTAAACAGAAGTACACCAGGCAGGAAGCACTCCTGCCTACAGGTCAGGGTGTGTCTCACAAGTTGCTTTTTTAACAAAATCCAGTGCCATTTATTTGGTTAGATAATCCAAGGCATACTTTCATTAACCAGAGTGAATATATCTCTTTCCTCCAAAATGAAAGACGCATTTAAGTCCTCTGGCTTTCTCTTTAGTGGTAGATGAAGGCAATTTAAAAAACTGACTAAGAAGAATTCCCCTTGGATTCATGCTTCTACCTTCCTCCAAGCACAGCATTAAAGATGAACCAGCATCACGGTGTACTGAGCAAGGCACCAGATTATACTTTAACAAAGCTAATGTGAGCTTTGATCTTTAACCCTTGAATAGTGGTCACAGAGAGCAGTTTCACTTAATCTATTAGCATCTATAAACACAGTCTCAGGCATTTACTTTTAGAGAAAATAACCTGCTCATTTCAGTGGAACAAGGTGGACAGCCAAGGTCAATGAAGCATCAAAAGTAAGTTTTCCAGCCCGTCGTGGAGGCGGGATGGGGGATGACTTTTTTTTTTTTAATGATATTTAACAAATAGCATCTGAATGGAATTTTAAATCAAAACCCCAGATGATAAAACCTTGGCAGAAGAACCTACTATTTTTAGCACTTTTTTTTTTTTTTTTTTTACCTTCTGACATCTGTTCTTCTCACTTTCTGAAATAACCATTTCACTTAGCTAATGCCGTGAGGTGTGGGCTGAGAAGTTACTCATTTTCTCCGTCACCCATAGAAACAATTTCTTAAGACTTAAAGGAGATTTTTTTACCCAACTCTTTCATATGAGGTAAATCCTTACCAAGCTTGAGAAACAATCAAAATTCAGAAAGTCTGAGAGCTACCTCATGGAATCCTGGCTTGCTTTTCTCAGGCAGGAGAAATATATCACTTGCCCCACCTACAGGTATGACTTGGAATTGCCTGTAAAGGGGATTCTGGGAGCAGAAGGTATTTACTGAACTTCAAATTTAAACCAAACACCATGAAAGAGATAAGAGAGAATTAAAAGATAACATTTCTATTCTCACAGAACATATAATGTGTGGGAAAAGTAAAACTACTTAGAAGTTATAACAAAAGTGTAATATATAATTTTCCAAGGATTCTGTGAAGATGGTAGGTTCACTACATGTGCTTGACCCCTTTCTCTCCCCAGGGTCCCCACTGAAACCCTGAAGACTTGTTTTGTATAAGTTTGGGGCAGCAAAGAGGGAGGGAAATGTTAGCCAGCTGTAGAGTCAGGAGGGGGAGGGGTCCCACCTGCACAGTAATGATCAAGGGCTCCTGGCCACAGCCTGGGGCAGCCAAGTGATTTCCTTGTAAGGGCCTGGGACAGGGATGCTGAAAAACCCTAGCCCCTGAGAAGAGGCTAGCACATCCAGAGGAGCCTGGGACAAAAATCCAAGGTTACCGCAGAT